>NC_083285.1:47479213-48806427 GCF_963506605.1 Zootoca vivipara | reverse complement strand
TGCTTAGACTGTCTCAATCACATCTTACCTTAAGTGCAAGCCTGAATTTGATTATTTTTAGTAGCAAATCCTTCCACTGAGGTAAACACCTTTTTATAGGGTTTTGCACAAAATAACTATAGCCTGCTTCTTACTTAAACACACAAGCACATATGACATTGATTTTGTATTAATAACAGTAATAGTAATATTTCCTACTGCCCTTCACCAGAGGTCCCGGGGCCAGTTACAACAATGTAAAAATAGAATGTTAAAATAGAATACAGTCAACAGGTAGATCCTAAATGTATAGGGTTGGATTCAACTAACTTGATGTGCTAGCGGAAGCCAGAAAGAAGGTTCCTCCTTGCATAATGGGGTTTCCCCCTTCCTCTCTGCGTACTCCCTCAAGCCTCCCCCAACTCTACAGACATTTGATTCAAATATTTCTCTTTAACACCATTGGTAAGGTGAGGCTGTAGCTGCAATCCTGCAATGCTAATCACCTGGGAGTAATCCCAATGGAGCTCAGTGGAATTTAAATCTGAGGTGCCATCCCAGTTCTTTTCAGGTAGACATAATTTATTCTTGCCTAACCATCCCATTTCTTTTTTTAATTCCATTTTGAAATCATCCCACTTCCTTCCAAACCGCCTGCTCCCCTTTGCTCCCACTTGGGCACTGGTGAAAGAAATGGTAGAGAAACAAAACCTGCTACGTAGGAAAAGCAGTTGTTGCATTCAGGCAAGCATACCTCAATTTAAAAAGATACGAACGAGCCCTTTGCCCTTCCCGCACCACCTCTTCACTCCTTGATGATCACAAGCAAACAAACCAGGAAGCCTTCAATTAACCATAGTTTCCTGTTTCATCATTTGGAACAAACCATAATGTTAAACCATAATATGAAGTTGTTTGATTCTGGCATACTCAAAACTGGTAATCATCGCTTCCCAGTTCAAATCAACCAAGAAACTAAGCCCCTGCAACCCCACAAAGGGCAGATGAGCCTGAGTCACAGTTTAATTCCCCAAAATGCCCCCAACATCGTATCACTCCAAGACATTGCAGCTGCAGTCCACCACAGCTGCAGAAATTTTAATGGATATTATGAACAGTTTTAGACATAGAAATATTTAAACAACATACATTTAAAGTAGCATACTGTACTGTGCAACACTTTCAGGAAAGAACCCCCCCCCCATTAGTATTCAGAATGTAAACAGAATGTATTATTATTCATAGTGAAAAATGCTATTCCTAGGCTGATCTGTTGACAGCTGCATATCAAGAATTGGTGTTCTGGTATGCTAGTTATTCCGAAAGTATTAAAGCTAGGCTGCCCTTTGTGTTTTTATTTCATTTTCAAAAATCCAGGGTGTGTCAGGATGTGTCATCAGTCTGATTTAATTGCTCTGTGGTTATGTTCTAGGCTATGATCATGCATTTTCCATGCAAGCAGAATTTTTGGGGGGAAATGCAGCCAGCAAGCTATGTTCTCTGTTCTAGTTTGTTTATTTATTAACTTTTTTAAAAAATTAAAACCCTGTGAGAGAGACTAGAAATGATGAAAAGGACAGGAAATTCAGAATGCTGGATGCTTGCTTGCCCTGGAGAATGGGAAAGACGGGTTATAAAGCAATATTATGAGTCAAGGACACTGCTCAAGAACACTGCTCAGGACATTCTATACAAGATCTCAAAGTAGCTGTCTTACTACAAAAGAATTTCAGAAATAGACTGGAAAGAGAAGTTGCTGAATTACAACTTATCACCAAGCTCAAAACCATGGAGGGACCTGGTTTGAACAGAGATATCGGATTCTTATCTCATTATACATGATAAGCGATCTTCAGCCATCTCAACCCTTGCTTTTTCATGCAAAACCATTTGCAGTCGTTTTCGGTCATCAACAGCTATCAGTCAGTCAATCACCCACTTCCACCACCCTTCTGAGTGATCCCCCCTCCCCTCCCCATCCCCACCCCTTCTCTACATAAGTGCCTGGGGACTTCTATTTCACTGTATCTGAAGAAGTGTGCATGCACACGAAAGCTCATACCAAAATAAAAACTTAGTTGGTCTTTAAGGTGCTACTGAAGGAATTTTTTTATTTTACTGCTCAAGAACACTGTGATCCAAACCTCATTCCATAAATTATTTCATTCCTGGATTTAAAAAGACAGGGATTAATTAAAAATAACGGGCACACGGGACATACCTGGAGGCAGACACTGTGCCTACACACACACACACACGACACACCTTTTTCTTTTTCACTCTGTTGGTATTTGTTCATTTTGGGATGGCAGAATCGTAGGTATGGGAACCTCTGCACAGTTGGCGGGGTGTGGGGTGGGGTGGGGATATAATAACCCTTGCTGGATCAGACCAAATTTCAGCATCCTGCTTCCCACAGCAGCCAAATTCATTTGGGAATCTCACAAGTGGGGCATAAAGGCAATAGCCTTGTTTTGTTTTTGCTCCCCAGCAAGTGGTGTTCAGAGACATGCTGCCATACAGCTGTCATGGCTAATAAGCACTGACAAACCTATTCTCCATTCATTCGTCTGATTTGGAGATGAGGAAACTGTGGTCCTCCAAATGTTGATGGACTATATCTCTCCTCATCGCTGACCGTTGGCCATGCTGGCTGGGGCGATCGATGGGGGTTGGACTTTTATCGATATCTGGAGGAACATTCCCCCCCCCAGCACACCAGATTAAAGTGGTCATCACTACCTCTTGTGCCAATGAAGTCACAATTGTGACACGATTAGCATACCCCCAGAAAGTAAAGATGATGGTGAGAATCTAGATTTGATAGCTTTCAAGACTATGCATGATACAACTACTCCTTTTATGAGAACCAATGCCGGTTTCCCCACTATTGGTTGATGTACTGCATTTCTATTTAAATGAGAGTGATTTATTTCTAAATCTGTGTTTACACCTATAAATTAGAATGTGAAAATTATTTGAAAATCGGTGTCCCCCTTTGATCACTTTTTTTGTGGCTACTGCGCTTCCTTTCCTTTTCTTATGATGCATAAGCAGCCGCCTTAGATGGCAAGGACCGAGCCTGTATACAGAACAGACTGAGCTGTAGCTCCCACCCACCCTGGGATGTCTTTTCCCACCCCCGCTGGAAAAATAGGTAATGGGGGAAAGAGGGGATACGAATTAGCTCAAACTTTGTTTCCAATTTTTCTGATTAAAAAAGGTTTGGAAACCGTTTTTTTCAGACAAAAGCCATTTGGATATCCCCCCCCTAAAAAGGCACTGCTAATTTGGAAGAAGGCACATAAATTACCAAGCACGACTCATTTGTACCTTCTAATTTGTGATGGCTACGGCGACACCAATGCGTTCATTCCACTGTTTATTGTTTATTGCATACATTACAGATGCCAACATGATATTCCCTGCATCCCTGTGCAATGCAATATAGCTTCGAAGATACTTATTTAGAAGATGCCTTGGTGGAGGAATTAGGAGGGGAAAATTGCTTTGCCTCTCATGTGGCAGGGACGATCTAATGCCTATGGCTTGTTTGCAGCTGGTTTACATTGCCCATTCACTGTTCCACATGTGAATATGCTGTCTTAAGGCGCATGAGAAAGCTAAAACAAATATCATTAATGCAGGCTGTTCAGCTCCCTGTATTGTTGGTTCTCATGATTAATGGTATCAAGGCTGACACTACTTCACTGCAGTATCACACAAAAGCAGTGGGGAACCTGGGTCTCCAGTTCCCCTTCCTAAGCTCCAAGCAGCCCATGCTTCTACAATGTGGCTTGTAATTGTCGCCTGTGAGCAAGAGTGCCAGTTTGGCCCCGCGACCGTGGGTGGCACAGGGCTGTGGGTGCCATGAAGCGTGCATGGCCCTGGGGGCCAAATTTTGTGGGTGCCTGGCCCCTTCATGGGGAATTTTGTGGGTGCTCGGTCACCCAGGGCCCCAGGGTGTTGACAGCTATGCCTGTGAGTCAAGAAGGGTAAATCTGTGCGTTTCTCTTTGTCACCCACCCACTCCATCTTCTGTTCAGTTCCCTACATTTCCATACCAATTATTATTATTATTATTATTATTATTATTATTATTATTATTATTATTATTTGTAAAGTCTTCTTTTCTTCGATTTTTTTAAAAAATGATTCTTTATTATTTAAAATTACAATTTAACAAACACAAACAAACGCAAAAATAAACAATAGCAATGTGAATAAATCATAGCGAATATACATTTCTCCTGTTACTTTGACTTTACTTAAATACTTCCCGTCCTTCTCATTATACAATAATATATAATTTATTATATAAATGATAAATATGTAAATTATATATTTGTAAAGTCTTCATTAGAATTCATCAACATTTGAGTGTGAATTTATGCACACTGCACATATGCACATTTTGTGTGCAATTTTGTTTACCATACACATTTTTAAAAAGCAATTTCCCCAATAGAGCGCATTTTTGCAGGTTATTTTCAATAATGAGTGCACTTTTATGCACACTTTACACTAGTATGTTCATTTTCGAGCACGTTACTTGGCTGGAGGACTGCATTGCAAAATTCGGAGAAGTGCAAATTTTTGAAGGATGGCTGCATTTTGGTTCCTGCCTTTTCTTTGTATTGTGTGGGTGTGCTCAATTGCTCCTCGAACATGAAAAGAGGATCACAGGTCTGGTGAGCATAAGAAGTGGGTCAAATATGCTTTTTACTAATGTTCTGAGCTGAACTCACAAGATCAGTTACGTAGTTGATCACAAGATCAACCTTGTGATGTAGGTTAGGCTAAGAGATGGCAACTGACCCAAAGCTGCCCCCCATTGCTGAGTAAGAATTTGAACCTGAGATTCCCCTCCTGGTGCAATACTCTGACCATCAAACCACAGGGCACCAACAAATATTGGCTACAGTACAAAAAAAGAATCAGAAGTGTCTGAAACGTTGTTCTATTTGTAGATTTTTAATTACATAGGAGTGGGAAAGGGTCTGGATAACTTTTCCAAACTGTTCCACAGTTTAAAGAGCATCACAGGTCTGGTGGGCAACTTACGTTGGCTTGATGCTCTCCAAATTTCCACACTCCTTACTGTTGGATGGCTGCAGTGCGGAAGAAATGATTAAATTTCGTTTTTGCAAATAGAAGCACGTCAGACTTGGAACAGTTAACCGCTGTACTGCTGCATTAGTGTAAACAGCCTGAAGTTAACAGAGGGCTTTTAAAACATTCCCTTCCCAACTGCACCCGTTGTTGACTTACTGCCTTTTCCCGCTTCCAAAGCTACTTTTTCTTTTGTTCCAACACCAAGGAAACAAAACTGGATAGGATGTTTTCTCCACCCAGTGAGGATGCTGGTCACACACTTTCGGGGGTCCAATAGTACCTTGGTAGGCAATGAAGAAGGTCCTCTCTGCTACTGGCAGGGTACCCACAGAACATCTGCTCGAGGTCCCTCCTGAACCTTTGGATAACTATCCGTGACAGACAGTTCATTAATTTGCTATGGCACCTACTGTAGTGCCTAACAGAGAGGATATTTACTGAGCTCCTTGTATGAATAAACAGACTTTGCCCTGAAATACTCCCTGCCACTCTTGGATTCCCATGTGCTACCTTATTGAAAAGAGAAATGATTATTACAACGAGAAAACGGTATTGTAATAATCATCACAATGTTAAGTTGTAGACAAATATGAATATATATCCTCTAATAATGAGCACAGATTAATTAAATCTTGCAGTATATCATTCTAGAAGTGGATAAACAGACTCCATTTACTGTTCTTTTGAATGCCTTCTCTTATCAAATATGCTATTTTTTCTATATTAACTATCTCCTAAACTTTAGATAACCAAGAATCAATCAACAGTAACGTGGGTTGTTTTTTCCCCAGTTTTGAGAAATTGCCATTTTAGCTGCTGTTGATAAGTGAGATGCCATTTCAATACCCTCCTGTGGTATGATGCTCTTGAGATCCTCAAACAGTATTACAACTGAGTCCATTGAAATATCATAACCTAGGGACTTTTCTATTTCTATCAGAGCAGATTCCCAGAAAGTCCGAATTGCAGAACATTCTTGCGACACATTTTGTGTTAGGTGCCTTACATCTCCTACATTGATTACTTCAACTATTCCTTGGCTAGGTTTTGCTCAGTCTAGTTGGAGTTAAACAGTATAGGTCGTAATTTTTATGATCCCCACCTTAAAAATTATGGGTGTTTAACTCCTGCTAGAGGGACGCAGGTGGGGCTGTGGGTTAAACCACAGAGCCTAGGGCTTGCCGATCAGAAGGTCGGCAGTTCAGATCCCCCTGAGGGGGTGAGCTCCCATTGTTCAGTCCCTGCTCCTGCCCACCTTGCAGTTTGAAAGCACAACAAAGTGCAAGTAGATAAATAGGTACCGCTCCGGCGGGAAGGTAAACAGCATTTCCGTGTGCTGCTCCGGTTCGCCAGAAGCGGCTTAGTCATGCTGGCCACATGACCCAGAAGCTGTATGCCGGCTCCCTTGGCCAATAAAGCAAGATGAGCGCCGCAACCCCAGAGTCGTCCGCAACTGGACTTAACAGTCAGGGATCCCTTTACCTTTAACTTCTGCTAGAGTCACACAAAGGATAAGCAAAGTTTACAGAAGCTTCAGCTTACTAGAAACATAGCCAATTTCTTAGTACTTGTACTGTATCAATCTCTGCCCCTTTTTCTTGCCATTTGGGAGAATTGGGGGGGGGAGTGCATTTTGGAACGTTGAGGCCATGTGCTCAAGCTTCCTTTCTCTCCCCTCCCCTATAACCCACCCAGATGTTGTTGTTGTTGTTTAGTCGTTTAGTCATGTCCGACTCTTCGTGACCCCATGGACCATAGCACGCCAGGCACTCCTGTCTTGCACTGCCTCCCGCAGTTTGGTCAAACTCATGTTCGTAGCTTCGAGAACACTGTCCAACCATCTTGTCCTCTGTCGTCCCCTTCTCCTAGTGCCCTCAATCTTTCCCAACATCAGGGTCTTTTCCAAGGATTCTTCTCTTCTCATGAGGTGGCCAAAGTATTGGAGCCTCAGCTTCACGATCTGTCCTTCCAGTGAGCACTCAGGGCTGATTTCCTTAAGAATGGATAGGTTTGATCTTCTTGCAGTCCATGGGACTCTCAAGAGTCTCCTCCAGCACCATAATTCAAAAGCATCAATTCTTCGGCGATCAGCCTTCTTTATGGTCCAGCTCTCACTTCCATACATCACTACTGGGAAAACCATAGCTTTAACTATACGGACCTTTGTCGGCAAGGTGATGTCTCTGCTTTTTAAGATGCTGTCTAGGTTTGTCATTGCTTTTCTCCCAAGAAGCAGGCATCTTTTAATTTCGTGATTGCTGTCACCATCTGCAGTGATCAAGGAACCCAAGAAAGTAAAATCTCTCACTGCCTCCATTTCGTCCCCTTCTATTTGCCAGGAGGTGATGGGACCAGTGGCCATGATCTTGGTTTTTTTGATGTTGAGCTTCAGACCATATTTTGCGCTCTCCTCTTTCACCCTCATTAAAAGGTTCTTTAATTCCTCCTCGCTTTCTGCCATCAAGGTTGTGTCATCTGCATATCTGAGGTTGTTGATATTTCTTCCGGGAATCTTAATTCCGGCTTGGGATTCATCTAGTCCAGCCTTTCGCATGATGAATTCTGCATATAAGTTAAATAAGCAGGGAGACAATAAACAACCTTGTCGTACTCCTTTCCCAATTTTGAACCAATCAGTTGTTCCATATCCAGTTCTAACTGTAGCTTCTTGTCCCACATAGAGATTTCTCAGGAGACAGATGAGGTGATCAGGCACTCCCATTTCTTTAAGAACTTGCCAAAGTTTGCTGTGGTCGACACAGTCAAAGGCTTTTGCATAGTCAATGAAGCAGAAGTAGACGTTTTTCTGGAACTCTCTAGCTTTCTCCATAATCCAGCGCATGTTTGCTATCTGGTCTCTGGTTCCTCTGCCCTTTCGAAATCCAGCTTGCACTTCTGGGAGTTCTCGGTCCACATACTGCCTAAGCCTGCCTTGTAGAATTTTAAGCATAACCTTGCTAGCGTGTGAAATGAGCGCAATTGTGCGGTAGTTGGAGCATTCTTTGGCACTGCCCTTCTTTGGAATTGGGATGTAGACTGATCTTCTCCAATCCTCTGGCCATTGCTGAGTTTTCCAAACTTGCTGGCATATTGGGTGTAGCACCTTAACAGCATCATCTTTTAAAATTTTAAATAGTTCAGCTGGAATATCATCACTTCCACTGGCCTTGTTATTAGCAGTGCTTTCTAAGGCCCATTTGACTTCACTCTCCAAGATGTCTGGCTCAAGGTCAGCAACCACACTACCTGGGGTGTACGAGACCTCCATATCTTTCTGGTATAATTCCTCTGTGTATTCCTGCCACCTCTTCTTGATGTCTTCTGCTTCTGTTAGGTCCTTACCACTTTTGTCCTTGATTATGGTAATCTTTGTACGAAATGTTCCTTTCATATCTCCAATTTTCTTGAACAGATCTCTGGTTTTCCCCATTCTATTGTTTTCCTCTATTTCTTTGCATTGCTCATTTAAGAAGACCCTCTTGTCTCTCCTTGCTATTTTTGGGAAATCTGCATTCAGTTTCCTGTATCTTTCCTGCCTCCTGT
Source organism: Zootoca vivipara (assembly GCF_963506605.1). Lineage (NCBI taxonomy): Eukaryota > Metazoa > Chordata > Lepidosauria > Squamata > Lacertidae > Zootoca > Zootoca vivipara. The sequence continues at coordinate 48,797,790 of NC_083285.1, read as the reverse complement.
ATAATGTTACGAGCCTCCATCCATAGTTCTTCAGGCACTCTGTCCACCAAATCTAAATCCTTAAACCTGTTCCTCACTTCCACTGTGTATTCATAAGGGATTTGATTCAGATTGTATCTTACTGGCCCAGTGGTTTTTCCTACTTTCTTCAGTTTAATCTGGAATTTTGCTATAAGAAGCTGGTGATCTGAGTTACAGTCAGCTCCAGGTCTTGTTTTTGCTGACTGTATAGAGCTTCTCCATCTTTGGCTGCAGAGAATATAATCAATCTGATTTCGATGCTGCCCATTTGGTGATATCCATGTGTAGAGTCATCTCTTGTGTTGTTGGAAGAGAGTGTTTGTGATGACCAGCTTGTAAAACGTAAAATACATTTTAGTTGCAGCTATTCTGTAAGAAGCATAATGAGATCCACTGCAAGGTAGAATGTTACATTTTTATTTTATTTTAATGAAACTCTTATGATCCCACCTAACATCCCTTGCTTCAGAAGCCATTGTCAGATAGGCTGTTGCAGGGTCACGAACACTGGGAGAAGCAGGCAAAGAGCCTTCAGCAATTTGTAACAAAAGAAAATGAATACTAGTAGAGGAAAAATTGTTATCTAGGAAAGGAATCTCACGAATGCCTGAGCTAATAAAGAATTTGTATGCATACTCACTGGAGAACTTGACATAAATAATTTGATAGACTAATTGACTAGGGGAAGTTTACATTGTTAGTTACACATGGAAAAATAATTAAATGGTAGATTGAAGAGTGAGTCAGATTTTTGACCTGGGACCAAAAAAGGGATGTGAGCGTAAGAGTTTAATTGGTTATTATTGAATATTAGTTTGTTCAGGATCCAGATAAAGATTTGGAGCATTCCTCGAAGTGGTTATATACAAGAAGTCAAAGACTGGGGCTTACTTTGAGTTTGTGGTCTTTGAAATATGGTGAAATATTGCAAACATTGTAATAAAGCATATTAGAATTGGTCTGTTACTAATTTAATAGTGACAGGTTATATATATATATATCCAGTGCTCCATGTGCAGAGTTCTACTTGCACAACAGGCCTTCCCCTTCCTCCCCTCTCCCAACACACCCTCAAAATGTGCCCTCTAATTGTTCATATCTAAGAAAACCCAGCTAGATCGCTTCCAGAGAGTATGTTCATTCCATATGCCTCCATTAGGTGGCGCTCCAAATATATGTTAAGTGGTACTGAGTAGTTTTAAAGGCACCTAAGGACAGAAAATATACCAGTGGACAAGTGAATCTCTGTTGGCTGTCACAGTGGGACTATAAATGATCAATTATGTCTTGCAAGGACATACACATCTGCACTGTGTGATACCTTATCATCATCATGAATTAGGGGGAAAGTTTCTCAGGAGTGGTGGAGCTCATCGTTAGCAGGGGAAGAAGGAAAGCTTATTTTGTTTTCCAGCAGCAACAACTACTGCATTGGAAGTCTGGCTGCCATTTTGAATGCTGCACAGTCGTAGCATTGCCCCGGGGTGGGGTTTTTGTGGGTGGGGTGGGGGAGCAAAGGTCAGTCACTACAAATAAATGCTCAGAATTTTGGGTGAGAAAACTGCAAAACTGTGTTGTTTTCTAGGGGTAGGAGGAAAGAAAAAGAAACGAAAAGAAACCACTGGAAAATATTCAGAGAAATCTTGGCTGAACCCTAGTGTCAGTAGGCATTCTTGGTAGCTTCTGAATGATCCAGTGTCTACTCTTTACCTCAGGCTGTAAAGCATCCTAGCCCTTGTTATAGGCTCCACAGGGCCTTCCCCACAACAGTTACTTTGAGCCGCTTGCCCTGTATGGCGCTTGAGGCTTTTCACATCATCAGATTGTCCCTGTTAACTAGGGATGAGGGATGAATTCACTTTTGTTTGCCTGTTAACTACCCAACATGCACGTCTGGAACAAGCAGCAAACTGATGCACAGCTATCCTTAGAAATTCACGTTTTCAGATTTTGAGATGGAGCTTCCCCAACCATGAACATGTACAAAAATGCATATATTGTGGGAAAGTGTGGATGAAAATGCATATACTGTACAGTGATACCTTGGTTTTTGAACGTAATCCGTTCCAGAAGACCGTTCGACTTCTGAAACATTCAAAAACCGAAAACTCAATACGGAAGCCTCAAAACGTACAGAAAACTCAAACAGAAAGCCGCCTCGGAAGTTTTTTTATACATTGTAAGCTGCCTTGAGCATGGCATTAACTTTGGAAAGGCGGCACACACAAAAAATGATTGATTGTTTATTAGGAGAAATTCCAAATGTTGACAAATTTTCCTGTGCATTTTATTTTTGTAAAAAAATTGATTGCTATGGTAATGTGGAGAGCAGAATCAAAGATTAGTAGGGTTGCCATACGTCCGGAATTTTCCTGACGTACCCAGAAAACTGTAGTCAAAAGCAGTGTCCAGGCAGAAATCGACTAAATGTTTGGGAAAATCCAGCCGTTTTTCTGTATTGGCCATTTCCCTCAAAAACAGCTTTAAAATGTCATTTGTTATTTTGCTAAAAAAGCTCAACAAGTTTTATGTCCAGACTTCCACTTTTTGAAAAATGGCAACCCTAAGATTTGAAATTGGAAAACCCAAAATGACAGATTTGTCAATCCCTGTTGTCATCTCAGCTCTCATTCTCCATTCCAAAAAAAGATTTCCAATCCTCAGCATTTCACTTGCTTTCCTTCCTTCCTCTGGAATAATTCAGGTTTGCCACAAATGCTCAGTTTAACACAGTGAAGTCAGAGCTGAAGGAGGTAGTTACCTCGATGGGGACCTTTTGTCTTTATGTTTTTTGGGGAGGTGTTTCTGCCCGATCTCTATTTGTCTGTCTCTGCTCACAATTTTACTCAAACCTTGAACCACACTGAGTGTACTATTAACACATTGAATCTGCTCAGAAGCGACAGTAGGTCAACTATTATCTGTTGTGTAAGGCTAATTCCACCTTCTTTGTATAAATGCATTTTGTGAAGAATATGCCTTGGAGTATAAAAGTAAAGAAATTGAGAAAAGTGGGGTATTGTGTATGGATAGAGGAGAAATTCAATCCACTTCACATATAAAGACCTACATTGGCTCCCAGTACATTTCTGAGCACAATTCAAAGTGTTGGTGCTGAACTTTAAAGCCCTAAACGGCCTCGGTCCAGAATACCTGAAGGAGCGTCTCCACCCCCATCATTCTGCCCGGACACTGAGGTCCAGTGCTGAGGGGCTTCTGGCAGTTCCCTCGCTGCGAGAAGCCAAGTTACAGGGAGCCAGGCAGAGGGCCTTCTCAGTAGTGGCACCCGCCCTGTGGAACGCCCTCCCACCAGATGTCAAAGAGAAAAACAACTACCAGACTTTTAGAAGACATCTGAAGGCATCTGCAGAGTGGCTGGAGGGCCCCAGCCAGATGGGCGGGGTATAAATAATAAATTATTATAAATTATTATTATACCTAATTTGCACTTTCTGAAACAGTACACGAACTGAAACGCAGTAATATTTCAGTCAAGGTCTCTCCCAGCTCTGCTTGGAAATGTGAGGGATTGAACCTGCAACCTTCTGCATGCAATGCAGCTACCCCTCAGCTACACTCCTACCCTTTGTTATGGCCTATGAAAGCCTACCCAGAAGCAATATCCTCCCAAATTCACACATCCGTGAATTTTGCAAAGAGAGACAGTGTTGGTGTGTTGGACTATGACCTGGGAGACAAGGGTTTGAATCCCCGGGGCTCAGCATTGAAGCTCGCTGGGTGACCTTGGGCCTGTCATTGTCTCTCAGCTTTACCTACTTCACTTGGTTCTTGTGAGGATAAAATGGGAAACAGAACCATGTATACCACCTTGAGCTCCTTGGGAGAAAAATGAGGAATCTGCAACAATAAAGAACCAAGGGAAACCAAATTGGACAGATTCACCCATACCGAGTGGTATATAAAATGACCTGTCAAATGGAAGGGGGAATGGTTCAAAATACCCAAGGAACCCCATTGTCTGAATACGTCTGTAGCCTTTACACTAAACAAAAGCTATATTGAGGTGACCTTTTCGCTGTAAGGGTGCAGGATGCAGAGAATGCCACGAAAAAAAACACCGATCTACGTTTCTCTCACTACTACAGCAAATGTCACTTATGGCCACCTGAGGGGTCTATTTTCTTATTTCCCCAGGAAGTGTAGTGTGTATGTGGTGTATTGTCACCTGCTGTTCTCTGACAGAAGGATAACCACAAGCTGAGCAAAATATAAATTAAGCAGAGCACCAGATTTTCAGACACCAGAACTGAATTATTTGTTGTGTGAGTTTGAAGAGAGCAACACAGCCAAGAAGGGCGATGACACCTTAGCCTGAAAACTACACTCTCCCCCCCTCCATCTTTATTTCTCTCCCCTCACTGTCCACAGCTTTTCTTGTTTGATTTTTGTCCCTGCTTCTGCTGCGAAACCTCCGCTCCACAGCAGGTGAAGAAAAAGGCCTCCTTTGTATGAGAGGGAAGAAGCATCAATACAATTTCAGCAGATGGACGAGGGTTGTTCCCTGCTATTCCTGACATTGACTTATTATTTACCAGTAATAAAAATATTATTCTGTTTTGTTTTGTTTTGATGTTGTAAAGATCACACTGTGATCTTTGAATGAAGGGCAGTATATAAATCCAATAAATGATAACAGCCAATTACTATTCGTCAATAATAATATTTGTCAACAGTTATGATGTTATTTAGTTGGGGGGGAAGGGAAACAAGTGTTATTTCTCTAATTTAGCTGTAATTCCTATTGGGCCTTTCAATTAATTAAAGAAATCTTAGCTGCGAAACCAATTAAAAAAACATAGATTGTTTTTAGATGGCGCTTGCATATTCCATATCTTAGAAGAGGCAAGGAGATTGCCTCTTCTAAAATGGTACGTATTACTGTCTGCATTTCTTCTTAGCGGTTTAAAAACAAACAAACCAGGTTAACATGCTTTCTTAAAAATGTGTTGCCTGAGGTAATATAATAAATGTATTGTAAATACTTTTTTTTTAAATAAAAAAGACTCTGCTCATAAGGTGTCCCCGGTTAAAGGATGCAGCTGACAAAAGGGCCTTCACGGCTTAAAGCGAAGGTGGGCAGCCTGAGGGCTTCCTGCCGCCCTCAGCCTAATTCTACAGAGGCCTTGGCCTGATTTCAAAAGCCCTCTGCAAGCGATCAGCTCAGACTTCCAGTGAGAATGTTCTGTTCCTTTCCCAGCAGCCTGCTAGGCAAGGAAGGAGAGGGGTGGGAAGGGAGGCAGGGGAAAATGGTGGCCCTGTTAGCACCGACACTTGAATAAAGCAGAGAGAAAACCATGGTCAATGTTTACAGAACAAAGTGAACTAAACAGTACACAACTTGAGCAGAAAGAGTGATTTTTGGAAGGTCTTGTTCTGAGCAGGAAGACATAAACACGAAACATCCACAAGAGAACTGTAAGGCCAAATGAGCACAGTGGGAATTATTTCCAAAGAGCCATGTACAGCATGGTGCTGCGAGTCTCTGCTTCTCCCTCCCCAGCTATGTTCTACCATTTCATGAAAAAAACACACTTCTTCTCTAAAATGCTATAACTGATAGAAGACTGCTCTCTTCCTCTTAGATAATGAAAGCCTACTAAAGTTGCCAGACCTCCAGGTCTGACCTGAACTCACTAAGTTTGTGTGGGCAAATGGAGGGCTTGAATTTTCAGGTGTCCAAGAGTGATGATGATGATGATTAAATACAAAGAAGACTGTGCATGCAGCTTGAAAGTTTCAGCCTGGCAGCAGTTAGCTACAAATTGCAGCATAGGCACTCAGGGCCTTCCAATTAACCTCCATCTCCAGGATCTGCCCTATGACGTGGCAAAGGAATGCCTTTGTGACATCACCAGAGGCAGTCCCTAAAGCCTCAGGTTTGGACCCTGCAATGCTCCTGATCTGGCAACCAACCCTGATTCGAAGGGACCTGGAGGATCATCTACCCCAAACCCCTGCAATGTAGGGATTCTGTCCACAGCTGTCCCTGGGTGGGTGCGACCCACCAACCTTCTGGTTAACAGCCAGATGCACTGAACCATTATAATTTTAATAATAAACATAACCCCTCCCCAATTAACAATGCACAAGATGGCCTGAGAGGGGGGCCGTACTTGCACTATTTGTTTGTTATTTCTGCTGCAGCTTAGGTTGTAACATTTGCATTGCTTATTAATTCCTGTTTCTATTATGTTGCTAGCTGTCTTGAGGGTCTAGTTTTAGAACAAAGGGTAACATGTAAATATTTTAATTTACATTCCAGCAGGAGCAAGTTTCTTTGTTTCATTTCCTCTCAGCTGGTGGTTGAAAGTCTTATGTCACATCTGCATCCTGTTCTTCTACCAAGAAATTCAGAGTAGTACACATTCTTCTCTACGCTTTCATCATCACAACAACCCTGTGAGGTAGGTTAGGCTCGGAAATAATGACTTGCCTAATTTCACCCAGTGAGCTTCAAATCAGGGAGGAATTTTGAGCTTGAATCTCCCCCGTTCTGTTCCAGCCTCCTATCTTGTTGAGCAGTGTATTTATTTATTTTATCCACCTTTCACTCCAAGGTCTTAGGGTGGGTCTCAACATGTCAGAAGCCACACAAAATTAAAAGCAGTTTAAAACAAGTTACATAAAGATTTTTTTTAAAAAAAAGTAATTTGCATGGTCCCTATGTAATTCCATCCCATTCATTTCAATGTAAAGGAAAGAGCGGCATGCAATCAAATACATACCATCTGCAAAATGAAAGCAGCAATAGCAGCAAATCCTTATTGTATTCGCTGGATTGATTTCCATTCCAAATATGGGACAAATAAGGGAACATAAGCAATTTCTTCTCTAGATTCTGTTTCTGTTGGGTTTTTTTTTTTACATCCCCAAGTGTGTATCAAAACAGGCAGAGCTGTGTGCAACCTCCAATGATTTTCCTCTGAGAGGAGGGCTGATCTCCTGTCTACCTTTCATTCTGTCTCTCTCTTCCTTCCAAGTGGGAGCTACTTGATATTTATTGATATAGAAATGCAAGTAGCACCTGCTGTTACCATTTTCACAGCTCAGTGTTTACACTTTACTTGTAAATTGTGGCATCTCAAAGTCTCTGCCCTGTCAGAAGCATGATCGACAGCCTGTTAACATGGCTTATCAAGATAACAGGCCTGGCATTTCAATTTTGTAATGACTTGTCACGTTTTGCAGATATACTTTTGAGCTGGGAAGCTGCATTCTGTCAGTTTAAACCAGTGTTTCCCAACCTTGTGCCTCCAGATGTTTTGGGACTACAACTCCCATCATCCCTAGCTAGCAAGACCAGTGGTCAGGAATGATGGGAATTGTAGTCCGAAAACAGCTGGAGGCACAAGGTTGGGAAACACTGGTTTAAACCACTAGTCCACCTAGTCCGTTGCTGTCTACTCCAGGGATGAGGAATCTTCGCCCCTCTTGATATTGTTAATTCCAACTCGCCCCAGCCAGCATGGCCAATGGTAAATGATGATGGGAATTGTAGTCCAGCAAATATCTAGAACAGGCATCCCCAAACTTCGGCCCTCCAGATGTTTTGAGACTACAGTTCCCATCATCCCTGACCACTGGTCCTGCTAGCTAGGGATCATGGGAGTTGTAGTCCCAAAACATCTGGAGGGCCGAGTTTGAGGAAGCCTGCTGTATAAGATAGCTTCCTAGAAACCTACATTTTATGTCATTTATCCAAAGATGAGCATGCTACCTTCTCCACAAGACGTGAGGATTCATTCCTTTCTTTTACAGACAATATAGACAAACTCCCACTTTTTATTATAGCTCACAATGTCCTGAATATGAAAGGAAGGAAATCTCCTACATCTGCAATAAAGCCCCAATGCCAAATGAAATAGAACCTCCAAAATTTCACAGGTTAAAAAATGGTGGTAATTTTGAGCATCTGAACACAGCTGGACCTTGTTTTGAGTTAACATGCAGTGCAGAGGTGAGTGCCCTAAGTTTTTACCTTGTGTTGCAATCTTCAGGACTGGCACAAGCGCTTGGCATTTAAGGGCACCTGACAAGGCCCATACTCCAGTATTTATTGCTGATTCTATCAAGGCCACAAGCATGTTGTTGTGAAGCACCCTGAAAGGGCAATATAAATACAGTTTTCATTTAGATAAATAAATTAAAAATTACACAGAAGAAGAACTCATTGTTGCCTCTTGGAACTTTACAGCTGTCTTCCCTTCATGATCCATGCATCTGACATACAATCGGCCAGGGAATATTTATGATTAATTCTGGCGTCCCAGAGGAGATTGGGTGTATTCTTCTATTCCTCAACCCTGTGCTTCCTCCCCTCCTTTCACACTTGGATGGTGCTGACAACCCCTCTCCAAAGTGCATAGTGCATGTTCTATCTTGGGTATCAAACCTCTACCCCAAAAGGTGTAACCCAGCCCTTCCATTGGGCATACCTAGGATGGGGACGACCTCACTGCGCAGCTAAGACCTTCAGTACTCATAAAAGAAGGATGTGATAATCCCAGTCATAAGGACACTTCAAAACAAGGATTTCCAGAGCCACCTTAGTGGTTATATAACTTACCCACTTTAATGCATCATGCTTTGCAATGCTACTGGCTGGATGTAATGTGTGAAGTGATGCTGGAACTCATTATAGAAATGTGGGTTTATATTATTCCATGAGATCTTACTGTGATTCATCACTACTCTCCCTTGGCTTGAAAGTTCACCTAGTATTACCTACCTGTACATTTTATTCAGCGGATGGGAGGGGAAGAAGTAGAAGCAGGAAATGACTCAAATATTTGCATTTTTGGAGTTCTGTTTCATGCAAATATGACCTTTCGGAGTGTGGGGTGGGCACAGTGTTTCCAACACATCCTTGGAAGGAAGAACATAAGAAAGATTGTAAAGCAGTTTGCTAATGGAGTCGCTTGATGAATAATAAATAGCAGGGTTTTCTTAAATGTAGCAATTAACTCACTGCAGAACTTGCAAGCTAGGGCCAGAACAAGACATTTCATCTGGCACATGGCTGCCTTCTAAAACAGCAGTCCCATGTCCGATCTTCTTCTTTCACCTTCTCCTGCAGCGTCTAGTGATACAGACTGCATAATGCAATATAACTGGACTGCAAGGTTTTCTTCGTCCCAATTCACAGACATCAATGCATTTCTTGACTGATTGATTAAATTTATAACTCAATGTTTCCTCCCAAAGTGTGTCTGTGGGGGGTAAACATTTCTGCCTTCATCGGATAAGCTGCTGCAGTCTTCATTCTTCATCTAGAGTCATTTATAAAAACACAGTGGAAAAGAGCCTGGGAAGTAAGGGGCCATATTGTGAGACCACCTCTCACTTTCATTGCTGAAAGGCGTCCTATGGAGACATGTACTAGGTAAAAGGTGAAGGGACCCCTGACCATTAGGTCCAGTCGTGACCGACTCTGGGGTTGCGCGCTCATCTCGCATTATTGGCCGAGGGAGCCGGCGTATAGCTTCCAGGTCATGTGGCCAGCATGACAAAGCCGCTTCTGGCAAACCAGAGCAGCACATGGAAACGCTGTTTACCTTCCCGCTGTAGCGGTTCCTATTTATCTACTTGCATTTTGACGTGCTTTCGAACTGCTAGGTTGGCAGGAGCTGGGACCAAGCAACGGGAGCTCACCCCGTCACAGGAATTCGAACCGCCGACCTTCTGATCAGCAAGCCACAGCGCCACCTGGGTCCCTATGGAGACATGTACTAGATGGTGTCTATTATAGACAAACAAAATGCCATGCCAACAAATTTGCAGGTCCAGCAAGGCCAGGGATGATGAGAGTTGTAGTTCCACAATTTCTGGAATAACGCATCTTAGTGTATGTCCATACACTAAGACATTTCATTGACAGCTGTTTTCAGGAAAATGCAATGACAACATTCCTGTCAAGTAGGCAAAGATGGGAGAGAGTTTGAGTCACAGTGCTGCAGGTTTTTTATTGCAGTTTTGCCCCTCTAAAGATCAGTTTTGCATCATGTCTAGTTCTGCCCATGTTCCACTGTGTCATGAGAATAGCAACTCCTGGCTGGTGAAATACAAGAAACGTTTTTGTGTGAAAGTTAGGTCCCCAATATTGGAACAGTTTCCTAGCCTCAAGAAGGAATCTGCCCATTTATTGGGTAAGAGTGAATTCAAATTAATTGCAAGCAGGTTAGAGCTGGGCTGGCATAGCTGGAGTGGCATTCAGAGCAGCTGCCTTGGCTCTTCTGTGAAACCATATTTCAATTAGCTTTATTCCAGCAACTTCAAACTGCAAAAGTTGTCCTGGACTGGCAAATTGCAATGGAAAAAATGGCAAAAGAGCACTTTGTGAATCAAGAAAGAGCAGCAAACTATGTCAGAGTTTGGCAAACATTTTAGTCTGTACCCTGGTGCCTGTGTGTGTGTGTGTGTGTGTGTGTGTGTGTGTGTGTGTGTATTTTGACTAGTCTGGGCTCAAATTAGATTTGATATCCTGATGTGCTTTCCAAATGTAACTACTAATAAATGTGCCTCTGTTGAAATGGGTGCAATGGAGAAACTCCCCCACTTGTCTTTTCATCTCAAAGTCTTCTGCTCCAATATTGTTTGTTCATTCAATCAATCTGCTGCAATGTTTTTTGTGTGGATAGGATGCATATATCGCTGGTTTTGTTCATGGGGAAAAAACCCATGAAGGATTTCAGTGTATCTAAAGATCAAGCTCTCTGGATCCCCCCACCCCCAAGAATCTGTCGTGATAACGTAGCAGCAGGAAGCTATGATTTTTCTACATTCCTTCATGTCAAACCATAAACATGTTACGTCCTGTATCAGCAAAGCCAGCTCAAAGTATTCTGTTGACAGAGAAGACAAATTTCTAAGAGTCTTCACAGATAGGATTTATTTCTAAGAATACGTGACATCAGTGAGTGAGTAGAGAATTTCTCAATAATCTGAACCTAAGCAGACAGGAACCCTAATGAGGAAGTTCAAATCACAGTGAAACCCTATGCATGTCCACACAGAAGAAAGTCCCAGGGAGTTGCTGTATTTTAAACGGCATTTCTGTGTGCTCTGGCACTCATTCCGTTGTTCCAGAAGCGGTTTAGTCATGCTGGCCACATGACCCGGAAAGCTGTCTGTGGACAAACGCCGGCTCCCTCGGTCCGAAAAGCAAAATGAGTGCCGCAACTCCCAAGTCGCCTTTGACTGGATTTAGCTGTCCAGGGGTCCTTTACCTTTTTACTTTTTACCTTACTATATCTTAAACATTATAAGTATTGGTATGCTTATCTACCCATCACCTTCCCATAGATATGCTCAGAGCAGCACACAGAAACAGTAAACAATGCAGAGCTATATATTGAGAGATAGATACAGTAGAAATAATGCATGTACAAAATCCATTTGACAAATTTAATCAATTAACATTTTTATCCACATCAGCTAGCTAACAAAAACATCCAAATTATGTTTGACTAAGAAGAACAATCACCAAAAATATTCACATTTAGCTAAATAACTATTGAATTTTCCACTAACTAATCCAAGTTTCTAAAGTATCAGCAGTTCAATGGGGCTTAAACTGGATTTCAGCCCCAGCATCCTTTTGATCTCGTTCTCCCTCCCCCAACACACTTATACCAAGAAAACATGTTTAGGAAGCATATTTGCCCGTGATCAATTTGTGTACTGAGGTTTAGCTTCCAATATTATCCAGCTGACTGTGAGAACCTGGCTAGCAATGGCTCAAGAAACCACATGCATCAATCTCAAAAATGGTTTGTCTTTAAAGCAAAACAAAGCATGGGGTTGTGGTGGGATATAACTCTTTTTGTTTTACTTGATCCCTCCATACATTAAATGCATTTGCTTGCTGATGTAAAAAAATCCAAGTCTCTTTGTCTGGTGATGTAATGTATATAGTCTGCTCTGATAACCAAACATTAGCCTAGGTGCATTTTAGCAAGCACTTTTTGTTTACTTTCTCTAAGTGTACTTATACCCCACTTTTCTTCCCAGGAGCTCAAGCTGGCATATATGGTTCTCTCCCTCTCCTTCTCCCTTCTCCATTTAATTCTCACCACAATCCTGTGAGGTAGATCATCACTGGCCCAAGCTCTCAGCCATATAGCTGAATGGAGATTTGAAACAGGGTCTCCTCATTTTTGGCATTTGGGAAATATATTGCAGTGGATGTGCAGGATGAGGAGATGCAGGAAGGAAGTAAAACATCAAAGGAAGAGATCTACTTTACCAACCAGTAGTCATTAAAAGAGAAGGAATCAGTGCTGAAGAAGAGCTTGCTTTTCTGTGCATCACCCCACACTGAATCAGGTAATATATTGCAAGCATTGTTGGTTTACTTCCATCACCAAAGGCAGGGGGAGTGTGACAGGTTCAGTTACACCAGGTGTGAAGCTTCTGGGGTGCCGCAGCAGGTGCTACAACTATGAAGTCCAACAGAAGGCAAGAGGGGCGCATGCTGCATTTTGGTGTTGCACAGGGTGCCACTGAAATTTGAGACACCAAGGTGCTAACACCCCACCCTAGTCCAAGACTCTAACCACTACTCCACACTCTCAGTGTGTGTGTGTGTGTGTGTGTGTGTGTGTGTGTGTGTGTGTGTGTGTACAGTCTTCAGTATACATGAGGGATGGAGAACTTGTTGTTTTTGTTCTACAGCTTCCACCATCCTTGACCATTGGCCATCCTGGCTGCAGGTGACAGGAGTTGGAGTCCACATATGGAGGGTCACAGGTTCCTCCTCCCTGCTTTACATACACCATCAATTTGGTCTGCCTTTAGAAGTGGAAATGTGCCCCCTTGCTGCTGAAGTTTTGCTTCAACAGCTGCTTCACCCCTAGGCCATGTGAAAATTGCGCTCCAAATCATGGTCTATTAAAAAATAAAAGTAGTTGCGCGTTGTTCCATAAGAAAGAAAGAAGAATCCAAAATCCCTACTATTTTGGTGGTCCTAATAGAGGCATTTCTGAACTATTGTATATTAAATTAACTCAAAACCCAAGACTAACATGGATCAAAACTGCAAATGTGTGAAGTGTGAAGAACTAGGTGTGCTTAATCCCATTTATTTAAATGGCCTTGACTTTACCTGACTATTCTTTTCCTTCATGACTGCAATCTGAGGCGGATTCATTTGGAAACAAATCCCATTAAATGCACTACTTGCAAACTCTTTAAACTGACTTTAATACTGCATTTTTTATATTGGCGCATCCTGCCCTGGGAGCTCTGGGGAAGGGTGGGGAAGAAATCCAATCATTATCGTTTATAAAAGAATAATAGGATTTCAGGACAGGGTCTCACTCTCAGCCCTGCCTGGAGCTGTCAGGGGCTGAACATGGGACGTTTTGCACGCAGACCAGGGATGCTCTATCTCTGAGCTACTGTCCTGACCGTGAGAGATGAGCCCCGGTAGTAGGATCAAGACATTAACTCCTCGCTTTCTTTCCGTTTTACTACTTGAACTCTCTCTTTTATTTTTTAGCCCGTTAAGCGATAGGAAGGAAGGGATTTCTTTCCCGACCCCCCACCCGGCCGACCCCCATCTCAGTTTGGGCGCTGCGCAGCAGCCACACCAGCCCCTGGCGCGAAACAGAGCCGCTTTAGGACCGCGAGGAAAGCCGCAAGACGCGCAGGGGAAACAGCTGGGCGCGACCACCTTCTCCGGGAGGGTGAGGCGCGCCGCTCCCCCGCGCGAGGTTCCCCTTGCCTTCCTCTTTCGGCGCGCGCCTCCTCGCTCGCCCCACCCGCCTGCCGCCCCCGAACCGAGGGCGCGAGTGGTAGCTTCCAGCCGAGGACTACCTCGCGGCCAAATGAAGGAGAGCTGGCAAGCTGCTGCTGCCGCTGCCCAAGGTAGCCTCCAGAGTAGCAGCAGCTGCTGCCGAGGAGGGAGGAGAGACCAGCTGCTGCTGCTTCTTCTTCCGCCGGCGCCAACGCCGCCAGCTGAGCGAGCCGGCCGGTCTCGGCGTCGCCGCCGCTCCTTGCGCGCTCCTGAGGCTCCTCAGCCTCCCAACTCTCGGCGAGGAAGCCCGGCCGGTTCCTTTCCCGTTCCCTCTCCTTCTCTCGCCGCCTCGCCATCGCCTCACTCGCCGGGACAAAGCCATGAAGCCGGCGCTGTTGGAAGTGATGAGGATGAACCGCGTTTGCCGGATGGTGCTGGTCACTTGCTTGGGCTCCTTCGCGCTCGTCATCTTCTATTTCCAAAGTATGTTGCACCCAGGTAGGGCGGCTGCTCCTTGGCTTCTCCTCCTCCACCTCGCGCGCGCCCTTCGCGGGGACTTGGCGCGGCGGCGGCGCCTGGCTCCGGTGCCCGGAGGTAACGCGGGTGGCGGGAGGAGAGAGGAAAGGCGCGCCGAGTCCGGCGGCGGCGGCGGGGCGCGCGAGGGAGCACCTCATCCGAGGCCACGGCCAGGCTGGCGGGTGGGGAAGGGGGGTAGAGCCGGGTCGCCCGGGGGTCGCTCGCGAGGGGACGGCGAACTTCCGAGGGCGGGAGAGGGGGAGGCTCATAGAGGTCGGGATCGGGGTGAAGGTGGTGGTGGTGGGTCCGGGGAAGGATGCGAGGGACCGAGAGCTCCTTTTTTTGTCCGGGGCTCTGGGAAGAAGGGCGGCCCGAGCGGGGGCGCCTGCTGCTCGTGACGGGCTCGCCTCGTCCCTCTCGCCGGCTTCGACCTGCTGGCCATGTGCGCGCGTACGTTGGAGGAGATCCCGGCTGCGCCGCCGCCGCTGCTGCAGTATCAACATCAACATCAGCATCGGGAAGGGCCGGGAGGAGACTCCAAACCCCACAGCCCTGGACTTTTCTTGTACTCTTCTTCTTGTTGTTCTGTAACGGAGGGTTGCCGTGGTGGTTGTGGGGGGCGACGACACCGCCCATTATTTTGCCTCTCTGTCTGTGTCTCCTTACTTGAAGGAAAGACACTTTCCTGCAATGATTTGCTCCTCAAACTGGGAACGATGGTAAGGTTGCAACGCTAAGCACCCTTGCTGTAAAGTTAACTCCACGGGACTTGCTTCACGGTGGGAGCATTAAAATACAGAAAAGTGGAGTTTCAGAAGTGGGACTGATTTATTGATTGGCAGTTTTGCCCTGCCTCTCCTCCAAAGAGGTCAAGGCATTGTACACAGTCCTTCCCTGTTTTGATGGTCACAACAACCCTGCAAGGTAGATCATGATGAGAAAGAGAGTAGCCCAAGCTCACCCAGTGAGCTCCACAGCCCAGTGGAAATCTAACCGTGGGTGTCCCCAGTCAAAGCTCGTTGCTCTAAGCACCAAGCTGCCGAAGCTTTCCCAACCCCAGGTATCCTTGGCTCCCTGTGCCTCCCCACTACCACTTGCTTCTAGTGTTTTTCTTGCTTTTTACTCTGTTTTATAGCTAGCCCACAGGGACTGCTACCCATAGCCCAACTTGCACGAGACAAACTGAAAAGCCCTGTAAATAAAATCCATTAATGCATCCACCTTAGCCCTGCGGGGGAGCATCTGCTTGGCAGGTAGAATGTCCCAAGTTCAACGACTGAGTCTCATTTGGGAGAGATTCCCCCCCCCCCAATTCCTTGGGAGCTGCTGCCAGTCAGCGTAGACAGTATTGAGCTAGATGGACCAAATATATGCAGCTGCCTTAAATCATCCTCTCTTTCCTTGACAAGGTGGTAAACTGAGTCAGGTTGTACCACCAACTCTGTACAGTTGAAGTAAAAAATTCTAGCCCACAGTTATTTATCTGGCTGAATTGAATGGGGAGGGGGAGACAGGGGAGAGAGAAATGTTGTGGATTAATGTGGTGGTAAAGGTAAAGGGACCCCTGACCATTAGGTCCAGTCGTGACCGACTCTGGGGTTGCGCGCTCATCTCGCATTATTGGCCGAGGGAGCCGGCGTATAGCTTCCAGGTCATGTGGCCAGCATGACAAAGCCGCTTCTGGCAAACCAGAGCAGCACATGGAAACGCCGTTTACCTTCCTGCTGTAGTGGTTCCTATTTATCTACTTGCATTTTGACGTGCTTTCGAACTGCTAGGTTGGCAGGAGCTGGGACCAAGCAACGGGAGCTCACCCCGTCACAGGGATTCGAACCGCCGACCTTCTGATCAGCAAGCCCTAGGCTCAGTGGTTTAACCACAGCGCCACCAGCAAAGAAGCACAAGCTTGTGTTGTTTGCTGCAAAGTGCATCTCCAGCAGGGTGGCAAACCTTCAGTCGCCCAGAAAGGAAGCGTGTTGTGAGGAGCTTTAAAATGTTTGTTTAGTTGCATGTAAAATATTTATATCCTGCCTTTCCACCCTCGGTCTCCAACAAGTTGGGTTTGCATAGCACCATTGCCTAGAGAAGCTGGATCACTGCAGCAGCAGAGGAGGAGAAGAAAGATCAACTTGCCTGCTGTTACATATATGGGGTTAGGGATCGTAATTCTCATGGCTGGATCAGGGAGAGCCTTGCTGGCAACGCTTGGTGGATTCATCGAGAAATGGGTGGAAATGTGCAGATCTGGCTGGCTTTCTTCTTGCACTTTTTTTGGGGGTGTGTGTGTGGAAAGGGGAAGGGTTTGCCTAGGATGGTGTCTCTGCTGTGGCCAGATTGTAGAGTGAGGGTTTTCAGAAGCAACCTTTATGGCAGTGGCTTTTTTCATTTGTAGTATAGCAGGTTAGAAAAAAGCTTTTCTCAAACTTGGTGCCCTCCATACGTTTTGGACTACAACTCCATTGGTCCTTGGCAGCCTGCCCAGTATTCAGAGATGATTGAATTTGTAGTACAAAACATTTAGAAGGCACCAGCTTGGAGCTAAACTCTGCACAGCAGGTAGCTAGCTGTATTCCTGCCAGGAGGTAGAATTGTACTGGGGACTAGTGGAGAAGCCAGCGTGCCAAATTTGCCAAGTTTGGGTAGTCAGACATGACAGCTGGAGGGGGGGGGAGTCATGCATCAGACTAACTATCTTTTTTAGGTTGTTGCTTAAGCTTCATAAACTCCGCAGGGTGCTTTCCAACCAGGGTTCAGCATGTTTAAGGCTCAAATTCTGTACACACTTACCTAGGAGAATTGAGCTCAGTGGGGCTGGTTTCTGAGTAGACTTAAAGAGGGAGGATTGCACATTTAAGCACTGTTGCTTTCAAGGAGGGGGTTAAGTAGATGCTCAGTTGTTTCCCAAGGAAAGACCTTTAAAGATGCTTAACTTTTGCCTCTGCAGAATCTTATTCCCGTTTACTCAAGTAAGCCTCACCGCTCAATGAAACTGATCCTATGTTGAGTTTACTCTGGGATGGCGTATGTGCACACTTTCTGTTCTTCCTACATTTCTAAAATGTTTGCCATGGTTCAGTAGCATGCATTTGTAATTGCTATTAGAAATTGCAAGATTCCAGAAGAAAACAGCATCCACACACATCCCAGAGGCAATCTTCTCTTCTATCCATAGCTCATTATAGATGTTTTTCTGCATGTGACCTTCCTTGGCTGTGAACCTACGATTGGCTTTCCTACAGCAACAAGGGCAGGGGAGGAAGGACTGCTTGAAAAAGAACTAGCTTTTCACTTACTGCCGGCTGTCTTCTGCCTTACTGTTTCTCCCACGATGCACTACAGAGGAAGTAATAGAGAGATTTTTTGCCACTTGCCAACTGTCAGTTTAACACAGCTGATAAGAAAGTCTTGCCAATTGTTCCTACAGCAACAGTTTTTTTTTAATATAAAGTATTTTTACAAGACCCGCCTGCCTGTTGCTGTGTGCATGGATATCGTAACTGGTTGGGAATTTCTGCGGAATCACACTGGTCAGCTCTGTGGACATGTTCTGCTTCTAGAGGGAGTCAGGTCGTCCCCCGCCCCCCCCCAGTAATTTAGAAATGTAGGTCCTGAACACACTGTAGTGGATTGTTTCACCAGGTAGCTTAGTGGCCTGTGCTAGAATGTATGGGAAATAATTTTACTGGCAATTGCAGACACTTTTGGATGTTTAAGTCCTGTCTTGCCCTCGGTAGAGCTTATATTGTGGCTTGGTAAATAAAACACCCCAGAATACTCTTGCTTGAGCTGTTTGCATGTACAGTATGTACCTTCAGGCCCTTCTCAAACAGAGCAGGCATAGTGAATCAATGCAACTGCTCTTTTTATATTAAGTGTAGTGAATACTAGGGAATGTGAACCAAACCAGAGACTCCCTTTTTTAATTGTGAGGGAACAATATCCCTGAGCACATATTTTTGTTTTGTTTTTTTGGAGGGGTGTGTGCTTCCTAGGTATATTATTTTTAAATAACTGAATCCAATTATACTGATAACTGATGACGACAATTCACTTGCTACACTTATCTTATTTATTTGATTTCTAGCCCGTCTTTCAAATGAAACGGTGCCCCAGAATGGCTTACATATTAAGTCTGTAAATGGCCGGAACTTTGTAAGAAAAAGCAGCACCCTCCTCAAATCAACAGGAGCCAAGAGTGCTTGATTGGATAGATTGTGTAGAAAGGGCCCTTCTTAACATTCCTGATTTCAAAGCCAATTAAAATTCTATAATGCAGCAAAACCTGGAAATCTTAAGTCACATAGTTTTTATGTGTAGTATATATATAGATTAGACCAGGCACCCCCAAACTCGGCCCTCCAGATGTTTAGGGACTACAACTCCCATGATCCCTAGCTAACAGAACCAGTGGTCAGGGATGATGGGAATTGTAGTCTCAAAACATCTGGAGGGCCGAGTTTGGGGATGCCTGATATAGACCCTTGGGCCTGGTTTGAAGGCATATGATAGAGAAATCTTGCTGAAGCTGCGGTGGTCTAGGTCAGACATCCCCTTCCACTCCATGTACATATTATCGTGGAGATCCAAGTGAAATAAGCCAATGGATGCGTTCTGCAGTTATTTATTCAGAGTGCGCACTGCATGCAAGGGAATATTATTCAAATTAATGGCAGGTGCAGCGATTCTGTAACTTTTTGCACTTGTACTAGCTTGGAAAATGCTATTGGTATTTGGGGTGTCATATCTCAGGCCCACAAATCCTGGCAGCACAGTTAGCACAGAATTTAATTCTTTTTGTTTTTAATGAGTGGCATTTCAATTTTCTTGGTACCTCCCGCTGAAAGTCTGAAGGTCATAACTTACTGTTTTGAGGGGTGGGGTTTTAACATTTATTCATATATGATGGCAGGTGAGTGTGGCTTGGTGGAAACATCCCAGAAGGCCAAGTGGGAAGGTTCTCTACCATTGATTCATTGAAATGTTTTAATTTAATGGGATCCTAGAATTTTGGCCGGCCGGGAAAAGCGCCGCTTGGAAAGTGTAGAATCTAGTCAGCGTCCAATTGTTCAGGTTATAGGGAAATGGCTTTATTTATATTTTTTTATTTTATTTTATTTAAATTCACCTTTTTACCATTCCACATTGCAGACCAGCTTCAGAGCTGAACACAATTAAAATACAATTGAATGAGCCACTGTTGTTTTTATGCACAACTTGTACAACCCATCTAAACGTGTAAACCATTAGTCTGACATTAAACTCCTAGTAAAAACCTCAGTGAAGAGCTGGCATTGGAAATTTAACAACATTAGTGCCATTTGTATCTTAAAGGTAAAGGGACCCCTGACCATTAGATCCAGTTGTGACCGACTCTGGGGTTGTGGCGCTCATCTTGCATTATTGGCCGAGGGAGCCGGCGTACAGCTTCCAGGTCCTGTGGCCAGCATGACAAAGCCGCTTCTGGTGAACCAGAGCAGCACACAGAAACGCCGTTTACCTTCCCGCTGTAGTGGTACCTATTTATCTACTTTCACTTTGACGTGCTTTTGAACTGCTAGGTTGGCAGGAGCTGGGACTGAGCAACGGGAGCTCACCCTGTCGCGGGTATTCGAACTGCCGACCTTCTGATCAGCAAGCCCTAGGCTCTGTGGTTTAACCCACAGCGCCACCCACGTCCCTATTTGTATCTTAGTGGCAAGGAAATTCCAGAACAGGGGCTCCACCACCACTAATAAGGCTCTCCCATGTGTTTGCCACGGATTGAACCACAGAGAAAGGTAGTGCTACTGTGAAAGCTTCCTTGACTGATCTTATCCCACAGGCTGCCCTATAAGGGAGCTGTGGGGATTACACGAGGAAATTGTGCTTGCATGTGTGGGAATGACTGAGATCTGGTGCTGGCAAGCCACACCGATCTGCAAGAGTGTGGGCATTAGCGCGGCAAACCGGCTAATGTCAGAATGGGAAACACGTGAAGAAGGACAGGTCAGAGGCTCAGGTCAGCAGGGCAACAGGTCACAACAGAGCTAGAAGGATCAAGGAGGATCTGGGTGGAACTGGATGAATCAGGACAAACCAGATGGGTCAAGCCAAGGAGGGTAACACAATGGGAACTAGGAGGGGGTGTTTACAGAGTGACATGTGCTTGGAGCATGGACAGAGGGCATGGCAAAACAACACGTGGGCTAGGGAGGATGTCTTAGGGAGTGACCGGTTGTGACGTTACAGGAAACATCACCTTGTATGGGACTGCACTGCTGTAATTGGCTAGAAGTTACACTGTCGTTGTAATGATTAACTGTCATCCTGAGCTTTCAATAAAAGGAAGCCCTCGAGCTCTGCTCTTGGTCGCCTTCCCATTGAGTTCAACCTGCCTCGAGTCGTGTGTCTTTGCCCCAGACAACAGGAGCAGTCAGGTCGCAGGTTGTTTAAGGCTTTGTATTGGAGTAGGAGAACTTTCTAAGACTACTGTTCAACACACACAAACTGTGCACGTGGTAGTAGACCATGCAGCAGCTCTGCTGATTGCTAGGAAGACCAAGCAGGAAATTAATTGTAGGAGCATCCATTTGTCCTGGCTTGCATAGTTTGACCTTGGGGAAGGCAATCAGACTGAAGATTTAGTGCAACTTCCCCAGTGTTTCAGCAGAGGAAGCAAAGAATTTCTGGGCTAAACAGCTTTTGTGCGAATCGGCTGCATTCAGACAATCCAAGTATAGCAGGTTGAGTGTGGGCACTTCTGCAGAAACTGTTTTGGTGCCCATCTTTAAAAGGTGTGTGCAAATTTACCTCCAAAACTGGATTATGGTTCTGAATGAAAACTGATTGCATTCAGCAGGAAGCATCTTGCACTCTTAGCCAGTACGAGATGTGTAGCTCTTGCCTCTTGAGTCACTCTGAACAAGCCTCTTTCTAAAACCCATACCTCTTTCATTGTTCCTATCCAAAAGAGAATTTTATTATAAACTGAGATATCAAAATAGTCCAGTGGGGCCTGACAGAATATAACAGGAAAAAGAAACTAGACCGTAGACTTTGCATTGATTCTCATTGGATTAAATCTTGTCTTGATTTGGGAGCTTCATTAGGAGGAATAGAGTTGCTTTTGAGGTTGGTGCTGATGCAATCAGTAGTGTGCTCTCCTTCCTCCAAATTAAGGCAGAGGCTTGCTTTGGGGGGAAAGTGCAGGATTGGTTTGGTTCTGTGAAGTCGTAATGGTTATCTGGCTCCAATCTGCATGACTGCGTAACAAGGGACATGGTTAGCATTAAAAAGCCAAATTGTATGAAGTGATAGTTATCAGGTGATTAAGCTTAAGCTTTCCCAGCTTGGGTCCAGTTGAAAAGTAGTGTTTTGTGTGTGATAAGAAGGCTCTGCCTGTGATAGCTGAGTTATGCTGGCAATTTTGCACAGTTGAGCCACTGAAATGATTAATTGCACCTGTTGCAGTGAGAAACATGGCTGTGTTGTGCTGCATAAAGCCCAGTTGTAACTCTAATCAAGCGAACCCTCACTAGTGGAGTATGCCATATATGTTTGGTATGGAATTATACTTTGTGTTCCTTATGTCTGCTAGTGATGGTGTCATGCTCTCTTAACCCTCCTGGACCAAGCATATATGCTTGCATATTTTCCTTCTCTATTTGCTTGCATTTGTCATATTTTTCTATTAAGTTCGAATGCTAAGAAGCTTTGGACTGGAGCAGGCATCCCCAAACTGCGGCCCTCCAGATGTTTTGGCCTACAACGCCCATGATCCCTAGCTAACAGGACCCGTGGTCAGGGATGATGGGAATTGTAGTCCAAAACATCTGGAGGGCCAAAGTTTGGGGATGCCTGGTCTGGAGCCTCAAGACTCTAGATCAGGGATGGGGAATTTTCTGTCTTCCAGGTGTTGTTGGATGACAGTTTCCATAATCTCTGACCATTGTCTAGGCTGGCTGGGACTGATGGGAACTGAGGTCCAACAACATCTGGAGGGCCACAGCTTCCCCACACCTGCCCTAGAGAGGAAGGCCACCCACAACCATCCTTAGATTGTAAGGCTGTATCAAATTATTCACTCTACAGCAAACCTGATAATTTCAGCATAAGGCATTGGATGCTTAAACAGATTACAGGAGAGAAACTACTCTGGTTCACAGCCATCAAGACCAGACTCCCTAATCTGGTGCCCTCCTGTATTGCAACCCCCATCAATCAGTCCTAGGGCCTCAGCCAGCATAGCTAAGGCTGATGGGAGTTGTAGTCTAAAATATCAGGAGGCACTAGGACTGATGGGACTTGTAGCCAGGAACAGCCTCCCAAATATTTTGTTATCTGAGGCAGTGCAGGAAATGATGTTATTCCTTCATCCCCAGTTATGGTACCCAAGGCTGATCAAGTGATTTTGACACCTGAGGAAAAAGTCATGCAAGACTGTTGTATTTTTGCAACAATAATAAATAACTAACAATTTGCTACCCTTTCATGACACCCCTAATCTGCCGCCTGAGGCAGCTGTGTCACACGGCCTAATGGTTGCCAACTGTAGCCGTAGTCCAAAAGCACCTGAGGGACAGCAGGTCAGGAAGGTCTGATCTAGACCAATTATGGGCAATATGTGCCCCACCTGATTGGGTTGGTGGTGATATGGGTCAGGGGATTCTTGGTGATTGCCCCCAAATTATAGAACTCTCTTCTGAATGAGGTTCGGTTGTGCCCCACACTGACCACATTTAGATGCAACATGAAAAACATTCTATTTGGATATGATGGGCTCCTATTGGAACAATGAATGAGTGAACAAACAAACAAACAAACAAACAAACAAATAAATAAATAAATATTGTATTTGTATTTAAATGGCAATAATTTTTACTGAAAAAGTGGATGTACAAGTTATCATGGGCAAATCTGTGTTCCTTTTGCTCTATTTTTTGCTTTTGTTTTTGGTGGGGGAACCCCCCCCCCCAATTTCTGGATTTGTAAATAAACTAATGCAGCATGGGTTTTTTTAACACACACAAACATTAACATAGGGCTGAACTTTTTTTTCTGTGTTGCTTTAAACAAGCCTTTGCAGCTAGCTGCAAACAGAGGTTAAAGAGTGTACTTGGGTGGAGAAGGGCTGGCTGAAAAAGACAGACAATTATGCCAACCTGCAAAGCAGTCTTTTGGCTTAGCCTCATGAGAGGTTGTGGAATTTGGGCCCTTGAGGAGTGGATTTCTAGCCCAACTTCTCATTTAGAAATTCATGGCTTCCTGGTTGGAAACTGAGGAGAACCCTGTGGAATTTCCTACAGATTATATGTGAATTGTTCCACGTAGCAGAGCAGGTCTCCCTTCCCCTCTGTGAGGCAGTTAAGTATCCACCACACTCTTAAAGTGAACGATGCCTGTCTACCTAGCTTCCAAATACCAAACTGCCAGCTGTCTTTTTGCTCTCCAGACCCATTACATTTCATTGCAGTTCAGTCTTACACATTAGCATAAGCCTGGAAAAAATGAATCCTGCATTTATGCCTATTGCCATATACACAATATATGTCAACCAATTCTAGGAGGATTTACGCATGTCAGCCAGTCAGGATAACTGTTTGACAGCCCTGTTGCCAGACTTATGAAACGCTGTGATATCCTTCTAGATTGTAGGAAGGCCTCTATATAAATGCAAAAGAGTATATTGTAATTCTTAGTTTAGCACACTTGAAATTTGCTTCAAAACCAATTCCTCTTAAATCCTTTTTTTCCCCCAAAGTCATTTTGAGAGCTCTGCAGAATGCCTTTCAATATAAATTTGGTGCATCAAAAGTCTAATGCAATGGTCAGGGTAGATTATGGAACTTTTTTTCTGGTACTGTTAGCCCCCAGTGGTGAACCTTGGTGAAATGTGTTGCTGAGATACTACAATCTGCTTCACGTGTATGTATGCTGATATACAGTACTTGCCTTCACCATTGAGCTTAGCAGTCTTTGGGTATCCCACCTTAAGCACATGAAGGGAGGACAGTGAGGATGAAAGTTGCATTTCTTCTCTGCTCTGTGTGTCCCTGCTGCTCTCACCTTCCACAGCATTTAATGTGAGGAAAATGGCAGCAGTAGGATGCACCCATCCCCATGCTGTGCCTTGTATTTACAGGTACCTGTGTGTGTCATGCTAGGAACATAGGGAGCCGCCTTACGTAGGGCCAATTAGACTTGTATTTTGTTTGTAATGACCCAGCTGGCTCTGTATTTACACTGATGGGCAGCAACTCTCCAGGGATTTAGACAGGATGCATTTCTGGAGATGCCAGAGATTTGGCCTTTTTTTTTTTTTGCAGGCAAAGCACATCCTCTCCTGCTGGGTTACAGCCCTTCCAATGAGCTATATACGCCTTTCCATTCTGTCTTCATCTTAGTCTGGCTGAATTTGGGAATGCCAGCCAATAAAAGAGAGCATTGTCCAGTGGAAGTTAATAGCTTTAAAAATAGCACTTACTGAATGGAAGACAAAAATGTTATTGACGAAGCAACTGAAGCTTTTGTTTTAACTGTGGCAGTTTTTTTTAACTCTGGGCTTACTTCCACTTCATCTGGCCCCATTATGGTACTTCCCCCTGGGGAAAACTGCTCTTTAGTGCAAATAGCAACTTGGGTTTTCTGCAGATTGCCTTTTGTTTTGGTCTATCACTAAAGAGCGGGTTTTCCCTCGGAAAGGAGTGGGGAAAGGGTGAAACTGCTTGGACCTGTGCTTTCTGGGCATGGCACAATCGGAAGTGTGGACGAGCCCTCATGCCCTTGGTTTATTGGTCCAGCTTAATGTTCAGCTTCTAATTGCTTTCAAATTGGCGTGACTGAAAGCGTGATGCCTATCCACACAGATCTGCTGATAGATTGAAGTGGTGCATCAAGTTCTCTGCTATGAAAAAGAAGGCCTGTTCAGTATGCCAGGTCCAATGGACGGGTCTGGGCTGAAGGCCAGAGGGAGGAGAGGTGTGGAGGGCTATGTGCTTGATCTCCCAAGCCTGAGTTTCCCCATGCCTGTTTTAAAGGGATTATGGCTTCTAGTCATGCTGGCTATATACTACCCTCAATATCCAGAACCCCATGCCTCTGAACACAAGTCACTGGGGAATAACAGCAGGAGAGGTCTATTGTGCTCGTGTCCTGCTTGTCGGCTTCTGATTGGCTACTGTAGAAAACAGAATGCTGAACCAGATGGGTCTTTGGTTTGTTCTTAATACACACGCCAGCTTCTGGACAGGAATGTACTTGGCAGCCATATATAATTTTCTCCCCTCCATTTTCAGTAATGGCCACTTGCTGTTTAATTCACTGGAGAGAGAGGGGGTGGGGGTGGGAAGGCCCAAGAAACCCCAATGTACTCCTCTGGTATTTTTGGAAATGTCAGTACCACCCAAGGTAACTTTCCACTAATTTTCATGTTGTAGGAACACCCATTACTCTGTAATGGCAATTTCCATCGGGCAAAACGTATATAGGTTCCTTTTCATTCTTTAATTGGTCAAAAATGTTAGTACAGATATTTGCTAAACACCTTATAAATAGCAAGGGAGTTTTGTGCTGGCTTTCATAATATTAACGCCGTACATTAAAACTTGTCACGATTTGGCTTAAGCCTCATTTTTTCCAAGACACACCATTTCCTATAGCTTGGAACATTTCCCCCTTTTTTATTCATAGGAATAAGTTAGGCTGTGGATTCCCTTTGAATGATAATCATAAAAAAGCCCTGGCCTTGGTCAAGTGTAACTGGCTTGCTGATTATTTCATGTCTTTTGGGGGGTGAGCAGAGTTTCTGAACGCTTAAATTGTTTCCTTGATTTGCTTTCCAGGGAGACAGAATGGTTTACCTACTGGTACTTGCATGATGCATTGAAATGTTAGAAGCAGTTCAGAGAAGTGGTAGAAATTGCATCCCTCTGCCTGTGAGGCTGGTTTATCCGCCCCCCCCCCCCGCAAAAAAAATTTCTTGTGCACATGTCATTATAATACAACCACTGTTTCTTCTCCAAACCATTAGGGTCTAAATCAGATGTATTATTTATCAACTTGAAGGTAACTTGTATCTGTGTTGAGGGATGGTGTTTGATAATAATGCAAAACAGTTGAAAGAGGGGACTAGTTGTCCTCCTTTTATTCTTTTTAGGAGGTGCTTGCATAAGGCCTTTTGTGTAATAGCAAATGTTGTTTTTAAAATTTAGGACACTTACTACCGGTAATTGGATTTCCCGTATCATAGGAAATTCCAAATCTCAGACAATGTGTTATCCTATAATGGCTATGGGTGAAAAGCCAGCATTTAGAGTTTGCAATCAAAAAGGGAAACTAAAAAGATTGGCTTTAATCCAGGTAAGGTTAGCTGTTGTGTTGTGGCCAAAACCTATTGAAACTGATGGGGCGTAAGTGAATCAAGACAATTCATTTATTTTAAGGGGACTTAGTCATGAGTAACTTTATCTGGATTGAGGTTCTTGCGGCTTTGGTAACGTGGTACGTGTTGTCTGCTGTTATTTCAAAGATTAAAAATACAAAATACACAAAAGATAAAAAGATTGTTTTTATTTCTTAAAATAGACACACACACACACATCTAAATTGGTTTGCAACAAACAAAATGGCAATCTTGCAACATTATAACATTGGAAAGGTGCCTTTTGATTGAGGAAGAAAGGAATTGATGATTCTATCATAGAATTGTAGCATTGGAAGGGACCCTAGCGTTAATCTAGTCTAACTCCTGCAATCAAAGAAATAAGTTAAATTATCCCTGGCAAATGACCATCCAACCAATGTTAAAAACTTCCAATGTCCATGAGACTCTGTTAGTAATTTTTGAGAGCCAGTGTGGTGTAGTGGTTAAGAGTGGTAGACTCCTAATCTGGGGAACTGGGTTCGCGTTTCCGCTCCTCCACATGCAGCTGCTGGGTGACCTTGGGCTAGTCACACTTCTTTGAAGTCTCTCAGCCCCACTCACCTCACAGAGTGTTTGTTGTGGGGGAGGAAGGGAAGGGAGAATGTTAGCCGCTTTGAGACTCCTTCGGGTAGTGATAAAGTGGGATATCAAATCCAAACTCCTCCTCCTCCTCCTCTGTAGTCTCCACAGTGCATAGTGGTGGCTGGCTTTTCCCCTTTGATGAGGAACATGCTTGCACCTTTTTATGGCCCTGTCTCTTTTTCTGGTCTTTTAGATGTGGCAGCCATTTTGTGTTATGCCACACCCATGGCAACTATTTTGTGCCTTGCCTCGGGCAGCCATTTTGTGATGGGCATCTGCAACATTTTCTCAGCATTTGAAACGTGCCCTCTCGCTCAGAAAGGTTGACAACTCCTACTGTAAAGTGTTAAGGCCAGATATTGAGGTGCTTACATGATCCTGTTACATCAATGGGGTTACTTCTGAGCTTAAAACCAATTCCTGAATCCTTCACAGTCACCTGCCAGAGTTGGGATATCGCCACTGTATTTTCTGTTTTCAGAGTGGAGCTACAGCAATTTATCCTCTTTAGAAGACATTAAAAAATGAATGCTACAACAGTACTTTTTCTGCCTTCTTAGACGCAAAGATCAATGAACTTGGCACTAAACGAATCTGAAATAGGCATTGAAGACCCTCACCAGGATAGGAAATTTCATGTGGGCAACCTGGAGGGGGAATAGTCAACCCCCCCCCCCAAAAAGTACTTCACAGTCCATGAGATTGTTCATCTGAAACTCCTACCTCTTTGGTTATTATGATGTCTAGAAAGTAACCACAAAAATGCTCTCAAAATTTTAACAAACCAGCCATTGTGTTAAGTAAGCTTAAGTATGTAGAGTTGAAATAATCACATATTAGCCTTTCCCAGCCCACCCATATCTCAGTTTCCCTCCTTCCTCTTTATTTTCAGATTGTAAGACTCTTGGGCTAGGGGCTTGTCATGCCTGTTCTTTGTAAAGCACAACGTTGTCTCCTATGGGGTTTTTCACTTATTAGAGGGTGGGCAGGACTTAGTTCTTATTAGTATACTGCGAGATGAGCATCTTATGTAGTTGGTTTTGTCTGTGATTTATTTTTCCCCTCCCTAGGTTTAAATTGTTTTAATGTGTTGCACTTTATTTTCACCAAGTTGCTTCAAGACTTTTTATTGTAAAAAAGTGACAGATGAAATGAAATGCATGTAGATGGTGCTAAATAAATACATATGCCAAAGAACATAATGTTGAAGCTTTTGGGGAGTTTCCCCCCCATTATTCTCCTTCAAGAAACCAACCAACATTGGCACCCCTGAGCATCTTTGTGGCATCTGCCAAAGACAAATAAACACCAGTTTTGGCACAGAGGGTTGTGGATGAAGGCTAAATTCAGAACTGTTGTGGCAATGGCCTGTGAGTGCACTTTCTGGCCCAGGAATGTCTCTCACTCTGAAATTTTATCTTTATATCTGATGGAGATGTAAGAAATAGGTGCAGGTGACATAATAATAATAATAATAATAATAATAATAATAATAATTTATTATTTATACCCCGCCCATCTGGCCGGGTTCCCCTACTCTGTTGCAAGCTAAGTGCACAATTACATCACTTCAGATGTTTAAGACTAATTTTATGCATGGAATTCTGCACAGATTTTCTGTCCTCTCATCACAAAATATCTGGTTGGGGACCTGGTTGGTTTTGTCTTTGTTGTGTGGCTCTCCCATGGCAGGTTTTCAAAATGATGGAAGCCTGACAATGTAATGCTTTAATTTGTTATTCTTGCTGTTGTTTAGGGTGTAGCCAGTGGCGTGTGGTCGAAAATGTTCCAAGGGTCCTTTGGTAAACTTTTCTAAGCATTAGCTTGGAGATTGCTAGTCCCTTTGCTTGCTCCCTCTCTTTTAATTTGGTCAGTTTATTTATGTGATTATAATATTTGCCTCTCTGTTTGACTTGGCACTTGAGTGTTTTAGGCTTAATGAGCAAATGCGTCCAAGAAGATTCAATTCTTTAGTCAGATTAACATTTATACTTCCTCTGATTTTCTGTGCAAACATTGCCTCCTTTGCTAGCAGCCAAAACAAAGTTTCCTGCATTACTACAGTGGTTTGTAAACAATTCTAGTTCTTGCTAAAATGAGTAATTTCTTCACAGGATACAAAGGCACCAGTTCTACAGATTTTAGGCAGAGTTGTTGCACTGGATTACCAGAGGCTATTATTTAAAAAACCAGACTGCAAGTCAGAATGTGTGCAGAGATCATTTTGCGTTCATGGAAATACAGGGTCCAAAGCAGTGCTTTTTTAAATTAAAAGAAAAGAGAGAGGGGGACACAGAGAGAATAAATCAAATTTTTCATTTGGCTCAATTTTCAAAACACAGCTCCTTGGACTAGGCAGGCACTGTGTCCATCAAGTAGTCTATAGATCTGAACAAGTGCTTATTCAGTGACTGTGGGAGTAATACTGTTCTCATGCAAATATAGGTTGGGCTTTCAGGACCTTTCTTGCATCATTCTGGATATTAGATTGTGGGATCTATGCAGATGTGGGATTTTTTTGTCTGGTTGGCATTTTGAGGCATTGAGCACCAAATTCCAGGGGGTACAAGACAAGGATTAAGGGATTCGCTGATTGGTGTTGCACCAAAGCACTGTTTACTGCAATGCAATGTTGTAAACAATGCAGTGTAATCCTATGCCCTTTTCTTTTGAAGAAAGTCCCTCTTATAATGGGTGTAAGTAGCATAGGTAAAATCATGTATATTTACCTTTATGATTGTCATTTACGATCTTGTGATCATGCCTATCTGAAAGAGCTCTTATCCTCTGTGGTGATCATAGAATCTTAGAGTTGGAAGGGACAAGACAACCAGTTTGCACTTGCTACAAGTGTACTGTTGCTTGTTCTCTGGCAGAATGACAAACATGGCACTGGTGTTACAGGTCACTGCAGCAGCTCCCTCACCCTCCATGTCTCTGGTCTCTGGTCCTGTGCACATCAAGACACAGAACTCTGCGCCTCCCCCTTAAATTCCCCCGCTAAATGCCCTCACAAACATCCCTGTTTGCGAGCTCCCAGGATCTGCACTGAGCTAAGTTTGACTGCTTCTGGTTGCTAACTCCTCCCTCAGTCTGGCTTCCTCTCAGCTGTAACTCCTCCCCCTCAGATACTGTGTTCCTACAGAGCAATCAGCCACATACACCCTCAGGCTCCAAAAGACACAAGATCACTCTCTTCAGTCTCCTCCAGCAGTCGTTGTCCCTGTTTGCGATGTCAGGTCGCGAGGTCTGAAATGCTCTTATAAAAATTGTGTACCAACCATAAATCTTAAAACGACCATCAGCGGGAAGGGAAGTAAGAAGGAAAACAACTCTTAAGCAGGGATGAAAAGGAAGGATTCCAAAGTCCATTAGAGTCAGCAGTGTGTCCCCAAAGTTTCATTCACTTGTAGCCAAGCTAGAAATGATGAAGGGTGAATTTACGTCCTTTGGTTTTCTGCCATCATTCTATAATGATGTAGTTTCACAGCTGAATGGCAAAATTTAGCTATAAGTACTGGGCTAATTGGAAAACGGAAACAGTACCTTGAGATGGAATGTCTAATGACTCTGTGAGCATATTTTGTGGAGTGGCAGCATTTCTCAGAGTTGTGTACCACAGGCATCCCCAAACTCTTCCCTCCAGCTGTTTTGGGACTACAATACCCATCATCTCTGACCACTGGTCCTGTTAGCTAGGGATGATGGGAGTTGTAGTCCCAAAACAGCTGGAGGGCTGAGTTTGGGGGTGCCTGGTGTACCATATTGGTGCAAGGAATTATGGCTGATATAGTGCATATATGTATTTAAAAAAATATATTGTTAGTGTGAACATTTGGTATAAAATGGCATTCTGAAGAGCACTTAGCACTAAAATATTTTTTAAAAAATTCCTTCAGTAGCACCTTAAAGACCAACTAAGTTTTTATTTTGGTATGAGCTTTCGTGTGCATGCACACTTCTTCAGATACAGTGAAATGGAAGTTTCCAGGCACTTATGTAGAGAAGGGGTGGGGAGGGGTGGGGATGGGGAGGGGGGATCACTCAGAAGGGTGGTGGAAATGGGTGATTGACTGACTGATAGCTGTTGATGACCGCAAACGACTGCAAATGGTTTTGCATGAAAAAGCAAGGGTTGAGATGGCTGAAGATCGCTTATCATGTATAATGAGATAAGAATCCGATATCTCTGTTCAAACCAGGTCCCTCCATGGTTTTGAGCTTGGTGATAAGTTGCAATTCAGCAACTTCTCTTTCCAGTCTATTTCTGAAATTCTTTTGTAGTAAGACAGCTACTTTGAGATCTTGTATAGAATGTCCTGGGAGATTGAAGTGTTCTCCTACTGGTTTTTCTGTCTTCTGGTTCCTGATGTCAGATTTATGTCCTGTAACCACTAAAATATTTGTTTCATTTACTTTAGCTATTGGCTTACTTGCTAGCACTGTTTCACTATAAAAGAAAAATGGTAGTGCTTGGAAATTAGTAATTAACTCCCCCCTCCCTAAACTGACTTTTTAAGGGTCAGTGTATCACATCCACCACCGAACAGGAAGTAATAACCTGGCTGATCCTGTTAAGAGGAAGGATTTAAAGTTGTAAAGGCGGTGGTTGGTGGGGCTTTGCTGAATGAGCCTCACCTCAACTGACTCCTTATAGAAGGGTCTTGGCCACAGGGAAGGATTCTGCTAGATAGGACAGCAGCAGTATATGAAGTTTAGTAGCTCGGATGAAAGTTCTAACGATTTCTGCTCATCTATAAATTTGGAACTTTCTTCATGTTTCCTCTTACACCTTTCCTGGAGAACTGCAGGATATACTGAACAGGCTTTTACTGTCTTCCATAGTGTTGGTGGGGAAATCTCAGTTCTACTTTTAAAAATAAAGATCACAGCTGATGACCAAAGGTAGTATGTACACAAGCGTAGCAACTATATTTGATTTTAAGGAGGCCTGGAAAAATGGAAATTCATTTGCAGTTGTGACCTGAAAGCATGAAAAGAAAATTGGCATGACGATAAATCAAAGCTGCCAAATCAAGAAACATCTTTTAATCAAGTCATGTCCAAGTTCCTATTAATGTGCCCCCCCATCTATTTGATAGTACAAAACTGTAGCTGGCATATTCACTTTCTCAGCTTTTGGCCTCGTCCTCATGTAATGCTAAGCCACAAAGCTTCATTTATTAAGCCATACTGTGCATGAGCTGCATGCTGATACCGGTAGGCAGCCTGAGCGCTGTCTGCTTTGTTGCTCCCTTTGCCGCAAGCAGGTAAACAAACAAAAAAGGGGGCTAGCCTAATATTATGACTAGACCCAGGATGAGGTTACACCCTGACAAACCACGGTCAGTAGCCAGCCTGACTACTGGTCTTTGCTAGGGTGAAAACAGACCAGTGATCCTGGTTTCAGACATAACCCTAAGCTTATCCCTTCATGATTTATTGCCCATCTGCATGAAGGGAGGAATGAAGTGGGAAGGCTCCAGTGGTGTGCACCAGCATGCTGGAGGTGCGCACTATGTCCATAAACCAAGCGTTGTGACTTGCAGGCAGATACAGCCCCCCCCCTTTCCCTTGCAATGAAGCTCACTCTCATGTCAGAAATGTTAATTGGGTTTTCAGCCTCAGAGAGCCAAGTTTTACAGCTTCTGACAATATTTATGGCTTAAGTTTTGACAGATTCAGAGTCTTATCTGCCAGTGTGGAATATATGAATGTTTAGAACTGCTTTATCCCGA
The DNA here is from genome assembly GCF_963506605.1 of Zootoca vivipara. Classification (NCBI taxonomy): domain Eukaryota; kingdom Metazoa; phylum Chordata; class Lepidosauria; order Squamata; family Lacertidae; genus Zootoca; species Zootoca vivipara. The sequence continues at coordinate 48,764,777 of NC_083285.1, read as the reverse complement.
GCCAGGCCATTGATCCATCTAGCCTGGTGTTGCCCACTCTGAATGGCAACTGCTCTCGGACAGAAGGCTCTTCCAGCCTTGCTAGCCAATATCTTTTAAACTGGAGATGTGATTGATTAAAACTGAGGCCTCTTGTGAGCCATGACCCACCTTGAAGTGGCCGACAGACACTGCTTCCACTCTTGTCATGGATTGGCAGGAGGGAGAGGAAGGGTCACTTGAAAGTAAACACAAAAACAACCCACCAACCCCACCCCACCCCAGTTTAATAATAAATGTGCTGCTGATATCGTAGTGCCATCAAGGCAAGGCTTGGTGGGGGATAAACCCACTGCCTCATTCAGCAGAATGAGCAGGGGAAGTATAATCATCACAATAATTTTATTATTAATTGCAAACTAAGCAGGACTGGGTCACCCCATTTTGATGTAAGACATATTGTCTTCTAAAGTAGGTGCACTCATAAAACCATTGTCTAACTAAAACACTAAAGTGCTAATATCCAAATGAGCTACAATAATTACAGGGGAGGGGGGGGAGTAAGACATTCTAGGGTCACAGCCACCCTATACATTTTAAGCACATTTAAAAAGCATGGCTTTTTAAAGAATCCCAGGAGCTGTCATTTACCCCTGATCCACACAAGCTCATGCCATAATATGTTTGCTGGTTTTTACAGTGTCTCAAAAGCAAACTAGCATGGCTGCTCTTCTGCATATAGGAAACTTGTTTTAACTGAGTGATTATTTACTGTACTTAAAAACGGGACTGTTTGGTCTTGGTGATTTTAAAACATAGTTTTAAATCAGTCCACCACATTGAATACATTTGCACCTTCTCTGTTTCATTATTTTGAAGGACATCTATTGGCCACTAACACCAAGATCAGCAAGGATGGGTATCAACAGAAGTATTTCATTGACTCGGAACTGGATCACTTGCAAAGCAATGTACCAGCAAACACTGCCTCTTCAGTGTCCTCCTTTCACAAAGAGTAATGAAAATACTGGGTCCATCCAGTGTCTGGCTAACTTTGTGCATCAAGTCTTGCCAAAAAGCTTAAATAGGAAAAAGCCAATGGAGCAGGGCTTCACTATGCCACAAGCATACAGAAGAAAGCTTCCCTTTCTTGATAGATTACCTACCAATTCACAGCCAAGTACATAAAAAGGGGAAGCCATATATAGCCCCAAAGATTTTGGAACTGTATGCATGCACCATAAACATTTTGCAAATGTGGCTTATGTATTGTATAGCCTGAGTCTGTTTTCTGACAAGTTTAACAGCCCTGTTCTAACTATGTTCTCAAGGAAGACCCATTGATTTTACTGCAACTCTGGCTACAATTCTACCCACAAATTTACCCGGAAGTAATTTTCAGTGAACTCATTAAGACACACTTCTGAGTAGCAAAGTATAGTGGTTAGAGTTTGTGGCTAGGACCTTGGAGACAAGCTGGGCTATAAATGCAACAAACAAATAAGCAAAATAAATAAAACAGACATGCATTGGGTTGTACTGTTAGGGTGGAGCTGCAAGTGGAACACGTAATTGCATATATACAGCAGAAGCTCAGTGAAGGTTACTTGTTGTGGTCTTATGACTATGACTTGCTGCAATTGAAATCAGTTTTGGAGAGGAAGCCTTAGAGAGCATTACACAAATTGCTGAAACAATGTTGTTTCTACCTCATGACAGCAACTGTGTGTATTTTTAAATTTCCCTGTAGCAGCACACTTGCTAAGAAGTCCCGTCCCCCCCCAAATCCTTCCTTTTTAGAAGAGAGTGTGCAAGGGGGCTTTGGTGTCAGAAATACTACCTTGAGAGTTCCTAAGAGTGTAGTCATGGCTTATGTGGTGGTTGCCCTCCTGATATGGGTGTTGCTGCAGCTTACCTACATGAGCACCTGTGGAGGCAACCTGTGGAGGCAATCTGGTGTCCCTGCCCTATCCCATCCGTCTGCTGTTTGGGTGAGCTACAGTGGATGATGATTCCCTAGAGGGTGGATCTGTGGTCCACTGCCACCACCACAATTACTACTACACGAGTCACTACAGCAGGAATGTCCTGCTGTTTTCAAAACTGCTGGGATCCACACACGTCGCAGAAAACCAAGTCATTTGAGTAATTCAACGAAATGGTAGAAGGTGGTAGAATGGACTGCATCATATCAGACTACAGGAGTATGTGTGTGTATGCGTTTAAATACGAATCTGGCTGTTGACTTTTGCAGGGGCTCTCACAATCCAGGGCATTATATGAAAGGCACAGCAGGATGCAGCAAAGCTGCTGAAGCTAAACGTGTCAGGATCTTGTCAGCGTTTAGATGCACGACCACCTGGGATTCCGACATGTGCTGCTATGGTGGAAAGGCGGGATAATATGTGGTCTAGGCCATTTAGTCTAGGAAGCATGACCCCCCCTCTGCATATGTGCATATACAATCTACCCATCAGTTACTACTGTGATAGGATTTTGTTAGGTGGTAAGTGAATGCGCTTGGTACTGAACTAGTCCCAGAACGTACAAATTCATGGTCAGTGAAGGGGCTGTGTGGTGAATGTGAAAGTCCCCACAACTGCCAAACTCTTTGTATTCCCCTGGCAACTTATTATTTTTATGCAGAACATCAGTCACACATGGTACATGTTGACTATTTAGTGAGCGACTAAATTTTGTTTACAAATTTTCAAGGAAAAGCAGCAGCTGTGTATGAAACATGTTTCCTTGGCACACACCAAGTGCTGAGGAAATGGGTTAAGAATTACTCAGACTTTTCACTTTTGGTACACTCAGATATAATTCTAGTGAATTTTGAAATTGTAGACCAAGGATGGAAGTAGCATCCTGCTGTGGGGCAGGATTCATCTAAGGACTTAAGCTTGCACAATGGGGTTTTTTTCCTCTCACCCCAAATGACTTGGGGTGTGTATGTCAGGATAACTCTCAGAGCATGGCATGGCAGAAGGAGAGCGGGGATTGTTCCATCCGGGAAGCTGGAATGCTAGTGCAGGTGGAGTGTTCATAATAGTGCAACATTGAATTCCATCCATAATATTTTTATCTGGCACTGGTTCCATTTTCGCAACCTCCCTGAGCAGAAAACCCTATATCTGTATTGCTGCTGGTTGCATTTTATGTCTCGGGCAGCTGAGATGTTACCGTAATGGTACAGAAGAGAACTCATTATAAACAGATGCAATATGGTCATTGAGGTGCATGGGCTTACTTTGTGTGTCCTCTTTTTCAAAGCAACTGCTTTATGAAATGTAGGACCGTTCTGGATTTTTCAGTGTCAGCACTGCAGTACTATTATTGGTAGTGTTGGTTTTGTTCTTTCTGGAAAATTGCTGGTTTTCTTTTTTGGGTGGTGGTGGTGGTGGTGTATGAGCTGAAGTAGGGATGCCTGAGGAGTTTGCTTCCCAGAGTAACATGAGGATGGGGACATCCTTGCTGGCCCCTGCTGATTCCTTTGAATTCAGATTCAGCTCCCTCTGTTGGCTATGCCCTCTTGGAGCTACAACTGTGTGCTTTTATGTTCCTTTCATCAAATACAAAAGAAAAGCAGGCTCTGAACCATGACTATTTCTTGTTTCAGTAAAGATCACATTTTAGCTATGGTAGATTCTGTTCTTCCTGCCACCCGGCCATGCTCCGAACCTCTGAATTGAGTGCCTCAACCCATTTTCTAGATCGTTAACTTCTTCTCTTCTAATAGAGAAGCCTCCCTTCCTAAAGGATAGCTTTCTGCGAAATAAAGACGGATAGTCTTTACTTGCAGTAATTTTCTTGTTCACTTCATCCAGGCAGAATTCTGTTTATAATCAATACCTGATTTATTTAAGACTTGCCATGCAGTATTGACTTTTTGGTAGCTGTATAACTCCTTGCCTATTATGTGTCTGGTGAGGTCTTTCAAATTTCTCTATGCCTCCTTCATTTTTAACCGTTTGAATTCTAGTTCATTTGCTAACCATGACCTGATCCTTACCTCTTAAAAGACCAGGCTGCATCCCCCCCCCACCTTTGACAATAGAAAGAGACAGAAATATTTTATTTGAGGGAATTATTTTCGGTGTTTGAACGTTTATAAGATGTATTGCCTCCACAGTAAGCCATTCTTTCTATTTTTTAAAAAAATATGTGCTGGTTCTGATGTATTGCAATGCAATGAATGACTAGCCTTGCAGTTGTTGTTGTTGTTGTTGTTGTTGTTGTTGTTGTTGTTGTTGTTGTTGTTGTTGTTTTAGAATGCGACCTGTGCTAGTTTGGAGACCCACACCTGCTTCTGGGTCAACTGGATTGACAGGCACCAACTTCTTCCCCAGCTTCTAATCCTTGACTGCCTGGAGCCTGGCTGTTTTTCAGCCAATTAGGTATAGCGGTTAGGGTGCAGAATAGCCAGTGCAGTGCTTTCAAGATGTAGTTGGACTCCAGTTCCCATCAACCCCACCAGCATGGCCAACAGTCATGCTGAATTGGAATTGTAGCCCAACAATCTCCGTAGGGTACCATGTTTGCTGCCCCTTAATTGGAGTGTCAGACATGGTCCAAAATCTCCACTTAGCCATGAAGCTGAATTACAGTGCAATCCTATTCATATCTGGCTAGGCTGAATTTTTCTCCCTAATGGTGCACTTCCTTGATGTTTCTTATCTCCAGTGTTGGCCTGTCTCCCTCTCAACCGGCAAAGCATTCAAACACCATACGCTGAAGAAATTGAAAACAAAAATAAGTACGGGTCACAAATAGCTCAGGTTCTTTTTTTGTAATGTTTTGTGCTTAGCTTAAAAAAATAAAATAAAATATGTGAGGCCAGATCACTGAAATAATCAAACCAAAATAGCAACAGCAGACTCATTTCCATGTCAAATAATTTTTTACTATTTCCATTATCCAGCTAATTAAATTAGGAGGTGCTTGTTATCCTTGTCACAAGCCATACTTAATGTAGTCAAATGACGCCCTTAAAAAAATTTCAACAGAGTTTTCTGTATGGATTACGAGCAGTGATAGTTGAATCTCTTCGCCCGCCTCCAGTTTGACTCATAATTAGCTGGGTTCTTCTGAACTTCATTGAAGGACTATTGGGAAAAGCTTGTTTTCCCCAGCCCTGAGCTCAGAATGTTCAGTAAGAAAGATCAGAATCTTGGGCACATCTGGGAAACTCTTTGCCACCAGCCACTGCTTCTCAAACAAACGTCTTTGACTGAAGAGCAGGAGGGCCAGTGGCAGGGAGAATGGACTAGCGAGCACAAAACATTTATTTATTTATTTATTCATTCATTCATTCATTCACTGCCTTTCTCCCTGAAATGCACTCAAAGTGGCTTACAGATAGAAATACAGCTAAAAACACAGCGGGGGAAAAAATCATTACGCATCAATAGAATCAAAATGATATATGCATGTGTGTCCTCTCTCTCTCTCTCTCTCTCTCTCTCTCTCTCTCTCTCTCTCTCTCTCTCTCTCTCTCTCTCACACACACACACACACACACACACACACACCCTATTAAAATCATACAATTACAATCAAAACAGCATGACACCAGCCCTTTCATTAAAAGCATTCAGTTTCCAGAAGCCTGTTTGAACAAGAAAGCCTTCACCTGCCTGTGGAAGGACAACAAGGAGAAAGCCAGGCTAGCTTCTCTAGGGAGGGAGTTCCAAAGTCCGGGAGCAGCCACCGAGAAGGCCCTCTCCCATATCCCACTTTGAATTGTGCCCAGAAACAGACTGGTAGCCATTGGAGCTGTTGTAACAAGGGTCCCCATACCAACAATATTTAGGCCTCCACCTTAAGGCCTGGACACTTCTGACCATCCTCAGAAAAATCCATTGCTACTGTGGTGTATGAGAATTGTAGCTTCTGTCCATCCTAGCAGCAATGGATGCTCCTGAACATGCACACACAGAGAGAGTCCAGGTCTTGAGGAGACCTAAATCCCTCTGTTATTGCCAGTTAGCTGCCAAGTGAACAGTTGGGAGGACTAGCTGGCAGTGAGCCTGTTATGAGTTGAACCTGAACTCGGGTGAAGTTGTGGGCTCAAGTGTCACTTGTGTTCACTTTTGCAAGTGTCCATGCCAAATTTATTTAACTAATTAGGGTAAGTAATTAAAGACAACCAAATTTGCTCTCTTTCCTATCCACTGATTCCATTTGTTCCAGCTCATCCATGAACCAATGTCCTTAATCCATGAATGTTGGCTAATCCATGAACCAATTTGGGCTGTAAGAATGTTTAACAAACACACTTTAAGGCCAAGAATGGATTGAATTCATGTACTTCTTTGTACTGAAAGAAGAGTACAGAGGGAAGGCAGGGGTGGGGGGCTGAAGAGGAAAAGGAATATACCGGTAGACTTCCTTTTAAATGGGTAGCATTGTTCCTATATGGTTTGTGTAAATGTTTACAGGGTGCCTTATGTCTTTCACAGAGAATATAGCTATTAGCAGTTGTCAAGTGATGAAGAGGGTGAGCAGGACCTTGGGCATATTGATCTGAGCTGCTTGACCACCCACAAAATCTACTTATATTCATTGGGCAAAATTGATTTGAATCCATGCATTCCAGCTTGTGGATTGGACTGAATGTTTTAAAATGTCACGCTCAGTGTGACAAGCAGCCTTATCACTCGTCCTAAGTCATTGATTTTTATTTTATGTTGAAAGGAACATTTTGTTTTCCTGTTAATTATGTAGCTTTAAATGTCTGTTTTGTTTTTGACCTTCACCTGCTATGTTTAATTTTGATACTTTGTTGCGCTTTACTTGATTCTTTAAGATTTCTTTTCTCTTTAGATTTGAGATCCCCCCACCCCCCAAAAAACCACTGGAAATATATGTAAAGCAGTAGACAAATAAAAAATAAACAAAAATAAACATGGTGGTGCTTTTTAGATGTGCCACACATTCTGAATGGGGCATGGGTGTGTGCTTGTGAGAAGCAATACCTTGCAGCGGTTGTTTCTGAGCTGTGTTTCAAAAATTAAAGCTGGGGATGAAAATTGTATGGAGCGGTAAATCTGCCCTTTGCACATTTATCCCTTTTTAAATTGCTTCTTTACCCAGTGGGATGCTGAAGTGCACGGCTGCCATGTAGAATCTTGGCTTTCAGTGCTGGAGGCATGGAAGATCATTTTGTAATGGAAGACAGCAAGGAGGCACGATACATACTGGCTCACTGTATCTTTTCCATTAGGCATGGTCTACTCTGGGGACAGAAGGGATTTAAAACCAAAACAATGCTTTTTAGTTTGCACTGTCTGTGCTGGAATTACTTTTTGATTCTAATAGCATGCATAAGGGATGTACACATGTGCTTCCAAGTCGAGAGATGGCAGATCTTGGTGTTGGAAATAAACTTGTCCTAATCAAAAGGTTTAAACTAGTCTTCCCAAAAATGCTTCTGATTTCATCTAGGAAGGGGTGTGTGCCTTGTTTTGAGACCTTTGTAGCATGGGTAAAGAAGCTCCACCCCTCCAGATATTGTTGAGCAACAACATCCCTGACCATTGGTCGTGGTAGATGAGGCAGGTCATCCCCCCCACTTTGTCGGGCTGTAGCTGTTCCAAGGGGAGGGGATTCACTAATGTTTGCACTAGTAAATGCATCCTCAGTGTCTTGTTTGCTTCGCATAGGAATGACTTTGGCCACTGTGAGAACAGGATGTGAATTAGATGTCCATTTGTTCTGCTGCGGCAGGGGTCTTCTTTTATGTATGAATGCACAGTCCTGGCAAAGGAAACTATGCAGAGCCAGGAGGTTGCAGATCAAGTGAACAGTCTGGGCTGGAGGGAGCGGACAGGAAGGACTTGGCAAGGAACAGTTCTAAAGATGAGAGGCAGGCCTTTCAGGACCTCGGACAGAGCCCCAGGAACAGACAACTGCTTGGGCACAGTTCAGTGTTAGCTGAGCCCTTTTTATGCTCCTTTGCCCTTACTGCCTCTCAGGCTCCACCTCCTTGCAGAGGGGTGCAGAGCCTTAAAGGGACAGCCCTGTGGCCTGGAGACTGGCAATCTGTCACTCCTCCAAGCTTTCAGCAGCACCTGTTGCAAGCCAGCTTGGTGGACTGCAAGCTGACTTGCCAACACTGAACTCCTTGCAGTGTGTGATGAGAATGCCAAACCCATCATAGAGCCAGGCTGTATGGAGGTCCCTTGCTATTGGGATCCGGCCCAGTGTTTCCCTGGCCATTGTTTTATAATAATTAATATAATATAATATAATATAATATAATATAATATAATAATATATTATAATATATAAATAGCTAGGACAGGGCTTCAACACTACTATAAGTCTCGCCTTCCCACCTATTCCAAGCCCTGTTTTGCTATCTAATGAAGATGGAAGGCACTGTGCTACTTTGATGTTCTATTTAATGCTTGATCGACCCAGTAAATAAGAATTAGGCAAATTTTCCAGAAGCTAATATTCATAAGGCCAATGAGTGATGATCCTATTGGGAAAGGGTTAAGTAGGTTCTGTTGATTCGCTGTCACACTAGTGTAATGAGTGTAGAATCTGCTCTCTGGGGGAGTGGAGGATGTGGGGAATCTCTATCCAAGAAGAGCACTCATATACAAATAGCTGTAGCTCAAATAAACTCTAATAAATTCCATTAATTTATATGTTAAGTAAGCTGCTCTTTAGGTTCTACACACTGTGAGTAATGGAGGGGGGGGAGTTGAACACAGGGCAGTCTGGGTTGGGTACCTGTTTTCATATACCCCCAAATCAGTGTGAAGTTAAGGAAATTTGCATATGTTCTGATCCTTTACCAGCTGGGAAAAGCTGCTAAAGAACAGGCCAAACGTTCACTGCCTGCAAAACTACTCAGTTTGCAGGTGCCATTTTGCGTTAAGAAGTGCCACTGAATTGTGACTCAGAACCCTCCCTGATAACAAAGAAATGCTCGTAATTCCAAACCTTTCTTGTAATGAGTTGCAGTTTATCACTCAGTCTAGGACCCAGGTGGCCAAATATTACAAGATCTCCACCTGGCAAGGGGAAAGCGATAATAAAAGTTTATATCTTTTTATGGTGAAGGCCTTCAACACAGGAAAAAAAAGGCATTTGCAGATTTCTTGCCTGCAAAAACTATCACACTAATATCTAAGTACACATTCTCCAATAACGTGAGGCCCCTGCTTTTGCTTTGTAAAGCAGTAGAGACCGGGCAGATCCGAAGTGGAGAACAGGCATGGGAATGAGGTGTTCAGCCTCACTCAACATGCCACTGCCTAGTTTCAAGAGGGCATTAGCAGAGGACTTATATCCTGTAAATTTATTCTTCTAGGACAGCTTCTGCCAACCTGATGTCTTCTTTGGGGGAAGCCAAGGCTGTTAAATGTATGGCGCAGATGTGGCCTTTGTCTAGGATGGGCCAGGGATGCTGCAGCTTTGAGTTGCTGCCGCTGCTACTCTTCATCCTTTTGCAGCTAAGCTTCAGTGTTCCACCCTTTTTTTTTTACAAGGGGGGAACTGATCTGGCAGCAAAGTTTCTGTATATGAAAGAGAGAGAGTGCTATGAGTTTACTTTTTGTATCCCCAGCAGGTAGCAGTAGTGATGAGAACATGGCTAGTTTCTTTCTTTTCTTTCTTTTTGTAAGAGAGAGCTGCTTTTCCATTCATGGCTTCATTCATTCATTTGAAGAACACTCTCAAGGTTGCCTGAATAAATGCTTGGGTTGTAGTCTGAGGGACAAGGATTTAAGTACGTTATGCATCTTTGTGCTAGTGCCTTTATGAGACTTGCAATGAAGGAGCTGTCAATTTCAGTTCTCTGCAGTTTCTAAACTTTTCCAGTCCTAAATTCTGCAGCAATTTGATTTCTTTTATAAAAAAAAACCTTGTGAAAATTCACCAGCAAATTATTGCAATTTCTCCCTAATAAACACATTTTTGTATGCAGTTTTGACCAATGTACACATTTTTGCATAAAGCTTCCCCTAACAAAATGTACCTTTGTATGTAATTTTCACAGTTTTTTTAAATGTGCACTTTCCCCTAATACATGCATTTTTTGTAAACATTGCTTGGTTGAAGAACTGCACTTCCAAATTTGGTGCTGTGGTTCTCATATTGTTTTGGAAAGTGCAAATTGTTATATCTTAATCTTTAAATGCAAACTGAATCAGATTTCTCCCTTCATCCCTAGCTGCAGTTTACCCGGGAAGAGGAGAGCAGTGATACAATCCTCTTCTGCAGAGTCCTCCTGTTTTGGGGGGCAAGTCGAGCAGCGTTCCTTGTCTGTGGCCCCTCAATGAATTAATATTTTAGGGGTGTCCACAGAAAGAAAGAAAGAAACATTGGATCAGCTGAAAATGAGATGCAAAAGAATGTAGAAATGGGAAGGAAGATTATTGTATATGAAGCTGCTGAATACTTCTATAGGTAGCTTCTGCGTTTTCCTTGATTAACATGTATACGCTATATGGGTGTGTCACCCCTTTGGTTCTTACTGCTTTTTGAAGTCAAGCAATAGCTTATTACTTGCTGTGGATCAATTTCCCAGATTTTATCTCTGCTTTGAATTCAACAGGATCAGAAGGTTTGCATCTCTTCTCCAAGCCTGTGAAAATAAGAAGTCTTGAAATGTTTAGGAAATATTATGTGGCCGCAGTCCAACTCCCTTGTCCCATCAGTGCAATGAATTCTGCGCAGGAAGTACAAAAACTGTTTCATGAATGCCTCCCACTGGCTGTGTTATGTGTCACCATTAGTGTGAACAATTAAACTAGAAGGCTGCATGCAGACACACTTAAAGAATGGGGCTTGCTTTTCTTCCCCCCATTAGAAGCTTGACCCTACTTTCCAGCTTATTTTACAAACATAAAGGTAAAGGGACCCCTGACCATTAGGTCCAGTCGTGACCGACTCTGGGGTTGCGGCGCTCATCTCGCGTTATTGGCCGAGGGAGCCAGTGTACAGCTTCCAGGTCATGTGGCCAGCATGACTAAGCCGCTTCTGGCGAACCAGAGCAGCACACAGAAACGCCATTTACCTTCCCACTGTAGCGGTACCTATTTATCTACTTGCACTTTGACGTGCTTTCAAACTGCTAGGTTGGCAGGAGCAGGGACCGAGCAACGGGAGCTCACCCCATCGCAGGGATTCGAACCGCCGACCTTCTGATCGGCAAGCCCTAGGCTCTGTGGTTTAACCCACAGCGCCACTCGCGTCCCTAGGTAGCAAATAGAATTCTGATTCAATTCTCCGCCCTCCTGACTATTAACCTTTTAATTGTCATATGAATGTGCCGTTTCTATTTGTTTTTAAAAACTAACTTTGAAGAAGGAAAAACATTTTTTCTGGGAAGTGACGTCACATTGGGAAATGACATACGCTGTGGCATCCTGGGATCAGCCAATCAGTGTTCTCCAGTGCTGGCTTCTGGTGCGAACATTTGTTCCAATCCCTGTATATGGCCATCTGATTAGCTCTGTATGCTTGATGCTGCTGTTCCTTGTTCTATAAGATGAAAGGGCATGGAATATACAACACTCAACACCCAGATGCCTGTGTGGTTATTTTTAATGTGCTACAAGCTACCTTGAGCATTGGTTTTCCCATGGAAGGGTGGGATATGGTCTTAAATAAATAAAAATTAAAAAGTTGTGTGTGCGTTTTCTATGCACATAAGAGTTCATTAGAGGATGGATCACTCTTAATGGCCTGGCTGCACTTTTATGCTTCCCTTTAAGCTACAGTACTGGCATTTCCCAAAGACCCAGTTACCTTCCCTCTCTTCTTCCCAGTAGCTTTGTATGACTTCAAAGAGAAAGTGTTTGAAGTTCTTTTGCCAGCAAATGATGAGCAATAACTTGATTCCAAAGATGCATTTACAAAGGGGAGAGGGAACCTGTAGTGCTCTGGCTATTGTGAGACCAGCAATTCCCATCATTCCTAGCCAGCATGACCAATGGTCAGGGATGATGATAATCTGGAGGCCACCAGGTTTCTCCCTTCTGATTATCTGACTGATGATAATATATCTTTATATTAGTTGTGCAAAAATACTTTTAGGAATATAGCTAGGATACGGTCAGAGCAGATGGGAATTGGTGTCCCAACATCTAGAAGTGCCCCTTTTCGACTGGACAACTAAAAGTTGCCATGATAACTTTTAAAAACTGTCTCAGGCTGACATTGAATGTTTTAAATCTCACACGAAGGGTTTCTATATTTTTGCCTCTCTCTCTCTCTCTGCCTTTTTGGATACTCTCTAAATTTCCTCTCATTGACGGGGAAAAGGTGATAGTCATGGAAATTTCAGGGCCATAGAAAACCATGCTATGAAAATGCGACGGTTATGATTCCCCGTGGCAGATTAAGTAGTTTTTATAGTTTGGAACGTTAATTAATATTTATGGAGCCTTGTGTTGGCAAGATGGGCCCTGATCACTGGCTCTTGCAGCTTCAAATCCATTTCAATTATAACTTTGTTACTGTGTAAATGTCACATATACATTGCCAATGTATACATTAGCAAAGCCGTGCAAAGGATGAAACACACCAGGAGAGAGTTTCTGCTTGCATGGCTTTAGTAAGTGCTGGCATCGGCTTCAGCAGTAAACAGTCCTAAATAGGGCTCTGCAGAAGTTTATATGCCTGTGTACAATTATGGGCTCTATGTGGCCAACTGAAGGACATAAACTGCTTTGGAACCTAGTCTTATCCTGGGCCGGACAATTGGTTCCTTAGTATTGTCTATGTTGCCAGGGTTTCAAACTGGGTTCTTTCCCCCTGGATATGCTGGGGATTGAGCCGGGGACCTTCTGCCTGCAAAGCAGATGTTCTGCCTCTGAGCTATGACCCTTCCCCAAAGGAAAAGGGCTTCTCCATCTCCATGGTGCTGACTGGGAAGAAAGCAATGGCTTGGTGCACAGTGCACAGGGTAGTTGTTTAATGCAAGGGTAGGCAACAAAGCTTTCCCTTGGAGGAGCATAAGAAGAGTTATTCTGGGTCAGACCAAAGGTCTATCTAGTCCATCATCCTGTTCTCACAGCAGCCAACTAGCTGCCTGTGGGAAACCAGCAAGTGGTACTCGAACACAAGAGCAATTTCTCCTCCTCACCAGCATAGCCAATGGCCACGAAATATGTCTGCCCAGAATTTTTGTCTTTTGGTGTGGAGGTGTGGGGAAGGGAGTAACAGTATTTGTAGGGTTTATCAATTTAAACTTTGTGCCAAACCATGCCATAAATGATTGTTTCTAAAGCACTTTAAACTATGGTTTCAGACTCATATCAAATAGTAGTGAAGTCTCCTTTGTCATGGTTCATATGTCTGAACTAAGGGATGTTTTTGTGTGGCCTCAGCAATTGGCCTGGGTGGTGCCTTTCAACGAGGTACCCTCCAGATGTTGTCAAACTTTTATCAGCCCTAACTAACATGGCCAATAGTTAAGGATGAAGGGAGTAGGGACCCAAAAACCTTTGGAGAGCCTCACATCTGGGCTAGCCTGTCACCATGGCTTCCATGGCTCTATGACCACCTTCTGTGCAATCTACAAATCTGGAGGCTAAAAACAGAAGTCACTGCATTTCTGAGTCTACATTTAGATGCTTAAATACATGCTCCAAGTTTCAAAATTGCTGCTGTTCATCCCTCAACTCCTACTCAAACATACCAGAATATCATGTACTTAGTTTGAAAAAAATGGCTTGTATAAGTCAGTTTCCCATACCTAATGGAACGGGAAACTGTGGTTTGCTTTTCCAAGTCCTCAATGGAAGTTTAAATTGCCTCCCCTGTGTGTGAAAGGAGGAGGAGAGAACCCCATTGTTTCTTACATCTAAATATAGTCAGTTGTTATTCTTGACGATGGATCTTTGGTCTGATTCAGCAAGGCACATTTTACTAAAATGGTAACAAAAATGCAGAATTGCACTTAGTTTCTTTTCTTTGTTTTGCTGAAGAGAGCAGCTAATGACAGCATTCAGGTGGCCCTGACTCAAATATTAGTTGAAGACTTGAGCTGTCTGCTTTTCAAGGGCTGCTAGAGAAGAAGCCTAATCTTCCGGAATTTAAAATCCATATAATGGGGGCATTGGGGCAAGGAAGAAATTAATAGATTAACAGAGTCATCCTGTAGAATATAAGGCAGGAGAAGGGAAAGGAAAAATCTGCACTGTATTACATTTTCTGCTCTCTTCCCACTAGTTCCTCATACAGTCTGATTTATAGAGGGGTTGGGAGAACAGATAAGTAATGGTAAAGGGTTTTCTTCTTCTTTTTTAAAAAGAAGATGTTCACTTTGAACTATTTATCTCTCATGCATTGTCTGTTTGCGGAACAGAGGGTGCCAATCAAATGCTCCCAGAACACCCCAGGAAAAGTTATTTCCTCCATGCAAAATGGAAATTGCAGTTTGATGCCCTTTGAGTTCTTCTTCCTATATCTAATTTTCCCAGCCTTGAGACTTGATAAATGAACATTTTTACATGACTTTAGCCCTGTGTTTGTTCTTTCTCTCTCTCTTCCTCCCCACCCCATCCTACCCCCAGTCAGCTTCCTCCAGTTTCTCTGACTTTCTTCTGGGACACTCAGAATTGGTTCCCTTGAGACACTTTCTCTTTGTAGAAGCTCCTGAGATTTAAGTACACAGTGCTGGCAACAAAATTCTGCATCTGTGAACTCATCATACATTTTGAGAGTGAAATACTTCTTCATTTGGGCTTTTGAAAGCAGGATGACAGTTAGGACATGCTGGGCATTGGCTAAGCAACTGCCCATTTTGATATATCTACCATATTTTTACATAAACATATCTCTGTTGATATAGAATATATTTCAGTCTCCAGATGAGGAAGAAGAGGTAGAATGTTGAAGGAAACTAGCACTCTTTGGAAGGTCTACTAGTACTTATTTTTTTTACTAGGATTTGTCCTTTTATGAATATTCTTGGATGAGCATGTTCATGTATTGTGTTTTTATGATAGTTTTATATTGAGTTTTAATGTCTTTAATATATTTTATGCTGTAAGTCACTTTGGGGCATTCTTCTGTGATGAACTAATAATAATAATAATAATAATAATAATAATAATAATAATAATAATAATAAATTGGAAAGTCACCACAAAGTGACACATTCCTTGACGTTCCTCAGCTTTTTCTTGCATTCGGTTAACACCTGATGGTAATTCTTTTTCCTTCAGGGAAGATAATTATGTGAGGAAATGCTATTTAAGTATTTAATATGAGGGAACGCTGTAAAATTAGGCCTGTTTTCAAAACATAGGCACTGTCTTTATGTCTGTAAAGTAATATGCTGTTTTATGGTGCTGTATAAATAAGGACAGCAAGACTTCCATCCTGAGATAATGAGTTTGTGTCCTGAGGTAATGAATTGGGTAACTGTCACTGTGGGAAAAGAGAAATGTTTCGTGTCTTCTCATAATGCATCATAAATTCTCTCCTGAGTGAAAAATTAATTGTCCCTGTCTGATTGAATATAGGTACTATAGCTGAAATATGCCATTATCTCCCTATAGGAGCACATATTTGGAAACAAACAAAGCTCAATGTTTTTCCTTTCGTCTGCCCATGAATTGAATGGTGGAGATTAAACAACACATTTGGGGAATGGAAGGTTATGGAAATCAGCTAGTTTTTTGTTTTTGTTTTAGAATCACTACCTTTTCTTAAAAAGTAAATGAGTAAGAGATAGGGGAAGATTATTCTTTGTAATAACCATGATAGGGGCTTAGTTCTGACAAATTGCAGATGAGGAGTTCAGCCAATGTCTAGGTGACACATGTGGTGATCCTATAGTTGCTTTTTGCTTGGAACTGCAAAACTTCTAATTAAGAATAAATGTCTTTTTACTGCGAAAATTTCACTGCTCAGTAGGGGCCTCCATGGATCAGGAAAGCTGCAGCCTGGCCATGGTTTTGGTCAATGGTCATACCGGTACTTCCATTTTAGTTGGTAAAGTGTTTTTGTGAGACATTGCTTAGATTCGAGAACCAGGACCCCTATACTGACAATTTTCTGACAATAAGAGTTGTTCTGACAATAAGAGTTGTTCGCCAGTGGAATGGACTCCCTTAGAAGATGGTGGACTAAAGCAGTGGCTGGATGGCCATCTGTTATGGGTGCTTTGGTTGAGATTCCTGCATTGCAGGGGGATTGGATCCCTTCCAATTCTACAATTCTATCATTCTGTAACTCTTACGTTTCTATAAATCTTATGTAGTCACAACTTTATCCCTGCAATCAGGAACCCTCATTTTCCTGCTGGCATTAAAAGAGATGAACGTTTTACAATGAATGTGCGGCCGCCAGGAACAGTCAGAACAGCACATGCAAACTGCTTCCTTCCCTCCACATGTCCAGTGTAATGCGTGAAAAGTGTTTATGTATTTGCACATTTGCAAAGCCTGGTCAGTAAATTTATATATACGTGCCCTTGGGTAACTGGCTGAAGTTGCTTGGTGGAAACCAGCTGGGATTTGGTTATTTTGAGGCTTTTCTTCATTACAAAGCTGGCGGCATTTGAAACCAGTTGGGAGGATGTTTTCAAGTAAAGTATTTTTGGGGCTGGCTGATATGAAATGCAAGAGAGGCATAAGCCCAAGATGAGTTATCAAGTTCTATTCCAAGCTTTCTGCGATTACCATCTGATTCCAAGCTATCTTAAGGCCTGACATACGTCAGTTGCTGTTGCTGTGGAATTAATGAAATTACTAGACCTGAAAGCATTAATCAACAGATTAATTTATTAATTGACTGTGGTTTAAAATCCAGCAGAAAACATCCATTAATTAGTTTCAAGGGCGTTTGGATTCTTCCATGTGCATCAGAGGAAACTAATATCTATCAAATGTTATCAGCTATTTGAACCACTGTAAAAACTGTATATTATAAAAACAGTGTGCTATAATACGTTTAATACAATTCAAACACTTTGGACTGGATTCAACTACTTGGTTCCATTAGCAAAGCCAGCAGGACTCCCACTTGTACTGATGGAACAATCTCCTTAGTTTTATGTTGAAGTCCACCCTCTGTGTGCCTGATCATCAGGGTGAGATTCCTAGTCCCCTTCCACCCCCTCAAAAAGGACCTACAAACATGTTTTGTGGAAATTTCCATCTGTCATGCATGGGTTTATGATTGCTCGATTTCTAAAGGCGTTGTGTTGCAAATTTTCCGGTACACGGCCAATTTCCACAGTGAAGCTTATCATCAATCCTTTCACTGTTAATGATGAAACCATTTGATTCATTTGCTATCTGTTCTTTGGACTTCCTCTCCCTAAAGAAAAAAATAAAATGCATTTTTGGCAGCCATATTGTCAGTAAATTGCCTCCACTCAAGTGCAGGCTGCCTTTTCTGAAGGACCATAGGATCAAAGGTGTACTTCGACTTGGTTGAAATTCTTGCCAAAAGTAGTTTCAGTCCTTAGGTTTAATTAGTAACTCTTTGAGTTTGTGCATGACCCCCCCCCCCCATGGAATTTTCACATTGCCATTCCTAAGCAGACAAATTCAGGATGGATATGGTCTTTTTGATCCTGTTGTGCAGGATCCAATAATAGACATAGAACTTCTTCTCCAACACTGGACCGGTGGGCTCCTTCTTCTGCCAAGCATAATTATGGACCATAATAATGGCCCACATCTTTTCTACTGCTACAACCCTGGTACTGAAGTGAGGTACAGTATCTCCAAAGCCAGTATCTGAAAATCATCTCAGTGGCCTTTCTCTCTGATGTCTGTGAAACGCTATGCAGTAGATCCACATGCTATGAGAGAAGATGGTGTGAGCAGCATTTTCTCTGTTGATTCAAGTTTCTATCCCTCCACCTGTTTTATCCTATGGGATTGCAGTCATGCTATCTACCTACCTTCCTGTAGAGCAGGGGCAGAGAACACCTATGGTCCTCCACCGGTATTCCTGGACTTCAACGCTCATCATCCCTGACCATTGGCTATGCTGCGCTGGCTGAGGCTGATGGTAGGTGGGGTCCCAACCAGATCTGGAGTGCCACAGGTCCTCCATGCCTTCTGCAGAGGCTTCCTGCATTTGATTCATTTATTTATGGTGCCGAGAGGGAACAGAGTATGTGAAGTGCTGTCCTCCACACTTCCACTTGTCCCATGCCTAGAAAGCACGGGTCTCAGTGGATTTTCGCTTCTCCTGCTAGCACCTTTGCAATGCTAAGCAGGGTCTAATATGTTTTCAGATTGAATGAGGGACCACATGTTGAGATGCCTGCATTGCAGCCGGTTGGCCTGGATGACCATCGGGGTCCCACCCAACTCTTCAGTTCTGTGATTCCATGATTCTAGTGTTGCAAAGAGGCAAGAGGATCTTTTGAAACATCGGAGGGCAACAAGGAGCCTGTGCTTCTGTAGAAAGCAGTTTGAGGCACCGCATACCAAAGTCATCACTCTGACAGGGGCCCAGCATGCTTAGCAGCCCTGCTGTTTATGGTGAAGGCAGATAGATGCAAGAGTGTGCACACATTCAATTTTCTAGGAGGAGGAGAGGACATTTGTCATCGTTACAGCTGCATGATGAATTTGAGGGAGAGGAGATGCGTTTTAGATTCAGTCAGGAATTAAGTTTCTGATTTAAGGACAGCCACAATGTTAAATTCCAAACATCCCTTATGCTTTTCCTCCTTTTAAGGGAACTTTGAGCTTTTTTAGGAGGGGGTGTTAACTTTAAAGACACCACATAATATTTACAGGCCTCGCAGATATTAGTGGTTAGAGCTACTGTAACCCAGAAAGCCCTGCATTCAGTAAAACAAAGAAGGAAGGCAAAGCTGAGGGGCATGCCTTGTGAAAGGCAAGTGTGAAGGCTTCCCCTTTGAGACCTTTGAGCTGGTCTCAAGCAAACCATCTGAAAGGTGAAATGATGCACTTATGTCTTGTTATGGTGAAATAAGTATCCCAGGTGTAGAAAGTGGCTGACGTCTTCAGTGAAAACATGACATTGCTTTGTATAGAGAAAGTAATGCATTTACTATTAGAGTACTTCCAAAATACTATTAAAATATAAAATTATAGTTGTACTGTGTTCTGTCTAATGAGAGAAGCAATATTTGCATTCTTTTCCACACAAGCTGTTTATACCGTAATTTTGTATGCCCATGTGAAGCTTCCCATTTTTAAAAAGTTGTTTTGATCCTTGAATGAGTGTTGATCGCTTAAATAACTTCCAGAGGAATAGCAGTGTTGGCAGCCAAAACAACAAGAGAGTCTTGTGACGCCTTAAGGACCGTGAGTCTGAATTGTGGTTATATGCTCAGGACAACACTTCGTGCATCATGCAGCACACAAAAGTTTATGCCAGCCTTCCCCACCTCCATGCCCTCTAGATGTTTTGAACCAGCAAGGAAGTTGGAGTCCAAAACATTTGGATGGGAACAGGTTGGGAAAGGCTGGTTTGTGCAATAAATACATTTGCTAACATTTAAGGTGCTGCAAGACTCTGTCCTATGTACGTATCTGCATGTATTGATGACGTATTCTTGGCACTAGCTGTCCAAGGATCTCCGGTTTTGTATTTCCCCCCCAAATCTCCCAACTGTAAATACAAAGGCAATGAAATCTGCTTGAGCCAGATGGTTGGGGCTGATTTGCAGAAGCATGCATAAAGCTGGAAGAAAATCTCTTTGAGAAATTAAATCCTACTCTGTTGCTTCTTTCCGCTTCCCAAGGGTGTAAGTAGTCTCTGAAAACATGTAATAAGAATAGCTCATACTTTCTCCTTCTCAGATGATAAATAGTGTGGTTTTATTTCACTTTGCAATAACCCCCTCTTAGCAAGACGACAGAGCAAGAGTCACGATCAAGATTTTTGATTGCCCTATTCTATGGAATTACATTATCAAAACCTTACCCAACGTTTCAATCTGTGGTCACATCAAAGATCACATAAGAACAAATTGGATGGTAGCCAGGTAAGTTTTACTCAGAAGACCTATTGAAATTGATGAACATGACTTTAAACAGTCATGGCCTCCCCCAAAGAATCCTGGGAAATGTAGTGTGTTAAGAGTGTTGAGAGTTGATAGGAGACATGTGCTCCCCTCACAGGGCTGAAATTCTCAAAGTGGTTTAACAGCCTATCCCCCTTCACAGGGCATTTTGAGAATGGTAGCTCTGAAGGGAATATGGACCTCCAAACAACACTCAGCACCTTTAACAAACTACAGCTCCCAGCATCCTTTGGGGGAAGCCATGGCTGTTCAGAGTGTTATGATACTAGTTTAAGTGCATACTGCAGATAGGGCCTTAGTCATGTCCATCAATTTCAGTGGGTCTGTTCTGAGTAAAACTTAGTAAAACTGCTACCAATTTATTGAAACCATATCCTCTACAAAGATATTAAATGCTTCAAAACTAAATCCTTTCAGGACCCCTTTTAAATATCAGTTTTTAGCTGTGGGGGAGTTACTTTCCCATTTTGTTGTGAGCTTTTCTTGCAAAGTTTGGACACCTTTTAAAATGACCCAGCCATATGCAACGTAGAATGTGAATCTCTACCCTCCGACCCCCATTTTTCAAGCAAGGTGACAGTTCTGTGGTCCTATTCAGATCCTGCACAATTGAGCCCCACTCATGTAGTTGTGTCATTTTGAACAGCTTCCCTCCACAGGAGTTACATACTGAAAAGTTGCCTGAGTAACATTTAAAGGGTCCCATGGATCTTATCAATTACAGAATAGGTTCAAACTGTGCAGTGTTGGGAAAGTGCCCAAACTAGCACACTTTGTTCAAATTGAGCAAAATCCATTTCAAATGGATTTTAAAAAAAAACGAAATAAAGAAAAACCAATGGTGGCGCCATTCATTAGATACCAGTGACTTTAACATTATAAATGGTGGCTTTGAAATACATCTGCTTTGGATCTTGCATAGACTTGCACATATAAGAATCCTGGTTGATTCTTTCTTACCTTTTCTATATAAGATGTAAATGTTGACATCTTAATACCAATCTTGTTACATTTGTCTATTTTAATAATTCATAAGAGACAGTGTTTCTGTCTCGTGCATTCAACATTGCATAGCTGGCTTGGTAGCTAATTGAGGAGTGGTTTTTCCCTTCAGTTCTGTCTCTGAGCATTAGCCACTGTAGAACACAAGGCAGCTGAGAACTTCTAATACGGTAGGTGATTTATTGAGCTGTGTTTTGTTTCCCAGTTCTTTTTGAATCTGTACCTGGTTTTCCCCTTCAGAAGCTGCCATTAGGAAGACCGTGACCTGTTTAGATTCCTCCTTAGTCCTCTGGTGGGTTGCGTTTGTCTTCTGCAACATAAAGTTATATATATTAACGAGAAGGTTGGCGGTTTGAGCCCACCCAGGGACAGCTGTGCGCGCAGGATTCCTGCACTGCAGCAAGTGGGACTAGTTGAACCTTGGGGTCCCTTCCACCTCTACAATTCTGTGATTCTATATGTTTTGCACAATTTCTCTTGATGCATGATATCAGCTTCTCTTAGACCTTTGGGGCTTTGAACTATGTGACATAGTGATTTTTCCTTTTCTTTCTTTTCCTTTTCCTTTTTGTTAAAAAACCCCGCTGTCTGCTGCCAGCCAATACACTTTATGTCAGCATGCTGAGTTTCCGTGGCCTTCAGAACGCTACGGCATCATGATGTGAAATTCCAGAATAATGAAAGCAGCCCTATTCCCATGGTGTCTGTTCCTCTGTGGATTGTTAGCTTTGTTCCTGTATGATTCAGACAGTCTGAAAGCATTTGGACCCCTGTTTTAATCTCTGTATGTTGGTCAGAGCTTGCACTTCTGAAAAATAATAATACAATTTCACCTGATATTTATTCTCTTTGCTACTTAACTTGCTTCACCCACCTGAATAAATTTTTGTTCATGTTCTGTAGGCCAGCGTGTGTTTTATATGATTAGCCTCTTCATCTTTTATCTCTGTATTTTCTGTGTCCTTGATCTCCTGTTGCCTCATTGTTGTGGATTTTCCCTTGCATGCTTTAGGACAGAGCTGACACATTCTGTCCTAAGAGAGCGGTTGTAAGTTCAGCAGCTGACAAGTGTTTTGGGAAGGACTCTTGTGCTTTCAACAGTTCCTTTCCCTACTGATTTTTCCCATTGTGTCACAGCTAGAGATGCTTAAGGAATTCAGTTTCTGTGAATTCTGATGCAGACTGACCTGATCTGCACCCCCTGAACTAATGCTCAGCTTAGAAAATAATTATTCTTTGGATTTCACACTTACCTGAATTTTGCAACATAGCTCTCAGCTACAAAAAGGTGTCAAAACATATTTAAAATGCATATTTTAGAATAAGATGTGTTTAGAAATGTGCCTATTCAGATAAAATACACATTTAAATTGGATATTTTGTGTTGAGATATGTAATAAAATATTGCAAGTGCAATGTAGAAGATAACATTGTGCTTTTATATTGTCTCAAGACTGTTTTAGTCATAATCCTCTAAGGATTCAATCAGCGAATTAAATGTGTGTTTGATACAGTTTAACATGAATTTAATAAACAAAAAAAGCAAAGGTATGTTAAGTAGAACCTTCCCTTCCTCAATTCACAGTTCGGCAATACCTTTATTAAGACCAACCTAATTGTCACAAAACAGTGACACACTTTTGAGTCCCCGGGGAGTTCAGTCATACCTAAGGTGGGCTCCAGTATAATCCTTTTCTGTGTAAATTCTCACAGGATTGTTGCGACAAAGAATGAACATGTAATAGCACTTTTTACAGCAAATGTGCTATAGACCCAGTTTTTGTACAGTTACGACACAGAGGTTGTTAAGGAATGTAGTTAATGTGTTAATTTCATTAGTGAGGAAAGAGCTGGCTCATTCCCAAGGTGCACCTAGCCCAAATCTGGTGACTTCTTTATCAGTGCTACTGGACAGATTAGGCACGTAACTCAAATTACAGCATGGGTTGTGGGTCATTGGTCCTTATTAGGAAGGAGTGGATAGTTGTGCAACTGTGGAGTTAACTGAACACCTTGAGAAGAGCTCATCCGAGAAGAAGACTTGGAGAATCACCATATCTTTGCATATCTGAGAACTCTAAGCTGCTGCATGTTGATTTTCCTGCATTGCAGGAGCTTGGTACTCCCTTGGTGTCCTTTCCAACTCTACAATTCTATGATTCTATAGCTTAGAACTTGCGTGTTGACATCCTTCAGCAAGGATGTTGAAATACAGGGACCCCTCTGGGACCAGAGGGAGAAAACTCTTGGTGTAACCTGCATATACTGTGTAAATACAGAGTGTTTTTTGTGTGTCAAGTAAAACAACTCTACTTAAAACCACAACTGCTTTGTGTTGGTGAGCTTAACTGCTTTACTGAAGCTTCCGCAGCACACACACAAGAGAACAAGATTTATAGGGGGTAAAGACAAACACACACGCCCAGCAGAAGTAGGAGTACCATTTCAGCATTTATTTGTTCATTTATTTAGGTATTCTATTTTCATCCTACCCAACTTCCAAAGAGGTTAGGGGAACCAAATGGCTTTGCTGGCCCTGCAAGTTTCATCTGCACACAAACCCTGTGAGACAGGTTGGGCTTTAGCAGGAGCAATTGGCTCAAAGCCACCCAGTGAGATTTATGGCTGAGTGGAGATCTGAACCCAGGCCTTCCTCCCTTTATCATAGTCTAGCACTCTTGCCCCTCCACATCCCATTGGCTCGGGATCATTTTCAGCATCCCATTCCTTTCAACTCATATCATAGTTCACTTCTCAGAAGTGAGACCTGCTTTTGATTCTACTATTGATCATTCGAAGTGCTGTGTTTTATGTCTCCCTCTATTATGCATGTGCAGCCCTGGTGATTTTAATAGAAAGCTTTGCATAAAGCCTGAGAGTAAGACATTTGTTTTTGGTATTTGAGATTCCTGCTTTGTATGAACTCTCTGGCTAGTTCTAATAAAAAGGCATGATTTATATAGCCTATGCACCATGTAAGTGTACTCGAGGTACAGCAACAGTTGCAGCTCTCTGGATAGTAATCTGCTCTTTTCCATGGCATTTTATAGGCCCGGTGTCAATCTGAGGGCATATTCTGTATTATTATTACTTTCTGTGGCAGCCCAAAATACAGAAATGTATCTGGAAGGGCTAGATAGATGTTTAGGCTCTAAGAAAAGCAATGTATCTCTTTTCAGCTGGCATAGAATGTGTTGCATGTTCCTTGCACCAGAGCTTAACCCACAGATGGAGAACTTGCTGTCTTCCAGCTTTTGTTGGACTACAACTCCCATCACCCCTCACCCATTGACCACGCTGGCTCAGGCCAATGGGAGTCAGAGTTAGCCAATTTCTGTTGGCTGCCCCGGCTTAATCTGTTATCTGAGTTAGAATTCCCCCATTCACATTCTTTTCTGTGCTGTAATTATACCCATCATTAGCAAAGTGAATCATACAAAATACTTGCAGTTCTTTTACTTACTTATAAAACTTATATCCTGCTTTCTCCTCAGAAAGAAAATTGAAGCATCTTACAACAATCAAACAGACATGTAAGAAAACCAACTTCACAAAATGCATTAAGCAACCATAAAAAAATGGAATCGGCAAAAATGAGGAACTCATAAAACTCTAAAAAAACCTAAAGTGAAGGCACAGAAGAAAACAACCTTCAGTTTTCTTCAGCTGAACGCCTTCCAAAACAATCAGGTTTGGGCTAAATGCCTGAAGTGAGGAGGACTCAGGAATGAGGGCCAAGTGTGGCCCTCCAGGTTTCAATATATGGCCCTCAATACCCCATCCAAGCTACACACCTCTCCCTAAGCCAGACCTCTCACCTGCTCTTCTCTGTGCCTTCTTGATTCTAGCTAGGCAAAAGCACTTAAGGACTTGAACTGTGTGGAGGTCCTGTGCTTGCCTGGATGAAGAATTGTGGTGAGTAGGGGCAGAGACCTCTGGCATCTGTGTGAACAAAACCTGTCTGCTTTATGCAGATGTTGAATGTTGAAAATTTAGGTAACTGCAGCGCAGTGCAAGAATATATTGTATGCCCAGAGGAGGTAAAGATTATTCAAAATCAAAGAATCTGGCCAAACAAGGCCCCAGCATATAGGCTGAAGGCACATAAGGCCACCCCCTTGTTGAAGCTAAGAAGGTGTCAGGGCTGGGGTCAGACGCAGGTCAGCAAGAAAGGAAGAAAATATATGATGCTGGTGAAGTTAAGTATTTAAGGAAACGAAATGCAACTCAGCAACCCTTTCCAATACGTCTTGCTCCTATGGAGCAGTTCCCAGGATTGAAGGCCTTCTACCACCCTTAAAACCTTCAGGATGTTCCCCAAGCAGTCTCAAACTTTGTCTGTCCACCTCTGACCTCTGCTCTGCTTTTCTCATTACTCTGCATGTCCTTGGAGACCAGCGGGAAGGGGAGCTTGTCACAGCAGGAGGGAGAGACTCCCTGGATTCTTCAGCAGTCTATTGATGCTGCATCTCTGCTTTAGCCTCAGAGTCTGAACTGTTCCCTGTCACAGGCTCTGCCTGCTCACTAAATCCTGTTGCTCTTTCAGCTTCCGACACCACCTCCCACCAATCTTCTCCCTCTGACAGCTCCTCTGTGTCCCACAACCAATCCCCTGGCTCTGAGTCTTACACCTCTGGGGTTTTGCTTTAGGATTCCCTGGCTGGTGTCTCTCATTCCTCTTTGACCAGCCAGTCCCTGACAGCAGATCAGTGCTTGGATGTATGACCACTTGGAAACTATGTTTACACTGCCTTGGGGTCTATGATAGAAGAAAAGTGGGATGTAAATGTAAGAAAAGTAGAACTGGCTGTGTTGTATTTACTTGCTCTTCTCATTACAGTGATTACCGATTTCTCTCATTTCTCAAGTTTGCACAGCAGATTACTGTTATGCTAACTTTTGGCATGTCGGGCATCTTCAGGAAATGCATACACCATAGTTTTTTTCTCAGAGTGTCCATTGGTGCCAACTCAGTTTGTTCCATATAAGAAAAATGTGGCACGAACAGTAGCCTTAGTCATGACTATCTATGGCAGTAGCTGGTTAGCTGTTGATCTTGGTATAATTTAGCAGCTGTCTTTAGGAATAACATCTGCTTTAAATGGAGCGAATGAACACGAGCACAAAAAAGGAAACCTCTGTGCTCTGAGTTCCTTTATGGATGAAAGTGGGAGGAGAGGCGGTTCAGTTCAGGATAAGAAACAGAGCCCGTGGCAAGGGAAGGATTTCCCTTGGCTTTCCTGCCAAATGAGCGAAGGGGAGCAGAGAAGCTTGCTCCTCAGGAGGGAACTGCTGTCAGAGTCCGCTTCTTCCTCTCCCAGCAACCCTCAATGCTCCATTCCACATTGCTTGATTTTTCATAGAGGCTTTCTGTGGGGCGCAGGTAGCTGTAGGGGAGAGGTTCTTATTTTAGGATCCAAGCTAATCTTCTTCCACAGAACCTGAGAGGCAGCTATCAAGTTTGTTGGGAAACTTTATTGTTTGCTAACAGTTCTTCACTTACTTGCTCAGTATAAAAAAACTGACAGTGATCTACCAATTGTCATTGGAGGAAGGAGGAGTGTGCGTAGGGTGGGTGGATTGCCCAGAGTTGTTGAGCTTTTTTTTTAGGAGGGAAGTGCCCAGAGTTGTTGAGCTTTTTGGGGGACCATTGCACAGAGCTTTTAAGCTTTTTCCCCCGGAACGTTTTGTACATAAGGATCCTGCGATCTACCAGGATCAGCTGGGGATCTACCGGTAGATCACGATCTACTGGTTCGACATCCCTGCCGTATAGCATGTTCGTGGAGTGGAGAAATAGGTTATGTTATGGATTTAACTTTGGCAAATCAGATGTAAATCGGATGCAGGTCTCATACTTGGTAGTATGCAGCAATGTTTTGCTTGAGAGTAGACCCATTGAAGTTAATGAACATGGAGGGCACCAAGTTTGCTAGCACTGTTGTACTAGATCACTTTGTGCAGAAGGTAGTCTTAAGAGGGGCAAGCCAGTGACTCATTTTACTACTTGTGATGCAGTGCCAAGTACTTTTGGACACTTTGATTTTTTTATATATATAAAAAATGATGAAGTACAGTGTACCTGGTCTGAGCACATTTCCTTTGCCCTGAAAAGAAATGCTTTGGCATGAAGTGAGCATATGTTCAGCCAAACCACTTCTTCTTCACTTTGAATAAATGTTTGTCTTTACCTTAAACTGCAGTGATTGGTTACAGAAAAAGGAAAGGGACAAAACTCTACACTGCTAGTTTTGTTGTTGTCATTTTATTTTGATTAGTAGAATACATTGTTTTAAAAGTGGATGGCTAATAAGTGGATAGATATTCTTAACATACTTACCCATCTAGCAGCAGATGAAAAATGGCCGGTCCTCACTAAATTTGCCTGACAGTTGGTGACTGGCTTGAATCTAATATGTAAGCTTCGTAAGCTTTGCTGTAATGTTTTGAAACGGTCATAAACCTTAAGAGTATCCTAGTCACACATTTAACCTGCCACATTTAACCTTCCTCTGCATAAGAAATTTATGACAGGTTCCAAATACAATCCTCAACCTTCTCCTTAAAGCAAATCACAAAAAAGAATGGTTATTGGGTCCCATGGGAACTTAAGAGTCTACAATATATTTAAGCAGGCAGCAAGACGGCTGGAATTAGACATTCAGTCTGGGAATCCTGATTGCCACTGAATAGCTACAAAATAGGGGCAAGATGCAGGAATTTAGGATAGGAGAGACTGTCCTTTGCCTTTGTGTACCCACTGCCTGTCCCTTCCTAGAGTCATTACTCGTCACAATGTTGGAAAACATACCCAGAACCCCTTGTAGCAGGGGGCAAGAATAAGTTAGGGGAGGAATTGTGAGGAAAAGCCACAGGCAGAAGAAGGATTTATGTGCTCCTTCCCACTTAGCTTGAGTGGGAAGCTCTTTATGCCCCTGTGTAGCTGTTGGACCCCACTTGGATCTGCCGCTGAACGCCTAATTTTGCTATCACCAAATCACGATTTCCAGAGTTCTTTGGCAAACAACTAAACTCATCACAGGTAGACAACATACCATATTGCATGTGCACACACCCCAATTAATTTAGAGTACAAACAGGGCTTTTTTTCAGCCAGACCTCGCCAGAGCTCAGTTCCAGCACCTCTCAGGTGGGTGTTACTGCCATTCTAAGAGAACGAGGGAGGTGTTCATGGTGAGTTCCAGCACATCATATTTTTCTAGAAAAATAGCACTGAGTACAAGGAACTGACAGTTCTACATCTGCAAGGAATTGATCCTCTGTTGTGCTAGCACCTACTCCCTGGAACCTGCCTCTTTTGCCCATTCATATCTCTCTGTTTTATTGTTTTTTGGCACCTGCTAACCGATTTTTTAATTTTTTATTTGGCAAGCCTATCCACACAAGTAATTTTAACATGCAGTTTATTATGCATATTTGCTTTGAAACTGCTGGCTTTTTAAATATTTTGCTACATTTTATGTCAATTGTGTTTTTAGCTTTCGATTTGGTTGCTTTTTTTTTTTAATGAAGATCTTGTCGCCTCACTCAAAGGTTTCTGGCAATTAAACAGCATATAAATCTTGTCAAGTAAATGAAAAGAAACCAACGTGTAAATGTGATGAAACTCACTGTATATGGTGAATCCAACATATGGTGTAGGTAGGAGGACGGCAGAAGGTTCTTCACACTTTCCCTTTATAGGGAGTGCCTATGCCTATGACCTTTTGGGTCCGTTGTGCAAGGGATGTTTGAGAATCATGGCTAATGCCATATATGCAGAATAGGAGAGAATGAGTAGGGATGTAGGCAGCACGCCTCTTTGGGGAAATGCCTGGCACCCTTCCAACGAACTCGTAATTGCTTCACCACGAATAGCTGCAACGCAGACAGACGCAGCGACAGGAAAGAAAGAGAATCCCTAAAATGCAGAAGTTGGTGATGTAATGGGGATTTGATTCATAGCTGACCGCTGTTCTCAAGAGTCACCTTCGAGCGGAGGAGTGTGCTCCCCTCCCTCCGCAGGCACATGATTTACTGCTTGACAGGTAGCTCACCAAAGCCCTTTGGCTGGAATCAGATGGCTTGTCTGGTCCTTGCCGGTACACATCCATTTTCTCATACCTTCATTCAGGAGGGAGCGAAATAAGGCTGACTGAGCACAGTGCATCTAACAAATGCTTTGTCGGGTTACAGGAGCTCAGGTATTAAAAATTTATTTCTACCAAGGCTGAAGCAGCATTTAAAAAATTGGAAAAGTGAAAAAGGGTGATTTATGGACAGGGAATTTCACCTTGTTTCATAAAACCATAATATCCTACAGCCGAGCATTTGTCAAATGCTACTTAGAAAACACCCCCCCCCCCAACCTCACTAGCATGATTTTGGTTCTTAAGTCCACAATGTTTATTCGGAAGCCAGGTTTGCATACAAAGCAATTAAATACAGTCAAACCTCAGCTGTCGAACATAATCCGTTCCGGAAGACTGCTCGACTTCTGAAATGTTCGACAACCGAGGCGCGTCTTCTGATTGGTTGAAGACCTTCTTGCACTCAAGCCGAAGGTGCGTTGGATGTGTGGGTTCTGAAAAACGTTCGAAAACTGGAGCATTTACTTCAGGGTTTTTGGCGTTTGGGAGCCGAAACGTTTGGAAACGGAGCCGTTCGAGGTTTGACACTAATCTCATTTTTTGCATATGTGTAATCACTTGTTTTCAGTGAGACATTCTGTGTAGCTGCTAGGCGGTGGGGAGTGTTGAGAACATGGTTAGAGCTTTAAGTATGGTAGCAGTAGAGGATAGCAATTTATAAATGGGGCCACCACGTTTGATATGGATATTGCACCCTCCTTTATTTTTTTATTTTTTTAAAATAATTTTTATTGGATTTTTATACAAACAAAACAAACAAGACATACAGTATATTTTCTGTCCCTTCAAATACCCCCCACCCACGCGTCCACCTCTGCCACCTGTGGCACCCGCTGGTGTTGAGAATCAAAGGGGTCCATTATAAGACTGGGTTTGACCTCCCCCCCTCATCCCCCCCCTGCCACTGAGAGGACAAGGACGGAGGGGTTCTGGGGGCAGGTTTCCCCACAGCTGCTCCTTTAGACACAGTACCCATAAAAAATACAAATGAAAAAAGGCAAAAATAAAAAGATCAAAAAATAAAAAAATAAAAAAGAGAGAAAAAACAGACAATTTTTTTTAAAAAAATTCCCCATTCTTATATTCATCACATTGTAATTATGACTTCCTCAGATCTCCTCTTCCTGGTTTTCCTAACTTCTCTAATTAATTATGGCGTGTTTTCTAATCCAGTTCCAAATCTTATCCTTATAATATTGACTTAATCCTCCTTCTTCATGCTGCCCCCCCACGAGTCCCCTCCTGCCACAAGAGGAACCTGCGAGGCGCAGCACTTCAAAGGTTCCATTTTTGTGTCTGGGCTTCCCTCCACCCCCCCTCTCCTCCCCAGAGCACCCCCTGCCACCAGGTGCTTCTGAGCAAAGAGAGGGGGAAGGCGGCCCTCCATCCAGACACTTATCTGAACGCAATCATATTAATACAAATCTAAAAATTGTTTCCCAAGCCATTCTTCTACCTCCCTCCAGAAAACTAAAGTTTTATATCTATTCGCTCCCCCTTCTCCTCCCGATGTCCCTTTCCCCCCATGAATCAGCAGTCCTTTATCAGGCCAAGATTTCAGAAACCGTTAATCAATCACCAAAATAGTTTTTTAACTAATTTTTTTTTACCCCACACCCATTCTTTCCCATTTTCAGATCCAGGCCTCTGTCCCCCCCTCCCTCTGCCTTTCCTTTCCCTTGGTTACCCATGCCCAATTTTTAGCCCCTCCAAAAGCCCTCTTTTCTTCAGTCTTCAATTCATTTTGTTGTTCTTGGGAGCTGTCACTTTCCTTTTCAAGTCCTTGTTGTTCTTCCTCCAAATCACCTTTTTTTATAATCCACCTCAGTTTTTGCAAAGTCCAGTTCTTGTTCTTTACTTTCAAGTAGGCTTTCCACATTGTCCTCTAAGTCCTGCTCTTGAATCAAAGTCTCTGAACATGTTAAACTGGAGTGTTGCAGTGTCCTGTGAATGTCCTTCAAAATCTCTAAATAGTTCAGAACTGACTCTTGGAAGCTTGATGAATACATTGTTTTCATTCCTTCTAACCACAAACTGGCAGGAGATTAGGAGGTAGAGCACACTGGAAATTTCCATTCGCTCACGCTTTCCTCCATCTTGGTTATTCCATCCATTGTCTTTAACTTTTCCACAAAAAATCGTCTCTTAGGTCCAGATGCTTCTCTTTTAATAAAATCTTACAGACAATAGAACTTTGAACAAATTTTTACCGGTTTCCTTGTCTTTTAGCAAATTTGACAGCTTTGACAGCTGTCAAATGAAGCCTTCCCTTTGTGCACTTACTGATCCTTGGGAGGTAGCGGCACCGGGATTTGTAAAGGGATACAAAGTCTTTGTTTCTTTCAGGTGCTAGAGACAAAGTATCTTTTTCGGCTTTGGAATGTTTAATGCGCCTCTTATTCAGCCATTAGGAAGAGATCGACTCCCGTTTTTAAATCTCTTCCGATTTTCCAAAATTATTAAATTTAGTGTCCAAAAAATCCCCACGGAGATTTCACTTACTTTACAGATGTCTTTTGAGTTCTTGGGAGAATCTGCCGCTGCCCGGTAGAAGACTCGGGGCTTCGCTCTACGGAGGTTCCAATGTTGACCAAAATGGCTCCCGCGACTCCAACTCCGCTGACTCTCGGGGACTCTACTGGGTCCCCGGGCAGCGGAGGAATCGCCAAAACGGAGCCCGCCGGTCTCTGAGCCTTCGGGACGCTCGACCCGAAGTTCTTATGGGGAATCCGCGCGCCCCGCGGAATTCCCCCCCCTCCGCGATGCCAGGGACTGCGGAGCTCGCAGTCCCTGCGTCTTCTTTCTCCAGCGCGGCAGACCGGAAGTCTGCACCCTCCTTTAATGACTCCAAGACACACCGTCTGCACTCAGTTTCATTCCCTTCCCCATTAGACCACCTCTTTACATAGCAGGCAGAGGAGGATAGGTGGCGCTGTGTTTGCCAGTAGAAGAACAGCGTAAAGGGAATGTGCCTTTATAATCTAACTCTGTAGCTTTCCAGATGGTGCTGAACCACAATTCGCATCATCCCTGACCATTGGCCAGTCTGGCTGGCCATTCTGTGAGTTGGAACCCAACAACATCCGAAGGGCAACAGGTTCGTTATCACTGTGCTAAAGGGGCAAGTAGTAACCATTTTTTTAAAGGATCACACTAAAGCAAAAGCAAGGTTAGCTCACCTCAAGATAGTCTGAAGGAAGACAGTCTTGAGTTTTTAAAAACAAACAGATTTGAGTGGTTAACTCATTTTGTTGCATCTTTACAGTGCAGTCTTGGAGAGAAGCCTGTGGTGTTCCTGTTCAGAAATATATTTCATATATATTAAGTACATGTTTTATTAAATTGAATGGGGAATTCAGTCTCTTGAGTAGTCAGCTGGAAGTGACAGATGTGATTATGTAGCCCAGGTCAGGCCGAAGTCAAGAGCTACAGCAGCAAATGATGATTTGAGAGGTCAGAGGCAGGAATGTAGCCAAGGTCAGTTGGGTCCTAGAAATCACAATGCCTGTGCTTGCATGGCTTCTCTTCACAATATATTGCACAACATGGCGGAGCAATCTTGAAGCATCCATTAGGTAAGGCCAGCCAGGACCCTACCATATATTGGATGGTAATTCAAAAACTATTGTATGTCTGCATTTCCAAGTTGTCCTGGTCCTTCTAAGGATGGCACTGATTCTTTTTAAAACAGTCTAGTAGAAGGAAGAGAGAGATTCCAGGGCCATGGGAACCTGATGCTTAACTGTTTCTATTTTTGGATTATATTTGCTTTCACAGTAGGTTGTTAAAATGTTGTGTGGGCTTGGGAGCACTGCTTTGGCCATGCACTTGCTGCCAAAAAGCGTATCTGACCATTCCCCCCCCTCTTTTGTTAAAGTATTCAAAGGAAAGTACAGTTATTAATTTGACTGTGGCAAGCAAACACTTCCAAGTGTATTAACAGTGCTTTTATTTTCATAATCCCAGGAATTTTCAAAGTTTTGTAGATCTTATTCCACCTTTTTATTTTTCTGAAACACAAAATGTGTTAAGTTATTCTGCAAGATAAGAAGGCGTAGTTATCAAAAGTAGGTCCTGCAAATCCTTATATGCTAATTTGAAAATTCACATGCTTGAATAGTTCCATGGACATAGCACATTAAGCTTTGTTTCTTTTAGTTATGCTATACTTATTTGTGTTTTGCCATTTGGAGGTCTGCTGCTGAACCAATTATACACCCAAATGTTTTACATAGGAGCTGCCTCTTGAGTCCTATTCATGTACCAGAAATAGTGGAACAAATACCACCAGGGCTTGCATTTGGCATAACATTTAAAAGGCACTGAATGCAACCCCAGCTTGCCAGGGAACCTATGCAACCCCGATTTTACCTGTTCCACTCGTGACATTGTACAGCAATTTTGGTCAGGGATAGTCTGGCTATTGTGACCTGTGCATTGATAACCTCAAGACTTCATTACTTTAACACATTCTGTGTGGGGCTACCCTTGGACCTGGTCTGGAGGCTCTAGTTGGAGCAAAATGCTGCAGCTAGACTGTTGACAGAGTCAGGCTCTCGTCAGTACATAACTCAGGTGCTCAAAAGTTTCCACTGCCTT
This sequence comes from Zootoca vivipara, assembly GCF_963506605.1. Classification (NCBI taxonomy): domain Eukaryota; kingdom Metazoa; phylum Chordata; class Lepidosauria; order Squamata; family Lacertidae; genus Zootoca; species Zootoca vivipara. Next base: position 48,731,057 of record NC_083285.1, on the reverse strand, counting down.
CCCCCACACCAGGGCCAAGCTCAAGGTTATTGCACTATTGTGCAGCTTTGCTTAACAACTTTGCTCCACGATTCCTTAAAGCAGTGTTTCTCAGACTTGCGTCTCCAGCTGTTGTTGGAGTACAACTCCCATCATCCCTGACCACTGGTCCTGCTAGCTAGGGATGATGGGAGCTGTAGTACAGGTAGAGACCCAAGTTTGTAAAACACTGCCTTAAGGGCTGCCTCATTCCTTATATCTCTGCATGATCCTGAAGATCTTTGTGGAGTCACTGTTAGTGTTCCCTCATGGCTTGAATGCATGGCTCCTATCCCTCAGTATTGTGGGCCCAATTTTGTGGAACTCTTTTCCAGCTGAGGTCAAACAGGCCCTCTCCCTATTGAACTTCCAGCACCTACTGAATCATTTTTACAGCAGGATTTTTGATTTTGTAGCTTAACTAATTGTTTACTTTGTGTGTTGTATCCTTATAAACCACTTAGAGGCTATTGTAGTTACTCAGTATATAAATTGTTTAAATAAATATATGTGGCATTTGGTGTGGGGATATAGTATGGGTGGGCCATCTGGCTGTAGATTGAAGGCTCCCCAACCCTGTTTTAAAGGATGTGCTGTTTTTTCTAAGGTGGAAATATCCAAATGTGAGCAGGGAACACGATCATCATGCACTGGAGTTGGAAATGATAGAGCCTAATGATTTTCCTGTAGTATGGGCAGAATGCAGCAAACACAGCTGAGGCGTGTGGTATCGACCCCTATGCATGGGATATAAATAAAGCCATTGCTTTATATTCATTGTTTCCTTGTCTTATAATTAAGAACAGTTTAGCTTCTTCTTTACCTTCACCTCCATGCTTCTGTGTAGCTCTCTCTAATTTGGAAACCACTTTAAACATGAGTTAACCATGAAATTATGCAGTCACTGGCTTTCCCTCACAGATAAACTATATTTGTGATGGAGAGTTATACAGGGGAAAAGATATATATTTTAGGACTCTCCTTTCCTGACAAGATCCTATTACATGCTTTCTTCAAAGGGCATGGAGAGCAGGAAAAATTGCTGCCTGCCACACATCAAAACAAAGTGAGGTGGTGCTTCCTTTTTTTGATACCCCACCCACCCAAACTGGACATGGGAATTCTGTCTCTCTACCCTACTAGGTCAGCACTAATGCTGCCTGCATCCTCATATGCAAGCTTGGCTGCTGATTCCTTGCCTTCCCACCCCTACCTGCAGTTTTGCCACTGTTGGGCTCTGTGGTGTGGCAAGTGAGGCTTAGCAAGGTTCATGAGGCAAAGAGGGGCAAGGTTCAGGAAAGAGGCAAGGCTCATGCTTTACTCTGGGAAATGCAGCGCTCTGCAATTGCTGTGGTCTGAGAAACAAGGAGGAGACTCTTGAGAGCTCCACAGACTGCAAGAAGATCAAACCTATCCATTCTGAAGGAAATCAGCCCCGAGTGCTCACTGGAAGGACAGATCCTGTAGCTGAGGCTCCAATACTTTGGCCACCTCATGAGAAGAGAAAACTCCCTGGAAAAGACCCTGATGTTGGGAAAGATTGAAGGCACAAGGAGAAGGGGACGACAGAGGACAAGATGGTTGGACAGTGTTCTCGAAGCTACGAACATGAGTTTGACCAAACTGCGGGAGGCTGTGCAAGACAGGAGTGCCTGGTGTGTTCTGGTCCATGGAGTCACGAAGAGTTGGACATGACTAAATGACTTAACCAACAACAACACTTCTGAACACCAGTTTCTGGAAAACACAGGAGAGGAGAGTCCTCCTTGCAGGTTTCCTACAGGCATCTGGTTGGTCACTGAGAGAACAGGATGCTGGACAAGATGAGCCTGTTCCACCAGGCTCTTCTTATGCCAGTACTCCAGGAAGAAATAAGCTGGAGCGGAGTCCTCCTACAGCAGCAGGGACTCATGCAGCCAAATACCAGTAGTTAGCACTGCCTGAGCAGCACTCCTCCTCCTTCCTCTGAGGAGGAAGGTCCTTCTACAAAAGCCTATGTGTGTTAAGTCTGTAAGGTTTTTTTGTTGTTGCAGTGTTAGAGTATTAGACTGGGACTGGGACGACTTGGGTTCTAATCCCCACATGGCCATGAAGTCTGTGGTATGGGCCAATTGCTGTGTCTCAGTCTAACCTACCAGGCAGTGTCATTGTGATGATAAAAGTGGGTGGGGAAGAACTTTGCAATACCATCTTCAGCTCCTTGGCAGAATGGTGGGGAAATAAACTCAAAAGGACTCATGGTACGTGTTACATCTTTGTTCCATCCTGGCACCAGTTACTGAATAAGATGTCTTTACATAGTCCACAAATTTACAGGATTAAAGTTTAATTAAACCATCTCTCCTTTTTTTTAAAAGGAAAAATGAAGAGAAGAAGGGAAGGTTATTTGGTCTCTGATTCTGGAGTAGATTTTTTTAAATAATAAGACTTCACAGGGGAAAATCCATTAGTGCTAGGCAGGTTTGTGGACTGTCCTACAACCAAATTATAAATAAGCAAGTAATTGTGAATGGGATTGCAGCTGTAAACTCAATGGCGGAAACCTCAAAATAGAAAGTGCTATCTGGGTACAGAAACTTCTCAGGGTGGCATACTAGGAGCCAGATCTTCTGTTTGCTCTTTAGCTCTGCTGTACAAAAGGAGACTTGTGGGTTGCTCTTGCTCTTGCCTCTTTTTTTTGCTGTGAGCAAAGGATTTATAAGTAAGGGCAACATGCTTATACAGTACCAGCATGGGATTAATATGTATCCTTGCACTAATCAGGATGTGAGAGCTGCTGCTGCTGCAAGGCAGGTGAATGGAAAGCATGGTCTGGACATATGGTGCTCAGTGTTTTTCTTAATCAGAATGGTAATATAAATGGGTAAAAAAATCAGAGTTCTCCCTTTCACTGGGGGTATGCCATAACTTAATTACTTGTCATCAGAGTGCCTTGAAATTCTTAAAGGAAGGTGTTAGATGAGCAGAAGGAGTTGTTAATGCTGTTTGTAAACCTACTGATGTTTTGCTAATGAGATTCCCTTTCATGTACTATAAGGTAGATAGAAGGAGAGTGGTCCTGCTGTTCAGAATGCTAATCAGCTGTCCTGGAAAGACATCTGTTTAAGCAAATATGATAAGAGAGCAAACTATGTAATGGTTTGCATCTTACTTGAGACTCCTAGGCTATGACCTTCAGTGGACTAGCATTTAAGAACTTTGGAAGGCAGAAAAGTGTGTTTGTGTTAGAGATGGGGAACAAATAAGATTCAGTTCATATTTAATGGCAGACCTACCTGTCAGAGGTTCTTGCGGCTACTCTTGAGTAACAACGCTCCACACCTGCTTGTCTTTAAGGTGTTTTTATTGTGCATTCTATTTACAGTGCAAAGAATCTGGAAAGCATGTCTGCTTAGTCTGAGTCAGAACCTCGCAATGGCTTCTTTCTGTTTCGTGCCTAACATAATAGCTTGGGAACCCCAAAGCGCCTCCCTCTCGTCCTACGGGGTGCTGTGAACCTCAATTCAGGTATCGGGGGGAAGGGCCGTCCTTCTGAGTGCTCTCCCGTCATTTCCTCCCCAGCTACCTCCTTCTCTACTCGGTGTTGAGGCTCTTTCATGCTGCTAGAGCCTCTTCCCTCCCTCTCTGCTTCCTGACTCCTGTAATCTGATTCACTACTGGACTTACTGCTCTGAGAGGAACTCAACCTGATGAGGGTGGGCTGTTACCTATAAGCCCTCCCCCTTATACTACCTAATTCACACTTTCCAAAACAATATGTGAACTGAGAAACAGCCATCCTTTGAAAATTTGCACTTCTCCGAATTTTGTGGTTCTTCAGTCGAGTACGTAATCTATATGAAAATGCATACATTAGGGTAAGGTGTGCATAAAAAGCATATATCGGTGAAAATAACATACAATTTTTTTGCAAAATTGGCATGCAAAAATGTGTACAATAGGCAGAATTGCATAGAAAAATATGTAAGTTATGAGAAATCTACACTAATGTGCCGATGAATTTTCATGAGGGCTTCTTTAAAAAAAAACAGAATCACAAACTGATATGGGAATGTGGAGTACTGAATGCAAGATTGGAACAGTGAGAAACTGAAACTGAAATGGATAGATTTGCACATCCATTGTTTGTATAGATTGATAGATTGCCCTACCCCTGAGCTACAGAGCCGTGGAGTCCATGCTTTGCATGCAGAAGGTCTTGGGTTCAGCCTGACATCTCCAGCAAAAAGGACCAGTTGGCAGGTCAGGGGAAAGATCTCTACCAGAGACCTTGGAGAGGTTTTCCTAGTCACAGTAAGTAGGATTGTATTGAGCTGGATGGACAAATAGTCTTATAAGGCTGCTTCCTATGTTTCTGTGATGTGGGAACACTGGCTCAAAGAGTTGTGTAGTTGCCTATTTAGGACTTCCAAAATTTTCAGACTGAGTAGCCCAAGTCAGGTTGACCCTGCTGGGGTATTTTCTCATGTACTTCCTTTAAAAAGCACATGCCACAAAATGGCTGCTGTTTGATGGGGCAGCCTCTGCTTGTTGCACCATCCTCAAGTTGGAAGTTGAAATGCTACCCCTGCTTGTGTTCAGATCTTTGCCACTTACCTAGAGATGCTTCTCTGCCCTTTGCCCACTTCTGTCCCCGAGTCTCTCGAATCCACAGAAGAACCATTAATCTTCTGCATCAGATCATTTTCTAGCAACCAACGTTCTTTCAATCTCCCCAACTGCTTGTCTCAGCACAGTCCTAGCAAGGTGTCTCTGCTTAGTGATCTTCTCAATGCTCTCTAAAGAGAATAGTGAGAGCAGTTGCGTGAAGGCTTTTGGCTCCATCCTGTCCTGACTCTGCAAAAATTTGCCTTGGATGGCTGCCCAAGCAAGGAGAGGGGGCAGTGATTTTGAAGCTCCAGTTTTTCAGGCATCTAACCTTGCCTAAAACCAAATTAAGCTTGCAATTCTCTACCTTTTGTGAGGCCAAGCCAAGAAAGCCTGCTACAAACTCTCTTTAAAAAGAAGAAGAATGATAATAAAAATGAAGGTAAAGGCTTCCCAGACACTTGTGGTGACTGTGCTGCCATTGCAGAGCCAGCCAGATGACAGCAAGAGTTTCTCTTTGTTAGAAGGTTGTGGTTTACTCTTTAACCCCTGATCCTATTTATCCATCACATTCATATCTCATATTTTCTCCAAGGAGCTCAGTGTGGTGTACATGGTTCTCCCTCTTCCTCATTTAACCCCCACTGCAACCCTGTGAGGTAGGTTAGGCTGAGAGGCAGTGACTGGGCCAAGGTCACCCGGTGAGCTTTATGGTTGACTAGGGAATTGTACCCTGGTCTCCCAGGTCCTAGTCCAGCACTCTAACAGCTACATTGCACCAGCAGCTTTTGCCCTAACAAATGCAGCTATTATGGGTAGGGTATGTTTGCTTTTGCTTGTATCGGAAGTGAAGGTGCTACTGAATCACAGGTGTGCTGGTGCTCTGGAAACACAGGGCTGTGCTTTCACTCTAGAATCTGGGTGGGAATGCCAACTTCCATCACCTCTTACCTTGGTCATGCTGGGTGGGGCTGATGGGAGGTGCAGTCCAATGACATCTGGGGGACCACAGGTCCCCCCCACCCCTCCTTCTAGAACTAAAAGGGAGTAAAGTATGTGGCCGGGGAGACTTGAGATTGTGGGTGTAAGCACCAGACTTGCGAATAATAATAATAATAATAATAATAATAATAATAATAATAATAATTTATTATTTATACCCCGCCCATCTGGCCGGGTTCCCCCAGCCACTCTGGGCGGCTTCCAAAAAAACAGAAATTCTAAAATACAGAAATCCATCAAACATTAAAAGCTTCCCTAAACAGGGCTGCCTTGAGATGCCTTCTAAAGGTCTGGTAATTGTTCTCTTTGACCTCTAGTGGGAGGGCATTCCACAGGGTGGGTGCCACTACCGAGAAGGCCCTCTGCCTGGTTCCCTGTAACTTGGCTTCTCGTAATGAAGGAACCGCCAGAAGGTCCTCGGAGCTGGACCTCAGTGTCCGGGCAGAACGATGGGGGTGGAGACGCTCCTTCAGGTATACCGGACCGAGGCCGAATAGTTCCTGTTCTCTATAGAGAACCAGGATGGCATAGCAATTTGTTTAAATCTGTTTTTAATATTGAATTTTAAGTCGTCATAACCCATCCTTGGGCCTTAGGGTGAAGGGCAGATAAGAAAACTTACTACTACTACTGTACTTGAAAATGTGATAAGTCATTCTTGCTGTGCTTGTGCCCCCCCCATTCCATGAATGGGGCTCCGGGCACCTGCTGCAAAGTCCTGCCCCGATGAGACCACTTCCTCTGTGCTGCAGAACACGTACTCTGCTGCCTCAGAGTTATGGCCCACTTCCATATTTTTGTTGTTCGTTGCCTGCAGATGGCTTTGTGAATGTAGCCAGACCCAATTTCATTTTCATGTATTTTGAGGGTAAAGGTAAAGGGACCCCTGACCATTAGGTCCAGTCATGACCGACTCTGGGGTTGCGGTGCTCATCTCGCTTTATTGGCCAAGGGGGCGGGCGTACAGCTTCCAGGTCATGTGGCCAGCATGACAAAGCCGCTTCTGGCAAACCAGAGCAGCACCCGGAAACACCGTTCACCTTCCCACTTGGAGCAGTACCTATTTATCTACTTGCACTTTGACGTGCTTTCGAACTGCTAGGTTGGCAGGAGCTGGGACTGAGCAACGGGAGCCCACTCCGTCGCAGGGATTCGAACCGCCGACCTTCTGATCAGCAAGCCCTAGGCTCTGTGGTTTAACCCACAGCGCCACCCTCGTCCCATATTTTGAGGTTAAATGTATAGCAAAGCCTAGGCTTAAATTTCGTAGGCCTTTGATATACAGTAAAAATGCAAGCAATGTGCCACCTGTAATTACCATTAGGATGATGGGAATGGTCTATGTGTTTTCGACATGCACATCTCTGACGCTTAAGTTTGAAGGTTAGGCTTCATAATATGGTGTGTGTGTGTGTGAGAGAGAGAGAGAGAAAGGGAGGGGGGCATTCTGGATCTGCTCCCTAGCCTGTGCAGTGGGGTTAAATATTTTTTAGCTGTTCTGTTCCTGATCCACATTAGAAGCGCCCTGTGCCTGAAATTTGCTTTGAATGGGGAGAACTCCTATTGACGTGAACATGAGTGTGCTCCCACCACCCAATGCAGGCGTTTGGTTCCAATCTTGATCAGAAGCACAGTGGGGCTGGAAGGATAAATCTCCCTCATGTCCTGGGCTTCTTTTGCTTCTATCTTACACTGGCAATTTTTTAATTTTTATTAAATAGAACTGTGGTAAAACCTTGCATTTAAAGGCAAAGATACATTAGCTTGGTCTCATCTACTTCCGCCTGTGATTTTTCAGCTCCAGTCATTTAACAAAAATGGAGCAAGTAAGAATAATTGCTGGTCTTTGGTAGCTAAGCTTCATTTTTAAAATCCATTTAGATTTAGTTGAATTCTACATCAGTCTTCCCATGCCTCTTTCTGCTAGGATTCATATTAAAACCATACTCCAATAAATTTGCTAATCTAAGTAAGCTTCTTTTTTATATTTTAGTACCCACTGCTTTTACTGTAATTGTATAGGCTATTAAAAATTTTTGGAAGGTGGTTGAATTGATTGCATTATTTTCCTTTTTATGCAACTAATTTCACACATAAAGCAGCCTATTTTCATTACAGGGTCATTTAAAAATTACCCTCTGTGAGCCTGTAGGCTCTGAGCTTTATTATATTTAATCAGACTAGTCAAGTCAGCTTGTGGTTATTAATTGATGGGCACATAATATTAATTGGTGCTTGATTTGCCTTTAACAGGGTCTAAGTTTGAAGGCTCACTACTTGTAAACCTACTACATAGACTCATCTTAAAATCATTACTACCGTATATAGAACTGCAGCTCTGTAATTTGTTTTTTGTACTGAATATGTACCATGTTATTGTTTGTATGGTTATGTGTTAGCTTGTCCACATGTTTATAATAAATCAATTAAAAATGTTGTTGTTTTTATATGGTGTTGTAACAAGTTTTCTAATAATGGGGTGGAAAACAGTAGGGCACCTCACATAAACAAAATGAATCTGAAACAGTTCTGTATGGGACAGTATGAAATTTGATCCAAAAGCCCAGTATGTTTCAGTGTGAATCTTTTTCCATGGTAATTAGGAGTTAGGGATTTAGTTTTTATTCAGAAATATCCTACTAAAGGTATTTTTTTGGAAAGGAGGTTCTTTATTTCCTTTTTTTTTTATAAAAAACCCCCACTTTGTCTCCTCCCTTTAAATTTGACAACACACACACACACACACACACACACACACACACCTACAGACCTCCAAAGTTTGGCTCTTATGTTCATGATTGACATGGTAAAAGGTGATCACTGAGTGCTTTTTTCACATGGGGAAATGGTCATTTGAAATCCTCCATGTAGCAAGATTTGAATTTACTACACTGCAGTCTGACCTGAAAACAAAAACCTCCTGGATGTCTGGCAAATCCCAGACCACACCAGGCAGCTTTTGTGTTTTCACAAGTTTTCATTGTGAAGACAACCTTTAAAAAACAGAAATTCCTGTTGCTTGCAGTCTAGCAGTAAAATGGCAAATAACACTCCACGAAGGGAAGTGAGCTGCTTCCAATTCCAATGGTGTGCCCAGTCAAAGAACCTATGAAATACTAGCTTCAGAATATTCATTTCCCCACAACCCCCCAAATCATAGATGCATGATTACATATCAAAGTAATATGTAATATGCTATTGAATTGCATTTCCCAAACCGCTAGTGTTCTTTTATATACAGTGGAACTTCGGTTTATGAACACCTCGGTTTATGAATTTTCGGTTTATGAACGCCACGGACCCATCTGGAACGGATTAATTCATTTTCCATTACTTTCAATGGGAAAGTTTGCTTCAGTTTATGAATGCTTCAGTTTATGAACAGACTTCCGGAACCAATTGTGTTCATAAACCGAGGTACCACTGTATAGCTAAAGCATTGCTAAACTTGGGTCACATAGTAGCAAAATCAAGATTACTTCTCAAGTATAGTAAGCAGTGAAATAGCTACACTGAGCAGGTAATCTCTAATAATAATCATGGTATGATGCACCAGTCCTTGATTATAAGTGGTAGGGAGAGCAGATCCTGTACCTGTTCGTGCTGGAGGTGGGGAGCTCAGATGCATTCAAGTAACAATCAGAATCTGTTCACGTGCTGTTGACAATTGCAAAGTTGAATTTATTCATTCTGAAAAGAGGAGCCTGAATGCAGCTTTCCTTGCCTCATGTGAGTGCTCTGAAGGCTGAGGGTAGTTTGAAGCAACGGCACTGCAGGCTCTATAGTCCTTTTGCATGCAAAGGATGTGTTTTCTATCCCTGAGCTATGCCCTTCCCCAGGTGCCGCCTGTCCGGTTTTGCTACTTGAGGCTAAACACAAAGTGCCACCCCGCTTTGCCATGCTTCCCGTCCCATCACCTCCACCTCGCTGCCTGCCTCTGCCAACACTAGCACCGCACCACCTACTGACAGAGAAGCAGTGCTGGCGTTGGTGCTGATTTCTGGCAGTATCTCACAATGTTTCGGCAAGGTCTCGCTGGAAATCTGTGATGATGCATGCACCGTTTCTCTGGCACTGTCTCTGGGGGCGTCGTCGGCTCAGGGGCTTCTGCCGCCTGAGGTGGCTGCTTTGCCACACCTAATAGGTGGGCTGGGCCTGCCCTGCCATTTCCACTGTGCTGCTTTAATCTTGTTCTAGTAAAACTCAGTCAAGAGTGACTCGCAGTTTGATTCAGGCTGTGTATCTGTTTGGGATCCTGAAATGATGTGATCCAGGATGCAGCAGCAGCAGCAGGTGACCTTTTCACATTCTAACCACACTTCTGGATTGATGCCTTTAAAATTATAGGTCACCAAAGCAGCTATTCTCTTTAAAGGCCTCCTTCTCTTCTCTTTTTGAGCAAGCTCCATGCCAGAGCAGGCAGGTAGGCAGGCCACAAACTGATTTTTTTTTTTGAGGATGATTACAGCAAAGACCTGGTTTTCCACCCAATTTCGGAGACTGAGATGGAATCCTTAAAAAGCAAATGGTCACCAAGGACTTATTCTGATATTAAAACACCATCTACACAGTTCTCCACTATAGCTGGTGTGATGTGGAGGTTTGAGTGGGAGACCAGGGTTCATAATCCTTACTTGGTCATGATGCCTTTCAGCCCAACCTACCTCACAAGCTTGATGTGGGGATTAAATGAGGGGGAGAAGTTTAGGTCAGTCATTCTCTCTCTCTCTGCCTGATCTTCCTCCCAGGGTTGCTGTTAGGATAAAATTAGGAGAGGTAGGGAGAACCAGCTCTTGGTGTGATAAAATGCATTACAAAAAATAACCTGGAGCTTTTTGATCAGCACACAAAGCAAAGAGAAACCTCATGCTCGGTTTTAGTGCACCATCCATATTGCGTGTTCAGACCTTTAAACCTCCCCCTTAAATTAATTCACACCAGACTCAAATTTTTGGTTTGGTTTTTGGTGAATTTAGGCCACAAATTTATTGATTACATCAGGTGAGTGGTTGCATAGGCTCTGGTTCGACTAGCTTCCTGCACCATTGCAGGTAGCACTGACCCAGGGCACTACCATAGGTCAGCCTAGGGTGAACATCTGGAATGGCGGAAAGCCAGGGACATGCTATGTCCACCACCCAGATGTCCCCCCCCCTGGACTCAGGCAGGGGCACAACCCCTCCCAGGGTTGACCAAACCATTGAGTCCCTGGATTCCTTTAATGGAATACCTTTCACATAAGGATGGTGAGAGCGTTCCCCCATCCCTATTACCTGAACCAGTGCCTATCTGCAACCTTACAAGTTGTGATGATTTGCTATGTGGCAGGTGAAACCCAAATGGCACCGGCCAATCAGCCAAGTGGGGGAAATTCCTGCCATGCCCCTGTCCCAACGACAGATGACACACAACAGCATAGTAAGGTCAAGCGCGCAAGCCCTAAACATAGGGAGAGGTGGGCGGGTGTTCCGATGCACTGACCAAGAGAGAAAGCTCAGGGTCATGTTGTTGTTGTTGTTGTTTAGTCGTTTAGTCGTGTCCGACTCTTCGTGACCCCATGGACCATAGCACGCCAGGCACTCCTGTCTTGCACTGCCTCCCGCAGTTTGGTCAAACTCAGGGTCATGTGCATAGGCATATATAGGTCTCTTGATCCATTTGGCTAGCATCCCATTGATCAGAGTAAACCCAGCATCAAGGGACCTACCAATAGGGTGTTGTGGCTATCCAGTCGTACCCACCCACAACACAAGGGTTTAGTTGCCAGGTCTCACCGCAACACGTGCCCTCTTTGAGGGAGGGCACGGCGAATCATAGAATATTAGAGATGGAAGGCACCTTAGGGCTCCCGCTCCATACAGGATTCTTCAGTGACAGCATCCTGGACAGCTGCCCATTCAGCCTCCACTTAAATATCTCCTCAAGCACTTCCCGTGTTCTAGGCCTCCTCATATCACATATCCTAACAGCTCCCTGGAGGGAAAGCTTAGCTTCAGAGGTGGTGACTTGCCCACGGCTACTCCTGTGAAATAAAAATAAAATAAATCTTCATACAAACCTCCCCACTACTTCTGAGTACTGAAATACCCAGATAATAATTCAGAAAGAAACCCACCTTCAAAGTTATGACTTCTGTACCTTCTTATATTTTTGTGGTTCCCTCTGGCTAAGAAATAACATGGTGCTGGTAAGAAGCAATATGGAACGAGCCTGAAGTGAATGGTAGGTGGGGTGGGGAGAGATAATGTTCTCTGTGCATTGTACGAACCAATATACAGTACCAGGCATGGATTTTTAAAGGTAACTTTAGCATACATAGCAGATACAGTTTCTATTTCTTGATTCCTAAGAACCAGAAGAGACCAATTATTCAATCCCACTTCCTTTCCTTTGTCATTTAAGGCAGTGTTTCTCAACCTTTTTTGGGCCACGGCACACTTGTTCCATGAAAAAAATCACGAGGCACACCACCATTTAAAAAGTTAGAAAATTTAACTCTATGCTGCCCAATATTGACTATATAATTATGACTGTAAGAAACACCTGCCAAATTACAAGGCTGTGCGCACTTCCAGGGGAGCTGCGGGGCGGCTCAAAGGCGAAAGGTTACCTTGGCTGCTGCTTGCGAGTAATTCCGGACCGCGAAGCCCAGCGTCCGCCGCGCAGCCATGGCGAAGGACGGGCGAAGGAGGCAGGGGAGGCGGAGCAACCTCGATGCGGCTTAAGGGGGGCCGACGGCGGATCTGGAGCGCGCCTCCCTAGGGGGCCTCCCTAGACTCTAAAACCACCCTCCAGTCGTTTGCACTGAGCTTTGGGAAAGAGGAGGATAAATATTGCTTTCCGGCGGGTCAGAGATGTGTACAATGCAAATCGCCCTTCTCATCGCCGCACGTCGCGGCACACCAGCCAGCGTCTCGCGGCACACTAGTGTGCCGCGGAACAGCGGTTGAGAAACGCTGATTTAAGGCAATGAAGTATATAGTGTGCACATACACATTATTATTATTTTTAGGTACAAGGACATGCTAGAAATTTGAACGGGAATCTCAAAGAAGATTGTATGCTCTTTATCACAGTAGATGTGAGCCCAGCAAGAGGTATCACCTTTAGAAAAACAGTAATGAAAACACACTTCAGATTTTGATCTTCCTATCTTGTTCTTGACTTGAAATGAAAACAAACTACAATCTGCTAGACAGATATTTAATAATAAATTCCTAGCATGCTTAGTTTCCAGACAGGGGATAAATACGAAGACTGAAGTCTTAGACTGCATGTAACAAACCTCAAAGCCTGGTTAGCCCCAGAATAATAGTGCTTAATGAATCATAGGGGGAAATGAAGTTGCTTCGTGGAAGAAAGTTGTGTGTCATGGCTGGTGGTTCGTTTTGAGGCAAGCAGGGAGGAAAGGGAGGGGGAATTCAGTCCATGTCTGAGAGATGAATTGTTCAGACTGACGGTCTGGGCTGCAGCCAGCAAGTAGAACCCTATTGGCCCCTTGGGTCACATGATCCCTGCTGAAATAGCGGCTGCAGTACTGTCCTCTGACCATTTGCAGTGGTGGCGCCGCAGCACACAGCTGGTGAGTGTCAAATGTGGTTTTAAAAGGGGATTGTTGCTTGTGGCTACAGTGATTTGCCTCAGATGAATAGGTTTTACAGGTTTTTCGTTGTTTCAAAAGCCTGTGAAAAGTGTTTCAGCAGAGAGAACATTGAGGCAAAAGAAATGGCATGTGGACACAATGGTAAACAAAAGGAATTATATCCAGTTCTCTTAAACCTATTAAAATACTATCATTAGATTTCGGATCCAATACCTACTGGGTGTTACTTGCATTGAAATCACTGCTAAGAGTAGCATTGACTTGAATGGCTTAATTTTTTTGTTACCATTTACACACACACACCATTGATTGTGTTTCAGTCCCATTTCTTTCATGTTCTTAATGCTGTACTGCAGGATGTATGCCGTCTCCCAAACAAGATGTGAATGGGCATCTTCAGCACAGATACAATCAGCAACTGACATGCAGATGAGTTTTAAGCAACCAGATATTAGGATGCTTTGTCACTTTGCTTTGCAACTGTGTAATGAAAAATTAAATATTAACATATCCTTAGAAAAGTAAGATGAGATGCAGTTAATTTAAGCAAATTTCCAATATTTGTTTATGTTTATGATACAAACAAGGAGTAATTAGGACAGCATGAAAACAATGTAAACAAAGCATTACCAAGGAGAGTAAAAAGCCAGTAGCTAGCGGATGCTGCTATTCACATAAAGATTTGGGAAATGTGAACATGCGCTGTGCTTCAATGGAAATACCGATGGGGAGTTTGAGACTCTGGCATTCTAAAGGTCAAGCTGTTCTTTCTGCACCCATGTTGGTAGAAACCACAATTTACACAGGGACTTTTTTCATGGTATTCTCCTGTTGCCCGATCTGCTGAAAGGCTTTTGACGAACTCATCACTTGAATGGACCTATCCCTTTGAAATTTCACATGATGGAAAGGAGCTTTGTCCTTTTGCTGTTCTTCAGAGCTCTATATTTCACTAGGTCAGGGATGGGGAACCTGTGACTTTCCAGGTGCTGTTGGACTCCAACTCCCATCAGTCCCGGCCAGCGTTCCCAATGGACAGGGATTATGGGAATTGGAGTCCAACAACATTTGGAGGGCTGCAGGTTCCCCATCCCTATTCTAGGCCCTTGGTTTTTGAATGTGACTTTGTTTGACGAAGATGAAGATCAAGTTTCTTTCTCCTTTAGTTGCTTGTTGGCCCAGGTATCACATTTCCCATTCACATTGAATGAGAGGAAGTGGTTATGAGGAAGGCTTAGGGGTGTGGCAGATGAAAAGTAGTTGTGGGGTGTGACTGGCAAGAGGTGTGGGGAGGGGCAGAGTGAGCAAAGTAAAGCATAGGCTTTCAGCTCGCACAATACAGCTGGGCATTGTTTTAAGCAACACATAACTGCACAATTTTTGGCCCAGTTGATGTCATTGAGGGTTGGATGCAGATTTCAGGTTCAAGGAAGGAATATCAATGTACTGAAATCCTCATAAGCATCACATTGAAAGTAAATCTGTTTAACAGAATGGGTCATGTTTAATTCCATATCATTTCTTAAGGGTACAATAAAAGAGCAAGACTTTATGACTCATTTCTGACTTCACAACAAACTACATGCCATCCATAATTGTAACCCAAACATCTATTGGAGCTTCTAAATGTACAGTTGGCTAAACAGTGTTTACATATGCTTGTCTGCTTCTGCTCTCTTAGCATTCAGCTTAATAACTTTACTCCCATATCTGAGGTGCAGCAGCCTCTGGAGACAGAGGGATGGACAAAACTAACAGTTTTGTCAGCTTGGACATCAAAACCATCCCACAAACCATGGCTTGCAAACCTGCTTTAAACCATGATTTTGGATTCTAGTTTGCTGGCCAATCACATTACCCATAATTTCCAAATTGAGCCTATGCACTGAGCATGGTATGTATTTGTGGCATTCAAGAGCTTGTTGGACTTCAACTTCCATCTGCCCCAGACAGTTAGGGATGGTGGAAGCTGCAGTTCAGCAACATCTGGCAGGCCACAGGTTCCCTCATCTCCCTCGTCTCTTCTACAGTGGTACCTCGGTTTATGAACACAATTGGTTCCGGAAGTCTGTTAATAAACTGAAGCGTTCATAAACTGAAGCGAACTTTCCCATTGAAAGTAATGGAAAGTGAATTAATCCGTTCCAGACAGTCCACGGAGTAAGCGCTCATAAACTGAAGCAAACTTTCCCATTGAAAGTAATGGAAAGTGGATTAATCCGTTCCAGACGGGTCCGCGGAGTACTTAAACTGAAGCGTTCATAAACTGAAGCATGGGTGTAATTGGTTCCGGAAGTCTGTTCATAAACTGAAGCGTTCATAAACTGAAGCAAACTTTCCCATTGAAAGTAATGGAAAATGAATTAATCCGTTCCAGATGGGTCCGCGGCATTCATAAACCGAAAATTCATAAACCGAGGTGTTCATAAACCGAGGTTCCACTGTATATATATTTAAAGCTAGAGAGCAAATTCCAGTCTTGACTTAGCCATGCTGCCAAAGACTTGATCTCTTGCTCTCAAGGTGTGCTTGGAACTTATACTATAGTTCTAGTTCAACTTCATTAAAAAGTTTTCATTGAAAACGTTTGAAGAAAACCACAGGTAGATCAGACTACCACACAGTACAAGGGCAAATAAACCTTGCCCTTTAGTGAGCGGGTGTGTCAATATAACACCACAGGGTGTTATCTTATCTCGAAGCAGATGAAAAGGACAAGAAGCTCTTTTGGAAACTGCTTTGCCATTGGCACAGGTGCATTTGTCAGCCAAATAAACAACTGTTCAACAGTATACTGTGCTATATAGCATTCACAAGCTAGCCTTACATAAAAAACACTTGCTGTTGCTAAGAAGCACATTTCTTGGCATCTCTAAGCATCTGTCCTTGCCTAATGTGGAAATAGCTCTAGCCCTATTCAGGCCTGCTGATTTAACACATGAGCGGGGAGAGTGAGGAGGAGCTTGGTCCTCCCCCAGTTACCATCCCCATCGTTCTCCACAAGTTGGGGAGAGCAAATCCCCTATAAGGATAGGTTATTACATTTTGATCTTTCTAGTTTACAGCAAAGGCAAGTAAGAGGAAATATGAATGCATGGAATTATGCACGTTATGCAGAAAGTGAATAAAGAGGACCCCCCTTCCCCCAAGTAATACAAAACTCGGGAACACCCATTCCTTTCTTTGAAGCCCTGCCTCAAAACGTGTAAGCTCCATGTTACTATATTATTGTGATGTTGCCAAGAGTGACGCTCGAGCTCTGCTTATTTCTTGCCTTGGTTTATGTGAAACAGTTCAGGCATAATACCAAATGATGGTTTGGTGTTTTGTGAATAAGTGGAGAAGCCATAGACTCATGTGTTCCATTCATCTGGTCCTGAATGGAGGCACAGCATAGTTTGCTGCTTCATCAGAGCAGGCGAAGTATGGTTTGTGTCTGCTCTGCAAGCCAGGATAGGAAACCATTTTTATTGCTCCATCTGAACTGCCCAACTCTAGCGTGGAACATAGCTGCCAAGTTTTCCCTTTTCTCACGAGGAAGCCTATTCAGCATAAGGGAATTTCCCTTAAAAAAAGAGATAACTTGGCAGCTATGGCGTGGAATGGCTGTGCACAAGGGAAGGGAATGAAAGTTTTTGTGGAACTGTCTTCTGGCTCACCTTTTCTTTTGCCTTGGCTTGTTTATTGCTCGCTGACCACCATGCTGATGGGCTTAATGACAATGCTGACATGAGATTGTATGCTGAAGCCTATCAGAGTGAGGGCAATGCTCCATGCGCTCACCCTGGAGCCTGCTGGTGGTGTTGTTGTTGTTGTTTAGTCGTGTTCGACTCTTCATGACCCCATGGACCAGAGCACGCCAGGCACTCCTGTCTTCCACTGCCTCCTGCAGTTTGGTCAGACTCATGCTGGTGGCTTTGAGAACAGTGTCCAACCATCTCGTCCTCTGTCGCCCCTTCTCCTTGTGCCCTCCATCTTTCCCAACATCAGGGTCTTTTCCAAGGATTCTTCTCTTCTCATGAGGTGGCCAAAGTATTGGAGCCTCAGCTTCAGGATCTGTCCTTCCAGGGAGCACTCAGGGCTGATTTCCTTCAGAATGGATAGGTTTGATCTTCTTGCAGTCCATGGGACTCTCAAGAGTCTCCTCCAGCACCATAATTCAAAAGCATCAATTCTTTGGCGATCAGCCTTCTTTATGGTCCAGCTCTCACTTCCATACTTCACTACTGGGAAAACCATAGCTTTAACTATACGGAGCTTTGTTTGCAAGGTGATGTCTCTGCTTTTTAAGATGCTGTCTAGGTTTGTCATTGCTTTTCTCCCAAGAAGCAAGCGTCTTTTAATTTCGTGACAGCTGTCACCATCTGCAGTGATCATGGAACCCAAGAAAGTAAAATCTCTCACTACTGGTAGGGGAAGCATAATTGCTGTCTCTTTTTGTCCTGCTGCCACCAAAACTTTCCCCATCCAGGTTTGCAGCAAGCAGAAAGTGTGGTGCAGTCAGGGAAGGCATTTAAACTCAGCCCTTAAGTCTTAAGCTCCAAATTAAGACTTGTTTAGGAGCTCAAGTCTGGCATAGCCTGAAGATGTTATGCAATGTTTTCTTGAGGAAAACTTTCTTCTTCTTCTAAATACCTGTATTTTTGCATGCAGAAGATCAATTGGTATCCTACATGTGTTTAACATTCAGTATTTTAAGCAATTGCTCTATTGAGCTGTTTGACTAAAAATCCTCAGAAGTTAATTAAAATTGCAGCCCACAGTAATCTCCAATACTTTGGTGAAGGAAAATCAAATCATTTACTGTGTTTGTTTCTCAATCAAATCACTCTACTGTGCAGAGCTATTCAAGATACCACCAAGACTGTGGAGTTTCTCATTGCTTTGAGGGGAAAGCAGCAGGTCCCTTCAGTAAATA
The DNA here is from genome assembly GCF_963506605.1 of Zootoca vivipara. Taxonomy (NCBI): domain Eukaryota; kingdom Metazoa; phylum Chordata; class Lepidosauria; order Squamata; family Lacertidae; genus Zootoca; species Zootoca vivipara. Next base: position 48,712,929 of record NC_083285.1, on the reverse strand, counting down.
ATTATCTTTTTAATGTTTCAATTTAGATTAGGAGAGAAAGGGAGACATTTATTTTTCTTTCAAGACCCCCCCAAAAAAAGATGTATGTTCTGTTTCGCTTTTGCAGAGATGTTTTGCAGTTTTCTTACAGATTTTAATATGATAAGCGTTAGATAGGACACAATTTGTTTAAGTAATTGCTTCTGCAGCCGGCGCTAACCTTTAAAGGTCAGGATCTGAATGTCTCAAGGACCGTCTTCTCCTGTTACGTGAGCCTGCCCAGTTGTTATGTTCACCAACAAGGCTTTAAAGCAGGAGCAGTTGCTGGTGTGTCGTTGCTCACCTCCTTCCAAACGCTGAGTGTTGTTGCCCGTTTCTGAGAGGGGAGGTGCAGGGAGCTCAGCACAGGGTGGGTGTGAATGCAGAGTCGATCCAACTATCCTGCACCCACAGATGTCTTAGGATGACCATCTGAGGTGGAAACAGTTGAGGGAGCGGAGCTGGTTTCTCAATATTGCTGAGACAGTTGCCCTGATTCTCATCTCTCCCAGTGCTGCAGCCTGATGGAATATTTACTTTTAGGTGATAATTGGGAACGATTCACAAGTGTTCTTTAGAAGATATAAGAAGCTAAAGATGGTAAAACTGCACTAAATGCACAGCTCAGCTCTTGTTGTGTCAAGTAGGTCCTTTGGTTTTGATTCAAGGTGCAGTGTTTCTGGGACTTTTTAAAGGGTAGGAGTGATGATGTCATCTTCCATAGCACCAGAGTGATTGATGGATTTTCCTTGTTCTGGCAAGTGAATGAGGTGATAAGAAGGTGTTCGCAGTTTCCAATTGTTTGTGACAAGTTCCTTGTAAGATGGTCAGCATTTAAAAGCTGAAACTTGCGTTTCAACTGACTGAAGATCCTTAGGTAAAGTTCAGTGTGTTTTACAAACTGAATCTATTCTATAAGAATCAGTTATGTGACAGTCAGCTGGTCCCAATACCTATGCAATTATGTTTTTCATTGTTTCTCTTTGAGAAAGATGTATATATCAACACAGAGCCTGCTTTGAAAAACAAAAAACAAACCTCTTGGTGGTGTATTAAATATATTATAATTATTTTACTTTGTTATGATTTATTACCTGCTTTTCACCCCAAGGTCCCCAGGTGGGATACAATTTTAAATACAACATTAAAACAGTTTCTTTAAAAATTACAATCACAAGTATAGGGTCCTAAAGGGCCAAGGTCAAGGAGGTGAGCCTTCAGTGATGAAAGCTGGATAGTGAAGATGTCAGGCACATCTGTGTGGGGCAGAAGTTCCACAATTTTGGGGTGCCACAGAGAAAACCCTCTTCCTCACCACCTGCACCAAATCTTCTGAGAGTGGTGAAACTACCAAAAGCTGATCTTAGCACCCACTGCGGTCTGTAGGAAAAGAGGTGATCTTTCAGATTTGGGGGAGCAAAGGTGTCTAGGACTTTAGCACTGTGAATGAAACTGCAACCAATGCCGTTGTTTTCAAATGGGGGGGGGTTATAGGAAATGTAAACAGAACCCCATCCAGTAATCTGGCTGCTGCATTTTGGAACAAGAAGGTGTTTTAAGCAATAACAACAACAGATTATAATAATGCTATGTTTAGTTAGCTGAACCCTACCCACCCCTTCATACCCACTCTTATGGTTAATGCTTTCATTATTATTTTAAAAGAAATACAGCCTCATTTCTGAAATGTGTTAATTGTTTTAATTTATGCTTTAAGAATCATTTAATATTTGGGGAACCTGACTAATTTCCCTTTATTTCCTGCCAGTAATACGTAGGAATCCATTTGGAATGGACATCTGCTGCCGGAAGGGGTCGAGGAGCCCACTGCAAGAACTGTACAATCCAACCCAGGTAAGCATCGTAGTGCTGTAGCTTCAGTTCTTCACACTTCCCACACACGCTGTTTCGTTATTTTCCTGATGAATAGTCTTGCTTCCTGGTGGAGTGCATTAAGGCAGCAGGAAAGCTGTGTACTTTCCTTGCAAAGTTATTTCTCTTATCTGAGAGCTCTAGTGAATTCTCATCTCCTGTGGATAGGGAAATAGGGAAGAGATAATGCATAGGCACCGTGGAACACCTTAAGACTTTAAATGTTGCTTTTCTTTCCCCCCCCTTTCTGCATATTGTTTGGAAGCAATTGCAGGTAGCCAAAAGGTTGCAGATATGTGTGGCCCAAAGAAATAATAACAATAATCCTGGAGACTTGCAGCCTCTTAACAGCTCTAGCCTTTCACCCATTCATCCCATGCTGGCTAATTACTGGTTGGGTTACTTGTGAGTCAGAAGTCAGTTTAACAGCTCCCCACCCCCACCCTAGCAATGTTTGAACACTACCCTTGTAAGGTAGGTTAGACTGAGAGGCAGTGACTGGCCCAAGGTCACCCAATGAGATTTCATGGCTGAATGGGCATTTGGACTCTGATCTTAATCCAGGCCTCTAGCCGTTACATCACACTGGTTCTCACGAATAATGGTCTCTCTTCAAATGGTGATGTACCATTTGAACCATGACTGGCTTTGTTTCACCACGAAGAGATTCCCATTTCCAGTATGTTTTGAAATGTTACTGTATGAATCCATTTTTAAAGTACAGTGGTGCCTCGCTTAACGAATGCCCTGCTTAACGAAATTTTGGCTTAACGAAAGGTTTTTTCTAGCGGAGGTTGCCTCGCTAGACGAATTCGTTTTATGAAAAATTCGTCTAGCGAATCGCGGTTTCCCATAGGAATGCATTGAAATTCAATTAATGCATTCCTATGGGCAAAAAAAAAATCCAAAAAATTAATGCATTCCTATGGGATTCGCTAGACGAATTTTTCGTTATAAGAAAGGACCCGTGGAACGAATTAAATTCGTCTAGCAAGGCACCACTTTGTCTGAAGCCTTTGTTCACTGACATGTAGCTATCAGTTGTGATTTAGGGGACAAAACATGGGTTTTCTGATATTGTTGATGATACCCTGCTATGAAAGAGGTTCATTCTGTGATTTGATATTTATTGATGCATTTTGTTATTTTATTGAACTGTTGTTTCCTCCCTGATATCTTCAGATTAAGCAGGGGGTAAAATATTTTAAATAAGTTAATAATACCTTGGAGAGTAGCATTTCCTGCTAGCAGTGAAGTATTGCCATTGCAGAGGGTGGGAAATGCCAGCCCAGCTATTAAACATAGTTATTAAGGTTTAACAGCTGCCTATTTCATATTTATACCTTAATGAATAACATTTTGTGAAACGTGGGCAGCTATTAAGGGAAGTGATTCTTAATAAATCTCACTCATTAGATTTAACAAGCCACTAAATATTTCAAATGCTACTTGGTGATGGAAAGAATCACTGTAGGGCTTGCAAAATGGGTTCCCACTGATTAAGCAGGAATTTTCAGAGGGGTCTGGTGACATTTGAGAGATACGTGTTGGCTATGACATGAGAATGTCAAAATTGTTCTCAATATGCCTTTGCCTTGCTTTTTGCTTCTAAAATGAACTCAGATTAGTTTCCATTTTTACTCTGAGTCCGAGGAAGTTAGGGCAACAGCATTTATTGACACGAGCAAGTTGGGCTCTCTGTCGCTAACTGGAAAGTGTGGGGGGAGAGAAAGAAGAAGAAGAGAGATTGACTCAGCCTAACATCCATCCGCCTTTTTGGATAGTTTTTGCACAGTATATGTATATGCATGAAGGGCATGGCAGAGCAATATTCCAGCAGACGCTGTCATGTTGACATTCACAGATCACTTCAGAGGAGTGAAAATAGCAAGAGAGCTACTGGGTGGAGGAGAGAGGTGAAGTGAGGTGATCATAGGCTGCCGTCTTGAATGGCCCCGTTGTTGCTTTAGTTGTGCGGTTTAATACAGTTATTCCACAATTTGCAGAAATACTTAGTTGATTTTTGTCAGCACTTTGTCATTAAATGACAGGTGGTGTTTGACCCTGGCATCATCTGGGGAGCACCATGCAGATCTTCCTGCTCAGCTAGACCCTCTCATGCAGGCTGTACTTTCCAGCTTGCTGTTGCTGCATGACCACGTGAGCTCGGAAGAGGAAGAGTGGTTGCAATGCGTTGGGCAGCCACCTAACAGAATCCACTCCTTTGCCCTATCTCTGCCTCTCCTCTTTCACCATTTTCACCTCTTTCACCAGGGCCTTCTCGGTAGTGGTGCCTGCCCTGTGGAACGCCCTCCCATCAGATGTCAAAAAGCTACCAGATTTTTAGAAGACATCTGAAGGCAGCCCTGTTTAGGGAGGCTTTTAATGTTTACCGGTAATAGATTATTTTATTTCATTTTCTGTTGGAAGCCACCCAGAGTGGCTGGGGAAACCCAGCCAGATGGGTGGGGTATAAATAAATTATTATTATTATTATTATTAATAATTAATAATTAAACCAAGGGTACAGCGAGGAGAAAGTAAAGAGGCTTCAGCAATGGGAAGTAGGATTTGGGGACAGATCAGCATACCAATGAACTGTAGCTGCTTCCCTTCCAATGATCTGAAAATGTCTCCTCTTACTAGCCTTGACATGGCCAAGGAGATGCCTTTTTTAAAAATAAAAAAAGCTGGAGAAGGGCAAGCAGTAGCAAAAACTCCTTGCCCCCTCTCGCTCTCAGTGCGTATGAAGTTATGTTTTGGGAAACAAGGAAAACTGTCTGTATAGATATCAAGTATGCATGCGAAGCCATGCAATTTATGGCATGAAAGATCATTTGGGAAATCTCTCACCCCACCCCAAAGTCTTCTTTATATGATTAACAGGAGCAAGCGGTAAAGCTGTTTGAATAATGTCCCACAAAATTTAAAACAAAGCAAAATCTCTGCTTGTAGAAAATTAGTGTGTCATCAAAGGTGAAGCTGAACACTTCTCTACGGCATGGCAATTTTATATGTGCAGGAAGTTATTTCCATAGGGGGAAACTACCAAGGGTTGAGCCCCTGCAATCTGAAGTCTTATGGGTCAGGACTTTCTCCCTTGGTTCTGTTGGTCCTGCAAAGGGGCCCTAAAAACTCTGAAAGTGTTTTACAGCTTGAAAACCTTTACAATATCCCTGGTGGTTATTGAAAGTATGACTTCTTCCATGCTAACAGATGGGTTCTTTGGGGCACCAAATCATTTGTTGTGTGGCATCCAGAAATCATTCCTCAAAGTTGTGTGTGCCAGGGCCATTGTGTTTTCCCAGCAATATTTTGCCCCTGGGAAGAATGTGTAAAAATACTTTATTGCTTTCCTTCATTTTAAAGCTCTGCGGGGGGGGGGGGATCGCTTCATTTACATTGGAGCCCTATTTGTTCACGTGTAAATCCTACACACAAGTAGTGACAAGGCTTTAGGCCCTACATCACTAGGATAGCTTTGTTCTCCCTCCACTGTTGGAGGCAGTGCTCCTCTGAATACCAGTTGCTGGAAAGCGCAAGTGGGGAGTGCGATGTTGCACGCAAGTCTTCCTTGTGGGCTTTCCACAGGCATCTGGTTGGCCAATCTGAGAACAGGATGCTGAACTAGGTGGATCATTGACTTGATCCTGCTACAGAGCTGTTCTTAGGATCTTAACTTGATCACCCTCCAGGAGCAGATGGAGATAGCAACACAGGGAGCAGAGCTTAACATGTCCATTCCCTACTTGTGTGTAGGCTTTATATGTGAGTAGAATGCCCAAATAGGCTTTGAATGCCCTTATTATTATTTATTTCATTTCTATACCGCCCTATACCTGAAGGTCTCAGGGCGGTTCACATTAAAAATCACTTAAAGGTAAAGGGACCCCTGACCATTAGGTCCAGTCGTGACCGACTCTGGGGTTGCGGCGCTCATCTCGCATTATTGGCTGAGGGAGCCGGCGTACAGCTTCCAGGTCATGTGGCCAGCATGACAAAGCCACTTCTGGCGAACCAGAGCAGCACACGGAAACGCCGTTTACCTTCCTGCTGTAGCGGTTCCTATTTATCTACTTGCACTTTGGCGTGCTTTCGAACTGCTAGGTTGGCAGGAGCTGGGACCGAGCAACGGGAGCTCACCCCATCGCAGGGATTCGAACCGCCGACCTTCTGATCAGCAAGCCCTAGGCTCTGTGGTTTAACCCACAGTGCCACTTACATAATATCAAAACAAAACCAGATTACCCCCCCCCCAAAAGAGCCAGCATTTTAAAAAGGGTATAGGATGTCAGGTCAGGCAAAGGCCTGGTTGAAGAGGAATGTTTTTGCCTGGTGCCTAAAGATGTATAGTGAAGGCGCCAGGCAAACGTCCCTGGGGAGAGCATTCTACAGACAGGGAGCCACTGCAGAGAAGGCCCATTCTCGTGTTGCCACCCTCCGGACCTCTCGAGGAGGAGGCACACAAAGAGGGGCCTCAGAAGATGATCTCAGGGTAGGTTCATATGGGAAGAGGCGTTCCTTAAGGTATTGCGGTCCTGAGCCATTTAGGGCTTTATAGGTCAAAACCAGCACTTTGAATTGTGCCCGGAAACTAATCGGTAGCCAGTACAGTTGGACCAGGATCGGTGTAATATGCTCAAACCATCTAGTTCCAGTGAGCAACCTGGCCGCTGAGTTCTGCACCAGCTGAAGTTTCTGAACCATCTTCAGAGGCAGCCCTACATATAACACACTGCAGTAATCTAACCTTGAGGATACCAGAGCATAGACAACAGTAGTTAGGTGATCCCTGTCCAGATAGGGGCGTAGCTGGCCCACCAGCCAAAGCTGATGGAGGGCACTCCGTGTCACCGAGGCCACCTGGGCCTCAAGCGACAGCAAAGGATCCAGGAGTACCCCCAAGCTATGAACCTGCTCCTTCAGGGACAGCGTAACTCCATTATTAAACCCTGGAGGTTGCAGATACTGAAGGGAAGGGGATGCTCCAGCTGTTTCTGCACTTCTTGGGCTGAATATGTGGACTGCAACTTTGCTTTTCACCCAGTTTCACATTTCAGGTTCCTTTGGGAGGAAGGATGGGATAGGAATTTCACTTACTAAATAAATAAATATTCTCCAAGTTTTGTGACAACATAATTGGGTTGTGGATTGGAATTTTGGGTAAAAAATAAACGGATATGACATGGACCGGAAAATAGATTTGCCCATCCCTGCTGGGTCCACATTTCTTTGTGGAGATTTAGATAAATGTAGGGAGGAATTAAATTTTGGGGGGCATAGAGGGAGGAGGCAGGGAAAGGCCCACAGCAGAAGCAGATGTCCTTGTGCAGAGCTCATTAGTTGAATCCTACCCATATATTTTTATGGACTACAATTTTCATAAAAATATAGGAAATTACAGTAACTTTGATAAAGCATCACTAAAAGCATGTTAACATTGTGTTAATGTCAGGCCCTTATTGTGTCCAGCATTGGGTTTAATATGAACTGGATGTTGCTATGTCATATACCCCCAGTCTACCTACGGATATATCATGCATGGAACTGAGTATTTAAAATCTGTTTATAGGTTGAACACACTCACATGGTGTATGGGGAAAGTTACCCACAGCAGAATGCAACACCGAGACAGCTACTGTATTCCATCTCCCTCCCAGCTGTGGCTGGCAGGAGGAAGGGCCAATGAATATATGTCTGGTAGCGTTAGACAGAAGTCAGGAATAACTGGATGAAAGAACCAAACTTCTCCTTGTATTTGCTAAGTGTATTCTTAGAAAAGCAACACACTGCAGCATCTTGTAATTTGTGTGGCCTTGTAGGGATGCACTGGGCTAAAAATAAGTTAATTACCAACCAGCCCACAGAGCTTAAGTCAACCAAGGTTCAAAATTTGCCAACAACATATTTGAGGCTTGAGCACATCTGTGGGTGTCACTGATCCTTTCATTGCAGTTGAAAACAGAACCAAATCATAAGCAATTAGTGACAAGACTTGGCAAGGTAATAGGAAAGAAAATTACTACCCTTCTCCAGGAAGGGTCTTGATCCTGTTTTCCTATGCAGGAAGGATCTTAATTGGATAGTATGGATGTTACCTTTGCATACCAATTTAGACATCCTTTTGGATTTCTTTTTAAAAAAATGATTCTCTTAGGTTTGTTGCTGAGTTATTGGCCCAGTTCATTCACAACATAAGTCCATGGTTTAATGTTACTGAGATGAGTTTGGGGCTTAGCATAGTCCTCCCTCCTTGATCATCTGGTAAGGCTAAGAAAAACTTCCATTTTACATTAAACACAGTTTAGTGTTACTAAACTCTGGTTAACTTAAGTATATATAGTGGAAACAGGATTCATAAGAAACAATGGTTTGAAATTGGTTGGTTTCTGCTAACCACAGCTAAGCTTGGTTTAGTGAGTGCATCTTCTCCTGCTTTCCTGCTTCATGTCACATGTCAACTTGAGATATACCTGGAGCTTCTACCCACACAATGGCTCCAACAGCAACTTCAATGCAACTGTTCCCTTCGTGCCTGTTGAACTACCCCCAGCATTGAAGTCAAAGAGAAAGTCTTCACATAAATGGCATCATTGGATCAAGTGCAAGTACAGAGAGTTGGCATAACAGTTCAGAGAGGAGCTTTTCGTAAGTTCTTTTTGCATTCAGTGAACATCCATGAGAGGTGTAGCATTACAGGAACAGGTTGTGTCATTGACTTGTACATGTCCCTTAAAGACAGGGATAATGGGAACTATAGAAACTGCCATCCTTGTCCATGGTCCATGTTTGTTGGGGCCGGTGGGAGTTCGAATCCAACGTCAAAGATTCAACTCTCCTCTAAATGTTTTTGTGTTGCGACTTTGCTAATCTCAATGGCCTGCACTCTCATTCTTTACCTTCTTTACCTTTCAACCTTCTTTTTCAAAATGTGTCTTTCTGCTCATTAAGGAGCCAAACTGCTGGGAGGCTGCCTTGCTTAAAGGCATTGTCTCTCCATCCATCTGGCGGAATTGATAAATAGATCCAAGAATTGTAGGTCGTAACTGAGGCCGTTTGATGCTTTGTTATTTCAGGGTTGATGTGCTGAGATGTATTGATTTCAACAAAGTTTAACCACATTCTGTTACAACTAGCAATCACACAAGCTTGCTTTGCCTCAGCTGCCTTAAATCCCAGTTGTTCACCCTCTAACTGCTGGCTGCTAAACCTAGTACTTAGTGAGACAGAGAGCTCTGCTTCATAAAAAGATCAGGGCTCCAGTTTTCAGGAATAATAGCTCTTTAATTCCATGGTTTTCCCATGGTTTTTCCAGTAGTGATGTATGGAAGTGAGAGCTGGACCATAAAGAAGGCTGATCGCCGAAGAATTGATGCTTTTGAATTATGGTGCTGGAGGAGACTCTTGAGAGTCCCATGGACTTCAAGAAGATCTAACCTATCCATTCTGAAGGAAACCAGCCCTGAGTGCTCACTGGAAGTTGCTTGGAAATTAAACAAAGGGTCTGCTGGTTTCTCTTTAAGGTTTCCAGACTCAAAAGAGAGCAGGGCAATTAAAGGCACAGAAGTCCTGTCCTCTATTGAGTCTGGCAACCCTACTGAGGAACCCTGCACTGCAGTAATTAAAATGATTCTTGTTTAACAACAGCTGTAATGCATGAATGCTCTATCTTTCTATCTATCTGTTAGAATGCAGTTACTTAACTCCTATTGAACAGTGTTCATATTTACTACCTTAAATGCTTTCTCTTTTCCATCCAGAATGTGATGATTAATGAGTGAAACTACAGTGTGTGACTCTATAAAAACAGATCAAGAGAGGCCTACCTACTGTGCCCATCTCTGGAGCCTGATGAAACTACAAACAGTAAACACAAGCAGCTCATAATCTTAATCAGTATAGTTGAAGGCACTGATTGCTCCTGTGTAAAAGCTCATCAAGCGTAAAGAAACAGAACAGAGAGTTAATAGAAACAGCCTGATGTACAATGCCAACCCCTAGTTATTTCATTCTGCTTCCAGAAGCAACCTGCAAAATTATAGCAGTATGTCTAATTACTGCCTGTCAGAGCAGCAGGCGTCCAACAGGAGAGGAATTAATTGATATTACTCTAAGGGATTTTTCAGACGATGTTTTTTTATTGTGCAATAAATGCACAGTTGTTCAGTTGTGGGGGGATCCAGATGTCTTCCCGCGTGTAGTACAACTTCTGCGGAGAAACGGCATTACCAAACAGTGTGCCTTTATTAGTAGGAGAATGGGATTTCAACCTAAATGCCTGCTGAGGGTGGGGTGCTGGAAAAAAGGCTGTAGCTCAGTGGCAGAGCACATGATAAAGTCATAATAAAGTCCCAGGTTAAATCTCTGGCATCTCTAGGTAAGGCTCTGTTTTACACCATGGAGAACTACTGCCAACCAATGTAGACAAGTGATTAGGAACGTGTGGCCCTTCAAATGTTGCTGAACTACATCTCCCATCAGCCCGGACTGTTGGCCAAGCTGACTGGGGTTGATGGGAGTTGATTCTATTGCAAAAATGACATGAAACTTGGTCAGTATCAACAAAGCTCTTCCCTGCCATCATTTAATAAACTAGTCCCTCTGCCTCAGTTGAGATTATTTGGAAAAAGTGAGCCATTGGCTTAACTGTCCCATTGAAAGCAATGGAAGTTAAGAGTGCTGAACTTTGGCCAAGCCATATGATGCACCCTTGCTTTCCAGTTGCGCAGCATATATCTCCTGTAGAACAGAGCCAGTGTGATGTAACTGTGCTGGACTCCAAATGTGACTCCTTAGGTTTTATCCCTACTTAGTCACAATGCCTAGTTTTGTTGGGGGAAATGTGCCATGCATACTACTCTCAACTCTTAGGGATTCGATTGATTTGATTTATTATATTACTATTCTGCTTTTCCCCTCACATGATTTGCGAAGCGGCTTGCAAACAATAAATAACCACAACATAATAGAACATCACAAACACAACTTAAATCATATACAAATCACCAGTGAAATAATTGCAAATTGTCAGTAAAACAATTGCAATCTGTCAAACACTATTAGCAAAAACAACAAAAACCCAACCCCCTAAAAATAAGCTAAACAGCACAATTACAACAGAAGTAATATAGAATTCATGAGCCTATAATTTGTTCATAATCTATAACAGCAAAAATATATTTAATTTTTTTTTAATTGTCCAGTAGCACCTTAGAGACCAACTAAGTTTGTTCTTGGTATGAGCTTTCATGTACTATCTAAAGAAGTGTGCATGCACACGAAAGCTCATACCAAGAACAAACGTAGCTGGTCTCTAAGGTGCTACTGGACAATTAAAAAAAATATTATTATTTATTATTTTTATATATATATTTCTGCTACTGGACAATTTAAGAATAAAAATAAAAAAATCTATAAAACAGTGTTAGCGACATTAACCAAATAGCAACCGGGGGCGACGGCGATGACCAACACCACGACGGACTAAGCGCTGCTGAATTCATACACACATTTTACTCACTCCTGTGACTTGGAGGAAGGGCAAAATAAAAATGGAATCATATCATCACCACCACCATCCTATACCAGAGCAAACCAGCAATTCTCCCCACCCCCAGGGTGGCTTCCCACTCCTACAGGGCCGCAGATTCAATCCCTGGCACCTCCACTGCAGCACATCTGAAACCCTGCAGAGCCGCTGCCCATCAGTGTAGACAGTACTGAGCTGGATGGACCAATGGTGTGACTTGGTATAAAGCAACTTCCTATGTTCCCTATGAAATAAGCCTCCCGCCTCATCTTCAGTGCAGCTGCTGTTAATGTAGTGTTTTAAAAAATAATAATCACTTTTTCATGTCATAGGAGGTGGGGGGAAGCCCTCGGGAGATGCCCCAGTTCAGCATAATTGTCTGTAGTGCATGCAGACTGGAGAAGAAAGCCGCAAGCCCTGTGATGAAATATTATTACCTTAGTCACACTACAGTGCCATTAATTATTATTTCCAAATGTAACGGGATATTTTAGACGTTAGGGAAATTAACTGTTTTCCTGTAGCTGTGGACCATGTACAGTGGTACCTCGGTTTAAGCACACAATTGGTTTCCGGAAGTCTGTACTTGACCTGAAGCGTACTTAACCTGAAGTAAACTTTCCCATTGAAAGTAATGGAAAGTGGATTAATCCGTTCCAGACGGGTCAGCGGAGTACTTAAACTGAAAGTACTCAAACCGAGGTGTACTTCAACCGAGGTATGACTGTATCACATATTTGGACACATTGTGAGCTGAGGCAATTGTGTTTATTTTGTAACTGTCGCAGTGCAAATGATCAGTTATTCTAGCGGCCAGGTAGCCTTAATAGTGCGATAAGGGTTTCCCCAACTTTGAATGTGGGTGCACAAATCTGTTCATTTTTAATTTCTCTCCGTTTCCTTTTTCTCTAAGATTCAGTTCTCCACATTTCCACATCAGTTTGTGATTTATTTATTTTTTAAAGTCTGGTATATTTGAATATTCATTAATATCTGTTGAAATAATGGGTAATACCCAGCGAAATTCTGCTCAGAGTAGACCCACTGAAATTAATGAATCTCAGTTAGTCATGTCTATTAACCTCAATTAGTCTGCTCTCGAGTGCTCTATCCCCCCTTCAGGAAGAGTGTAGAACTAAGCGAAATAAATGGTACTGTACGTTGTTTCAGCAAGCTCTGGAATTATTTTTCACATTTTCTTCTACTGGGAAAATCTGTGCCACTTCAGATTATCATGTATCTGAGTGGGGAAACTGGCAGTCTGGAGCAAGGGCTAATGGGATATTATCTTTAGCGCTACTGTAGATAATCCGCATGCAGCAGCTACAAATTTCTGAGATGAGTGTCTGAGACTGTGGCCTTTTTCTCTCTGGTGACACACAGCCTCTCTTGCTCCCTGTAGCAAGACTTCCAAGCACCTGACAGAAATCTGTACCACGAGCTCGTCACAGTTCAGATTAGGGACAGATGTTCTGTCCTTTGTCACTTTTGCAACTGCTCAATCTATCCCTTTTTATTTGGTAGATTGAATAAAATGCATGAAAGATTTGCATTTAGTTTGCACTTTAAATTGCATTTAATATGTATCATATGCATTCCTCCCCCTTTGTAAGTTTTTCAGCGTATTTCACCTTAAAAAATGTGCATTTTCTTTGAACTGACCCTTCATTGCAAAATGATCTGATTGGCAGTTGTGTTGAACCAATCCACATGTACATCTGGGAGTGTTGAATTAGGTCAGAACCAAACAAATTTCCCCTCCATCCCTCGTTCAGATTGCCATGTGTGGAGTTTCGTGTGCAGTTGTGTATGTCTTTGTTTCTCACAACCTGACTATATATTATGTTGCACACGCAGAGTGCCGAAGAGCTTATTTTGAACAGAACACCAGAGATCCTTTGCCACTATTTTTTATTTTGGTCAAGGAAAGGTTGTTAAGTGATGGTTACACCCCTAGGTTCCATTAGTCAAAATCCAAAATGTTGCATTTCCAGTCCTTTTTAACAGTCCGGGTATGTTTTAATGTGCAACTTCTAATGTCAAGTCCTGACCTTTAAAGTCTGACAAAGCAACTAGGCCTCTTCCGCACAACCCTAATCATTGAGTAATAGAGGCAGCTAAGGATCTGGGCAGAGTTACTTTTTGGACAGCGACAGCAGTTCAATACACAACCTTTGGAAACTTTTAAAAATGCTCCTGCTGAGGAAATGTGACTGAGGACATTAATTGCTATCCCTGGTGTTGTTCGTCTCTCTATCTTTCTCCAAGGATCAAATTAGTGAAGAGGAAAAGATTGATTTGATACTAAGAAAACTGTGTTGTTGCTAGCCATGCCTGCTGCGTTTTCTGGGTCTTGCTGTGTGGCAATCACGACCCATTAGCTTTTACAAAAGGCCTGTTCCCAGTTGAACTGAAAGCTTAGTTTGTTGAGATTTTTGGGAATCTTGACTGAGAACTTCATTGAGGGCCACACTACAATGCAATCATGTGTAATTTGGTGTGTGTGTTAGCAAAAAGTAGCTACCGGGAGTTGCAGTTTGGGGGATGGGTGGGAAGGGAGTGCTTAGCCTTAGATCAGGCATCCCCAAACTTTGGCCCTCCAGATGTTTTGGACTACAGTTCCCATCTTCCTTGACCACTGGTCCTGTTAGCTAGGGATCATGGGAGTTGTAGGCCAAAACATCTGGAGGGCCGCAGTTTGGAGATGCCTGCCTTAGATTGTTTCTCTCCCTGCTGCAAGGGTAAAAGTAGTTGATGCAGAGATCTTGAGGTTAATCTTGTCCTGCCACCCCCCTCTCAAGACTGCAGCACCTTGCTGCTCCTTACTATCTCTCTTTAAAATATGACACAAACTGTAGACTAAAGTTACAGGTATGTAGCCATGTTGGTCTGTGTGCATGCACACGAAAGCTCATACCAATGACAAACTTAGTTGGTCTCTAAGGTGCTACTGGAAGGAATTTTTATTTTGTAGATTAAAAGTTAACATCCTAATGGCGGGCAAATGCCTTTAAAGTGAGGTTTGGCCATGAGATGCAAGGAAGTAATGGCTGCCAGCTTGGGTGGCTTTAAAAGAGGATTGGGCAAATTCATTTTGTAAGTAAGTCTGTGGGGAAAATGCCTGAGGTGCCCACCGTTTCTCTAAGCGAGATTGATTTCTGGCCAGTGGCTGGTGCCAGGCCTGCTCTACCTCAAGGAAGCTCATGAGAACCAGTTGTGCCAGTATAATCTTGGTGATATAATTCTGATGCCAGAATAAATCCCCCCCCCCCGTTCTCTAGTCCCGTGCCTTGAGGATTACCACCAAACCAGAGCTGGCACTTCTATAATATACTAAAAGCCAGTTTTGCATTTCTGCAGCCTGGGAAAAAACTCAGAGAAGGGTGTTCCTAATTTTCCACTCTTAAATCACATCTGCTCAGTGTTCAGACCACAAAGTACTAAAAGTATATTGCAGAACATGAAGCAAAACATCACACACAAATTAAAGACTCCCTTTCTTACCCACCCACCCCTCTCGAGACAGTCACATTTCTCTTCCAAATGAAACTGTTATCAAAGGCATTGCTTAGCCAGCCTAGCAGCAGATTTGGAAAAGGTTGAAGCCTAATGCTAAGCTGGTATCCAAAAGTAGACTCAGCTGGGGTAGGGCAGAGGCCTGCAACCTGACTGGTCCTAGGCATATTTCCTTGGAAACAATTCAAGGGACTTATTTCTGAATTAACTTAGTTTGTAAGGATGTGAACTGTCATCTTGGCCACTTGATAGTCTTCGGCAAGCCCTGGCTCCTTAGCCTCGCCCCTGCTCCCTGCATTTGCAACATGGAGGCAAGATTTGCCTACCTTCCAGGGCTGCTGTGAGGCTGATGAAGATGAATATGCTGATGAAGATGGAATTTTCAGTGCTATTACTTATGGTAGCTAAGATTGTGCTATTTGGACACTAAAGGGAAGAATGTGGAGGCTTTGGGGAAATTGCAAGTGTACCAAAAGTCCATGGGATGGAGAGGAAACTATAATGAATGGCTGAATGGCCATGGAGAGCTGACTGAGTACACCCACCCCCACTACAAAACCCTGGGAAAATGGAATGGAGTAACTGGAATCCTGAACAGGGAGCACTCCATGCTGCAACATTTTGTTGCCGCTCCGACTTGTATTATCCAAGTGCTAAGCTGCTGTTGTGAATAATGCAAATTCTAGCAAAGTAATAATATTTCCCCATCATTCCTGTAAATATGTTATTCTCCTGCGATCAGCCGTAAGGGGACTAGTAAAAGGAAGTAATTATTAATTCAATTAGAGGATGAAGGGCAAAACGTACAGTCTGCCATTGGGAGATGACAGCGGCACATGAAGAATGGGCTGAGGGACGTGCATAGCAGGGAGATGAAGAAGCTTTCCTGCCTCTTATGTCCAAGCTGACCTCGGCCTTTGCCACAAATGTGCTTTTTGCTTATGAAACGTACCTTCAGAGAGGCTTCTATTTAGATAGCAATATATTTTGGGATCAGAACCTTGATGTCAGTGTGGAGGTTAGGATGCCAGAACAGACACACAGTGGGAGCTTTCAGGTCATTTGAATGCATTAAGTATTTACAATCGGCTGAGCAGCTGGAGAAAAGAGATGTTGCCTCAAGGGCCCATTGGAAGCTGAAATCCTTGGAGCAACATCTCCAGAGCATAACGGTCTTTCTAAATGTAAATGGAATGAAGGTCTCCCAGGGTGAAGGCCATAGCATTAGGACAAATGTTGCTTGGCTTTCTGCAGTTTGTGCTGCCCGAGTGTCGTGTTTTAAAAGCAATATTTAAAATAGTGCCATTCTGAGCAGCTCCTAGGTGCCACGTAACATTATTTTTTGTAGTTGTCAACGTTAGAAATGATGAAAACATGCACACTCAAGAGGTGGTGCTTCTCTTGAAACATATCTACTACCATCTTGTTATCCAGATAAAAGGAGCAGACCTTAAATAGCTAATACAGTGGTGCCTCTACTTACGAATAACTCTACTTACGAATGTTTCTACTTACGAACGGAGCTCCGTCCGCCATCTTGGATGCGGTTTAGATAGGATTTTTTCTACTTACGAATTTTTAGATAGGGTTGCTTCGACTTACGGATTTTTTCTCCCAATGCATTCCTCTGTGATTCGACTTACAAATTTCTTCGACTTAAGAATGTGTGTTCGGAACGCATTAAATTCGTACGTAGAGGTACCACTGTATTAAGTGTGATCAGATCTGCTTTTGCTATCAAAATGCTCATCTTCTGATTTTCAAAGTGTCAGTCTAAATGCTGCAGGACAAAATAGAAGTGTGAAGAAGAAGTGTGCATGCACACGAAAGCTCATACCAATGACAAACTTAGTTGGTCTCTAAGGTGCTACAGTCCTGGAAGGATTTTTTAAATTTTGTTTCCACAAAATAGAAGAAAGCTATAGCTGTGAACTGTCTGTGTTATAAGAAATATCCTTTGCCCTGGTCAATTTCACCCATGCGAGCTACATATCCCCCCCCCCATTGGCCATTTTAACTATGTTGGAAAATCCAAAATACATAAATGATAAAGATGCACAGGAAGTAATGAGAAACCTCTTTTAATGTGGTTTCACTAAAACAAACTCTGTTCCAGTGATCTTGCTGAACTGAGAACAGAAAGCTGGCATTGGCCTCTTACCTAGTATTGTTGTTGTTTAGTCGTTTAGTCGTGTCCGACTCTTCGTGACCCCATGGACCATAGCACACCAGGCACTCCTGTCTTGCACTGCCTCCCGCAGTTTGGTCAAGACAACAGGCATACCTAGTATTGCCTGCTCTGATTGGCAAGAGCTCTCCAAAGTCCTAGAGGCAGATGCCAGGGACTCTGAGATAGGGATGTGGGAGAATGAGTATGAGTTAGCGTTGAAAGGAGAACATACCAGATTTGCACTTTCCAAAATGATATGTGAACAGAAACAGCCAGCCCCCAAAATTCGCACTTCTCCAAATTTTGCAATGCAGTTCTCCAGCCAAGTCATGTGCCCAACAGTGCAAAGACTAGAGGAAAGGGTGCATGTAAATGCAGTTAACAGTGAAAATAACATACAGAACGCACTATATTAGCAAAATTTGCTTTGCAAAAAAATGTGTATATTGGGAGAAATTCATGCTGAAATGCTGGTTTTAATTGCAGACTGGATGTGGGGAAATGAATGTCAGGTCAGAAACTCAGAAACTGAGATTGAAACTGATATCTGTTCTGAGCTTAACCCACATCCCCAACAAAGTCCCTGGGTTGTGCCACCAACCGTCTGAAGCATGGCTCCTTTTTTTCCTTTGGCTAGTAGGGGTCAGCAAACTTTTTCAGCAGGGGGCCGGTCCACTGTCCCTCAGACCTTGTGGGGGGCCGGACTATATTTTTTTTTGGGGGGGGATAAAAATGAACGAATCCCTATGCCCCACAAATAACCCAGAGATGCATTTTATATAAAAGCACACATTCTACTCATGTAAAAACACCAGGCAGGCCCCACAAATAACCCAGAGATGCATTTAAAATCAAAGGGCACATTCTACTCATGTAAAAACATGCTGATTCCCGGACCATCCTGCCCTCGGGCCTTAGTTTGCCTACCCATGGGCTAGGCAGTGTGTTTCCAGCCCTATGGTAAGTAATAATCTTTGGGTTTCCTTTACTTAATTCGCATAGCTTTTGGCTTCCTTTGGTAGGCTGTAGTCTATCATAGGCATTTGGGGGAGGGGGGAACCACGGCAGAGTGTAATGATCTTGAAACAAAGTGTAAATGATCTTGAAAGAAAATACATGGGGCAAAAGAATGAACCTTTAATCCGTTTCAATAAATAATTGATTCTTGCTCTTCCTGCCGTTATCAGTGTAATTAAATCTGTGAACCAAGGTATCTCTTCTTGGGATATTGACTTTTTCTAAATAGCAGCTGCTCAAATATTTCCATTTGCCAGCACTGTTCTTTTAAAATAAGATGCTGGTACGGCCCAATTAATAAGGCATTCTGAAACGTTACACACACGTAAAAGTAACCCGAGGGAAAGTTAACCAGCTCTTGCAGATTTGATTGGTGGGGACTATGTATCTTTTCTGAACATGATATATGCTCTGGTTGCTTTAAATGTGCACATTTCGGTCCCTGCAGGGCATGGCGTATGGTTCTGTATTTACGCCAGTCAGTATGCAAGCAAAACAACTGAAGGCGTGTGGCATTTCTGAGGGATTAATGACTGCCTTAGAGGAATAAATTGCTCAAAGCCATTAACCCTGGGAAGTCATTTAATCCCCAGAACATGGCCTGTGCCTTAGTCGTCATGGCTGCTATTTTGAGAAAGAGATTCCCCCCCCCTTAAAATAAATAACTGAAGGGAAACAGCATGGTTGTGACCTCATTTGGGAGAGCTCAAGAGTACCTTATAAGCCTTCTAGATGCTGGGACATAGGGATTTCTGAATGGCACATCCGACTTGGTACTGATGCCAATTTTCTCATGTTTCATGCAAAACTGTGGTGTCTTTGATATTCTTGCTTTTGTCAGCACTGAATAGTGGGCTCTCAACATTGCCACTTCTGTGTCCTCCGAGATGCAAGATTCCCAAGACACGTATTAGGATGCCATTTTTTGTTTTTCTCATTTTCTCTGTTTTCCATTCTTAATTTCCGCTCTCCACATTTCCACATTAGTTAGCATTTTTTTAAAAAACAACCCTCATATAAATTCACCAGCATTTAAGTGATTATTTCTCCTAATATCCATTTTTCTCTCGGAATTTTTTCGTAAGGTTCCAATTTTTGCAAAGCAGTTTTCCTAGATATAATACACCTGTATGTTATTTTCACTCATATACGCACTTTAATGCACACTTTACCTTAGTATATGCATTAATTCTCAGAGAAGTGTGAATTTTGAAGGATGACTGCATTTCGGTTTGTATATTGTTCCCAAAAGTGTAAATTAGGTAAGTTCACCTTTAAATGCAAACTGAATCAAGTCCCTCAGTGCCTTAACTCTCCCTCTCATCAAATGCCTCAAGAAATGAATAGTGGTGTGTTTTTTTTAGTGATAAATAGCAGTGGGAATGTTTCTGACTCTGCTGGATAGATCTTTGCTGATAGCACCAAGGTTGCAGGTTCTAGTCCCATAAAGGACAGCTACCTATTCCTGCATTGCAAGGGGTTGGGCTAGATGATCGTCAGGATTTACAATTCTATGAAACATTGAATTGCTGGTGTGCTTAGAAAGTGTAGATATTTAGGTGTCAGGAGGGGGGGGGGAAATCCAATTAACCAGGCATCTAGCTTTTAACTATCTATGACCTTTCTGCATAGGTGGGATGTTTTAATGTAATTTAAAAAAATAAAAAAAATTGGCTTATATATACAGTATATTTATTGCTAGTTTTAATGTGTCATTGTTATCGTTTTTACTTAAAATATTGTAGGTCGTCTTGAGTTGCCATGGCAAAAAAGGGACAAGAAAATTTAATAGGAAATGATGATGATGATTGTGATGATGATGATAATATACTTTCTGACTGAGTTCTTCAGCTGTTCCAGGGGAATGTTTCTGCAACCTCTATTACTAAATGTCATTTTTATTGCATAATAATGCCCTCCCTGCTTCTGTTCCAAAAGCAGAGAATAATAACTCTTTCCTGGGTTTCTTGTGGGTGTGAGCAATTTTTTTCATTGACTTTTCGGTCCTTTTTATATCCCCCACCACTTAAATATTTTCATTTCTTGATAATCTTAGGATGCTTTCATATGTTTCTGGACACCGGCAGCCCCAGGCCTGTTAAACTGTGGGATGTGTGGATTCGTGCCCTGAATGTGGTGCATGCTTTGATTTAGGTCACCTGCTAAACAATATTCATGGACTACCTGAGGAAGGAAAGCAAGGGTAAGATGGACTGCACAGATTGTGAACGAGCAAGGAAAGAAAGCGATTGGAAGCATCTCCTTTGGATTCTTCCTGTCCCCTACCAGTGTTGTTGCCTAGAGTGATACTGAAAAGGCTCTTTGCCTCCTCACACTCTAAAATCCTATCTCGTCTCACAACTTTGATATTGGCAGTGTGCATGCATGTACTGAGGCTATGAATAGCTGTCTACTTTATTCCAGACTTCAGAAATTCTATCGCATATGTAACGATGATGTGTTGCTGCCCATTGACATTCCAAGTATGATGAAGTACGTCAATGGACTAACTTGTTTTTCTTAAAGAAATGACCAAGGAAGCGGGTGGGACAGGAAATGAGTGGAACCTCCACCCAGGGTTCTGACTATCTGTCTGTGTGTGAATAATCTTGACATTCCTCGGGGATGCTTGTCATCTCTGCTATGAATCAAATGACCAGACAGTTAAAATAATTTAGAAAAGTCCTGTACAATTTCCAGAGAGGTAGCTGCAGTTCAGCAGCTTGTTGTTCAGCAAAAACAACAAATAGTTTTGTGGCAACCATTTTTTATTATGGCTAGGTTGGAGGGGGGGGGGATTGGATTCAGTTTGCGTTAAAAGGTTAAACTACCTAATTTGCTTTCCTAAACAAATGTGAAGCGGAACACGGCCGTCCTTCAAAATTTGCACTTCTCCAGCCAGGTAATGTGTTTATAAATGTGTAGGCTAGGGTAAAAGTGTGCATATACATCTGCAGGCATTAGTGAAAATAACATAACAAATGCAGTATAATAGGGAAAACTTAATTCTTAGGAAAAATTGTTTGGGAAAAATGTATATATTAGGTACAATTCCATACAAACATGTGCATTAGATTCACACTAAAATCCTGTTGAATTTTCACAAAAGGTTGAATTTGCAACCTTTTTATTTTAAAAAATGGCAAACTGATGTGGAGAACTGAACTTAAGATGGGAAAAATGAGAAACCAAAATTGGCAGATTCCCTCTAATAATAGCACAAGTGTTGTTGGGAAGGGGCGCTTCATCAGATACATGAAGTGGAATCTTAATTTGCAGGGTATGCTAAATTGCACATGGTTGTAATGTGTAACATCTCAGTTAGAGCTAGTTACTTATATTTAATTCATAGCATTTATATACTACACCATAGCTAGGATGTGTGCAAAATAAGTATGTGACACTTAAGGGCAACCTGGAATGTGTTTTCGTTTTCTTCTGAATGGAAGCAACTTGTGTCTATCACACTGTTGGAGAAGAATAGAATGATATATGAGTATCACGCAAATAATACGCCCTTAAATATTTGACACAGGAAATAGTTTTCTTTTGCTTCTTCTTATGGGGTGAGCATTACACTCTAGAACTGACACTTTCAAAGTGGCTTAGATGTTTTGAGTTGGAATGCTCCGATTCTAAAGGATCAGATTAATAAATTGGGATGCTCAAACATCCAGTTTTGTGTTATTTTATTTAAACAATTTATGTAATATTTAACTGCAATAGTGGTGAACAAGAAATGCAATACTGAAAAAGTAAAAATGGATAAAAATGGGTGGCTTCCAACAAAACATTAAAATACAGAAATCAAACATTAAAAGCTTCCCTAAACAGGGCTGCCTTGAGATGCCTTCTAAAGGTCTGGTAATTGTTGTTCTCTTTGACCTCTGGTGGGAGGGCATTCCACAGGGTGGGTGCCACTACCGAGAAGGCCCTCTGCCTGGTTCCCTGTAACTTGGCTTCTCGTAGCGAGGGAACCGCCAGAAGACCCTCGGTGCTGGACCTCAGTGTCCAGCTAATAATAATAATAATAATAATAATAATAATAATAAAGGCTTCAGTAGACCCTGGAAGTTCAACAGGAAGTCTGACCTCAACTGGAAGGAAGTTCCATAAAGCTGGGCCCACAATACTGAGCACATAGGTACTGATGGATATGAGCCATGTATCCGAACCATGCGGGACCACTAACAGTGACTCCAGCAAAGAGCTTAATAATCAGGGATTAGGTGGTCCTTGAGGTGTCCTGGACCCAAGTTATTAAAGGCCTTGTAAATTAATATAAGAACCTTTTGTCAGAGGGAGCCCATTTTCTGTGGTGGACAAGAAGATAACCTCCCTATCAAAAAGGAAGTCATTGAAACAGCCCCACATCAGTCTTATAGTATTAAGGCTGGTGGGTTGGCTAGTTCCAGCAATCCAGTTATGACCTGGAGAAGCATTTAGTTTTCAACAAAGGGCAACCATCTCCACTTAAGCTGAAGTGGCCCCTCATTAATTTATTCATTGAGTACCAAGTGCCAGGCCATTAATCGAGAGGAACTAAAATGACACTAATGTGAATGTAATGGGACTCTCAGAATTTCCTAATTAATTTATGCTGTACTATTTGAAAGGGGTTAAGGCTGCTCTCATCATGTGTTCTGATGTGCTATTTAAAAAAATGTAAAAACGTGAGGGGTTTTTTTTGGGGGGGGGAGCCTTCATTGAAGAGCCTACAGAGCAGAGACAAGTGGCAACAGTTAAGATCTAGTTTTTAATGCACCCGTCAACATGGGAACCAAGAAACACCACACAGCACACAACCTTGGTGGAATTTCCCATGTTTTAATGGCTGCAGTGGATCTGTCTGTGCTGCGGATCAGTCTATATGGCTATAAGATAACACTTAGGTTGTAGGATAATGTAACCAGAAGTGTATGAGGTGGTTGTTGTTTGTTGTTTAGTCGTTTAGTCGTGTCCGACTTTTCGTGACCCCATGGACCAGAGCACGCCAGATACTCCTGTCTTCCACTGCCTCCCGCAGTTTGGTCAGACTCACGTTGGTAGCTTCGAGAACACTGTCCAACCATCTCGTCCTCTGTCGTCCCCTTCTCCTTGTGCCCTCCATCTTTCCCAACATCAGGGTCTTTTGCAGGGAGTCTTCTCTTCTCACGAGGTGGCCAAAGTATTGGAGCCTCAGCTTCACGGTCTGTCCTTCCAGTGAGCACTCAGGGCTGATTTTCTTCAGAATGGATAGGTTTGATCTTCTTGCAGTCCATGGGACTCCTCCAGCACCATAATTCAAAGTGTATGAGGAGCAAACATACATACTGAGGAATGGCAATGGCACCTTACACATTGCATTGGGAGAATATAGGTTCCTCTTCCTTCTTATTACAGGGACCGAACAATGGGAGCTCACCCCATCGCGGGGATTCGAACCACCAACCTTCTGATCGGCAAGCCCTAGGCTCAGTGGTTTAACCCACAGCGCCACTCGCATCCCAGCTTCTTAGGACTGAAGCTCTTTTCCCTGAGTCTATGAGCAGAAAAGCCTCTAGCTATCTCTACAAGTCAGGAGCACAAAATACAGGACGGAATAAAAAACCAGTACTAATTCATCCTTTTACCTTGGCTCCAATACTATTACTACTCCTGTGGTGTTTTTTTATTTGGTTATTTTTTTCTTTGCTCATTAACTTTGAGTGTGTTGACAGGCTCTGAGCATAGCAGGGGATTCACAAGAACCATTATTGGAAACGAACACATTTGTCTTCTGAGGTATAGATTACAAGGGGAAAAGCAAAACTTAGTTCTTTTTTTTTTTACCATTCGTCATTTTTCATAACTGTCTTAAAAATAAACGTTTATTATATGTGGACATCCTCCCAGGAGGCTCACAATCAAAGGACTGATCACATCTACTGCAACAGCTTCAGCAGTTTCATAGCATCAGGTGCTACCAGAACATTTGCTGGTGGTGTCCTTATCATTACCTAGACACCAAAGATTTTACACAAAGGATCGAAGTAGCTGGAGTTAGCCAGTGAACTAAAGAGATCTTATGGGTAGTACATTAGATATGGATCTAGGCTTGAATCCTTGCCCAACCTATACCGCCACTTGTATGCTATATATTTATTTATGGAAAAATTGCCACTTGATATAGTAAAAAGCTCTGTGTGGTTTACACAGAAGCAATGGGAGAACTTGAGAGGTATGAGCACCCCTTTTTCTCAAGCAGAAGAACTATCAGGAACTCACTTCAGGTTCCCACTCATTCCTTTGAAGCCACGTCAGGGCCCACCCCACAACTGACATCAACTATGTTGATGGGGGAAATGGCCCTATGGGCCAAATTTAGACCCTTAGCAGGCCAGGTTTGACCCACGGGTAGCAAAGGTTCCCCATTCTGGCATGATACACATGAAAATGGGAACAAGAGGCATGTATTTGGTGCAATTGCTTACCATATTGTTGGAACTCAAATTATCATTTGTAATGGTAGTACCATACAGGTCTTGTATTCTATTCCACGTACTGCTGCCAAGCATCAGGCAGATTCTCATGGTTCCCCCATGGCAGCATTCTTCTAGGAAGGCCAACTTTATAATAATTCCATTTTGTTTTGTTTTTCTGTATATCAGTTGGGTGGATTGAGAGTTTGCAACCCTAATGGTCTGTTCATAAGATATCTCCATTCTTCCTGTGGCTTTCCTCCCTGCTTCAGAGCAATGCAGGGTAGTTATTCAAAGGATGGCATTTCTGAAGGTGGCTGAAATCCAGATGGCAAAGAAAACAACTTCACCACCTAATTATGGGGCTTAGCCAGCAAACTGTCAGTTATAGTAACGAGAACTCTGTAGCAGTAACTGTAGCGAAAATGTAAGACCCGTAAGCATATTAACAGTTGGTGCTAAAAATAATGTTAAATCGCAGGGAACTGTCTTCCAATGCTTGAAGTGCTGCTCAAAGAAATTGAGAGGGGATCTCTTTCATTCATCTTATATTGATTTCTCTGGATGGCTTTATAACATGTTTTTTGAAGTAGCATAGCCCTTACGCAGGGACTGTACTATCTCCCTTTAAGGATACCTTGCTTGTTGTGATTGCCACCTCCTCTAAGGTTCCTCCCATACCAGTTGGGACCAATGTAAAAGCTTCTACCCACATGTTGTTATGGGCCAGGAGTTAGTTTCACCTGCTGAACAACCTGAAGTCTGCAGCTGTTCAGCCTTTGAGGACACGGGGGAGAAGGCACTGATGAGAACCAGATGGCTTCAGCCTTCTTCAACAGAGCTCTCAGCAGCAGTCAGATGCTGGAAACAATGCCTCTGGTTCCCGGTCCTACCTTGCTGCTTCCTGGTCTCCATCTGGACCTTTGACTTCATTGGATTCCCTGACCTCTGGATTATCTGACTATGTGGATTGCTATTTGCCTGACCCTTGGAATGGACTTGACTTTGTGTGCTGACTCCACCAAGTGTATCTCAGAGACTCTTATCTTCTGTTAGTCTGTCCTCACATTCCACCAAGCTCTGCACGCTGTTGCTTGGTAACAGGACTACGACACATGGATTCTTTGACAGGTGTTTAGCACACTATGCAAATAGAATATACTTAAGCCAGAGTTCTTCATAGTAAGAGAACTGTGAAGCTGGAAAGATCCTCTCTGAGTGGGACCTGCGGCAAAATGTCATAGAGTGGAATGCTCCTGTTCAGCCAGTGAGCTACGGTATGCCTTTTTTAAGGCATTCTGTTCCAAGTATAGGCAACTGGGTTCCTACCAGATACAAATGGACTACAACTTCCTTCATCTTTGATAACTCTACATGCTTACTGGCGCTGATGGGGGTTGGAGTCCAACCGCATCTAGAATCACCACGTTGGCTAGCCCCACTCTATTTCTTCCCCCTTCCTTCAGATTTCCAGCCCCGACTCTTGAGTCATTCAGCATTTTGTAACCACTTAGAAGCTGTTTTGTCATATAAGCAGCATTCAAACTAATATCATGCTACAATTAATATTCATCTAGAGTTAGAAAAGGCTTTAGCTGGGCCAGCTCCAAGGCTGATGTGGTTCTGGGCAAACTGTCCTCCGATGGGCTCCATCCAACATCAGTGAACCCTCTACAGCAGGCTTCCTCAACCTTGGCCCTCCAGATGTTTTTGGCCTACAACTCCCATGACCCCTATCTAGCAGGACCCGTGGTCAGGGATGATGGGAATTGTAGCCTCAAAACATCTGGAGGGCTGAGGTTGAGGAAGCCTGTTCTACAGCTTACAGTGACATACAAGAGCTACCATTTCAATTTCCCACAATGCCACTGATATGTTGCTTCGCTCTGGGGCATCGTGGGAAAATAAAATGGCATTATGGGTAATTAAAATGGCAGATCCTGTACTTAGGCAGTCTTTTAATGAAGAACACCAAGCAAACATCATTGGTGGAACTGCTCAGCCATGGCAGCAGCCAACAGATGGTGTGTCCTGCTGGCCTCAGGCCTGGGTTTCTGTACTATTAAGTTATTTTTATAGGGGTGAGTTCTGACTCATGCAGCATTCCCCATCAGTGCATCAATGGCACAGGTGAGGATATAGTTGTTGAGTTTTCCCTCTTTTTGAAGCTGTGAAAGGTATGAGAACCCTGTACCATACCGAATGAAAGAATCCCGAGTTCTATTCACATGGTATACAGTATGTCAACGAGACTGCATAAATATTCATTCTTCTTATATGCTTTAATGAGATGCTGATTATCTGGCAACGTATTTCTTTTCTTTTTTTGGAATAAGATATATTCCCTATTCTCTATCTAATTTTTCCGCCCCCACGTGAGTGCCTCATGCTGATCGAGAAGCCTGCCCTGCAAAGTAAGAGAGTTTGGCAGTAATTTGGAAAGAAAACTTGCACCCCTTTAAGACTGGCTACTTATCAAGCAATCAATTATTGCTATTTCTGGATCTTGGAAGTACTATTTTTTAATTCTTTAATTCTTAGAATTTTGAAGTGTCAGGCATAGCTCTAGTGGCTTTAGCCCAAACGTAGCAGAGTTTTCCTGCACAGCGCAGAAGCTAGTTGAGGTGGAAATGACTAGTCGGCTAGACACAGAATAACTATTTACAGGATTTATTAAAAGAAAAATAAAAGCAGCAGAGTTTCTGCATACAAAGCAAAGCAAAATAAATCCTTACTCTCTCTCTCCAACCATATACACAGCACTCCTACTCCTAACACCCAACAAGAAACAACTGTGCTAGCATTCCTAGATAACAGAGTTCAGTGCTGGTCATTAACCAATCAGAGAGCTGTTGCCAGGCCAGGCAGACCTTTGGCTTTCTGCCAAGAGTAAATTGACACTGCCTTGAGTTAATTGTGTGAAGCAAGAATCTGTAAATTTCCCATGAGAACCAATTATCAGAAACCGAACAATAATTCCATTAAATCTCCCCTCCCCTCCCCTCCCCTCCCGACTTTTGTATTTTCAAACTCTATAACTTGCAGCATTTACCTGTTTTCCTCCCCAGGTCCTGCCTCATCACAAGGAAATTGTGATTCACTTGTACTACCAATGAATGGTTTTGGGATTTACTTGTACTACCAATGAATGGTTTTGGCAGGACTTTCCCTCAGCCTGAGGAGATTTGGAAGGGTCTGATGGGGTGGGGGAAATTGTAATAAGATTTTTTTTGGGGGGGGTGCTCTGTTGAATTATATAACTGCGTCAAACACTAATATTATTTTTTTCAGCTTTTTAAAATCTTGTCTTCTCCTGTGGGATCTTCTCTATTATGCCTTTTGTGGACACCTGCTTTTCTCTCTTGTGACGTTTGCACACACACACACACACACACACACACACTTGTCAAAATGAAAAGTGATTTTAAAATATAAATCAGGCTGCACCATTGGTCTTCTGGGAGTATTTTTTAATCTTTGTTTGAAGCCGCCCAGAGTGGCTGGGGAAACCCAGCAGGATGGGTGGCGTACAAATAATAAATTATCATTATTGTTATTGTTATTATTATTAATTATTATTATTATTATTGCTTTGTGACTGAATTTTGTTGCTTGGAATTGGAGGCGGGATTGAATCTAATGCAGTAGTAGTACAGCACCCACCTGTCTGCCCCTAGTCTAAGGCCTTTGAGATGCATGTTAAGTTATCATAAAAGTTAAATTCAGTGCCCTTTAACAAACAGTATCCCCTAGTTTGCTTGCTTAAAAAACAACAACAAACCAAGACACTGTATCACACAGGCTCTTATGTCACAATTTATATAGTGCTTTAAAATGTTGAAACTATTATCTTAACTATGCTTTACAACAGGCATGTTTATCCTGGAGAAGAGACGATTTAGCGACATGGTAGCCGTATTCAAATATTTTAAGGTGTGCCACATAGATGATGTGCACATTTCTGTTGCTTTAGAACCAGTCTGTTCAAAATGCAAGAAAGACAATTTCAACTAAACATTAGGAAGAATGACCTGATCAGGAATCTTTAGTAATATGGCAATCTTTAGTAATACAGTGGTACCTCGGTTTATGAACACAATTTGTTCCGGAAGTCTGTTCATAAACTGAAGCGTTCATAAACTGAAGCGAGCTTTCTCATTGAAAATAATGGAAAATGAATTAATCCGTTCCAGACAGTCTGCGGAGTACTTAAACTGAAGCATTCATAAACTGAAGCGAACTTTCCCATTGAAAGTAATGGAAAGTGGATTAATCCGTTCCAGACGGGTCCACGGAGTACTTAAACTGAAGCGTTCATAAACTGAAGCGTTCATAAACTGAAGCGAACTTTCCCATTGAAAGTAATGGGAAATGAATTAATCCGTTCCAGATGGGTCCGCGGCGTTCGTAAACCGAAAATTCATAAACCGAGGTGTTCATAAACCGAGGTTCCACTGTATGGCGCTGCGTGCAAGGCAAAAATCTGGCGTCCCCAAATGGATCTTCTTAATTATGAACCTTTTCCATTTTATACCTCCTTGGCTCAGCACCCTGTGCAGGGGAACTTCCTGCACCACCCTAAATCTGATGGTCATCTGTCATGAATGCTTTAGCTGAGATTCCTGCCATTGCAGGGGATTGGACTAGATGACCCTCGGGGCCTCTTCCAACTCTACAGTTCTATGATTCTATGAAATGTGGCACTGACCTGATGATACAAGCTGTTCAGTAGTGGTACCAAAAGCCTTGGAAAGTGGTGGACTGTCCTTCATTAGAGGTTTTAAAGAAGTGACTTGGATGGCCAACCTATCGGGGATGCTGTAGCTGTGGATTTCCTGCATCAGCTGGGAGCTGGGCTAGGTGAACGTTGAGGTCCTTTCCAACTCTGTTATTTTGGGATTATTTTGGGTGGGTGGATTGCCCAGAGTTGTTGAGCTTTTTTAGGAGGGAAGTGCCCAGAGTTGTTGAGCTTTTGGGGGGAAGATTGCACAGAGCTTTTAAGCTTTCCCCCCGGAACTTTTTGTACATGATAAGGATCCTGTGATCTACCAGGATCAGCCAGGGATCTACCGGTAGATCGCGATCTACTGGTTGGACATCCCTGCTATATTGCACCTGAGGGCTTGGGCTGAGGGCAGGGGGCACTTGGTGAGCTTAGGGCTGATTTGAAGCAGGTGCTTCCTTGACAGCTCAGTGTCTCTTAACCATTATCCAGTTGTGGCTGGTGCCCATTGGGACTCAGGGAGACCATCCAGAAGTGGAATCAGAGGCAATGACAGGCAGAGCCAACTCATTCTGGTATTCCATCACCCGTACAACAATGAGAAAGCTGATAGGCAGGCTACTTATAGCCTGGGCTGGTTAGAAGTGAAGAAGCAGGCAGGTGGAGCCTGGCTGAAGGCAGAACGAGGTTGGTGCGGCAGAGCTCCATTTGGCCTAATAGACCAGCCTCTACTGCCATCAGGTAACAGTAGCTCTTACCTTAAAAAAATGTGTAGAGTTGGAGGATACAGAACATAGTTGAAACAAACATCATCATCATTTTTAGTATTTGCAAAGAATGTCATAGAAACCAATCTTGTTAAGCATTTTTCTATTCTTTTTTAAATGACTTGGCACCCATTGCAATGCCACAGAGTTGCTGATGATGTGCTCTTTTTTTAAAAAAAAAAAAAAAGCTGGGTACTTATTTTTTTTTTGAGATTGTTATTCTGTCAGCTTTCCATGTCCCAGGAGGATAATAGCCATTTTTGTTTCTCCTGCTCCTGGCAGCTGCTCCTGTTAAGCAATGATTGTCATACTAAACCCCTAAAGTTGACGAGTTTGCAATAAAGTACTTCTCCTAAATCACTTTGAACCAAACTATACATGATGAGTTACTTCTTGCCCATTAGGGGCAAGGCTAGAAAGCAATTAATAATTATTTATTATTATTATTATTTTAAAAATCCCTCCAGAACCAGAAAAGTGTTCCTTGTGGCACCTGGTGTTATAAATAAGCTTTATAGTTATGTCTTTCCACCAAATGTCAAGGCAGCTCTGATCATGCAATGTAGCAATTTTCTGTCTTGTTCCTTCATATTATAGAGATTGGAGTAGATTTGCAGCAGGTGGTGTTCTGCAGTCAGCTTCCTGGGCCATTATATATATAAAAAAATTTTTTTTGACCCTTCTCTTGATGAGATGATTGCTTGTAAGACAACTGGCAATTACTGTTCTTTCAGGAGACTGGGTGCATATTAACAGATTAGAAGGCCTGGAGATGTACTACTATATTATTAGCTGCACATATACTACAGAGTTATTGTGAATTGCAGTTTTGTAATTTCTACATACAAAGTGTTTCATTCTATAAATATGGGGCACATCATTTTGTGACCCCTTTACAAAATGATAGCTTTTCGTGCATATCTATTCAACTAGCGACCATTCTTTTCAGCATCCAGACTTCAGCTTACCTGGGCATCCTTGCTGCATGTATGTCAAAATTAGCAAATTCTAATATGATCCGACACATTCCAGACTAATGTCCGGATCAGAATTTGCACTCCATAGGCTTCTGGGATGTTTCCTCACATGTAGAAGTGATATGGATTGCCCATTTCTGGATGCAACCAGAGAGGCTGTGTGTAACTGGATATCAGATCCTGGGAGCAAGAGCAGAAGAGAATTGCTGCCTTTATCTAGGAGGTCCATGTACACATTGCTCCAAAAGGGGACATGCATCACTCCAAAATAGCACACTCCTGTTTTAGATATTTGAGGTCTCTTCTCCACATTTTCACATTTTGATGGCTCTCCCACTTTACCTTCTTAGCTGCTTTTAGAGATCTTTAACATGGAACAAATCTGAAAGTTAACTTATACATGTTACACAAGAAGCTACTGATATTACAGGGAGCAAGGAAAAAAATGAAATAAAATTACAGCAGTAAAGCACAAGGACAAAGGGCAGAGGTCTAAAAGAGGCTTGGGAGGGGGTACTCCAGTGTCTTGAGCTACACCCTTAAAACCTGGTGCAGGCAGCACAGTTAATTTTCCATCACAACCATCTCAGTAGCCATAAGTAATTGCCATCAGTAACATGGCTGCAGAATGAGAGATGTGTGGTTAAATTTATCCTAGACTCCTGGTTTAATCATTGTAGCTGCTACCCTCCCACCTGCCATATGAAGTCCTGTGACCAGCTTGACTGTCTTGCAAAGGAATCTATGACTAAAAGGAAACTGGTGAAACAATTCCAGCTATTTAATAATCCCTGCGTTTCTGTTGATAAATGTTTATATATAGTGCAATGCTAACATTTGGTTGATGGGATTTGAAACGGATGAGAACTTTCCAGCCCTGCAAATCTGAACTAGAGATGGGAAGAATCAATCCAGTTTGTAGCAGAAGGAAGGAGTCGATTTGCACTAATAGTTTTAGCATCCTGTAGCTGTAAAAGGGAGCATTGCATACGGCGTGGTTGGAATGCAAAATCTGGTATACAAATGAATGGAAACTTTGGCCCAGGCTTCTTTTTAGCCATCCACGTGACAGATGTTGGCCACTGCAGAACTACGAGAAGCTTTGCATATTGTAGCATCTACCTACTATTATGTGAAAAGTGCTTGGAAGCCATTTGCATTCATCTTTGCAGGGATCCAGAGACGTGGGTCACACTCTTCTTGTTCTACAGATAAAAACAGAGGTAGAGAGTGTTGCTTGATTCTGTATCAAGGCCACACTCATTGAGAATGGTTCAGAATAATAGAATTATAGTGTTGTAGAGTTGGAAGAGACCCCCAGGGTCATCTAGTCCAACCCCCTGCAATACAGGAACCACAACTAAAGAATCCCTGGCAGATGACCCCCCCCAACCTCTGTTCAATAGCTTTCAATGAATGAGAGTCCACCACCCTCCAAAGTAGTGCATTCCAGTGTCAAGTAGCTCTTGGGTTTGGAACATGGAGTTCTTTAACTTGTGAAATAGGCCAATATATTATTGAGCATAATATGGCAATGAAAACACAGCTCCATGTTTTCTAAGAGTGCTTTTTTTTGGGGGGGGGGGTTCTGAAAGAATAAAGAGTGCTCCACCTTTACTTGGGCCAAACAATATGCAATAATACCTATGGTAGAACATTCACAGCCTGAATGGGATAATGCTCTAAGTGAGGCCCAAGTGGTGAGACCTGCTTCCTTACACGATCTATTCAGTTACATGCTGCTTGTGAATGACACATGCCATGTGGGTTGGACCAATCATATGGGAAAGCCCTGTGATTGGTTCTGTTCATGTGGATGTATTCTCCTGCTGAATATGCCACAGGAAAGGGACTTTCAACTTGCTGTGCCTCCATGTGAAAGAGACTTAAGCAGCTAGCTACATACTGAAATGGAAAAATCATAGGGGGGTTCAGCCAATAAATAAGTGGTATAAGGAGAGGGGTATGTATCATTTTCCTCACTTAACATATCTCTGCTTCTTCACAAGTGACGCCCACCTCTGGAGGGTCAGAACATATTTTAAACACATGTTTTGAACCCTTGCGTAGAGAGACAAGCCACAAATACAAAGGTCCAAATGTGTGTGTGTGTGTGTGTGATTTAGAGTAGACAAATTGAAAACAAGGTAGGGTTCACACAATGTACAGCGCAACAAAACACTGATACACATAAAATAACAATCACAATAGTTAGCACAATTCCTTTAAGTAACTGTCTTACCCAACCTAACTTTGGTAACCAGTCCCATAGATCAAAGCCCGAGAGTCCTTCATGTTGGATGTCTTCTAGCTGTCCAGCTAGCTTATGAATGTTGTTCAGATGTCCTGCAATATTCAACGTTTGGTCCATCACATATGTACAGCACTCTGAGCCTATCAGGGCACAAGTCCCGCCCTCACTAGACAATAAAAAATCCGTCGCAACAGTACCTCTCTTCATCACCATTTCTCTGCATAAAATCCTCCTGGACACTTTTCTTTAAAAAACCAAAGCAACAAAAACTGTAGGATTAAGGCTCCATTCCTTGCAGTTTCATGTTCTGTGTAGTTAGCCCCTTATACTAAAACATATGTTGAAATGTGATTGGCTGGCATCTCGTTAGAGTATATGTTGAATAGGATAATAGGGAATTGTTTACTGACGTGTAATCAAATATCCTTCTTGATGCTTTATGAGCTAGTAGGGTTTTCAGAATTTACCCCTTTGGGACTATATTTCTACACTAATAGTGGATGTCCTCACAGGCCTGTTAGAATACCAGTGAGATATTGCTATTTGTTGACAGATTTGCAGACAACATCTTCATGCATCTCTATGGTGTTGTGGTCCTGGTGGAATAACTCCACACCCTTGCTGTGATAGAATTTGGACATAGGTCCAATATTTGCAAGTCAATCATTTTAATTCATTCTTCTGCACTAGGAGTCTGTGATGTGTTTACTTTATTGTGCCCTAACACATTATGCCTATTTGATGTTCTTACTCAAAATTTGCCCTGCTGCTTTTGTGATTTTGCTGCCTTTTCCTCCTTCCTTCCCCCCCCCATGTTCTTTCCTTTTGTGTGTTGCCCTTCTGGTACACAACACATTTACACTTTGTGCTGCTGCAAAACTAGCACTCCCTTTAATCAAATTATAGATTCTCCACGCCTCACTCCTTGAAACACGGTGCTGCACTCTTGAATATTGACCACAGTCAATTTGCGAGGCGATGCATTCAGTAAAGGATTGGCGGCTCAATCTATTCCAGCTTCTTTAAAAGAGTGGCAGAAAAGGTGTGGTGAAAATGTCAGCTACCTTTATTTCGAGATATCAATCACTGTCCTTTCAGAGAGTTTTTATTGCCTGTTTGTGTAAGTCTATTTGTGCGCAGGTTTCTATAATAAAATGAAGCCTTAGAATAAAGCATGTTCAGCCTAATGCTTTAAAAGAGCACTAGACAAATTCATGGACAAAGTTACTAATGGTTGCTATTCATGATGGCTATATATTATCTTCAGGATCAGAGGCAGGATCACGAGCTGTAGAGGGCTGTCGTGCTCGTGTCCTGCTTGCATGTCCTGATAAGCATCAGGTTGGTCTGTGTGGGAACAGAGTCCAGCAGAATTATTCATACTTCTTTACTGAATTTAATTCTGCCCTTCCTCTTGAATAGAGTGGGAGCATAGACTGCATCTTGTGCAAAAACAAATACCCTTTTCCTTTCATGCCAATAGCATGAAATCTCTTTTTGCATGCTAAAATGCCCACTTTGGTCTATGTTCAGGGGGTGGTCAGGAAGCATCGTGGGTCAAAGATCACTTGTGCTGTGTGTGCGTTTTCATGCATCTCTGCAACAGGTACAGTGCAAATGTGCCACTGAGGAGTCCTAGAATTCTTGTGAGTGAACAGAAGTTGCAATTGTAGATTTAAATGTGCCTGTCAGTCATCCCAGTTTCTGAAAGCAAAGTGCTACTCTTTCTGTTCTATTTATTTATTTATTTTTGTCATTTAGCTTTTGTACTACTAGTAGCAAAAGCAGCTCCAGATAAACACCGCTATTTATGACAAATGGGCGTTTTCAGGGAAAACAAATAATGTGCAAGGTTTTCTGTCATAAGTGCACACAGTTCCCTTTCTATCACATTATAGTAATTCTGGACTCTGGCCCGTTTTTTAAAAAATACGTGTGCTTGAAGTGCCTTTTTGAAGTCTGTGATAAAAATACAAATACACATTAGGAATGTGCACCAGGGATGTATTTCTTACTTACAAATTTGTCTGTACCACCAACATTAACAAAAAGTACCACTGCAGTGAGCAGCATCAGAGAACTGAGTGCTTGCAAAAGCTGGACCCTTATAAGGTGGGCAAAGGACTGCTCATTTATCTCCAAATGGAACTCATCCAACTGCAGGATTCTGTCACCAAGTTGTAGACCTAGGGCTAAGGAGTGATGTTGAAGGAGAAGGCATAGGCCATAACTGCACATCTTGGTGGGCCTGTTACACTGCTGTGCAGATAAATGTGGAAGGAAGGGAGGGAGGGAAGGAGGAAGGAGTAATTGGGTTAAGCAATGTAGGGAAATACAGTACTAGAACAAAGAACATGATGGCCATTGAGTGAAATGTACCTTCAGGTAGAACACTGAAACTCTGGTTGTTGGGGGTGGGAAGAAATGTTAGTAGTGCAAGCCTGACCATTCTTAACCATATGATGATTTGGGTCTAGGGTTCTTAGCTTAGTTATTTTGAGTACCCTGGATGTGCAACATTTGGAAAAACACCCCTTAACATTGCAGCTATTAGACCTTGTAAGAGTGCTACCGGAACAGAGGACTAGCACAGTGAGCAATTGGACTTGTTGCAAGGCATGGTTTCCTGGTCCATTGGTGCCGATTTGCAGCTGTATCAGAGACTGAGCAAGAGGTGTTATCTTGCAAGCCTGAGCAGACTTCCAAGGCCTTTCAGTCTGTCAAGATGTTCACACCTAAGAAACAAGTAAGATGTGACCAAAATGTGGTGCCACTGAGCAGGTGAGACTCTCGAGAGGCTGAATTATGCAGTGCTTCTTTTCCCTCTCTAGGATACCAGCTGATGCATTTAAAGTATTGGGAGAGTGAAAATGAGAATTGAAATTCAGACTAACACTACCACCATGTGATTTCGCTCCTAGTCTAACAAATAATAATAATAAAAACCAGGCAGCCAGGAATACACAAGTACGTGCTTTGGGGAAAGTGGAGGAGGCAACAGATGCTGTGCTTAAAATTCCAGTCATGTGGGCAATAGGTGAAGCAGGTGCATATGTGGTCAGCCACTTCAAGCAACTGTTTTTCTCAGTGTTCTGGAAGGAAATCACGTTGCATGGGAACCGTTCCAGGGACGTGCTCAGCCTTGCTCAGAAAAAAACTATTGCTCCATAGCAGGCGGTTTGAAGTTTTTAACTCTGATTTCTAAACAAAATCAAAGAGAGGAAGGCAGTCACAATCAAAGGACATGGAGAAAAAGATTGCAGTTAGGGCTGAGATTGCATGAGAGACTGCCACACAAAAGCTGCACTCTTTTTGGCCATCCCCCCCCCAGAAGTGAGGCTTGAAAATAGGTGAGGGTGATTTGTCTGTTTGTGGGCAGTGGTGGCCACACAAAAGTTAACAGGGTAAAGGTCTGGCCCTTTAGCTTATAGTAGCAAAGGTTCATGAATTGGAACAAGGCAGGCAGAGAAGCACTGGCAAAGTCCCTTCTCCATAGCACCCATTCAGAGAGAAGGTAGTGTAATACTGGAAGCATTGCCCTCTCTCTAAATGGACGTGGATATAATCACATAGTAATATCTGACCCAGGTGGCGCTGTGGTTAAACCACAGAGTCTAGGGCTTGCTGATCAGAAGGTCGGCGGTTTCGAATCCCTGTGACGGGGTGAGCTCCCGTTGCTTGGTCCCAGCTCCTGCCAACCTAGCAGTTCGAAAGCACGTCAAAATGCAAGTAGATAAATAGGAACCGCTACAGCGGGAAGGTAAACGGCGTTTCCATGTGCTGCTCTGGTTCTCCAGAAGCAGCTTTGTCATGCTGGCCACATGACCTGGAAGCTATACACCGGCTCCCTCGGCCAATAATGCGAGATGAGCGCGCAACCCCAGAGTCGGTCACGACTGGACCTAATGGTCAGGGGTCCCTTTACCTTTACCTTTAATATCTGATTGCTTATGTGTTGTCGTGGCATCATATACACCATGTGATTCTGACTTGTTTTTTTTAAGGGAGGGAGGTAGAATCAGGTTTCACTCGTGTTACCTATGAACAGGCACAGACAGCCTCTGAGCAAAGAGCTCCTGTGGCTTCATTTATAAAAACTGTGTGTGAGAGTTATGAGAGATAGATGTTCAGGGTGAGCATTAGGTAGAGGGTCTGCCTATGTAAATAGTGCAGGGATTAAGTGTATAAACTGTTAAACCAGGAAAATCCTGATTGAAATCTCAGCTTTGAACTCACTAGGTGGCCTTAGGTCTGCTTCGGTTCTGTCAGCTTCAGTCATTTGCCCCTAGGGCTGGTCCTACCATTAGGCAGAGTGAAGCAACTGCCTCAGGCAGCAGATACTAGAGGACGAGGAACTCTGGCAAGTTGTGGGAGGACAAGTTGCAGGATGTTCTCTATAATGTGCTCTCAGCCACCTAATACTGCACTCAGGTCCAGCATAGGATGTTTCCCGATCACTAGCATTTAGCTGTCAGTCTGACTGACCTTTGTACATAGAATTGGAGAGGTGCCATCTTCCTTTGCCTCAGGCAGCTAAATATCTTGGGACAGCCCTGTTTGCTTGCAACATAGGAAAATGCTGGTGTGGCTTATAGGAATGGTGTAAATGTTACTGAGATAATGCACATAAAGCACTTTGAGTGTTTGGAAATGTGCTTTTTTAGTGCTAGGATTAACCCCTTGCTGCAGTGATCCCCACCCTCATGGCTGCTGTTTGAAAGGAAGGTAGGAATGAAAGGAGAAAAGAGAGAGGGGGGGGGAAGGAAGGGAAGAGTATCAACAAAAGAATAGGAAAGGAAAAGAAAGGGTGGTCCATAGCCAGTGAGTGAACCTCTGGGAAGCTGTTTCTGATTGACCTCTTTTTCATTCTGGAAAGAGTTATCATCTCCATTGGTGGTTTTGCAAGGTAGACCTTGATTTGGGACAAGTATTCCAAAGCAGAATGCTAAAAAATACAACCTACCTACCTACCTGCTTGAATACAGCAGCCTTAATATGAGATAGGCAGGCCCTTACTCTGATTCATACCCCACTGTTGTCGTTACTGTCATTACCCTTTTAATCCCACTCCCTCTTTACTCAGGGGGAAGAAAAGCTTTGCCTTGAAGCAGAGGACAAGAAGGCCGTGAGAAGGAAAGGATCCCTTTCAACTCATGAAGGGGTTTGCAGCTGTGACAATTCAGTGTCAAGCTTAAACATGTCCAATATAGGCATAGAAATCTTTCACAACTATAGTGATAGGTGATAACATGATCTTCCAACATGATCCATGTAGGGTGTTGATTAGTGGATGGGTTCAAAGAAAATGAGAGTTGCTCTAAGACTCTGCTGTGGCCTCATGTTATAGAGCAGTGGTGGTTAACTTGCGGTCCTCCAGATGTTTTTATTCCCATCACCCCCAGCCATCATGGCCAATGGCCAGGAATGGTAGGAGTTGGAGTCCAGCAACTCCTGCAGGACCACAGGTTCCCTAGTCGCAAGATAGGGCATTGCCTTTCAAGGAACTTTGTTCACCGTTACAGCTCCTCTCCAGGAACCTCTTTAGCAGCTATAAGGATCTGCCATCCTTTGTTCTTGATGAAGAATATGCATAATTACTTGCTTGTATATTCATGATCATGAAAAGCTTTCTGAAACTCCTATTCATGGGAAATAAATGAGGAACAAGGGAGAAGGGCTGCTGTCCGGACAATGCAGAGTAGATAATTCTTCTGAAAATGCAGAAGAAATCCGAACGTGGCAAGTTAGATAGAATCTGTGGCATAATTCATGTATATGCATGAGCCACCAAGCACAAAAACAGACAATGGAGGACTAAATTAAAAACCATAAATAAAACTGGAAATTAAAATTTCCAATAATAGGGAGACAAAAAGCAATCAACATAGGTAACCAGGAGTGCCAAGTATTAATGATAAAGCATCAGACAATGAAAGGGGGAGATGCAAATAGAAACAAAGGATTCTCAGCTGGGTTTGTGTCCCTTCTTCTTCTTCTTCTTCTTCTTCTTCTTCTTCTTCTTCTTCTTCTTCTTCGAAGTGGTATAATTGAGAAGAATTATGTCCAATATAATGTTGGGTTTTTCCTCACATCTCATATGGGGAACAGCAGTGAATGCATTATGGTTCCATTCTGATTATTGCCAGGGTTTTGGTTATAGAGGAGATGGTGAACCCACTGGAAGGGACATCTAGATGGTCAGGTTTTTTTATTCCATGTGGCCCTCCACATGCTGCTGGACTCCTAACATCCATCCACCCCAGCCAGCATGGCCATAGGCCAGTGATGATAGGAGCTGTGGTCCCAACAACATCTGGAGGGCTGCAGGTTACCCATCTTGATCTGGCAGCCAATGGCATGTTGCTAGGGATGGGGAGAAATTCACAAGATGACACAACAGCAATTGGAAAGTAGTCTTACATCTGTTGTGTCCTCGATATTTTTAGGATACACCTCCCACCATCCCCAAACGCCATAGCCAATGGTCAGGGGTGATAGGAATGGCAGTACACAACAGATGGAGAGCATCGCATTGGCTACCTAGACCTTAGGGCTTAGGCATTAGTGCAATGGAGGACAGAAATTGCCACACATGTGCCATTTTGGGCAGCATGTCCAACAAGCGGAAGGTATTTGATAATCAGAGTCGCCTAAGCTGTTAGGTGGCTCTGCCCTGCCATAGGCTAATCTTTTATGGCTTCTGTCTTTGTCAGAGATGGAGTCTGTTTTCACGTCTGGCTCTGGTTCTGTGTTGATAGAAACTGAAGATGTGTACACATTACCATTTGCTCTGGCTCCAGTGCACTCCCACCCCTGGTTTTCAAATCTGTGTACACACAAGATTATCCACAACATTCTGCTGTCTCTTGAGAAATATAGCTGTTGGATGTTGTTTCCCCTCAAACTAGCTTCAGCCCAGAAGGAAAACTTAAGCTACATTCACTTTGCAGTTAAGCCGAGGTGTGTACATTTGAGACATTGTGCATGTGTAGATAACAGCACATGCACAGATGACAGCTGCAAGAATGGGAATTTGCATGGAGGTGTTGCAGGGTTGGGGAAACCAAACAGGTACTGTGTATTGGGTGAAGACAGCCCTGGACCCTGTGTGGTGTAGACCTGCTCTGGTGTGTGCAAAAGTGATCTGAAATCATTTGGGGGGGGGACAACCTCTCTGTGAGTCGCTCACCCCTTTGAGTTCTAAGCCATGGGACTAAAGTGTTTCTTTCATTCTGTCCAAATGTGGCCCTAGAGGGACACAGGTAGTGCTGTGGGTTAAACCACTGAGCCTAGGGCTTGCTGATCAGAAGATCGGCAGTTCAAATCCCCGGGACGGGGTGAGCTCCTGTTGCTCGGTCCCAGCTCCTGCCAACCTAGCAGTTCGAAAGCACGCCAAAGTGCAAGTAGATAAATAGGTACCGCTACAGCGGGAATGTAAACGGTGTTTCTGTGCGCTGCTCTGGTTCGCCAGAAGCGGCTTAGTCATGCTGGCCACATGCTGGCCAATAATGCGAGGGAGTCGCTTTATAACCCCAGAGTCGGTCACGACTGGACCTAATGGTCAGGGGTCCCTTTACCTTTTTAATGTGGACTTGGTTATGCTGCACATGGTCATCTTTTCCTGATATGCCTTTTTATGGACCGGTACCTTCATGTAAAGAGCACAGCTGCCCTTTTGGGATCATTTTAATGAGGATTTTGTTATTTTTCATTCACTTTCATTCATTTCAAGGCAAGTACTACTGCGCCATCAAAGCAAAAGGACAGGTAGGTTCCAATGCATGCAGATACTATCCTAGGCTGGGAGCAAGCACAGGAAGGCATTTTCATTGTCACCACATATCCAGATATGTGATGTAAATTAGGACCTCCTAGGGGACATTGCTCATATATGTATCTTTGCATCCATCCCTTGCAAATTTCATTTTATTGCAGTGCCTCCTGCTCTCAGGTTCTCTAAGACAATTTTGACTTTAAATTAGTCTACTGTCTAATCCCCTCAGGTTTATACTAGCAATAAACCACACATTCGTCCAATTTATTACTGAAGATGTTGAAGAGCATGACCCCTACCTAAGACTGCTAGGTATTTCTTCCTAATTTGAAATCAAATTATTCTTCATTATTACACTTCGGATCTGTTTTTTCTTTCTTTCAGCCTTTGGAAAGTGAAGGGAAAAGGGAACATTTGGAGATAGACTCCAAGTCCCACTATTCTTGATCATTGGCCATGGTGGTTGGGGATGATGGGAGCTGGAGTCCAAAGAATAATGGAGAACCACTGGTTCTCAAGAATAATCAGGATTCTAAAATGTCCGGGGAGCCTCCATGCATACATTTCCCACTTCAGACAGTAAGCTTTCGTGGATTGGAAGGCAACTGAAAAAGGAGACGAGGGGAGTCACCCTCCTTACTGCCCCCCCTCCCGTCATGAGTCTACTTTCCTAGATTTCTAAATAGGGCTTATCTCTGCACTGGATGAGGATAATATTAAAAGCACTCCCATTACCAGATGATGCCTCAATTTGGCATTTAATAAAAACCACAGGTGACCAAGGTTTTTCTGACATGCATTAATAACTTTATTAGTAGGTTACTGGGTCTCCTTTAACAGTTTTATCTTCAAAGTATTCCTGTTATAGCACCACAGAGGAGCAAGATTTGCTGATATTCTACCAGAAGGCAAATAAAAAGGTAGTTAACGTCACTGTAATAAAATGTAATCATCTATAATGTCTGCTGCTAATAGAATAAAGCCCTTCTTTTTCACAGTGGCTGAAGATGGATGGATTCCAGCAGGTGGCTGCTTTGTGAGGTTTGCAGATATTTTTTACGGCAACATTTCTCTTTGTGCACTACCAAAAAAAGAGAAAGAGAGAGTAAAAAGTGAAATAAATTTAAATATGGCATTTGTACCAGTGAAACCATTATTATTATTATTATATATTTATTTATAGCCCGCCCTTTTCCCCTGACAGGGACTCAAGCGGCTTGCAGATAAAATAGAAACAATGGTCTTTCAGCTGGGACTGATGAGGGTC
This sequence comes from Zootoca vivipara, assembly GCF_963506605.1. Classification (NCBI taxonomy): domain Eukaryota; kingdom Metazoa; phylum Chordata; class Lepidosauria; order Squamata; family Lacertidae; genus Zootoca; species Zootoca vivipara. The sequence continues at coordinate 48,670,605 of NC_083285.1, read as the reverse complement.
AGTGCTCCAACTTCCTCACAAAGTTCTAAATCATAGAAGCAACCCCCACAAGTAAATGAAACTCCCCAGTGTTGGAAGGCCAACGGCAGGGATCTTTCCGTTTGTAACTCAAGGGTTATAACTATGTTAGTGGAGTTTTAAAATTTCTATAAACTTCAAAATTACAGAACCACGAAAAAGCCACATGTAACGAATGAATCCCACCCCCAGTTAATGTTATAACGTCAACTTTCCAAGAAGGGTATAGGTAGCTATGTTGCTTAGCAATGAGGTAAAGGTAAAGGGACCCCTGACCATTAGGTCCAGTCGTGACCGACTGGGGTTGCGGCACTCATCTCGCATTATTGGCCAAGGGAGCCGGCATACAACTTCCAGGTCATGTGGCCAGCATGACAAAGCCGCTTCTGGCGAACCAGAGCAGCACACGGAAACGCCATTTACCTTCCCGCTGTAGCGGTTCCTATTTATCTACTTGCACTTTGACATGCTTTCGAACTGCTAGGTTGGCAGGAGCTGGGACCGAGCAACGGGAGCTCACCCTGTCACAGGGATTCGAACCGCCGACCTTCTGATTGGCAAGCCCTGGGCCCTGTGGTTTAACCCACAGCGCCACCCAATGTCCCTAACAATGAGGTAGAGTGGCACAATCTTCAATGAGGTAACAAGTGCTCTGACTTAGGTGTGTAGTTTGGAGGGAGGTTCCCTCTGGGTATTTTGCTGCTATGTACCAAGTCTGAACTGAGAAACACAAAGCCTCTTTGATCCTTTCTCCTTAAATTATACACTGTTTTTGTTCTGTTTGCTCAAGAAATTGTTACCAGGACTTTTCTTTCTGGACTCCATTTGCATTGTTTAAGTGGCTCGGAACTGTGCTCTCCAACTCATGGAGATCTGTAAACGGGAGGAAGTGGCGCCTCAGAGGAGTGGGGCTTGCCAATGCGCTCCCATTCTCCCTTGCACAATGACAGTTGCAGAACACCTGAATAGAGCTTTTGATGTTTACTGTTAAAGGTGAAGGTGTCTTCAATTTTGAAGCTTAAACCAAGTCAGATCATTGGTCCTTCTAGCTTAGCATTGTGTTCCCTGATTGGCCGTGGCTCTCCAGGGTTTCAGACAGCTATAAATTCTCAGACCTATCAGGCAGGAGCTGCTTGTTGTAGCCTCAGTAATCCGTGTAACAGTAAACTTCGTAAAGTAATACCAGTATTCATTAGTACTGACATGAAATGGTTAGCCCCAAATTGATCCCTCATTCGGAGACTTCAAAAAGAGGCAGAGGCATGCCTTGCATCCCTGCCCTGGAAAGAAACAAAACACTTTATGTGCTGCAGTAGCCAGATTAAAAGTTACTATATTTTACGTGACCAAAGTACTTGAAACTTCTGGAGTGAGGTAAGGAGAAAGGTTTTTAAAAAACTGAATGCCTTGTGCTGCAGTACAAGGAGGACAGGAAGTTTCTCCCATGTTTGATCTTGCCACAACAGCAGTGTTGCTTTGTCACACACATAAACGCCACACACACCATAGGCTGATAGGTGATTTTTGCGCTGCCCCCCCCCCCCCCGCCCTGGGTAGATGGGGCTGGTTTTACCAACTTTTAAGTAAGTCTCTGAAAAGAGGCAATGTTTAATGTGGGGTGTGTGTGTATGCATGCAAAGGAGGGGCAGTAGCACTCAGCCTGGCTAGTGACCACTATTTTTATTTCCCACAATTACTATAATGAGAAGATAAGACAGGAGTTATCATGTAGCTTAATTCCTGGGATGCTTCAGGAGGAAAATGGAGGCTGTCACTGGTATTTCTCCCAAAAGTTTCCTGGGAATGATGGAACATGCTGGCATAGGAATATTCTGTCAGGACTTGTCAGAAATGAAAATAGCAACTGACAGCTGTCCAGAGAAGTACCTCTGTCTGTGTAAAACTTACAGCATGGGCGATGTTTTAAGATAAATTCTCCTACCCCAAATTCTAGTCAAAAGTTCCCACTAAGAACTTATTGGCATTAATATTTTTAGTAGGAAAAAATGCTCCACCCAGGAAGTAGAAGCTTATAAAAGTGAGGTGTCTTGTCTCTTTTTTCTGCATATAGCCAAAGAAAACAGTGTTCTGCTGTGCTCGTTTCTCTGGCCTGCAGTATTAGGCAAAACTCTAGGGATTTCCTTTCACTGCTAAACATCTGAGGAGCTGAATGGAAAACCCTGGGGTTTAGGGCAGAAGGGAGCCTACCTTTTTCTCTTAAGCTACTGTGGAGCCTTAAGAGCAAGGCTTTCTTGGGAGAAGTCTGGCTTTACATTCTAAAGTGCGCTCTGAGGGAAATCTGAATTCCCCACGTGGCCGTCTCGGACTGCCACAGCACTGACAATTGAGCAAAGGGTGAGATTTTAAAGGTTTGGAATGGTTTTTACAGCTGGAGGGTGCTGGGGAAAGTTGCACCTTGGATTCTGCCTCTCTCTTTTTGTTTCGTTTCAAAGACATATAATTTACCTGCCCTGCTCCATCTTTCCTAAACCCTTTCATCCTCCTGCATTTCAAAGCAACAGTAGGAAGGCAGACAATGGCTTTGGCAGGATATCGGTTAGAGACCCAGATGTATAGTATATTACGCTGTGCTGACTTACGTTGCCTCTCAAACATTATAGCATCATCTCTTGGTTTTAAAAGCTTGTGTCTCCGAAAAGGGGCAGTGGTGGTGATGATGAATAAATATTGATGTAGCAGCATGCACAAGTGATATTCTGGGAAGCAACCAAATGAGTCAGTTTAGCTGACACAAAGTCACTTTGATTGTTCTCCCTCCCATCTGTTCCTGAAATGGATGAAAGCGTTTGCTGTATTGGTAGTGCCTTTTTGACCTGATGCACTGTACATATTTGCCTTCGAACGAACACACACAGATCTCCCTCTTACTTTGATTAGACTTTTTTGGACTGTGAGTAGGGATATGCAATTAATCACAGTTTGCAATTAAAAGTTAACCTACCTAATTCACACCTTCCAAAACAATACACAAACTGCAATACAGTCATCCTTTGAAATTCTCACTTCTAATTTTACCGTGCTGTTCTCCAGTCAAGTAATGAGTACAAAATGTGTAAGCTAGGATAAAATGTGCTTTAAAAGCATATATTGATGGATACAAGACACAAAGATGCATGTATATTTGCTTATCCCTAACAATGGGTGGGGAGAGCTTGGCTGAAATCCCTACTCAGCCATGAAGCTGACCTTGGATTAATAATTTTCTCTCAGCCCATCCTACCTCACAGGGTTGTTGTTCTAATGAAATAGAAGGGGAAGGAATGGCGCATGTCACCTTTTGCTTCATGGAGGAAAGGTGTGATATCAATGCAGTATGAGTAAACCCATTGTTTCTTGTTCTCTAATGGGATGCATCATTCAGTTCCTGCTGTGTGCATCAACCTTAAAAAAATATTGCTGTTATATCAACAAAAACACAACTTTGCTGCTTGTTAATGAATTCCAGCCTTATACCTTGTCATCCAAGTTAGACACAGTGAGTGAGAAATTGCCAGCCATGCTGTCAGAATGAGCCATACGGTTGGAAACCCACATATACAAATGGCAATATTAATGTACTTAAATTTGTTGTGTCTTATCTGCAAGAATCAGAGGTGTGTGGGAGTAGGATGCAGGTGGTGGTGGATGAGAAATGAGGTAAGGGGAACCTAGAGCAGATTTTTTTGTAGAGGGAAACAAGGGGCTCTCTGCATTCCTTCAAAGAATTAAAAACAGATTCCCAGACTGAATCCTGGCACAATGAAGAGCACACACTGTTAATAAGGGATAAAAACTGTGGGTAGGCATTTCAGTGAAGAAAGACCAGAAAAAGGTATTATTGGGGTTAGGGGAAGCGGGAGTAAATATATATTTCAAAACAGATACCTTAAAACAGATACCTTTGGTACCTTAAAACCTTAAAAGCAAAAACTTATACTCACACTCTCTTAAGATGAGCTGCAAATTGCTTAGTCTGGAATGTTTAATATTGTTATTTTTATTGGTTTGGTTTACTTTTTGTATTTTTAAATATGGCATGATGCTATGGGTTTTGTTTTGCTTTTTGCAAGGCACTTAGAAAATCTTCTTGGTGGCTGGGATTCTCAAACAATTAATGGACTGATTAATGCTTAATACATTACTGCGGTAATGGACTCTGCTCTCTGAATACACATTATGCTAGCAAAGGAGAGTGGGCCACGCTTATCAGGGGTCAAGCTATTGTGAACCACCACAAGCCCTATTCCCTGTGAGCCTGGGTCTTCAATTATAATTGTGTAGAAAGGGGGAAAGAGAGGAGATGCAGTCTCCACATGCTCAGAGGGACTTCTCATTATAGGTACCGGGTAGGGGACAAATCAGATTCAGTTCACATTTAAATTCAAATTCATCAAATGTACACTTCCCAAAGCCACAGGAGAACAGAGAACAGCCATCCTTCAGAAGTTCCCCTTTATACAGTACTTGTTTTGCAATGTAGTTCTCCAACCAACCATGTTCTAAAAATGCATAGATTAGGTGAAAGTGTGTGTGAAATTGGATATATTAGTGAAACTAACATTCAAAATGCATTACTGTATATCACTCAGGTGCCTTATATTAGGAAAAATTGCTTTCAAAAATGTGTATGTGAGTAGAAATCTGCCCTCAGTTGCTGAAGAATTTTAATGATTTTTTAAAATATATATATATATAATTTGCAAATGGCCACAGAAATGTGAATAGGCGGATTTAAGATGAGGGAAAGTGAGGAACTGAGAGAGCTGAAATTTACATATCCATCTCTTAGTTCTGGGATTCAGCCCTGGTGAGGAAAACATTTGTATGATGAGCTGAGCCTAAAACTATATGTTGGGGTTTAAGGAGAGCATCAGCCTTGAAGGAAAGAGGGAGTCTGAAGTGGAGATGAAAGAAAATGTCCCACAGCATTCAGAGGCAGGAAGAGTTATATAGTGTTGGTATCAGTGGAGTGGAATGAGCACACAAGGGAAAGTTTGGAGGCTGAGAGTTTAGGAACTTATATGGGTGGCCAGGAGCTATGGGTGGTGGGGGGGTGGGAGGACAAAGTTTTATTTATTGCTTGAATCGTATACCCAAACCAGGGCACTAGCCTTTACAGCACCTACATACCATATTGTGCTACAATAGCCTTGACAGCTAGTATTTTTATACTTGCAGCCTTTGATGTCAGTTTCCCCCCATATGCACAGTTTAAAAGGACAGTTGATTTTCTGCAGCTGAGTGCTCACATTAGCATGTAAGCGCATAACATACCAATTTGACAGGGTGGCGGGATTTTGCAGATGGTGTGTGTGTGTATGTGTGTCTTGCTGTCACGTTCATTTCAAAAGTTGCGCGTAGAAACTAAAATCTGAGAAGCTGTTGGTGATTGATCTGATCAGCCCCTGCTAGTTAACGTGAACTGAAATCCCACGGAGGTGACAAGGGCACAAACTCACCTCAGTCATTCAGAAGTGTGTGTGTGTGTGTGTGTGTGTGTGTGTTTGAGTATCAAGACTATCTTCCTAGCAGCTGCAATGCTTCCACTTATTTGGAAGAAGAGGGGAAGGAGGAGGTGGCAGGAAGGTCCACACCTTGTAGATACACAGGTGGAGCCCAATCATGCTCTCATCAGCGTGCGAGAACTGCAGTGACCTCCTCACCGCCTCGCTGCTCAGGGTGCATTCACACATGGAGAATGATACACTAAATAATAATAATAATAATAGCAATAATGATAATAATAATTTATTATTTATACCCCGCCCATCTGGCCGGGTTCCCCCAGCCACTCACACCACTTCTCCTGTGATTTCTCCACAAAAGCATCAGGGAAGGCTTGTTTGAACCCACCCCCCACCCCCCGAATTAAATAACACAAAAATGAGCACTCAGAATACACAGTATTACTTTTCTGGAAGTGGCTTTTGCTTCACGTGAAAACTCAAATATCATGCAGAAATAAGCAATTAGGGAAACATTGGGGAAGTGGAATACACTGCTGTGTGAATGCAGCCGAGTGGCCGGAAAGCTAGTGTTGCATCTCTGCCTTCCTTGGCAAGCAGCTTCTGTAGTCATTAGTCTCCATGCAGCTCAACATCTTGGAGGAATGCGTACGGAGGGGATGTCTTGTCAGGCACACGTAGGCTCTCCCTGTGAGCTTGACACCTTGTGCGATGGCCATCTGCATAGCATTCGCTTCCAGTATTCCTTTCTCCTCTTCCTAGGCCACATCCTTCGACAGAAAGAATTGACAGACACTTCCCCTGTGGCCCAAGGCCCTTAGCATTCAAAACTGTATCTGGCAGTTTCATTTGTTCCTACGTGGTTCAGGAGGAAAGTATCCTGGCCATTGGGCTAGATGAGTTTTGGCAAGCTTTTTTTGGTCACATCCTGGCTCACTTTACATTTTTAGGAAGTACACTTAAAAAAACAACAACCTTAGTTGTACACTTAGGAGGGCGTAAAAGTATTGTGTGAAGCAGCACTTTATAATTGTGAAAGCCTTCACAATGGCATAGTCCCACAGTACTTGACATCAAAATGACTTGCCACACGATAGAGACTAGCTGTCTTATCAATCAAAGATTAGATTAATAAAATAGGTATTATTAATAATAACAATCCAAAAATGTATTTATTGTATTTTTATCCTGCACTTCCTCCAAAGAGTTCAGAGTGGTTCATATTTTTCTCTTCCTTGCCCCTGGGTTGGTTTTTTTTTTTAAAAAAAACAACAACAGCCCTGTGAGGTAGATCCATCTGGGGCGGAGATGGGAGACCCAGTGGGAGATAAATGATTGAGTGAGAATTTCAACCTAAGTCTCCCCAGATTCAGTCGTAAGAAGTACTCATAATGCCTCCACCATTTTGCTTGTTTAATGCAGAAGAGTAGCCTCAAACCCAGCCAAGTAATAAAGCCAGCAAAGAATCCAGTTTCTTGACTGGAAATAAACCCTTCTGAACTTTGTAGGACTTGTTTACGAGTAACTGGATTGTGCTGTTAGAAGCACACAGTGGCATGAGCTCTGGTGGGTGCCTGTTTCATTGAGTGAAATGCAGAATGTGAGCAGATTTGATATGACAAATAAACATTCCCAGCAACAGTACGTGCAGGAGGATTTTTTTTTTGTATATTTAATCACCTGCAAAGTGATTTGTGTCTTAACTCTTAAGAGCAGCTCTGCTTCTGAAATCTCGTGCGGCTTTTCCGTTCAATCTCTTGTTATCAGAACTGGCGGGGATCTTCCAAACCCCACTGGAAAGAAAATGAAATCAGCAAGCACACAACTCATCTGTGCCGCTCTGTTGTTGTTCTTCCTTGGAGGTTTTTAAGCAGAGGTTGGATGGCCATCTGTCATGGATGCTTTAGCTGAGATTCCTGCATTGCAGGGGGGTTGGACAAGATGAACCCTTGAGGTCCTTTCCAAGTCTAAGATTCTATGATTCCTAATGTCAATAATTTATCGGTTTCTCTCCGCCATACATTTGCTGCAATGAAAAAACAAAAAACAAAATTAAGCAGCTGAAACTCCTGGTATTTTTAAACTCATCTGGGACTGCGGGAAATATTTGTTGCTGAATGCTGCAGTCTTCCTGGAGCAAGGACTGCTAGGAAGATGTCAAAAACCAATATGATATAGGAAGTCTTGAGTAAATTACAGCTTGCCTTCCTCTCCCTGCTCCTGCTTTGTCCCAACTATTGGAACAGAACCATAGAATTTGTGTAGCTTGAGGGCAGCTCACAATTCACCTGGACCACTTTGATAGCCAAAAATATCCTCGAAATTAATGAGTTTAGCAGCCAAAGTAGCATCCATTCTCACTTGTACTCACTTGTAAAGAGTCACGTAAGGTGAGCATTAGATGTTTTTGATGAATAACATTTTAGTTTTAGTTGAATAACATTTCTTTCCCACTCTGTCTCCCAAGAAAAACAGAGAATCTCGTGGCACTTTAAAGATGAACACATTTCATAGAATCCTAGAACTGTAGAGTTGGAAGGGACCGCGAGGGTCATCTAGTCCAACCCCCTGCAGAGCAGGAATCTTTTAATTTTGGCACAAGCTTTTGTAGGCCTTGGCCCCCTTCATCAGGGTTGCACAAAGTTTAACATAACTTGACAAGCATATTTAAATTCCATTCTGTGTGTGTTGTATGTGACTGAGGTCAAAATGAAATGTAAAAGAGAGCAGCAAGTTGCTAAGCCAGTTAAAACATGTAGTGTCCTAAAAACAAGTAAACATCAGTGAGTTCAATTCAAGCCACATATATCAGGATTGAATGGCCTGATATACAGTGGTACCTCGGGTTACAGACACTTCAGGTTACAGACGGACGCTTCAGGTTACAGACTCCACTAACTCAGAAATAGTACCTTGGGTTAAGAACTTTGCTTCAGGATGAGAAGAGAAATCGTGCGGTGGCGGCAGTGGGAGGCCCCATTAGCTAAAGTGGCACCTCGGGTTAAGATCAGGTTAAGAACGGACCTCCAGAACAAATTAAGTTCTTAACCCGAGGTACCACTGTACTGCATTGCATTTGAGCAATTTAATGCTGGAGTTTCCCTTTGAAACACCTTTAAACTGGTTACAATATATCCAATTGTATATACATTATACAATATAAAAAAAATCTCCTTCTGGTTACTGAATACTGTATTGCCAATTCTGATGTTAGAATTGTGTCCATATATTATTTTGCATGGAGGCGGACCTGTTTTCCTATGTAGAAAGCATTGCTGATAGATGAGGAGCTATGCCAGATTGGCATTATCTGCACTATTCTTGCTGGGTAGATGCAGGGACAAAATGGCCAAACTTTGGCTCGGTTAGCACAACTGGCATGTGCAGTGGGCATTTGCAGGCTCTTGCTTCCAGAGCGGGAGAGCTTCTGCATTTGGTTGTGTATTGTGTAGAGCGGCCCTGAACTTCATCCATCCTCTCCCTGTACTGTACTGCTGCCTGCTTCACCACTCAGTTGCCTGGAGTCAAAATCACCTCAAGGTACTCCAGGTTGCACATGTGCTCTAATGCACACACTGCACTGTTTTGCACGCTGAGCTTGATATATGGCACACTAGCTAAAGAAAGGTCGGTGACTTCTAGAAATGGAAAGATATGCCATTTTGGGTTTCTCTCTATTTCTCACTTCCCCAGTCTTGAATTCAGTTATCTGTGTTTCCGCATCGTGTGTGTGTGCTCATGAAAATTCACCTGCATTTTAGTGCAAGTTTCTCCACATTTTGGTATGCCATTTTGCCTGATATGCACATTTATTTTCATGATTTATTTACACTTTCCCGTAACATATGCATTTATATGCATATTGTTTGATTGGGAGAGAGAGGGGAAAAAAGATGGGTGTCAATATAATAATAATAATAATAATAATAATAATAATAATAATAATAATAATAATAATTTATACCCCGCCCATCTGGCTGGGTTTCCCCAGCCACTCTGGACGGCTTCCAACAGAACATTAAAATACAATAATCTATTAAACATTAAAAGCTTCCCTAAACAGGGCTGCCGTCAGATGTCTTCTAAAAGTCTGGTAGCTGTTTTTCTCTTTGACACCTGGTGGGATGGCGTTCCACAGGGCGGGTGCCATTACCGAGAAGGCCCTCTGCCTGGGTCCCTGTAACTTGGCTTCTTGCAGCAAGGGAACTGCCAGAAGGCCCTCGGCGCTGGGCTTCAGTGTCCAGGCAGAACGATGGGGGTGGAGACCCTCCTTCAGGTATACTGGACCAAGGCCATTTAGGGTTTTAAAGGTCAGCACCAACACTTTGAATTCTAATTGGAAACATACTGGGAGCCAATGTTGGTCTTTCAAGACCGCTGTTACGTTGTCTCGGCGGCCACTCCCAGTCACCAGTCTAGCTGCCGCATTCTGGATTAACAGTTTCAGAGGGTGAGTTCAGCTGGAAAAACAACAGGGGGGAAGCTAACACACCAAAGCCAACACCTCCTACCCCCCTCCCTGGAAGAGATGGTATGGCCTTTTCTGTGGTGGCACCTTTCCTACGGAATGCCTCGCAGAGAGAGGTCTGTTATAGCTCATCACTATACTGCTTCAGGCAGCTGGTAAAGACCTAGCTTTTTCAAAGGGGCTTGGGTTCACTGAGTAATTTTCTGAGTCAGTTCTGCGTTATGCTTTGTGGCTCTGGAAGTTGTTAAACAGGCTGGATATTGTTAGTTTATTGCTTTAGGTATGCATTGGGTGTTTTCTCTCTCTTTTTGGTTTTATTAGGGTCGTGTTTGTTCGATTCTGGTTTTATCACTGTTCATTAGCTGCCTCGAGCCTCTTTGGAGAAACAAGAGAGTATAGAAAACTTTTAAATAGATAATCTACCAAGGCTATGGCGAAATGGCAGCCTTCCCCAACCTGGTGCCACCAAGACAGCCTGGCTGTGCCACCTGGGGCTGATGGAAATTGCACTCCGAAGCATCTGCAAAGCATAAGGAATGGCCTGCATTAAGAGGGTGGTTGAAGGGAAGAAAAGCACCAATGTGAGCTGCCCTGGGTTTCGTGGTGTGGGATGCAAATGCAATCGATAAATGTAGGGCTTTATATAGCTCACCACTTTTGGCACAGGCTTGCCTCTCCCATCTCTTCTCTTTCACCCCCTGGGGTGAAAACTGAGCCACTCTGCCGCTATGTGTGTGTGTGTGGGGCACGCGCTTCTTCTCTTCTGCCTGGTTTACCTTTCTGGGTTTGCTTTTAATTATTTATTTGCATGGGCAAATCTTTCCAGGACCTTGAAAAAGGGAAGAGAGGATGTGTCGTGATTTCAGAAGCCATGCATTGTTAAAGAGCCTTTTAGCTAATTCTTCCCGTGTGAATGATGAGATTGATTAGGGTGACGTAAAAAGAGCAACACAAAGCAAAGAAGGGGGCTGTTCACAAACTCACCTGCACTCCCCAGTGGTTTGCTCCCCCCGCCCCCAAATGCTTAAGAATGAAAGAGATCCAGGATCTGTTTTGAAACAGAGCAGATCAAATCCTTACTGGGACATCTTTGGGCAGCATCGAAGGATGGTAATTTACGTAGCAGTAAAAGGAGCTTGAACGTCCTACTGGCATGTAACAGGCTCCCCGGCAGAATGTGATACTGTTAGCACAATGAGATACAATAGATATTAAATTGCACTGCTTGTTAAATTGGGGGTAACTGTCTCCAAACCGCTGAGTTGCATGAAAGGAGAGGACTAAATAAAATTCCAAGTGCACAGTGTTAATCGGAACGCTGTGTAATTGAGTAAGCCTATTATATTTCAACAGCTGTTTTAGACTTCTTCTTTTTTTTAAAGGTATTCATTCCCTGTGGATGTTTTCAGGGGGTTCTGCTGCAATGTGCAGGACGTGGGCAAGAAGCTTGTTCAATAAGCTATCTATGACTGCTTTGGCTTAAGGTGAAGGGGGGAGGGAATGTTCAGCATCCAAGAGTAGCCCCGAATAGAATAAAAACATTCATTCTTCCCTCCGTGGGTTTCCGAGCGTCTGAGCTGGAAGGTAGCAGGGTGAGCAGGAGCGGGAAACAAAGTCAACACTGTTGCTTGACACCAGACTGCCTCTTTTGGGTAGTTTTCCACAGTAGCAGAAAATAGCTGTGTAATCTGCAGCGGGCGGCTGAAGGCTTCATTTCAATAAATAAATAAATAAAACCCGGGCTGAAAGAAAATAGGCAAAGGGAGTGGACAGGAGGGATGACTGAACATGTCCGTTTGGGTTTCTCTCGCTTTCTCATTTCTCTCCAACATGCCCACCCCCTTCCTTAAGTTCAGTTCTCCGCATTTTTGCAGTTTGCCATTTTTGTTTTTTTTAAAAAAAAGTCGCTGTGAAAATCCATTGGAACTGTAGCTCCTAATATACACCTTTTTATATGCATTTTAAAAATAAACTTTTAAAAAAATTGCCTAATGTACATGTCGTCTTCTTTTTTGCCAACTGTTTTTTTAAAAAATGTTATATTCACCAGTATATTTCTAGGCACACTTTAACCTCATGTGTGCATTTTTGTACACATTCCCTTGATTGAGAGCAGCACTACAACGTTCAGAGAAGGGTGAATCTTGGAGGATGGCTGTATTTTGATTTGCATATCGTTTTGGAAAGTGCAAATTAGGTAAATTCACCTTGAAATGTGAACTGAATCTATTTTTTCTCCATCCTTAATGGGCACTGATTGTGCTGTGGCAGCCAATACTGGAGCAGAGGAAGAGCGTAGCAAGATTGCTCTTTCCTTTGTATTCCTTTATTAGAAATGGCCTTCTGCTCAACAAGATTTCCACAAATGTTTCTAGTCTCAACATCCTCAATATAAAGAGGCTTCAGATGTAGCATTTGTCTCCATGTTGTTCTAAGTGGTTTACAAGTATAAAATGCATTCAGATACAGTGGTACCTCTACTTACGAATAACTCTACTTACGAATGTTTCTACTTACGAATGGAGCTCCGTCCGCCATCTTGGATGCGGTTTAGATAGGATTTTTTTCTACTTACAAATTTTTAGATAGGGTTGCTTCTACTTACAATTTTTTTCTCCCAATACATTCCTATGGCATTCGACTTACAATTTTTTTCGACTTACGAATGTGCGTTCGGAACGCATTAAATTCGTAAGTAGAGGTACCACTGTATAACCATCCATAATTAAAATACAGTGCTACCTCTGTTCAAGTGCACAATTGGTTCCTAAAGTCCATACTTAACGTGAAGCGTACTTAACCTGAAGCGAACTTTCCCATTGAAAGTAATGGAAACTGGATTAATCCGTTCCAGACGAGTCCGCGGAGTACTTAAACTGAAAGTACTCAAACCGAAGCGTACTTAAACCGAGGTATAGATTAAAATGGGATAGATGGATAAGGATGGGGTAGGCAACCCATGGGCTGGATGCGGCCCAATCGCCTTCTCAATCTGGCCCGCGGACGGTCCGGGAATCAGTGTGTTTTCACATGAGTAGAATGTGTGCTTTTATTTAAAATGCATCTCTGGGTTATTTGTGGGGCTGCCTGGTACTTTTGCATGAGTAGAATGTGTGCTTTTATTTAAAATGCATCTCTGGGTTATTTGTGGGGCATAGGAATTTGTCCCCCCCCCAAAAAAAAATAGTTCGGCCCACCACATGGTCTGAGGGACGGTGGACCAGCCCACCACTGAAGAAGGTTGCTGACCCCTGGATAAGGAGGTCAAGGAACTGCCTGTGTAAACAGGTGCATTTGCCACCTTAGGGTAAAACACTCACCTCCACCAGGTGCTGGAGTGAAAACTACTGCTTTCAATGCCTTGTTTGAATCCTGAGGAAGTTAGTTTTCTTGATTTATTTTCAAGTACATGCTCTGTACATGCCCTTCAGATGACATTGATTGATGTTAGAGACTCCAGGGCTTCAAGGCTGAGCCCAGGGAGCTGTCCTCGGTGAGCGCTCAGGCTTCTTTTTCAAGCACGGATGGAAACAGGGATGCGCAACATCAGTGCCTGTGATTGTCAGACAGTAAGAAGCCTTGGGATTGGACTAGAGCACTGCCACCTGCCCTCTGCACATTAGACTCCAGTCCCAAGTTTCTGCAGGAAGCGCCAGTGACTCTATTTTGGAGAATCTCAGTCCCAGCTCTGGGTATGGGTACAGCTAATGTTTGTCGCAGCCTGGTTATATGACTTTTATTTTGGAATTCTGCAACACACCAATCTCTGCTCCTGTGGGGTTTTTTTTAAAAAAAACGTTAATTACTGCTGCTCCAGAGACCATAAACACATCATAGACAAGACTCATGAGAGGGGAATTTTATGCACTGAGTATTATGCTTGGATTGCACTATGTTTAAATTAATCTTAAACACTAGAGATTTGCACTTCTTTAATGGCAAACATTTACCAATAATTTATTGTAACACTATGGAAAGGGGTTAGGGTTGAATTTAATTTTAAGCCTCTCTTTCTTCCTCTTTGCTTTCATTTTCATATTGTCCATTTACTCTGAACTGTCTACACACAAAAAAAATGGTAAAATTGATTTTTTTATTATTATTTTGTACGGGATAGTAGCTGTTGGAAATTCTGAAAGCCCTTTTCATATTATTGCTCCTCAATGTTTACTTCATTCCAGGAGAGGTTTCTAAATGTACACTGCAAGTTGGGTTTATTGCCCCTTTCCTCTTTAATTGCTGCACTAATTTTTTTTAAAAAAACAGCTTCTTATTTTTATATTTAAGGGTCCCCAGGTGTGGAGATTTATTGGTGTTGGGGAATGATTGATAAATGATTTGAGTTAAATAGAAAAACTGGAGGCATTGTGCAAAACACAAATGGTGCCAGAATGGCTGCATAGGACCCCCTAAGCATATTTAATGTGATGCTTACTATATAGCTGCTGCTACTGCAGCAGCAGCAGCAAGCCACAAATGTCTACTGTTCTATCAGGATTATTTTGTTTCTTTTTTTTTTAATGACAAGAATTGCTAATGACGGACTGAGTTTCTATAAAGATATAAGTTTTGTTGTCTGGTATCATTAAATTGGATGAAGCATGGCATTTTAAAAAAGATATAAAAGGGAGCCAGTGTGGCATAGTGGTTAGAGCATTGGGAGGTGCAATAGACACAATAGAGAAGGGGCCTGTCTGATATGAAATGGAAGGCAGTTCCAGAGGGTAGTTGCTGATCCTCTTGATAGGATGGAATCTTCAGGATGCCCTGTCTTGCAGAACACTGTGATTGGTTGGGGGTACAGCAGATTCTACCTTAAACCTAGCCCAGTAGCAAGGGTGCCAACTTGAATAAAATATTGTGGGAGCCAAGGTACGCCCTGCCCTACATAATCAGTCACATGACACATGCACACACCATTTGAATGGGAATGCCCATCAACTTTGTGGGGGCCCGACCCCCTCAAATATTTTATTGTGGGGGCCGAAACCCCTATGGCCCCTAGGAGTTGGCTCCTATGCCCAGTAGCTAATTGGCAGCCAATTCATTTTTATTTTCAGCAGCGTAGGATGATGGCAATATTCTGCCTCAGTGAGCTTGATATAAAGTACTTTTATGGGCACCTTCCTTTTGGTTTTCTTCTGACATGGTTCCATCTGGGCCGGGGGGGGGGGGGGAGAATAATATGATGTACCATGTTTCGACAGAAGTGTCATAGAATCATAGAAAGCCAGTCGCCTTCCGAGGCGGGCAGGATTGCGGTCAGGCCTCGGACTCTTCCTGTATCCAGCGGGGGGGGGCGTGGCTAGTCCCCCCGCGTCATAGTGGGAATCCCAGTTGCCTCACAGCCACATTCGGCCAATCCGGTTGGCTGGGGGCGTGGCTTGCAGCATTTAAACAGCCGCATGGCTGGGAGTTCACCCTTCTGTTCCTGCTTATAATCATAGAACTGTAGAGTTGGAAGGAACCATCCCATCCAACTTCCTACAATGCAGGAATCCCAGCTATAAAATCCCTGATAGAGGCCCATCCAACCTGTCATTAAAAACCTCCAACAAAGGAGTGAGAGCCCACCACCTTCTGAGGTAGTCAATCCCACTGTTGAACAGCTCTTCCCATCAGAAACTTCTTCCTAATGCTTAGTCAGAATCTCCTTTCTTTTAATTTGAATGCATTGGGTCAGATCCTACCCTCTGGAGCAGCAGAAAACGAACTTGCTCCGCCTTCCACGTGACAGTGCTTCAGATATTTGAAGATGGCTGCCAATCAAATCTCCTCTCAATTTTCTGTTCTCCTAACTGAATATACCTGACTCCTTCAACTGTTCCTCATAAGGCTCGGTTTTCAGACCATTTAACATCTTGGTCACCCTCCTTTGCACATCTTCCAGCTACTCCATGCTTTTCTACCTGTTCCTGGAGGGAGCATGTAGCATTAAAGTGGAATAACGGGAAGACAGCAATTAACAGAAAACAGGCCGTTAAAGAGTTACCCCACAGTATTTGGTTGTGGAAGGTGACAGGACAACCCCACATTCAGACTCTTCTGGCTGGGGAAAAATCTTCAAGCCTCTGAGCATTTGCTGAGATGAAAGCCTTAAATAAATTAGCCAGTCATGAAGGCACAATTTTGTTAATCACACACAATCATATACTTTGTCTATTAGGCCAGCTGCATTCAGTGCTCCTTTGCTGCCGACACCATTTTTTCCTGTTTTTTTTAGACTGATATTAAAACTCTACAATCAGGAACTTGTTTTTACAGTTAGAAAAAGATGAGCATGCAGCCTTGAACATTAATGAGATAATTTTAAAACAGTCAGCGTTATTTGCAAGAGTTTTCTTATTCTTGAATTCAGTTCCCACTAACAATGGCAAGTAGAAAAAGGCATTTGGAGGTTAATTTCTTCACAAGAAATGATTTGTGTGTGAACATCCAGAGGGGGGAAAATTGAGAGAAGTTCTAACGTAACAACTTTGTTCCATGAAATTAATTATTCCTGCAGATGGCGAGATGTGGAGATTGCACCTGTATACTAATTAAAGATATTACTTGTTATTAATTTTTGGATTTTTAACTGGAATGGTTAAACACATTTACATCTTGCTAAACTATCAGGAGCCAGTTACAGGTAGGTAGCCGTGTTGGTCTGAGTCGAAGCAAAATAAAAAAAATCCTTCAGTAGCACCTTAAAGACCAACTAAGTTTTTATTTTGGTATGAGCTTTCGTGTGCATGCACACTTCGTCAGATACACTGAAACAGAAGTCATCAGACCCTTATATATATACAGAGGGTGGTGGGCGTTGGTGGGAATGGGTGATGGGCTGATGGGAGTGGTAAACCTGTAGATGGTTGTTAACGACTGCTGATGACTGCAATTAGTCCCCCCCAGGACTGCGGTCAGAGGTCAGAGCAAACAAACAAGGACCTTAGGGTCCAAGGACCTGGTCCAAAATGGACCATGGTCTGAAAACAGCTTACTAAGAAGCAAAGCTAGGTTCAATTAGGCTGTTCAGCAGCCTTTCCCAAAAGCAAAAGGCTCAGACTGAGAAACCAAGCCCAGAGCAGCAGTTACATAGTGACAAGCATGGGGAGGAACATTTGCTTGCATGCTGAGGTTTCTCCTGGTAATGACTCTTGTCTGAACCCCTGGAAAGCTGCTACCAGTTCTTGTAGACAATGCTGAGCTAGATGGACCAATGGCCTGATTCAAAGGCAGCTTCCAATGCTCCTAATCAGGCCCCTGTTGGTTCTGTAAGCCACCTTTTCCAACTGGAATGAAGAGACATAGTACTCACCGTGACCACTGCATGGGTGGCACTAAAGTAAAGGTAAAGGGACCCCTGACCATTAGGTCCAGTCGCAGACGACTCTGGCGTTGCAGTGCTCATCTTGCTTTACTGGCCGAGGGAGCCGGTGTACAGCTTCTGGGTCATGTGGCCAGCATGACTAAGCTGCTTCTGGCAAACCAGAGCAGCGCACGGAAATGCCGTTTACCTTCCCACTGCGGTACCTATTTATCTACTTGCACTTTGACATGCTTTTGAACTGCTAGGTTGGCAGGAGCTGGGACCTCCAACCATTCAGGGTGACTTCCAACCGAATATTAAAAACATGATACAGCATTAAACATTAAAAACTTCCCTAAACAGAGCTGCCTTCTAAAAGTAAGATAGTTGCTTATTTCCTTGACATCTGATAGGAGTATGTTGCACAGGGCAGGCGCCACTACCGAGAAGGCCCTTTGCCTGGTTCCCTGTAACCTCACTTCTCGCAGCAAGTGAACCACCAGAAGCCCTCGGCGCTGGACCTCAGTGTCTGGGCTGAACAGTGAAGGTGGAGGCGCTCCTTCAGGTATACAGGGCCGAGGCTGTTTAGGGTTTTAAAGGTCAGCACCAACATATTGAATTGTTCTCGGAAATGCACTGGGAGCCAATTTAGGTCTTCAGGACCGGTGTTATAGGGTCTTGGCAGCCACTTCCATTCCGCAGTCTAACTGCCGCATTCTGGATTAATTGCAGTTTCTGAGTCACCTTCAAAGGTAGCCCCATGTAGAGTGCATTACAGTAGTCCAAGCGGGAGATAACTACTAGAGCATGCACCACTCTGGTGAGACAGTTCATGGGCAGGTAGGGTCTCAGCCTGTGTACCAGATGGAGCTGGTAGACAGCTACCCTGAACACAGAATTGAACCTGTGCCTCCATGGCAGCTGTGAGTCCAAAATGACTCCCAGGCTGCGCACCTGGTCCTTCAAGGGTACAGTTACCCCATTCAGGACCAAGGAGTCCTCCACACCAGCCCTCCCCCTGTCCCCCAAGAACAGTACTTCTGTCTTGTCAGGATTCAACCTCAATCTGTTAGCCGCCATCCATCCTCCAACCCCCTCCAGGCACTCACACAAGACTTTCACTGCCCTCACTGGTTCTGATTTGAAAGAGAGGTAGAGCTAGGTATCATCTGCATATTGATGAATTTAGCTTTAGTTTAGGTTTCAGCTGACAACAAGTAGTGGTGATGTTTAGCAAATGGTTGCACGAAACAGAGACATGCAAAATTGCAGCTACTTGGATGGTTAGTTAACCTTTGGCCTCTGGCTCAGCTGAAACATTCGGCATGCATTTCATGAGAAAATGAGGGAGATGTTCTGAGATTTGTGATGCTTTTCCATGCATCACTGCTGTGATGGGTAAATTTGGCTTGGTCTGCAGTTTTCTGCTCTAGGACTCCTCTGGAGAGGAGTGTCCCAACATGTGCAGAAGAACTCAGGATTGTGATGAATTGCCAAAACCACATGCTGCCCTTCTGCTACTACTGTGCTTGGCGCTTGGCCACCTTGTTCCATTTCTCATTTTGTATGAGCACTTATTTCTACTTTTCCTCTGAAAATTTCAGAAGAGAGTTCTACAGGTCTTTCAGGGAGTTATTTTGGAGTGTCTCAAAATAAATGTCCTAGCATTGTAGAGAGGTCCATTTGGCTAACACCCTGCTCTTAATCACTTCACACAAGTGCTTAAAAGATGCTACAGTTGAAACCTGCTTGTAAATCTCATCTGTGCTGAAAACCTTGATCTCTAATCCCAGAGGACAGGCTGCACTTCCTTCAGGAGGCCTGATACCCTGCACATGTTCAAGAGCTCTTTCTCCTGTATTACATTACATGTGCCATGAATGAGCTGTAAATTAATAGGGTGTGAATTGCATGAAAGTGTCGTTGATTCAGTGAGGTTCACTTCCATGTGGCATAATAATAAGATCGCTGAATCATTTCTGCCTATTGTTTTCAAATCTTACACAGAAAGAGATCTTCTATAATTTATTTCCATGGCACTCTGCTCTTACTTTTTACACTCAGCCCTAAATTTTACAGCTGGAAGTTTTTGGAGCCATTTCTTCCTACTTGCAGTATGAGTTCAGAATTCATGATGACTATAATTTTTTGATGGAAAGCAGTGTCACGGAGTTCTGGAAGCCTTCTGAGCATGCAGTGTGTGTGTGTGTGTGTGTGTGTGTGTGTGTGTGTGAAACACAATTGGCTCACAGTGCAGCTTCTGGAGTTCTGGAGCTGGCAAGCTGCCTGGTTTTCTTTGGACAGCTTTGTTATTATTAATTTTAGAAATTTATATCTCTGCCCATCAATAAATATTCCCTTATGAGTAAAACAATGCAACCCCCCCAGAAAAACAATACATCATAATTAAAAATCAACAACAACAAAAACACACAATAGAAGACAGCAAAAAGCAGCACAAAACAACAACAACGAACACTCGTTATAGCAGAGACTTCATAAAACAGCTTTTTAGAAACACAATGAAAATGTAATCTCTATGTAAAATAGCAGTCATCAGGATTGGGAAAGAAAGAACGAGGTGACTCCAAGTGACTACAAAAATGTGCCATGTTAGCATTGTACTATGTAGTGGTATATTAGCACCATAATGGTGCTGGCTTTGTTCAGTGGCCACTGAGGAAACTCCGCTGGTCCATTTGGGTTTTTTGAACTCCAGTTTTGGTGGGAGGGGATTTATGGGTAGGGTCATAGCTCATCTGCTTCACATGCGATTTCCCGTTTGAATCTCTGGCATCCCCGGGGGAGGCTGGGAAAGATCCCCGTGTGATACCCTGGAGTGGTGCTTCCTATCAGTGAAGCCAATCCTGGGCTCGGTGAGCCAATGGTCTTGACTTGGAATAAGGCAGCTTCCTATGTTCCTGTGAATGGCAGCCTTCTCAAACCCCATCACTGCTGAGGATCTGCCTGTGGGGCAATCCTTAGGCCTGGTCCAGAGGCTCTGGCTGGTGAAGAACACTGTGGCTAGACTGTTTCTGGGGGCAGACTATTGGCAGCACGTAACTGGTGCTGAAAAGCTTGCACTGGCTGCCCATACACTGCTGGGCCAGGTTCAAGGTTATTGTTGCAGTTTACAAAGCCCTTAACAGCTTGGGTCCAGGTTACCTTGAGGACTCCCTAATCTCTTATATCCCTAATCAATCACTCAGGTCTTTGGGGAGTCGCTGGTAGTGGTCCCCCATGTCTTGTATCCATGGCTCATATCCACCAGGAACTTTGTGTTCAGTACTATGGCCCCAGTTTTATGGAACTGGCTTCAGTTTGAGTTCAGAAAGGCCTTTTCTTTGTTAAATGTCTGGTACCTACTGAATACTTTAAAAATAAATAAATTCAGCAGGCATTTTACCTGGAATCTTATTTCATTGTTGTCATTGATTGTTAACTTTCTGTATTGTATTTCTTGCTCACTGCTTAGAGATCATTGCCATTAAGCAGCATATCAATCATTTAAATAAATAAAATGAATCTGATCTGTCAGCCACATCCTGTTCCCCACCTTGAAATAGAGGGTGCCTTCAATTAGAGAACTGCCCTCTGACCATCATCCAAATAGGAGACCATCTTCTGTAAAATACAGCAGAAGGCCACTCTGCAAGGGGGGCAGTAATCAAGAGTGCTAGGATTACGCACCATGTAAAAGCCATCCCACCATTATGTGTGACCATCATGTTCTGCAAGTTTGCCCCTGAAAATATGTACAGTACTTGAGATTTTAAAAAAGACTTTAAAAATGGCTATAAGCCAACATGGGGGGCAGGCAGAGGTGGGTGAAAATTGCCCTTTGATCTTCTGCTTCGTTCCTTAGCTTCCTACTTTATCTGATTGAAAAATGGAGTCTAGATTTTCTGTTATCCCACAGAGGCACAAGACTGTCACAAGGACATGACTTAATTATTAGAAGCCTCTTTTCTTCCCAATTAGTTTTGCTCAACCCGAAGTGATGATGTTCTCCCAACCTCCCCACCCCCACCCCTTAGCACTTCTTGTTCTAATTTTAGGTTTTTCTCCTTCATTTCTATGACTGTTTTGTGCTACGGGCGATGGGGGGAAAAATCATGAGAAACTGCTGATATGGGTGTGTGAGAGAGATTATAGAATGTGGGGATGTGAGAATTGGGAATGCCCTCTGGATTCTGAGATTGAACGGACATAAGAATGTAAAAGCAGCCTGCCAGATCAGGCCAAGGGCCCATCTAGCTGAGCATCCTGTTCTCACAGTGGCCAGCCAGATACCTGTGGAAAGCCCAGAAGCTGGACATGAATGCAGCAAGCACTCTGCCCACCTGTGATTCCTACCAACTGGTATTCAGAGGCACAACGCCTGAGACTGTGGAGGCAGAACATAGTCATCGTGGCTAGTAGCCAGTGACAGCCTTGCCCTCCATGAATTTGTCTAATACTTTTTTAAAGCCATCAATTAAGTGAGCAAATCATAGAATCATAGAGTTGGAAGAGACCACAAGGGCCATCCGGTCCAACCCCCTGCCAAGCAGGAAACACCATCAAAGCGTGCCTGGCGTATGGCCGTCAAGCCTCTGCTTAAAGACCTCCAAAGAAGGAGACTCCACCACACTCCTTGGCAGCAAATTCCACTGTTGAACAGCTCTTACTGCCAGGAAGTTCTTCCTCATGTTTAGGTGGAATCTTCTTTCTTGTAGCTTGAATCCATTGCTCCGTACCTGCTTCTCTGGAGCAGCAGAAAACAACCTTTCACCCTCTTCTATATGACATCCTTTTATATATTTGAAATGGTGTCAATACTGCAGTAAGATCTGCAATTTGACACCCTGGGATGTGGTGTGTGTTTGTAAATGAATAGGTTGAGTGTATGGGTGATTTGTGTGTTTCTGAATGGATGGGTGGGGTGTGGGGTGATTAGGAGAACGATAGAGAATGATAGAGAAGTGTGGGGTAGCACCGAGGGCCTTCTGGCAGTTCCCTCATTGCGAGAAGTGAGGTTACAGGGAACCAGACAGAGGACCTTCTCGGTAGTGGCACCCGCCCTGTGGAACACCCTCCCAGCAGATGTCAAGGCAATAAACAATTATTTTACTTTTAGAAGACAACTGAAGGCGGCCCTGTTTAGGGATGTTTTCAATGTTTGTTGTTGTACTGTTTTTAATATTCGGTTGGAAGCCGCCCAGAGTGGCTGGGGAAACCCAGCCAGATGGTCAGGGTATAAATATACTATTATTATTATTATTATTATTATTATTATTATTATTATTATTACTACTACTACTACTACTACTACTGAGGTCATCACCACCCCACAATCCTAATTGGTAGAGAGAGCATGCAACCAAAAAGATCGATTCCATTGGCACCGCTCTCCAGACCTCTCTGTGAGGAAGCACTCAGAGAAAGGCCCAGGACAACCATCTTATTGCTCACTAGGTTCCTGTTGGGATAGATGTTCCATTTCGATCCTGGGATCTACATGGCTTTATAGTTTAAGACCAGCACTTGGAACTGGGTACAGGCATGTAAAGGTTGTCAATGCAGCTGTGCTCGAACACATGTTTTATGTTCATACTGCCAACTCTCCATTAGCAATCTGTAGGCTGCATTCTGCACCAGATTCTGTGTGTGATGTACTGCAGTAACTTTTTTTTAAAAAAAGAATTGTTTCAAGACTTTATCAAGAAGTTGAAATAACTCTCCAGTGAGAAATATGTGATACAATAAATAAAAAACCAAGAGAGATCAAAGCTGAAAACACCAGGGTTCACAGCCATTACCTCATAAAATAAAGTACATTTTCAAGAGACTACACATGAAATTAGATGTTACAACAAAAGAATGGTTCGAGACAGAAATAATGCAATCTAAATGTCATAAATACAATAAAGCCATATTTCATCAGGACTTTCCAACCCCATATACTTATATGACATGGTCTGTCATATAAGTAACAAATGGAGGCAAAATCCATGTGTGTATTAGAGATATAGGAAGGAATCATTTCCCATGCTTCCCTGTACTTGCTGCTAGCACCACTTGTTCCATTCTGCTGCAGTTCATCTGCAGCCAAAAGCTACTTTATTCTTTTCACTGCTGTGGTGAAATTATGTAACTTACATAATCAATTTTGTAAATTACCTTGTCATCACATTGTTCTACCCCATTCATTTCAGGGCAAAGGAAACAGGATGCAAACCAGGGTGTGTGCAATCAATTATGTGTCATTTGTGGACTAAAAGCAACAGAGGATATTGATTGTATTCGCTGAATTGATTTCCATTCTAGAAATGGGATAAATAAGTAGACATTAGCAATTTCCACTCACATTTCTGGTTTTGTTGGAATTCTCCGACATCGTGTGTGTGTGTGTGTGGAACAGTTTGTTACAAACAACATGCAGACAGTTGTCTCCATTGCTGAACCTTGGGTTTTAAATGGGGGGAAAGGCGTTCTTGCTAAGCCCTGCCTAGGCAGGGGTTACAGAGTTTGGTGGAGAGTCTTTATAATTGCTGGCGGTCCAGTAATCTCAGTGCTGCACTGGAGGCCACAAGTGAATCATAGCAATTTAGAAGGACGGTAGCAGGCGTTTTTTTTGGAATTGGAGCACAATTTCATGAAGGAAGCGATTTCTCAAAGGCTAGGTTGTATACTGGAAGAAAGTAGCAGGTTGTATCCACAGTGATTCCCTTCAGTCCCCAGAATTTTCCATAATTGGCTACTGGTCAATTAGATGGATTAGCAGATCTGGCAGCACATATTTGGGGATTTGTCTTCCTTTCCTCTACCCTGCTGTGCTTCAGAAAACTTTCTTCTGAGAAATGCCTTTTTAATCATGATTTGTTTGGCCTTGGACCCTTGACAGGTTTAAGATTTCACAGCCCTTTGGGCCTGTAATGAAGAGCTATGGAAAGGGGGGGAGGTGTTTCTGCCATTCTTGCTGGTCTCCCTGCAGTTGTGCCCAACCATTAAAAGTGTGTAACTTAAAACCTGGTGAAACTTTCAGTTGGTCTATAACCTATTGATTATACTCCTAGATTTAGCATTGAGAATTGCATTCCAAAACTGTGTAGAATTATGTATCTTTGGTATATTCCATATTCAGTTGAACACAACCATTGTGGTGTAGTGGTTAAGAGTGGTGGACTGGTAATCTGGGGAACCAGGTTCGCTTCCCCGCTCCTCCACATGCAGCTGCTGGGTGACCTGGGGCTAGTCACACTTCTCTGAAGTCTCTCAGCCTCACTCACCTCACAGAGCGTTTGCTGTGGGGGAGGAAGGAAAAGGAGATTGTTAGTTGCTTTGAGACTCCTTAGGGTAGTGATAAAGTGGGATATCAAATCCAAACTCCTCCTCCTCTTCTTCTCATAGAGAAAACAAAGGTGCCAGAACTCACTATGAGCACCTCCCTCATTCTCTTAGAATGACAATGCTGCCCTCCTGAGAGGTGCTGGAACTGAGTTCTGGTGAGTTCCAGCTGAAAAAGAAGCCCTGAGCTCAACGATGGTTAAAGCTACATGAGCTGTAATCTTTATTTATCACATTTATATCCCAGCTTTTCTCCAAGGAGCTCAAGGTGTAGCATACATGGTTTCCCTATTCCTCATTTAATCCCCACAACAACCCTGTGAGGTAGGTGTGGCTGAGAGGCCGCCACTGGCCCAAGTTCACCCAGCAAGCCTCATGGCTGAGTGGGGATTTGAACCCTGGCCTCCCTGGGCCTAGTCCGATGCTCTGACCACTATACCAATCATCCTGGCTTCCACCTTGCAACTCCCTGTGGATATAAAAGGTGTGTGTTCTGCCACTGCAAATCTGCAGTGTATTTTTCCACCAGCCATAGATAGTCATGGGAAGAGTGGCTACTGCGACATGGATATTATGTTCTTCCACGATTTACTGCTCCATTATAGAGGCAATGTGAAAGCTGGCATTGCATCAGCATTGGGGAACTTGCAGCCCCTAGATGTTGCTAGACTCCATCTCCCATCAACGCCACCCAACTTCAAAACACCTGTCTAGCAAAACGAAGAGGGGAAAACCCACTCACGTGTTTCAAGAGGAAGCACATGTAAAAACAGAACCTACGTGTTTTCACTCCCAGGTCACCAACTGCTGGTACACAACAACCATACCTATTTTGTAACACTTGCTCTTATTCTTCTATCACAACCCTGTGTTTGCAAGGGAAGGGGTGGCATGGCAGGATTGCATCATTTCATACGGCCAGTTTGGCATGAAGCTAAGGCTCCAGAAAGTGTGATGTTGTAGGCGGTCTTGTGAAGAACCTGAGAGTGGCTGAGATTGCAGCTTGCCACATTCTATCTCCTCCCATTGCTTTCTGCAATGTGGTAAACGGGGTTTTCTTGCAAGTGCCGGATTGAAATTGGCCATCAACAAACAGAGCATTGTGGGGAGAGACAGAACTGGACTTGGATCTGCAAAACAAACTTCATTTCTGCCACGGAGATAATATGTGACTTTTAATATGGACTCAGTCTGACCTCTATGTTTTCCTCCCTTGTGGTTTTGATTTGGGCTACTTTAAAATAAGGCTGCATTTTAAAATTTAAAATTTAAATTGTATTTTAACCCGTATTTTAATTGTTTTTTTTTCTTTTACATCTTATTGTAATTTTACTGGTGTCAGCCGCCCTGAGCCCTGTTTTGACTGGGGAGGGCAGAGTATAAATAAATTATTTATTATTATTATTATTATTAACCAAGTCAGTGCCTGCTGGGCTCGGTTCCAGTCTGTACAATGGGAATAACTGTGACTAGCTCATGGCACCTTCGTTTTTAAAGCAAACTGCAATGAAGAGTGCAAAGCACTTATAGTTAAAAGTGTACTGAAAATAAATGGTAGCAAGCAGAATGTTCCCGGAGGCTAAATTCCTGATAACTGAATTCTGCAGCAACTTCTTATGACTTTGTAGATCTGTAGCTATGCAAGGATGAAAGGATGGAACTGTTTCCTATTTCATCTCTGTCTTACAAAGCTTGTGGTATTGGGAATGGGTTCTCCTTCTGGAATTCTGGAATAATAATTTGTTACTGCCTCTTAATTTGTTCTGCTTAATGTAATATTTCATAGCGCAGTTCCTGAAGCATACGTTTTGCACACATGGATCAAAGCATAGATCTATGGCAGTCACCCCAACAAGGGACGTGGCACCAGTTTGCTTACAGGCTAGAGAGTCCTGCAACAGCACCAGCTGTTATTTGCCATTTTACAAGGATATTGAAAGGTGAAATATGTTTTAAAGCACACCACCTGAAATAATGATACACTTTCTTGCACTTTTAATCATGCATTTTCATTTGAGTTTATTTCTTTAAAACATCTGTAAACCACTTGATTTAGAAAACCAATCAATCTCTGAGCACTGTGCAACTTAAAAAACAGCAAACTGTATCCTGAAAATAACAATACAACATAGACCAGTAGTATAAAAACCCAATAAAAACAGGGAATTCTTA
This sequence comes from Zootoca vivipara, assembly GCF_963506605.1. Classification (NCBI taxonomy): domain Eukaryota; kingdom Metazoa; phylum Chordata; class Lepidosauria; order Squamata; family Lacertidae; genus Zootoca; species Zootoca vivipara. The sequence goes on along the minus strand of NC_083285.1, from coordinate 48,643,862 downwards.
TAGGGCTGGTCCCTCTTTTATGAGTCAGAGAAGGCTTGGGCAAAAAGGTACGTCTTTACAAGACATTCGAAGCACTTGATGGTTGCTGCTTCACATATGACAGAGGCAAAAGACATTCCCTAGCAGAAAGGCAGTAGCGAAAAAGGCCTGCTTTCAGGTCACCATCCTATGACATCTCTATAGCAGGGGTCAGCAAACTTTTTTAGCAGGGGGCCGGTCCACTGTCCCTCAGACCTTGTGGGGGGCCGGACTATATTTTGGAAAAAAAATATTAACGAATTCTTATGCCCCACAAAATAACCCAGAGATGCATTTTAAATAAAAGGACACATTCTACTCATGTAAAAACACCAGGCAGGTCCCACAAATAACACAGAGATGCATTTTAAATTAAATGACACATTCTACTCATGTAAAAACATGCTGATTCCCAGACCGTCCACAGGCCGGATTTAGAAGGCGATTGGGCCGCATCCGGCCCCCGGGCCTTAGTTAGGGAACCCTGCTCTATGGGGTTTGGTACCCTGAGTAGAAATTTCCCCAGATTATCTGATTTTACAGGTCTGTATGGGGCAGGCAGTCTTTGAAATAACCTGATCTTGAGTTGTCATCATCAGCCTATGCTGTCAGTTTTGCATCTGAATTTGTGTGTGTGTGTGTTGCATCAGGGGATCAGTGTATCTTATTGGCAAATGCCCCAACACCCCTCCTTTCCCCCCCTTTTCTTAGGTAAAAGCAGATTTGGGAAGGGAGCATTTGGGAGAGGAAAAGCTGCAGCAGCGAAGTACATAACCCTTTCTCCTCCTGCAGCTTCTCCTCTCCATATCCCTCACATAGTTAGTTCCACCTCCTGCAGGAATAAAAGCTAGTGCAGGTTTATTTGGAGTAGTGAAAATGTGGATAGCATTCAGGGGGGGAGTCAAGCACAACTCCCCCAGCTGCTTTTCCACTCCCAGGTTCCCCCCACAAATTTGCATTCCAGAGATACCAGGCAAGGCAGTGTCAAATTCTAAAAGGATCTGATGCACAATTTATCCCACTCAGTCAATGCTTTGGTGAATGCAGTATCTAAACTGCTGCTGTTGGCAGTAGTGATTACCTGCAGTTTGTCTGAATGCTAAGAGGGCCTTAACATTTTGACAAACCTCTCTGCTTTCTTGGCTTTTGATCATCAGTAGCATCCTTAAAGTTTACTCTCCTGCTATTCCTGGGTCGTTGTTGTTGTTGTTGTTTTCCTAAGAAAAGAAAAGAGCTCTAGAATCTGTCACAAGACGCCTGTTTTCATTAAAATCCTTAAAGCTGAAGTTGTCAGGAGCTTACTTACCATTATCTGTATAGTAATGAGCAAGGGAATTTGTGCCACTCCACAGTTGCAAAGGCAGTGGCAGCGGTTTGTGACAGCCCAACTTCCCCAGAGTTAAAGCCAACAGTCAGCAATTGATTAACATAACAAAACAAACGCACATGCAGACTTCAGCGCCAAGGAGGAGTTAGGTGGAAAGAGACTGGGAACCTCAGGGAACTCTATGGGGCAAAGAACCAGTGTGGCTGGATTTCAAAGGATAACAAAATACTAAGGCCCAAATTAAATACCACGCACCAACACAAGGAACTGCCTCCCAATGGGCCTTCTCTTTGGTTTAAGCCAGGGGTCAGCAAACTTTTTCAGTCCACTGTCCCTCAGACCTTGTGGGGGGCCAGACTATATTTTGAAAGGGGAAAAAAGAAGGAATTCCTATGCCCCACAAATAACCCAGAGGTGCATTTTAAATAAAAGGACACATTCTACCCATGTAAAAACACGCTGATTCCCAGACCGTCAGCGGGCCAGATTTAGAAGGTGATTGGGCCAGATCCGGGCCCCGGGCCTTAGTTTGCCTACCCATGGTTTAAGCCCACTGCTTTGGGAACATGACATTGAGTGGGGGGAGGGAATTGTGCTTTTTTGCTACTTGCCCTTTACCTGATCCAAATTTGCCTAAGTGGTATTTCCCCTTGCAGACATACAATTCACACCCAAGTGAGAACAGACTCAGAGCTGATTTCATTTCCCTCTCAGAAACACGATTGGATAACTGGGTGCTTTATGCTGAACATTAGCTGGGAAAGGCTGGGAGAGAGGAATTATCTTATTTCACCGAAAGGTTGAAAACACACATACCGTTCCCCATTAACTCAGGTCATTAAGCAGCCCAAAACATTCATTATTTTTAATATGACAGGTCTTGTGCAAAGCTGCTTGTAAGAGGAGCAAATGGGAGCAGGGATGTGGCATTAGAGACCACACACTGAAATATCACCACACATGTAACAAACCCCACATTTCCAATGGAATTGGAAGTGGAAATTATCACAGTTCAGATGCTTGTCCGAGGCCAGGAACAGAAATTACACAAGTAAAAACGAATGGCAGTCGCTATTGTTGGTTTTTTTTAGTTTGCATATGTTGCATAAATAATTACATTATTTTCCATGTTGTTTTTGGCATTTCTCTTCTTTTGAAATGTATTGAAAATTATGTTAGTTTTGGTCACAGCAGATAGAGAGATAAATAGTGTTGGTTTCAGCAGAAGCTGAACTGTAGCAAAATGGAAACAGCACTGGTTGCAACAAACACAGGACAAAACAGAAATCACTGCCTCCCTACATCCCTAACCAACACCAAATAAGTGTTGAGGAGCTCCCACACCAGCAATAATGGGTTTGTTTGTTTTTTACTTACAGTATTGGATTTTTTACTTACAGTATTGGTGAGCTCCCGTTGCTCGGTCCCAGCTCCTGCCCACCCAGCAGTTCGAAAGCACATCAAAGTGCAAGTAGATAAATAGGTACCGCTCCAGCGGGAAGGTAAACAGCGTTTTTGTGCGCTGCTCTGGTTCGCCAGAAGCAGCTTTGTCATGCTGGCCATATGACCCGGAAGCTGTCTGCAGACAAACGCCGGCTCCCTCGGCCTATAGAGCGAGATGAGCGCTGCAACCCCAGAGTCGGACACGACTGGACCTGATGGTCAGGGGCCCCTTTACCTTTACCTTTTGTTTTTTACTTACAGTATTGTATTTTCCACAGGACAAAGAAATCAATATTAAATGAAGAAAAAAGTACAGGGTAGGATTTGGGTGATGTCAACATTGTATGGGTGCCACAAAAACACGAGCAGCACCAAGTCCACAACAAACTGCCAGGTAGCAGCATCCTGTGTCTGTCTCAGAATCAAGCTTCCCAGTCCTTCTTCGTGCCCAAGTCTTTCTGATTTAATTTTCATTGGTGTGAGGAGGGGGATTTATCAGTGGGCTGTTTGCAGTTACTGATAAAGTTGTCTGGAAATTCTGGGGACAGCCAGGAGGCTTCTGTGAACTTTCCTTGGATATCTGACATCATGGGGGCTGAACAACTTTGTTGAAAACAAAGGGACAAGTTCTGCACATCCCTAATGAAAGCCTTTGCATATAAACAAATGCACCATCCAAGCAGGAAGGATTTAGCTTGTCTTTGCTTTTGTTATTGAGAAGATCTTATCACTCATGAAAGGAGGCATTGGGTAGCAGTGTGTAGAGCAAGGGGCAGTATTGGCAAGCTCTGTGCAAATTCCTTCTACCAAAGCCCCTCTGGTTTTTCCTTGCAGCATCTCTCCCTTTCCAAAACTGAGCCTCTCCTGGGCAACAAATTGTAGCTCCAGTGATTTCTCCTTCCAGCCCCCAAGCCTCCTTTTATGAATAAAGCATGTACACACCAGACTTGCCAGCAGCCAGTAATCAGGCGGTTTTTGTTAAAATATAGCAACGGAGCGATGGTGAAAGAACGATATTTTGTTTTCAAGGAGAGTTGGTGTTTAATAACGATGTGTGTCTTGAACCAGGGGAGTAAATATAGTGGTAAGGAAAGCAAACCAGAGAATAGAATGAATTGCCTTTAAAAAAAGAGAGAGAGAGAGGAGAAGTTGGGGAGGGCATTTAAAACAAAGAGCTATTCTGTTGACCAGGTGATTGCTACAAATGGCAAATGGTATGTGGTAGAAGCTGGCCTGTCAAACAGTATTTCATTTTAAACACCCTGGATTAAGCTTGTTTATTGGGAAAGAAGTATGTATCCAGGATATATTGCTGCACCTATCAGCAAAGGCAGGGCATAAGGCACAACACTGTTTAATCAGCCTTTTGTAGGTAATGTGATGTTTCCACTAGGAATTGGCCATCAATCCCTTCAGTTTGATAAAAGCAGGCTTTGCATAGCCTGCAACAAACAATTCTTTAACTGGCATTCAAAACTGAAAAGAGTGCAATCCATATCTAGGTGGGGGATTGTTGACAAAGGGGCTGCATTCAGATGTGGAGTTTATTGCATTACCATTACTGGTTAAAATTCTTGGGCTTCTGCCCCAATTTCTCATGTTCCTTTTACACCACAGTACAACACTGTTGTATTATGGAACTATTACTTTTTGACCAATATATATTGCCATGTCATTCAAAATTGTAAACGGCAGGAAAGAAGTCCACAGTTGTATGGCACTATGTAGTGCACACGGCCCCTAATTTCATTGTGTGAGCAGAGATCATGAAAACCATGGAACATTGCAATGCAAAACTCCCACGAGTTAACAGGGTTGCAAATCGATATTTTTTTTTCTGGAAACAATTAACATGGGGATGGATGCTAAACTGCGCACAAGATTACACTACATTTCCAGAAGAGGCTCTTAGCCATTATTCCACACCACACTCCACTGTTTCTTACCTTTTCTGGGTTGTGCTGTCATAATGAGCCCTAATCTGACCTTAGATGACCAGCTATGAGGACCAAGAACCCCCAGAGCCAGGATATTTGAGAAAGCTGAGAAAGTCCCCCCACCACAGCACTGGTGTGGAAAGCCCTGCTATCCAGGGACCCTTCACCAGGCCTCCCCCAGGGGATGATGTTATGGAAGGACCTGCCTGACCTGGAGGCTGAAGCACCTACCCACCCAGTCCTTGGGAGCATTGGCACTAGTAGCTCAAGGGTCAGGCAGCTGGCCTGCAAAGGAGCACCCACCTGAGAGGCCTAGATCACTGTGCTGCTCAAGAGTAAAGGGCTTCTTCTGCACACTCTCAGTCTGTGTGTTCAGAGAAAAGCACCAATGCCTGGAGGGAAGGCGACTGTTCTGAGCAACACAAGACCCATGTTCTTTCCCCCAGAAGCTTGCATTTTATGTGGCTTTGGGAGTCATATGAGAATGACGGGAGGGCAGCTTAAGCAAAACAAGGGACGTGACTCCAGGCCCAAAGGCAGGCGACAGCTGTGGACAATAATATAATTCAGTAACCTGAATAGGAGATTGTTTCTGCATTTATTTAGATCAGTGCCCCCTGTAACACTCCTTGGAGCATGGCAGGATGACTGATACTTGGTCAAGCAGTTAATGCTTAACCTTTTCACTCCATGGTTAAGGTTTCGTAGCGAGCCTCTCTGTTGCAGGGATTTTATGATTTGCAGGCTGAGGTATGCCAGAATATTAACTGTGTGGTCCCTTCAGCACATACTTTTGAGCAAAGTCTGTGTGGGGTTAACAGAGCACAGAGCATGTCTTCCTCTGCTTGTTAATTCAACACCCCCCTTAAAAAAGCATAGCAAAAAAGTACACTAGCTCTGAATACACGAGGAAGGTCTGTAGCTCAGTGGCAGAACCCATGTTTTGCACAAAGAAGGTCCCAGGTTCAGTCTCAGGTATGTCTAGGAAAGAGTCTTGTCTGAAACCCTGGAGAACCTCTGCACGTCTGTGCGAACAATACTGGACCAAAGGTCTAATTCTTCCAAAAGCATCTTCCCATGCTACTAACCATGCCCCCATTGTTTCTTCAAATCACCTGATCCAACTGGGATGAAGAGATGCCATGTTTTCTTTCTGGCTCTTACCTGGAGAGGTGGGAGCTACAGCACAGCAAACATCAGCCCATTAACTTCCTTGGCCTGAGAGGTGCCCTGCTGGTGCAGGAAATGAGATTCCTGCTCCTTGCTACCCTGGACCCACATGTCCCCCAGGGCTTTGCAAAATATCAGTGAAATTACATTTCATATGATCAGTTAAAAATGAAAAAAGGTGAGTGCTGAGTTAGATGGGCCAAAGGCCTGACAGTGTAAGGCAGCTTCCTAGGTCCCTGTGGTCTTTTGTAAAGGGGCCCCTGACCATCAGGTCCAGTCGTGTCCGACTCTGGGGTTGCGGCGCTCATCTTGCTCTATAGGCCGAGGGAGCCGGCCTTTGTCTGCAGACAGCTTCCGGGTCATGTGGCCAGCATGACGAAGCTGCTTCTGGCGAACCAGAGCAGTGCACGGAAACGCCATTTACCTTCCTGCCGGAGCGGTCCCTATTTATCTACTTGCACTTCGATGTGCTTTCGAACTGCTAGGTGGGCAGGAGCTGGGACCGAGCAACGGGAGCTCACCCCGTCACGGGGATTCAAACCGCCGACCTTCTGATCAGCAAGCCCTAGACTCTGTGGTTTAACCCACAGCACCACCTGGGTCCCTTGTACTAAATGCAAATGATAAATCCAGAAGTGAGAGAGTGCTGAGACCAGGGCCACAAGGATGTACCAACAGGAGTACTGCCTTTGCAAATTCAGCGCTCCCAGTTGTGCATCCTCATCTCACCACATGAAGCTTGCCCACAAACAGAGGAGCAAGCTCAGTAGCTTACAGTGCAGAAGGTACTGTAATTGCTTGGGGGGGGGGGAGTGTAAAATGGTCTAACAATAGTGCCAAAGAGAGAGAAAGTGCAATTACAGTGTTGCTACGGTGATGTTAAAATCTGATGCGCATTTGAAACAAAATAAAAAAATTCCTTCCAGTAGCACCTTAGAGACCAACTAAGTTTATCACTGGTATGAGCTTTCATGTGCATGCACACTTCTTCAGATGTGTGATGCGCATTGATATTCAACACTCTGTAGTTGATGTTTTCTGTGGGATCATAGAATCATAGAACTTCTACTCTTGTCCCCTGAATCATTACTCACTTTTTGTCATAGGGAGCACAAATGAAATTGCAAGGCTGCCTTGTGAACTGATCACTTCTTCTCTGTTAGCTCACTTCTATGAGACATTCTGAAACTTTTTCTTTTTCGGTCCTCAGGCTGGTTTAAGCTTGAGATCTGTGAACTCCTGACTGGCTGGAAGCTGATTCACAATAGCAAGATAGAAACCCTTTTGACCTTGTAAGATATCAATGTTTCCCACAAACAAATTCCTCTTCAGGCAGAAAACATTGAAACAGTTCCATTTTAGGTTTAGACATCACAAAGTTCAGGGGTGTTGTTTGTTTTAAATGGATTGGAGGTAGTATGGAGAAAGCAGACAGGGAAACATTTTTCTCCTCCTCTCATAATGCTATAACCTATGGGCATCCAATGAAGCTTAATGTTGGAAGATTCAGGACAGACAAAAGAAAGTGCTTCTTCACATAGTAACTCTGGAATTCACTCTCCAGAGAGAGAGGCAGTAATAGTCACCCATCTGAATGGCTTGAAAAGAGGATTAGGCAAATTTGTGGAAGACAAGACTACCAGTGGCTTATAGCACTTGTGGCCATGTTCTTCCTCCACTTTCGGAGGCAGTGTGCTTCTGAATACCAGTTGCTGGAAACTGCAGGACGGGAGAGTATTCTCCCCTCATATCCTGCCATGTTTTATGCAAACTGTTGGGACTCCTAAGATTGGAATTTGATCTTTCCTAGCTATGGTGGAAGAAGCAAAAGCCATAGACAGCTACACTATGAACCAAAGTGGTGCCTCCTCAGATGGTGAAGTGGTGGTACCATTAATAATGGCAGAGTGAACGTTATCAGACCCATGAGGTCCAATCCACTAGGAAGTTGGGAAAGGCCCTTTTCTGAAATCGATGCCAGTCAGTGTAGTCCAGGGGTGAAGAACCTGTGGCCCTCCAGATGTTGCCAGGCTACACCATTGGCCTACCTGTCAATGGTGTAGGAGTTAGAGTCCTACAAGATACCTTGTGTTGTCAATCCTGAGTTAGATGGACCAACAATCTGAACTGGGACAAAGCAGCTTCCTATGTTCTCTTGTGCTTAGAAATAAATCTTGCTTTATTTATCTCAACTAATATTATTTTTCTTCAAGATGCCCCTCCCCCAACCTTAGCCCTTGTGAAACTAGGCTGCCATTATCCATTTTTCTATTCCGCCAGCTTTTCAAGAAGATGTTCAAGACTTGACCACTATATTTAAAAAAACTGGGATAACTTGGGATTCAAAGAAGGATGTCTGAAAACTGGATAATGTCCCCTGACATTTGACATTACCCCCATAGGCATAATCGAAGGGAGCAGCAAAAAAAGAAGAAGAAAAAGGCCTTTTGAACCAGCCCTTAGTCATCTGTCTCAGATGCTATTAGAACACGACTTAGTTTTGTTTTTTTTAAAATGTAACAGCAAAATTGTTAATGCTTTTGGAAATAGGCCAGTGGCTTGAGAGATGGATGGTATTTATTTAACTTGAGAGAAAGGAAGTTACACCATGACAAATTCTGTTCCTAAGACTTCTGGCACCAGGCACAGAATACCTATAACTTGCTGCTGCAACAGCTTCTAGGTGCCAGTCAATGCCATGCAATGTGATCTTATGCCAGCATTGCAGAGGGATTATAAAGAATATAGAGGCATAGGGAGAAATCTTGCAGTATGCAGGATTCAGGATTCCAGCCGCTCCACTTCCCATCACCCACCCCATCCCCACCTCAAAAAAAAAACCCTTAGTGTTCCATCACTACCAAGCACACTCAGTCTACGTTGGTCTATTTTTAGGGATGGTCCCCTCTTTAGAGTCTTTCTTACATTATATGTTTATTTCTATTCCTGCAAATCTTGCCTCCCCCCCCCCACTCAAGCTTGCCAATACCTCCCTTAGGTGCTGTTGTGGACTCATAAGCAACAACACTCACAGCCAGATCAGCAGAAATAGAGGGATTAATAAGGATTGCCTAGTTGAAGCAGACAAAGATCCATCTAGTCAATATTGTGTTTGACAGTGATAATCTAAATGCCTCTGCACACTCAGAAACATTAATGCATTGACCATCTCTTCTTGTTTGCCCACAGCGCCTGGTATTTAAAGGTATACTGCCCCCGTACATGGGATTTTTGTTAAACCATCATGGCTAATTGATAGATGAATATAGACCTCTGCAGATCTTCCCTGCACAAGACAGGGAAGGTTGGGGATTGGTTGGGGGACTCGTGCATGCCACAATGCTGGGGGTGGGGCCTGCCCCCGTTCACACTTTCAGCATTTTTGTGTTCGCCTGAACACAACCTTTTATTTCTCCAATTTTGAGGAAGAGGTACAAAAACCATTTTCAGACTTTGCAAATAATTTTGGTGTTTTGGATTGCAGATGCACAAATTTTCAGGCCTGTAACTCATGCAGCTGATATGAAATGGGGTTTTTATGTTGTGCAAAGTATGAAATTGCAGCTCCTTGATCTGTAAGAAAATCTGCTGCAAGAAGATCAATGCAAATGGCAAAATGTCTCAGCAAATAGTATTCTTTGTGTTGAGAGAGAGAGAGAGAGAGAGAATTTTGCAATCGCATGCAAGCATACAGCTTTCAGGGTACAATTGCATTTTGACAGTTGAGCTTTTAACCACTGTCAGCCAAAACCTGCCATCCAGCTCTGCTTTGGCATTCTTTTTTTTAAAAAAATTGTATTCATTTTAAAGCAACATACAAAAAATACATCAAAAAAGAGCAAGAAAAAAAATCAAAAAGAAAGAAAAAAAGAAAATGAAAAATATATAACATCTTAATCTTGTTTCATAACTTTATGGACTTCCTCACATCCCTCTCATTGAGTTCGTTATTATAGCTAAATCATGCAATTTTCATTTATCTTAAACACTTCTCAATATTTCTTAAATCAACTATCAATTCTTATATCTTGAGCATTTATCAATAATAATAATTTAAACATATATCAATACTTGTTAAAACACACACCCTCCTCTAACAACTAAACCCCTTTACTTATATATTTTTTGCAAAGCCAATTTTTCATACCCAAAAATATCCATATAATCAATTTCAACATCTTATTCAAATTTAATTCATTAAGGTCTATTTCAGCCCCCCCTCCCTTGGAGTCGGTGTCTCCAGAGGTTTCGGCAAGCTCTTTATAACAATCAAGATTCAGACCGTCTTTATCCATCCAATTATCTCATAAATTAGCAACTTTTACCCCACTCCCACTCTGACCCACTCTACCCACTGCTTTGTCCTCTTCATCAGCTGCTGGTCCCCCAGTTTTTTAACTATTATCCACTTCTTTTCATTTCCATTTCCCCTCCCATTAAATCTTCCTCCCTTTTTTTTATTCAACACATTCTGTCCCCAACATGTCACCTGCTCCCCCCCCCCTCACTGGGCCGGAAGCATTCTTTCTGCCTTTTGCAGAATCAGGACAGTTAAAAAGTATTGGAGGGCTTTCTACAAGCCTGTGGAGAAAATGGAAGGTGAAGCATGAGTGATGCTATTAAGAATTAAATATATGGCTTTCCATGAGAAACAGTATTTGTTAAGTATGAGGTGGTGTGAGGATCTGTCCCCTCCCAGTACTGGAATGCAAAAGGGTTGGGTGAGGTGACATTGCTCATCTGGCTTCCCAACCACACAGGGGGTTGGTGTGGTGCAAGCATAGTGGTGGGTACCTCTTGGTTATCAGCAGCAACCGCCACATTGGGAAGCCGGGTAAGCAATGCCACCCAACCCGCTCTAGCAACTACTACTGCTGGAATGCAGACCACACCAGCTTTTCCCCAGGGTAATGCAATCCTTGCCCCACCCCCACCCCCCAAAATGGTTCTAGAAATAAATGGTTAAGCCAAAGCTTCCATGGAACAGTTAAGCTAAGTCAGGATTTGAAGGAAGATGGTGATATTCTCTTTCACCATAGCCCTTGTAGGAAGAGAAGCTGTGACTGACATTCTACTTTTTATACTGGAATGGAAACACGATCTTAAGCACACCCCTAAAGCACGGCAAGCCTGTGGGTGCCTTCTGTGAGCCAGTAAGTTCTGGCAGTTACAGTAGGCATACTGTACAGTGTAATCCTGTTCCAAAAGGCAGAAAGGCTGTCAATCAGAGCTTAGGCAATATGGTTTGAAAGGGGGGAAAGGGGAAAAAAACATATCCTCAAACTTAAGGTCAGTTTATAACTGGATATAGAGTCCTTGTCTTTCACTCGCTCCCTGTTGGTTTTGGGCAAGAGCCATTTAAAGTGCAACAAGTCTGCTTCTATGTGTATCTGCCTCTTCTAAGAAGATCCTGTGTTTTAAGCACAGGTCACCTGGCTTCATTTCTTGAAGTACGAATGATGGACTCTGACATGCAGCCATCTCAAGACAGCAGTGGGTTTTATATGAGGAGTCATTTAAGGCAGTGATGGACAATCTGTTGGAGCCCACTTTTGTAACAGTGGCCAGGTCTGGCCTTCAAAATTGGAGACCTCAAGTGTGAAGTTAGAGTTAAGGGCCAACCTGAAATGTTTTGATTCTTAGTCTCTTGTGGTCAAAGCAGGCATGACATAGGAGTTCCAGGATCTGATCTTGTGACTTTTCTTTTCTCTTTTTAAACCTTAAAAGTAGATAGTGTGAATTCTGGTATGTTCAGAACAGCAGCATCATGGAGTGGGGAGGAGAAGGAGTGTTCAACTCTTTCTTCCCACACTGTTTCCCAGATCAAACTTGCCTCCCATCTCAAAGCTCCTGTTAGCCCCATTTGGGGTGGAAAAAATACAGTCAACATGCAACTATTTGTATGTTTCTTCTCCAGCAGGGTTAACATGTCAAGTAGTGGCCAATAAGCAACAGTAACTCACCTGCTGGGAGGTCCGCAAAGCACCTCTGTTCCATTACTGAATATCCATTACTGAATATGCCCTTCACCCCCAGTATCTGCCTTAGCATGTAAAGAATATTGGGATATCTGATATCAGATAGGTGAGGGACTACGCTTAGTGGTGGAGTGTAAGCTTTGCACACCAAATTTTCCACATCTCCACTTCAAAGGGTATATGGCGGAAATCTGGATGCCACCTGATGGTCAGAGTAGACAGTACCATGCTAGTTGGACGAAATAGTCTGACCTGGTATCAAGATGTACAACTGTCTCTATAGAAGCGACTTGTGCGTCCATTCCCAACAGCAAGGGCTGGCAGACTGGCTGGCTGGGCTCCCTTGTCCACTCACTTGCTTACTCCCTGACCAGCCCTGGAGGCAGCATTTGCCTGGAGAACTTGTAGCCAGGGGTGCTGCAACAAACAGCTGTACAAGCCTTGGGGAGGCAGAGATGCAAGAGGGCATCAGAGGAGGGAGGGAAGGAAGGAAAGGAAGGAAAGGAAGGAAGGAAGGAAGGAAGGAAGGAAGGAAGGAAGGAAGGAAGGAAGGAAGGAAGGAAGGAAGGAAGGAAGGAAGGAAGGAAGGAAGGAAGAGGCCATGTTGCCTGTGGCACCCCTGACCATCATTCAAGGCACCCTAGGGTTCCATGGCACACTGGTTGAAAACCACTGCCATAGGACAAGGTAGAGAGGCAGGCCAGTAGCTACAGAACCATGGACAGCTCCAGATAATGGAGTTTAGGATTGACCTGGATATTTTTATGTCTTCAGGACAGATCACCCCTCTCAAGTACCACCCCTTCCTTGAGGAGAGGAAGGCTTTAAAGGCACAGGCCTCTGGCCTACTACTCCTTTTCCTCCTCTTGAACAATTCCTTCCAGGCTTATTGCTGGTGTTGATTGGTTGTCATGGGGCTGTAAGCACTGGAATGAAGGGGTTTGGTTCCCCAGTTGGTGTAGACCAGGCATCCCCAAACTTCGGCCCTCCAGATGTTTTGGACTACAATTCCCATCTTCCCCGACCACTGGTCCTGTTAGCTAGGGATCATGGGAGTTGTAGGCCAAAACATCTGGAGGGCCGCAGTTTGGGGATGCCTGGTGTAGACTCTAAGGGTGTGGACTCTGGAGGTCCCAAAGTTCAAGAGCCTCAGGCTGAAGAGCCCTAATCTGGTGGGCTCTGTCTAGTCCTGGTCATGTTGCTGGGATTCTCAAGAAACCCAAATATATGATGCTACTTCCAGTGCCACGGGTCTGATGGGTCTAGCCAGCTTTTGCCTCAGAGTCAGAGCCCATGCTTCTGCTCAGGGTGGGGGGTCTCCCCCCCAAATACATTTTCATTAAATTTCTTTATCACAACAGGGTGGGGGTCTTATGGCTGTGATACTCACACACAGTTATTTGCCTAATTGTGAAGGCCTGAAAGAGGGCTTCTGTATGAGGCATGCTTAGTCAGGATAATGTGTGTGCTTGTCATGCTCTGTGGAATGTTATATTTTGGTTTCCTGAGAATTCCAGCTTCCAGAGAGAGAGAGAGAGAGCTGATCTAAGCAGAACTAAGCACATGTTAAGTTGCATTTATTTAAATGGGAAAGTTAAACACAAGCATACCTGTCTCATATTAAAATCAACCAGGATTAAAAGTACTACTTTTTGGCTGGAGGAAATTTTCTAACCCTCATCACTGAAGAGAGCAAAAATTGAGAATATGTCAGTGGTGTCCGCTCCAGGCACAGAATGAAGTAGCCACTGACTACAGCTTTCCATAGGTTTCGGTGCTGACACAGATCCCTGAATGCATTCTCTCTTCCTTTTTTAATGGATTCTCATTTTCGTTGCTTTTCACACATGCATCACTTATTCTTTCCTTCCATCTACAAGCTCATTCTTAACAACAACAACAACAACAACAACAATTTATTATTTGTACCCCGCCCATCTGGCTGAGTCTCCCCAGCCACTCTGGGCGGCTCCCAATCAAATATTAAAACAATACACTATTAAATATTAAAAACTTCCCTAAACAGGGCTGCCTTCAGATGTCTTTTAAAAATAGGATAACTGCTTATCTCCTTGACATCTGTAGGAAGGGCGTTCCACAGGGCGGGTGCCACTACAGAGAAGGCCCTCTGCCTGGTTCCCTGTAACCTCACTTCTTGCAATGAGGGAACCGCCAGAAGGCCCTCAGCGCTGGACCTCAGTGTCTGGGCTGAATGATGGGGTTGGAGACATGATTCAGAAGGAAAAGCTTGAGCCATTTCTGAGCAGTTCTTTGTTTTTAAAGGGTTTTTAAAGAGTGCACCTCCTAGTAGATCAGGTGCTGCTTTAAGAAACTGAAATAACATCTCGCAGAGGACAAAGAAGATATCCGCACCCCCATCATTGTCCTCTGTTTATCACTGTCATTGTCTAATTATAATAGACAGACTCCACGTTGTAGAAATGTGTCCACAACATCTGGAATGGTTAATGGAGGTTAAGGAGTCTGAAGAGCAGAAACATTCAGTGTAGCCTCAAATTAAGCTTGACCTTGATAAGAGCCATCCTCATCCCCTTTGAGACACGTGCCGTTGTTACTATTATCCTCCCCTCAGGCTTGGGGAGCAAATGCGGCCCTCCAGGCTTCTCTACCTGGCTCTTGAAGTCCCCCAAGGCTACCCCTTTCACTGACTGCACTTTGATCCTTGGTGGTTTTTGCCTGGCTGGAATGTGTCCTTGAACTCTGAAGGTGCCACTGGCTTGTTGGAATAGAGCAGAGGTTGGCAACCTCTGACCCATGGGCCGGATGCAGCCCACAAAGGCCGTTTATCTGGCCCATGGGCCACCCGTGAACCAAGCCGCCCGCTGCACTAAACCGGCACAGTGTGGTGCGGGGACTCTTCGAGTGGCACTGGAAATGGTGCCTGCGCAGATGCCAGAAATCGCATCTGTGTATGCCCAGACACCGGAAATCTCTTCTGCGCAGGCTCGATTTCCGTGGGAACGATCTGGCCCATGGCTGGATAACCTTGCCAACACCTGAAATAGAAGATAAAGAGGGGTGGATGGAACATGATGCAAAAGTAGCATTTGCATTCATTGCTCCCCCCATTTTGCATCTAACTATGCCCATTGCCGCCATGTTACTCTCAGAAGGTTGCAATGCTCTCCAGGTAGCAGTTCCAAGTGCCACTGCCTGTCAGAGCACACAACCCTGGTATATATGGACAAATAATATTGAACTCGAAGCTACGAACATGAGTTTGACCAAACTGCGAGAGGCAGTGCAAGACAGGAGTGCCTGGCGTGCTATGGTCCATGGGGTCACGAAGAGTCGGACACGACTAAACGACTAAACAACAACAAAATATTGAACTACTTTAGGGGGGTCTCATGGGCCTCTCAGGTAGAATTCCAAAGGAAGTGCCAGGGCTGGCTGTGAAAAGTGAGCCCTGCTCTAACCAGTTTAACTCTTCCTGCTCTGCTTTTTCTTCCTCTAAATTATTGCCTTCTCCAATATGGTGTCCTCCATATGCCATTGGAATACAGCTCCCATCATTCCTGACCATTGGCCATGCAGGCTGAGGCTGATGGGAGTTGGAGTTCAAGATATGTGGGGGGCAGCTGGTTGGTAAAGGCTGGTGTTAATTGTTCATACTACCAAGTTCAGGAAACTACCGGTAAGTCCCACCATCTTCTGCTGCAAGTTGAAAAATTTACAATCATCCAATGGTTCAGCCATTGAGGATATGCACCATTTTGGTCCCACTTAAGGGCTAAGTGAGCCATTAAACATTTGCAAATTGCCTCCATCAATGATAAATTCCATTCAGCATCAGTCTGTGCATTCTTTTGTCGGGTCAGGAATACACCAGAGTGCTTGTTGGTGTTGACCTTCTAGTAAAATTATTTTAAAGACCTGGCCTTTTGCATGAACTCCAAGCATAGCATCTTACACAGAGTAGCACAGACCAAAAATAGTAACAGTGGTAAAATAAATAAATTAAGTAAAATTATATTTTCGGAGCCACCTTTGCCCGTCATACAGTTCCTGCAGCAAAAGAGCATCTTTGTATGCTGAGGCAGTTTCATATGTTTGCACAGAACGTTTTTTAAATGTGCTGCAGTGTTAGTGCTAAAAAGGTAATGGGAGAAGGATCCTTTATGATTGGCAAAGTAGCTTTTAAGACACAGACCAAGCCACAGGAAGACTGTGTAGGCAGCAACTGCTTTCTAAAGCCCTTCACTGTAATTTTCCTTAAAAGATGTAACATTTCATTCTGCAGCGCTTCCTTGGTTACAGTTAAAAAACTGTAAAGGAGTACCCACCAACAAACTAGATTTTAAAGCTGCGGCTATCTTGGGAGCTGACTTTTATTCTTAAAATAAAAGCCATCCTTGTTGTTACCTGTGTAACTGGAACAATAAACTGGAAGTCTGCAATGTTCATCCTTTCAGTTATATAGGGCTGTGTGTTTTCTTATAGTGTTTTTCTGTGTGGTTTCAAGTATATAATGTGTTCTGTGGATATAGACACTTCCATACAGACCAGTCGCCTGCAGTGGGTTGTGAGGTTACAGAATTTAAAGGGGTTTATTTATAGAAGTGAGTCAGAGTGGTGTATTGGCTAGAGACTGTCAGATTTAGGGCCAGGGGGATCTGGGTTCAAATCCCATTTGTATATATGTTGGCAATTTTTTTTAAAAAAAAATCCTCCTGAAAATTTGTAATAATTTTGGTGAGCATTTTTTTTGCAATACATGCATGTTTTCTGCCATTTTTCTTAGTGTAAGCACTTTCACAAGCAATTTTCTCACAACAGAATGCATTTTCTGCATTATTTTCACTAGTACGTGCATTTTTGCGTGCGCGTTTCACTAATTCATGCACTTCTGTATACATGAGTGCAAAATGCCCAAGGGGAGCTGCATTTCAGTTTTATGTTTTGCTTTGAGAAGTCCACATTTGGTAGTTCTGCATTAAACTATAAACTGGACAAACAGCTCCCATGCAAGGAGCTCACTCTGGTGCACATGATTCTCACTCCTCATTTAATCCCCACGACAACCTTGTGAGGGAGGTTAGGCTGAGAGGCAGCCACTGATCCAAGGTTTCCCAGTGAGCTTCATGTGACTGATTGAGGATTTGAACCCTGGCCTTCCAGGTCCTAGTCCGACATTCTAACCACTACACCACACTGGCTCTTGTCAACTTGGGTCTTTTTTTTGTCAGGCCCTTGGTAGAAGATGTAAGCCGCAGGACCAGCAAACTGTAAAGTCCCTCCTGGCAGAATAACTTGGCAGCTGATGCCTCCACCTAGCTAGAGGAGGATGCAGTGAGGCATTTGAGACGGTGACAAAATGAAACTGAGAGGAACATTTCTGAGCAGCGAGGACTCTGTCGGCAAGTGTTATGTCACCGTCACAGACTGATAGAGTTCCACTAGAAAGGCTTCTGACAGCTTTTAAACTAAAAAAAGGGCTGAGGGCAACGCAAGAGGGAGGAGGAGAGGTGTGGATCATTATATCATGTAGAGCCTCAGGCTGTGCACTTAGACGTCCAACACTGTTTTTTCCTCTTGCCTATCAAGGACAGGTTGTCCAGTTGAGTAACAAGATTGTGGCAGTATGTGTCACATCCCCGCAAGCGTGTGAGACAGCTAATACAAACTGCACAAGAAGGCTCTAGCAGCCCTGATTCGCAAAGTCATGTCCTGATTTCCCTAGAAAAGAAATGAAGGGATGAGGCTTTCCCTGGTGGCTTGTGCTGGCTGAATGAATAAACTCCTGGGGACCTCCTGCCAGAAGGACTCCAGAGGAGCTCATCTACCTGTGGACTAAGCAGTGCCAGTAGCAGTCAATGGGGCAGCACAGGTGGGGCGGCGTTGCTCACGTGGCTTCCCAACAGTTTGCATCACTGCTGGTTACTGAGAGGGGGAGGGATGAGTTGGTGCAGAACTTGGCACAATTCAGGTGCAGAAGCTTTGGATTGGCTCCCCTGCCACACCGAGCTCTTCATCACCTCTCCCAGCAGTGGTGCTTGAGGTTGGGATGCCAGGTGAGCAATGCCAGTCTGCTAGTGCCACCCCACCAACAGTGCTGGATCCAAGTTTTGTTGGGTCCTTCAGTGAGTCTACCTCCTCATCACCATTGCTGTTTATTTATAAAATTTATATTTCTATGTCATAGGACCCCAGGGTAAAGGTAAAGGTAAAGGGGCCCCTGACCATCAGGTCCAGTCGTGTCCGACTCTGGGGTTGCGGCGCTCATCTCGCTCTATAGGCCAAGAGAGCCAGCGTTTGTCCACAGACAGCTTCCGGGTCACGTGGCCAGCATGACAAAGCTGCTTCTGGCGAATCAGAGCAGCGCACGGAAACACCGTTTACCTTCCCGCCAGAGTGGTCCCTATTTATCTACTTGCACTTTGATGTGCTTTCGAACTGCTAGGTGGGCAGGAGCTGGGACCGAGCAACGGGAGCTCACCCCGCTGCAGGGATTCGAACCGCCGACCTTCTGATCAGCAAGCCCTAGACTCTGTGGTTTATCCCACAATGCCATCTGGACCCCATGGTAGGTTACAGCAATAGCTCAGTCGATAGAGGATGAGACTCTTAATCTCAGGGTCATGGGTTCAAGCCCCATGTTGGGCAAAAGATTCCTGCATTGCAGGGGGTTGGGCTAGATGAAGTTCATGGTCCCTTCCAACTCTACAATTCTATAATTCTATGAATGTACATTAAAGCAATCAGTAGACCCTAAACCACAGTAACATTTCTTTAAGTTAGATAAAATATGTGCAATCTGTCCATTCTTACTAGACAGGTCACGTTTGGTGCTGTGTCTAGATTGATCCTTATAGTGGTCCAATTTTCAGGTTACATTAAACCATAGTTTAAAACAAACTATGGCTTAGTGCAAATGAGCAGCGTGCCTGTGTACAAAAGTTGCAGGGGCACTGCTTGGTCATATGAAAAAATAGTTTGTTTTAAACTGTGGTTTAATGTGGTGTCTGAAGCAGGCCAGCAAATGGTTTGAACACTAAAACTCTCAATCTTTCTAATGACTGAACCTTGAAATCTACCAGGAACTGTAGTTTATTTTGTAACTGAAGCTAACTGCACAGGCCATTTTCTATCAAATGGTCTCGTGGAAATTGCCATGAAATTGCTGAAGCAAGTGATTTGCAGTGCAAGAGGCTGAAATAACTTTTTGAAAACAGTGTCAGCAAAGTCCAATTAGGTTCACGCAGCTTCTGATCAGACTTTTCTATGTTCCCTTTCACTTTATTCAGGAATTTGATAATAACGACTGTAGCTACCTGTTCATTTGATAACATTGCCTGGATTTTAGAAAGTGGACGCTAAAATGATTTGGTATGAAATAGCCAAAATTATCTTTCCTCTGTGCCTGTGAATTGAGTGCAAAGGCCAGGAGATTAAAATCGAAGCGAGAGTGCCTGGCATTATCTCTTATAGTTTACATCATCATTGAAGCTTTTTGGCTCCTGGGAGTTATAAAAGAAACACTGACATTTCCTGTTTTTAAAAAAGGGTAGAGTAGGAAGCTTTTCAGCCCAGATAAATTACTCCTTTGCGATGTAAGCACTGTGGATAATAACCACATTTCCTGTGTAATGTGACCTACCTTCTGGGTTTTCCTTTCCGGGGATTGTTATTATTGCTGCTATTTATTCAGTACATTTATTCACTAAATATGCATTCAGAGTGTTGGGGCCTTGACTGCAGTGATATTTGATTTAAATTCAAAGACTAAATGGTAAGGGCTTCAAAATGCAAACGAAAAAAGAAATGCGCAAAAATCCTTTCCGCGCCAAGGGCTAAGCATATTTACTGAGCCGCACACTTGCCGGTGCTCAGTGAAGTGAATGAAAACCGTGAATCGCTCGGTGTGGTTCTTATTGTTATGGCAACGTAGACATCATGGAGCTGGGGTTACATCTGCCTAGCTCTTGTTTTCAAGACTGGTTCAGTTCAGTGGCAGCGGAACCACAACTAATCAGGAGTCATGTTAGGAGTTCAGGTAGCAAAAGGTTTGGAGTCCAGGAGGGTTGCTTTATCTTCGGATGTTGTTGCAATAGGCCAACACTAGCAAGGTAATGCAGGTACAGTGGTACCTCTGGTTAAGAACTTAATTAATTCCAGAGGTGCGTTCTTAACCAGAAACTGTTCTTAACCTGAGGTACCACCTTAGCTAATGGGGCCTCCCGCTGCCGCCGCGCGATTTCTGTTCTCATCCTGAAGCAAAGTTCTTAACCCAAGGTACCCAAGGATGGTCAGAGTGCTGCCTTTGGCTGATGTTTAGCGAGTGATCTTGCATTGGCTCCTTCCCTTGCATATTTAGCCTTGTTTCTCAGTTGACTGCTTTGACTAGGCTACCCCTCTTCCAGCCCAACCGTCAAGCCTTCTGTGGCCACCTAATGGGCACCATGTAGCCACGCATTCCTCAGGAAGCGTGGTTCCTGAATAATAATAATAATGCACCAAAAAATCAAAGTGCTAAAATGCTTGAGAAGCATTCACAGGTACAAGAGGCTCTCCACCTCCAACTTTCAGCTTCCATAAACTGGAAGGTGATACAAACAGTGTTGGGTTAGAAACAGCATTCTCCTTCTTTACACATTCATATTAACTGGGATTGGAATGCCTGGAGAGGACTTCTGGTGTTGGCGTATCATATTGTGTAGAGGGCAGTTGTTCAGAGTTTGTGTATATATTGGAGTATCAGGGCTCAGAACAGCTTTGGGGCATGTGTAATTTGTTGGCCCTCAAAGGAGAACCCCTGGCATGCAACCAGTGTCTCTGTATGTGTTATGTTTGTATGTATTAGTGGTGGCTTTTATCAGACAGTTTGAAAGAACTTGCCAAAAGAGTTGGGTGTCCTTTTAGTAAATAAGGTCCCTTTCACAAAATGCCACTCAACCACCTTACGTTTCCTGAGCCCCCAAAACTGCTAATTGCTCGTGGAATGATTCTAGTATCGACTCATGGGGCCCGCTACAAACCCTTTTGTTTCTTGCCATCCTTGTACATAATGTTACTTCTGAGCCTCTATAGCTTTGCATTCTCTATCCAGCCACCTTGTCTGCCCTTAGCTGCCAAGATTTTAAAAGCCTCCATAAAACTCAAACACAATTGACGCATCTGAATTCTCACAGGTTTATACATCCTTGTGTATTTGGGAGGGGGGGGTGTTGAGGAAGTTTATGATTTGGTTTTATGTGGCGACTTGAGGGGAGTGCCCTTCACACCGGCATCTGCAGTAATATTGTTTGTGTTGGAAGCTTCAGAAGACCCAATTGCTGCCTGATGGTAGCCATGTTGCTGTGGGAGGTAGTCAGGGGATACATTTACCTGCTTTCCACTGCATTTAGAGGCAATTTCCAATAGGAGCCCATGAGACTAAAGTCCATAGTGGCTGCTGATGGCCCCTTGGGACTAGTCTGTCTGTGGAGCAAGTCACGGGCAATTGTGATCGATGAAACAGATTTCAGTGTATAGTTGGATCCAATTAATGGAACAGGCAATGAACTGGAACCATTTTAAACCTTTGCTTCCCAAGTGCTGCTTTGGGCTGGTTAAGCTATGGAATAATGTATAATTAAAAAAAATGTGGTTGTGGGGGTGCCTCTTCAGGAGCTAGCAAACTAATTATTAACTTTATCATTAAGTGCCAGATTCATTTTTCTCTTCTCTCTTCTGGAAACGATTCATTCCACATGTGAGATAAAAGGAAAATCTGCTCTGGTTTTTAATGCAGTGTGTTTCTATGGCATACCTTCATGCGCTTAACACCTAATTTTGCTCTTTTAGTGGCATTGCATTACTTTCTTCTTTCCAGCTGCATAGAACTCTCTTGTGTCCCAACATAGACCAAGTGCTCTTGGGTGAACTGAACCAATGCTTCCACCTCAGTGAGGCTTTCCCCTGAGCATTATGCTGCTTCCCCCATGGGCAGGACCATAGCTCTGTGGTGGAACACAAACTTTGCATCCAGAAGGTCTCTGGGATAATCCTGACAGCCAAAAGGGTCAGGCAGTAGGTGATGGGAAAGGTGGGTCTGCAGCCTGAGACCATGAAGAGCTGCTGTCAATCACAGTAGACAGTACAAGAGGGGAGAGTGTCAATGCACTTGGGTTCGTCCTGTAGGCATCCCATAGGCAATTGGTTGGCCATAGTGAGAAGAGGATGGGGACCCAAATTGACCTGATCCAGCAGGGATCTTCTTATGATCTCAGATGGGGACATAGCCAGACCTGGTTAAAGCCATATTCCTGTGTTCCCCTTCCTCTTCACAACCCCACTGGCCCCACAGGTGGTCTCTCCAAGGCCAATTAGGGAGAAGGACCATAGCTCAGTGGAAGAGCATATGACTTGCCCTAGGTTTGATCCCTGGCATCTCCAGGTCTTAATGAGCTGCCTTCCTTGACTGCCATCCTTGCCAGCAGCTACCAATGGCAAGATTCCAAGGACTGTATACCAGTGGTGGGTGTGGCCACACACATGGGCAAGCTTTTGAGGGCCATATACCAGTGAGAGGTGTGCCTAAAGGGTATGGCTTGGGTACAGTCCAGTTGAAGAGGCCTGGAGGACCCCCATTCCTGCTCTAAAGGCGCCGGTCGCCGTTTCCCCTCACCTGAAGTCAAAGGCCATATAGTCCAAGGAGAGGTTTACCACTTCGTCTGTTGTTTCTGAGAATGACTCCATAGTCTGCGAGTGGCAGAGAGAGTGCATATGAGTTCAGGCTTCACAGGGACCGAAGATGGTTGACTTTTCATGTCGAGGAAGAAAGCTCACCCAGGGCTTCTTAACCTACTGAGCTCCACGGGAATCTTGCTATTGATTTCAGCAGGTGTACGAACAAGGTTTTTATATCTCTTCTCCATTCTGTATTTTGACACAGTTCTTCTGAAGAGACACTCCTCGGAGGAGAACTACGGTAGTTCCGTGCTAGAACAACATTGAGCAGCAGGTTTGCCTGTCTGCCTTCACCCAAGCGATTTGCACTCTGAGATATTTGTGTCATTTGTTCCTTTAAACAAGCCTTTTGAGGTTGTTGTGTTTTTCTGCATGTCATAAAAATTAATTCCCCCAAATATCCTGACCTGTCACTCTGTGGTTCATGTTCCCCACAGAATTTTCAACTTCCCTCCCTCTCCCTACCAGCTAATACCAGATGTCGCTCAGTGCCGTCAAAAGCTTGCGTGCTTTTGAAAGCTAAAGCCTGCTCAGCTCCAGAATGCACTTGCAATATTTAACTTGCTTTCTATGTATATCATCTATTGGCCTCTTAGTGATCCATCCCTTTCATGTTATCGTGCTCCAGCCTTCCCTTGAAGGTACTTTATGCACTTGCTGCTTCAGAGACTACTCTGGGGGCTTCATTATTAGCTAAGCCAAGCCTTTCAATCTGTTTCTGTGCATCAATGGATTCTTCATCTTCTTCTATTTTAATGAACATATGTTATCATGATCCTGTGGAAGTCACTTTATAAACTGCCATTAGACTCACTCTCTGGCAACTTATTGTTATTATTTCACCATTTATCTGCAGCTTGAAGTATTATCGCCCTGTATTTGCCTATTTTTAATGTGCAATGTGCACGAGATGTTCCATGCTACAGTGTTCTGTCATTGGCTGAGACTTTTATGTCCTTAGGTTAAGTGCATATTTAAACACTTCAGGGAGTAACTGGCTAAGCCTGGAGAGGAATCTGGTGTTACAATCTGTGGCCAAAAAATTGAGAAAGAAATGCTACTTTGAGATGCATTAATACCAATGTCAGCAACTGTGATCTCTTGAGTTTGTTTGTTTGTTTTAAAAAATGCTTGGGAAACAATATAGAAAACTAGATTTTGCACTTATGGTTTCAGAGAAATGTTTTAGACACAGGGTGGTAGAAAATTCAAAGGGCTCAGGCACAGATAATTTTCTTCAATAGTTCAACCCCATGATACTTTTTCAATTATCAGAATGGCTCCATTTATATATCAAGGGAAACAGGGGTTACAAGAAAAAAATAAAGATGGCCCAGTGTTTCCTCATGTGGCTTAACATATGTTTTAATAAGTGCAATGTGCCCAACTGTATTATGTTAATTGAAATGGTGTACAAGCAACATTATTTTACATATATGTGCAATAGTCAAATTAATTGCAGCTTCCTAGTTCATGATAAATATGCTTTGTTAACTGTCTGGACCTTTTGCCAAATTTTGCATATGCAGAGGTGTAGTGCATAGAATAAATGGGTGGTGGTCGTGTTGCTGTGCTTCTCTGGCTAATGTGTCCATTTCAGGCTGCTTCATTTTCAGAAGGCTGGAGATAAACTAGAGAGGAATACAAAGGATATAAACCTCAAGAAGGTGAAGAGACTTAAGGTGCAACCCTAAACACACTTATTAGAACATAGTGGGGCTTTCTTCTGAGTAAACATGTATTGCAGGAATAGGAAACTGCTGGCCCGTGGATCAGTTGTAGCTTGTGGCACCTTCTCATCTAGCCCACAGCCTTCCCTTCTCACCTCCCTCCCTCCCCCCATCAAAAATCTTTGCGTAGTTTTTGTTCAATATCAGAGGGAGCAATTCTAGCAGTTGCATAAAAGAGAGGTTTGCCTAGAGAACGTTGGTAACAAGGATTTTATTTTCAATGTATTTCAGTCGTTTATATACTGTGTGACACCAAAGTTTCTAAGTGATACACATTAAGATAACAAACAAACAAAACCACACATGCAGGTTAACATCAATTAAAATTAATAATAAAAACAGAAACTTGCTTAAAATGCCTGCTGAAATAGAAAGGTCTTCATTAGGTGCCTGAAGTTCAGTAGGGATGGGGCCTGTCTGGTCTCAGCTGGGAGGGAGTTCTGAATGCACAGCTCATGATGAATATGAGCCATGCATTTGAACCATGTGGGACCATCAACAGAGGCTCCCCGAAAGATCCCAGCGATGGGACAAGAGTATAAGGAACCAGATTGTCCTTAATGTATAAGAGCCATGTAAATTGATACAAGAACCTTGAACTTTTGCATATAATTGGTTTGGTCCTGATTAAACCTGCCTGGGTAATGCTCAGATTAGGTAGCTCCGTAGTTGTTTTCTAACTGATCAAATCTTAATAACAAGGGCCTGGGCACTGATAACTAATGAAGCTCTAGGTCCCACCCACCCCCCTTCTGTGGTCACATCCACACCATACATTTAAAGAACATGGATTTCCCTAAGAATTTGTTTACCCCTCATAGGGTTACAATACTCAGCAATCCTTAACAAACTACACTTCACAGAATTATTGGGGGGAAGCCATGTGGTTGATGTATGGCATGGATGTAAAACTGTAGCATTCAGCACTGGGGAGGGTTGGGGATATTTGGTGCCAGAGACAGGCCAAGACAATGTGCTGCCCCTAAAGTCTGCTGGTAGGATTGTTGGTTTGATCCTGTATAGTAGGTGTTGTGTCCTCAGATGAAGGGGCAGGTATTTGCGCAGGTCAACTGTACATACCAATTTGGTTAGTAGCTCATTCCTCGGTCAGCCACTGAAACACAGTTTTATTTGCAATTAATACTGGCTCCTTTGGCCGCATTTTGGTCCTACTGACCAACAGCAACTGAACCCTCCTTGTCTCTCCTCTGCAGTATTTTTCCAGAGAAACAACCTGGGAGTCTTGCATTAAATTGGCATTTGGTCAACTCAGCCTGGGATGTTCTCCCACCATCCCTGTAGAAGTCTGTTTCATTAGGGAACTTGTAATCTTCGCTTTGGAGCAGCCTTCCTCAACTTGGTCCCCACCAGCTGTTTTAGACCGCAGCTGCCATCTGCCCCTGCTGATATGGGAGAAACAATCCAGAACATTTAGAATGGGGGAGGCTGTTTCAGAGTAAGCAAACACGGTGCTTGCTTTAAAATTTGCCTGAAAAGGGGATTTGTGCTTCTAGGCATGCATCAAACATAAACCTGCTTATTTATAACAAAAGTGGCTTGTGCAGATCCGGTGACCTGGCTGCAGATATAGACGCTCAAATTCATACAGACAAGTCCACGGAGGAGAGGGCTGTCAATGGCTGCTCCACAGCTGGAGAAAGCAACGCTTCTACATATCCGTTGCTTAAAGCCACAGGGCGGAAGACCTGAGCATTGTGGGGGATCTGGTCCAGACGGAGACTCTAAACAAACGCCAGAGAGCAAAGCTGGTGACTTGCAGCTCGTAAAATGCATTGGTAACCGAAGGAAGGGTTAATACCGAATGGAAGCAAGCATCTCCTTTTCCCATGCTTGAACTTGCCGTCTGCTGGCTGTCTTTCTGAATGTTCAGCTGAGCATGGCAGGGATTCTGTGCTCCCAGCAATGGGACAATCTCGCCTGCCATTTCTGTCCGCTCATGCCTCCCCACCCATCTCCCCATGGCAGATTCAGGCAAGAAAAACACAAATGATTAAAAGCAAAGCAGGAGCAGATGTTCCGCATCAGGTTTAAAACAGGACTGCAGTAGCTACATTATCTTAATCCTCCAAGTAGGATATGTGCTCTGGGGCATGTTCCTATGATTTGTGTTTAACATTCTGGCCTTGCCGCTGTATACAAATGTTTGCTTCCTTTTTTTACTTTCCGTCGGCTCAAAGCTCAGATGGAAGTCAAATGTTACTGAGTTCATGTTTCCCTTGGGGGGTTGAAATAAGGAGTTTGAAATAAAACAAAAACAATGGATCACGTACATTGAAATTAGTTTGCTGTGATATAGATCTTTCTATCTTCTTCTTCTTCTTCTTCTTCTTCTTCTTCTTCTTCTTCTTCTTCTTCTTCTTCTTCTTCTTCTTCTTCTTCTTCTTCTTCTTCTTCTTCTTCTAGCAGCACACAGAGATTTTGATGTGGCCAAAAGCCCAATCGCTTTAGTGAAGAAACAGCTATGACTAGGGGTAGCATGAATATTTCACAGGGGTGTGTGTCTCAAAATGCAACACAGCCTGCCCCACGCAATGCTCAAATACAGTGATTCCTATTTGATTTGGGTAATGGTTGTTCATATCCCCCCCCTTTCCAATATTACCATAACATATACTTCCTGCTCTTCCCCAAACAATTTTTAAAGCCTTTATTTGGGTTTGTTCTGCAAGACCATTTACGATGGTGCAATTTGCTGGTATGTGACTGAATCCCACCAAAATATAGCAACAGTGTAGAACCCCCCTTAATTTCCCCCTACCAAACTGTCTTTGCCTTAAAACAGGGGGGTGGGGTGAGACTACACATATTAATGTGTGAAATCTGAAAATTGCCCCAGAGTTAGCACTACAGCTTTAGCCCAACACCTGCTGTCTGAATAGGCCACAGTACCTGAATTTCAGCTCCGCTGGTTCTTAGACTTCTCTGTTTTTGTTTAAAAAAAACAGTTTGGGATGAAGACTGCTGTACCATAAAAAGAGGATTTGCAGTGCTTTCATCTCCTGCATTGTGCGTCTGGCTTCACAACTGAACTAGTAGGTGAGCGTCCCAGCATGGTGCACACTGGTTAAAGCTTTCGGGGGTGGACCACTCTGCACAAGTGCTCCCTCGCTCACTGCTCCACCTGGGGATGGTTAACAAAGCACACTTTAGCTGGGTGCCTGAGACAGGATGAGTCTCAGTCCTACAGAAGCTGAGTATTTCATCAACCTTCCCCAGGGCCTGAATCAGGCAGAAGCAGCAGTACACAAGAATGGTAGAATGTCAGTTCGTTTGTGAAACTAGGAAGCACCCATTATGAAACCTTTGCTTTGTTAACCTTTTTTAAATTTTACCTCTGCCTTCCCTCTAAGCCAGGCATCCCCAAACTGCGGCCCTCCAGATGTTTTAGCCTACAACTCCCATGATTCCTAGCTAACAGGACCAGTGGTCAGGGATGATGGGGATTGTAGTCCAAAACATCTGGAGGGCCGAAGTTTGGGGGTGCCTGATCTAAGCCTTTGAGGGAAGACAGACATAAAATTAGAGATGGTTCTGGGGAAAGGAGAAGGCAGTTGTGCTAGATAAATGCATTCAGAATTGTTCCCGACCTCTCTCAGCTGACATGCAAACACAAATTTACAGTGAAGACGGAGGAGGAGGAGGAAGAAGAGAATCATAGAATCAATGAATCAATGCAGGAATCCTGCCACAGCCATCCTTGGGTGGGCTCGAACCACCAACCTTCTGATTAACAGTCAAACACACTGAGCCATTGTGCCACAGAAGAAGAAGCAGCACAGTGTCCTGCCTTTCAAGAGATTAGTTCATGCGATGCATCTTGCCTACAGAGTCCTTACTATCTTGCCTTTTCTTATTCCCATTTGCCCTTATGCCTCCCCCCCCCTACTGATCTCCTTGATTGTTTTCTTATGCTGCTTTGGCTGTGGCCCTTATAGCTCAGACCTTAGTGCTAAAAGCTATGGCGAGCAGCAGGTTGGTAACTTTCCTTTGGTATAACATTAGGCCTGTGGGCTTTATGTCAAGGAATTGACTGATCTGCCCTACAATTTAATCTCATAAGACTAGCAAACTGCTCCAAGGTTTGCATGTTGGGCAGGCAAAGAGGAGTGTTCTTGTTGGGAGATACCTGCCTGACAAAGGAGACATGAAGCTTCCTGGCTTTCCCTTTCTTGTTGGGAATCTTTGTACCAGGTGGGACAGGAAATCTGACAAGTTTGCAGAAGCAACAAAAAGCGGAACTGGCATCTTCAAGCAGATCAACAGAGTGAAACAATTAGGGCCTGGCAAGCGTTCAGAGCTGATGAAAGGGTTGTAATGCAAGGCAGACAGTGGCTGTCTGCAACTGGAAATAGAATAATGAGCAAATACAAAGGGGGGATCTAACAAGAAGCTTGTGGAATAAAATCAGCACTCAAAGGAGACTCTCCTTGAAGGTAGAAAGAGGACTTTTCTGCAGTTTCAAGAAAGAGGTCCGCCAGTGCCAGTGCCTTACAGCAAATTTTGATGTAGAGCTCTCCCTTCAAATTAGATTAGGCAAACCAGGGAAGTTTCCCAATAAGTAGGAGATCATTGTGTCATTTCATTCCTGTTTTGAGCATTCATTCTCAGGTCCAGAGATCTGGTAGGACTCTGGCCTCAGGCTGCATCCCTTACTAGGCCATGCCTCTCACCAGCTTAGCTTCATATTGTCCTTGAGTGTTTTGATTTATCTGTAATGTGTCCTTGGACTCTGCTAATGCCACTTGCTAGTCTGGATGGGGGAAGCCGAGTCGAGTGTATTGTCAGGGGCGGGGGAAGAATAGATACCGCAATGTGTGGGTTCAATGTACTCTGCTGTACATTATGAGTCACGTCCATTGCTCCACCCACTTTTGGCTCTGACTCCACCCACAATTGACTTGCAGCTCCTAGAAGTTAGCCCAGGCATCCCCAAACTGCGGCCCTCCAGATGTTTTCACCTACAACTCCCATGATCCCTAGCTAACAGGACCAATGGTCAGGGATGATGGGAATTGTAGTCCAAAACATCTGGAGGGCCGAAGTTTGGGGATGCCTGAGTTAGCCTATTAGGCCTTCAGAGTAACAAAGATTTCTCAACTGTGACACAGAAAATCAGGGAAGCCAAATCATCTGGCTCTTAAACATCTATTGGTAGCTGTGTAACCATGGGCTTGCTGACAAAATATGATTTACATGACCATTGTTTTAATGATGTAATGAAGCCACTGCAAGTTTACGTTTCTAGCACAGAGACTGATCATAGCTCATACTCCAGTTGTGTTGAGGGTGCAAGTGGAAGAAGCTCCAAAATGTAGGTTCAGCCTGGTGGTGATGATTACTGGGTGACATCTTGACCTTTGTTGGAGAGGTGGCATTTCCAGGACTGGTCGCCATCATTAAAAACAAAACGTAACCTGGTGGTGACTTTACCCCATAACTATCCCATAAAAATAGCCTTGTGAACTGCCCCTGATGCCTCAGCCATGCATCTGTTTTCAGATTCACACATCACCTTGATTTAGGGGCTTGCAAGTCACTTCAGAACTGTAGCCTTTGATGACTTTGACGATAACATTGGTTGTCGTTTTAACAAACGAAAGCAATAAGCCTCTGCACATTCATCTCATCTGCCTGGACCTTGTTATTGGTGTCGCTTTGTGGGGGCTTGCTGGAAATGTGCTGAGCAGTGGCAGTGGGCCATAACTTCTGCAGATGCTCTGGTTTTCTGAAGATTGGTCTCTGAATGTTTATTGAGCACACTGATGCAATCTGCTCATTCATAGCACAATACATTAGCCTTATTGCAATGCTGTTTTAGCCTAAAAGGATTTGCTGTCAAGCCATATTGTAATTAAATTTTAACATGACTACTAGTGTTTAATGTGGGGCATGTTAGTGAGGGTCTCTAGATATATCTGAAGGGAGGTGCAAAATGTTGCTGTATGGCTCCCAATTTTCTGCCATTAAGCCTATGAATAAAGGGTATCCTAGGTCAATTACCTCCCATGCACATTAGTGAGTGGCAGTTACAAATGGGAATAGAAGAGTCTTGCTCTTCCAAGATCAAGGTTAAATGAAACCTCAGCATGAGCAAAGAGGGCAGCTGTAAATAAATTAGATTCCAGCAGCTGCATGGAATTTGCACAGGATTCTATTTGAAATTGAATTAAAAATACAGGCAACAAAATGCAGCATAACAATACAACAAGATTACTAATTAAGCTGGAAAGGAAACTCACTGATTGTAGCCCAGGGGTAAGTTTGCAAGACAATTAGAGTAAAATAACCTAAGTCTGGGATGACTAACCTGTGGCCCTCCAGATGTTGCTTAGACTCTAGATCTCATCATCCCTGACTTTTGCTCATGTTGGCTGGGATGATGGGAGCTAGAGAAGCTGGTGCACATCCCCTTATCTGGCTTCTGTTTTTTTTAAGAGATTTGACTGCTGCATCTGTATTGTCCTTTGGAGAATTCCTAGACCAGTGGAAATTAAACAAAGGGTCTGCTGGTTTCTCTTTAAGGTTGCCAGACTCAAAAGAGAGCAGGACAATTAAAGGCGCAGAAGTCCTGTCCTCTATTGAGTCTGGCAACCCTGGCTGGATGGCCTCATGGACAATTGGTGCAGGTGTTGAAACCCTTCAGACTATGAGAAGGAGCCACATGAGCATGGAGAGTTTCTACAGAAAACCACCTCCCAAGCATGCAAACTAAATTTATTTGCAAATGTGGGGAAACTCGTTGAGTAGTGAAAGGTTTCTTGGACATTTGCATCACAAAACATGTCCAACTGTTTAAAACACTCATTTTGAATGAAAAATATTGTTAGAGAACCACACAGAGAGAAAGAAAAGGCCTACAAATCACTTTTGGTATGGTCTTTTGTGAGCTAACACAGTTAATAGGCTGTATATTGCAACTGACATCCAAAGTCCATGATGTCCTCCAACACTGTGGGAAATATAACCAGATATTCTTTTTCAATTTTGAGAGGCATTTGTAAATGTCAAGAGACTTTAAAAGAAACAACTTCCTATACATCTACTTAATAAATGGGGCTGAGTTGGGTGATTAATTAGGCGTCCTGCCTTCTGTGAGTCACATGAAGAAATTGTTGCTAAGTTGATCTTCATAAAGAAGAGATTATAAAATAGTGTGTTGTTGTTATTGTTGTTTGTTTGTACAGCCAACATGTACCAATGCAAACATGCAAACTTTGGACTTCCAGTGTACATTTACATAGGAAGAAATGAAAAGATTGAAATTAGAGTCACTATCAAAATTCCGCCCAGGCAAAAATTCAAAGTGAATGTGGGAGTGGGCGTCTCTCAGCCCCCAGACAAAACATCTGAGGATTTTTGATGGATAAAGGCTGTTCATCAGGCTAGCAACGTTTTTAAAAGGGAGTAGGATAATACATTCATAGCTGAAGTGGAATACATTCTGTGCCACTTCTCCTCAGCCCCAACTTCACCATTTTTGTCTGAAGAAGCTGATAAATTTATTCTTTACGTGGATTGGTTCACCTAGGCCAAAGTCCTTCGCGTACACAGAGCTCTTTCAGGACTGTTGTTGCTTAAGTTTAGTTTTTGTTTTTATTCTCAATTTTTAAAAGTGCATTATTGTATACTTTGTAGGTGTTTCAAGCTTGTTAAACCACCTTTGTGTGTCTTTCGGCAAACATCCATGTCTCTGCTTGCCATGCACTGAAAAATATGCCAAAGCTGGGTTGAAGCAAGTCCTGGTGATGTGAGAGCAATGTCTTCTCTCCACTCCCCTGAATGCATTTCAGGGTGTTTTCAGGGCCCATCCAATTCCTGGAGTTGTAATCTATTTTAACTATTTTTAATTATAAATTGTTGTAACGTGCCCTGGGACCTGCTGGTAAAGGGAGAGTAATAAATGTCATGATGATGGCAATGCTGATGATTTCAGCACTCCCAAATTGACACTGGCTTGTAGAAACGAGACACATGAACAGGCACGTCCTGATTTAGGTCACCCACAGCATGGCCCCTGGCAAGAATATGTGTTTACTTGCTTGCTGTTCACTATTGCTTCTTGAGTCAATGAGCCTGAATCCCACCGCTACCTATTTTAAGAAATGACATTGACAAACTGGAGCATATTCAGAGAAGGGCAACCAGGCTTGTGGGGCGTCTGGTAAAAAAAAGTCCTATAAGAAGCAGTAAAAAGAGCTGGGTAGTTTTGCCAAGAAGTGAATATTAAAGTGAGACATGATAGCTGTCTTTAAATATTTGAAGAGCTCCATCACACTGAAGATGGAGAAAATTGTTCCCTGTTGTTCCAGATGGCAGGATAAGAACCAATGGGTGGAAATTGCAGGGAAGTGAGTTTCAGCTGAACGTTTCAGCTCAATGGTAAGAGCTGCTTGGCAGTACAGTGGTACCTCGGGTTACGAACACGATCCGTTCCGGGATGCAGTTCATAACACGAAATGGTCGTAACCCGAAGCACCATTTTGCGCATGTGCAAACTGCGCACGCTGCTTCTGCGCATGCACAGACCTCACGCGTGGCAAAAATACTTCCAGGTTTGTGGAGTTCGTAACCCGAGGTACGACTGTAGACAAGGTAGGTTCAGGAGCTGGTGGGCTTTTCTCCACTTAAGGTTATTTAAGAAGACTCAAAGCTGTATGTATCAGGGATGTTGTAGCTCCATCCTATACTGTAGATCCTGCAAAGGGGGGGGTATTGTAGATGGCCTTCAACGCTTCTCTCAACTCTAACGCCCACATGATAGATTTAAAGCACATAGCTTCCCTCAAAGAATCCTGGGAGCTGTCATTTGTGAAGGATGCTGGGAGGTGTTGCTCTGTGAGGGGTAAACCACAATGCCTGGGATTATTTGAGGGAAGTCATGTGATTTAAATGTGCTGTAAATGTAACATGAATAGGACCCATTTTAGATAACCCCCACCAGGTCCTTTCCAACGCTGATTCCGTGAATTTAGAATATCAAGAGATTTAAGGGGAAAACCCACATTCTCCTTTTAATATTTGTAAACTACTCACTCAGTAGAAAACCTCTAAACGGTTTACCTATTGACTGCTGAGCAATTTTTACATATTCTGGTATCTGTATTCAGTTATCTCCTGGCAAATAACATTTTGCTTCTCTTAAATCGGCATCTGAGTTGCATTCAACATATGCAGCCAATAATTTAAAAATAAGAGCTACATTAAATTTAATGTTTTGCTCTTTTTTCTGAATGAAAGCATGTCATTAGGGCTGGGAGGAGAACTCTGTGATTATAAGTTTATTGACTTAGAGATTGGAAATGTTATTAGTTTCAAGTTCCACTACAGATGGTAGAGATAACAGGGCATATTTTCCACATGACTGGCAATTTTTAGTGGTCAGTATCAACATCTGGTATAGGAAAGCTTCCTCTATTATATGATCTTTAGTCATTCCAGATCTTTCAGTTTGTCACAGACAAAGTGTCCTTTGTATCTTCTTCCCATGGTAATTCAGACAGATTTTTGGAATATTCACGTGTTTAGGATAGCCTTCCAACCGTAAAGCAGATTAATCCTGTTCATCTCGTATCCCTGCCTAAAACATACACATAATGCATTAAGCTGAACTGTGCAACTTTCCCTTAAGCCAGAATCTTTCCCTTTCTTCACTTGGTCTATAAGAAACTTTTATGCGAACCTGTGTTAGGAACCCTGCTAGAGAGCTGGGTAAAATCCAGTTAATAGCCTGGGCTCAACTACAGAGTTGCAAGTTCAGATAGCTAAAAGCTTGCAGAGGTGTGTTCCTGACAATCCACCATTATGGAAGGTTCTTCCTCTGAAGACTTCCAATAATTGCAAAGTGTCCTAAAATTGCTTTATCCATCAGATTATTGGTGGATACCATTTAGCAGTGTTTGAAGATGCTGACAATTTAAAGCTAAGGCAATAAAACTCACTGACTAGTTAATCCATTAATATGTGACAGAATGTTGTGTGTTTGCTCATTTTGTGCAGGGGAGGGGTGGAAGGCAGATGAAAGGAAGACCAGGACATAGGGAAAGCAGGAGAAACTGTAGCTGCCCTGTCTTTTGAGGACTAAAGGGATTGGGGCCTAAGGCATTCAAGGTTGCAGCCTGCAAGCCTGTTAGTTGGCTAGGAAAATGTTCTTATCCAATGTCTCATGGCATCTGAACCAATCTTGGGGAGGAGAACCTTTTCATCCACAAGGTTCAGTGATACGGGTAAACTTAGTTTCTATTGCAATTTGGGTTAATTCAGGAGACTGGCCTGAATCTAGATGCTGTGTGAAGAAAAAGGGTGGTAGCATCCTTGGTGGCTGAGGTGCAGCCCTTGATGACTGTGTTTAAAGGCCTCACATGGAATGGGCTCAATTTCTGACCTAAAATCATTCAAATGGATTGTTGAATGTTCAGAGGGAGAGAGATGACCTGACCAGAGGGGATAATGTGTAGCCAGTCCAGAGTGTTTATACACAGCTAGTGGATCTTTGGATGAAGGATAGTAGACTAGTCATCATCATCATCATCATCATCATCATCATCATCATCATCATATTTCTCAATCTGCACTGCGCCTTATATATCTGTCTTGGAGATAAATATGGATAAATATAGCTTTGCTGTATGATACTGGTAGGCAACATGGACCCTTCCAGATATTGTTGGACTACAGCTCTCATCATCTCTAGCAATGGACCATACTAGCTGGGGCTGATGGGTCTTGTAGTCCAACAACAACTGGAAAGCACCACATTAGCTACCCTGCTATAAGCCTTCTCTCTCGCCTCACCAACACTTTCAATTATACTGTGCTGTCTTGCTGCCTCCCTCCCACTTTCAGTCTTCTTGCCCCAGAGCTGAGGATAAGAAGAGTAAACAAATGACTCATCTGCCTTTGTCTTAGAGCAGCTTCACACTTTCAATCCCCCCCTACAAGGGTGTATCTTAGTCTAGGAATAAAAATACTCAGAACACCACTAATCATAGCTTTCTAACAATGGGCAAATGGCTCTAGGATTGAGGGGGATCCTCATGAGAAGATCATGAGACTTGGTGGACTTACCCTGTGGCGGATTGCAAGCTCCAGTGAGCAGTGGGAGGATGTTCCCTTGAGTAGTTTCCCACAATGCCCTGGAGCATTCCTGATTTAGTGTTGCTCCAGGGCATTGCGAAAATTTTAAATGGTGGCTCCAAGCCATGTGAAGCTCATTGGCCCATGAGAAAAGAGGTCTTCAGGGTAGGGTAGGGTAGTAGCCCCCCACCCCACCCCACCATCACAACTGCCCAGCCAGGTACTGGTGCCAAGGCAGGCCAGGTACAGCGGGAAAGAGTACAAATAGGCAGTAGGCTGTGATTCTCCTCTCTCACTAGCCCTTGGTAGAGCATAATGACTGGGTGCCTGATTCTCAAGGTTCCTTCAAGGCTATCAGTAGCTACTAGCCACAATGGCTATGTTGTACCTCCACTGTCGGAGGAATACCAGTCATTGGGAATCACAGGTGGGCAGGATGCTGTTGCACTTGTGTCCTGTTTTCGGGCTTCCCACGGGCATCTGGTTGGCCACCGTGTGAACAGGACCCTGGACCAGATGGACCATTGGACTGATCCAGCAGGTTCATCTTACATTCCTATGTCCTGGTTTGAGCCCTGCAGCTCTTAATTCTCCTATAATTCTCCCCATTCTTTGAAAGCGGATGACTCTTTACATTAAAAAGGTAAAGGGACCCCTGACCATTAGGTCCAGTCGTGACCGACTCTGGGGTTGCGCGCTCATCTTGCATTATTGGCCGAGGGAGCCGGCGTATAGCTTCCAGGTCATGTGGCCAGCATGACAAAGCCACTTCTGGCGAACCAGAGCAGCACATGGAAACGCCGTTTACCTTCCCGCTGTAGCGTTTCCTATTCATCTACTTGCATTTTGACGTGCTTTCGAACTGCTAGGTTGGCAGGAGCTGGGACCGAGCAACGGGAGCTCACCCCGTCACAGGGATTCGAACCGCTGACCTTTAACCCACAGCGCCACCTGGGTCCCGCTTACATTACTGAATCCTTAATAAATGTATAGCCACAACAAAGGACGTCAGTGCAAGGAAGCATTCTTTTGAGTGCTGTACAACAAAAAACTACCTGTTAAAAGTCTTCCTGCCCTTGACCTCTTATTGATTTGGTTGGCAATAAGAGGCCACCATCAATAGCAAAGAAAGAAAGCTTCAAGAAAGCACTTTTGACTGCCTGTCCTTCTCTGAGAATAGCCGAGGTGTTCACACATTTTATTTCACTTGCCAAGGTCACAGCCAATGAGGAAGCCAAGACAATTAATCCTAGAGTGAGACAGACATCAGCAGCAAGAGTACATACTGTGTTCATTTTCGAAGGCTTTTTGAAACTCCCGGCCTCCTGCTGTGTCTCCGCAGCAAAGGTCAGCCTGAGTTCTGCTCTTCCGTAGAAATGAGTTTGACTGCAGGAGCAGAAAGAACTTCATTTTCTATATATAACTACGAGAGTTAAGATGTTTCAGACAAAGTACACTGAAAATACATTTGGTATTAGGATATACATGTGTCGTTCTTCAATGCTTGAGTGGAATGGAAAACCTTGTACATTATGTCTGCTTGCATCCAAATTCTTCAACCTTAGTGATTCTGTGCGACTGACCGCTGTCCCTGCAGATCATGCCTATGATAATAGCCACGATTATGATAGCTAGGGATGAGACCTCCAGATTCTGAGGCATCAGGGGTTGGCTGCCTTCTCCATTACTATTTTGTGAGCATCCAGCTGGTCACTGTTAGAATGTTGGACAGGATTGACTTTTAATCTTACCCAGGAAGGCAATTCTTATATGCAGGATGTTTTAGCGCAGGGTTGGTCCCTTGCCAGACCACAATACTAACAAAGACCAGCAAAGGCTCTGCAGCCTTGTGTGTTGCTGTGTTGTTAATACATCAGAGGAATTTGTGTATAGAAGTAGGTTTTGTATTTCTGCCCAAGATGGCAGCAAGTGTTTGCAAACTGTACTGAGTTATCCACTTTTGTTCTTTCCTTACGCAGTTGGAATTATCCAGCACGGCAATCCTTCATCAGATCCGGAGGGATCAAGTCACGGATACATGCCGAGCCAACAGCATGTCTAGCAGAAAACGTCGTGTGCTAACACCCAACGACCTCAAGCATTTGGTGGTTGATGAGGATCATGAGTTGATCTACTGCTACGTACCCAAAGTGGCCTGCACCAATTGGAAGAGGGTCATGATGGTTTTGAACGGGAGGGGCAAGTACAGCGACCCAATGGAGATACCAGCTAACGAAGCCCATGTCTCGTCA
This sequence comes from Zootoca vivipara, assembly GCF_963506605.1. Lineage (NCBI taxonomy): Eukaryota > Metazoa > Chordata > Lepidosauria > Squamata > Lacertidae > Zootoca > Zootoca vivipara. Next base: position 48,606,221 of record NC_083285.1, on the reverse strand, counting down.
AACTTGAAGACGCTCAACCAATACAGCATCCCAGAGATCAACCACCGCTTGAAAAACTACATGAAGTTCCTGTTTGTCCGCGAGCCTTTCGAGAGACTGGTGTCAGCCTACAGAAACAAATTCACCCAGAAGTACAACACCTCCTTTCATAAGAGATATGGAACCAAAATTGTTAAGCGCCAAAGGAAAAATGCAACCCAGGAAGCCCTACATAAAGGCGATGATGTGAAATTTGAGGAGTTTGTGGCTTATCTCATAGACCCTCACACCCAAAGAGAGGAGCCATTCAATGAACATTGGCAGACTGTATACTCTCTCTGCCATCCCTGCCACATCCATTATGATCTCATAGGGAAATACGAGACACTCGAAGAGGATTCCAACTACATTCTTCAACTTGCAGGAGTAGGAAACTATCTCAAGTTCCCCACCTATGCAAAGTCTACAAGAACTACTGACGAAATGACTACAGAGTTCTTCCAGAACATCAGTTCGGAGCACCAAACACAGCTGTATGAAGTCTACAAACTTGATTTTTTAATGTTCAATTACTCAATGCCAAGCTACCTGAAATTGGAATGAGGTGGAGAGCCAGAGAAAAGGGAGAAAAAGCGGGGGAAAGAATATGAAACCTGTTATATTTAAGATTTTTATTTGTCACAATTACATATGAAGAATGGGTTATTTTGTAAGTTAATATTTTCTTCTTTTTTTGAATGATGCTGCGAGCAGCATAGTTGGAAATCTATTATTTAAATTGTCGGTAAGAAGGGACAGCTCTGTTTGCAGGATTAGAAAACTGCGGCGGCTGTAGCTCTAGATGTAACTAGTAACTGCGACACTGTTTGGTGCGGGGCGCGTGGGGGGTATTATTTGTGTCCTGATGAATTCTTTTCCTTTTGCATTCTTCATAAATCTCAGCCTTCTATGTTATTTATGCTTATTTAAGAACACAATAGATTCCTTGTTAGGAGCCAAGATGCAACACTGTGTGGACAAAGAAAATGTTTCCTGTGTATTCCTTGCAGGAGTTTGTGTCTCTGTCCCTAATGTCATTACTGAATGTTCCACTAGTGAAGAATGTGTGCAAATAATTGGAAACATTGAAACAGGAATGGGTTTAAGGGGCTCAGGGGGACCCTCCCTTGAAATATATACGGCAAAACCTTGTGGTTCTCTGATCTGTAAGACACACTTTTCTGCCGACGATCACACACAGATGAAGGCCCAACGTTTGTCCACAGGGACGCAAGGTCGGTGAGGCTTTCACCTTTGAGAATGTATTAAAACATCACACATGTGCACTTCCAAAATGACGGGCATGGGGAAGGAGGAGAAGTGGACTGCCTCACTCAGTCTCTCCACCCTTAAATATTAAGCCAGACACTTCAGAGCATTACAACCACCTCCCAACCTCCCATTAAAGGAAACTGCAACGAAATGAGTGATGCACACAATGAGTCTGATGGGGAAACCAAGTCCTTTGGAGATGGTATGGCAGATGGTATGGCAACCACAACGTCGAATTTGACCCCCACAGTGCTCAGATTTTGTTCTTTCTGCAGGGACCCCCTTGCATGTACAATACTCCTTGCGACACCATTCTCCTTTCTCATTTCTCTGTATCTTTTGCCCAGTGTCCTCCCTGGCTTCCTGCAAAGTTGGCACCTGTGCTCAACCCAACCGTCAGAGAAGGCACCAGCAAAATGATTGGGAAGGGGTGTGAATATGCTGCATACTCCCTACCCCTAATGCCATGTTCCATCCATGACATGTGCTCCAAAACAAAGAACATCCTGCAACTGAAGACATGATCGTTGGTTTCTTCCCATAAGGCAGAGACAAGGGTAGATGTTGGGTGAGTCCAGCTCCCATCAGCCCCTGCCAGAATGGCCAATGGTCAGGGGTAATGGGAGTTGCAGTAGAACAACACCTAGAGGTTTCTTATTCCTACCGTATCCTAATGAGTGAACCAGCACCATGTTCTGAACTATTGCAACATTTCTAGGTTCCCATTGCAAATATGAAATGACAGCAGGGACTCTCATTTAAGGTGGATTCCTGTGCTCTAAAATACCTGCACAAAACTGAATGCCCTACAAAGGAGCAATTTTATCAGAATACCATATATGATGCCGTGTGTTATAGCATCAGCCTCGAAAGGGACAGCTAGAGTCGATTAAATATATATGTACATGCATAATATTTAAAGTCTGTGACTGAAAGAAATGTGAATGTATCTTGTAGAGAGCAAAATTTTCAAATCTCTACTTTGCCAGACATGATGTTTATATCATTTTTTCTTCATACTTGGCATTTCCTTGTTTGGCATCAAGATAGATGAGAGATGATCCGTCTGCATTCCATGATAAATACAATCGGTAGTAATATTATTTAAGGCTGCAGTGGCTAGTCGGCTGAATGGTTAGATGGACCAAACGATTTTAAATTGGTTAATTGAAAATATGTCCCCAATTAATTGGGCTGCAGCTTTTAAAAAACAATGTAGATTTTTTATAAAAGTATTTACACAGACCGTAGGTAGCAAGCACCGTCTTAGAAGAAGCATTTCTACAATCTCATATCGAAACCTTCTAAGGTCGAGCCTCTATGGTGGGTGCTAAAGCAATTAAAGAATGTGTTTTTTCTGTTTTTTCCTTGAGAACTATTTGAGAATTTTTATTGAGAACAGATCAGAAAAACAATGAATTAATGTGTTTTTCAAATCCAATGATTTATGAAGATTAACTTACCATAATTGGCTAATATTATTGTAACACGTAGCCCAACATGTTGAAAATGATTAGTGGATTTTGAGTTTCCAGCTCAGGAAAAAATAAAGAGTAGAATCATAAAATTGTAGAGTTGGACACCGAGGGTCATTTAGTCAAACCCCTAAATAGCCCTAGTTAAAGAACAGCATTTCAAGTGCTCAGAGCTCTTCACATCTGTTATCCCAGTCAGTGCCATGCGGTGAAATTTTTCTTAGGGGAGCAGTGTGGGCCAGAGGTACCTGCTTGCAAGGGCGATTGGGGAGGGCGGTTGACATGCACACAAGCATCGTGCCCCCCACCCACCCTTGGGAAGATCTAATGTGTCAGGAACATTGAGGGGACTAGCCTAGTCCCCTGACCACACACCACTGATCTCAGTAATTGTACAGCACTGAAAGAGACTGGTACTTCAAGCAGTAGCGGAGCTTCATGCTCTGGCACCGGGAGCGGAGAGCAGGCTGGGGCATGGCATGCATGCGTCCTGGGGACGTGACATGCCGTCTGCAGGAGCGTGGTGCCCAGTGGGCCAACTTGTGGCAAACTTGGTAAGCAGAACCTGATCCAAAGACCTATTTTGTAGTGGCTGAGGGGTGTAGCACATGCTGGCACTTTGACTTAGCACCACGTCACTAAGGAGGATACCAGATACCACATTATTTGAGCGGTGCAGCCCATCATATACAGAGTCTGGATGAAAGGGATGAGGGGGCCTAAAGGCGAAGTAAATCATAATCAGGAAATTCCAATGCCCTCAAGCAAATGTTCAAGTATCATTGGAGAAAGACATTGTTCTGGTGATGCTGCTGCCACAGGGAATGTTTCCAAAGGCGTGATATGAAACGGCAGCTTCATAAGTCACAGGAGGCAGCTCCATTTCATTTGGTGAAGCTGGTTCACAGGTGCTGACTGGCACCTCGACTGAGCCGCAGCAAAGAACCTTGAGAAGAGAGCGAGAGAGCCCCTTTCAGTGCTGCACCCTGTCTTTGTCAGCTGACTTTGGCCCACTTCAGATTTTGGCACCCTCTGTTCCTCAACGTATTGCTTGACAGTGTCTGTGAGAGGACTGAGACCAGTAAACTCCTTGCAAACTCAGGTTGTGTACAGACTATTCCATTAAAGCACTTTCAAAACACATTCTTTCCCTCAAATAACTCTGGGGACTGTAGTTTACCCCTCGCAGAGTTACAATTCCCAGCATCCCTTAATGAACTACAGTGCCCAGAATGCTTTGCGGGAGAGAACGTGCTTTAAATGCATAGTATGTGCAGAGGCACAATCAGCAGAATGAGGCAGCAGAGTCCTGGTGTTGAGAGTAAGTTGTGCCATGCCTGTGCCAGGCTGCAGGGAGCTGGGGATTGGGGAGTGCTCCATTGTGTAAGCAGACAAACAAACCCACTCTTCTTTTCTGAATTATGCAGAAAACTTTACACAGCCGGGGCAGAGATTCACCAGTCCTTTTTCCTGATGTTTTATAGTTGCAGGCAATAGGAATGGACAAATCCATCAATTTTCATTTCCCATTTTTCCTGTCTTAAATTTGGTTCATCCTATTTTGGCATATGTTTGTGAATTGTTGAATGAAAAAACCTGCATGAAAATTCACAAAGTATTCAAATGCATTCTTCCTGATATATATATATATATTTAATGCAGTTTTGCTAGTACAGTATGTGCATTTTTTTTGTAAGTGGTTTTCCCCAGATGGAACACATTTTTGTATGTTATTTTCACTCATATGCATATTTTTGCATGGACTTTCCACAGTTTAGTGTCTTTTTCATATGCATTCTTTTGGATGGAGAACTGCCTCAAAAATTGGAGAAGTGTGAATTTCAAAGGAGAACTTTGGTTTGCTTTGTGTGTCATTTTGGAAGGTGCAGATTTGGGAAGTTTGCATTAAAGTGTGAACTTGCAGGCAGTTAAAAACAAACCTGTATAAACAAAAATTCAAAAATGAACTGGAGTGGAACACTCTCTTATCCGGTAGAAATTGTTCTGTGTGATTGCAAATTGCTTTTTTTAAAAAATTATTCAATATTCAGATTTTGAAATTTACAAGCAATTGTCGAACAACCAAAACAAAAAGAGAATTCCATAAATTCCCATGGACTTCCCTCCTTCCCTTTGTGGGTCCTTACATTAATTTTTTCCCCTTCCTGCATCCTCTCTATTAATCCAATTCCATTACAACCATAGTCCAATGTTAAACTACAAGTGTCTTTCCAGTCCTACTAATAATTTTAATTGTTTACAATGATTTTTAAGGTAAATTATATATTTTCTTCATTCCTTATTGAAACTCTCATCAGTTATCAATTAGTGAGATGGCAAATTGTGATACGATGAGTAGAATATTGTCTGGAAATTGTTTTAAACAGGCAATTATAGTTTATTCATTACAAATTAGCAGGGAGTAAGAATAGTTCTGTCAGTGAACAGCCCTGCAAAGTTTGCATACTGTTAGTTTCTTTTTACTTATGGGATGCCCAACTGAGTAGGCAACAAGTGAACTATTTATGATGCAGTGCACTGTTTTTTATCTATGGCGCTGTTTTGACAGAGATCAGGAAAATATACCATGGGAAGAATAAATTGAATTCTTTTCTTTGCAGTTCTCATCTGTCTTGTTTGCCGTGAGCGGAAAAGAGAATAGGATTCCGTTTTTGAGCAAAGAGGTGATGATCAAACGCTTTTCACTTGTCAGTATTGCACTCTAGACTGTCACTACAGGGGGAGAAAAAATTAGATGGTTCCAATAAAAGGTTGGCTTTTGTTCTCTAAACAAAGCTCTGTTATTTTGGGATTGGCAAAGTGTCCCCCTCTAAACAGACTTGTTCATAACTGTAACTTGCCTGAACCAGATCTTCCCATATCTTAAAGGTTAGGGGGGAAATGACCCGTAGGATGCCGAAATGTGTGTGTGTGTGCATGTGTGCGAGAGAGTGAATTAAGACATCTCATGGCTGGGGTCAATTGCAGAGGTCTTTCCCATTTCAACTTTAAAAGCATGGTTGAGTGGCTTTTTAGACCTTGACCCTTACTGTTTTCTCTGTTGTTGGTTTTAGTCTCATGGTGTTGTTTTAGCTTGCTTTGTTTTTTTAAAATATACACCACCCAGAAAACCTATTGTTAATGGACAATACAATAAAAGAAGAGAAAGTGTGAGTAGATGCATAAATCCAGTGCTCAGGAGACAGGGTCTCTGCAAGATGGGAAAGAGCTTTAAAATGGGCCTTCTACATGTGACTGCTTAATGCAAACATGTTCCTCAGCAGAATGAGATTGCAGTATGTAGGGATTGTAGTATGTAGGGTAGCCAGACCTCCAGGGCCCCTCCATGTGGCAAGTGGAGGAGGACTTGAACCTCCTGGTTTGTGAGAGTGTCTTTCATAACAAAAATTTACTAAGAAGATTGTATTCTTATTTATAAAATCTGTATACTGCCCAAAGAGCACAGGTTGGTTCACAACATAAAAATACAAAACGAGAACACAAAATACATAATAAAACAAAAGTGCAGCTTAGAAGGAGCTTCAGCTCAGCAGGAGCCGGCCACAAATTATAGCATAGACACTCGGGGGTAAGTCTGCTCTCCTCCTCTCCCAATTAACCTTCATTACCAGGACCCGTCCAATGACATCGCTGGAGGCCACCCCTAGGTGTCAGGTTTTGGCCCTGAAAGTTCAGGGTCTGGGATGCTCCTGATCTGGCAACCGTGTGTGTGTGTGTGTGTGTAGTCTGTTGTGCATGGGGGATGTGAGTCACAGAAGGTTCATAGCAAAGGTCTCTCACAGATCCTGCTCTGTTCCCCTCCGCAAGTTTTCCTCCCCTTACCAATAGTTCAACTGTTATTTGTTTTCATTTCTTTCTTTAAAAAAAAATCCAGAAGGATGAATTTGTTTCTCTTGTGTATTTCTTCAAAAAGATAGTTACAGGTAGGTAGCCGTGTTGGTCTGAGTCGAAGCAAAATAAAAAAATTCCTTCAGTAGCACCTTAAAGACCAACTAAGTTTATATTTTGGTATGAGCTTTCGTGTGCATGCACACTTCTTCAGATACGTTATCTGAAGAAGTGTGCATGCACACGAAAGCTCATACCAAAATATAAACTTAGTTGGTCTTTAAGGTGCTACTGAAGGAATTTTTTTATTCAAAAAGATAGGTTGTGGATGTTTATATACACAGCATGTTTGTGATGTTTTCCCATTTTCCTTTGCTTGTGTGGACTCTCCAGGCTTGGCATCAGCACATGGCATTGTTAGGCAACCGCTTGGGCCACAGCAAGTGAAAGAGCCCACCATAGACGGCTGTGCTGGGCACCAGATGGATTGAGTCTGGGAACCACCATTGTAATTTCCCACAATGACCCTGAGATATCATCAATTCAAGGCTCTGTGAGATATTAAAGTAGTGAGGGCTGGGGTGCCACCATTTTAATTTCCCACAATGCCTCAAACCGGCACTGTGTTGGGAGCCTTGTGGGAAATTACAATGGCAACACATCAGCTAGCACTAGTTAGTTCCGCCCCCCCCTTAACTGCCTGTATCAGACTGCCCCGTTTTGCCACAAAACATATTTATCTCTCTACCCCCACCCCTTCAGCAAAACAAAACAAAGTGGGTAGTTATTTCCATTAGTACACACTCATATTTAAATCCCTTTGCATTTCAGCATATTACTAAAAATGTGTTCAAATGTGTTAGCATTTCCCTAGAGCCAGCCCTACCATTAGGTAGAGGAGGCAACTGCTTCAGACAGCAAATGTTAAGAGGCAGAGAGTGCCAGCAAAGCCTTGGAAGTCAGATCTGTGTGGCCTGGCTACTCAGCTTGCCCTTCACCCCCTAAGCTACCCATATATTCCGGCGTATAAGACAACCCCCAACTTTTCCAGTTAAAATATAGAGTTTGGGATATACTCCCCATATAAGAAATAGGACCCGGAGTATAAGACAACTCCTGACTTTTGAGAATATTTTCCTGGGTAAAAAAGTAGTCTTATACGCAGGAATATACAGTAACTGCTGGCTGCCCTCAGATGCTGGTGGAGGCAGCCAGTGTGATTAGCTTCCATCTGTGGACATCTGGGAGGAAAATGCATCTTGTTTTTCCCCTCATCTCAGACTGCAAAATGTCTGAGCCTTGCATTTCTGCTTAATATTTTCGAAGGATTTAACCAAATGTTATCTACTGCAACTGGCATGTAAGGTGATGCACAGACCAAGAGCTTTTGAAGGCAATTGACCCATCCGAAGGTTAACTGTAGAAAGCTGCACTATTTTCAGGTACAAAAGGGAATGTCCTTAAAATTACTCTTGTTACAGAGAGTGTTATTTTCTTACATGCATGAACAATACAAAATGTGTACATATAATTTAACATCTATGTGGGGGGGTTGACTTTTTTTTTTACCTATTTGTATGCAGTAGAAGGCTTGTTGTAGGAAAAGCATATCTGAATATACTGATAGTAAAAAAAAAGAAACTAAGTTATACATTGCCAACACAAATGTTAACTGCTTATGAATTGTTCCTTTACACAAACACACACACACAAAGCCATTCAAGCCTGATTATTTTTCTAAGTAACTTCAATTAAATTGAAGAAAATAATTTAAATGTGTGTGTGTTTTTATTGCATGTGATATTTCCCACATACTCAGCTCTCAATTATTCATGGTGCGTGGAAAGTAGTAGGAGAAAAGTCCCCCCCTTTCATAATACTAGAACCAGTGGCATAGCATGGGTTGCCAGTGTCCAGGGCTGCACAGAGTGAGGGGGTGGGAGGGAGGGAGATGCCATACACATGTGCATTCAACTACCTAACAGCATCTGCATCACCCAAGAGACTCCAGCCACATAGATAATAAAAGAAGAGTCATTCCATTGTCTGTAGAGGTCACTTCCTGGTTTGCATGGAGAAGACTTTTTAAATGGAGCCCAGCAATGGAAGCACACAACTATATTGAGGCAGCACCGGGTGTTGAAATCTTGTGCCCCCTAAAAATTTTGCACCTGGGGCAGCTGCCCCTGTGCCAGCCCACACTCACCAACTAGAACTCAGGGACATTGAATGAAGCTGAATGTTGGAAGACTCAGTAGGCCAGAGAAAACTTCTTCACATAGCGCAGTTAAACTATGGAATTTGTTCCGACAGGAGGCAATGAGAGCCACCAAATTAGATAGCTTTAAAAGATTAGACGAATTCATGAAGGAGAAGGCTATCAGTCCATGATGACTAGGCTCTACCTCCACCTTCAGAAGGAGTGTGCCTCTGAATATCAGTAACTAGGAATCTCAGGGAACATGTTATTGGCCTATGGCGCCTATCATCCCTGAGCATTGTTAATGCTGACTGGGGCAGATGGGAATTGTAGGCCAACACTGGACAGCTACAGGTTCCCCAAGTCCTGCTTTAAAGGTTTCTTTTCTTTTCTTAACTAGACATCTAGGTATTCTTGTGACTTCTCACCACTGTCTTCCACCCTGAATCTTCAAGAGCAAGATTGGTCCTAAACTGAAGTGATGTGGATGCCTTAAAAAGAAAAAGAAAAAGAAAGATACAGGACGATTTACTTGCATGAGTTGACATGTCTCCTACCATGTTGTGACCTCAAATTTGATGCTATTTAAAACCTAAGAGTTCAAGACGTTTAATTGAGCAGGGGGCGTGGGGTGTGAAGTTCCTGTGCCCGCAATGGCAGACTTTTGAAAGGCTTTCTGACCTTTAAATTGCCACGATAGACCACACAGCTCAATTCTTTCCCCATCCATTTTCCACATCTGATTTTATGCAGGGAAGAGAAAGACATTCCAGGAGTCTGAATGATAGCAGCGCTCTGTTCATATTTATCTTCATGAGTGAAAATGGTAATTTGTAAATGTTCCTGCCATGCCCGAGTTATTGCTACATTTGTCTTCAATCAAATGGCGCTGCATAATGGATTGGCCATCTTGTATTAAATGTACATTATTACTTTGGTATAAAAATGTTATTAGAGTGAATGCAATAAGCTTTTATGTGCAATTTGTATAGCAGAAAATGATTTTTAAAATGTAGCTTTGCAGTATGGAGAAATGAGATGACAAGAACTTTGCTGATCAGATATTTCCTCCCCCCCGCTGCCCTGAAAAGTCTAATAGCTTCAGAGAAGGAAATGCAATTTAGATAGGGGGACATAAAATGGTTTAGAAATAGGGTGCAACCACAGAAGTTGCATACCTGGCATATCAGGAACAGCTACATTACCTCACCTATGAACTTTTAGGATTATAGAATCCTAAAATTGGAAAGATCAAATATCATCCCTAGATGTAAGCTAGTGTGGTGTAGTGGTTAAGAGCGGTAGTCTCATAATCTGGGGAACCGGGTTCACGTCTCCGCTCCTCCACATGCAGCTGCTGGGTGACCTTGGGCTAGTCACAATTCTTCGAAGTCTCTCAGCCCCACTCACCTCACAGAGTGTTTGTTGTGGGGGAGGAAGGGAAAGGAGATTGTTAGCCACTTTGAGACTCCTTTGGGTAGTGATAAAGCGGGATATCAAATCCAAACTCTTCTTCCTCTTCTTCTACATTCACGTAACATTTGGGGCAAATAAATCCACACTCCTATATAAATCTTTTACTTGCTATTTCTGCCCTGCTTTGTTAAGAACAAGATGCATGCATGCTCTCTGTAGAGAAGAATGAATTTGCATGTATAAAAATCTGGCTTAGGAATCAGACTATGACTGATCCAGCACGTAGCAGTTTAGCTTCCTCTGCTCTTTGAAATCGCCCTGCACAACTTACTTCATGGCCCATTTTAGCAATTAGGACTTGATCTCACTGTCTCTCTCCACCTGCTCACACAGGCACTGATCCACATTCAGCAGCACTCCTTTTGCCATGACACCTCCCCATCCTCACCTCCATAGATTCTGCACACAGGGAGCTGCATTTGAAGAAAGGCTGCGTAAGACCAAAATGGATTTCCCCTCAGAATTTTAAGTGTCGTTCTTGCTACCCAGCTCCCCCTTGTATGTTCTTTGCAGCTATTTTGATCTGCTACTTCGATTAACCAGCCTCCCCCCCCCCCCGCCCATGGTAGCACTTTAAGAAGTGACCCTCTGCTTTTCCATTCTCCAAGAGAGACAGATTCCCAAACATTTCCACCTGCCCTCCCTCAGCCCCTCAAATCCAGACCTAGGCTGCTCCTGCCTGCGTGGCAGTTCCCTATTGTCTTCCCCTATTTCTCCCTTGCTGTTGCTCTCGTTGCCAGGCAACAAGAATGGGCCCGGCATGTGAGCGAAGCACTGAGCAATTACCTTCCAAGTTGTTAGCATCAATGTGCTTAGGTAAGATAAGGGAACTTCGGAAGATCAAAAACCGCAACTCTACCGTCTTGGACAACCTATGGGGGAATGCTCATGGGGCTGTAGAGAAGGAGGTTCGTCAAAATGTTTGCGATTATGCTCTTTGCATAAATGCATATATTTCACTTGGAGAGTAGAGTGTTTCAGGAAATTGGATCCGGGAGTTATTTTTCCATAGCTGTGTCAGCTCCCACCACAAGTCACATAACGGCCAAAAATACATCTGCAGATATTCTCGAATCAATGTAGATCCAGGAGATTTTAAGCTTATGTCCTTGAATAATGAAGTACTTGTGTGTTGAAACAGAAACTGTTTGAATTCTGCTATTTCTAGCTGTCTATCAGTTAGTTCTCGAAGCTACCAACATGAGTCTGACCCAACTGCGGGAGGCAATGGAAGACAGGAGTGCCTGGCGTGCTCTGGTCCATGGGGTCACAAAGAGTCGGACACGACTAAACAACAACATCAGTTAGGGCGAGTCATTCGATTGGCACGACTGTTCCACTGATCTCTCCAGCAGTCCAATTTGCTAACTTTTCACAGTAGAGTTTGCTGGTGCACAGGGAGAAAACTGTGCCCACTTTATTTCTTCTCTGCTCCTGCTGTACTACCAGAAATAAGCCACAATTTAGCTTAACACTATGTCAAAACCAGGCTCACTGTTCGTTGCCTCCAAACTAACCATGAACTGTAAACTAAGAGCAAACCTTTGTTGCAGCTCATGGCGTGTTTGGACAAACCTCAAGCTTGGGTTCAGATATAATGCCTAACTATGGCTTAACTCCAGGTAACTCAGCAGGAGCAGGGAAGGATCAAAAGCAGCCACAAATTTCTCTGTGTGAACCAATACACTGCACATTCACCTGTAAACCATGGCTGAGATTGCCTATGGTTTAAAGTGGGGGTACAGACAAGGCCAATGAGTAGATCACCGATTACTTTAGTGTCCCACAAGTTAAGCATAACTGTGTTTTAAAAGTGATGTGTGAATCAAGCCGTTGTAAGCCTGCTGTCAACCTTATCACATCATGCCAGAGATTTACTTCACAGTGAGCTCCGTTTCAATTTCAGGAGGTATAACATTTCCCAGAGATGCATATTAATTGTGGCAAAGTGTGCTGCAATTGTAGAGCTGTAATCTATTAAACATTAATGTAATGTCATAAGCGCTTAGGTGAAAAAGCTTCTAAATATTTATTAAGACATGTAAATGTTTAAAGTACAATTTCAATACCAAAGAAGAAAACCTGATCTATTTTCTGTGTTATTCTGTTGCATGTCTTACAGTGTTTTGCCAACTTGAAGAGTGTCCCAGTTGCTGTGGCAATCAATTCTTATTTACTCAAACACCCCCAATTCTTTGATAAATCAGACGCTCGTGATATATCAAAGGGAGCCACTGCATTGGTTGCCATGACCATCTTTATCCATCCAAAGGCCACCATTTCCCAGGAAATGATCCAACCATGACAGGTCTTTACAAACCACGTTTGCAGGCCAACATAAAGCAAAATTATGGTGTGACCACGAAGATACGTTCTGGATATATTATAATATTGGCATAATCTAGGCCAGGGGTTCCCAACAAAATTTTCTCGAGGACCCCTCATCGAGCCGCTATTGTGACAAGGACCCCCATTAATTCCTAATCCTAAAATTAAAAAGTGAAAGCCAAATTAAGAGTCTTTTTATATTTTATATTTATACGTTTTTTACAGTTACAACAGAGTACTCCATCAGTATACAGTTAGTTTTAATTTTCAGTTCTTAATGAGATGAACCACTTTTTAACCAACGGTCCATTTTTAACTACGAGAACTGTAGCTTCCGCGAAAAACAACACTTTGTTTACAAACACTACTGTTTTGCAAAGAGGTAGCGCGCCAGGGAGGAGGGAGGGGAATGGAGAAGACAGGGTACCTGCGCAGTAGCGCACAAATGAAGCCGACGCGCGCAAAGCATCTTGGGGAGGTGAGCGTTAGTAGAATGCCCGCGCTGCCTCTTTGCAAAACAGTAGTGTTTTAAAGCGCCACCTAATGGCATACAGCAGAACTACTGCCTCTATCTAATTCTAGTTTTGCGCTAGACTCTGCTCATGCAGGAAGCAGCCAAAACAAAAAATCTGTTATTATACGAAATATATTTAATATATTTTTTATTCTAATAGCATCTTGAGGACCCCTCTGGCATAGCTCGCGGACCCCTGGGGGTCCCCGGACCACCTGTTGGGAACCACTGATCTAGGCAACCACATAGTTCGCAACTAGACCTAGAATCGAAATTAAATTGTTCAGTATCAATAACCTTGAAGCAGGTCTTGGGGAGATTGCTGGGTATGGTTCATTTACCAGTGGTCTCTCTGATCTCATGTGATCTGGGGACTTTTAGTATTAAGTGTCAGCCACATCCAGCATTCAATACCAAATGAAAGACCTAATATCTCTAGCTAACAGCAACTGCAGATGAAACACACTGCTTCTACTGTTTCCTGAAGACATTCAGGGATCTTCAGACCACCAACACTGCACACTTCCCCATTCCTGACCTGTTCAGGTCCTCCTTTGGATATGTGGTCATAACTGGGAACGAGAATGAACCTACAAGTTGTCACACTAACTGAGCCAAGCTTGTGCGTTTGTGGATGAGATTAGTGGCAGAAAAGAAGTCCCAACCTTTGCATCTTATCCTTCTTCTGCAGGGCACCAGCAAGCTGTAAAATAATTATTAGAGAACTGAAGGGCTCTAATATAAAGGGAACTTTACAGTAAGTACAATATGGCCAAATCGAGTCCTTGCATGAGTCTTTTAAAAGATTCTTTGCATTAATGTTCTACCTGAAAACCCACCTCACACATAATGCCTCATTTAATGGCAGGTGGTTTGCAGTGCTGTCCAAACGTTTTTCAAAGAGGGCCAGATATGATGAAGTGAAGGGCCGTGAGGGCTGAACAAAATGCCAACCAGAGTTGTTAACCTTCCACAGGGGCCGGATTAAACCGACCAGCGGGCCGGATTATGCCCCCAAAATGGACTTTGGACATGTCTGCTTTAGAGGTTGTTGATGCTGCCACACACACGTCCCCTGGCAATTGCTACTTACCTTTCCTTTTATTTCAGGTTAAGTAGTGTGACAGAATGTTATTCTGGTCTGGTATATGGAGTACATCTTAGGCACCAGCATACACAAATCTTGAGCCCCAAACAGATTAAAGTAGTACACATACACTAAATGGATAGTGATATATTAAAAACAGAAGGAATTTTATTTGTATTTTTCTCAGAAGCTCTGTGGGTTTGGTTCCAAAAAACTTTAAAATTCCATAGCCTCTTCAAACATTAAAATATTTTTCATCAGACCATAATTCCACATAAAGGTAGCTCAACCAGAATTAAGCTTAATTGCTTCTAGATCTATATCCCCAAATAAAAGGATTCTGAGTTATCACCAGCTGCTTTTTAAAACAAAATGAATGGGAGTGCTATCTACAGTACTACAGACAATGTACCATTCTGGTTATTGCTAATACAGACAAAGGGGAACAAGGGAGCCTAGAGGACAGTCCAATTTTCCTTCACAATTCTGAAATATTATTTTATGTGCTAGCCTTGCAATTCCAGCAGCAAAGCAGTCCGGTCATAATTATGCAAAAGCTTTTAATGCTTTTAATGTGTGGGGAAAGTTATTCATGTAAGGTTTCAATTAGAAAGCCAAACAGCTGCCAACATCTTGAACTTCTTTGAAGATGAGGGTACTCAGCGAGCAACTAGGCCTATGAACTTTTGGGGGGGGGCTATATCAATAGTCAGCATGTGAAAACTGGGGTCTGGAAATAGTCAGCATGTGAAAACTGGGGTCTCGTACATAACTTTCACTGCCTAATTTGCATAACCACATTTGAAATAAATCAGCTACGGTAGATGTAACTTGGATATCTGAAAAGCGATCCATCTTGTGCAAATTCCATTGATACTAATGGGAAGTGCAAAATGCCCATTCATTACAATTAAGCTACATTCGTGGTTGGTGGAGGGGGGAGCGGTTGCATTGCCATGGTTTAAAAAGTTATTTGCTTCGTTTATAGAACACCCAAGGCAGCACACAAAGCCAACCCTAAACTGGGTAATCTTCCCACCAAATCCCCACATTCCAATTACATAAATAGTGATAAGGACTGTAAAGTTTGGGATATAACATATAATGCTGCAGTGCTGCAATGCACAAATTGATAGCACTAACTAGGAATGGGCATTTCAGGACTGCAACCTGCCTGAAAGTTCCCGTACTACAATGGGAAAATGTGTTGTTGTTGTTGTTTTTACAGATATTTTGAAACACAAAAACCTGAAATGGTGTAGACACGATGGGAGCTATTCATTTCTTTACCAGTGCGCCACAGGCACTAGCCAGCAGGTACCTGTGATACTCACATAATCACATTCTACAAAGCACTAATTGCATCACACAACTGACATACTGGGCGTGGGCAATGACATTTTCTCAGGCCAAACTATTCTGGTTTATTTCATTATCAGTTATGAAATTTCCCCAGCTTGAGTGCTGGGGGAAATCTATTTCTTTAGAATAGCACTGTTCTGTTTTGAGAGATGCCTGAATCCTCCAGAATGTTAGAGTAGCAACCCCAACCTTATTTCGCAGTAAGGGTACAAGGTTATTCCAGGAACTATAGGGATGGGACATGTTAGGGATGGATCTGGGATCTCTGGGATCCAAATTCCGTCCATCCCATGACATTACCCACCCCGCCAACAAGGGAGCGAAAATACACCAGCTCTGGAACTGAAGTGCTTATTTTCCCTCTGACCTCCTGTCCTTGCTGGTATAAGCCCGGCAGAAATTTCAAATACCATATCTGACAGAGATTCTTAAAACTAGATCTTCTTAAAGACTAGAAACTTCTTAAAGAATAGATCTGCCAGAGATTTTCCATCCCCTGCCTCCATAGGATTGCTCTATCCAATGATAATTTTTTTTGGGGGGGGGGAAGTCCTGAACAATCTCACACATTTTTACTCAGAAGCAAGTCCCACTGGGGCTTACCCCCCAAAATAAGAGCATACAGGACTGCAGCCTAAAATTCCAGTTGCCGCTTGATGGATGTCATTGTGTGGCAGAACTCCTTGACTGAATATGTCCAAGGTTTCTTTCTCTTCGACTATTTATTATTATTATTATTTTTAAAACACACCCGTCTACCAATTCTCTCTCTTCAGGATCTATATTGCAGTTCCCCCATAATTACATATCAAAAGCCCCACTTTCCAATACTTTACAATAAACTGCAAAAGACAAAATTGAACATTTTAAAACTGTGCCATTGAACCTTTTAAAATACAATCATTAATACAACATTAACGTCCATGCATGATAGTACTGAGTTATCTCTGTTAGAAACTTCTTTCCCACGTTCAGCTGATTAAACAAGTTTTTGGAATAGAAGCTGTTTTATTCTGTCTCACCTGTGACTAAAAAGGAGTGTTGAATACCCTGTAGAATGTCTTACTCGAACTTTTCTTTATTACATGCACAAATCATCTGTTTTTCTTATTTAGCAAATGGTGTCTGATTCCAGAAGATTAAACTATAACTGTGAACCCATTATAAGTTGAAATGCAGTCAGGCTGTTCACTGAAAAGTAAATTTGTGATGAAGAGACACATCAGTGGTTAAGTCACATCTTTCTGCTACTAATTGCCCATAAACTACGTTTCTGGACTTTGTTTCTTGGTACAATACTGGCTGGCCTTTCTCTTTCTGTGCCCAGCAAGAAACAGCCACACTCCCCTGCAGTGTAAAAAATATTTAAAGCCTATTTTCACACTTCCACGTCTCTCCCCTTCCCCCTTTTAAAATTAAGGCGATTTGATATCAGTGCCACCTTTAGGTTACCATAATATCCGAATTCAACCACTGTTTTGAGGTCCTCCTTCAGACGAAATGGTAAGCCAAGTGATTGTCTCCTGTTTGTCATCTTCATCTAATGGGATCAGCTAGTGTGCTTGTCTGCATTATTAGTCTCCTACATCTCCATCTCTATCACCAATGAGCCACAGAAAGTGAAAACTCAAGGCAAGTAAGGCAGTTCCAAGAAGATCACCAAGAGCAGTAAGGTAAGGGATAGAAAAACTGTCCGGATCTTTTCCTTTTTTCCAGAAGTGGTGAACCATCCAGTCAGCAATCCATAGCAATGTAAACACCTATGGGAAAATGAAAAAAAAAATCACGTTGAGATCTATGGCAGCATCTGAAATCCACTATTTCTACTAACTTATTTGAATAGAGTCCGAAACAATTTAAAAAGCGGGCACGTCCACTGTGATTTTTGGTATACACACTCAATGTTTCAAATACCATTTTGAAAGTGTGTGTTTTCTTAAATATTGTTTAAATAGCTAAAATGGAAAATTAGATGTTACAGTATTAGGCACACTGAAATAATTTAATACTTCTAAGAGAATCCCTACCTTTGATTTGTACTACAAAAGAATTTTTAAGATGTAACCATATGATTTCAAATTAGCAATTTTCTGTCCCTTTTTCCATTATGAAATATGTATAAGTTATTCAGATACATATCCCTGCTGAAAAGGCGGCTCTGTAGCCTAAGCTAATTTATGCATGTGCTAGGTGTGCTCCTCTCTCTGCAAACCAAACAAATATATTTGAAAGCACATGTTTTCTTTGGAAGAGACTGTCAGATTCTTTGAGGCAGCTTCTCTTTTACCAAAGCAGGCAGAGAGCGAGCCCAGGGACAGTGATGCCAGCCTTTCACATCCCCATGCAGATACTGTCCGTCTCTGGGCTCCGAGACATAAACGTGACCAGTATCCTGGAAGGCAACATTACATGTGGAATTGTTATAATTTAGCTCTCTTGTTTCAGCTGGCCAACACCACAACATTAGCAAGGAGATCAAAGGCAAATACTTATACTACAACAAAATGTACATAGCTGCCAAGTTTTCCCTTTTCTCACGAGGAAGCCTATTCAGCATAAGGGAAAATCCCTTTTAAAAAGGGATAACTTGGCAGCTATGAAAATGTAGGGTTTTTCTGCCATCCTATTGTCCTAAAGAACCAAAAGCCTTATAGGCCACATTTGAACATTATGTGAAACCATGGTTTAGCATAATATAAACCACAATGAGCCCCTTCCTCTCCCTTCCCTTGCATGGCTCCCACTTCTGATTAACAGTGTTTTGTTGCACTGTCCAGACTAACAAATAGTAATTAATATTAATATTAGCTAGTTTAAAACAAGGCAACATCAAAGAACGGTTTCTGAAGCTGGCTGGTTTAAGTGAACCATAGTTAATGTTAACCACGGTTCTTGGTCCAGGCAATGCAGCAAACAGTGATTAATTAGAAGTACAGAAGCAAAGTGGTGTGGGAGCCATAGAATCATAGAATCATAGAGTTGGAAGAGACCACAAGGGCCATCCAGTCCAACCCCCTGCCGAGCAGGAAACACCATCAAAGCATTCTTGATATATGGCTGTCAAGCCTCTGCTTAAAGACCTCCAAAGAAGGAGACTCCTTGGTAGCAAATTCCACTGCCAGACAGCTCTTACTGTCAGGAAGTTCTTCCTAATGTTTAGGTGGAATCTTCTTTCTTGTAGTTTGAATCCATTGCTCCGTTGCCTGAGGTTTGCTGTGGCTTATTCATACCACACTACACAATGGTTTAGCACAATGTGTAAGGAAACAGCACAAATACACCTCCTTATACCACACGGTATTTTCCAACCCCAAAACCCAATGAAGTGAGTTTGTGTGTATACAACTCACACTTTTGCCTTGCCTTAAGCTTCCATTTATAATACTGTATATGCACCAATTTTAATAAGTAGTTCTAATTTTTGTTTTGTTTTGTCTGCAGTCATGCACAATTCTATTCCCTGGTGGGAAAAGAGAACTGGCACAATTACTAGCAGAAACCCACTGGAACTCTGCCCAGTTCTGGTCTCCCTTATGTTCCGTGCTTTTCTATTCCTGTTATGAATATCTGTTTGTTATCTCACTTAATATCTCAGCTGCCTCTGAAACTAGTGATGCTGTGGTCTAATGTGGTTCATTCGTCCTTCACACTGAGTAACACTCTGGACCACTGATCAGTTTATCTAGGTTTTCCCATTATTTCACTTTTCATCAAAAATATATCAGATCTGTACATCTCTATTCTAAAAACATGAACAAGAACCAATCCTGGGTTGTTGAGTAACTAATGTAGTCCAGAACTGGAATTAGATTTAAACTGCAGCTCAGTCTTAAGACTGATTCAGATAGTAGTTCATTAACATACAGTTACCGGTAGTCCTCAGAAAGTGAGTTTAAACAGTGGATTTCTACACATTAAATCAGCTTTACAAATGGTAAAATAAGCTTGCAATCCACAATGAACTGGTTCTCATGACACAGTCAATCAAACCATGCAGAATTTGGGTAGCAAACGACAGTCCACAGAAAACCTGAATTGACATTTGCTCAGATTGAGCACTGAAGAGCAGGTTTATGTGGGGGAAATGCTTGGACACAGAGCTTTTAAGTGTGCCCTGCTCTTTCCAGGCACAGGTCCACACTTAAAAGCTCTGTGTCCAAGCATTTCCCCCACAAAAACCTGCTCTTCAGTGCTCAATCTGAGCAAATGTCAATTCAGGTTTTCTGCGGACTGTCATTTGCTCCAATCGAGCTTCAAAAAGTGCGTTTTCACAGGGAAAACTCTGGAGCAAAAAATAGGCTGCTTGGACACTCAACTTTAATGTGCAGGTGGTGCCTGGAAAGAGTGGAGGAAAAGTACCGTGTTTCTCCTAAAATAAGACGGGCCTCAAAAATAAGCCATGGCAGGCTTTTCAAGGGTAGAATAAATATAAGACATACCCCGAAAATAAGCCGGGGGGGAGCGGGTCTGGATGGCGCCAAGGAAGAGGAAGAGGAAAAGGAAGTTTCCTGTCGGCGCCCTGAAACGGATGTTGCTGCCCCGCCAAATCACCCAGCAGCATGTCCCATGTGGAGTCACGACTGACCAGTAGCCGGCAAGAGCTGCAGCAGGACCCCCCGAGAGCCGACCAGCAGGACCCCCCGGGAGCCGACCAGCAGGACCCCGCGAGAGCCGCAGGTCCCGGCAGTACAGCGCGCCAAGCTCCGACCAAGCAGGACCCCACGAGGGCCGACCCGGGAGAGTCGACAACAGCGCGTCGTGCCGATCCGCAACCCAGCGGGACCCGGCGAGAGCTGTAGCGCAAGCCGCACGAAGCCCCGATTGAGCAGGAGCAGGGAAGAGGTGCAGCGCTCGCCGAGCCCCGACTCAGCAGGAGCCTGCAACAGCGCGCTACACCGACCCCCGACACAGCAGGACCCGGTGAGAGGCGCAGCACACGCCGCACCGAGCCCTGACTGAGCGGGAGCCGGCAACAGCGCGCCGCGCCGTGCCCCTACTGAGCGGGAGCCGGCAAAAGGCGCAGCGCTCGCCGAGCTCCGACCCAGCGGGAGCCTGAACAGCGCGCTTCCCCGAGGTGAGAGCCGGTGAGACCCGGGACCCGGTGAGAGCCAGCAACAGCCCGCCCCGACTGAGCAGGAGACCATTGGGACCCGGTGAGAGCCAGCAACAGCCCGCCCCGACTCAGCAAAAGCCGGCAAGCGGTGCAGCGCTCGCAGAGCCAAGCCCCGACCGAGGGGAGCCGGCAAGAGGCGCAGCAATCACAGAGCCGAGCCCCAACCGAGCGGGAGCCGGCAACAGCCGCAGCGTGCGCAACGCCAAGCCCCGACGGCAAGAGCCACAGTGTGCAGCGCACCATGCCAAGCCCCAAAGCCCAGTTTCAAAACACTACCGGTACAGTACCCTACTTTCTTTTCTTGCCTTGCCCACTTTACAAAATGCATGGTTAATAAAAAATACTTAATAAAAAATAAGACATCCCCTGAAAATAAGCCGTGGTGTGTTTTTTTGGAGGAAAAATAAATTTAAGACGTGTCTTATTTTAGGAGAAACACGGTAAGTGTGGCCCTTACTTGTCAGGATACTAGAACAGTCTCATCAGGGCAATAAACAGAGATAATAGGCTGTCTTTATATAGCTAAAGCAACAACGGTCAACACAAATGTGCTCTTATTATGCTTCTGTTAATTTTTCTTCTCAAAATGTATCACCATCTGCTTTTCAAATTTTGCTTTAAGCCAATTTAAGGGATAAATGTTCCCAAATGATATTTAACTGCCAGGGGTCTAAACAGAGTGTTGTTTTTAACAGAGAAGGGCTGGCAACTAATCTAATGAATTCTCTGACTTACAAGAGAAGGAATATTCAAAACGTGCTGTTTTGCAGGGCAACAACAATTTTGATTCTTAGTGGATACAATCAATTTTATTTTACCCTGCCAAATTTATTGGGCAATAATGTCTAGAGTTTCCCATTACTTGTTTATTCCCAGAGCCCTTAACACAACTGTGTTCTGAGATTTGCCTCGGAGGTGTGAAAATTCCAGAGCGCTCTTTACTGGCTCAGCAGGAATCCGAAGTACAGAGGCTGCCTTTGAAAGTCACAAACCCTGAATCACAAAACTGACGGCTTCCTTACTCCAGTCTGGCCTTCAGTCTGATGATGGCTGACAAGTCTGAAAATGAAGTCTTTTTCTTTATACCCAGCTGAATATAGTTCAAGCAGGCTGTATTTTAATATTATTTTCTCTATAAAATAGTATTGTTCAATCATATATACAGCTGTCTCAGAGAAGTTTGTCCTTTTTTATAAAAAATACATCAATCACTTGAACTTATAACGTTTTTTGAGAATAGTTTGTATTCCACTCC
Source organism: Zootoca vivipara (assembly GCF_963506605.1). Taxonomy (NCBI): domain Eukaryota; kingdom Metazoa; phylum Chordata; class Lepidosauria; order Squamata; family Lacertidae; genus Zootoca; species Zootoca vivipara. Next base: position 48,584,272 of record NC_083285.1, on the reverse strand, counting down.
AGCATTGCAGATGGATCTAAGTTAATTCAACAAATAGGGACTTCAGCAGAACATATTGTTTAACCATGTCAAGAATATATGCCCCCCCCCCCACACACCACCTAAATTATAGAATTCTTTAGGGTACCTCTGAACTCATCTTGTGATGCACACATTTTGTGAGGGAATTGTGCACTGTACCAAATTTACTAAAACTGATACAGTTGTTTTTTTTAATATCATGCCAAGTATCTAATATTCTTCTAAAATAGTCAGGCTCTTAGCCAGGATAAAAAATAGTTGCATATAAGTTCCACTGAAATCCACAGAATATTTATTTATCTGTTCAGGAATGTAGAAAGTTGCTTTATATGTAGGAAGCTGAGGACCTGGAATGTAAAGGTAAAAGGCCAAGGACCCCTGGATGGTTAAGTCCAGTCAAAGGTGACTCTTCTCGCTTTCAGGCTGAGGGAGCTGGCGTTTGTCCATAGACAACTTTCTGGATCATGTGGCCAGCATGACTAAACCGCTTCTGGTGCAACGGGACACCATGATGGAAACCAGAGTGCACAGAAATGCCGTTTACCTTCCCGGTGCAGCAGTACCTATTTATCTACTTGCACTGGCATGCTTTCCAACTGCTAGGTTGGCAGGAGCTGGGACAGAGCAAAAGGAGCTCACTCAGTCATGGGGATTCGAACTGCCGACCTTCTGATCGGCAAGCCCAAGAGGCTCAGTGGAATGTAATACTTATTCCACAGTTGTACGAAATCCATGTTTTAGCAAGGCAGCTTCTACACTTTGGAACTCCCTGCCTGTTTATATGAGGTAGGCATGTAAGTGGTACTCTTTGCTGTACTCTTTTGGGCAGGTACAAGACTAATGCCTAGAGCAGGGGTCAGCAAACTTTTTCAGCAGGGGGCCGGTCCACTGTCCCTCAGACCTTGTGGGGGGCCAGACTATATTTTGGAAAAAAATATGAACGAATTCATATGCCCCACAAATAACCCAGAGATGTATTTTAAATAAAAGGACACATTCTACTCATGTAAAAACGCACTGATTCCCGGACCATCCGGGGGTCGGATTTAGAAGGCAATTGGGCCACATCCGGCCCCCGGGCCTTAGTTTGGGGACCCTGGCCTAGAGGCTGCAATGGGCTGGATAAGGACCAGAAAACTGAGACTGAATCCTGATAACACATGAGTACTTTTAGAAGGCAGTTCTTTTGTCTGGGAAATGGGGAGCTGATCTGTCCTTGACAGTCACACTTCCCTGAAGGAGCAGGTGTGAAGGCTGGGGGTCCTCTGAGATCCAGTTTCACCATTTGGGGCTCAGGTGGTTTCAGTGGTTAGGAAGCGCCTATTTCTAAGTTTAGGTTGGTTTGCCGGCGACAACCTTCCTAGTCAGACATAGCCTGGACCATGAGTGACCATGCTCTGCTAACCTCCTGCCTGGACTACTGCAATCTGCTCTACAAGGAGCTACCCTTGGGAACAGTTCACAAGCTGGAGCTGCACATGTTGCAAGAGGTGTGGCAATAAGGGATCACATAAAAAAAGCCCTGTGCAACCTGTATGGGCTGCTGATTTGCAAACAAACCTCATTCGAGTTGTGGACTTTAACACACAAAACCCTAAGCTGATCAAGACCCATCTTCTCGATGCAATGCCTCTCCCTTCATTTTCCAGTGGAGGCCCATCTCATGGTCCCTTCAACAAACGTGGGTTGATTTGTGGCAATGGGGGAACAGGGCCTTCTCTGTGGTTTCCCCACATTGTGGAACTTCCTCCCTACAATCGTAGAGCTGTCCCCCTCACTAGATGACAGTCGAAAACACATCTGTTCGTGCAGGATTTAGGAGAGGACTGAGAGTGGTGTGAATGTTTTTGACACTAAATTATTTTCACTTTTTTAAATGATTGTAGTAATGTTTAAATTAAGCATTTAAGGATTTTATTATGAGTGTTCACCACCCTGGGATCCTATAGAACAGGCACCCCCAAACTGCGGCCCTCCAGATGTTTTGGCCTACAACTCCCATGATCCCTAGCTAACAGGACCAGTGGTCGGGGAAGATGGGAACTGTAGTCCAAAACATCTGGAGGGCCGAAGTTTGGGGGTGCCTGCCATAGAATGTGGGCTAGTTTATAAATGTAAACAAAGAAGCAAAGCATTGGGCTTAACTGAGGCCTAATAGCGAACAGTGGTCTGGAGGAATGCCTGGCTGGCTGGAACCCTGAACAGGAGGACTTCTGTTAGACAGTGTGGATATACGGAAACATTTCCACTTGTTCCCTTCAATAGTAATGTGGGCAGTCCCGTGCCAACCAGTAAGATAGCAAACTAGGGTCAAACACTGATCAAAACAGTATTTTGCTATATATAGAACAGAGAGTTGTAGTTTTGGCAGCTCTAAAACAGCTGCTGGGGAAAAGGACTTCTCTCAACAAATCTGCCCTCCAGTGTGATATCATAGGCCAGTGTGATATCAAATGTTTACTATTTCAGATTACAGGTAGGTAGCCGTGTTGGTCTGGGTCGAAGTAAAATAAAAAAATTCCTTCAGTAGCACCTTAAAGACCAACTAAGTTTTTATTTTGGTATGAGCTTTCGTGTGCCTGTGTATCTGAAGAAGTGTGCATGCACACGAAAGTTCATACCAAAATAAAAACTTAGTTGGTCTTTAAGGTGCTACTGAAGGAATTTTTTTATTTTACTATTTCAGAGTTACTTACAAACACCAGAATGAGACAAGAGAAATTTATCAACTGCATTAATTCTACTGTTATTTTGTCACCGTGTCTGATAGGTTAGGTCAATTCACTAGAAAACACTTTTTTAAAAAGAAAAATGAACATATTAATGCCTACTTTCAAGTCTAGAAAGTCACACATTTTCCTTAATGAAGCAATTTTAACCTAACACAAAGAACAGGTTCAGAATGCTGCCATAACCATTACAACAGAAGGAAAATGCAAATACAGAACTGCAGAGGTTTGCCCTAAAATCAATTGAATGAATAATGAATTAGACAGGACAAAGCAATGTTATATCAAATCAACTCACATTGGGGGAAGTTCATAACTGATTGTTGCTTTGGGGCATATATTTATTCTGCCTTTCTGGAAAAATTAATTTCAATTTCAAACACAGAATGCTTTCAGCTTACTTGCTAAAATGCAGGTGGTGTAAGATACAGATTGTGGCCTCAATATGAAGATGGGGGGGGGAACAATAATGCTGAACTAAAGGACCCAGGTGGCGCTGTGGGGTAGGACCCAGGTGGCGCTGTGGGTTAAACCACAGAATCTAGGGCTTGCTTATCAGAAGGTCGGCGGTTCGAATCCCTGCAACGGGGTGAGCTCCCGTTGCTCGGTCCCAGCTCCTGCCAACCTAGCAGTTCGAAAGCATATCAAAGTGCAAGTAGATAAATTGGTACCGCTCCAGCAGGAAGGTAAACGGCGTTTCCGTGCGCTGCTCTGGTTCGCCAGAAGCAGCATTGTCATGCTGGCCACATGACCCGAAAGCTGTCTGCGGACAAACGCCGGCTCCCTCGACCTATAGAGCGAGATGAGCGCCGCAACCCCAGAGTCGGACACGACTGGACCTCATGGTCAGGGGGCCCTTTACCTTTACCTTTAATGGAGCTATGTTGGAAACCTTTATTGCTGAAGGCGTTGACACGCAACTCATTTGCCTGATAATTAAAATGAGAGTAATTTTCATAAGGCACTGAACAGGAGTGATTGGTGAGGAAGGGTATTGGCACATACCTGACATTCTAGCAGCAGCAGCAGCAGCACTACTTAGCAAGAGGGTCAGGGGCAAGGAAGAAGAGAGTCAGCACTGTGCGAGAACTGGATTGGTTCTGCCCATGCGCCTGCACAGCACTGACCTCCCTGCCACCTCTCTCATCCTGGGAAGGGGCAGTGACTCTGCTGCCAGAAGGCCAGGTGTGCCCATTGCCCCTCCTCACTGACCACTCCTTCTTATAGAAGTCATAGCACCTTCAAAATTGCTAGTCTTACAAGTGATTGCCAAAGCACTTAGGAGATGGTAGCCCAGTAATTCCCTGAGAACATACATGGATAAACCAAGTAATATCTGTTGTTGAATTTCAAAATGATCCTCTCTGATTGGCCCTATAGGGGCTTAGGACTGGGAGGTGAGGTTTTTCCCCAGAGGCCACAACTTTCAAAAGATGTTTAAGCAACCAAATAACGAGATTATATATGTGAGAAGAATGTAGAAATAGAAAAAAAACAAATAATGAGGATAGTGTATTAAGTGTGTGTTTGTGTTCTAAGCTGCAAGGAAGGAACCTAACTGAACCAAACAGGACTTAAGTCTGAGTAAAACATGCATGAGAATGCCCTGCCAGACCGTGGAGAAAATCTAATTCAGTAAAATGGAACTTAGACATGCTTCTGATGACTGCAAAACTTGCAGCCTAGTATATAACCTCAGCATGTTTCAGCAGACATACCACTCGGTTGTGCAGGCAGTTATTTAGGCACACACACAAAATTAGGATTGGGGTGCAAATTAACCCTGAACTATACATATCATCTTAATAAATGAGTAATGAAACAGAGGACTCACATGCCAAGCTATCCTCATCATTGCTACCAAGGTCTGCTAGTATAAGGGGCTGACACAGTTGCCGCAAAACAACAGTGAAAGATGGAGAGTTAAAAGAGCCATTGTGTGCACAGCTTACAGTTTTTCAGTGCCTGATTGGCAATGAAGTTTGTGAATGCTAGCACAGCTAATAAAACAATAATAACAGAGATGTCATTTTAAAAGACAGAAGACTGCTCTGTTACTAACAGAAAAAGAATGAAAAATAAAAAGAACTTGAGGGAATATTTTCATACAATATGATTCCTGCCATAATGCTACACAGATTCCTGACACAACCTAAGTAAGAAAGAATTGGATTTCAGGCATAGCTGCCAAGTTATCCCTTTTTAAAGGGATTTTCCCTTATGCTGAATAGGCTTCCTCGTGAGAAAAGGGAAAACTTGGCAGCTAGGATTTCAGGTGCTAAATAATTCTAGCAAAAAAAACCCAACCATGTTTGCCTTGACCAAAAGGTGCAAGTATCATAAAAAAGCAAAAGGAAGTAAGGCAGTTGGAGGTGTGGGGAGAAAACAATAGCTCAAGAATCCTTCAAACTAAAGATGCAAATGTTAATGTGTGCAATAGAACTTATTACACCCAAGATGGATTAATCATGAAAAAAGATATTGGCTTGTTCTGTCTCAAATGTTTGAAAACAAACTTTAAATGTAACAGTCTTTGGACATTAATAATAATATTTTCAGATATGTTTATCCTTACCTGTAAAAGGGCTGTGAACAAGTATACTACTATGAAGATTGGAGTCAAGGATGTGTGACCACTCTTCATTAAATGAATAGTATATAAGAAAATTAAATGCCCAGGAATCACCAAAAGTAGAAGAACCTGGGCTGATTTATTATTTACTCCTGAAAATAAGAATAAATAATAACATGGTCAGCTTAGTGCTTTAAAAAAAAAATCATGTTTTTCACAAGTACTGATATGCATACAAGATGTTAACCTTTCTTTGGTAGTAATAACATTAGGATCAGTTTTAACCAATCAGTTCCTATAAGTTCCAGAAAGCTATTAAAAATGAATAATAAAAAGCTTAGAAGCAAAATGTTAAAATTCTTACTTCTCTATAGTTAGCTTCCTTCTAGCAAGCATCAGAATCTTACAATGCTTCTAAAAATACAAAGGGTGGCATTCAACCAAGCTTTACTGAGAATAAACCTATTAAAATTAACTTGATCATATTCATTAATTTCAATGGGTGTAAGGCTACAGTTTTAACCCCATTTACCTGGGAATAAGCCCCAATAAATTCAACAGGACTTTCTTCTGAGAAGACATGGTTAGGACCACACTTCTAAGTCTCCACAAGGTCAGAAAATTTCAGAGTTGATACTCAAACACCATATGTATGTTATGGCTAACTTTTCATGGTGATGGCATTATTAACCAGACTGGATTTGAAAAGGAGGAGGAAATTCTGACTTCCTTAGGAATGTTGGGTCCACTGAGTAATTTCATCCCTATCAAATACTAAGGTCTGAAAAGGTTCCAGAAATTCCTAATAAATGCTTTCTAGACAAACTTCTGAGACTAATTGTCTCTTAAATCTCCAGCATTTCTTCATCTGGCAGCCATCTAATTATGGGATTAGGCATTAAAGGGAGATGCATAACACATACCTGTACCGCAATATGTCCGGCATGGATAATAGCAGCCCTTGGCTTCTTCTGGTAATTCTCCAGGAACACTATGTAAATGTAAATACGTAGAAATTCTGCTTGCTTGAATTGCCACTAGATTACCACCAATACCTATATAATACAGAAGGGGGGGAATAAGTTTAACTGCTTATTAATAATTAGGTAACAATGCAGCATTAAAAAAATCTAGCATTAAAGATCCTCATATCTCTATCTGACAGCTTTAATATGCCTCTCACACAGCAGGCAAGACTTACATACAAACAGCAGCCTCTCATTTCATAATGGTCAACTCAGCTGAGGACTTACTACTACTGCTAATGCCTTTATTATAGGAGCTACATGGAAAAAAGAGGGATGCTATGTCAACTGAGGCAGTTTAAAATCTGATGAGACTTATAGAACAGGCCTTACACTTGTAAGTGTCAAAAGCCAGAGATCAAGAGCCTATGTAATGTGAACTTCAAATCATTTATAAAGCTTTCTAAGTAGTTTTAGGCATATTTCTCTCTTTCTCATCTAAGCACTTGGAAAAAGGACACTCTTACCAACCAGCTATACATGCAATTAATGTCTGTGTTGGTGCATTTTAGCCACTTCCTCCCAATCAAGTAACAAGGAGGCAATCATTACCTTTTAAAAAACTTTTTGTTCAATGGCTCTCAAACCATTCAATCCAAAGGAGTACTGAACTGTAAGCACTACCATTCCATAACACAAATGCAATCTATTTCAACATATCATGTGAAAGTGATAAGGGGAGACTTTGAAAAATGGCTCAAGACTCCTGAGTTCCATTTCTGTAACACATTTTAAAATTGTTTTGTGCTTATAGGATTGAGTCCTCTGCAATGGAGGGGCTGAACAGGTGGTGGTTCAGGCCACTCAGTTACTCTGGGGAACAAAGCAATTTGCTCACCGGATTGGAGGAGATGGGGTGGCTAAGGGTTGAGGAGGAAGGGGAGCTGAGGAAGAGAGAGCAAGGGGACTGGAGAAAGGATGCAGAGCAGGCAATGCACTGAGATGTATACAATAAGGAGGAGAGGAAAATACTACTGGAGACACTGAACTGGAGTAGTAAAGGGCTATTCAGGGAGAAGAATTGATGCTTTTGAATTATGGTGCTGGAGGAGACTCTTGAGAGTCCCATGGACTGCAAGAAGATCAAACCTATCCATTCTGAAGGAAATCAGCCCTGAGGGCTCACTGGAAGGACAGATCGTGAAGCTGAGGCTCCAATACTTTGGCCACCTCATGAGAAGAGAAGACTCCCTGGAAAAGACCCTGATGTTGGGAAAGATGGACGGCACTAGGAGAAGGGGATGGCAGAGGACGAGATGGTTGGACAGTGTTCTCGAAGCTACCAACATGAGTTTGACCAAACTGCGGGAGGCAGTGCAAGACAGGAGTGCCTGGCGTGCTCTGGCCCATGGGGTCACGAAGAGTCGGACACGACTAAACGACTAAACAAACAAACAAAATTCAGGGAGAGGGTGCTTAAGAGGAGGAGGAGGAGGAACAGATGTAGTCTATAAAGACCAGTCAATAGACAAGATGGTTTTCAAAAAAGAAGCATAAAGCTGGTAGTAGGCTAGAAAGAAAGGCAGCAGACATAAAGAAAAGAGGACCCAAGGGGAAACCATAACTAAGACACATAAGCCTAGAGAGAGGATGGGCTGTGCTGTGTCACCTCAAGGTTTGGGAGGGTCCTTGGGCAAGACATCTCCATGGGCCCCTCTCCCTTAGGACGTATCCACTCTTCCCTTTTCCCCTGTTCCTTCCAGGCACGGGTACTCACTTCAAAGCTCTGTATCTGAGTGTGGGGTTTGGTTGGTTGTTGTCTCCCCCCCCCAAAAAAAGCTTACCCTGCGAAAACCTGTTCCTTAGCACTCAATCAGAGCAAATACCAATATGGGTTTTCCACAGACTGCTGTTTGCTCTGATTGAGCTTTAAAGAGCAGGTTTTCATAGGGAAAGCACTGAAGCAACAACAAAAAAAGTGGGGGGGGGGGCTCAGATGCAGAGCTTTGAAGTTTGGACCGTTCCTAGAAAGAGCATAGAAAAGGTAAGTGCGGATAGGCCCTTTACCTCCTTGCAGCAGCAGGCTCAGGATCTGGAGTGTGGACCCTTGGGCAAATACCCGACCATGGTGACCCTTGACCCAGGCCTATGCAGAGTTCGCATGAAGGGAGAGGACAGGCCAAAGAGCCCTGTCTAGCTCTCAACAGTGGAATTCTGCCCTTTGTGTCACTCCAGCCTTGTGATTTGACAATGGTCAAGAAGCAGTGGGAATCAGTTTATACAGGAGCTGAATTTCACTTTTTCTCTTGCTGCAGGCTTACAGAAAAGCCCTTAAAACCAGTCGTAGGGATTTCTTACAAGTTCTTGAATGCTGTGCAGCTCACTGTGATGTTAGAGACATGCCGTGTGCCTCATATTTTCCTTATTGCAACTATCAGGGGCTCTGGAGTTGATTGGAATGGTGAGGCAGGAGGACAAGGTGCTTAACTCTTTTCTCTCAGGCCATTTCCCCCCAACAAAATTGCCTCAGCCAACTGCTCTTCTACCTGTGAGGAAAAAGATACACGGATCTGGTGCCCCCCCCCTCCATACTACCAAGGGAGAAAAAGCAGTAAAAAAGAGAGAGGCAATTTTGATCACAGAAGTAGCATGAGAGGAAAGATTTAAGTCCCCACAAACTACTGTTCTGATTAAATTTTAAGTCCCCATGCAGCTACAGTAAAGTTTGAAATATAAACAGAAACTGTGAGAATGCACATTTTAAGAAAATATTAAGCTGTTCTTTGCCCAACAGATTCCTTGGTGGCATACCAGTTCTTTAAAAACAACAACACGTAATATCCTTAATACAACAACATAAGCACAAGGCAATGAACTACAAAACTATTAAGCAAAATGGGGTCATGTCTAGTCTGACCCTTATTAGTAAGTCAAAAAATAGAAACCAGGCTTTTGCCATTGGCGTACAGCATGCTGACTATTTGTTAATTGATTCTGTCAAATCTTGTTATTAAAGGACTTGTGTGTTATACGTTTAAAACTATTCTCTATTATTTTGAACTTTTAATTTGATCTTGTTGCCTTCAAGAAGTAGGGGTTTCTTGGGGTTTTTGTTTTTACATAATGGACAATTTGTTTTAGCTCCTAATAGCTTCTCCGCTAACACGCCTGTTGAATTACCTGACTTGTTCAACAGACTAATTACCTCAAGAAGAGTAGTAGAAAGCTATTAAATAGGTACATGTGGTAGAGATTAAGCTTGTGAACACAACAGCTTGTCCATATACCAAATTATTAGCACAAATCTTTCGCAACTGAACGACCTCTTTTAAACAGGTTTGGCTATAGAAGCTCAAAAACTGACCATATGAAGGGGGGGTTAAAAGTTTCTGAATACATGCATAAAGACTTCCCGCCGGGGTGGAGACCCTGTGGCCCTCCAGATGTTGTTGGCTGCCACCTCTCATCAGCCTCCACACAACATGAGTAGAGTCCAGCAGCATTCAGAGGGCAGTTAGTTTCCCAGCCTTGCTTTGCACAGCCCTCAGCGCTCAAAGCACACATTATTCCTACTGAAGTGTACAGTGGTACCTCGGTTTATGAACACAATTGGTTCCGGAAGTCTGTTCATAAACTGAAGCGTTCATAAACTGAAGCGAACTTTCCCATTGAAAGTAATGGAAAGTGAATTAATCCGTTCCAGATGGGTCCGCGGCATTCGTAAACCGAAAATTCATAAACCGAGGTGTTCATAAACCAAGGTTCCACTGTACCCCAATATTATAACGAATGATTTTTGCAAGTCCATGGGCCTGAGTAGACCTGTATACCACTGCACTGCTGGTTTCTTGACATTCCCAAGTAAAAACCATGCACTGCAATCCCAGTTAATGCCATTTTTCTATTTAACCCAGCTCATCACAGCTGTGCCTGCCAATGTGTAAGAAGGTCAGCTTAAGGATGGTTGGTAAAAACAAGTGAAGGTGCCTAATGCTCAAAATCTCCTCCTCGCCAAAGATGTTCATAAAGAACCATTAGCCGAAAGTCTGTCAAAAGTCCCCACCTAATGTATTATTTCTTTAAAGATACGCTTATCTATTCCTTTTATTGTTATTTCTAACCCACCCTTCAACAATTCACGATCCCAGGGCATTATTATTCTTATTATTGCTATCACAAGGCAGGAAAATGTATATGAAGACATTAAAACATCAGATAGGAGTCACAGATTGCTGCACAAAACACGGCGAAACAATTCTGGACACAGCAACTGGCAGCAAATAGTACATAATAATAGAACAGTTTAAGTATTCTGAGAAGCCAGAGGGTACCAGCCCTTTGAGATCTCAAAGGCAAAAATAATTTGTTATGATACTTTTCTGCTTAAAACATGGGAGGCAGAGCAAGAGGAAGGAGGAGGCAGAGGTAACAGTGGGCAGGGACAAAACAACTGCGCATTTCTTAAAACACATTTTATATACTGTATGTATAAATGTTACATACATTTTGCATATTGTACATTCTATTCCTTCCTCATCTTAGTGAGACTTGTGTGAAATAGATATATGTTAAAATTTTAATTCTAACCCTAGAAAGTCACAGAAGGTAGAAGGGCACATTGAAATTATTGAATGTGGGTGTTAAATGATGTCACGATTGGGATTTTGAGGGGCCTGGCAGGCCGAATTGGGGCCATGGGCTGAAGGTTCCCCATTGATGCCATATAGGTTGACGCTATGCATATTTTCTCGAAAGTAATGTGGCTGGAATGCACCTGAGAAGTGACATTCTGTGACATTGCCCTTATGTCCTAGATCAGACTATTAGGAGTCCTTAGTGAAAAGAAAAATAACTGTGTTTGTTTATATTACTTTGGTTCTCCACCTCAAAATATGACATATCCCAACAATACTGCAAGTCTTTTAAGATGTTTTAAAAGTCTATAGCAGGAAAACTCAGTGGTGCCAAAGATGTGATTTTTGTGTGAGAGGGTTGAGATGGTTGGCGGTGTTCTTAAAACCACAGTTCCTGCGCTATGCACATGGGCAATAAATTCGAGTTTAAATGAAAGCTACTACACTTGCCACTGAAAAGGACAGCTAAGAAACACAAACCTTGAACACTCAAATAGAATGGCAGCAAAATGTGAAGCGTCCCTAAGGCAGCAAGTTTTAAAATCCAGATTTTTAAAGGTAAGCCTTTGGTGGGCTTACCTTGAGGAAAGAAAAAGAAAAACCTAGAATGTGCATGAAGTAATAAAAGGAAGGGAAACTTCCAAAAGGAGAGGGGGAAGAAATCACTCCTCAGACTGCCCAAGTGTGCTTTAATTCATCACATTAAGCAGAACCTGCCTGGCAAGACTGAACACTAAAACACTAAAAAAGAACAACTCCGGGTAGAAAAATGGCAGCCTCTGACTAACAGGTGAAACTCAGAAAATTAGAATATCATTGAAAAGTGCATTTATTTCAGTAAGGCAACTTATTATTTATTATTTTTATTTTTATTTTTACAAATGCTTTCTTTTGGAAATTCCACAGTAATAAAACAAATAGTTACAATAATACAAAAATAAACATCGCCATTACATTTCATTAATTACATTCCATTTATAATTGACCCATCTAATGACAAATAATCACAATTACAACAAATAAAGGCTTGACCTACCGTATCTTGCTTTGCAAGTCATGCACCTATCTCATATATTGGTTTCACCTTTTAATAAATGCACTTTTCGATGATATTCTAATTTTCCAAGTTTCACCTGAAGTTATTTCCTTCCCCTGCCCCCAAAATGCAGTACAGTGCATGTTATATAATGACTTGATATCACTGTGCTAAGTGTTTCCTTGCCTTCATAGGCCAGTTTTGCACAGTGGAGTGGACTGAGGATATCAGGGCACTAAGGTACTTTGTGCTATACATTAGAGAGTGGGGTGGAGGAGGACTCAACACAGAGCGGCCCCGATAATCTAGAAGGAAGTTGAAATCTAGCTGGAAAATGATGGGCTCTGCCACGCTAATATATTGCACAGGCTAATCCTGTGGGAAGAGGTCAGTGCAAACACAGAGTCTTCAGTCTGAGGAAGTGGGCTTCCAGTAAGAGGCATGGCTAGTCTAATATCTTTTATTGATGGCAATTCCCTTTCAAGTTGGAAGCCAAGAATGAACAAATGTCAGTTGGACAAAACGTTCTTTCGAACATTTTTACCTTCTGAAGCACTGACGCAATGCTGCTTGGAGGCCTGCGGAATTCATTAACTGCCAAGATTCCGAAGAAGATCTACATTTAAATAACTGGAAGGTTTCCAAAATACTTCTCCATATGCTTTTAAAATGTATGTGCACACAAAAAAATAATAATCAATACTATTTCATTCACTCAACACCACCGCTTTGCAAAGCTATTCTACTACCCTGCTGTGCTCTTTCATGCTATCACATATTATCTAATAAACTGTAACTGAAAGGTGTTATGGTATATAATCTCATCTGTATGAATGATTTGGAATAATGGAATATAATTGCTTAGGTTTATGATGGGGCACATTGGACTGTAGCAATGTTACAATATTATGAAGATACTAAAGGCACTTTCTACCTACACAAATCTTTACATGGATACAAGTGTACATTTCTGGGATAATATTTTAAAATCTGTTTTGGGGGTTCTAAATGTATAAACCATGATAGCTTTAAAAAAAAAATCATTCTCGCACACAGTCTAAATGTATATTTATCTTTTCCTGAGTCGCAACACAAAAGCAGGAACTGTTTTTACTCTAAAATTATAGTGTGACCATACAGTAGTAGATACCCACCCACTTATGTCTCAATTTAGTCTAGAATATTCTTTTATCTCACCAGCATGCATTGAGCCACAGCAATTTTAAGAAATCCTGTGTCTGCCTTACCATTGATTACTGGAGTATAAACAACAATCCCAACCAAATTAGGATCAGATACAGTTGTGTCCAGAATAAGGCCACCAATACTGAAAAAGAAAGTTCAAGTTTGAAACACAGTCAGACAGAATGCTAAAAATAATTCCAATTCTAGGAACAATGTTATTTAAAAAAAACTATTCTGGAAACTCTACATGACTCTACTTTCTGCCTGAGGTTTATTATATTTTTGCTCTATGAAATTATAGAAATAGATCTACCAAAAATATTGCGGATTCTTAGCATTCCTGGAAGAGAAACAATTCATCGATTTGTGGGAGAGCTGCATAAAGGATCACTTAAAACATTACGGTAACATAATGATAATTTATTGTAAATTCTTCCCCCCAGACCTGAAAATACAACAAAGTTTGGCCCACAAACCAGTTCCAGCATGCAAGCCAGCAGTTATAGACTTGTTGGTATGAAAACCACAAATAATCCATTTAAGTTCCACGGATTTAAAATGGACAAGATGAAATGCCTTTCCTTGTGAGGTGTGCCTGTCTCCACCATTATTAACTTTCAGGAATTTGAACACATTTTTGTTTACCTAGGTGTTTGGTCTCTGAAGAAAATTGAGCCCAGCAACCACAAAATCATCGGATGCAAGAATGTTTTAAATTGTAACAACTGTATTTTTACCGTGTATAAGACGGTGCTTTTTGCTCAAAAAAATTAGGCAAAAATTGGGTGTCGTCTTAAACACAGATAGTAAATGCAGAAGGGGGGGGCTGAGATTAATGGCAGCAGCAAGCAGGAGATTGGAAGCAGCGATTGGGTGGGTAATTGGTGGCTGCAGCAAGGCCTGCTAGCGATTGGCTGTGGCGATTGGGCAGGCGCTTGGCACCTGTGGCAAGGCGGGCAGGCTATTGATGGCTGCGGCAAGTGGGTGGGTGGGCTGTTGGTGGTGGCGAGCGGGCAGACAATTGGCGGCTGCGTTGAGGTGTGCGATCGGCAGTGGCTGTGGCAAGCGATTGGCAGTGGCGAGCAGGTGGGTGAGTGATTGGCAGAAGTGACCTCCTCAACCTACCCCCAAAAGCTAAACAACTAAATTTCTTAATTTGGGGTTTTTAAAAATAGGGGTCATCTTATACATGGGGGCGTCTTATACACGGAAAAATGTGGTACTTTTAAATGTTTTTAATTGCAATTGTTTTTAGAATGCTTTAGCTGTTTCAGAATGCTGTTTGCTTTGTTTTTGCTTTGAAATTGTGTATCTGTTTGGCACCCTGGGCTCCTTGGGGAGGAAGGGCATGATATAAATTCAAATAATAATAATAATAATAATACAATAAAGTGCAGCTTAATTTTCCCAATGAAGTCAGTGGGACATAAATGTACTTAACTTCAGTTAAGCTCTGCATATTGTTGGGTCCCTTAAAAATATATCCTGTACTCAGCTATAATGCAATTTACTTACCTGCTTATGACCATAGCAGTTATAACAGGCTCCCACCCTGAATAGAGGACAGTTCTTGTAGCTGGGTGTTTAGCAGCAATTACAATCCACATAGGAGTCAGAGCCAAGAAAAAGGCACCAGCTAAAGGAGATATATAATAATATTTCTCTGCAATAAATAAAAAAAACCCAGCATGTTTATTGGTATTTGTTATTGCAGTTTTCTATATTATTCTTATACCATATTAGAGAAAATAATACACTACAATACCTGTCGATTGCAAACCTTTGTTTTACTCCTCACACCTAAACAAATTTATTGGGGAAAATTCCCATTGTTATCAGTTAGGCCTCAACTCCAAGAAAGCAAGCTTAGGGCAGGCTTCCTCAACCTCGGCCCTCCAGATGTTTTTGGCCCATGTTCCCTAGCTAGCAGGACCAGTGGTCAGGGATGATGGGAATTGTAGCCTCAAAACATCTGGAGGGCCGAGGTTGAGGAAGCCTGGCTTAGGGCAGGCATCCCCAGACTTCGGCCCTCCAGATGTTTTGGACTACAATTCCCATCTTCCCCAACCACTGGTCCTGTTAGCTAGGGATCATGGGAGTTGTAGGCCAAAAACATCTGGAGGGCCGCAGTTTGGGGATGCCTGGCTTAGGGTGTCAGTCTCAGGAATCTTATTTTCTGTTTGAATAATTACAATTTGTGCCACAAACAATTTGTTCTACAAATAGTCATTCTAGTCCTTTGTTGAGACCTAAAGATAGCAGCAGTTTGGGATCGTGCTTGATACATGCACCAGTGGCAAACCTAAAGCATTAATAAGTCCTGCTTTTATTATAGAATGGTTAACTTTTAAAACCAATCGTATTTTAAACATAGTTTTTTTGTAAAGTTAATTTAGAATTAAAAAATATGAAATATTCTGGGTGCAATTGTTCATACAATTGTAATTTAGCCCTAGCAAAGCTAGAACGCAATTAGCTCTAGTAATAACAAGGATAAGTCTCAAAGCATTTCAGTATTAAAGAAGGCCAAGAGAATATCTGGTGTTAAGGACTGCCTGTTTACTTTGCACAAATCCATTCTCATCCGTTCACTGTGACAACTAAATTAATTGTTTCAATAAGAGGTACTAGAGAATTATTTTGGTATTTTTAGAAGTCTTAAAAGCAGTATGTGCTTGGTTCTTTATTTAATCTCCCAACCTTCCATCTGCGCCTCTTCTTTCTAACTATGCAAGAAGATGAGCTCACACATCACAATTGCCCAGTTTATTCCTGTCCAACACCATATGGCCTTTGAACCACAATCAAGCCCGTTTGCATAACTGTACATTATACTATAACAACAGTGCTGTCCTAGTGAATTATTTTACCTCAGCTGGGTCTGTTCACAATTTAGCGAGAATAAAAGAACAGCAATGAAACACAGGAAAAAAACGATAGGGACTTGAATGAATGTTTTGACATCAGAGCCCGCAGTGATGCCCATGGCAATCTTCCTCTCCTTCCAGGCAACACAATGTAGAGGCTGGGCACTGGAGCAAAGCAGTCCATTAAGCTTAAAATCATTGTGGGAAGAAAAGAAGGTGCAATTGCCTCAAAAAGGTTCTTGGTCTGAGGAAGCAAGTGAATCCTATTGTCACGCTCCAGAGAACTAGGAGAGACCCCAGAGAGCTAAATATTTTGGGAGTTCCAGAATGCCACAACTTCCCCATCTCCTTATCGCCATTGACCACCATTTCTGCAGTGTGCCATGGAAATATGAACAAATACACGTCCTGCCCACCTTATGGAGCTAAGAAAGTCCAAAATACTGCAGCAGTGGACTCAAGGAGTGTGCACACTTATATACTGAAATAGCAAAGTATGTTAAGCATATGCTATGCCTAAGCATATGAGAGAGAAGTGAAGAATTGAGTGGCCGCTCTATACTGTCGGATTTCAACCACCACAGTAGTTTGAAGTTACAAAAAACCTACTTATCACAGGTTAAGAAGCCTGAATGAGATATATTAGGATATACAGAAGGGAAGAGAACAGAGATAGCAAACGCCAAGTACCGTTGGGGGAAATATTGCAACTATTCCTTGTTCATGAATAAATGATCTAGAAGTATGAAGCAGTATCAGCAACAACGTGTGTAAGCAATCTTATTAATAGTTACAACAACCCAAGGGCTAAGATACATCAAACGGCCATATTTGTGATTTAATTCCCTTCAATGAATACAACTACCTATCATAATGTAAAGGTAGAGATGTTACTTTGCATTCATGGAAGGCTGTTGTTTTCCTCCCCAAATATATTCTGCACAGGAATCTCTGCTTCTACTAAAATCAATGACAATGTGAAAAATATGTGCCACAGACAAGCACTTTTCAGGTTTTCCTGTTTTGCTCTCATAGAATCACTCTTTTAGCAGTGCTGGCTGATAGTCCCCAGACCTGGTGGGACAGCCTGTGGCCAGGTAGGTCTTGTAGGAAGGAAGAGAGAGATCGATCAAGGATTATGTTATGTATTAAGTTAACTGCAGTACTCTTTCTGGCCAACGTGGCTGCAGTTCTTACCCTGCCCACTGTGGCTGCAGTTCTCACTCAGGTCCACAACATGCAAATGAAGGATTGAGAGTGCTGTTCACGGATTGGGTAGCTAGGGGAAGTTTGTTACTGTTGCAAGTTACTGAGTACTATATAAGCCACTTGGCTAAGCTATTGTTCAGTCTGGATTCAGAGCTAGAATAAAGAGCTGTGTCTTCATCATTCTTACCCACTATTTTACAGATTATAGCAAGCATAGACAAAGATACACACACCTCATCTCTCCTGCTGGAAGCTGGTAATATCCAATGGGAGTGATTTGCAAGACTAAGCAGAGGAGATGGGCAGAAGTATCTAGGAAATGTCTTAGGGCAAAATGTATTAATAATGGCCGTGGGTTATGGGGGAAAGACTTCAGGACTCATAATCTTAGAAGGTCTACATCCCACTGCGCCCAGCAAAGGAACCTCAAGTGGACTCTAATCGAAGACACATTTAACTTGGTAGTTAATTCCATTGATTCTCAAAGTAAAACTTCTACAGCCATCGCTTCAAAAAGATGTCCAAATTATAGCCCAATAGAGCCCTCTAGTGTTCCAAGGGGATATTCACACAGATTTATACTTTTATCACAAAAAAGAAAAGAAAAAAAGGATTCTAACATTAGCCCAGAATGGAATCAAACTAGTTACACAGAACAGAACGTTTTCAGAAAATTATCTTATCAGCTTCAGAGCAGCAAGCCCAACGAAACATGCACTTGCTTTCCAAATGCCAGCCGCGATAGATGGATGGAAAATATTTGTTGGTACAAGGCACCGGGACTCAAAACAGAGGACCTCCGCTCCAGGACCAAGGTACTTTACGAAGCACTGTGGCATTTTGTCAGAGGAATGAACTGCTAGCCTGCGGTACTGCTACTGCAATGACAAGAAAACGGCTGTATAGCTAGTAGGTCAGTAGAGGCTAGGAAAGGCAAGTCTCAAACACATGTGGCTAACTCTGGACTGCAGCTTCCATCATCCTGACCACAGGCCATTCTGGCTAGGGCTGTTGGGAATGGAGTCCAGTAACAATTGGAGGGCTTTGGTGAGTCACTCCTGGTCTAAAGGGTTCCATCTGTCCCAGGAATAGGCTTCCACCATAAACCTACCAAACCTTGAAAGCTTTGGAGGCTCATCTCTGAATTCCTCCTGTCAGTTGAGGTCTGGGGCATGGAAGGTGTTTTTAGCAGTGGTGGTCTACCAGTGACTCACCTGGCACAACTGAAATGGTGTGGTTCCCATTCCAGTGTCAGACAAAATCTCCACACACACACACACACACAGCCTTTTAAATCTGGTTCCTTTTTTGCTCTCTGTGACTTGTCTGTGTGCTGCATTTTATGCTATTCTTATTACACTTGTTGTGAATTGCCCAAGGAACGCTGCTCTAGAGTAGCCTATAAATATGGTAAACAAAGCTTCTGATTGTACAGTGGTACCTCCAGTTACAAACTTAATTCGTTCCGGAGGTCCGTTCTTAAGCCGAAACCATTCTTAACATGAGGCACACTTTCGCTAAT
The DNA here is from genome assembly GCF_963506605.1 of Zootoca vivipara. Lineage (NCBI taxonomy): Eukaryota > Metazoa > Chordata > Lepidosauria > Squamata > Lacertidae > Zootoca > Zootoca vivipara. The sequence goes on along the minus strand of NC_083285.1, from coordinate 48,565,532 downwards.
GGGGGCCTCCCGCTGCTGCCACACCACTGCCACGTGACTTCTGCTCGCATCCCGGGGCAAAGTTCGCAACTAGGGGCAAAGTTCGCAACTTCTGGGTAAGCAGAGCTCGTTCCCCGAAGCATTCGTAAGGAGGACGGTACGTAACCTGAGGTTCCACTGTAGCCTAGTTCCTCAGTTTGAGCAACTCATACTTAGGCACAGACTGTACTCCTCTTGTACTCTCTTGCTTACCTGCTTTGATGCTCTGCCTGCTTCCCCACTGAACTATTTGCCTGTGTGGTACCTCCTTGTCTCCAAACTGCTAACCCTGACAATTGCAAAGAATATTTATTTTTTCCACTTTAGACAAACTCTTAATTGGCATAATAGAGCAAGTGGAGCATTACGGGGAGCTACAAATTAGGATCCAACAGAAAAATAATGTACTGCACTAAATATATTTCACTGCAGCGCTTACGCTGCCTGCATTTTGGTTTGTATTGCTTACAATCAATTTGCTTTGCTATGCAGCCGCTCTTCCTAATCTACCATATCTAATGTGCGTTTTCTTTTCTCCTGTATCTGCACGCATTAGGCCACGCTTGGGTAATCGGGATTACCCAATGCTAAACACTTTTCCTCTGCATCTTCCAATCAACATTGCAATATCTGACTCCAAATAGTAGAGAGAGCTCCCAGTTTAAAAGGGTCTGGGCTAAAAGGCAGGGAGAAGTTGTGGGGTGGCAAGGGGAGCAAAGGGGAGACAAGGGGGCGGGAAGAGGCCTTTTGCCTAGTTACAAAGAATGGCTAAGTTCCTCCATGTGATTATCTTCATACACATGCTCTGCATGTGGGATGCTGCACAAATATCAATTATGGTAATAAAATCGTAAAAGTCAAAATCGTATAACGAAACAATACTCCATCAAAAAAGTGTGTAAAGTTACAAGAATGCTATCTTTAAACACTGGCACATGAAAACCATAATTTTTAACTACAGAATTGCCACTCAGTTCCCAAATTAGTCCGCAGGTAAATGTGAAGAGAGTTAATAATTGCCAGCACTTTTACTGAATGTGCACAAACTTTTAACTTTGGTTTTCAAAGCAACCTATATTTTATCAAATCAGAGGTCATTGGAATAGCATGTTACATCTCGTATAACCTCAGGAGAATACTGAACATCTGATTTCCTGGTTGATACTAATAAAATAATAACTACAGAGGTTTTTTTTAAAAAAAATTATGGTAATAAAAACTGAATGTAAAGACTGTCTTACAGCTGTTGTTGTTGTTGTTGTTGTTGTTGTTGTTGTTGTTGTTGTTTTCTCCAGATAGTTGTGTGCCCTGTACAATGCTACGGATCGAATAATAACCCTTTCTGTTCCCGTAGTAAGATAAAGCATTGTGTGATAAGGATTAAGCGTAAACTGCAATCTTTAAACTTTAGAACAAAAGCTCTGAGCCAAAGCATCAAGCCAAAGTAACAGGTGAGTTCAGCAGGTGAGTTCAGCAGTAGAGCGAAGAGGCCAAGGCAGACGACGCTGCCTGCCTCCTTTGTGACCTAATGAATTGCAAGCTCCCAACCAAACTAACTCAATAAACAACAACAAATATGCAGGTAGAAAGCCAGCAGGGGTGTGTGGGGGGGTGGATATTCAGCATATTGTTCACATGTGCAAATAATCTGCCTGTTGGGAGATGTTTGCCTTTCAAAAGCACCGCATTTACTCACCAAGGCAATCATAAAGACCCTGACTTATCCAAGCAAGTATGGCAAGAGTGATAAGGTCTCCAAAGCTCGCTGCAATGGGTGTTGCAACATTGTCAGGATTTATGCCAGTCTTCTTTGACCCAACGATCACTCCAACCATTATTATTCCTAGAGCCAATAGAAGCAGAAAGTTTATCAATCTCAGGCTGCAATTGTAAGAATGGAAAACTTTAAGAAGTGATCAAATAAAAAAAAACCTTGGGGTTTTTCTCCCCAGCTTAGTGCAGTGCTCCTATTTAATTTACATGCTTCTCACCATCATGTTAAAAGCAGCTCTGCTTATTAGAGCATGAATACTTGCTCTTTTTTTACAATCACTAAAAATTAAATGGTGTAAATTCCAGAATGCGTGTTTGCACAATTTGAGCTGGATTTGTAGTTATTATTACCTCATTCAAATGTTTCCATCAACAATCCACAACTTAACAAACACATGAGATAATTTTGTAAAGACCAGACTTTACTTGACTAACACTCAATAGGTTTTTTAAATATATATAAATCCAATTATTAAGTGCAAGTTAAGCAGTCTCTGGAAAATACCTTAATTTCTATTCTATTTCTGGCTGGCTAGAACACAGGTGGAATAAAACTGACTATTCATCTAAACAATATCCCTCGTTTACGCTGCAAAACTGTTGTTTATTAGAATTGTTTTTGTATTTAAATACTTTTCATAACATAATATTTCTTTTACCCTGTAAAAGCGATGCTATGAAGGCTGTTGCTACACTGCTAGAACACAAGAGGACTGAGTGATCAAGGCGGTATTTGCCTTCAGGAATCCAGCCCAATATAACGGCTGCCACGGCTGCCAAGAAGCCAACTACAGTTGCTTGCACCTAAAGAAGTGAAGATGAAAATGAAAACTGAATTTGCATCACAAGAATTGCCTTTGTATAAACATTCTGCTGTACAAAACATTTACAAATGATCAGGGAATCCAAGCAACTGCCAAGATCATGGTAGAACACCCATGAGAGATGGGCTCTTTGTTCTAAAACCAATCTCCTCAGCGTCAGCTTCCAAAATGGGCGAGGACAGAACTGCCGTGTGTACAGCCAACTGCTTCATTATAGCATTTGTTGATTTCTTTTTTCTTTTTACTGAGTTTTATAAACAAGAATAATGTTATACAAGTACAGTGGTACCTCGGTTTACGAACACCTCGGTTTACGAACTTTCGGTTTACGAACTATCCTAACCCGGAAGTTAGTAAACCGAGGTGCCGGAGGTCTACTGAGCGCCCGATGCCTTCGGGGAGGCCGGGCCTTCGCTCCGATGCCTCCTGGAGGCCCGCAGCGAAGGCCCGGCCTCCCCGAAGGCATCGGAGCGAAGGCCAAACCTCCCCAAAGGCATCGGAGCGTCGGATACCTTCGGGGAGGCTGGGCTTTGCTCCGATGCCTTTGCGGAGGCCGGGGAGCGTTTCCGCGACTGGGCTGCAGCTGCGAAAGCGGTCCCCGGCCTCCGCAAAGGCATCAGAGCAAAGCCCCAGCCTCCGGAAGGCATCGGAGCCGGGACTTCGCTCCGATGCCTTTGCGGAGGCCGGGGACCGCTTTCGCGGCTCCCCAGCCTCCGCAAAGGCATCGGAGCGAAGTCCCGGCTCTGATGCCTTCCGGAGGCCGGGGAGCGTTTCCGCGACTAGGCTGTGCAGCCGCGAAAGCAGTCCCCGGCTACCGGAAGCCGGGGACCGCTTTCGCGGCTGCACAGCCCAGTCGCGGAAACGCTCCCCGGCCTCCGGAAGGCATCGGAGCGGCTTCGCTACGATGCCTTTGCGGAGGCCGGGGAGCACTTTCACGACTCTCCCCGGCCTCCGCAAAGGCATCGGAGCGAAGTCCCGGCTCCGATGCCTTCCAGAGGCCGGGGAGCGTTTCCGCGACTGGGCTGTGCAGCCGCGAAAGCGGTCCCCGGCAACCGGAAGCCAGGGACCGCTTTCGCAGCTGCACAGCCCAGTCGCGAAAGTGCTCCCCGGCCTCCGCAAAGGCATCGGAGCGACTTCGCTCCGATATCTTTGCGGAGGCCGGGGAGCACTTTCGCGACGCTCCCCAGCCTCCGGAAGGCATCGGAGCCGGGACTTCGCTCCGATGCCTTCCAGAGGCCGGGGAGCGTTTCCGCAACTGGGCTGTGCAGCCGCGAAAGCGGTCCCCGGCTTTCGGTAGCCGGGGACTGCTTTCGCGGCTGCACAGCCCAGTCGCGGAAACGCTCCCCGGCCTCCGGAAGGCATCGGAGCCGGGACTTCGCTCAGATGCCTTTGCGGAGGCCGGGGACCGCCTCCGCAAAGGCATCGGAGCGAAGTCCCAGCTCCGATGCCTTCCGGAGGCTGGGGCTTTGCTCCGATATCTTTGCGGAGGCCGGGGACCGCTTTCGCGGCTGCAGCCCAGTAGCGGAAACGCTCCCCAGCCTCCGCGAAGGCATCGGAGCAAAGCGGTTAATCCGTTCTAGGGGGTGTTTTTCCTCGTCTAGAACGGATTAATCAACTTCCCATTACTTTCAATGGGAAAGTTCACTTCGGTTTACGAACACTTCGGTTTATGAACAGACTTCTGGAACCAATTGTGTTCGTAAACCGAGGTTCCACTGTAAGTATATCAAGTTTTCCCATGTGTTATTTGTGTATCACAAAAATAGCATAATAAATGTGGAGTGATATCTGTGACCCCTCACCTGCTGGACTCAACTATACCTCTTGGCCTCCCCCCCCCACCTGCTTCAGCTTCAGCTTCTGCCTCTGATTCTAGATCCCTCTCTGTCACAGACTCCCCCAGCTCACTAAGCCTTGTTACTTCTTCAGCTTCTGGCAGCTCCTCCTCCCAGTCTTCTCCCTTTGACCACTCATTGTCATCCCATCACCAGTCCCTGGGCTCTGAGCCTTCTTCCCTTGGGGTTGCCCAAGCTGGATCCTCCCACCATTCCTCTGCATCCAAACCAGTCCATGACATCTTGTATCTATGACAATGTGTTAATCTGCAATGACTTTTTAACGTTTTTATGAATGCTTACCTGTTTTAAGGCCAAATTACCAATTATTAAATTCCACTTCTCAATGGGTGAATCCATTTTTCCAACATTTACCTGTAAAAAGCACAAAAAGTGTTTTTAACTAAGTGAAAAATATCGCCTTGGTAGTAATTTGTAGAGTTCAACTATCGCTTTCTACCACGAACATTTTGTGTGCTATAACATCATTTAATTTCAAGAAGTATATCAGTCGTGTACATGTTTCTTTAAAATGGAAGCAATTTAACCGACTGTCAATCCAAAAGTGCTAGGGGAGTGGAGAGCTACGTACTGTCTGTGTACCGTATCTTGTCAAAAACTGCTTTGTATTTAAAGTAGCATTATTAGCATGATCATTTATGAAATGGGTATCAAAACTAGAATCTTTTGTGAACTGTAAAAATATTTATTTATAATTGTAGGTTATAATATGTTAATAATAACTGTAACAATGCTTTCACTTATCAAGGCTCTTCAAGCAGGAGGAGATGGCAGGTTAAAAATACAGAAATGAAAAATAGAAAACTTCAGAATGAGAATACTCTATAGGATAACATGACAATAGTATACAGGCCTATTCAAAAGTAAGTCCCATTGAGTTCAATGGGGCTTACCCTCAGGTAAGTGAATGTAGAATTGCAGTTTTTTTATTTGTTTGGCAGCAGCTGGTTCATAGGAATTATATGAAAATTATGCTAATTATAATATGCTATTCTCCCCCTCGTGATACTGTTCCGGCTGTTTGACTGTTCAGAAGCTTCCCTTTAAGTCTCTCTCTATATTCTTATTGTTTGAAATGTTTAAAGGCAGATTTATGCTTAAATGATGAAGGAGCGTCTCCACCCCCATCGTTCTGCCCGGACACTGAGGTCCAGAGCTGAGGGCCTTCGGGCGGTTCCCTCGTTGCGAGAAGCCAAGTTACATGGAACCAGGCAGAGGGCCTTCTCGGTAGTGGCACCCGCCCTGTGGAACGCCCTCCCATCAGATGTCAAAGAGAAAAACAGCTACCAGATTTTTAGAAGACATCTGAAGGCAGCCCTGTTTAGGGAGGCTTTTAATGTTTAATAGATTATTGTATTTTATTTTTCTGTTGAAAGCCGCCCAGAGTGGCTGGGGAAACCCAGCCAGAGGGGCGGGGTATAAATATTTTTATTATTATTATTATTATTATTATTATTATTATTATTATTATTATTATACTTGTTTACTTGTTTTGCACAATTTTAAAATCATTAAATTCTTGTATAGAAGTAAGCAGACAACCCCAAAAATATTTTAACACTGTACCTTTCGAACTAAAGAACTGCAGAATATTTTATTAATTAAATGCACATTTTGAATAACTATGCATATAGAGATATGTGAGGATAAGAAAAAGATTGATGCCACCTGACTTCCTCCAACCAACCTGACAAAAGACTGGGTGCAATGCACTAGGTCTATTCACTTTTCAACTGTAACTTGCCTATGATTATTGATGGTGGATGCTGATCTCAACAAATGTTGCAGATGTCCCTGTGTAACAAGAAACCACTAATATCAATACCCCAGCCTTATAATGCTTCATATACTTACAGCTGTTGACAGTCGGGATGCCAAAGTCATTTCCAAATTCCCTTTCAAACCAAGTAGTGCAGGAACCAAAATGAAAACTTCAGTAATGTTTTTGAACACTTCCCAATGCTATTTGACAAATGGAAAACATAAAATAGATATATATATATATTTAAAACAACAACAATAAAATAAATGTTTTAAAAATAGTGACACAAAATTACATTTCTGGGAAAGGGTTTTCTATCTAGATATTACCAAAGGCAGAATATACCATACTTTATATTCATGAATCTCAGTAGCTAATAAAGCCAAAATCAGTTCAGTATCTAATATATATTTCCCCAGTATCAGTACCACCAACAGTACAGAAACATTCCAATAATAAGTCATGACATATCATAGCTGAATACATAGAGCTGTTGTTCCCCTTGCCAGTATTACATAACTAGCATATCAAAAGCCCAAAGACCATGGGCGTACCCAGGATCAAAACTAGGGGGGGGCAAGGGGAGGGGCCAATGCACAGAAGGGGAGGGGCCACAAAGTGGGCGGGAACGGCGAACTCGCGCTCCGCCGGGCTGTGCCCCTCCCTAGAAGCAGGGCTGGTGGGCGGAGGCGGAGCCCAGCCCAGCGGAGCGCGAGTTCAGCGTTCCCGCCCGCCGCGCCGCGCTCTCTGGTTCCCCGCCGCGCTTGGCCTTGCCAGAGGGCGCGACGGGGAGCTGGAGGGAGGGCGCAGCGCGGCGGGCGGGAACGGCGAACTCGCGCTCCGCCGGGCTGTGCCCCTCCCTAGCAGCAGGGCTGGTGGGCGGAGGCGGAGCCCAGCCCAGTGGAGCGCGAGTTCGGCGTTCCCGCCCACCGCGCCGCGCTCCCTGGTTCCCCGCCGCGCTTGGCCTTGCCTGAGGGCGCGCCGGGGAGCTGGAGGGAGGGTGCGGCGCGGCGCGGCGGGAATGGCGAACTCGCGTTCCGCCGGGCTGTGCTCCGCCTCTGCCCACCAGCCCTGCTTCTAGAGTAGGGCAGCTGCCCTAACTTGCCCCATGGTGGGTACACCCTTGCCAAAGACTGTAACTGAGTAGCTAATCTGCTTTGATATCTCAGTTGGACTTGAAAGAAAAAGAGGTATCATGGCCTTTCTCGCTGCCATTGGTTTAGCGGATCGCACTGATGTAGAAGAACAGCTCATTCTAGCAGTAACATTGTCTAACAAGCATTTTACAGGCATCAGAAAGAATATAATGGAGGGCCTTGTGGAAGCCTTGCTGAAATCAATACATACTACATCCATATAAGCTTTTTTTCCTACTAAGCTAGTAGCTATCCAAATACTGTAAAGGTAAACCCTAGCCTGGCTTGTTTTTGAGAAGATCATGCTAGTTCTTTGTAACGACTGTGTTTAATGACCGTGTTCTTTTCCAAATGCTTCCTTAATTATTTGTCCTCAAAGCTTTCCAGTTATAAAGACCAGCTGACCAACAATCTATAATCTGGATCTTTTCCCCACACCCCTTTTAAAGATAGGTACAATGTCTATGTGCTGAGTGTCCCAGGACATCCAGTCCCCTGGCACATCTGAAAAATTATAACCAAAAACTCAGATTGCATCTTAAAAGTTCCTTAAAGATTAATTCAATAGGATCAGAGAAGTTTGAATAGCATACCTTAATTCGATTTAAAACCAGCAAACTGAGGAATTTGAAATATAAATGTGAATATTTTGTAAGGTAGCGTTACGCGTTTGTGGGTGCCAGACCCCTCTAATTAATCTCTGGATTCAGCAAGTGCTCACATCTGGTCAAGCCAAGCTAGCTTCCTGCGAGGTGTTAGCCTGGGTGATGAGCTTTTAAAGGGGACGGGGGGGGGGGGAAGGCCCTCAACAGATAAAAGCCAGAGTTTAGAGTAGAGTTTGGTACGTGGATGTGAGAGAGATGTAAAGAAAAGTGGCAAGCTGGAGAGAAAGAACATGATGTGTGATTTCTGTCTGAATCTAAGGCCGTGTCCATGGGAGGAAGAAGACCATTTTGGGGTGTTGATGCTGTCATCCCCTCCATCAGGTTCAGGTTGTGTATATGTGCAAGTAAACCATATATCCTGAAGATACCACATTCTCTGCTGCGTCTCGTTCCCAAAAGGAAACACAAGCCCTTGGAATCTTGCACTGCATGGAGACTGGAGCGGCATCCAGTTGATATTAAAGATCCTGCAAATACCATGGCGCTTGTGGTCTCGCTTTATTGTTGAAAGTAATACAATTTGCCTGGCTTTGAAAACTCTGTCTTTGTGCCAAATGACCTCATTTCCTCCCTACAAATTCTAAAGCAGCGATAATGGATTTTAGAGGCGGGGGAAAATAAAGCCAATTACTCAGTGAAGTGGATAGACTAAGAAAATGAAACCAGAAAAACGGCATGACTAATATCTTGTTCAACATTTGCTGAAAATAAGTTTATCACAAGGATAATTAACCTCCTAAAACTCATACGAACCTAAGTAACATTTGAGAACTCAAATCACAAACGAAATCCTCAGCTCCCCCTTGACTGCAGAAGAACCCACTCAGAAGTTGTGTAAGTAGCCTTACGCAATGAATAAACATTACAATAAAACAAAAAATGCCTACGGTACTTCAGCCTTAATATAGAGGACCATACTAAATGTCATGATTGAGTGCATCAGAAAGTATACATTTAAAGCCATACTTAGCAAATACCAACCTGAACAATATCCAGAACCATCCCAGCAGATACTGTTCCAAAGCCTGCTAGCAAAAATGGTACAAGTATCTGTAATGCCATAATGCTACTGGATTCTTTTGGCTGTTTTTTGCTGCCTTCCACAATGGTATCTTCTTCACCATCACTAGATACGTTGTTGTCCTGCAGCATGATATCTGTTTCCGACATGTCCATTCTGTCTGAATAATTATATCCTGCGAAGTTATCATACTTTGGGCTACAGCTCGATGAATTGTGTCCATTGCTACCATTATGAAAAGTTGATTCTGAGAAATGATGATAATCCATGTGCTGGTCAGTCCTAACACTGAAACCATGCCCTGATGGCTGTAATCCATCTTGCCAGTGACCATTCACTTTCTTATGTCTTTCTTCCTGGTTTTTGTGATAAACAATTGGAACCATACTTAACAGCAGGTTCAAGAACTTGTCAGACTGAACTGTATTTAGATTTATAGTCCAATTTACAAAACTTTCTCCAGGGTAGGTTTTATCATTTGTTTTCTTGCTGGCAGATCTTCCTTTACAGTGAGTCATGCTGTTTCAGAGATATTGTTCTGATGATTGTTTCAGATCCCCGAGAAGTTTAAATGATGCATCGAATGGTTATACTGTATAGAGATCTTTGATTTGATACAGCCGATCACGTTGTGAAGTTGTCTGTTATGTAAAAAGATTTCTTTTCACTAGCTTTTGGTCTTGAGCAATTCCGCAACAAAGCTGGGATCTAAAAAGAACACAGTAAACATGTTAACACACCTGCCCTTTTTGGCTTCTAAAACTTGATAGCATTTTTGTTCCGTTTGAATTTTGTTTACAGATGAACAGTGCAAGTGTATCTTGCTATCAAATTCCCTGCACAGGCATCTACTCCAAGGAAGTTACTAGTTATAGCAATGCTATTACAGTGGTACCTCGGTTTATGAACACAATTGGTTCCGGAAGTCTGTTCATAAACTGAAGCGTTCATAAACTGAAGCGAACTTTCCCATTGAAAGTAATGGAAAGTGGATTAATCTGTTCCAGACGGTCCGCGGGGTACTTAAACTGAAGCGTTCATAAACTGAAGCGAACTTTCCCATTGAAAGTAATGGAAAGTGGATTAATCCGTTCCAGATGGGTCCGCGGAGTACTTAAACTGAAGCGTTCATAAACTGAAGCATGGGTGTAATTGGTTCCGGAAGTCTGTTCATAAACTGAAGCGTTCATAAACTGAAGTGAACTTTCCCATTGAAAGTAATGGAAAATGAATTAATCCGTTCCAGATGGGTCCGCGGTGTTCATAAACTGAAAATTCATAAACCGAGGTGTTCATAAACCGAGGTTCCACTGTATACTGTTGTTGTTTTTGTAATGTAATGTATTGTTGTAATCTTAAATCATTCTCAGTCATATGGTGGCCCATCCCCAGAAGCAAAATGGGTGGATTCAGGGGGTGGAATGGGAAAAACCCCAGCTTGGTTCATATCTTTTCCTCCTGCAAGACAAAATCCTGATTCTCCTGCACTCATTCTTCTCCCCTTCCCTGAAGCACAACATCAAAATTTGTCTCTGACAAAGGGGTTGTAAACAAATGCTTGAGTTTGACCAGGCACAGGCAAACTTGGCCCTCCATATGTTTTCTGACTACAACTCCCATCATCTCTAGCTAACAGGACCAGTGGTCAGGGATGATGGGAGTTGTAGTCCCAAAACATCTGGAGGGCCGAGTTTGCCTATGCCCGAGTTTGACTTTGAATCCTTGGCTGTAGAAGTCCTTATGTCCTTCACTCTAAGCATTTGCTTCCTTTCTAACCTGGTGAGACACTTTAAATGCTTTCTGGTAGTTATGCTTCTACCATAGCTGCCAAGTTATCCCTTTTTTTAAGGGAAATTCCCTTATGCTGAATAGGCTTCCTCGCGAGAAAAGGGAAAACTTGGCAGCTATGGCTTCTACCTTCCGTGTGGAAGAAATTATGGAATTGTTGAAATGACTTTATCACAGTGCTCCTGCTACCACTGCTTGCTTTCTGAGGCCTTTTAAGCAATGGTAAACATGGGGGCATCGTTAGAAGTGATGTGGTGATAGTTACATGGCAATGATGTTGCCAGATACTCTGTGGAAGTGAACATTGTCACTGCTTTGATAGAGATATATTTTCTATTTCTAATTATCGTGCTTTTGATGTTCTGTTGAGAAGCACAGGGTGCCAATTAGCTACGCCAGTATAAGCTCTGGTGTAATGGTGGTCACGTTAAACTGGAGCATAAGATTGCCCTGCCTAAAACACAACAGCAAGAAAATGATGATGATATAACATAATTTGGGCTAGAGCCACAGCATTAGTACTAAGATACAGGAGTCGTTTAAATCTTCTAACATGCCAGCTGACACCACAATTGCATATTATTGTCTGAGTCTTTGAAATTATTCACCATTCTGAAATTTAGTCAAGAGTTTCTGGGAGTAACCGTTTCTATTTTTCGTATTATTTTGTTGTAATGCGTATTTTTTAAAAAAGGTTGAGTTAATGTCCTCAATTACTACTCCATAAATGTTAGAAGTAAAGTACTCTCCTCAACATCTACTTAGTTCTCCTTTGGTTTTGGTTTTAAAAGTATTTTCGGCTAATAATAGAAGTGATGGAAACTTGCAGAACCACTTTACAAACCTGTTTGTTGGAATGTTCTGCAAATGCAACAATCTACCATATCTTGCCTCTTAAAAACCTCCAACCTAGCAAATAAATACAGTACATGGACCTTCAGCTAAAAGATATTTTAAACAGAAATCTTCAATTTTAGCAGCTGGAGTAAGCAATACCAAAGAAATGTGACAATGGAGTATGACGGCATTATAAAACTGCTCCATTCTAATTTTTTTTGCACGTAAATGTAAAGTAAAGGGACCCCTGACCATTAGGTCCAGTCGTGACCGACTCTGGGGTTGCGGCGCTCATCTCGCGTTATTGGCCAAGGGAGCCGGCGTACAGCTTCCGGGTCACGTGGCCAGCATGACAAAGCCACTCCTGGTGAACCAGAGCAGCACACAGAAACGCCGTTTACCTTCCTGCCAGAGCGGTCCCTATTTATCTACTTGCACTTGATGTGCTTTCAAACTGCTAGGTTGGCAGGAGCTGGGACTGAGCAATGGGAGCTCACCCTGTCGCGGGGATTTGACCTTCTGATCGGCAAGCCCTAGGCTCTGTGGTTTAACCCACAACGCCACCCAGTGTAGTTCAAATGATTTCACACCTACCACGTCTCTTGGCTTATACAGTATATGATTGATAGGTCTTGTTAAGTCTTTACTCTTCCTAACTGCCTAACTGGATTATCAATAATCACATTGTCTTCATTAAATATTACTCATAGCTTAGGACGCTTAAAGTACTGTATTTTGCTTACTCAGAACCTAACAGGCTGCTTTCATACTTGCTAGATCAGCAAATAGGTACTTAGGATGATGAGGCATAATGGTGTCTGCATTGATTACAGTGTTAGAAGGGTCTTATAGGAAAACCCATTATGCCAGTTTTTACGAAGGGCATACTGTTTAAGAATGGTAGATACGTCTACAATGCAGAAGATCTTGTTTCTTTGTTGCCTACAATATAATTTCCTTCTATTTGCAAAAGTAAAAATACAATATATTTTCCTTCAGTTGTTTACACTTTCCCAGCTCCCAAACGTGATTCATTGTCCAAACGGCTAATTGCACTGCACATGTCTGTAGAATCAACACATGGCGGGGTGGGGTGGGGGTTTGTGCCTTCTGGCTCTACCTATGACCTCTGTACATTGATCTGAGCTTTGCACAACCTGCATTCTTGTATTGCAACTTTTCAGAGATGAATTTTGAAATGAAAGTTGGAAACGTTATTGTACTGTACTAGGAGCAGCAAAGGAGGGAGGAAAATAGAGGGAACATTGGTGGGGAGCGAAGTCAAGCTTTTAAATTTGTATTCATTTGTATTAATTTGGTGACAGTTTGTTAAAAATTATGGACAATCAATAAAAAATAAATGACAACTTTTCAGAGAAACCTAGATAGATTTGCTTAGTTGCTTTTGCTCAATGGGTGAAATTCTTCTTCCACAAGAGACAAAGGCTCAATTCAAATTACACCAAATTATAGTTTAGAACATGGGTTGGCAAACTAAGGTCCGGGGGCCAGATCTGGCCCAATCGCCTTCTAAATCCAGCCCGCATACGGTCTGGGAATCATGGTGTTTTTACATGAGTAGAATGTGTGCTTTTATTTAAAATGCATCTCTGGGTTATTTGTGGGGCATAGGAATTTGTTCATTCTCCCCCCCAAAAAAATATAGTCTGGCCCCCCACAAGCTCTGAGGGACAGTGGACCGGCCCCCTGCTGAAAAAGTTTGCTGACCCCTGGTTTAGAATTTCCAGGTACACAATCTATTTTCATTTCCTCTCTGCTGTGCTATCTCCCCACCACCACCACCACCACCTTCTTATTTGCAAATACTGTAACAGCAATCTCAGAGTGTAGAGCAACAGGTGGAGCTTGGGTTTGCAAATTCAGACAGCACACCAAACCAAAGTTGGCATAACTAAAACCAGGCCTTTGGCTGATTAACATTCTATGGCCTTTTAAATGTTTTTGTGCGATGGGGTTACTGGTTTGTTTTTGGTTTCCCATGATGTATTTTGTGTTCTCATTTTGTATTTTTATGTTGCGAACTGCCCTGTCATCTTTGAATGAAGGGCAGTATACACATTTAATAAATGATAATGATTAACAGATTTTGCCTAATGTCTGAATTCAGCCAGTTACTAAAAATCCTGTATCCATACTCCTAACTTGTATTGACTTCAAAGCGACTCCAGATGCGTAACTGTGTGGGAAGTTCAGTCATAGGGCCTCTGCACTAAATCCTCATCGGTGGAATAGCATTAACTATAACAACATTAGCAAAGGAGATCAGACCAAAGGTTTATCTGGTAGCATTCTGTTCTCACAAAGCCCCACCAAATATGTACAGGAAGTCCACAAGCAGTAAGTCCACAATTATGTGCTCCTGCTCCATACTGACTACACAAAGAACATCTGACTTGCATGCATGCATGCAGAAGGTCCCAGGTTCAACCCCAGGCAACTCCGGCTAGGGCTGGTACTCTTGCCTGAAGCACTGGAGAGTTGCAACCAGTCAATGTAGATGATACGGGGCTAGATGCACCAATGGTTTGACTCAGTGTAGGGCAGCTTCCTATAATAGAGGTGCTCTAGTTCATTGATCCCCTTCATAGATCACTGCCTTGTCGTGACGAAGGGGCTTGAATAACTCCAAGAAGCTATGAGCTATGCCGTGCAGGGCCACCCAAGACGGACAGGTCATAGCTGAGAGTTTAGACTAAATGTGATCCACCTGGAGAAGGAACTGGCAAAACCACTCCAGTATTTTGCCAAGAAAACTCCATGGACATAAAAAAGAAGAGTTTCCAAGGCATGCTCTGGTTCATGGGGTCACAGAGAGTCGAACACGACTAAGACAACTAAACAACAAGTCCATTGATAATTTGGAATGCCCCATTCTGCACATTTACTGTATATTCCTGCGTATAAGGCTACTTTTTAACCCAGGAAAATCTTCTAAAAAGTCGGGGGTCGTCTTGTACGCCGGGTCGTATTTCTTATACGGCACGTATATCCCAAACTCTATATATTAACTGGAAAAGTTGGGGGTCGTCTTACACGTCCAGTCGTCTTATACTTTGGAATATACGGTACTTTAGAGGGATATCCTTTAGAGGGACTACAGGTTGTTGTTCTCCCCCCACCCCAATTGTTTTGAAACAAAAGCAAACTATGTAAACCGTGACTGAGCACACGTCTGCACGTTCCTAATGTCAGTCCAAATGATATGACCTCAGATTGAGCTCAAAAATCTTGACACAGGTTGAGATGCATATGGAGATAGGAATTAAGCACACCTGCTTGTTTGTATATACTTGTGGAAATGAAACCGTGACAACTTGTTAGTAGAGAACTCTGCTTGGCAGGGGGTTGGACTGGATAGCCCTTGTGGTCTCTTCCAACTCTATGATTCTATGAACTCATTCTCCAGGAGCCTTTCATTATACAAGTCAAAACAGGACTATCCTCACATAAGAGGGAAGGTGTCAGCAGGCCTGGGGAACCACAATGCTGGTAGAAGTATAAATATCACTTTGGGGGGTGGGGGCAAAGCGGGGAGTCGGGGGAGGCCCTAAAGTGGTTAATGATAAGTGAGTATACTCAGCGGGCATGTAATGATGGCTGAGTGTTGAAAAGAAGAAAAAATGAAACTGGTGAGGAATGCAAGACAGAATGCCTGCCTGCCTGAACAGGAGCATGACACACACACTGCAACCTTTTGTTGCAGGTCCTACTTGTACAAAGTTACTGATAAAAGGTAGCTATGACAAATTGGCATGGCACAAGTAATTAATGCACGCAACTCTGTCTTGCTTGTAGCTTGCTCTTACTGTCTGACATCTCACAGTACATAAGTCACCTGTCACAACCAGAAGCCACCAAAAGCAAGGAACTCATGTGTGTCAGTTTGAAATACTGTCTTAAACAGGTTATTATCCTTATTCATAATGAATGTTTGACTTTACAGCAAAGCAGGGACCAAATGTACCAGTATATCGTAAAAAATTACCTGTCCAAAATAATGAACAGTAAACGTATTTTCGGATTTAGATAAACCAGGAAAAATATGTGAAGTTTTTGTTTTATTTTAAGTTTTTATTCATATTAACCTTACTCAAGTGCAACAATGAATATGTTGTAGTGACGATGAATACAGTAACATCGTGGTTTTGTAAGTTTGATTATCTGCCAAATAATAGACATGCAGGTTAGTGCAAACATAGTTACACTGTCTACAGAACTGAAAACTCAATTAAATCATACTTTGTTATAATTTAAGCATTTGTGAGCCCCTTCTGCTCAAAATAAATTGTGAACTTAGCAAGATTCCTAAGCATGCTGCTTAGCTTTGACAAAAAAAAAGCACTATTCCAAACTGCACGAAAATGCAACATACGGTATTCTAAGGAACTTAACCATTCACAGTGTATGAGTTTCAAGGGTGCAGCAATTAAGACTGAATAGCAGCAGCTATATCCCCAAGCTCCCATTCTGTGTACCTGCCTTTGACCCATCATGAAAGTAAGTATTTGGTATGTATGAGAGATAACCAGGGGGGCCTTAGTATAAGATTTGGCATAAATGTATGTGAGATGGCGTGCTATGGTCCATGGGGTCACGAAGAGTCGGACACGACTAAACGACTAAACAACAACAACAATGTGAGATTTAGGCTGTAATCCTAGGAGTAAACTGCATTGAACTCAATGGGCTTACCTCTGTCTAGACATGTATAGAAATGCACTGTTAGTCAACCCTCCATTAGCTGTCTCTGTTGTGGCTGACATCCCTAAGATGACATGGAGGAGAGCTATCCACTATCTTGCTTCCTTTCCACCTAATTCTGTTGCCCACACTGACATGTATACACAACATAGCTCAGGATCTTGGGGCATTACCACTGCACTTCTGGGACTGTTATTACTCACACAGTGAGCAATTCTTTGTCATTCCCGTAAATAAAAATGACTGACAACTTTGGTATAAATAAATAAATAAATAAATTTTATTTATTTTTTGCTTTTCTGTGTTTGTCTTTTATGGCTACAAGCTCTCTTGGGAACAGTTTGTGTGGGTGCTTAATTTAAACAGAAGCCCTTCAAAAATAAACTCAGCTTGAAAGTTCCCCTGTTTTTCTCTGCCACCCATTATCTAATGATTAACAAAAGACAGCACACCAAAGCTGCTCAGTGAGGTGAATTCCTATAAATATGGAGGTTTTGGTTAGTTTGGTGTCAAATTCAGGTGAAATTTACCTGGCTAAAAAATTATAGGCATCTGCCTTCCAATCTATTTGAGGTTGATATCCTGGATTCACATTCACTGACACATCAAACAGGTCCACACACACAAGGTGTACTACGAAGGTAGCCTGGCACAGATCTGGGGCACCAAGTAATAACTGCAAACAAATATTGATGGG
Source organism: Zootoca vivipara (assembly GCF_963506605.1). Classification (NCBI taxonomy): domain Eukaryota; kingdom Metazoa; phylum Chordata; class Lepidosauria; order Squamata; family Lacertidae; genus Zootoca; species Zootoca vivipara. The sequence continues at coordinate 48,548,433 of NC_083285.1, read as the reverse complement.
ATATTGTCATAGTATTTATTTTGGCTGTTTTTAATGCTTACTCCATATGGTGCTGTTTATTATACGGAACTCTTAGATATCTACTGTTTTATACTAGCAACAGCCAACTATTTCTTCACTGATTCCCATTTATTTTTTCAAAGCATTGGTGTCTCTATAAATAGACATGTTGTTTTGTTGTTGTTGTTTGTTTAAATTCTATTTAAATATATAGGTTGAACTTTCTAGACAGCCAGGGATTGCAACTAATACTTTCTGAATGAGCCAAATTTTCACTTTGCATCCTTGAACTCTGCCTTCTGCAGCAACTTCTGGGTGAAATGACAAAGGCAGATCTTACATTTATAGCTATGCGCAGCCATCCACTCTGCCTTAACGTCATTAGCATTCACAAACTGAAGCGGTTACAACTTAACTGCAAATGACAGCAAAAACCAAACGCGAAACTATAAAGGAGAAACGCCCAGCAGCGCCGTGGCAACATCAGCAGATGCAATAATCTTACATTTAGGTGGTGACCTATTTTTGTAGCACTCCGGAGGGACCACTTAGAGACTTTGCCTTTTCTTCCCCAGCTTATTCCACCCCCAAACCCTGGGGCTGGAAACAGAAATAAAACCAGTATATGAAGAGGACGCAATACTTATCAAAATTTCTCACGAGAGTGGAAAGCGGCGGAGGGGAGGGAGCTACAGTACAGGGATGCTCGGGATGAGGAAATGCTATTCCAGTTTAGCCATAATGATTTATGGGGGAGAGAAAGTAAGGCTGGTGAGGAAGGAACAGCCAGCCTGCCAGCCGGGCCCGGGGCTGGCTGGGAGGCAGATGCCCTCCGGGGGTGAGCGGGGGAGGCAGCGCCGTTCTTCGTTCACTTCCCCGCGGGGATTCCCTTTCCTCCATCTCCGGGGGTGGAGGAGGCGGCGGCGGCGGCGCCTTTCCCGCCCTTCTTCCGCATCTCCTTTCCCACCCTCGGGCCACCCGCTCTCCTACCTGGGCAATGGCGAACCAGGGAGGGGAGCCAGCCACCCGCGGCAGCAGCAGCAGCAGCAGCAGCCTCCTCCGCCGCTCGCCTCCATCCTCGCCGCCGCCCGCTCCTCGCGCACAGGAAGGAACTTGCCAGCGGCCGCCGAGGAGGCAGGGGCAGCTCCTCCGGGTAGAAGAAGCGGCGCCGCCTCCGCCGCCCCACTGAGCACGCGCGGCAGAGGCCGGGGGGGGGAACGGGGAGGGGGGCGCGCAGGCGGGCAGGCAGGCGCTGATGTGGCCGGGCGTCGCCGGCGCTCGGAAAGCTGCTCAGCGACTCCTCGGCGGGGGCCGCGGGAGCTCCAGGGAACCCCTCTCCGCGCAGGCGGAGCAGCCCGCCTCGGAGCGCCAGGAAGCGCCTAGGAGCTCGGAATGGTCGCGCGCGCATGAGTAGGGCCCACCGTGGAAAGACACGGGTTCCTTCGTTCACACGTTTCTGGTACGCGACGCGCGCCTTGGAGGAGGAGGAGCCACCTCCTATTATAGAACTAGTTGGTGTGTGAAGACGAAGAGTGCATGGGTGGGAGGGATTGCAAGCAGGCAGCATCTCTGAAAGAACGGGTGGGGGCAACCGGATGCCCTCCTCCAGCATGGCCAATGGTCAGGGAGGATTGTTGTCGTTTAGTCGTGTCCGACTCTTCGTGACCCCATGGACTATAGCACGCCAGGCACTCCTGTCTTGCACTGCCTCCTGCAGTTTGGTCAAACTCATGTTGGTAGCTTCGAGAACACTGTCCAACCATCTCGTCCTCTGTCGTCCGCTTCTCTTAGTGCCCTCAATCTTTCCCAACATCAGGGTCTTTTCCAGGGAGTCTTCTCTTCTCATGAGGTGGCCAAAGTTCCCCCCAGACAGAGGCGTCTTTCCCATAGGGCTTAGTGGTGCATCGCGCCAGGGCGCCGGCCTCTCAAGGGCACCCCAGCAAGTGGGGGAGCTGCATGGCTTTGCTGGCGGTCTACCCTTTCCCTGCATGCCTGCCAGCTGCACCCCGCCAACCATAAGGCTGGCAGGCGTGCAGGTTTCCCTCCCAAGCCTCCTCGGGAGGAGAGCGATCCCTACAGAGGCTTAGGAAGGAAGCTGCGCCCCACCAACCATATGGCTGGCGGGTGTGCAGCTTGCCTCCCAAGCCTCTGCAGGGATCGCTCTTCTCCTGAGGAGGCTTGGGAGGGGCGCAACTTCACTCCCAAGCCTCTGCGGGGATCGCTTTCCCGCAGCAGCATGGGGGAGAGTTGCCCCCCTGGTGGCTGGCAGTGCGCAACTACAGCCACCCCAACACTATCCGTGGTAATTTGGGTGTGCTGGGCGGATATTTGCACCCTGGCTCCGCATCTGCTAAAGATGGCCCTGCCCCCAAACACAAAATGGCACATGTGTCTATACAGTGGCGGACCTTGATGTCTCAAATTTCAGAGGCGCCCCTCTGCGAAGCCAAAATCCAGCACGCGCACACACACCGCCTCTCGCCTTCCGTTGGATGTCACAGTTGTGGCGCCCCAGAAGCTCCGTACCTTCCTTAATTCATTGAGGATTAATGCGTGATGGCTAATAGTCATGGTGGCTTCATATTTGCTCTGGTATCAGAATCATTGACTTTCTGAATATGAGTTACTGAGGAACATGAGAGTGGAAGTGCTGCTGTTCTAATGGGTACACTTTCCCCCTTTTCAATCAACCAGGGATACTCTGAAAAGGAGAGTTCTGGTTATGAGAAAATCTGGATTGAGGGAGGGGAAACTGGGGGAAGCCAGTGATTTTGAGGAGAACTGTCATATGGACAGTGGAGAATGAAAGATGGTTACAGGAAGTTTACTATCCACATTAAAGGACAGTATGAACGGGCCGGCCCTTAGAGGAAAAGAAAGCATTAAGCCTTATATATCTCTTAATCACTGGGAAATTATTGGGGAATTTTCAGTGCACTCCTGCCAGATGTATCTTTTCTAAACCACTGAGCCTCTCTTGGGCTTGCCAATCAGAAGGTCAGCGGTTCAAATCCCCGTGATGGGGTGAGCTTTTGTTGCTCTGTCCCAGCTCCTGCTAACCTAGCAGTTTGAAAGCATGTCAAAGTGCAAGTAGATAAATAGGTACCGCTGCGGCAGGAAGGTAAACAGCATTTCTGTGTGCTCTGGCTTCCGTCAGGGTGTTCCGTTGCGCCAGAAGTGGTTCAGTCATGCTGGCCACATGACCTGGAAATCTGTCTGTGGACAAACGCCTGAAAGCAAGATGAGCACGGCAACCCCATAGTCACCTTTGACTGGACTTAACTGTCTAGGGGTCCTTTACCTTTTCTCTTTTTCTTTTTTTACCATTTTCAACTCAAAAAAGAAAGCAAACAACCCAAAATGATAAATACGTTCCGAAAAGGAAGAGTGCTAGAATAAAAAATGCAGAAATGAGAATATTGTTTTTCCCCAAGCCCTGGGGAAAGTTTCTAAGAGCCATAGCTAACTCCTCAGGTATAACTGATTAAAATTACCTGACCTCCAGAAAGAATGCATTAAAACGTGAGTAGTCATGTTTGTTGCATCATTTAATTCTTGGTTCAAGGAGGAAGTTCAGATTACTTTTATTAATAATTTATACTGTGTGTTTGCCTTGGAGCAGAGATGTGCTAAACAGAAAGAGGAAACAGTTTAAGAGTAGCATGTTCATTTTCAAAGGTCACCACAGATGGTTGTGTGTGGCAGGGGGAGGGTGGACTTTTCTCCGCTGGTAAACTTGCTAACCACTCTTTCTTCTTCCTGCTTCTGTAACTTTCAGTACCTTTTCCCAACTACTACTTATTTCTCCTTAATTAAAAAGCTCAAGAGAAGTCAAAAGCAAAAAAGCTTCATTCCTCTGTTTTACATCACAGCTGCCAGAACAGAACAAAAAAAGCTGGCACGCCAAGCCAGCAGCAAGTATATATGCTTTTGGCAAATTATAGAGATGCATTTGCTTGCACTCGTGAAAGCTTTATTGGCAAACAAAAGACAACAGTCAACAATTCCTTACTTATTTTAGATTTGGTGTAAAATACACTTCCCTTGGAAACATCAACTGCGTTAACTGGCCCTGATCCAGAGACTGAACAGCAGTACACCATGTACCTGCTGCTACTTCGCAGCATTGGAAGACAGCATTGCCAGCACCAACAGTGCTGATCGTGTGAGATGCATCCCCCTTCTTAGTGATCAGCTTCACTGCCAGACCACCAGTGTTCTGTGGGTATGAGTATAATCCCATACCAGTAGAAAAGGTGGTGGAATTACAGTGGTTTTATCTGTATCTTCCACACCTCCATGCAATTTTCTTGGAATTTTGTGATGTTTCTATAGTATTACATCCACACTGGTTCAATTCAAGTTCAATTGCTTTGGTGCTTTACAAAAAGCAGGAGAGACATATAGTTGCCATCCTAGACTCTAGGACAGACATCCCCAGACTTTGGCCCTCCAGATGTTTTGGACTACAATTCCCATCATCCCTGACCACTGGTCCTCTTAGCTAGGAATCATGGGAGTTGTAGGCCAAAACATCTGGAGGGCCGCAGTTTGGGGATGCCTGCTTGAGGACCTAGAACCACTTTCTTGGGCCCTGGGCCCATTTTTGAAATCTAATAAACTGTTGTGAGCAGCACCAAATATTCATTTCACCGTGGGTGGGTGGGTGGGAATAAGAATGGTCATAATCTGCTCTTTAAAACAATAGGCAAAACACATACACCTAAATGACACAAAGACCCCACCAAAGCAGGAAACATATTCCCAAATAGCCAACCTTTCAACAGAACAACAAAAAGGGGCATACAAAACACCCTCAGCAAAAGGGTTTTTTTTAAAAAAGGAGGGAAAGCCAGAGGGTTGGCAGATACCAAGGGGTTTGTTTGTGGGTGTTGTGTGGCTCTTGGGCACCACACTGGGGATTCCAGAGCTCAGCACAGAAATATAGTCAGGTATTTGCACATACTGTACTGAGGAAGGAAATCTTGAGTTCACACTCCTGCTTGTCCTGCCAATTCTAATAGGCTTTTCTTGCAATCTGAATATGGGCATGCTAGACCTGGACGGATCCATAACTCATGATCCATAACTCATGATCTGTCAAATGACAAGTGCCAGGAGTGATGCCTGCCGGGAGCGATGCCTCAACACCTTCCACCTTCAGGAAGATTTTGGGCATCACATGGCAGGAGAGGGTTTCAAACCAAAGTGTGTTCTCGCAAGCCCATATTCCCAGCATGTTTGCACTCCTGTCTCAGCGACGCCTAGGTCATGTCCACAGAAGATGGCAGGATCCCCAAGGATGTGCTGCATGGGGAGCTGGCTTCAGGCACTAGGCATGTTCTGCAAACATGGCATGAAGGCTGGCAACGTTAACCCTGCCATATGGGAATCTCTTGCAGATGGTCACAGCGCCTGGAGACAGTCAGGTTGTGCATCCACAGCAGTGACCAGAGTAGGAATGATCACTGGGAGGAGTGCCGAAAAAGACCTGCAGCAGCACAACTGGATGCCTTCATCTGCCCCAGCTGCAACAAAACATGTCTCTCCCATATCGGTGTCTACACTCACAGCAGGCATTGTAACTCTCCAACTGTCTGACTTCACCCCTAAAGGCACACTCTTCCATCGTCTCCCAAGACAGACAGGTGCCAACCAAAATGGCAGTAGAGAGTGGTAAATGTATAATATCTCAAGTGATATGGACTGGACTTTGCAGTGTAGAAGATTCACTTCCTCTTATCATTTATTCAAATTACTCAATTGCTTTGACTGATTTCAAGGTGCAGTTTGTGATAAGCATCTACAGCAATATGAGTAAAGAGCAAATTCTGTTTTGTCAGCCTGAGTCAGCTACACTGGTGTGAGTAATTCTATCAAAAGATAATTTGTGTGCCTCAAGGGAAATGTTTTAATCTCAGGGGCACCTGCTAAGCTCTGACAATTAGCTTATTTCAAAAATAGCAGCTAGTCATCTGCTTGCCAGCATTCAAACTTACTACACATTTGTTTAAATTAATTTAGCACTGCCACTCTTTTAAACGCAATGTGTTTTCCATGCCAAAAACGCACGTGCATGGGGGGGATTTCCCATGCTATGTGTGCCTTTGTCTTTATAGGAGGCTTTGTGAGTCAGAAGCAAGGAAACTGTGTGCAATTGGTTATGCCAGGCATTCCCAAACTTTGGCCCTCCAGATGTTTTGGACGACAATTCCCATAATCTCTGACCACTGGTCCTCTTAGCTAGGGATCATGGGAGTTGTAGGCCAAAACATCTGGAAGGCCGCAGTTTGGGGATGCCTGGGTTATGCTAAGGTTACCAGACGTCCCTGTTTCCCGGGGACAGTCCTCGGATTTACAAATCAGTCCCCATACAAAATCCATTGAAGTTGACAAGTGTCCCCGGATTCATTGAAAAAAATCTGGTAACCTTAGATTACGCAGAACTCTGTGAAAAGACCTAACATAGTCCTAGTCTCAAAATATGGCCAAAATGATACTGTTACAGATTTGTTGTGCCAGAATTTGAGGGACCAAAAGCGCCTGTAATTCTAAGAAGTTAGCAAATGTTTGAAATTACTGAATGCTAGAAATTAGTAAATGCTTGGACTCTTCCCCTGGGTGAGAGGCAGCTTAGCAGCGTGAAAATGCAGGCTAAGCTTGTTTTTCAGAGCCTCACCTGGGTGGAAGTCATCAAGCATGGCAAAGGTGCTGATGGCCCATCACAGGAGGGTGCTTGGGTCTGTGAAATGGAGGTTGCCAGGGTAACATGGGTGTGACCCTGGAAAAATGTAGTCATTTAAAAAAAAAACAGGTCTGGAGAAGGGGGGTGAGCAGACAGAAGGGGGGAGGGTGTTGCATTTGGCAAAGTGTTCTGGGAGGAAGGAGAGGAAGGAACAAAGAGAGAACTCCATGCGTTGCTGGCTGGAGGAGGCAGTACCAAGAGGTCAGGGGCCAGGACTGGCTGCTACTTTGAACCCAAACTTGCTGAGGCTATGAGACAAGCAACAAAAGACACTCTTGGATTGTAATGTTCTCCACCCCCTCCGCCGAAGGCTTCCAAGGGTAAATAAGTGTAAAGTAAGCCATATTTTTTAAAAAGAAACTAGTCTCTGCTGTGCCTTGATTTCCCAACACGAACCTGGATGAGCACCTGGAACCCCCTGGAACCATGCTACCACTTGGCAGAGATTGGGGGTGGCACGTGGCCTTTGTATCAATACTATTAAAGTGTCTATGTTTTGGTAACTAGATCTCGGTGCCTTCAGCTTTTCTCCCAGACAGCGCTTCTCCACTGTCTTCACAGGCAGTAGAAGAATTAAAAGAAAGATGGTTCCTACTAAACATTAGGAAGAACTTTCTGGTGGTAAGAGCTGTTTTGACAGTGGGATGTACTACCTCTGAAGGTGGCGGAGGACTCTCCTTAATCGGAGGTTTTAAAACAGAGGTTGGATGGGCATCTGTCAGGGATTCTTTAGCTGTGCTTCCTGCTTTGCTGGGTATTTGACTAGATGACCCTTGGGATCCATTCCAGTTCTATGAGTCAGGTTGCAAGCCATCTACCCTTGTCACCCCCAGATTGTCAGCATTTTGCGAGAGGGATTCAAGCGCATTATAGAAATTTAGGTCTGTGCAATTAAAGCACTCTGGTGCCCTGGCAGAACTAATCCACTTTTTGCAATTAGAAAAATGACAGGGAAATTCACCAAAAAGCATGGCATGAGCGAATGACATAAAACTTCCATGAAATCAAGGGGCAAATGGAAGTGTGAGTGTACCCTTAGTCGTGCAAGAACCTGTGTGCTGCAGTTGCAGATTACAATCTTATAGGCACTAAATTTAGGAGAAAATCACGTCAGATTGCATTGCTAGAATATCTACAGTAATAATGTTATTTGAACACCGAGGAGTGTTCACCATGTCCTGTTCAAATATTTTATCTCTACAGTCAAACACAGGAAATACTGGTTCTGTGAGCTGGAAATAAAAGCCACCTGCCTCTCTCTGTTGGTAAGGTGGCACCTGCAATATCATCAACTGTGGCACCACTCCAGATTCTGAAACAGCACTGTATGTCATTCTTTTAAATCCCACTTTTCTATAAAAGCCAAACTGAATGTGTCTTGCACGAATAAAAATATAAAGCACAATAAAATTAAAAGCAAGTGTAAGAAAATGGACGGCAATAAAGAAAGATGATGGTGGCAATGACCATACACATAAAACAACAGTTCTAACAACTGCCCACTGGAAAGTCAATGTAAAAGTGAGCAGTGTGGAGGCCTGCTTTTATACTGTAATCCTATCCTCTTGTTTTAAAGGTGATGAATGAATGTTTAAATAAATAACTGTATATGTAGGAGCCACAATATCTAGGCTAGGGTGAAGGTCATTTCATCCACTAGTCAGGGCTGGTCCTCATACCAGTCTAGATGTTACATGCCACCCAAAACAGAGAATTGAGAGATTCCAGGGGTTTGACGTCCTTAGAATGGAGGTCAGCGGAGACCATGGAGTCGTGTGCTTTAAATATGTCATGGATGTACTTTAAATTTATTGTGTGGATCCGTCCTAAGCCTCCAGCTTCAACTCCTGGTGGTTCTGAACCTGTCTCTGACACTGAATTGTGGATGCCGAAATTGGGATTGATTCCCCAAATGCTGAGAACATAAAAAGAGCCTGTTGGATTGGTCCATCTAGTCCAGCATCCTGTTCTCACAGTGGCTGAGGAGCCCAGCAAGCAGGATCTGAGCACAAAAGCACTCTTCCCCTCTGGGGTTTCCAGTAACTGCTATTCAGAAGCATTACTGCTTCCAGCCATGGAGGCAGAGAGAGCCTTATCCTCCATTAATTTGCCTAATCCTTAAAGCCATCCAAGGTGATGTGACCATCCTGTGAGTTTGACTCTGTGCTGAGTGAAGTACGGTAAGTAGTGCTTTCTTTTCAATACTGTACTGTACAGTATTCCGCTTCGCTAAACGAGGGAGAAAAGCTTTTCCTAGGTGCCCTCCGCGCTGTAGGTGGCGCCGTTGCGCTCGCGAAGCCGCTCTGGGCTTCGCCGCTTCCGCTCTGGCGCGCGTGTTCCGGTTTCCCCCACGGAGGCTGTCGCGCGCGGAAGCAGCAGTTTGCAAGGAGGTCCATGGCGCTGAATGGAGATGGCGCGGCTCCGGCTGTATCCAGGGAGCTGCTTTCCGCGGGGAGCGGAGGAGGTAATTGGCAAGGAGTTACCGGAGCAGGCGCTGCCGATATAGGAGGACAACTTTCTGCGCTGCAGGAACAGGGGAAAGCGGGAGCACCCGACCCTTCCCTGCAGCGGTTAGCTGTTCTTTCCTTGGACCCCGATTTTGCAAATCTGCGGCCTGAACGCGTTTTAGGGATAAGGTGAGGTGTCGTTGCAAACAAAGCGACCCACAAAAATAATCGTAGTATATAATAACTTTAGTAGGGGCGACTAAAAGAAGTGAGCAAGCTTTCAGGCTCTGCACATGTCGTAGGGTATTGTTGAGACCCAAAAATCTGCATTTTGTAATACTGTAGTAGAATGGGGCCTTTCCCCTTCCCTTTTGCTTTTTGTTGTTGTTTGGTTTTAGCATCCAGTTTGATTGAGAATTTGCAGGAACCCGGAAGGCTTGTTCACTTTTCGTTGTATTTGTGTTGTTGTTGTTGTTGTTGTTTAGTCGCGTCCGACTCTTCGTGACCCCATGGACAAGAGCACGCCAGTTGTTTTGGAATGCAGTTTCCTCTACTGTACTGTTATATTTTAATAGTGTAAATCAGACATCCCCAAACTTCGGCCCTCCAGATGTTTTGGACTACAATTCCCATCTTCCCTGACCACTGGTCCTGCTAGCTAGGAATCATGGGAGTTGTAGGCCAAAACATCTGGAGGGCCGCAGTTTGGGGATGCCTGGTGTAAATAGTGTGAATATTCTATGTGAATAGAAAATGTTGGTGTGTGACTGTTGAACTCATGTTGGAATTCTGGCTTGTAGGTATTCATGAGACGCTATTGCTAAATTCAAAGCATGCTAAGAAGAAACCCATGAGCTTACAGACAGTCAGGCTTCCAAGGAGCAACCGTAAGTGCTATTCATCTTTAAATATATTGTGTGAACCTCAGTAAGATACAAACTTAAAGAATTGTGTAGAAACATTCCTGACCTAGAATTAGCATTCTAGCATAAACAGCTTGATAATTTTCTGTTCCTCCTCTTAGACCTGAATGTCCATGCAATACAATATCACAGAAGCAGAAGAGGGAGGTTTTGAAAAGGTGTAGTGAGGGAATACTGTAACATTCCAAAATAAAGTGTGTCTGTTGTGTTCTGTAAAGCATTTTTGTGTGGCCTGTAGCATCTAGTTAAAAATTTAAGTACTAAACTAATAATACAAGTCTTATGTTACTCTGAATGAGTCCCGTATCTACATAGTACACCATCTCTTCATACTAACTTCCCAGCATTTGGGATTTGGAACTTTCAAAATGTCCACACATCTTGCAATATGACCATTTGTTTACAGCATTCCTTTTCTCGCTGACAAGGACTCAAGGGAGTGGGGAGACTTTTATCAGATCCTGTTGGTTGGGCTGAGAAAATGGGAGCTTTAATCTGCAACGTAAGGTGTGAAATCAGATTTATTTCCATAAAATAAGTTTGCTCTGCCATACATAGGGTTAGTGCTTTTTTCCTGGGGGTATGCAGGGGTACGCATACCCCTAAACATTTTGTGAATCTAAGTTTGGCCTCATTGAGGGACAGTATTTCAATATGAGTAGGAAAATGAGAGTACCCCTAAACATTTTTAAAGAAAAAAAAGCACTGCATAGGGTACTGTTCTTATGCTGTATTGTTTCTATGGCAGATGGGAAAGTGCAGGACTGCTAGTGACAGTGGAGTAGTAGCACCCAATGCAGGCCTTGTCGCCTCTCTAGTGTTGTGCAACTTATAAAGCGTTGTCTGCGACAAGCCTAACAGTTTTAAGACCAAACAAAATATAAAAATTCCTCCCAGTAGCACCTTAGAGACCAATTAAGTTTGTCATTGGTATGAGCTTTCGTGTGCATCTGAAGAAGTGTGCATGCACACGAAAGCTCATACCAGTGACAAACTTAGTAGGTCTCTAAGGTGCAACTGGAAGGAATTTTTTTATATTGTTTTGACTACGGCAGAGGAACACGGCTACCTACCTGTAACTAGTTTTAAGACCATTTGCAGACAGGAGGGTTGCAGTATGCAGTAAGGGTTATGATACTGGACATTACTAGGAGTAAAGCAATCCAATGTATTTTAGCAAAGTCTTTCGTGGAAGTGCATTAATATCTGCCTGTTTTCATGTACTAGTTTTGGACAGGGTGCAGAACTTTCTACCACAGATGGCCAACGCAAATGACGAGCTAAGAAGAGAAATGGAAAGCACCCCTGTTCAAGAGTTTGATATTGAACATGTGGATGCTTCAGTTGAAAACGTCATTGAAATGGTGAATAATTTCTATCCAAAATTAATGCCATGACTTCTAGCATCTTACTCATATTTACAGTGTGCAACAAGGATGAACGTTCTCCTGGCTCCATTATTATATGGTTAAGGCCTGATAATTTATGGTCTGAACAGTGTCTCATGCCTTTAGCTTGCTGGGTTATAGCTGAAACAGGTTTCTAGGGCGTGGTTTTAAAAATCATGGGAAATTAATAATATTCTGGAGAACAGCACACCAAAGTGGTCAGTCAAATTATCACCATCAGTTTATTTGTATGATTTGTATAAATCATCAGATTGTTTGTTATTTCCTGCCAAGATTGTACCCTAAATTACTCGCAGCATACCAGATGAACAGCATTAAATATAACCATTCAAAAAATAAAAAATGCTAATAGGAACAATGACAAATAACCATAGTACAGCCTAATGTATCACTTATTTATTATTACATTTCTAACCCACCTTTCCTCAAAGATCATGCTTCTTCATGCTGCTCTTTAGCTTCACATCACCCCTGTAATGTAGGTTAGGCTGAGAGACAGTGGCTGGCCCAAACTGACCCACTGAGCTACATGGCTGAGTGGGGATTTGAGCCCTGGTCTCCCAGATCCTAGTGCAAGTTTCTAGCCACTGCATCACACTGGTTCTTGTGCACCACGAATACAATGAACTGGTATTCAGAAACAGAACCTAGTTGTCTGCATTTCTTTCCTGGCTGCAGAGGAAGTGGGTGGGTGGGGGGTTTCCTTTTCTCTGCAGATAGCATGGAAACACAGACTACTGGTCTCTTAGCAGGGTAGTATTTATTCCAGCCTGTTGGCTTTTGTGTGCTAAGGTGTAAATTATTGCTAGTGTCAATATGTAAACACATCATTTAAAAAATCAGTCCATACAGTTCGTATTAAGCAGTACAAATGAACTTGACCTAACTCGATGCTTAAAACTAATCAGCAGAATGAATAAAGCATAACACAGAAATCAAAATAGCAGTGTACGAGGCTGTTCCACAAAGGCAGTATGGGGTTCTCCCCAATTAACCTACACACTGATAGACCCATTCTCAATTTAATTTGTCCAGTCTTTTTTTAAAAAAGTCATTCTGCTGGTCATCCCCTACATATTATGATAGTGAATTTTACAAAAATCATTTTATGGATATGGCTATTGATATGTTTGTTCTAAGGCTGTGATGTTGGCTGTGGCAGCCATGATTTGCCCAGTTCTGTACGTCTTCATTTAGAGTTTGAATTGGCCTTCCTTTACAGCCTCAGCAGTTGTTGTTTTTCTGTAATAACATGTATTTCTTTTTATTGCAGAATGTGGCTTTGGTTGAACTGAACAGCTCTGATACAGAGGAAGAAGATTCAGCCTCAGAAGATGGCTCTGAAAGCGAGGACAGTTCTGCTTGTGAAGAAGTGACCGTCGACAACATTAAGCTTCCTAAAGCAAAAGGAGAAGGCAGAATAGAAATTTTGGACACTGGAAGTACTGAATAGATGTTTGCCATCTCAGATTCATGTTACGAACCATGTATCATAACTTTAAAAAAGTTCTCTTGAAAAGCTAGTTTGTTTCCAGGTGTGCTACCTGCAGACTGTCTCGCTCTTTGCATCTCTCATTCCCAAGAGGCATGGAAGATCACTTCAGTCCAAGCCCCAAGATGAAAAAGATCCATGAGGATCGTCAGGAGCTTAGTATGGGGGCAGGCGGGGGGGGAGCATTGAATCAGGCAGACAGAAAATACCCCTGCCAGGCCAATTGGTGCTTTAAATTGTATTCCTATTTATTGATGGAAGCAATTATTAGGTTATGGTGGCTACATGGAAACTGGCAATGCTTCTGTCATGTGCTGGAAGCATGTAGATTCTTCTAGTTATTGGAGAGTCTTGTTTAGCTGCTACCCTGAATACCTTTCAAATTGGGATGACCTGTGTGACTCTTGCAACAACTTCAGCATGGCAGCTGTAACCTAAGAGCTGATCTTAGGTCTGCTAAGGGGGAGAGAGAATTGCATTGGCCTCTTAAGGGGAGGTTCCGGCTGTGGATAGGTAGCAGCAGCAGGGCTGGTCAAAACATTCCTTGTACATAGAGGGGATCATCAAGGAAGCTGCTGAAAGCCCTGTAGCATATTTTTCTGATCCCAAACATATATGTGTAAATGCTCAGATTAAGGACAAACTATCTAGCCTTATACCAGAAGCTTTTTCCCTAAAAATTCTGCAGGATGGTTGAGTGTTTGGGCAGCAGTCCTATTATGCATTTGAAATTGGGATGTTTCCCATGTTTTCATAAAGAAGATGTGGGTTTGTTAAATAAAAACTACTATTTTCAAGGTGTTCTGTATTGGTTTAGATATCAGTACACCAACTCACAAGTTTGTACTGTTTCGATCTTGAAAATCAGACATTACATTACAGTTTTAATTGATGAACAGCTGTGCAAGCCTGTTAGCCAATGGCTTCCTGGACACAGATCTTTCTCCTAGGATGCAATCTTTTGCACATTTGAGAGTGACCTTGGAATGATTTGCCTTTGAATATGCATGCATAGTATTTGAGCTGCCACTTCTTTGGCAGCAGATTTGGATACAAATTATGTATATCTAGCAGGTGAAGTCATTTCGGCTGAATATTCTGCAGGCAGCAAACGTTCACTAAAATAAAACTCATCTATGCAGCTGGAAGATCATGTTCCAAACCCCTGCTCTAAAGGCTTCCGGATGCAACCATTACAATTCTGCTGCTCCTTTGGATATGAAAAGTGGTAGCCAAAGATAAGTGTTTATGTGCTTTTACGGGCGTATTTCAGGATTGTAACACTCTGCATAACACATTCAGCACAAATATGATTTAATAGTATAATTGGAATTCACAGCTATGTAGATTTCTTGTTGGAGGAAATGTAAACACATCATAAAATAGTTGCTATAGCTTTCATATGCATAGTAGAACACAGACGCTAAGTTCTGCATATCATACAAAAAACATAGTAAGTGCACTTCCTTGAATTTATGTACAATGTTTATGGCAAATTGGTTCTCTGTGCTGCTTAAAAACTTGCATTGCAGGAAGAAAAGAGGCATAATGCTGGTGTGATGCAATCTGTAGAAACTTAAGTACTACTGTATGTGACTAATTTGGAGAAACAAGGGACATTCAATGCTGAAGAAGGCGATAGCTCAGTGGTAGAGCATTTGATTTGTATGCATAAGGTCCCAGGTTCAATCCCCAGCATCTCCAGGTCAAACGGAACATCTGTCCAAAACTCAAGAGCTGCTGCCAGTCAAGACAGACAATACTGGGCTAGATGAACTAATGCTGTGGCTCAGCATAAGGTACCGTAGTTTCCTACGTCCGTTGCTTCTCACTTGGGCAAAATCTCCATTGTAAAGTCCAGGGATCTGAGGTTTATATGTCACCACTGGATGGTTCAGTTGCTTTTATAGGTGATGACATTCAGGGTAGCGGAGACAACGGTACAAAAAAGCTGCAGAAGCAGATAATTTCACAGTAAAGTCTATGACTCGGAAGTGATTCCCTACTGAATGCATACGGAACTCTGCTGGAGGATCCACATCATAAAACTGTTTGGAACGAATGGCATAGCTGGGGAGAGTGCCTTGTTCCTCTTGTGAATGCAAGAGTTCTTCATGTTGCTCAGTGCGATGAGGTTCTGACTTTGCGTTTATGTGCCAGTGGAAGTTCACGGTTTTGCTGTTGTAATTTTGGAGTCCTGTCTTGTGCTTGGTGAAGTGTTTTAAGAACACTATGCCACCCCAGTCACGATGCTTAATATTCCACGGTTACAGCTTTCGTTCTGAGATACTCATGAAGCGCTTCTTCACCTGAAGAGAACAAGAGCATGGGAACAATTGTAGACCACACATATTTTCTGCACCATCTACTCATAAATTTCCAGCACATTTAACACACATTTAAAACTTGTGGCTTTCCATGAAGAATCCTGTGAACTATAGAGCTAGGATTCCGAACGCTGTGAGGTAAATGTGTGCCTTCTGCCTCAAGTGCTGGGTTTGCCAGAAATAATTTAGCAATGAAAACCTAAGCTTGTAACATTTTTCACAAGACTTTTTTTTTAAGATACATAGATGTGCCTTTCTGGTCACATCCACACAGTATGTTCAAGGTGCATGGCTTCTTCCAAAGAATCCTAGGAACTGCAGTTTATTCCTCATTGAGCTATAATTGCCAGGATGCATAGCAAACTAGAATTCCCAGGATTCTTTGGGGAAACCATGCACTTTAAAGTGACAGATGGATAAAATAGATAATTAAACAGTAAAAAGCCTCAAGCTACTTGACCCTAAAACAAGTAGTTTTATGGTTTAAAACAATATAAAGCCAGAAAAATTTAAACAATTTAAAATGCATAAAAAGAGCATCCAGCAATTCAAAATGCATAAAATGCATATCCAGCAACATTGATAAGACCAGGTCTTATCCATCCCACTAAAAGTTGGGCACCACTATAGTATTATTTAAAGGTGCTTTAAATGCATGGCGTGGGTGTGATCTTTGCTGAAAAGCAGCTAGCAATAACATATAATGAGATCATAGTATTAAATAACTAAGAAACTTTAAAAGGTAAACATAGGTTTCAAACCTCTGACCCAAGGTAGGGACATGGTGACCTGCTGATGTTGGACTTCCAAGTCCCATCAGCCCTAGCTAGCAGCCAGCAGGGATTATGGGAGATGTAGTCTAGCACTGTCTGCAGGTGCACAGCTTGCCCACCACTGCACTGAGCTTTAGATTTCTCTGGATCTTAAGTAAAATGCAACTTACCTAAATCTTTTCCAAAGCCAGACTGCTTGAATCCTCCAAAGGGGGCGGCCACATCAGTTTTGTTATAGGTGTTGATGAAAACTGTTCCAGCTTCCAGCTTATCGCTGACGTAGAGAGCTTTGCTTATGTCTTTGGTGAAGACCCCTGAAGCCAAGCCATATTCAGTCCGGTTGGCTCGTTCCAACACCCCATCAACATCCCTGCAATATGAGAGAATGATCTGCCGTCAGTGCAGCAACATGGAACGCAGCAGAGACATTGATCCAAGTCCCTTTAAGCTGCTTTTCATCAACAGATTTCCCCACGCGTTATTTGGTTCTGCTGCTTCGTTATTATGTGTTTAGAAAGCTTGACTAGAAAGCATCCTCTGCTAAAATAAGTAATCGATATGGAGGCATCCCATACAAGTAGGAATGAAGGTCAAAACAACGACACTTTCCAATCACAGAGGCCTGACTTTGTAAGCCCTGTTTGGGCACTGGACTCGCATGATTAACTGTTGCATGGAGAATAAAGAATAACATCTTTAATCTATAGCAGGACCTACCCATCTTTGAACTTGGAAATGACCATTACAGGACCAAAAGACTCTTCTTGCGCAATGAACATATGGTCTTCAACATCCGTGAATATTGTAGGTTCCATGAAGAAGCCTGATCAAAGAGAAGATGGTGTGGCATGTGCAAAACTGAAATGATTCCAGACATTTTCTGTCTTGACAATTATTTTTTTAATGCTTTTATTTCATTTTACAGGAATTTTCTATCCTGATATACCATTGAGGCTATGTTGTATGTGCCTTCTGTAGCACACTCCATATGGTGACATCATTAAAAGTGTTAATTCTTTAGTATCTTATCCAGGGCTGCAGCATTTGATTGGTCAATCAGATAAACTGATTTAAAGCAAAGGGTGTACCCAGTTTAATCCACTAAAATTCATACGAGGGGAGAGTGCTGTTGCACTCATGGCTTCCCAATGGTATATGGTTGGCCATGGTGAGAACAAGATGATGGACAAGGTGGGCCTTTGGTCTGATCCACAAGGCTCTACCTGAGACAAATTCCCCAAATGAAAGCCAAGAATCGAACAACAGGCATGAGCAGATTGGACTTACAAATTTGTAGCCCATGTTGCCTCATTAGGTAAGAACTGGTGAGGAATCTGTGGTCCATAGGAGAATACCAGTATATATATATATATCACACACAACCCCCCCCCCAATACCACCACCTGCTTTTCTTTATCAATCTGATTTATGGATCCTACTTAGATCATAGTTTACCTGGTCTACCTACTTTTCTTCCTCCATATACCAGACTAGCCCCTTCTTTCACGCCAGCTTCACAATACTCCAGAAGCTTTTCCAAATGTCCTTTATGGTTTTGTGGACCATGGTCTGTAGATCTGTCAAGTGGGTCACCAATTTTCATCTTTTTGGCTTCTTCCACCTACGGATTCCACCAAAGGAGAGGAAAAAGTACCTGTCAACTACTAAAACCCTTTTGGGCAATAATGTTGGCATCCCATCTGAAGAAGTCGTTTGTAACGAGGTGTTAAAGTTATTTGGAGAAGAAAGGGAAATTGTCCTTTGTCCTGCTTGCTAGAGGACTCTCACAAAATGGAACAGAAGCTCATATTCTTGGCTCTCGTGCCAATCAATAAGTAGCCCTTTAGATGGGAGAGCTGTGTGCTCTGCCCCCTGCCCAGGCAAACTCTTAGATACTACATGGGCCCCTCAGACATATGATTTGTGCCATGCTGGGGCCAGCAATTTATACTACTGTAATATACTCATGCCCATAGAATTCGACATACCAGTTCTCCCCTTGTACTAACACCAGGCAAACAGACAAGTCGCTTGGCAAAACTTCCAGGGGTTTCAAACAAAGCAAAAACACTGTGAAACTATTGGGTGGTTAACCAGTGGTCCTCCAGATGTTGCTGGACTACAGTTCCCAGCATCCCTGACTGTTGGCTGTGCTGCCTGGGAGTTGAAGTCCAACAGCATTTAGAAGGCCATAGGTTAGCCACACCGGGCTTAGCCCCATTTCTGCCTTCCCTGACCAGGTGCCCTTCAGATGTTGTGGACTACAACTCCCATCATCCCTGATCATTGGGCCAGGTAGTCTGGGAGTCCAACAACCTCTGAAAGGCACCATGTTGCCTACCTCTGGTGTGTAGTGGAAAGGCTCCTAAGGCAAAAACCATGTTTAAACTCTCACGTTTTAAATTTCTTACCACTCTTCTAACAAATTCGTCGTGGACTGATTCTTCCACAAAAAGTCTGCCGGCTGCAATGCAGTTCTCTCCTTTGTTGAAGAAAACGGCTCCCATGCCCTGCATTGGAAGAAAAAGAACATGCCGTGAGCATGCTTTTTGTGTGTGTGCTATCTTAAGCTATTTTTTCCTTCCATTTTCAGTTTCTTTATGGAAGCCTGTGAACATATAGAACATACAGTGAAAATGAGCATTTTTACTTTCTACTAACTATTAATTTAAAATGTTCTTTATACCTTCCTTTTTCTTACCAGGTAAAGGGGAAGGGATTGGGCTGTCTATGTTTTTATTTTACGATGTATTTTGAGATTTTTATGTTGTGATTTTATGTTGTGAACCACCCTGAGATCTACGGGTATAGGGCGGTAAGCAAATTTAATAAATAATTATAATTTCAGAGCAGTGTCACAACCACAGTTCTCTAGAGCAGCAGCACAATGTACAATACACTAGGGAAGAAGTTCACCGGAGCCTTTTCAAAGCTGGCTTACCATTCTCACAGCTTTGTCAAGTTCACAGTCATTGAATATGATCAGCGGGGATTTCCCGCCCAGTTCCAAAGAAACCTTCTTCAGGTTGCTGACAGCGCAGCTGTAAAAAGGATGATGAAAATGTTCAGAATTCAGTCTCATTCCTCCTGATAAACAGTGAGGGGAAGTTATATAAACTTATATAAGTAAGCATATTCTGTGAAGGGAATAGGGGCCTCTTAACAACAGTGGTGGACTTGGGTACTATGGATCCCTGTGCGAGGCCAGAATTTGGCATGCCTGACCCCCCCCCCCAGCCCTCTCACCTCCTTTCTAAAGGCAAGTAAGGAGGTGCCTGGCTTTGGGAAGGAGGTACAAGGGACAAGGGTGTCGCTGTGGTCTAAACCACTGAGCCTCTTGGGCTTGCCGATCAGAAGGTCAGCAGTTTGAATCCCTGTGACTGAGTGAGCTCCCATCGTTCTGTCCCAGCTCCTGCCAATCTAGCAGTTTGAAAGCACACCAGTGCAAGTAGATAAATAGGTACCGCTGCGGCAGGAAGCTAAACGGTGTTTCCACATGCTCTGGCTTCTGTCACGGTCCTTCATGCGCCAGAAGCAGTTTAGTCATGCTGGCCACGTGACCTGGAAAGCTGTCTGTGGACAAATGCCGGCTCCCTCGGCCTGAAAGCGAGATGAGTGCCGCAACCCCATAGTCGCCTTTGACTGGACTTAACTGTCCAGGGGTCCTTTATCTTTACCTTTACAAGTGCTCTGGCAGGGTCCTAGAGCCCTCTCATCTCCTTCCCAAATCTGGCTTTGGGAAGGAGGAGGGAGGACTCTAGGACTGTGCCAGGGCCACACGCCTCCTTCCCAAAAACAGTGCTTTGAGACAGTGCCCAGTGCATGCACATCACTTGCACAACCCTAAATCCACCGCTGCTAACAACATCACCACCCTTAACAGACCACAGCTTCCAGAATTCTTGGCAGAAAGCCACGACTGGTACCAAAACAAACCAAGTTCTTTTTGCAGGTTGAGTATTACTATGGCTCAGGTCCAAATTTCCTCCCCCATTCACATAATGGAGAGAACAATATCCACCAATTCCCTGCTCTGCCTGCAGCCCTTGCCCAGCACCAAGGCCCATGGTATATCCAAGGGGCACCCGACTTGCAGCAGCAGATTTTTGCGGGCAGAAAAGAAGGTGGAGGGCCTCTTTTCAAGCCATGAAAGGAAAAGTAGCATCCAAATCAATCTCTACATACAGGTCACTCTGTAGAGGCACAGAAATTGTGGCATGCCAGGTGCTGTTGGACTCCAATTCCTATCAGCCTATTGCCAATGGTCAGAGGTGATGGGAGTTGTAGTCTGGTGGGATCTTGACAGCTACAGGTTCTTCCACCCCTATAATGGTACCTTGGTTCTCAAATGTCTCTGTTGATGAACATTTCAGAACCCAAACACCGAAAGCCCGGAAGTAAATGCTTCCATTTTCAAACGAGCATCGGAAGTTGAACGGCTTCTGCTGCGTGTTTTTCATTTTTCTCATTTGAATTCGCAGGCAGCCCTTTGCACCTCGGTTTTCTAATGTTTTGGAACTTGAATGGTCTTCCAGAATGGATTATGTTTGAGAACCAAGGTACCCCTGTACTTTACATTGTCAGTGTAGGGAGACACATAGCAAAAGCCACACAGCTAATGGCTAAACGAAAACATCTCCATGTGAAGGCCATGCTCTAAAAATGTACAGCATGCAAAAATGGGGGTGGGGAGTGGGGGTGGGGGGTGGGCAAAGAATACCTTACCTCTTCATGATTTGTTTCCCAATTGGTGTTGAGCCAGTGAACCCAAGTTTACGAATGTCTGGGTGTTCGGACAAGCGTTGCCCTACTAAACCTCCTGTGTGACATAAGTAAAATTAAATGTTGAGCTTTAGTGTCATTGAGGACTTTGTTTATTTCAGTGATTTAGTCGTGCTGCACCCCATTCCCTCCATCCTCTTTGAACAGAAAAGAGAAACCGTTGCATAAGTGCTTTACCTGAACCAGGCAGAATATTGATAACGCCTTTGGGAAATCCTGCTTTCACAGAGAGCTCTGCGAACTTTAAGGCAGTCAGTGGAGTTACCTACATAAAAACACACACCATGATTTTACCAGACTGCCTGCCTGCCTGGTATGCAGACATACAGGCAAAGAAGACAGTTTAAGCCAATTATAACATTGTGATAACATAAAACCAACACAGATGATCTATGCGTATGGTATATGGAAAATTGTAATGTTTACAAAATCCTGTAGCATGGTTTAGGGTTGTTGTTTTTTTTTAAAGGAATTGTATTCCCCCCCCCCCCGCTCCTGTCTCTCTTTATTGTTCTTGTTTTCATCTAGTTGAGTTATAACACCTGCCTTTGTATTTTTGATGTTGGAGGACAGAATTGTGTGTGACTGTGCTGTGGAATACACTGCCTCATCATCACCACCAGTAGCCTTGAAGTAAGATTCAGTTGCCTGTCTGGTCAGCTTTTGTTGAGGGAAAAGTGTCAGGAGTATGGGCAGGAGTCAGGCTCTGGGGCCTGTAGTGCTTTGCAGGACTGGGGCCTGCCTCAGCTTGTGCTGGAGAAGCAAGGAGTGGTCACTCAGGTGAGGCCACTTGATACCTCACTGCACCTGGTGGCAGGAGCTGGGAGGGATAAAAGCTCAGCATTTCCCTTCAGCTCTTTGCCATAGCAACACTACCCCTGCCTGGTTGCCTCTGGCTCCTTGGACCCTTGCCTTGCCGATGCCTTGCCTTGCCTTGCCAACGCCTTGATCCTCGACCCTTGGACCCTTGCCTTGCCAACGCCTTGATCCTCAACCCCTGGGCCTTTGCCTTGCCGACGCCTTGCTCCTTGACTCCCAGACCTTCGCCTCTGCCTTGCTCCTTGACCCTGCGACTGCCTGTTGCTGGACCCTCAGCCCTGCACCTGTTCCTGCTTCTACATCACCATCTTGCCTCTGGTCCTGACGTCCTCAGTCAGGGCTTCAATCGCCCGCCGACCGGACCGTGACAAAAAGAAAAGCGCACTGCCTTGACTCAGGCGGCAAAATGTTTTGAGATGGCCCTGGTAGGATTTCCCTCCTCAGAGTGTGAAATGTGATTTCCATTGTTAACCCTCCTCAACAATGGCACATTCTTCTTTTATTATTCTTCCTTTAAATTATTATTATATTGGAAGCTTTTAATATTTAATGCTGTTTGTTTTAATATTCGATTGGGAGCCACCCAGAGTGGCTGGGGAGACTCAGCCAGATGGGCGGGGTATAAATATTAAATAATAATAATAATAATAATAATAATAATAATAATAATAATATCTGTGCACTTTCTATCAAGGTCAATCAGTGGATGACATTGGTAGAAACTGTCTGGGGCAGGGGTGGGGAACCTTCATTAGCCTGAAGCCACATGTCGGTGTTGGGTGGGGTCAGAGGCAAAAGTGGGCAGGGCAATGAACATGAATTTGCTTTAGTACTAGTTACAGGTAGGTAGCCGTGTTGGTCTGCTGTAGTTGAAACAAAATAAAAAAATTCCTTCCAGCAGCACCTTAGAGACCAACTAAGTTTGTCATTGGTATGAGCTTTTGTGTGCATGCACACTTCTTCAGATACCTTCTTTAGATAAGAACTTTAGTACAGCAGCCTTGTTTCTGGATACACATCCCTGCCTTGCACATCCCTTTCTTGACTTTCTTGATGCCTTGTTGGCGTTCAAGGATTTACTCCAGCTAGGTAAAAGAGCAAGGTAGGTGGAAAGGAGGGCTGATACGGGTTGTGGTTTGGGGAGACAGGTGTGGCTGGGAAGCAGGCCGCACCTGCTTCCCAGCCACACCTGCAGAATATCCCAGAATCTCAACAGAGAAACCCAGAAGCCTGCATTTCGTCCCTAGTCATAAGGTAGACTGTAGACTGGAGGAATCCCATATATCAAGACATTATCAGCCTGCTTGATGTTTACCTGTGCTGGTTTCAGAACTAAAGTGTTGCCAGCAGCCAAACACGCTGCACTCTTCCACGCGAGCATCATCAGTGGGTAGTTCCAGGGAATGATGATTGCACAGACACTTTAAATTGCATGGAGGGGAAAAAATACAGAAATAAAATGGGTTTTTCAAAGAAATTTGCTATTAGTTAAACACTGAATCTTATCTAATTCCGTTAGCAAAAGAAGAATTTGTCTTACCCTAGGGGTTCTTTCTTGGTGAAAGTTAAGTTATGGTTCGGCCGTGCATGGTTAATTGGAATGGTAGACCCCTAAATGAGAAAGCAATCATCATTATTTTTAAATGAAGGTGGTAAAAGATGCATCCATCATATCATCACATTTGTTTGAACAACATGTTTGTTGTTAGCAGGCTCCTCCAGATGGCCTGTTTATTGATTTGCTTGCACAAAGCTTACTTGGAGGTTACATTATATGCAGTCTTTATTGAGCTTTTCCTCTGGTTTGTTTCCACTTAATCATTCATTTGTCGCACATCATTCAGTGCTTTTCCCTGTCACTTTCCTAGCTGCTAAAAGTCCAATTATTTTAAAGTGGGTTTGCTGCTCTGGAGCAACAAAACACTTCAGTCCACTTAAGTTGCGCCAACCAACAACAACAACAACAATAATAATATTTATACCCCACCCATCTGGCTGGGTTTCCCCAGCTACTTTGGGTGGCTTCCAACAAAATATTAAAATAGTCCGTCAAACATTACAAACTTCCCTAAACAGGGCTGCCTTCAGGTGTCTTCTAAAAGTCTGGTAGTTGTTTTTCTCTTTAACATCTGGTGGGAGGGCTTTCCACAGGGCGGGTGCCACTACTGAGAAGGCCCTCTGCCTGGTTTCCTGTAACTTGGCTTCTCGCAGCAAGGGAACCGCAACTGCCAGAAGGCCCTCGGCGCTGAACCTCAGTGTCCGGGGAGAGCGATGGGGGTGGAGACGCTCCTTCATGTATACTGGACTGAGGCTGTTTAGGGCTTCAAAGATCAGCACCAACACTTTGAATTGTGCTCGGAAACGTACTGGGAGCCAATGTAGATCTTTCAAGATTGGTGTTATGTGGTCTTGGCAGCCGCTCCCAGTCTAGCTACCGCATTCTGGATTAGTTGTAGTTTCCAGGTGACCTTCAAAGGTAGCCCCACATAGAGCACATTGCAATAGTCCAAGTGAGAAATAACCAGAGCATGCACCACTCTGGCGAGACAGTCTGCGGGCAGGTAGGGTCTCAGCCTGCGTACCAGATGGAGCTGATAGACAGCTGCCCTGGACACAGAATTGACCTGCACCTCCATCGACAGCTGGAAGTCCAAAATGACTCCCAGGCTGCGCACCTGGTCTTTCAAGGGCACAGTTACCCCATTCTGGACCAGGGAGTCCTCCACACCTGCCTGCCTCCTGCCCCCCCCAAAACAGTACTTCTGTCTTGTCAGGATTCAACCTCAATCTGTTAGCCACCATCCATCCTCCAACCTAAATCTACACACTTCAGTCCTTCCTGCAAAAGACTGACAGTCTGGAGGAATATCAGGTGATGTCCCTCTGGCCTAAAGAGGGAATTCCGGGGTGAACAGTCACATTAATGCTATTTGGGTGGAACTCCGTAGCCCTATGCAGGGCCGGTTCTTCATAGACCCCCGGTGGCGCAGGGCACCATGGCGCCGGCCCGGCAGGAGGGCGCCGTGAGCTGCGCCCGCCCGCTGGCCGGCCGGTCCGCTGCGCAGCTGCGCGCTGCGCCCACCTGCCCACCGCGCTGGGAAATGGGGCGGGAGGGCGCTGGAGAGATCGCGCTGTGCCTGCCCGCCCGCCACACAGCAGCGCCGCGCCCACCCGCCCACCGCGCTGCGAAACGGGGCGGAAGGGCGCCGGAGAGATCCGGCGCACCATGGCGACGGGGCGCTTAAGACGGCGCTGGCCCTATGTAACCTTAGCTGATAATCTGTGTTGCAAGGAACCTCTTTTTTGCATCTCATTCCTGGCCATGGATTGCCAATACCTTCTATAGCAGGTAACAGAAAGCAGTGTATAGCTTGCTTAAAACGGCCTCGCGGTCTAGCAGGCTTAATAAGTGCCTGCACACCCCACACACCCCGATTCTATAGGAATCACGTGTGACAATATGATACTCCTGCAACAAGCAGGATCTTGGAAGGATATATCTTTTTCTCATACATCAAATGAATAGGAAAAATATATTGATGGAATCCCATGCTAATTCTCTGAAAAGGACCAATGTGTGCAAGAGCATGAATCCCCTTGCTGTTTTCCCAAGGATCAAGGCCAACTCAAATGTTAGCTTGCCTGTATTTTGTCACACCATCCAGCAAAGTATCGGAATGTTTGCACTGACATTCCGATGTGGGTCTTCAAAGCCAGTGTGTAAACAGCTCCTGAATCAATAGCTTCAATGGTTGCCAATTCCTCTTGGTGTTCTTCCATCAAATCTGCAAGTCTTTAAAACGAAATAATGACATACAATGTAAAACATAAAATGGTGTGTTTGTAAAGCCCTATATCCGAAGAGCAGAATTTATGCTGCAGATTCATTAATATTTTGAGTAGAACCAATGGTTTTTAGTGAAATGACCAAAGTGTGTGATTTGAGAATCACTTTTATGCTGCAAAAGCACAGAAGATGGGTTGGGAAAGCATTCTATATTTCTATGCACACACATACGAAATCAGAGGGGCAGGAAAGATAGCCAGGTCAAATTGTCAGATTAGAACCATGAAGCTCACTGGCTGACTTTGAGCCAGGCACTATTTCTCAGCCTAACCTACATTGCTTTTCTGGGTCTTGAAGTTCTGAATTACCAGGTCTTTATATAAAACAGACAGATGTGTCAGAAATCTATTTTTCTTCCCTTTTTGATTTCTGGGTGCCATTCAAATTAGTGCACATAGACAAACTTGCTGCAGTTTTTAGTTCACAGATATTTTCCTTACAATGTGCTGTTCTGCAAATAAGGTAAAGGTAAAGGGACCCCTGACCATTAGGTCCAGTCGTGACCGACTCTGGGGTTGCCGCGCTCATCTTGCGTTATTGGCCGATGGAGCCGGCGTACAGCTTCCGGGTCATGTGGCCAGCATGACAAAGCCACTTCTGGCGAACCAGAGTAGCACACGGAAATGCCGTTTACCTTCCCGCTGTAGTGGTACCTATTTATCTCCTTGCACTTTGACGTGCTTTTGAACTGCTAGGTTGGCAGGAGCTGGGACCGAGAATCGGGAGCTCACCGATCAGCAAGCCCTAGGCTCTGTGGTTTAACCCACAGCGCCACCTGCGCTGTTCTGCAAATACACATTGATTAAAACATCCACAAAAATGAGATCTTGATGTAAATGAAACAATCATTTCAAGATTCCCTTTTGCAGGTGATTTAATCAATGCACATAGGAGCAGATGTGCTTATTTGCTTTGGTAACGTGTGTGTGTGTGTGTGTGTGTGTGTGTGTGTGAAAATGGTGGCAAACTGCATGCAAATAAAAGAAAAGAGAGATCTGCAGGAAAAATGCAGCACAGAAAGCCGATTGTCAAGGGTGTTTCCCAGCCAAAGGAATGCACACAGCAGATAGTCATCTATTGTCAAAGCTGACACAGTCATTTCTATGGCTCTGAATACCCACACACCCCAGTCTAGCATCTAGGCAGCTATTCTCGGGTCTGCACTGCACTCTATGGAGCAGCTGCAGCAACAGGGAGCCACTCTACCAGTTTATGAACTTCCTCCCAATGGGATGCACACACGTAGCCAGAGACTACATCTGTGTGGAAGCTGCTTTCGCTCTTCCCTCTTCAATCCCCTCCTGGTTCTGGGAAATAGTGGTGCAGGAAAGGGTAGGGAAGCACTTGGCTCTTCACTTGCCTGACCTGCCTCTTCCTCCTCTTCTTCTGACGCATCCTGTGCTCCACCCTCCAGCTCTGAAGATTCCCCTGCCTCTGACTCTTGCCACCTGGCTGGTACACAGTTCCCCACAAATCACTGCCCCCCCTTCCCCCAGTGTGCACACTCATTAATGTCCAGCCAGTCCCTGACACTGATTTAGATGCAATAACGATTCAATGAATAATTGTAAGTGCTAAAATAATAAAGTATTAAAATTTAAATAAATAATAATTATAAGTGCTCCTAGGGCAGGTTTCCATAATCAGAACTCTGCTCCTTTACTTATTCCAGAACCTTATATGTGCAGAATATCCACAGAATCTGATCTTCTAACTTAGGGTTATTCTCTCTCTCTCTCTCTCTCTCTCTCTCTCTCTCTCTCTCTCTCTCTGTGTGTGTGTGTGTGTGTGTGTGTGTGTGTGTGTGTAAGATTACTGCTTTATTCAAATAGGGCATAGCGTGATTTTACACAGGCAACAAAGGAACATACAGACCTGCAACTGGTTTCTTAGGCATGCCATACCTGTACAATATCCTCCCTCTGTCTCTTGCATTCATCTTTCCCCATTCACCATGCTCAAAGGCATTCTTTGCTGCTGCAACTGCTTTGTCAACATCATTCACTGTAGCGAGCGACACTTTGGCAATCACCTGCCATAAATACAGAGAGAGGCTTGGTCAGAACTAACCTTGCTGCTGAGCTTACTTCCTCCAACGCAAAGATGCCAGCAGGCAGAGCAATCCCAGGCCTCCCATTTGGTGGGCTGGGCTGGTGGCAGGTGTTTGGACTGAGTGGAAACATCCCTTCACTTGGCTGCCCTGGTTGTGCTGGCTTCCCATTGGGCACTGCTATACAAGCTATACACTCTTGAGAGTCCCATGGACTGCAAGAATATCAAACCTATCCATTCTGAAGGAAATCAGCCCTGAGTGCTCACTGGAAGGACAGATCCTGAAGCTGAGGCTACAATACTTTGGCCACCTCATGAGAAGAGAAGACTCCCTGGAAAAGACCCTGATTTTGGGAAAGATGGAGGGCACTAGGAGAAGGGGATGACAGAGGACGAGATGGTTGGACAGTGTTCTCGAAGCTACCAACATGAGTCTGACCAAACTGCAGGAGGCAGTGGAAGACAGGAGTGCCTGGCGTGCTCTGGTCCATGGGGTCATGAAGAGTTGGACATGACTAAATAACAACAACAACAACAACAACAACAACAACAACATACAATCATCATTCTGTTGGCATAAAGCTCCTCTTTCCACTTGGCAGTATTGCTGCTGGGGGAGCCTAGTGGAAAACCCTGTAAAAGGGCTGTTCCAAGGGTGGGATGGAGGCAAGGCTGAGTCATCCCAGGATCCGCTGGACCCCAAGTCAGTCTCAACAGTCATCTCAAGCTGGTGTTGGACCCAATCACTGTGCCAGCCTAGAACTGTCACAGGTAATCATTTGTAATATGGCACCATGTGCGAGGACAAAATTTGGCACAACAGAAGGATCTTCTCAACCTTGTGCCCCCTCGGCTCAGCACCCTGTGCAGGGGAACTGCCCGCACCGCCCTAAATCCAGCACTGCAGGGATCAGGCTCCATGATCCTTCTGCTCTTGAGAGTGGGACTCAGACCAATGGCTTCAAGATACAAGAAAGGAGATTCCGACTAAACATCAGGAAGAACTTTCTGATGGTAAGAGCTGTTCAACAGTGAAACCGACTCCCTCAGAAGGTGGTGGAATCTCCTTCCTTAGGGGTTTTTAAGCAGAGATTGGATGGCCATCTGTCTTGGATGCATTAGTTGAGATTCCTGCATTGCAGGGGGTTGGACTAGATGACACTTGGGTGCCCTTCCAACTCTACGATTCTATGATTCCATCACTCTGTAAAGTCCCACTGGCAAGGAGACGGGAGTTTGCCTTGCACTCTAATACACTACACTACAACAGGGAAGAGAAGGGGTGGAGAATCACTCCATCAGTGCAGCTAAGAGATGAACAACTTTTTGCACCTCCTAATTTAGAGCTTTTCCACCCCACTTGGCCATAAGAAGAGCTACAACGTGTAGACATTGTGACCAGTGGCAGTGTGTTATTACCTTTTCAACTCAGATTCTCAAACAGGTTGCTCTGGCACAACGGAAGGGATTATTTGTATAGTATTTACTACATTTTAAAAAGAGATCTGTATAATCCAGATACAAAAAACTCAGAGAAAGACAATGTGGACACTAAGGGTTAACTCACAGATCCATCGGTTGGATTTATAGAATCGTATGTTCTCCCATCTTCAGCATTCACAAACTGCCCATTAATAAAACACTGATATGGCATCTTCACAGTCATACGGTTGACATCTTTTGAAACCTAACGGCAAAACAAAAACCACAAGCTTCAGTTTGTCCTCTGAACTAGCATGTGTGAACTATGCCCAGTGAACTTCATGCAAAAACCATTAAGCAGAACAAACACATATTTTGAACGGTTCCAATTCATTTGTAGCCCATATTAGGATCCAAATGTAATTTTGAGATCCCATTGATTAGTGTGTAGGATTTAATCTTCAGTTTACCTCCAGACAAGTTATCTATATGTCAGGTGATTTGATTCTAACAGCTACAGTTGTACCTTGGATCCCGAATGCCTTGCGAGTCAAACATTTTGGCTCCCAATTGCCGCAAACCCAGAAGTTATTGTTCCAGTTTGTGAATATTCTTTGGAACCTGAACATCTGACGTGGTTTCTGCGGCTTCCAATTGGCTGCAGGAGCTTCCTGCTGCCAATCGGAAGCCATGCCTTGGTTTCCGAACGTTTTGGAAGTCGAAAGGACTCCATTCGACTTCCGAGGTAAGACTGTACTAGAATCAATATTACTATCCTGGTGCCTTCCAGTTGGGGCTGATGGGAATTATAGTCCCAAAGCACAGCACACTATGTCAAACTATGCCTCAGCTCACAACAGCAGCAACCGGACTCAACAAAGAGCAGAATGGCTGCAATTTCCTCTCTGAGAGCCTATATATTTCTACGTTTGTTTGGCTTAGTGTTACATGCAAACTGGGCCAATGTATGCCTGGGGATGCACTATGTTCTACAGAGGGGCATTGCAATGTAAAATTTCTCCCTTACTACACACCTTGTCAATTTACTAGCGTAATGAAAGAAAATGAAACTTTTTAAAAAGCTACTTACGTAATCAATTACTAATTCTTCCTCCTTGTCTTCTCCCCTGTGCTTTCTGACAACCATTTGGATGAAATCTCCAAACTTGGGCGCCATATAGACATCTTCATTCTGTAGCTCAAGTTCACCATATTTTTGCTTAATCTCTTCAATCATCCTTGGGAGACAAAGAAATCAAACAAGTGAAAGTTGACCAAAACAGTGAAATCAATACAAAACTGAATGGGACGATCGCATGTGGCTGCTTTCATTTCTCTCCCCCCACCGCTTTTGCACTGACTACATCATGAGTCATTTGAGTCTTCATCTTTCAAATGGCATTTTGGAGCCATACTGTTTTAAATGGGAGACACCAGAGCCGGCAGCCTGGAGGTGTACCTCAGCAAGAGTGGATTCAGGCCATGTTCAAGCAACTTAGCTTACACTGAGTGACAAGTTGCTCAAAGTGAGGAGTTAGGCTAGAGGTAGTAGTAATATAAGGCTAGATGGGGCCCTATTGGCTCCCAAGATCACTTGATCCCTTCCTGGCCGTCAAGCTGCGACCACTGTTATGGTGGTTCTGCAATGCTGCAAAGATCAAGCCAGAATGTCTCTCTGCTTGCAATCTGACCGGAGCCAGCCCAGGACATTTTGTTGCCTGAGGTGAAAAATGAAACAGTGCCCTTTCCGCCACAATTCCATGCACAGAAGCTGACCAGACTGGCAGCTGCTCTTACCTTTAACACTGCTGGCACCTGAGGGAAGCGACAGGTTAGCTTTAGAAGATTAGGCTCTGCTTCCAGCATCTCTGAGTTGAGACCTTACAGGAGGTTGACTTACCTAACAACATCCATAGAAGAAGCTCCAGATTTAAAGAAGTCCGTGGCATCCTCAATCACAGCCACGTTGCTCAAAATTCCCTTCCAAATGGACTGCAAGATATGGAAAATGTATGAGACAACGATCCAAACAAATCCATCTACCAATCAAGCAAGTTGGTCTAAATATCATGCATTGTAGAAACTAACATCTTTGAACTGGGCCCCACTATCGACTTCCCAACTAGCCTGCAATGTTAAGCCAAAGCCCTGAGGTCCAGCTCCGAGGACCTTCTGGCGGTTCCCTCCCTGTGAGGTTACAGGGAACCAGGCAGAGGGCCTTCTCGGTAGCGGCACTCGCCCTGTGGAATGCCTTCCCATCAGATGTCAAGGAAATAAACAACTATCTGACTTTGAAAAGACATCTGAAGGTAGCCCTGTTTAGGGAAGTTTTTAATGCTGCATTGTGTTTTTAATATTCGGTTGGGAGCCGCCCAGAGTGGCTGGGGAAACCCAGCCAGATGGGTGGGGTACAAATAATAAAAATTATTATTATTATTATTATTATTATTATTATTATTATTATTACCCACTTATTATTATTGGCTATTACATATAGTTTCATTGGATCTCATGTTGTCAGCTGCCCTATGATCCTTCCGAGAGGAAGGCCTGGATATACATTTGATGAATGAATGATATGCATCCTCATGGCAACCTCTCTCTAGTTCTTGAAGTTCCCACACCACTTGTGGCTCTGCTTGGAATAGCCTGAACATAGAACCTGTCAGGGGCTGGCAGGGCTTTGAGGAATATGTGGCAGAGGCAGGGTCCCCCTCAAGGCTGATCCAGAGGAAGGGGACAGTGATTTATGGAGTTTTTTTGCCACCTGCGACTCTACAATTCTGTGATTCTATGATTATTGTTCACTGAAGTTCAAAGAGACTTACTCCTAGGTAAGTGTGTGGAACCTTATTTATTACTTATAGCGCACCAAAAATGTTCTAGGCTTTGTAGAAAGGTTAAAAAAACACAGTGTGTGTCTCCAGGCTTAAAAGCCCACCGCACATGTTCATCGATTTTCTCTCTCAAAACCCAGAAATGGTTTACCTTGATATTTTCTGCCATCTCATTCTCTTCTTCAGTAAGTTCTATGGCAGACAGCTCATCACTGGAGAAGTATTTAGATGCTGGTATCATTCTTCCATCTTCAAACTGTAGATTTCTTACCAGCAACTACAGGACAAGAAACAAATGTAAAACGAAGCTAGCGGTGTAAAAACAACAACAACAACCTGTAATAAACAAAGCTCCCGTTCTAAGCATTTATAATTATTAACAACAGCAATATGCTTTTTTAAAGACCCACCCTCAACCAGCAGGTTCCATTTAAAAATCTAATACTAAGAATAGTTTAAACAAATCAAAGTCACAGTAATAGGGTGACACATATCTCAGGCGTCACAGGGCAGGGTAAAGATGTGCATCTTCAGAATCCTAGAATCACAGTGCCATCACAAACTCAGTCCTTGTCTTGAATTGCATAATATTCGCATTGGAATCATTGGGGGTTTTCCTTGATGTTATCCACCACTTATAATTCTGGTCCAAACTCTACGATTCTATGATTACTTAGAATTGCAGTTCATTCTTATGTCCAACCCCCGAGACTGCTTCTGAAATGCTTACCATCTTTCCATCATTGCCAAACAGAACCAGCCCGTTCTTCGTTACAAGACCAGGTTTTGCAGCACCTTTTATTGCCAGTTCTTCACCCAGAGGTGGTGAACCATGAAGTAATGATGACCCATAGAAAGTAACCACCTGTTTTTTTAAATATAAAAAAAGATTATTATTTTTTACAAAAAGGAAAAAAAATCAGCAAACAGTGGGC
This sequence comes from Zootoca vivipara, assembly GCF_963506605.1. Taxonomy (NCBI): domain Eukaryota; kingdom Metazoa; phylum Chordata; class Lepidosauria; order Squamata; family Lacertidae; genus Zootoca; species Zootoca vivipara. The sequence continues at coordinate 48,515,623 of NC_083285.1, read as the reverse complement.
AGCAATGCTTGGATTTTACACAACTGGCAAAGTGGGTCTTGCCTGTCAGGGGTAGTTTATGGGGAAATTCCTATTGTAAACTACATCGTGCAAGAGGAATATTTCGGCGCCAATTATAAGTGCATCTAAATCATGGCTGAGGAGCTTGTGGTCCTCCAGATGTAGTTGGATTGCAACTCCAGCAGCCTCAGCAATAATGGACAATGACCAACATCTGGCCACAGGTTCCCCTCCCTGATCTAAATGAATGTCCTTGGCAAAAGTATGATTCAAGAGATAAAAGCAAAATAGTATCATTTCTTTGTCATTAATATATTTTACATTAGAAGCACCTACTGCCTATATCAAAGAAGTGTTTCAGTTGAAAGCACTGTAAATTTAAACAGGGAAAACAGAGAAAACGGGACTCCACATTGCCACAATGTTCTATTGCACATACAAAGCATATAAATCACTTTTATATACCAGTCTAGCTGAGTCCTAAATCATTCCTCAGTCTTTCAGCAGTCATGTACTGATCCTCATTCTTGATAAGACCTTGATATATACTCATTTGGCTATCAAAAGGCAACAGAATATGCTTGTTGTAATGTACATTGTTTACCTGGTCATCAATCATTGCCCAAGCTCCAGGTACTTTATCATGCCCTCGGATCCAGTTGTGCAAAGCTGCAGCTGATTGATCCCAAGAAATCTAGGAAACCAAAATGCACAAGTTACTTACTGTATTCCTACTTACATACCATATCATACTGTTTAGCCATTCCAAATATTGGTTAATTGGTCAAGGGCTGTGTTTGGACTTCATGATAAATTATGGCTTACAGCGACAAGAGCAAACCTAAGGCTCATGTCCACAAGCAGATTGAAAGCTTTCACTTCTGTTTTTTTCACATATAAAAGTGTTTTTGTTTTTGTTTTCCAAAAAGAACATAAGAACAAAAACTCCTTTATCAAACATTTCTCTCCCCATCCAACCCCATCCCCAGATCACAGAACCCTATGGGGAAATGTTTTTCCAAAGTTTCAAATGTGAGTCTAGCGATGTTCTGTTGAGTATGTGATGAAAGGATACAACGTTTCTATAAAATTGTTCTTGTCTGCCTTTCCAGCTAAAGCTTTAACTTACTTGGTCAGTTGCCCCCCCCCCCCCCGAAAGTACTATGGTCCAAACTTTTTGTTTCCATTGTGACATTTGCCACATGTTCAAAGGATTTCCAGTTTGGGGCAACAAGTTGTCAAGCTGCTACTAAAAGAAGAGGAATCAATTCTTTGTATCTCAGATTGACATTTTCATTTTTAAATATTGCTAACAATACTAAAGTTGGGGTACAAGTAACACTTCATTTGGGGATCAAACTTATTTTCCTCAACAGCATTCTTCCAAAATGGTTGTAATTTGTAATGCCCACCACATATGTATAGTGGTTCCAACCTCTTTACACCCTCTCCAGCAAAGGGAGAGATAGCTTTGTTAATATGACTAGACCTTAAAGGTGTTAAATGCCACTTGTGTGGGAGCTTTTTCACTTATGTTTTTGATTGACTATAGTTCAGCCTCATGCATAGACCCTAAAATGAGGAACATCTGTTGAAACACACCAACTTCATAGCTCTTGGTTTTAAGTTGACTTGTGTCAAACAAATCATAGTTAAGGTTAACCACAGTTTATTGGGTTTGGACCATATGAGAAGCTGCAGTTAATAAAAAATAGAAACAAGAGCTTCTGATTTATTCCTTGCGGTCGCACTGCAGGAAGAAAGAGAAAAGGGAAGCAAATGAGCTCAAGGTTCATCTTGGCTCTCTCCCCTCATGAAAAACCAAGTTTGATCGTGACATCTGATTGTGACAATGGCTACAGAGCTGAGATTAATAACAAGCAACATAATATGATGCAGAGAAAGTTAATGCAGCAGAATATTCATTTAATCCTCGTGCAATGAGACAAAATACTTTTCAGATGTTACTAAGAGTGCTATTTTGTGAGACAGATTGCAACAGTTGTAAAAAAGAGAGTAAAGGTAAAGGTAAAGAGGTAAAAGTAAAGAGGGCATCTTCTGTCTCAGGATACTGGCAATGTCCTTATTTAGATAGCATTGCAATATGGTAAGGAATGAACCTTAGCCTAAAATCCTGTAGGATTGCACTGTTAGTCAAGAGATCTGCTTCTGTACAAGTTAAGATTTGCTTGTCTTTTTCTTCTGTTACTTAGTCCATCCAAAAAAAAGAGGCTTACCTGGTATAAATAAAATAAAATAAATCCTTCCAGTAGCACCTTAGAGACCAACTAAGTTTGTCATAGGTATGAGCTTTTGTGTGCATGCACACTTCTTCAGATACCTTCTTTAGATAAGAACTTTAGTACAGCAGGCTTGTTTCTGGATACACATCCCTGCCTTGCACATCCCTTTCTTGACTTTCTTTATGTCTTGTTGGCGTTCAAGGATTTACTCCAGCTAGGTAAAAGAGCAAGGTAGGTGGAAAGGAGGGCTGATATGGGTTGTGGTTTGGGGAGACAGGTGTGGCACACGAAAGCTCATACCAATGACAAACTTAGTTGATCTCTAAAGTGCTACTGGAAGGATTTTTTAAAATTTGTTTTGTCTACGCCAGACCAACACGGCTACCTACCTGTACTTGGATTAAATAAGTAAAGGAAACCAGAGGTGGCTGATCTGTGGCACTCCAGATGTTGCTGAACTATAACGTCTGCCATCTGTGACCGCTTGGTCATGGTTCCTGGGCCTGATACAAGTTGTAGCTCAACAACATCTGGAGGGCCACATGTTAACCTGTTCTAAGGAACTGACATGAATTTAGTTTTTGTGTGTGTGTGGTGGTCTTTAATAGTTCATCTGTAACTGCTTATATTCTTGCAAGCTTATATTCTTGCATTAATAATGACACAGAAACTTTTTTCCCAGAACAGATATTCCATAGAAAAGAAAAACTAGTGATTATTATTTTTTATTTTTTTTAATAGGCTGAGTTAAAGGGAAGAGCAGCTGTTCCATATAAATTGATCTCTCACTGGAGATTCCAAGGAGGTCACTATGTTTCTAATTATAAATGTCTGCTGTGGAGGCATGTTGCAGTTCCTTGGAATTCATTCAAGAATGAGGGTGAGGAGGTTAGCTGTCTTATGAGTGTAATAACGTAGGCCTACTACAATTAAAAAACAAATCTGGATCAAAGAAGATAAATCATCGATTAATCGACATTTCCTCTTAAAAGCAATTGGGACTGAATTCGAAGAGCAGTAAAGTTCCTTGTTGACATTAATCTGGGGGATTTGGGATGAAGTCACAGTCAGCACAGCAATAAATGTGTGGGTAGAATAAATTTATAGTCCAGTTATAATGTTGTTGGACTCCAACTCCCACCAGCCCTAGCCTGCATGGCCAATGAATGGTCAGGGATGATGGGAGTTGTAGTCTATGTGCGCATGTTGGTTACTACCATTTAATAGTTCTTTCAATGAATAAACTAGTTATGGAAAGAGGAACATTCTGAGTGTTTACGAAATGTATGTAGAAAGTGTCGAATTTGGCCCTTGTTGAAGGATACCAGCACAGCGGAAGATCCAGAAAATTCTTCTAGTTTTTCGAATAATAGCTTATAGATTTCTTACATACCCTGGTGTTTTAGTTTAAATTGCACATTGATTTGCGCTCACCAGTACGTGAGGTGTTCCAATTCATTTCGTAAATAAATACATTCAGTAAATAAATAAATACATTCTACAGGGATGAACATTAGTGGCAAACTTACAAGTGAAACTTTTGTATTTTGTCATTGGCTGCATTTGAATGTAATGCCAAATCACGGTTTAGTGTGAAGTGAATAGGCCTGACCTCCACCAGGGCCTGTGCAATCCCTGCTATCCCCTTCTCCTGCATGTCTGAGGAGGAGGAGTTTGGAAGCTTTACCTTTTGCTTTTAGTTAATCACAGTTTGTCATTTTGTCTGTATGGGGAACTTTATTTTACACCAACTATGTTTAGTTTAAATGAACCAGCTTTACAAACCACAGTTTCAAGTTATCTTGTTTTGAAACTAATCATAGTTAATGATTCCCAGTTTGGACAAAGCTGACAAACTAAAGCAAAAGCTCCCAACTCCTTGTTTTAAGAGGAGAGGGAGATTGCAGAATCCCATTCATGTTATGCAAAGCTAAACCATGGTTTAGCATCATGCCCAAATACAGCCATTATATCAGAAACCACAGGCACACCTTGAGCCACAACACACTGTTGCCAACAATACCTCTGCATTTTCTTTCTTCTGAATGCCTTCATAAGTTGCCCCTTCTTCAGGCTGAGTTATATGAGGAGCTTTGCCATCAGCAATTAACTGTACAGCTTCTACCTAAACAACAACAGAGTTTTGATTGCTCTAGGAATCAAAATGTTCTTTAATCATTCTTACAGCTATTTAAAGGACCAATTCCAGCATGTGTGATAGCTGCTTGAAAATCCTATCAAGGGACCAGCATATCAATGGCATTTTATTGGTAGTATTTGTTGCAATGTATTGCCTCAGAACACCTGAATTATAGGCACTTCCACACTGTTCTCAGACAGGATTTAATTACATACCAGCAAATTCAGGTTGTGTAGTTATAGTTGATTAGGAAGTCTTCTACAAAAACCTGCTTCCTGGGGATTATTATTTTTTGTGATAAAGAAAGTGAATGGAAAGTGTGAAATAGCACTTTCTTTGACACAGTCACACAGCATTGTCTAACTTCCCCACAAATAAATTAGAATGAAAGCTCCTTAAACAGCCAACACTGCCTAATTTCCATACAAAACCAAACCAAGCCAGGATGAATTCCCAGTAAATAGGTCTGGAAGTGCCCTATGAAGGGGGTTCTGGGGGGGATGAGGGGGGGTGGGGACAAGCCCAGCTATGAAGATGCACCACCTTCGACTGCGCACTGTCCATGGGGATACCTGGTGGCAGGAGGGATCTCAGGGGGGGTGGGTTGGAAGAAGGAGGAAAATATGTTATTTTATGTTTATGTGTCTAATTTTCTTTTTGTTCAGTTTATATGCAAAACCAATAAAAATTACTTTTTAAAAAAATGGAAGTGCCCTATGAAGTTCTACGTTCAACCCTAAATTAACCTTCATTTTATTATATTCAGTTAAATATTCAGTAACTTCCTGGATAGGCCTCAGCCCCATGACCATAACAAAAATACAATAATATTGGCCTACTTCACTAGATTATTGAGGTAATGTGTAGTGGTTAGAGTGTCAGAAAAGGACCTGAGAGACAAGGGTTCAAATCCCCACACTGATTGTTTTTGTTTATGTAAAGAATTATGCAGAAATTCTGGTTTTAGTATGCTGGCTGTTTGCCGTAATAATAAACATTGACATTGACACTTACTGGGTGACCTCAGGCCAGTCACTGCCTCTCAGCCTAATCTACCTCACAGGGTTGTTATGGGGATTGAATGAGGAGGGGAAGAACTATGTACACCACCTTGAGCTCCTTGGAGAAAAAGGTGGGCTATAAATGCAACAAATACTAATATATGTGAAGATTTTTGAGCTGTTAGAAAACTGCTAACTAAACACCAAGTAGTATTGTTACCAAATATCTGTCTAACAGTTTGTGCCATATTCTTCTCCAGACCAAAATTCTGATTTTTGAAGTGCCCATTGACATGGCTTTTTTTTTAGCTCAGATTGTCTTACCATAGCTTTTATTCCTTCTGGGAAAAGAAACCGATTGTACAGGTCATCAACCGTATCATTTGGGGCAACATCACATTCCCTCTGTAGGAGAATTGGCCCTGTGTCCAGACCATCATCGGCCCAGAAAATGGTGAAGCCAGCCTTTTTATCCCCTTGGATTAAAGTCCTGAATGTAAGCAAAAAGGGGGGTATGAATGAGATCAAAATGTCTTGATAAAGCAATATCATTTCATTATTTGCAGCTATAAGACAGGTGCATAGTTTGCCTTGCAAACTTTGGAAGAGTCTTTTTTTAAAAAACTTCCCATCTTACCTGACCGTAAGCCAGTCTGGCTGAAACTGATGGGCATTGGAGTCCAAGTACACCTGGAAGGCCACCAGTTGCCCTTCCCTATTCTATAGTGGGTAGATGGCCACTCCTTGCCTGGTCCCTCTTCATCCTTCAGCTTCCCACCTCTCATGCAAATGGGTGCTCAGCTAGGCTTTTATCAAGCCAACTCACCAATTGATTGCAGAAGCACCTCTATGACGGGGAAGAATCGATGGATGGTAAATAATGGAACCATGCTTCGGACTGTCAATAACATCCATGGGAATGAACTGTGTGCAGTACGGAAGGACGTTCAGCTCTGCTCCAACGGATTTGTAGGCTTCGATAACTTCTTCGACTGGCTTACCCTTAACTCTCCACCTTGGGAACTTAAACACAGGAGTTCCATCCTTTTCTGCAGCTGATGCTGGCAAATAAGGGGGAAAGACCACTTGCAAATATTCTTGGTGACTGAAAAACTGACATAGATAGGTAAAATATGTAAGGACAAATCAAGCCCCCTTCTCACCCTGCTTTAGCAGTCGGAGCCAGCCAGGTGTAGACCAGGTATGGAGAACCTCCTGGAAGGGCTTCTAATTTGGCCCACAAAGCAGCCTTCCCCCAAGCCACCTGACCCACCCCTTGAAGTCAAGGCATGATGGAAAAGAAAAATGGGTCACCTGGCATCATGGTGCTGTCAGGTGATCGATAGCTGGGAAGCCCCACCCACTTACCAAAGTGGGGAAAATTAAGGATCCAGGCCACTGGGCTGAAAAGGTTACTCACTCCTGATCTAGACCATGTATAGGGTGCCTGTGTGTCCTATTTTAAGGACAACAGTTTCCAATTTAACAGATTTTCTTGAAGTTGCCTATCCAGAGTTAGCACTTGGACAGCAAGCTGGGTAGGCACCATCTCAAGATGGTGAGATGGACTGTATTTTTTATTTAATCATAGGCATTATTTCTAAATGTGCATCTATAAGTATAAATTAGCAGGTGTACATATTGTGCAAATTTACACCCACTTTCAGTGATGTGTTTTCTCTTTACTTGAGCAATCCTTGTGAAAGAAGACAGGACATTATAGGCTGTTGGATGGCAGCTAGCAAATTGAGGTTGAATCCTGACAAGACAGAAGTACTGTTTTGGGGGATAGAAGGTGTGCAGGTGTGGAGGACTCCCTGGTCCGGAACGGGGCAACTGTGCCCCTTAAGGAGCAGATGTACAGCCTGGGAGTCATTCTGGACTCACAGCTGTCCATGGAGGCGCAGGTCAATTCTGTGTCCAGGGCAGCTGTCTATCAGCTCCATCTGGTACACAGGCTGAGACCCTACCTGCCTGTGGACTGTCTCGTCAGAGTGGTGCATGCTCTCGTTATCTCCCACTTGGGCTACTGCAATGCGTTCTATGCGGAGCTACCTTTGAAGGTGACCCGGAAACTGCAACTAATCCAGAATGCGGCAGTTAGACTGGTGACTGAGAGTGGCTGCCGAGACCATATAACACCAATCCTGAAAGACCTACATTGGCTCCCAGTACATTTCCAAACACAATTCAAAGTGTTGGTGCTGACCTTTAAAGCCCTAAATGGCCTCGGTCCAGTATACCTGAAGGAGCGTCTCCACCTCTATCATTCAGCCCGGACACTGAGGTCCAGCTCCGAGGGCCTTCTGGTGGTTCCCTCCCTGAGAGAAGTGAGGTTACAGGGAACCAGGCAGAGGGCCCAGCGGTGGAGGAAGCTGATCGGGTGCCTGGGGTGGGGCCAGCCAGGGCAGGATGCTCTGCAGGGTCTCTGAGTAGTCCGCCTGCCTCCTTCCACTCAGCTGCCCTACAGCTGGGGGGGGGAGGCAACGGGCAGACTGTTTGGGCAGCACAGAGCCTGCGTGCGCCAAAGCCACCATGTCTCTCCCAGGAGAGATGCGTGGCTTGGGCACGCTGTAGGCCCCTTGCTGAGTGCTGCCCGGCATTTTGTCACCCCCCTCAATGGTGACACCTGGGGTGGCCCGCCCCCACTGCACCCCCTTCCTCCGCCCCTGAGAGGGCTTTCTCGGTAGTAGTACCTACACTGTGGAATGCCCTCCCATCAAGGAAATAAACAACTTTCTGACTTTGAACCAGGTAGATCATTCTGGATTCATTCTTTCTGACTTTTAGATGACATCTGAAGGCAGCCCTGTTAAGGGAAGTTTTTAATGTTTGATGTTTTATTGTGCTTTTAATATTCTGTTGGGAGCCGCTCAGAGTGGCTGGGAAAACCCAGCCCGATGGGGGCAGAGTATAAATTATTATTATTATTATTATTATTATTATTATTATTATTATTAGGTCTTCCTACGGATGCTTCAGATCTTATGACAATACTGGAGTGGTGCAGTAAGGGCTTGATTAGTACTATAATTTGGCGTCTAATGATGCAGCCTGTGATTGAATTTGTTCAGCTTAGCTGTGTGTTTGGTGAAGAAATTGGATGGCTGCTTCACAACAAACCCAGCAGCAACACATCTCAGCACACAGGAAGCAAAATGAACACGGGTCACTGCATTGTTCCTGTTATAAAAAATGATAGTCACACAAAAAAGGTGGAGTACTTACCCAAAGGGTCAGCCTTTCCATTTTTGTCTGGGACTGTGAACACTCCCACAACTTTGTGGCCTTCCTTTTGCAAGTGCTTGTAGACCTCTTGCCCAAAAAGGCTCTGGCCTATCAAAGCTAGCTTTAGTTTATTTTGGTAATAATCCTGTCAACAAAAGACCTGAAGAGTTAGCTTGTTCTTCTGTAAATCTTGTATTGCTTCTTACTCAGTTAAGTTGTCCGACGGACAAGGATAGCAATTCATCATAAGATAAGAGGAAATGTGCACATAATGTGTGCTTGGTCATCAGCTCACAGAATTCTTTTTGCATCATTTTAACCCTCTGAACTTGATGGATAAGTTTGCACATGACCGTCCCACATCCTATCTAGCAGCTCTTTGGAAGAATAGGAACATAGGAAGCTGCCTTCTACAGAGCCAGACCATAGAGGCAGATTTAGGGCACCGCAACCGGTGCTGCTGCCCCGGGTACCAAGCTGGGGGGGGGCACTGCAACTCTGACGTAGTGAATTGAGCAGAACTGAAGGCGAGAGGTGGCAGTGGAGATGATTTTTGACCTTGCACAGGCAGTGGCGAACGGTGCCGCTTGGCTGCCCGGGGTGGCACCCCCTGGGGGTGGGGCGTCACTCCGCAGTGCGCATGTGTCCTGACGCATGCACCAGGACATACTGCACATGTCCGCACATGCACAGTCTGTCCGGGTTGGCGCTGCTGCTCTGCTTGGCCGGCTCCGTAGCGGTTTGCCGTCGCTGCCCAGCAACCGGCTCCGTAGCACGCTCTGCTTCTTCCTGCTCGGGCAGAGGAGGCGAGGGGCGGGACAAGGGCGCTGCCCCCGCCAGAGTGGAGCTAGGGGCGGCCCGCCCCCTTTGCCCCTCCCTTGCCAATTGCCTGTGCACAGGGGGCTGCTGAAATTTGAAAGACCGAAGCCCACCCCTGCAGACCACTGCATTCATCTAGCTCAGCATTATCTAAAGTGAGGGGCAGCTGCTCTCCAGGTTTCAGGCAGGAGTCTCTCCCAGACCTCCTGGAAGGGATGGAACCAAGGACCCTGGTAAAGCAGATGCTTTCCAGTTCCTAGCAATGCATAGCTGGGCACTAAAATAGCCGCTCCAGGAGATAGCTCTTATATTCATCATATAAAAAAATGCAAGAGGATTCCTTTCTGTTTCTATGGTGGGCTGCTTTTCCAGCAAAGAAACTTGCTGTGGCAACCTAAAGCAAAGCCCCTCCCCATCCATATGCAATGTGCTGTCGTCAGCCATTCGTTCTCATATTTAGCATTGCTGATGCAATCCAAGCTGCTCGGCTTAAGCCTTCTTCCTATAGCAATCCCTTGACACAGTTCCCCCTCTCCATTCAAACTACTGCTGACGCTGCAGCAGACAGTGTTGTCAAACACACTGTACAATCCAGGTTTCTGAAAAGCAGCAGTTAGCTGGCAGAGACTGCGAATTTCACTGTTGAGACTGGAATGCCTCCCTTACTTGCACACACATTTTAAAAGAGAAACTAAAGGGCCCCTTTGCCCCCTCCCCTACCTGAAATCCAACCATGAGTGCATTTCAACCCTACTTTCAGTGACAACAGCAGATCTCCTGCCTCCAGAAAACAGGTGTTGCTATAATGGTGCAGGTGCAGGTATAATTTGGGGTGTTCAATCTGCCCCCCAATTCCAGCATGTGCAGAAACCGCCTACTTGACCGTTGGACCTCCTATTGGTCTCGTCCACTCAATCCGCCAGAGAATATTGCAATACTCCACAAATAGCCATGGCACTCTTGCAATCATGTTGAAACCCAGAAATCACAAAAGCAGCAGCCATGTCTCTAGGTTTGCAGAAATAGCATACGTGGCTAAGAAATGCATACCTGGAGTGCCTGGGGTTCCATGCAGGTGAGTAAGCACAGGAGTGTCTAGAAACCATGCAGATTGCTAGAGGCGGGAAATCCCCTCATCCATGCCCAGAAGAATTGCAGCTCTTCTCCCAGTCCCCAAGAATCTAATTCACTCTTATGGAAGGGCCATAGCTCAGCTGCTTTGCATGCACAAAGTCTCAGGTTCAATCCCCAACATTTCCAGGTAGGGCTAGGAATGTCCTCTGTCTGGAATCCCAGAGAGCACCTGCCAGTCAGTGTAGACAATATGGAGCTAGTTGGCCAACAGTCTGAACTGGTATAAGGCAGCTTCTTGTGTCTCTAGTTACAGGCTGGCAACTTGGTGGAAATTATCTACAGTGCTGGTATAATGTTGGAAACCTGGTTCCTAGAAGCCTTGGGTTCCAATCCCTGCTCGGCTGTGAAGCCTGGTGGGTGACCTTGAACTATCTCTCAGCCCAGTTTACCATACAGGGCCATTAAAAAAATTATCCTGTTATAGCTCCGTGAAAGCTGATTTGAGGTTTTCTTATTTTTATTTTTTGAAGAAGAAGATAGGAGGCATGACACAATTATAGTCTTTGATGAAATAAACGTCCCACCCTTGGGTGAGAACATTGTATTTCCCCGGTGTTTGGGGGCATAAGATACAACAACTGCAGCCAAATGCAATCTTGGGAATGAAGATGGGCCAATCAGAAAGGGAAGGGAGCACACACACACACACAGGAAAGACTCAAAGCACAACCTTTCCACAAGCAGGGTAACACAACACCAAACTTGTACTGACCATCCCCGTTGGGGGGGGGAGTTTTTTCCCCCACAGGTGAAGATCTTTACCATCCATGGTGCTGAGTTTTTTTTTTAGGGAAGAAAAACCTTACCTTTAAGAGCATCCCACACAAGAAGTCACTTTTTAACTACTATCACCAGTGCCCAAATTCCTCTGACAAGTTTGTTTTTTTGGTGTGTGTTTTCAAATTGTCCATTCACATTATGAAAGGCCCACTGGCCTCCCTCTCCTCCACTCCAACCCTTTCCCATCTAATTTGCTGCCTTGTGAACCGAAACGCGCCCAAATCCTTGCAAGAACCATCAAAGCACAAGGGACACCTCTTGGCAAAAAGACTCTTTCCCTTCCCGGGGGGGGGGGTGGGGGGTGGGGGGGGAAGAAGGTAGCGACGACAGCATCCTTCCTATCTGCTTCTGCAGTTCAGTTTATCTATACTCACCGTGGCGGTGGAGGAAAATTTCCTGAGCAAGTGGTTGGTTTTGGAGAGCATCGCTGCGCCTGAGAGAGCCGGTCCAGAGTAATTATAATGGGAGCAGCTTCAAGAGCGAACCATTTCTTGGCCAGCGGAGAGAGAGAAATGAAATTCTAGAAGATCGCTTGTCCAGCTTTTGGTACCCAGCAAGTAGCGGCGGCGGCGGCGGCAGCGGCAGCGTCTAGTCTGATGCAACCCAGGCAAGCTGCCTTTGGCCGCCGGCCAGCCAGAAGAGAGCTCCGCGGGCGCGCGCAAATGGGAGGCGCGCCAGCAGCTCCGCCGCGCCAGCAGTGGAGAGGCGGGGGACCGCCTGGCTGCTTGCTTGGCTTCCCCTCGCCCTCAAATTTGAAACAAAACGCTCCCACCCCACAAAACAAAGAGAGGCCTGCCTGGTGGGAGATGCGCATTCAAAGCAGGAGGGACCCTGCGCTTAGCTTTGGGAGAGAAGTCAAGTCCCCCTCTTTTTCCTCCCGCACCCTTTATTTTTCGCTTGGGAACAGGCAGAAATTCAACAGGTAGATGGTTTTCCAGCAGCCACGAGAAGGGAGGGGCCGTAGCTGAGCGGCAGAGCATCTGCTTTGCATGCAGAAGGTCGCACTGAGCTAAAGGGACCAATGGGCTGACCAGGTCAGCCTATGTGTCCTAAGAATAGTGGGTCCAGCAGTTGGCCTTGGGGCCTCAAATTTCAGCAGCACCTCATGCAATGCCAACATTTGGTGCCCCCAGCCTCTCACCTTCCATTCTACATCATAGTTGCTGTGGCCCTGAGTGCAACCAAACTGGTTTTGCTCTCCTAAATCCCTAAATCTGGTGGGTGAGAGGCTGAACCTGATTCCAGAATGACCTACCTGGTCCAAATCCTTGCGTTTGGTGTGCATTCACTAGGTTATCTCGTTAGTTTATTTTGAAGATCTTAAGCCGCCTTTCAGGGTGCACTGCCTTCATGGGTGTTGAATCCGTTACCAATGGAAATTATCATATTTCCCCATCCTTCACTCTCAGGTACCAGGGTGGGCTATAACATTCAAAAAGAGGCAGTGTGATGTAATGGTTAGAGCATTGGACTAGGACTTGGGCCAGTCACCATCTTTTAGCCTAACCCACCTCACAAGTTTGTTGTGAGGATGAAATGGGGAGGAGGAGAACTACGGTAGGTACACCACCTTGAGCTCCTTGGAAGAAAAAGGTGGTATATAAGTTTGATTAAATAAATATGCAGTATTAAAAACAGTTCAGAGCAACTAAACAATCCCAGAAATTAGACAAGTGCTCTGCATTTTTATATTTAGGTGGCTATCGAAATTTTTCTTTAATAAGGCCTTCCCTGATGTGTGTCTTTTTATGGAAGAATCATTGTACCATTGTAAAAATTGTTCTGCTTCTTTTTGCCCACCGAGTTCTTAATCTTTTGTTTTTCATTTCATTGAATTTCTTCCATAAAATACGTACTCTCAGCAGGGCATCTCCTAAGTCTGGAAATGGGGAGGGCGAAAAATTTAATCAAGGAAAGAATCACCGACAACGAATTACAAAATGATTTTACCAGGCTCTCTGCAAATTATCAACACCTATATGACCATCGAAAGATTTATTTGGCAAATTACCTTAAGTAGGTAGATAATCCTAAACATCGCTGGGCATTTTCTAGGGCCCGCTTCAACGCTCTCCCCTCTGCGCTATTAGCTGGTAGGTATAACAAGACTCCCTTTGATCAAAGATTATGCCCATGTAACAACAAAGAGATTGAAACAATTGGGCACGTTCTGCTACACTGTTCGTTATACCAAGAGACGAGAAAAGAGCTAATTGAACTGCTCCTAGCCAAACAACCCGGTCGATCAGGAGAAGCTTACACCAATTATCTGCTAGCTGACACAGATATAGAGACCACTAGGGCTGTAGCTAAATATTGCTACTTGGCGACAAGAATAAGACATGCCATGAGGAAAGCAACCACCAAATATAAAGTTCCTAGTTAACCCATAGCAGATGGAGAGGCGACAGAGGCTCAGTTTTATAACAGCCATGTAATATGTTATAAAATTTTTAAATTGTGCAGTGCTCAATATTATTATAATGTATGAACTAAATTGTATTATTCTTTTGCTGGTCTTTGACCGTATTAAAGTTTACTACTTCCATAAAATGTACTGACTCTTATTTATTTTCCCACTGAAAAATATTCCAAAGAATTGCAGTCTTAAGAAACCTGTTGTGTTGGGCTGTGATATCCTAAAATCTAACAGGAAGTATTTCCAAATAAGGGCCATCCAACAGCTCCAGTACAGAATATATACTAAGGAAAAATTCTCTCACAGCAGGACATCTCAGCACCACAAGATGTCAAATAGGGGTATTTTATTTCAAAGAACTCTCTCAGCAGCATTAACACATAAACGGCACACCTCTTTCGTTGCTCTGATTTATAAAATGTTTTTGTCTTGCAGGATCAGGTAGGAGGCAAGTGGTTTCATGAAAGCCTGAGCTTGCACCCAACCCTGCAGGGATTCTTTATGTGGGAAAGTCACACTGTTCTCTTTACTGGGCACGTATTTCATGTTTTCTGCTCAGCAGGTGTAACTGTGTGTCAATAGTGACCATTAATTGCTAGATTCCCCCCCCCCTTTGCCCCAAAAGGAACGGGGAAACTGGGTGGTAGTTAAAACACATTTTTCCTCAGAATAGACCCATTGATATTAATGAACATGATTAAGTTAGGTCCACTAATTACCACGGGTCTAGTCTGAGTAAAACCGTGTTGAACACCTCACACCACTATTAATTTTTGTGTATTGTATCCCAATTACAACCAGTCCACCTACTCCAGTTAAAACCACAGGGAACTTAAAAGCAGTCCATGATACAGACAGGCATCTACTCAGATAATCAGAGATATGCCCCTGAAAATGGGTGTTCTGTTTTTAGCAACTGGAAGGGTACCACTATGCTTTTTCCCTCCCCGTTTCTCAACTGATAAAGCACAAAACTGCCCCAGGGTTGCATAGCTGCCAAGTTTTCCCTTTTCTCGCGAGGAAGCCTATTCAGCATAAGGCAAAATCCCTTAAAAAAAGGGATAACTTGGCAGCTATGCAGGGTTGATGGGCATCCGAGACAAGAAATGGATAAGCATTTGTTGTATATTTTGATGTGCTGTTCCCAGTGCTTTTTTTCTAGAAACAGGTGCTGGTACTCACCATGAAGTTGTTACAGTGTCAAACTTTTTAACCAGAGAGAGAGAGCGAGGTCAGATGCCAGATTCTCCCTCCCAGCTGCCAGTGATTTTTGAGCCCTAGCCCTAGCCCCTAGGCCCAGTATTGTCTACACCAAGCATCCCCAAACTTTAGCCCTCCAGATATTTTGGACTACAATTCCCATCTTCCCCGCCCACTGGTCCTGTTAGCTAGGGATCATGGGAGTTGTAGGCCAAAACATCTGGAGGGCCGCAGTTTGGGGATGCCTGGTATACACTAAGAGGCAAATTCAAGGGGAGTACGACCAATTCGGTTGCACTGGGTGTGGAGCCTCAGAATTAGTTAGAAGGCAAAGGCAGAATTTGAATTAGAGTTTTAGGGTTGGCGGTGATGTGACCTGGGGGGGGGGGGTTTGCAGACGGTTAAAGGTGGCAAGTTGGTGGGAGGGCCAGAGCACGGCGGCTGATTTCTGCTTGCATCCAGGGTTGCAGTTATGGGAGAAACAAGACCCTCTTGGGGTGTTGATGCTGTGAACCCCTCCATCGTAGGTCCAGGTTGTATATACGTGTCAATAAACAAACCATATATCCTAAAGACACCACAGTCTCTGCTGTGCTTTATTTCCAAAAGGAAACATGAACCGTGGGTAAGGACTTGGAACCCCTGGAATCTCGAACCACTCAGAAATTTAGGTGGAACGTGTGACAGTATGATGTGGATCTGCCCTCGAACTTAGAAATCCATTGAATTTAGGTAGACATATTTCTTCGTAACCATGTTTAGTATTGCAATGTTACCTGTTTTTATTTTAAACCCCAACATCTATTTCCCAGCAACAATCAGGTGGCCTAACCAGCATGGCTGATCAATTTCATAATATTGTGTGAAATCTGGAACTGCTGCTACTAGTCCTCCTTATCGGTTGAGTCTTTGACCCTTTCCTGCCCACATGAAACCATTTCTGAGATTCTGCCTGTGCAACATTTATAATTCAGGTAGAGTTCTGTTTAAGACATTTCTGCTTTATTGTTCTTATCTCTTTTTATCTTCTTACAAACCAGTGTAGTAGTATTTGTTCATCTGTAGCCGATTTTCAAGTTTTACTGTGCTTTGAAGCAAGTTTTCACAAGAAAGAAGTCTTTCACGTTTTAGTTTTGATTTATTTATTTATTTTGTTCTGCTTGACTCTGCTTAGGATACCTTAAAAAGATAATAACTATGGTTGGATTGAATTACTGCCAAAGGGTGTGTCTCCACCCTCCTTGCTCTCTGCAAAAAGCAATGGTGAGTCTTTTATTACTGATTTTGCTGCCATCTGTATTGCTGCATGAGTATATTAAGCGCTCTCTCTTCAGCTTCAGGCAAGCTTCTATGACCTGAGCTTTAGTATAGCATTGAAGTTGCAGCACTTTTCTATGCTGAATTGTATTAGCCCGCTATAGGTTTTATTGTATGAATTGAATTTTAGAAACTTGCCCCCCATCTTTTATTTATTTCAAGGATGGGTAACCTCCTGCAGTGTTCCAGATGTTGTTGAACTAAAATCTGTATTATTCTGACCATGCTGGCTGGGACTGACAACCTATAGAGGGCCATAGGTTCACCTATGGCTCCCTCCCCCAAAGCATTCTGGGAACTGTTGCTTGTTACTGGGAATTGTAATGACGAGTCTCCTATGAACTCTCAGCACCCTTAGCAAACTAGAGATCTCAGGATTATTTGGGAGAAGCCATGACTGTTTTTTTAAAAAAGGTGTAAGTGCACTTTAAGTATATGGTGCTGATGTGACCTAGGTTAATCACCACTAAAGAGAAAATGCACCTCTCAAAAAGGACAAAAGAATATATAAGCTTGCATAAAATGTGCATATGCTGAGTTATGCATAGGTACATATTTAGAAATCATTACTGGATATTAAATAGAAATACATCACATTGTAGTGATGCATCACATTGTCTGCTAAGTCCAGGTGGTAAGTGTTGATGAGCAGCTTCAAGGACCCTATTCTCCCTTCAAATAGAGGACTCCTTTAAACAGAGAACTCTCCTCTGCAAACTAAGCCACGTGGCCAGCATCATTGAGATGCAGGCAGAAGCGGAGAAGCTGTGACTCTTCAGAGGCTGTTGAACTCCAATTCCCAGTGGCCCCAGTCAGGATGACTCAATGGTCAGGGATGATGGGAGTTACAGCCCAGCCACCTCGGCCACAGGTTCCCAGATCCTAAAGCATTTTAAGAGGAAAGTAGAAATGAAGGGCAGAATCTTAGTAGCTGAGGATATAGTGCCACCTTGTGAGAGAACTAGAAAAAGGATTGATTTTAAAATTATAACTAACACCAGCACAATTCAAGAGTTACTTTGTACGAACCAGCTGCCCAATGAGTGCAAAAACCAAGGGGTTCTACACATACACACTCATCTCTCCTTTGAGCATGTGGAATTGCATTTGCACTGTCAAATTATTTCTTCCTATATACGGTACATAGATGTGTAATAGGCTATCATTACACTGCAGTTCATAGGGCTGGCCACAGGCAACCATAACAACTCCAGTGTGGCAAGAGGGTGGCAGGCACCCCAGGCAAGTCATGTCTGTTAAAGTAGTGCTTTAAATGAATGGTGTGGATGTGACCTTGTGGGTCCACAATCAAGTTCAGGAAACATATTCCTCAAACTTCCATGTGCTCAGGCGACAAGGAAGGCACAATACTTTGCAACACTGTACTGAGTACTGCAGTCTTTTTTCTTCTCCTCTTAGTGGCAGCAACTATATTAAGTTCTGTCTTAGTTACTGGCAACCACATAACTGGATGCCAATCTGTCCATGAAGCCGTGTCAATTCACAGCTTCACTTGATGCTTCTCATGTGAACTCGGACAACTTTAAAATAAACACCAACTGCCTGTTGGCTTTGACTCACCAGAAGCAACATCATGTAGGTATTGATGTCTAATACATGCAGATTCCTCCTGCTTCATACTGGAACTGCTCTCATATTACAAATCAGGACAAAGAATAAATGAGAAAGTTTCTTACATTTCTACTCGTGCATGCTCATTCCTTTAGTCATTCTTACTAAGGAAAAAATGTAACTTAAATCTCAAAGGACTTTTGCTCCTATAAGGACATGTGGTCTCTCCAGCCTTAGTTCTGGTCTCTGCTTTGGATCTGAAGCAAAATGCTATGTCAGTTGGAAACTCTGATCTGTGGTGATCTCCTCCTGGGAGCACCAGAGCAGGTGTTTCAGTCCGGCATAAGCCATAGAAAATTGTAGGCTATTGGTTTTATTTAAATCAATGGGAGAAGAGTAGATTATTAATTTATTGCATTTATATCCCTGTTTTTCCTCTAATGAGCTCCCCCTCTCCTTATTTAATCCCCACAACAACCCTGTGAGGTAGGTCAAGCTAAGAGGCAGTGACTGACCCAAGGTGACCCGTGGAGCTTCATGGCTGAGTGGGGATTTGGACCCTAGTGTGTCAGGTCCAAGCCCAAGACTGTAACCACTACACCAAACCGGCTCTCCAGGAACCAGTTGCAGGCGCCCAGGTCTCTGCAGGCAGTGCATTTCCTGGAGGCAGAATCTGTTGCCTCTTTGGATCCTGCCACCTGAGGCAGTCGCTTCAACTCACCTAGCAGGTGGGTCGTCCCTGCCTAACCATAACCTATTCAGAGAAATAAGCACCATTAGGTTTAACTCTCAGCTGAATGTGCCCCGGATTGCAAGGGCCTGATTCTGAGTTGACATTCCTAAAATTGCCCTGCTGCTGCAAATCGGAATATATTTGCTTTCAGTTTTCAGTGCGGGCTGAAACTGCACCTCCCGCTGCCTGTCACGAGCTTCCCTCCCCGGTTGCCAGGCCCGCTTCACCCGGCAGGGGCCGCTGTTTGGGCGCCCCTCTAACAGCCCAAAGCGCCGCGGCCGCCCCGAGCTCCGGAAACTCCATTTCCCAGCCTGCCTTGCGGGCGTGGCAGGAAGTCCCGTGTCTTTGGAGTCGGGTGGTAAGGGGCAGGTCTGCTGCTGCTTCTGCTGCTCTTGCTGGCGCCGCCGCTGGGCGCGGGTCCGTCATGGCGCTGGAGACCCTCTCGCCGGACTGGGAGTTCGACCGCGTCGACGACGGTTCTCAGAGTAAGCGCGAGGGAGGCGGGAAGCGTGTCTCATTCTCTGAGGGGACCCAACAGCGGGGTTGGTCCCCCCCCATTTTGGAGGGATGGGGGGTTGAGTCCTTCTGCTCATGATGAGGACATCCCGCTCCCCCCCTCACCCTCCCGTAGTCAAAACGGCCTCCCCCATGAAAAGGGGCCTCGCCTCCCCACAGCTCCCTTCTCTCTCTGTCCCGCCCCGACTGACCCCTGAGGGAGGCCTTTTGCCTGCCCTGCCCTGCCCAGAGACTGCCTGCCTGCCTGTCAGCAGCCTTGTGCATCTTTTTGGGGGGGTGGGGGTGGTCTTATGGGGTGGGGTAGGGAGATGACCAGAGGCAGCCTCAAGCTCCCTCTTTGGGAAGCTGGCACCTTTGGCAGCCACGCTCTTCAGCTACCCATTTGCTCGCGGTCAAGGTGGTTGAAGGGTACAAGGGTGTCATCATCATTACCTGTACAAAAACCACCTCCTTTCTTCCCAGAGGCCAAAAATCAATAGCACACGAATTCCTGCCAGGTTGAGAGGAAGGAGTCTCTATCCCGAAATGGGGTGGAAAAGGTCTTCTGGATCTTAACTTCTGAGCAGGCATGCGTGGGATTGTACTGTTAAAAACTTGTTTCTTGTTAAAAGTCTCGTTCCAGTAATTAACAAAGATGACACCCCCCCTTTTCTTTCTTTCTTTCTTTCTTTCTTTCTTTCTTTCTTTCTTTTTTTGCATGCTGTCAGTTTTACCATTTCGGCCATGTTCCATTACCACCTCCCACTTGACTTAATGGTCCAAAATAGAAACTCAGTCCAGAGGATAGTATGATACAGTATGAGTAACAGTCTACATGTTTTTAATTATTTTATAGTTGCATTTTTTCTACTATAAACAATCATGCCCCTCCCCCCCCCGAATTAATTTATTGGGGATTACAATGCTACCCTCTGGTTCTATAACGCAGATAGTCCTCCTGCTGCCAATAAACATGCATTGGGATAGGGAGTAAAATTCGTCTCCTTTTTATAACTCTTTAGCCATGCTTCTTGCAAGTTGCACTGTGCTTTAAAAGTTTCCAAACATACGTGATTAAGCAATCTCATGTTTGAATTAAGAGGGAATTGTTGCTGTGCATCATGGTTGTCAATATACATCTGGAGTGTGGTGGTAGTTCTGGTTTGCTATGGAGCGGAAATGTATAATCAACTCTCTGTCACTTTAGCAGACACCTGAATTCAAGATTTGTTGTGTGGCGGAGATCCATACAATCACCAACATTTATCTGCTCTGTTTTTGGACTGACAAGAGTTTGATAGATTTCCCCTGAGTTTTATTGCATCTCTGTGGGTAAAACAGGGAATCTTATCTTTTTATAAGTGATTGTCAATATGGAAGTTTGGGGTAAGGAGATTATTTCAAATGAATACTGAACAAATGATTGTATACATACCACAGGTTCAACAACATTGGGTCTAATATAGAATGTAACAAGAGTCCTGCTGGATCAGACCAAAAGCTCACTTAGACCAGCATAGTATTCTCACACTATAAGGAGCCCACAAACGGGACTGAATTGAAATAGCACTTTCCCACTTGTGATTTCCGCTATTAGGCAGAACATAGCCATTCTGGCAAGCAGCCATTGATAGGTCCAATATGGGAAGCTATTGGTTATTGTAATGCAACTTGCTGTAGGTCAGCTGGCAGTAAGAAACCTCTGTGTTCTGAGTGTTGGGCTGCAGCTTGATTTCTGGAAGTACCCTTCCCACCTTTCAATTGAGGCTTTGCACTCTGACAAGCAGCTTCCTTGTTAATACAGTAATAACACTTTCCATTCTCTTTGCCTGTGTCTTTGGGGTTCTGTTTCGCTTTATTCTTCTAAAATAGCCACTTTATTCCAAATCTTCCCCAAATTTTTGGTTGCCTATTCTTTGCTTTCTCATTAAGTATGTGCTTTCTTCTTAGACACAGTTAGGCTTTATTCTTGCAGCTACACTAGTCATTAGCCAGAAAAATTAAGTCATGCTTGAAATAATTTAGTTGGGTGGTATGTGGCTTTCACTCTCTTCACTTTAGTTTGAAGAAACTGGACACTCTCTTCCACTTTGTTTTCACAACCTTCATTTAAAAAACACAAGAATAATTGCATGTGACAATGATTTCATGGTGTTAAAATTTAAACCTATGTAAATTGTTCTTCCACACACTTGCATGTACACGTCATATTAGTATGCTATGCATAATTTGAATTGAATTATCATGCTTTATCTAATACACAACCCTTACTTGGAGAATGTCGTGAACTGATCCATTTTTGTCACATTGATCTATAGCATATCGATGGCCTTTTTTTTTTTTAAAGGAAAAACTAAATTTCCTATCTTGACATTCTGTCTACCTGCTCTTTCTGGCATATGCAACAGAAGTTTATAATGTTTTCCACACAGAATTCACAGAATATTGAAGTAATTAGATGAAATGAAACAAAAAACAGGAAAACTTTGACATTTAACATCTGCCTTTCAAATCACCTTGCAGGTGGGTCAGGGAAGCAAGATGATAAAGAAAGCAAGATGAAAGCTATCTTGTAAAGCTGGTTAAAAATATTTATTCTCTAAATCATTTCATTTAAAACTTCCTGTGTAGCTTTTGTGGGATGATGCCTTTGATTGTCTTAAATTATAGCTTCTGAACAGTATATTTGACTCATATGTGAACTCTTGTGTAATTGACTATGTAATGCTGGAATCCGTTATTTAATAGAAAGCCAAAGGTGAATATAGTTAAAAATGTAACTTGGATTTTAGGAAAGCTGATTTGAATAAGCTCAGAGAACTGCTAGGTAGGATTCCATGACTAGATATTCCTAAAGAACAATCACAAAAGTTTCAATGAGAGAAAGAAATAGAAGACCTATAAAAAAGTCAGTATAGCTACACCAAAAAAACCCTGCTGGTTGTTGTCGTTGTTTAGTCGTGTCCGACTCTTTGTGACCCCATGGACCATAGCACGCCAGGCACTCCTGTCTTCCACTGCCTCCCGTAGCTTGGTCATACTCATGTTCGTAGCTTTGAGAACACTGTCCAACCACCTCGTCCTCTGTCGTCCCCTTCTCCTAGTGCCCTCAATCTTTCCCAACATCAGGGTCTTTTCCAGGGAGTCTTCTCATGAGGTGGCCAAAGTTTTGGAGCCTCAGCTTCAGGATCTGTCCTTCCAGTGAACACTCAGGGCTGATTTCCTTAAGAATGGATAGGTTTGATCTTCTTGCAGTCCATGGGACTCTCAAGAGTCTCCTCCAGCACCATAATTTAATCAGCTGAAAATAAAAAGGACATGCCTAAGATATGGAAGGGGAGTATGTCACGAAGAATGTGTAGCTCAGTGTCATGAGATCAATCCCATGTCTTGGGATTGTAGTCTATTGCAAGCTGAACATGAGTCAGCACTGTGATGTGTAAGAAAGGCTAATGCAATTTTTGGCTGTATTAGTAGAAATGTGGTTTCTAAGTTGCAATAGACAATGGCTCTGCTTTATTCTGCACTAGTCTAATGTCACATGGAGTACCGTGTCTTGCTCTGGGCGTCTTACTTTTTGAACAAGTTCAAATGAGGTGGTCAGGGGTTTGGAAAACAAACGTTATGAGAAAAAAGTTGAAGAAACTGCGAAAGAGGACTTCTGGCCCTCTTCTGTGTTGTCCAGGTATTTCTTTGCTTTCTCAGAGAGGAGGACTAGATTTAATGGGCTTAAGTTAGAGGAGTATGGATTTCAGCTGAGCATTAGGAGAAATTTCTTATCAGAAACTCAGCAGTGGGTTAGTGGCTTTTGCATTATCTTTGTCTTGTGGGTGTTGGAAGATTTTGTGAGACTGATTCAGGAATATTTTGTGAGTCTTACAAATTGTGTATTTTATTAATGGTTTTATTTTTGTTGAGGGTATTTTTAGAAGCTTTTTGAATTTTTGCCTGTATTTAATTGTTATTGTTGTAAACTGCCTTAGATTTTTTACTTACAAATGTGCCCTATAAAGTTTTTGCTTCTTTTACAATATTGTAGCTGCCAGTTTTAAACAAACCTGCTGCTTTTCATTCATAGTACTTAAAAGCAGTTGATGGTTTAGTGCAGGGGTCACCAAACTAAGGCCCGGGGGCCGGATGCGGCCCAATCGCCTTCTCAATCTGGCCCGTGGACGGTTCGGGAATCAGCATGCTTTTACATGAGTAGAATGTGTTCTTTTATTTAAAATGCATCTCTGGTTATTTGTGGGACCTGCCTGGTGTTTTTACATGAGTAGAATGTGTCATTTTATTTAAAATGCATCTCTGGGTTATTTGTGAGGCATAGGAATTCATTCATATATTTTTTCAAAATATAGTCCGGCCCCCCACAAGGTCTGAGGGACAGTGGACCGGCCCCCTGCTGAAAAAGTTTGCTGACCCCAGGTTTAGTGCTAGAAACTGTATTAGCAAAAATGGAAGTAAAAATTCAAGTGTATATGCTATCATCTTCTCTGGATTATGACTGTCGTGTGTAAATTCTTTTAGAATTGATAAGACTGCTACGTTGTGAACACAGGCTGAGAGTTAAAATTACCTTTGGATTCAGCACAGTCTTAAGTTTCAACAATATTCTGGCTATAACTTGTCCTTTTAAAGTTGACCGCTACCACTTATTTATTTATTTATTTATTGCAATATAGGCAATTGGTGTGCATTTGCATCAATATGTCACTGTATACTACTTTCAGTTTTTATGTTGTTGCTAAAAGTAAAGATGCTAGTACTAGTAATGCATTATTTAACACTGCAAATATTGCTCGGTTCTAGTTTCATTGCTTCTGCTAAGAGAAACTGAATAAAGCTTTATTATAAGCAACCATGTTTAGTTGACTGTGTGGGAAAGGAAAACAGTTTCCTGCTTTGTTGTAAATGAAGAAAATATATCCGCTCCAAAGCAAGGAGCTCCTATCAGCAAAAAACCATTTCAAAGTTGTTGTTTTGAGAATCCTTAGCTAACATACAGCTTGTAGATGTTCATTGATGGAAAACGGCAACGTTAGATCAGTCCTACTGGATCAGCTCAATGATCCACCTAGTCTTTGAAATCTACAACTAGAGAGCATGAAGGCAACAGCACCACTGTCCCAGAGACACACTGCCTCTGAACATGAAATATGTTTAGCTGGTTCATCACTTTTGAAGCCATTTAAGCCAATAGCCATCACCATGTCTTGGTGGCAGCAAATTCAATAATCTTACCATATACTGTGTGAAGAAGTCTTTTCTTTCTTCTGAATCTGCTGCTAATCAGATTTATTGGTGACCCTGAGTTCTAATGTTATGAGAAAGATTTCTCTATCCACCTAGCATAGAATTTTCTTTTCTCACTACTGCTGCATATTGAGGATGTTTTCCTGGAGCTTACTTCACAACCATTTACTGGACAGAACATTCAATGACTGTGCCTGTCAGTTATGAAGTTGAGAGTTTGCTCCCCCTCCCCATTCCGTTGTACTTACAGTAAATCTCATTTACGTATTTGTTGCTCATTCATCCAGTTTGAGGGGAGCTTCTTGGAGTTCTTCACTGTTTGTTTGACTTACCATATTTTTAATCTGTTTGTGTCATCTACAAACCTGGCTAACACTGCTACAGTTGACACTCAACTACAGTTAATTATAAATTAATTAATAGGAGTTTAAAAACAGTGGACCCTAATGGTTACTTCCCTCAATTGTGAAAACTGTTTCTTTATATCCTCTGCTTCCTGTTCTTCAGTTGGTCTCTAAGAGAATCTGTTCGCCGTAGCTCATGACCTCTAAGATTACTTAGAAACCTTTGGGGGCTTGGTCAAATATTTTTTGGAAATCTAAGTTTATAATGTGTGCCAGATTACTCCTAAGTGCTGACACTCATAATTTTAGGTTGATGAAACATGAGTTCTGTTTGCAGAAACTACAGTGCTTCTTCCTCAACAAGTTTTGTTTTCAATAGTTTTAAAAATTCTAGCTTGAGAAATAACTTCCCACTCATTTAGCTGTACTCCTAGCTTAACAGACCTTTAATATCCTGGTCACGCCATTGATTCCTTTTTAAAAGTTGGAGTTAACATTGGTTAAATTCCAAGGCTGCTAATATTAGTGATGTTGCATATTGTTGTTAGGATACTGAAAATATCCCTGGAAAAATAGGGGTGACTACCGGTAGTTACAGTTTAGTACATAAATACATGATTCATACATTCAGAAGTTCATGTAACTTTATGTGGACTTTGTCTTGTTCTGCTTTGGACAGATAGGTCCTTTGTATGAGGTTAAATTTGCATACACAACATTGTAAAATCGCCTATTGTGGAAATAGATCTTTTAAATCAAAAAACAAAAAAGGCACACACAGGACGTTCACTTGAACAACAGCATATTTATCTAGGTCAGGAGTGGCCAACCTTTGGTCTACTAGGTGCTGTTGGACTTAACTCATGTCTGCCCCAGCCAGCACGGCTAATGATGAGGAATTGTGGGAGTTGTAGTTCCACAACTTTTTGGAGGTCTGCAAGTTGACCACCTGTGATCTAGATTGTCTCTGTTGAAGGTTTAAGAGATGCTAGTTTAATGACTATGATAACAAATAACCTGTCCTAATGGAATACAATTTATTTTTAGAAATTCATGTTGGAGTACAGTTGAAGAATTATGGGAAATTTCTAGAGGCATACACTTCTCAGCTGAAGCGAATTGAAGATGCATTGGATGACTCCGTAGGAGATGTTTGGGATTTCAATCTTGATCCCATTGCATTAAATGTAAGCTTTTGTTTACTATGCACTTGTCTCTGTTCACTTAATTATGTTGTGTAATTGATATCTGTGAGCTAAAGCTCTTTGGAATAGGGCTGTAGTGCTTTGCATAGCTATGCACAATGTATATCCCGTGTTATTAATGACCTCTGTGTGTGGCTGGGTACAGGGATGTCTAGCATTCAGCTGCTTTCAGAAGAGAAGTATTCTGTTTTAAACATTGACACGCTTTGCATGTCACCATAAACCAAAGCATAGCTTAGCACGAATGCGCAAGCATGTGGGCTCCAGGAGAAGAAATCATGGGTACTTCGCTCCTCCTTAGTTATTCTGTTGCAATATTGAGCCATTATTTGGCTTAATGTGTTCTGCAAACCTGGTCTTATGGTTTAGCTCTCTCCAGACTAACCACACACTGTAACCAAGGCTTGCCCTATGGGTTATGCCTCGTGTGTTGTTCTGGTCTTGCCCACTACTGGCATGTGGTTCCTGGAATGTTGCCTTGAAGGGAATGTGGCTGCAAAAGGTTCCCCACCCCTGCAGCAGACCATCTCTCTCATCCTACCTAGTCAGTGCTGCCCTGTGGTGACTTGGGCACAGAGGAAAGGCAGGGTGGTATGGGGTACCTGAGGCATGGTCCCCTCCTAGAAGCCTAGGAAATTGCCTTATACCGAATCAGGCCTTTGGTGTCTACGCTGTTGGCTTTTGAAGACTTCAGACAGAGGTTTATATCCCAGCTCTACCTAGAGATGCCAGAATTGAACCTGGTACCTTCTTCGTGTTTTTGTTCAATAGAGCCTTCCCGTCCCCGTCCCCCAGACATATATTGTGTTTCCTAAGCTAAAAGCAGTTTAAAGAAAAAGGCAACAAAATTTAAAATTGAAGAAAATATAAAAACACAGGAATTATTGTTTCTATTATTTATAGCTTGGCTTTTCCCTTGATAAGGGACTCTAGGCAGCATACAACTAACATACAAACAGGAAAAAACAGGGGGAGGGGAGAAGCAAACATTAAAAATAAACACAATTATATATGTGTGTGTGTATCCCATTGAGTTCCACTCAAGGCTCAAGGCTTTTAAAATTTGCTGAGGGGAAGTGGAGGAGCAGGTGCCCTTGTTGAATCCTCTCATCTGTTGGTGGTCTCTTCAGAAGAAGTTTTTATGAGCTGTGTGACTTTAAAAAACAAAACCCTATGTAATCGTAAGAAATCATTATGGAAAACCTATAGAGGTAAAGCTGATAGATGGGAATCATGGTTAATTTAGACTGGGAGCCAAGGTTTTCATAATCTTCTGGTGGCAGCTCCTTGTGCATTCCAAAGTCCCTCAAATTCCTGGAACCCTAGTGATATCTAGCAATGGGCCTGTTTAGAAATCATACAAGTCATTGTATGCTAGATCGTTTCCATGTGATAGCTGTCGTTTTGTTAATATGTTTCTAAAAATAACATTTGGGGGAAAAACTTGTAGTTCTGCTCTGTGTGGTTCCTCCCCCTCCCCCATACAGGGGGAGGGTTTGGACAGGGTTTGTTTGTTTGTTTATTAGTTCTTTTCTTTTTAAGCAAACTATCTCTGTTACTGCCAGTATCATAATTTAAAATATATATGTAATCCGCCTGTATATTTGCACTTAAGATTTTGTTTGAAACAGGTGTGTCAACTGTAATTGGATATTTTAGCCTATTCAGTAATGTGGCAGGTCTCTGGCTTCCTAAAATCACCAGTTGTTTTGTTTTATTTTAGCTTTTGCCTTATGAACAGTCTTCCTTACTCGAACTCATAAATACGGAAAACAAGGTAAAGTTCTTAATTTTAAATATGTATTACGAAAACCTTTTTACTCCATTCTTCAGCTGAAAAGGCTTCTAGAGCAGTTTACATAATATCGGCAACAAACAGCAAAGTTCCTGCCTCCAGACTTACAACCTAAAACACACCAAAAAGGAAGATAATTGGAAAGGGAGGAGGAAAAAAAGGGAACTCAGGCACATGTTCTTCTAATAATCAGCTTGAATGGAAATATTTTAGAGAGAGAATGTGCTAAATGTAGCTAGCCCTGGCCTGATCCCCATCTCTCCCTTTGCTGCAGAGATAGATAGATAGATAGATATTGATGTACTAATATTTAGCTTTTCTATTTCATTTATCCAGGTTCTAAACAAAGTAATCACTGTGTATGCTGCCCTTTGCTGTGAAATAAAAAAGTTAAGATATGAGGTAAATATCTCATCATTTTGCCAACTACAAACTGCTTTCTAGAAACTAGTTAATTCACCATCTATATTATGAAGGTATGACTATAGACTTCATATTCAAGGGGAAAAATCTTTTCTTTGTTCCTAGGCAGAAACAAAATTTTATAATGGCCTCTTGTTTTATGGAGAAGGAGGTAAGTACTTTACAGTTCAGTCTGCTTTTGGTTGGATTTCTTGCACATCATCTGCCATGAGGTCCCAGGATAGGTTAGAATAGGGTGGGTTCTCTCAGGGTTCAGTGGTGCATCTTCAGCCTATGGTGAAAGTTATACAATGGCAATACTAGATATATCTCTGTGAGTAGGGTGTTCCACAAGCTCGGAGCTGTTACTAGGTAGGGTGATGGTGGGGGTGTGATGGTGGGGTCACATCACCCACCACTTCCAAACACCTGTTCATTTGCAACGGCCAAGCCAGGAGGTGTATGAGAGAGGAGGAATTTCCTCTTCTGCTCCCCATAGCATGGATCATCTTTCTTTCTTCCCCTCCACTGGTTCCATTGCAAAGTGGAACTTGTATCCCAATATCCAGGCTTGCATGAATTTTTTTTTTAGTGGTGTGGAGGCAAACAGAACCTCATGAACTGACAAAAGGGCCTTGGATCCAGTGTCCTCTGCTCCCCAAGATGGCGAAAGGCTATCTAGAATGGTGGAAGTTTTGAGGGCTGGATTTTGATCTCTCCGACGCCCACTCGATGTGGGAGGCGATGCTTCCTGAAGCCAAAAGCTCCAGGGCCTAAAATGTGCTACTGCCGGTGGTAGCTCTATTCAGGAGCATAGCCCTTGCAGTGGATGTGCCCATCTGATTAAAACACTTCTCTGCTGGCCAGGGGCTCTGCATGTCAAGGTTGCTGTGCCCATCTTGCTAATATGTGAAAATTATTCTTTGGTTAGTTTTGAAACCAAATTTGAAGCCACAGAGAACAACTCACCTTACCTTTAATCTGTTTGAGCATTTGGCAGAGTTGCTTAAACAGTTGCAAAAGATAAATGTTTGGCTTCTGTTGATGCCGCTCAATGGCAGCGTGATGTGCAAGGTCAACAGAATTGGTATGTCCTTGGCCTGGATTCAGACAGGTGTGGGCGGCTTTGCCACTTATACAGAGACTTTTAAGCTCCACTCTTGAAGTAGCTGCCCTCACAAAAAAAACCCCACCTCAAGTTAAGGAACCCCTTTTGGATTGGGACTCAGTGAAGTATGAGGGGTTTCTGTCAGATAGAAGTTTTTTTTTCCTTTCTCCTGGGTGAACAGTCTGCTTCTGCATGGGGATGGCCTGGCAGTAATGAACTGATACATCTAATTGATAAAAGTGCTCAATTCTGAGTAGTTCTATTTGAAGTAAAGCTTAAAGTTAGTGGTGTTCAATGTGTGGTCTGTTAGCTATATGAACAATCACAGGCCATAAGTAAGATGGAGTTTGAATACTGTCTGCCAGAACCAAATTGTAATACTTTAGTGGAAGCTTTAATGTCAGCATAGAAATGCTGCTAACCCATAAGAATGGTTTTTGCTAAAATACTGAGGGTGCTTTGAAGAGGAAGTCATGAGGGACCTTGATCCATGCTGCCTTTGTGTTCAAAGAATGTTACTGCCAAAATGGAGAGGATGTTGAGCACAGAAATGGCAGTCACCCGATCACAACCTTTTGGGCAGTTTTGCATAGTTTCTTCTGCTTATGGAAAAGTCACTGTCTCCTTTCTTGCATCAGTGTGATGAATGAGATCACATTGCTATGTGAATCCTTTGAAGATTGGCTCGTTCATGCTTTGAAGGAGGAAGTGGCCTTCTGATGTTGTAGGATACAAGTTCCAATAGAACTAAAGTGTAGTAATTGTTTCTAATTTAGATGGTAAAAGGAAAACTTCTAGTATGCATTAGCAGTAATATTCACAAAGGATGAAAACTGTTAATGACCTTTCAGGAAATAAACTTTACCTTAAAACTGTGAATTCCTGGAAGATGCTGCATCTCATATGCTGTGCTTGTATTTAAATCCTTTTTGAAAGATACAGTGATGTGCTGCCAAAACTAAAACAAGGCACTTCTGATTTTCTTCCTCACTGGCAGGAAGCAAAGATTGCTGTAGCAGCTGCAAGACTCACATTTTTATCAGTAATTCCCTCCCCCCTGCAGACTAAGCCATTTAGATAGAGCTGGGAAATTTAGTATCAGGCAGAGTACATCTGTAACTTGTGCTCAGGAAGAATCTTTGTTAGGTGTGTTTCCTTCCACCATGGGGATGCAATGGTGGGAAAAGTCAATGTGTGACAAGCTCCCACATGTACTTTGCCATATGAGCATATAACAGCAAGCCCTGATTGCCAGTGGCTCCCCATAACACATAAACAAGATGTACAGGACAGTGAATCTGACATGACATATACAAAATCCAGTGAATGTACTCGCTGCACCTGCTGTTGTACACATAAGATGCTTGGACTTTTCTACACAGAAATAATATCCACTAAGAAATGTGTCATTTGCTAAATGATTCTTAGGGATTTGGGCCATAAAAAGTACAATCATAGCTCATGATATGTCTGCTTCATGTTGCGTCTTTTCAGGTTACAGACGCGCCGAACCCGGAAGTCCCGGAACGGGTTACTTCCAGGTTTGGCGCGTCCGTAACCTGCGCACATGTGTAAATCACACTTTGCATATGCGCAGAAGCACCGCATTGCATCACGCACGTGCACAGATGCGGCGCTTCATGTTGTGGCCTTTTCATGTTGTGAACGGGCCGCTGGAACGGATCCCGTTCACAACATGAGGGACCACTCTGTATGATCGTTTGGCAAACATCCAGTCAGATAGAACCAGCTCATGCCTGTCTATATAAAATACCTTCTGAAGATTTTTGTAAAAAATCTCTGCTGTTTCTTCTTTTTTGATAGATAATATTGGTAATCTTTACGTGGGGTGGTGATTAAGTAGCATTTAAACATGAAGTGAGCATTTTCTAATGAATCATTCATTTGGAATCCATTGGTAATGCATGGATTTGTTGTAGTATATTTTAAATTATGACTAAAAAAACCCCCACCCTTTGCCATCTTAAGTGTCATTAATAGGTAAACGATGTGTTTTCTAATATTCCTGTAACTTTCATTTTACCTTTCAAGCTATGGATTCCAGTAAGGTGGAAGGTGATGGCCAAATACAAATGGGAAGATTTATTTCATTTTTACAGGTAACATCTGGGACATACTTCTGCAACTTCTATGGTATTTTTTTGTGCTGATTAATAGACTTCATAATTGTTGTCTACTAGAGAATCATTTGCTTCTAAAATGTTTGCTATATCACAGGCTTTTAGTGGTTTGGGGTCAGTGCTATGCAGTTGCCATCAGCTGTGTTGCTTACCGTATACTGTCACATGCACTCAAGTCTTTTTGCCACTGTGTAGTCTCTGGTCAACTTGTTTTTTAAAGTTTCAATAGCAATTCAAGCTGCCGTTAGGAAAAGTCCAGCAGTGCAAGTACAAGTCCTTGAGTCCACCACTTTTTTTTTAACATTTCGATGTGACTGTGGACATTGTTAAAAAGTGCCCAATATGACTAAAATGCTCCATTAGCACAAGTTTTGAAGTTGTTATTTTAAAACCATTGAGACAGATCTAGATTACCCATGCCCAGAACTCTGCCCAAAGTACATTCTGCTAAAGGAAGCAGGATGTTTTTTCACCATGCCTTTTCCAAAAGCTGTTCCATAGGGTTGTGGGACCCACCCAAGTAGTGTGAATGAGAGCAAAGGCAGAATTAGTGAAGATTGGCCCCTTTTACCTGTCAGGAGCCCTTCTGTTCACAAAATAGCAAGTCTAAATACAACCCCGTGATGTGAATGCTTGCTTATCTGTGGCCCTTTAATAACCGGGGATGGGGGGGGGATGAAAAGAAAGGGAGTGGATTTTGAGTGAACATACACATGCCAGGGAAAGAGTTCAGCCGCTGCTCATCAACCCACTTTCTGCTGGTCCCCTGCTCAAGAATTTAATTTCTCATGTTCCCCCCCCCCCCCCCCCCGTGATGGTGGAAGGAAATTGCAGAGCTACACACAGTATGCTTGACCTTCAGATACAGAATAAGACTAGTTGTGTTTCCTGCTAGAAGTATATTGTTTGATTTACTGAATTTCAAGAGAAACATTCTTTAAAATAGTTATTAGTTCAAGAAACTTTGAAAATATTGTTTCTGGTGGAAAGAAACCAACCACCACAGAATATTTTTTTAAAAAACTGAAAGCAGGATCTGAATTGCTCAACTTCCTAAGTTTTCTACAAGTCATGTTGTTGTGCCTGGCATAATTTCAACAACTGGTGATTGCGATGGCTCAAACCTTGTCATTTTTCTGTACACAGTGTACTTCTCTTAAAATAAGAGGGGAAGAATTGTTTTTGAAAAGTTTTGATTAGTGCTAAAACAGGCTAGTAGCATTTTTTTCTGAAAACCCTTTTACACATCTGGTGTCTGTGTTTATGACAGATAACGTATTTTTCCATGTATAAGACTAAGGTTTTTTTACTTAAAAATGAGGTTAAAAATCTGGGGGCGTCTTATACATGGATAGTGTATATGCCAATTTTCTAAATTTGGGGTCTCCAAAAGTAGGGGTTGTCTTATACATAGGGGCATCTTATACATGAAAAAATATGGTATATTGTGACTTTTTGTATTGCATCAGATTGTTATTACATGTGTGAACTTTGCTGTCTTTTTGTTGTTTCTTCGGCTTGTAAACTGCTTTGTGTATAGTAATATAGGAAGGCGGTACAGTGGTACCTCGACTTACAAAGGCGATCAATTCCGCAGCGCTCTTTGGAAATCTAATCCTTCATAAGTTGAAGCGTCTATTTTGCTCATGTGCAAAGTGCTATTTTGCGCATGCGCAGAATGCACACGGGGCAAAAATACTTCCGGGTTTGCGGACTTCGGAAGTCGAAACCTTCGGAAGTTGAGGCATTCGTAAGTCGTGGTACCACTGTATATAAATTAAAAGTGAAATGAAATGAAATATCTTTTATTTGTCTCTTTCCACCTTTGATTTTAGAGAGACGTAGGTTTGGGTGATAACTTTTTGGATAGCTCCCTACTGTTTCACCTGATATTGTCAGGAAATTTCCAGAGAACTTAGATTTTTAAAAAAATTCTCCTTCTTTCATTATGCATTCTTCCAATACATGAGACAGTTAGTGGTTTCCAGAGGATAGAAAATGCTGACATAGTAATTGTTAATGTTTCTCTAGTGTGAGTTCTGATTTACTGCTGGTCACTTTCCCGCTACAGAGCCAGTAAAAGTAAACACTATTTTGGTACAGCTGTTGCATAACTGATGAGGTCTTATTCACCATTCCAGACATTAATCTGTTTTGAAATTACACTGCCTATTAGTTCTTAATATTGTCTAGACTAATAAGCACTACAATGGCAGTATTTATGACCTAAAATACTTTGAATATTTTTTCTCATGTTTGTGATTGTGACAGGTTGGGTTGCTTTTTAATAGGGTGTTCAAGTGTTTCATTACAAGACTGTTTTGCTACATTAACTTCCCCAACTAATCCATGGATAAATAATCTCATTTAGTATGAAAGGGGTTTCTAATCTGTACAAAATTTGTCATTTCAGGAGTTGTCTTGTTTCGTGACGCGCTGCTATGAGGTCGTGATGAATGTAGTTCATCAGTTGGCTGCCCTTTATACCAGTAACAAGTAATTACTGCCAAAAATACTACCCTTTAATTTGTTGAAAACGCAAATGAAAAAAATACAGCATGTTGATGTGCTTCTTAAATTTTGCAGAGTTGGGGAGGAAATATTGGGTGTGTGCCTGAAGTTTCCCTTGCATTGTTAAATGGACACCTGTCTGTTTTGGGATGTAAACCATGGTTGTTTTGGATTAATGAGTATTTCCATTTGATGTTCCATTTGAAGTCACTAGCTACTGCAGGTGTTCACTTCTCAATAATTAGCTCTTTTACTATCACAGACCTGTACAACTTGTGACCTACCAAACTGAATGCCACTTGCCAGTGATTGCAGCCTGTAGGGCATTAAATAAATTTGTCTTGCGATGATAGCCTGGCACAGTGAAAACCTGTGTGTGTAGGACTTAGCAAGCCAGCATATATGACCGCTGGACTGTGTTCAGGTTTCTAGGCCAAAACTTGGGCAAGCCTATTTAGTAATACTTAATGTGATTTATCACTTTCATTCCAGTATTTCAGGTTCTCAAGTGATCATTTTTTTTATACCTCTTGCATGTTCAGAACTAACTACTATGTTGAGCTTATTTAAAAGTTCTGGGGACCTTAGGGTAAGGGGAGGGTAATAAATACATTAATAAAAAATGAATGAATAAATAAATAAATCATGCGGCTCTAAAATGTTTTTGTTAAATGGTGTGAAATACAGTATTTTGTGTTTCAGGAATGCACCTAAAGTTATAGAAACATCAGGAGTTCATTTTCAGGTGAGAATTCCATAGGGATTTTGACTTGTTGTGTGGCATAACTTTGTAGGTTCTTTACCTGGGAGTTGGATATCTGGATATCTGCCTTAATTGGAAGCATTTTTTAAAAATGAAATAAATCTACAAATAATACAATAAACTAAATTGTGCTAGGTTCTTTAATAGGCTAAGGACACCTGATTCCTTCAGGTATCTCTTCTTGCCAGTTAGGCTTACAGTACAGCATAGTACAGTGATTTTCAACCAGTGTGCCGTGCCCTGAATGATGTTCAGGGGTGCCGAGGGCAACACTGTCCTCTGCCCCTCTTTCCTTCCCTCCCTTCTTGGATGCTCTTTCATGTCTCTGTCTCCCCAAGGCTTGCACAGCTGTTTGTTGCAGCAGCCCTGGCTACAAGCTCCCCAGGCGAGTGGTGCCTCTGGGGCTGGTCAGGGGGTGCTGGTTGCCAGGAGCTAAGGCAGCCTGGGAGTAAGTAAGCAAGCAAGCAAGGGAGCCTAGCCAGCCAGCCCACCAGCCCTTGCTGTTGTGAATGGACAGACAGGTCCCAGGCCCCTGTGAGGAAGTGTGAGGAGGCACCTGTCTTTGGGACGGGGTGGGCAGCTCAGAGACCAGGGTGGCAGCAGTGGCTGCCCGGAGGACTCTCAAGGAGAGGAGGCTGTGGGAACACTCCACAAGGGAGGGTGTTGAAAAAGGGTGAGGGGCTGCCAGCTCTGCAGGCAAGGGGTGACATAACTCGGCTCCTGAGCCACACATGGGTGCCGCAGAAAGAAATGTAGTTGGTCAAGGGAACTGTGGATCCAAAAAAGTTGAAAACCTCTGGCATAGTGAATAAAATATGTAATAAAAACTATTGTTATGCTCCTATACATCTCAAGCACATCAACTCTAATAATTTTCTTGGGGACACTATCCTAATCATATATACTCAGTGGTACATCCCATTGAGTTCAGTGGGACTTACTCCCAGAAAAGTGGGTACAGTATAGGATTTTGCTCTAAATTCAGGATATATACCTTTTCAAACAGGCTATGTATGAGCATCTGGGAGAACTGCTGGCAGTTTTACTTACCCTGGATGAGATAATAGACAACCATGCTACCCTGAAAGAGCACTGGACTATGTACAAAAGGTATGTGGATAAATTCTTACATTTATTTCCACTGGTACTGTAGAAAAATAAAGCATCAATACAGTGGTCACTTATGTTCAGTTTCTGTTAATTGGTTCTCATGGGAAACTTACAGATTCTTGCTTCACACAGTTAACTCAAGGCAGTGTCAATTTACTCTTGGCAGAAAGCCAAGGTCTGCCTGGCCTGGCAACAGCTCTCTGATTGGTTAATGACCAGCACTGAACTCTGTTATCTAGGAATGCTAGCACAGTTGTTTCTGAGTGGGTGTT
The DNA here is from genome assembly GCF_963506605.1 of Zootoca vivipara. Taxonomy (NCBI): domain Eukaryota; kingdom Metazoa; phylum Chordata; class Lepidosauria; order Squamata; family Lacertidae; genus Zootoca; species Zootoca vivipara. The sequence continues at coordinate 48,479,638 of NC_083285.1, read as the reverse complement.
AGGAGTAGGAGTGCTGCGTATGGTTGGAGAGAGAGAGAGAGAGAGAGAGAGAGAGAGAGTAAGGATTTATTTTTGTTTTGCTTTGTATGCAGAAACTCTGCTGGTTTTATTTTCTTTTAATAAATCCTGTAAATACCGTGTTTCTCCTAAAATAAGACACGCCTATAAAATAAGCCATGGCAGGGTTTTCATGCCTTGAAAAAATATAAGACATCCCCGGAAAATAAGCCGTAGTGCAGTTCCGGAGGGCGCCAAGGAAGAGGAAGAGGCCTGCCGGGTTGGGGCCCGGAACTGCTGCAGCCCCGCCAAAACATCCAGCAGCGTGCGCCGCATGGAGCCCCGAGCCAGCGGGACCCAGCAACGTCGCGCTGCTCTGGGGCCGGCGGCGCTCCCTCGCTGGACTTTGCTTCCTGTGGCCGCAGCGCAGCTGCCGGACTGCCGGGCTGGCTCCCCCGCCTGGGTTCCTTGGCAAGCCCCGCGCCCGATCTCCGTTTCGCGCTCTCCGTTGCTCCCTCCCGGGCGCCGGCAAAACCTTTGAATCGCGCTCTTCTTTCTCGGTGGGAAGCTCCCTGACAGCTATGGTAGACGCACGCGGTCAGGGGGCTTGTGCTGTGTCTGTGGGGCTGCCAACTTCCCGGCGCCCGGGAGGGAGCGACGGAGAGCGCGAAACAGAGATCGGACTGCCGGGCTGGCTCCCCCGCCTGGGTTCCTTGGCGAGCCCCGTGCCCGATCTCCGTTTCGCGCTCTCCATCGCTCCCTCCCGGACGCCGGCAGAACCTTTGAATTGCGCTCTTCTTTCTCGGGAAGCTCCCTGACAGCTAGACGCACGCGGTCAGGGGGCTTGTGCTGTGTCTGCGGGGCTGCCAACTTCCCAGCACCTTCCGGGTCACTTGGCCAGCCCAGTACGGAGCTCTGCAGCAACTGAGGCTCCCCTCCCACATCGTGCTCTTGCAGTGGAGCTGGCTCGGGGCTCCATGCAGTGCGTGCTGCGGGCCCCGCTGAAGCGCCGACAAAGCGCCTAGCAGCGCCATGCGGAGCGCCCCGAGCCGCAGGAGGAGGAGGGGGATTCAAAGCGGTGTGTGCTGCGGGCCCCGCTGAAGCACCGACAAAGTGCCCAGCAGCGCCATGTGGAGCGCCCCGAGCCAGCGGGACCCAGCAGTGCTCTGTAGCACTTTGAATCCCTCTCCTGCTGCTGCGGCTCGGGGCGCTCTGCGCGGCGATACTGGGCGCTTTGTCGGCGCTTCAGCGGGTCCCGCTGGCTCGGGGCTTCACTCGGCGTGCGCTGCTGGGCTCTTTGTCGGCGCTTCAGCAGCAGCAGCAACTTACAGGTAATTAAAAAAATAAAATAAGACACCCCCCGAAAATAAGCCACCGTGGGGGTTTTTGAGGGAAAAAAAATATAAGACGTGTCTTATTTTAGGAGAAACACGGTAGTTATTCTGCGTCTAGCCGACTAGTCATTTCCACCTCAACTAGCTTCTGCGCTGTGCAGGAAAACTCTGCTACGTTTGGGCTAAAGCCACTAGAGCTATGCCTGGCACTTCAAAATTCTAAGAACTTAAACAGATGTTGAAGCTGCACCGCACCTTTTCACTGGGTTTGAATAGGTGTGTGTTTTGCAATTCTGGTATTCAGGCCTTAATTTCCTGTATTTTGCCACTAACTGGAGCAACATTAAGCTTTTATTGCATGTTTCTAATTATTCCTACAGTGACCAGCTGATGTGAACTGTTGTTAAAATGCTCAAGCGTGTGATGGTTCAGTCAATCAAGGTTAACACCCTTCACTGTAATTAGGAAAACATTTTTCTTCATTAATCCTCTGGGAATAATGGTAATCATGGCATAGTGCAGTCCCAAATGCCTTGTGTCCCAGAAGTGTAGCTGCACAGTCAAGGGCACTGCTTGAAGTTGTGCCAGGGCTATTTTGTAAATGAAACAAGCAAAAATCTTAGGTCAGCTCATATTATTCAAAGGTAGATTATCGCGCGCCCCCCCCATCATTCATAAGTGTGTGAATACAAAGTTTGCCCCTCCAGATTATTCCTCCTGAATAATTCCTTCCATCCCGTACACATATAGGAATGTTGTTTCTTTTAAGTAGTGTTTTTGTTTGTTTTTTTGCTTCATTAGGTTACTAAAATCTGTCCATCATAATCCTTCTAAATTTGGAGTGCAGGAAGATAAGCTGAAGCCATTTGAAAAGTTGCTATTAAAACTAGAAAACCAATTACTGGATGGGACGATATTCCAGGTAACATAATAAATAATAGAGTCTATTTCTTAATAGAGTTCAGATGTGGTTTGTAAGATTTATGGAGTAAAATGTTTCTTTTCTGAAAATGTCGTCATTTAATTGGTGTGCTTAAATTTTAAATGGTATGCTGTTGGTATCCTCTCCACAGTTATTTATCTAATATTTTCTGACTGGGAGCCAAAGAGCTACTTTATGTGCACCCAAGAGCTTGCATATAGCAAGTGCAATTTTTGATCAGCGTTCTTTTAAAAGCATTCCAAATTGCTTTCGAAAGTTCCCTCAGTTTAAAAGCAGCATGCTAAGTGGGGTAGAAAGCTACAGTTTGGAAAAAAGGAAAAAGAAAAGAAAAAGTCAAGGCACACAGAATTAATTGGGAGACATCCACTTATAGACTCTCTCTCTCCTGTCCTCTCTTCTCCTTTCTTCTGCAGCCCTCACAAATCTCTGGTGGGTTAGGACCCGCCAGACCATATATGAGGGGCACGTAGGGAGCTATGAAGGAGGAGAAGCAGGAGGTGTCCATTGCATGAGCAAATGCCCTGCACTATATTTCTGGAATCAGTCAAGTTGCAGCTGAGTCTTTTTTGTGATCCGTAGTAAAAGTATCAAAAGTTTTAGATGCCTCCTTTGTCGTTGTCTTATATACAATTAACAGTAACGTTTCTTATTGCAGAAATAAGCTTTTAATATTTTTCTTATAATAGTATTTACTATATTAGAAAAGTGCTTGAGTTTTATTTTATTATACAGTGGTCCCTCGACTTACAAAGTACTTGACTTACGAAATTTCGAGTTACGAATGAAAAAAAATGGCCGCACGCTTACGTTTTTTTCAACATCCGAAAGGAAAACCGTTGTGGTTTAGATGGGGTTTTCTCGACTTACGAATTTTAGATGCGGTTTACTCAACTAACGAATTTTTCCGTTTCCAATGCATTCCTATGGGAAACCGTTTTTTTCGACTTACAAACTTTTCGACCTACGAATGTGCATTCGGAACGGATTAAATTCATAAGTCTAGGGACCACTGTACTTTGAAATTAACTGGTACTTGTATTGAAATTAATGTTTACTCGTATTGGTACTTGTACTGGGCTCAGCTGACAATTAACAGTCAATGAATCAATCTTAATCTCCTTTTGATTAGATTTTCAGTATGGTTTCATTTGAACTGAACACTCCCCAAATAAAGCACAACTTGCCAGTTGAATTGTCTCCATCATGGAATTCTGATTTATTTGCAACCATCTATTAATATGTTGTGCTCATATTCTCCATGAAACTAATGTTGTAAATCACTCTTGTTTCTCTTGTCCTCATTCAGGCCTGTATAGAGCAACAATTTGATTGCCTCAATGGTGGAGTGTCAGTGTCGAAGAACAGCACTTTTGCTGAGGAGTTTGCACATAGTATTCGCACAATTTTTGCAAATGTTGAAGCTAAACTTGGTAATGCAAGATGGATTTTTTTTTATTGCACTGACATTATTGTTTGTAAAAGTTGTTATATTGTTTGTCTAGTGGCAGACTTCAAAACTATTCTTTTCTGTGTGTATTTGTACAAGGTGAACCCTCAGAAATTGACCAGAGAGATAAGTACGTAGGAATTTGTGGGCTGTTTGTACTGCATTTTCAAATTTTTCGGACAGTAGACAAGAAATTTTACAAATCGTTACTGGACATTTGCAAAAAGGTGAAGATTTTGTAATTTTCCTCTAATAATTAAATTTCACAAGCAACATAAAAAACCTCTTATAAAAATATAGTAACAGTATCTAGTTACAAGCTCTCACTAGTAACTCCAGCTTTAAAATAATTTAGCTAGGTTTTTTTTCTGTTTTCATAGTTTCAATTTGTTGTCCTTTCTGAATAACAATTATGTTTTGTGTATAGCAAAGGAACTGACAACATGTTATCTTTATAGTACTCAAGTTGCCTTGTCAATGAATGTTGCATTAATTTTCTTGTGATCAAAAACTGCTATTTTTGCCATTAATTGCAAGTGTGTGAAATAGGCAGCTACAGTGGTGCCTCGCTAGACGAATTTAATTCGTTCCACAGGTCTTTTCTTATAGCGAAAAATTCATCTAGCGAATCCCATAGGAATGCATTGAAAAAATTTTGGATTTTTTTTGCCCATAGGAACGCATTAATTGAATTTCAATGCATTCCTATGGGAAACCGCGATTCGCTAGACGAATTTTTCATAAAACGAATTCGTCTAGCGAGGCAACCTCCACTCGAAAAATCCTTTCATTAAGCGGAAATTTCGTTAAGCAGGGCATTCGTTAAGCGAGGCACCACTGTATTGCCTTTGATAATGGTCCTATTGATGTGTTATTCACATGTAGTATATTGCTGTGATTACTTGGAGCAGGGCCGCTTTTAGTTCCACCTCTTAATGCTGAGTCTCCTTCCTCAAACAGCCACACATTTTGTGCAGTTGTGTGAAGAAAACCCCTAGCATGTGAACGCCTGCTTACATTTAGGACCTAGTCACAATTAGGACCCCTGGTTGTACATGTTTGGGGTTTCTCTTCAGTCAGCTGCAGGCAGTGCATGGTGGTTTGAGGAAGAAGATGAGGAACCGAAAGTATGGCCTTGCTCTCATCAGTTACTGCAATGCCCTACATGTGAGTAATGCACGGGTTAATAACAACCATAAACAGTCCAATCTTAACCATGTTTACTCAGAAATAAGTGGTGGTTCCTTCAATGCTTCAAAATAAATTTGCCCAGAATTTCAGCTTAAATGAAACATTGAGAGGTACACCTGTTGCTCTGACATGGGCATAGATTCTGTAAGCCACCTTTTTTTAAAAAGCAAAACTGTTCTGTCCAGGGATTTAGCAGTGATTGCACTAAACTCTTTTTATGCCCATCCGCTGTTGAAGTAGCGTCCACTGAATTGGTGCAGAGTTGTCATACCTGTTCTAGTTGCTCTGGTACTCAAGAGATGAATCCTAAGATGCTATGGACTGTGTGTAGCTTAGTTCAGTCCCACTACCCCTCCTCCTTAATCTCTGAAACATGTTCTGATAATTCTGTTCCCTGTTGGTGCTGCAGAGTGTAGACTCGGCAGCAGAGCCTAAAATCCTACGCAAACATTCATGTGAAATGAAGTGAGATTACTTAAAACTGGGCTTAGAACTGGCCTGCTACGAATTATATCTTGAAATACCTATAGAACAGTCCTACATATTTGAATTTGGTGTAGCGAGTGCATGGTTTTCAATATCAAGCCTAATATGATATCTTTCTCTCCCCCCTCCATCCTTCATCCAAATGTTACTGTTGCTGCTCCAGGTGCCAGCTATTACACTTACAGCTAATATCATTTGGTTTGCTGACAACTTTCTCATTCAGAAGGTGCCAGCTGCTGCCAAGCTTCTGGACAGGAAGAATTTTCATTCCATTAAAATACAAAGAGAAACTTTTCTGCAGCAGAAGGCTCAGTCACTTACCAAGTAAGGTTTGAAGAGTAGGGAGATCTCCCCCCCCCCACCTGTATGGTTCTTACTCTGTGCATCAAAAATATTTGTAAACTGAAAAAAATAGAAAAAATTCCTTCAGTAGCACCTTAAAGACCAACTAAGTTTTTATTTTGGTATGAGCTTTCGTGTGCATGCACACTTCTTTCGTGTGCATGCACACTTCTTTCGTGTGCATGCACACTTCTTCTTTTTTTTTTTTATTTTACTTCGATCCAGACCAACACGGCTACCTACCTGTAACCTGAAAAAAATAGGAGCTGATTGACATTCCCGTTCTTTTCCAGTTATGAAAACAGCCAAGCACCCCTCTTTTGGTGGGGATTTTATGTTCCATGGCCATTGTATCCAGATAAAAGTATTCAGGAATAGGGGATTAAATTCCAGTGCTGAAGACATGTGCATATGTGTGTGTTTAGGAGGCACTTTATTCTCTTGAATATTCTAACCTATTTTAATATTACATATTTAAATGGTTTTAAGCTGCCCTGTGAAGGGTAGGTAAGATATCTAAATAATACAAATAATAACATTGTTACACTGGCTCAGTTTTGTGTTTTGGATTAGTCAAGCTCACCAAGCAGTTAATTTTCAGGATAATTTACACTGGCAGAAATTTGGCATGTCAAATTGTGATTTGCATTAACCATAATTCAAAACCCAAATCATTGTTTGGCTGCTATTTTTCACACAAGCACTCAGCTTCATAACTTGTCTCCATGGTCCAACAATCCCTTAAAGCAGAGTGATGGCTGAAATTATGTTGGGCATTGTGCCAAATCATAGCATAAACATGTATCAAACTATGGCCCTTGACCCATTGCAAACAATGGCATGTCAATTCAGATGTTTCAAACCACAGTTCAACTTCTTTAATATTGGTTAAAGATGTATCTGACTGAACCATTACATAATCATTAATTGTTTTCTCTCCAGAGAGATGCAGTCATATTACGTATTTGTGAGCTCCTGGATGATGAAAATGGAATCTATTTTGTCAAAGGAACAACAAATGGATAAGTTTGCAGAAGATCTCACTAATAGGTGCAACATTTTTATACAGGTGTGTGCTAGGTTACAAAGCAACATGGTTAAAAAATGCTGCTCTCTCTATATATAGATAGTTTACATTTCTTGAGTACCATTTACTGAAGAAGAAACTGGTGAATATAGGTCTATTACTACAATTGCTTAATAATGAATGTAAGGTTAATACATATAGTAATTTCTTTATACAGCCTAAGTAAATATATTTATGACTGGCACCATCAAATTAAATTTTGCTAGCTCTGCAATTTTGCAACTTTTGTTTCACAGATTAATAGGCTTGGTTCAGATATAATCCTAACACTGGCTTGACAAAGTTCTCTTTGTCACCCCACACTCTGATCACTGCACACACTCACTCATGTGACAAACCATAGTTTGCTGTTATATCAGAACTGGTAAACTATGATATACTTTTCTTGGTTGTAAAATAAGCACAAATCAGATTTCCCTTGTTTGGGTGTAACAGGCAACCATGGTTTCCTACAAGTTATAGAGGAGGGAAGCCCTAGGCTTACTCCAGACTCGTTCATTTACCAATTCTTCATTGTGATGTCTCAACCAAGCCATCTTTTCAAACAGGGAAATAGGGGTTCTGTTTTGTTTCCCTGTATCAGTAATTATTATTTAATGCATTTGTACGCCACCTTTTTCCCAAGTTGAGATTCACTAGCAAAAGCTCAGAGCTTCCCACATTAACTTGTGTGAGAAGCTTTATCAGGCTTCCCTGCTTGCTGTGTAACAATGGGGAGTGAAGGTTGGTGGTCAGCCTTGTGGTGATGTAGAAAAGGGGCTACCAAAGAAGGAATAAAACCACTTGCATTATAGAAATCGGGAAATTGATTAATAGTTCATGCTTCAGTAGGTTGGTACTTGTTTGCTTCTAATTCCATAAAGTTTAATTCAATTGTATTTTGAACAGCTGTATTTGTGTGTGATAGAACCAATTTTGGACACACAAAAATATTTATGATGCAGTAGAGTTGTAATGACGATTCACGTTCCACTCCCAATTTATCTCTAGGGTTTTCTGTACGCTTACAGCCTTAGTAATATCATTAAAACTACAATGAATCTGCACATGTCAATGCAGAAGCCAATGACTAAAACCTCAGTTAAAGCGTTGTGCAGGCTTGTGGAACTTCTCAAAGTAAGTTGCAATGTTCATCTCCTTGGTGACCCTAACATTTGCAGTAGTCCTTTTGCAGTTGTGTTACGACGTGTGTGCTTTAATTTATGAGCTGGAAAGATGGTAGACAAAATATGTAAACAATAATTCAGGCAAAGGATACTTATCTAAATGGTTTACATATCTCCAGAGCCATGCGTTTTGTGTCTCTTAAGTTTTATTTCTTTGCATCTTTTCTGGGTAAAATATATTTACTGTAATTTCTGAAACCGCTATAGGTCAGGTTCTCAAAATAGGGTGCCTAAGCTGAAGTTCTGTGCTAATACAATTGATACTCCATTTGCGGAACTTCTGGAGATATGGCAACCCCCCTCAGTATTGTCATTTTGGCACCTTTTGAAGACACTTCAGAGATTAGGTATTAGGACTGAATATGTTGCTCTTACTCCTGTTCTTACTCTTCCTACATAATACAATTATCTTTCTGCCTTCGCCGATCCAGTCACAATGGTTGTTTGTTTTGCTATCTGCTGTAAATGGTCCCATGTTCTTTTAGAGGAAGCATGGTTATAGATACAATCAGCAGCAATTATGCCTAATTTTAGTTGTGCCAGCGGTCTGTTGCCACTAGTGGTCTCTTTTAAAATGTGCATTTGACTGTGGTCTAAACTTTCATTATAGCTATCAGTGATGCCAGCATGATTTGTACTTGCTGACATAGCAGCAAATGTAGTATACTGCTTTTGACGGGAATATTAACATATAGTTGAAAGTTGATTTTGATGGAACACCCAGTATAGCTACCTAGTCAGAAATTCAAATTGTCTTTCATATTGAATTGAGCTGTTGAAGATTTGGATAAAGTACCATATTTTTCCGTCTATAAGACGCCCCGATGTATAAGACACTCCCTATTTTGGGGGGACTCTGATTTAAGAAAATGGGGGGGGGGAGATGGCCCCGTGTATAAGATACCTCCTAATTTTTGACATTTTTAAGGGGGAAAACTTAGCCTATACCTGGAAAAATACGGTAGTTCTCTGTATGGAAGAATAGGCAAAATGTGATTCAAATAACAAAATTGTGGTGTTAACTCTTGTGTTCTGAAATTTGGTCAACTGCAGGCAATACAGCATACATTTTACAGAAGAAGTATGATTGTCGCTGATTCAGTAACGCACATAATTCAGCATCTACAGCATCAGGCTCTTAATGCTATTGCTATAGCCAAGGTATGCAAAAAGTTTCAGTAAGTACTTTACTGTTCGGTATAGTTAAAATGAGTAGCTTTATCACAGTTGGGCTGCTTCGTTTATGCATTTTTAGTGATAGAAACCAGCTAAAGAGATCAAATAGTTGGGAGGTAAGCAGTGATGATAATCAAAAGGTAAAACAATGATGATAGCAGTCATATGCCATTATGTGAACAAGCCCCAGGTTCCTAGTGTGCAACTGTGAGGAGGAGATTTGAGGCTTTCTGTTTTTCAGTGGAATTCTGTTTGTCAATGTTATATGTCTGAACCTGGACAATCTGGTTAGTCTTAACAATGGTTTACTGAAACAAGCCAATTGACTAATATAGTTAACATCAACCACTGTTTAGGAGTCAAACACAACACTACACTGCAGTTAATTGAAAGTGAAAGCAAATGTTTTTGATGGCCCTTCTTATAATTAGTGCTAGAAGAGCCATGGTGATGGGGGAGACGGGGATTGTTTATATAATATTAAGCCATAGTTAATTGCATTTGAATGCAGTTAATGTATGTTTTACATTGCGGAGAAAATACGTATGGAATTTCATACTTACTCACATACTGAACACTTTGGCGAGTTGCCTCAACTGCGAAATTGATGTTAATGTGAAGCAGAACATGGGTGAATGATCACCAAAGGAGAGATTGAACACACAGATGATAATATGTATCACTAGGGATGTTTCCAGCTTAAACTCCATTGAGGTTAAAATGAATCTGTGCTCCGGCAGAAGTCCTGCATGTTTCAAAAGGGCTTGTGCAGAAGAGTCTCAGATAAACTGTGTTCACTGGCATCTTGAAAGCAACAAGGATATTCCCTAGAGTCTAAGCTAATCCTGGGTAACTTCAGGGTTGCATTAATGTGCCGACTATACTTAATTTGGGATAGGGGGAGGATACTTTGGGGATAGCTTTTCTTGCCAAAATTTGTGTAATATTTTGATGTGTATGATGCAGGGACGTGGTGGTGCTGTGGTCTAAACCACAAAGCCTAGGGCTTGCCGATCGGAAGGTCGGCGGTTTGAATCCCTGCGACGGGGTGAGCTCCTGTTGCTTGGTCCCAGTTCCTGCCAACCTAGCAGTTCGAAAGCATGTCAAAGTGCAAGTAGATAAATAGGTAACACTCCGGCGGGAAGGTACACAGAATTTCCGTGTGCTGCTCTGGTTCACCAGAAGCAGCTTAGTCATGCTGGCCACATGACCCGGAAAGCTGTCTGAGGACAAACACCGGATCCCTCAGCTAGTAAAGCGAGATGAGCGCGGCAACCCCAGAGTCGTCCATGACTGGACTTAATGGTCAGGCATCCCTTTACCTTTACCTATGATGTGTATATTAAATGTGCCTTAGCTCGACCTTGGTACCAAAAATGCAAATAATGTGGTAGACTCATAAATGTAATGCAACATTTGCTGTTGAATTTTCCATAAATACTAAACCCCAAATGCTCTCTTCTATGCTTTTTTAAATGAAGAAAAGAGTTATTTCAGACAAGAAGTACAGTGAACAGCGCCTTGATGTACTCTCTGCTCTTGTATTGGCTGAGAACACCCTCAACGGTCCTAGCACAAAACAGAGACGACTAATTATTTCCCTCGCACTCAGTGTGGGCACACAAATGGTAAGCACAACAGTTCCTTCCATAATTGCAATATTTATCATTTCTGTTAGCAGCAATCACATAGGCAATTGCATAGTCAGTGATTAAGGCACAGCCATAAAATTAACTTTTGTTGTTATTATTATTGGATTGATGATCTTGCATGTCTGTCTCCTCCTTTCCTTTCTCCCTTTCAGAAAACATTTAAAGATGAAGAGCTCCTTCCTCTCCAAGTAGTTATGAAGAAGCTGGCCTTAATCAGTGAACTTAAAGAACGGTAGGTAATACCACGGAACGAAATTCTGTAGACTTTCAGCACAATACACCACCTTCTTGACTCCTGTAGAGTGCTGTTCATCATCATATGTGAAAGTCAGGATTTTGTGTACTCAGTATGAAACTTGGCTTTAAGCACAGAGTTCAGCATCCTGAAGAACGATATTCCATTCTTGTTTCTTAAAAACCATTTTTTCCACCCCTGTGACTTGTGAACATCAGCTTGAAAGTGTGCTATATTATAAGTTGATTTCTGTTTGAGATCATTGATGTTGCAATGGTAATTCTTTGCTTTCTTTCTCAGTAGTAACTTCGCTCCTTTTCCCTTCTAGAGTCCAAGCACAATGTGACTGTTGCTTCTTGTATTGGCACAGAACTGTATTTCCAATCTATCTTGATGATGTCTATGAAAATGCAGTGGATGCTGCTAGGTTACATGTAAGTAAATGAAATAGACAAACTAGGAAGGTGGGTTAAACAAAACCATGGTTTGATATAATGGCTTGCTAATTAACTTAGGTTAGAACAAAGCACAGTTCCCAAAAGTCTTGCATAATGTGTAGTTGTGGAAGCCTGCAGAGGGGAGAAGGGTGAGCACACAAACTTCTGGTTTATTTGTGATCACCCTGAGGCTCTGTGAAGCAGTCCAGGGAGTTGTAATGGCAGTCAAGTGCACCCAATGTATTATTTCTATTGAGCAGCAGCCATGGGGATTAAATGCACTTTTCAAGCAGTTGTCTTGAGGATCCCTTCCCCTTCATTCCTTCTCTTGGTGCACTTTCCATGGTTTCAATCAGTAGCTGGGGAGAGGAGCATTGTTTACAGAGCTTCATATATGATTCTCTTTTAATGTTGACTGAGAGATAAGAGACAAAGCCTTAAGGATGACAAGCAAAGCAAAGCCATCTCCCATCAGAGAAGATCAGGAGATGGACAGCAAAGTTTTTCAAAATCTAATAGTTCCTTTTAAAAATTTCAATTCTGACTGTCTCTCACTTGCTCTCCCAATAATCAGCTCCCCTTAAAAATAAAGTTTAAAAAGAATTTACTGTGAGGGTTCTTCCAAAGGTGTGTTTTTTTAAGTGAAGGGTTCTACTACTGCAAAAAGTGTGAGAACCACTGACCTAAAGTTTAACTTTATTTTTAATTTTGTTTATTTAACAAAACGTATATATACCCCTTGATTGTGGTGAAACCTCTAAGCAGTTTACAAGAGTTTGAATGGTTTGTTATTAAGCTTGCTTGTTTCAACTAATCTTAGTTAAACTTAACCTCAATTTGGGATTCTGATGGCATTCTAAACTGTGATTAATCTAGAATTGAAGTGAAAACCTCCAATTTCTTTGTGCTGTGCTGGAGTGGATGGGGGAAGAATGCTCAGTGTCTAGGCTCACTGAGTTTTGTTCTGATAAACCATGATTTAGCATTATATCTAAATGTAGTTTTAGAGATTAATTGATGTTCAGGATCCTTTTAGCACATGCTGTTGCTCGGGTTCTTTATCAATTTGCAACTTTTTTTTTACAGTACATGTTTAGTGCATTGCGGGATTGTGTACCAGCTATGATGCATTCAAGGCACTTGGAGTCCCATGAAATACTTTTGGAAAGTTATGACAAAGAAATCATGGATGTTTTAAACAAGGTAATAATGCAATCATTTTATTTACTTTGAATGAAAGCAGTAAAGAGCAATCTGAGAATATTTAAATCTGCCACTGTTGAGGATTTCTGTTGGAATTCTCAAAATTCTTAAAGTTAATAGAAGCTCACATTCTTTATTGCTCTGGTCTCATTTTTCCTCAGTTATTCCTCTGCTTTTGTTTAGTCGTTTAGTCATGTCCGACTCTTCGTGACCCCATGGACCATAGCACGCCAGGCACTCCTGTCTTCCACTGCCTCCCGCAGTTTGGTCAAACTCATGTTCGTAGCTTCGAGAACACTGTCCAACCATCTCGTCCTCTGTCGTCCTCTGCTTTAGGTTTATGCTAACGTTTGTTGAGTTGTGGTTATGTACTTGTATGACAATGTAGTGTTTATATTACACTGCATATTCTAATTTCCCATTCAGTTGTCCCTCCTCTTTTCCTTTGCATCTTATGTAGATTTAGCTTCTTAAATCAATATATATATATATATATATATATATATATATATATATATATATAAACAAATTAACATACATAACTTACTGTTTACATTTTAAGTGACCAACAGTCACCAAACCTTTGGGGAGATTGACCAATATTTAGAGAGAGTGGGTTGTATCCAACACTGTCATTCTGTTTGTGCAACAGAACTCCTCCCTTCTCTCCTCTCATCTGTAGCCCCTTGTGCACCCTCAAAATCTGCTCCAGAGGGTTAGGGGATACTACTTTGTCTGTGTATCTATACATGCACAGCGTATATGCAATAACTCACTTTTTCATCCTAATGTTGAATTAAAAATAATCTAATTTAGTCCCCCTTCGGAGAAGGAAAACCATCTTTTTGGATCTCCTGTTTCTTTGTAGAACTATTTTATTGGGGAATAAATGTCTTGTGAAGATTAGTTTCGACCCCATGAAAATAGTGTTTGTTGTGACTTTTATTTGAGCAGCACCTCCTGGACAAACTATGCAAAGAAATAGAAAAGGACCTTCGCCTTTCTGTACACACACACTTGAAACTCGATGACAGAAATCCCTTCAAAGTTGGAATGAAAGACCTTGCCCACTTCTTCTCCTTGAACCCAATTCGTTTTTTCAATCGGTTCATAGATATAAAAGGTAGGCTTTTCTTAACGTTCACTTTCAAAGCTTGATACTTTTTCTATGAAGTAAAATACATCCCTCCTGTCTCTCTCTATGTACTTTTTTGAGGTAATCTGTCCTCAATATGCTGATATGATCAGTGTAGTTCCAGCAGGTACTTTTACTCAATGCATTTCTAATGTTACTTTATTTCTAGAGTTCTAAATAACGTTAGAGTTGGGATGAATATGTTTTCCTTCCCTTGTCCTCTGCCCTTTTCTCCAAGTATTCATTGTGAAAATGGCTGTTCCTTTCCCTCCCTCTTTTTGCAGCCTATGTGACACATTACCTAGACAAGACTTTCTACAACCTTACTACAGTAGCTCTGCATGACTGGGCCACCTATAGCGAGATGAGGAATTTAGCAACGCAACGCTATGGTTTAACTATGACAGAAGCACATCTTCCTAGTCAGACTTTAGAACAGGTACCTCGTGTTTATGCTAGTGTCTATTTTTTAAAAACAGGATTTTGTGACTTACTGAAGTACGGTACTTAACGCTTTTGGTGTTTTTGCTTTTTAAAAGTTTCAGATAACAGCAATTATTTGGATTATTTCCAGACGTGATGTAGTTAAATTGCCTACTGTTTTTTCAGGGCCTTGATGTTCTGGAAATTATGAGGAATATTCATGTATTTGTATCCCGCTACCTCTACAATCTCAATAATCAGGTGAGGGCTACACTTTAAAAAGCAAATCTTCTTGCTGCTGATTTCCATTTATTAGCTATCATAATTATATAGCAATTGTTTAATTGCAGATCTTCATTGAGAGAATCAGCAATAACAAGCATTTGAACACCATAAATATCAGGCACATTGCTAATTCAATTCGAACACATGGCACAGGAATCCTGAACACAACTGTGAGTATTTTGTGTTATTCCCAGAACAGCTGCTGCGCTGGCATATACTGACCTTTTATTTAAAACTGCATCGTGAACAATACTGTACAGCACAAGCAGTTGGAGGAAAGTGGTTTCACATGCTGTGTTAATTAGAGCACAAAGAGTACATCTGTGTATGTAAGAGGGGCAAATTTTAAAATACTCTGAGAAAAAAAGATGAGATTAAACAATATGAAACAAGCATTTTCATTTTTCCAAATTATGATAGTTCATAAATTTGTGTCTGCAAGATGTCACTTAACAGTATTTTGCAATGGTGATATAAGTATGCCAGCCCAGCTCCTTTCCCCTCTCCTTTCCACCTCATCCTAGTGTGGCAATTTCCAGACAGTAAGCTGAGATGCAGTAGTGTGCAGCAAGGGGATGGGAATATATTTACATTATCCTTGTTGTCTTCTTCTGCACAACTTTAAGGGGATAAGTTATATGTAAGCCCCAATTCCTGATGAGACTTTTCTCTCCCATGTCCTACTGTGTTTCCCTGAAAATAAGACACTGTCTTATATTTATTTTTCCTCAAGAAGACACACTATAGCTTATTTTCAGGGGATGTCTTATTTTTTATTACATGTCCAGCCTCACCTCTTCCTTGGCGCCCTCCAGAACTGCGCCTATTACCATGTCTTATTGTCGGGGTATAGCTTATATTGTGCAAATGCTTAGAAATCCTGCTACGGCTTATTTTATGGGTATGTTTTATTTTCGGGGAAACGGTATTTAGGATTCTTTGTCCAGCTAAGAATGCCTTCTGCTTTTCACTTACTCACACATAACTTCAGATTAACAAAAGCTCAGAGTAACAAAACATATTGACTTGGGTGGGACTGTGACATTATAAGTTCTGAGTCTTGGGACCAGGGTCACAAGTCACTGGGGAAATGTCTTCTAACAGGGGGCATCAGTCTTCTTCATACTGTACTTTTTCCTACTTTTCTTCAGGTAAATTTCACATACCAGTTTCTGAGAAAGAAATTTTATATCTTCAGCCAGTTCATGTATGACGAGCACATCAAATCCAGATTGATCAAAGATATCAGATTCTTTAGGGAAGTTAAAGATCAAAATGACCACAAGGTATGTTGTTTGTGAAACCATTGCTAAGAACTACAAGATTGATTGATAGTTGATTTCAATCTCTCGAGATAAACACTACCCATTTAAATATAATTATAAAAGCCTGGTTTCTATTTTCCTTCAACGCCACTCCTTCTGATACTGAGTTTGGATTCTATCCAAAATTGTATCCCTGTCAGGATTGTATCCAAAATTGGGTCACTGGGAAATGAAGAGGAATCTTGAGGCTTGGAAAACCCTCAAATAGCCTAATGAATTCATTGAGTAACCACAGAATTACTCAATGATTGGAAAAGAAAAATGGAACATGGGGATAGAATCTGTGCTTGGAGGGAGGATCCACCTATTCACACACACCTACTCATGTTAGGAAGGAGGGTAAATTGTTGCAGGTTCCATTTACTGGCCTAAATGCACAGAAGCAATATATGTCTAAAATATAGTTGTGCATCTCTCTTTAGCTGCAAAACTCACATTTTGAATGTTCTAAAATGTTTTGCAAGGTAACGGGTCTTACTAAAATGTGGTTCCAAGAGAGATGGATATTTGCTTTCGAACTGTACATATTTTGGTTTATATAGCATGCTAGGGGTTACTATTTTAGAAGAACAAAGGTGTTTGGGTGTTTGGAAAAATACAATGGGGCTGACAAAGGTATTTCAAGTTACTTAATGTATTTCTTCAATCTTAAAATATTTTTTCTAGTACCCCTTTGAGAGAGCAGAGAAATTCAACCGAGGGATCAGAAAACTTGGAATTACACCTGATGGACAAAGTTACCTTGACCAGTTCAGGCAACTAATAAGTCAGATAGGTATGAAAATATATCATAAGCAGTATATTGAGATATATTGCTAGAATCCAAAGAGCTATCGGGTGGGACTGGGCATACCTAATGGGCTTGTTTACATTTTCCCCTTGGAACAGCAGTTCCCATATTCTATCACTTGGGAAGTTCCCTGTTTCAAAAGTAGCTTGTCAAAGGGGGCAGGGTAGGTGTCCAAAAAACACAAGCTTCCTTTGGCCCAAGGAAGTAATTGTGTAGTTCAGGGGTGGCCAACTCCCAAGAGACTGCAATCTACTTACAGAATTAAAAACTGGCAGTAATTACTGCCCTGTTTTTTGGGGGGGTTCAAGTCAAAGTTGTTGAGCTTTTTTAGGGAGGAGGAAAGCCCCGATTTTAGGTGTTTTGGAAAAAGAGGAACAGCCACTCACCAACAAATCGCTAGGGAAACAAACACCCTCACTCAGTAAACTCAATCTTCCATTCAGCAGATCGTGCCACAATGGAGGGTGGGGTGAAGGGGCTAAGGAAAGGGACCCAGTGATCGACCGCGATCTACCAAAACCTCCTGGGGATCTACCAGTAGATCGCGATCGACCTGTTGGACATCCCTGGTGTAGTTCTTTCAGTTCTGAAACCTAAAATGCTGTTCACTTTATTAAATTATGAAAGACAGTGAGCACAACCTGGCCAAAACAAAGTACAGTGGTGCCTCAGGTTACAAACTCTGCTAACCCAGAAGTAGTACCTCAGGTTAAGAACTTTACCTCAGGATGAGAACAGAAATCACACGCTGGCGGCAGCAGAAAGCCCCATTAGCTAAAATGGTACCTCAGGTTAAGAACGGTTTCAGGTTAAGAACGGACCTTCGGAACGAATTACAGTAATACTTCCGCAAATGTCCACCTTGCCTAGTGTCCATTCCAGCGAACGTCCACGGCAAACCCGGAAGTACTGGAACAGGTTAGCCGCTCGCACATGCGCAGAAGCGCAAACCGCTCCGTGTGCGTGTGCAGATGCGGCGCTTTGCCCTGCATCCTTTTCAGCTAGCAGCCAGGGCTCTGGAACGGATCCCGGCCGCAAAACAAGGTACGACTGCAAGTTCATAACCAGAGGTACCACTGTACTTTGAAGTCTAACAAATTGCAATGGACTAGATTAATTAAACACATTGGCTATACAGTGCTTACATCTTTCCAAATTAACATATGGAAAAATATGCACATTAGTCTTCACTATAACATTCTATAAAGGGCACTACTTATGGTTGCCAGTGTATTCTCTCAATATGACTTGTTTATTTACAAATGAAATAGTATTGGGGGGGGTGATGGGGAGATACAGCTTTATCAGATGTCTCCAACAGGTTTTAACTTTCTAAATGGACTTAGTGCCATTAAATTCTGAGTGCTCGGTTACTTAATTTCAGGTACTTACGTTTCTTGCTGCCTATATATTTTATTTTTAAAGGGAATGCCATGGGCTACGTCCGAATGATAAGATCTGGTGGACTTCATTGCTGTAGCAGTGCAATTAGGTATGCAACCAAAGATTTCAGCTTGCTTGTCTATGCTTCTGTGAAGCAAAGAGGGGAACCTGTATCCCACAGACCACATGCACCTCTAACCTATTTTCATGCCACCCCCCTGGTCACTGCAGGCCCACTGTTGCACTGTGTACCATCTCATGAGAATCACCTCTTCCTGCATGAGGTGTGTGTGGATGTGAGAGAGACTGGCTGGCAGAGAACTGCAGAGCTGCAAACTCTGCATGTGTTTAGCTCTGGCTCCACCCACCACTAGTATGCAGGTTATGCTGAGGGAATCTGGCCCATGACAGGGAAAAAAAGTTCCCCATCTGTGCTGTAAAGCCTTTGCAGCTCCTTTTGGTTCTGTTTTTCCTTTCTGTGGCATGCCTTGCTGTTAATGCATGGGTATGGGTCCTACACTAGTGCGCATGTGCAGCACTGCTGCATGCAGTAGTGTGCAAGTGGAGGAACTGCCAGAGTTGTTCTTGTTCTGTACCACAAGAGTACGGTGCTTACAATAAATTCTGCTAGCCTGTTCAGTAAATTTTAATTTGCTTATTTTATATAAACATTTTTTTCTGATGAACTTGACATTTGAAGGTTTTGATGAGAAATACGGTGAAGGGGGAAGGATACAGTCGTACCTTGGTTGTCGAATGCCCTGGAACTCGTACGTTTTGGCTCCCGAACATCGCGAACCCGGAAGTGATTGCTCCGGTTTGCGAATGTTCTTTTGGAACCCGAACGTCTGGCGGGACTTCCGGGGCTTCTGATTGGCTGTAGGAGCTTCCTACAGCCAATCAGAAGCCGCGATTTGGTTTTCAAACGTTTCGGAAGTCGAATGGACTTCTGGAACAGATTCCATTTGGCTTCCAAGGTACGACTGTATGTCTTCTCAGATTTGGATAGGGATACAGTTTTATTTCAATCAAATCTGTGTGAGGTTATATATAGATTCAATGTAAAGTATTATGCAAGGCTATCCTCTCTATAACTGAGCAATCTTGATAGTTTGCATACACTATGTAATACTTCCCCCTCCGCCCAAATCATGCTCATCTTTGCCCTATTCTTTTCCCCCCCTCTTGGTTAGACTAGAAAGCCATTCCATGGGATTTGTGAGCCAGAGAATCAAGCAGTGTGGAGGTCAGAGTTCTTTTTTAGAAAGCAAACCTTTGGTCATAGTGTAAAAATAAAAGCAAGCTTGTGATAAAGATCTGAACAGAAGTAATGTAAGAAATATGAAGCTTAAGTTAGCGTTTTTATACATATCATGATATGTAATTGTGAATGAATGAATCACATATGAAACTTGTAGGTTTGTTCCTGATATTGAAGATATCATTAATTTTGAAGAACTTGTGAAAGAGGAAGGTCTTGCTGAAGAAACACAAAAAGGAGCCAGGTAAGCTTACTTGATGCATCGACAAAATTCTTGCAAGAACTGTTCCTTTAAAAACCGCCTCAAAGCATTTTCAAGTGTATCCCTGTTTTACAGGCAACTGGATTCTGTACTTGGTGATCTCACACGCAATTCTGCAGAAGGCACAGAGTATTTCAAAATGCTTGTGGATGTGTTTGCTCCTGAGTTTCGCAGTTCAAAGAACATGCACCTACGCAACTTTTACATAATTGTTCCACCATTGGTTAGTTTTGATCTTTCTTGGTTGGTTTAAACGATAAGCCATTTAGTTACATGTGCAGGATGTGCTTGTGTTGAAATTGGTAATTTTTTTGTAAGGTTGCACTACGTTTTATTAAATCACCATATGAACTGCCCCTCTCCACTAGGATATGGGGGGGCGTGTTATATGCCATTGTTGTACTGATACCCATAAAAAGCATGTCCTTTTCATGTAGAAAGTTACAGGCTGGACCGTTACCTGAAACCCTTTAACAAGGAATGCTAACACGGCTAGGAAATACTTGTGTCTGAATGAGCAGATGGGACACCAAGTGACTGGCTAGATGAATAGTTAATCAGACTCTGATATTGATGTAAATAACCTTGAATAACAAATATTTTTTAAAAAATACTTCTGCTCCCCCCCCAAAAAAAAATGCTTGAGGGGATTTGTAATATATATATATATATGGAGAATGTTTAAATACTGCTCTAGAAGGGACAGCTAGCAATTATTGTATGAGAACACCACATTCTGTCATGGGCAACCTTTGCTCCACCAAACGCCCGATTTGAAAAATCTGGTGAGACTATCAGTCTGGCCAGCGGTGGGGGGGGGGGAATCATATTTGACTGACTGGTAGGATATGCTCTGAATTTGAATGAATTCATGAAGACCTCTCCTCAAGTAATGGGGTGACATTGAGCTCTGTCACCCAATATGCCTGGGAGCTAGGCAGTTACCTGATAACTTACTGCCTTTTGGAGCAACTCCTTGTGTCTTGTTTTTAGGCTCTCAACTTCATAGAGCATTCAATCGGCTGCAAAGAGAAGCTGAATAAGAAGAACAAAGCTGGTGCAGCTTTCACCGATGATGGTTTTGCCATGGGTGAGTTCAGGAACCATATTGAGTCTTCTTGCATGGGTAACCATCATAAATTGCAGGTTTTGAGGTTTTATATGGAAGGGGACATAGTTCAGTGGTAGAGCACATGCTGTGCATGCAGAAAGTCCATGTTTAATCCCTGGTTTTTCCAGTCAAAAGGATCTGGGCTAGTGGAATTGTGAAAAGGATATATCTGCTTGAGCTCTTGGAGAGTTACTGACAGTCAGAGAACTGTTCTAGGTGGTTCAGAAATCCGACATGTATGAAGTATTTTCATACATGATCATCTATAGCTCTCAGCTAAGTGTATTCAAAGTGCACCCGACAAGATAGTTAAACAGTGGTACCTCGGGTTACAGACGCTTCAGGTTACAGACTCCAATAACCCAGAAATAGTACCTCGAGTTAAGAACTTTGCTTCAGGATGAGAACAGAAATCACGTGGCAGCGTCAGCAGCGGGAGGCCCCTTTAGCTAAAGTGGTACCTCAGGTTAAGAACCATTTCAGGTTAAGAACGGACCTCCGGAACAAATTAAGTTCTTAACCCGAGGTACCACTGCACAGAAAAGATGCATCCTTAGCTAGGTGGTCGGTGTGCAGTGTTGAGGTGAGGGGAGAGGGGAGAGAATCGAGTTTTCCCCCATGGAGTTACCTCAGCGGATAATGATTGAGTAGGCTTTGCTTTCTTCAATTTGTAATGGATTTCGCAAACATTCAAGTGCTTCTGGCAAATGTTTCATAGGTGAAGTTTCTTCTCTCACACTGTAATTGAGCAAACAACTGCACTCACTTGCTTAAGTGGACCCAAAGCAGACTGGAAAGAGGATTTTGAAAAAATGTCCCCTTGCCATCCTTTACAAATTTTCACCATACAGTGGTACCTCTACTTACGAATGTAATGCGTTCCAAACGCACATTTGTAAGTCGAATCCCATAGGAACGCATTTGGAGAAAAAATTCGTAAGTCAAAGTAACCCTATCTAAAAATTCGTAAGTAGAAAAAATCCTATCTAAACAGCATCCAAGATGGCGGACAGAGCTCCATTCGTAAGTAGAAATATTCGTAAGTCGAGTCATTCGTAAGTAGAGGTACCACTGTACTCTCTTCCCCTATGAGCAGAGGCGCAAACTTGATCGTGAGCCTTCTGTGGCAGAAAACCAGCTATTTTAAAAATGTAAATGAATAAATATTGACACGTACCACTGTATAAGAAGCATACAACTCTGAAGACTTGTAGAGAGGGAAAAATAGAGCTGGTGAGAAGATGATTCTGATATTAATGATCAAAGGCCAGTTTGAGGTACATGCGCAGAATATGCTTGAAGAATGGGGTGCTTAACTTGATCGACTTTTTTAATCTGCAGGTGTAGCTTACATTCTGAAGCTTTTGGACCAGTACCAAGAATTTGACTCTCTCCATTGGTTCCAGTCAGTTCGGGAGAAATACGTGAGAGAGATCAGAGCGTTAGCAAAACAGCAGAATGTTCAATCAGGTGTCCAAG
The DNA here is from genome assembly GCF_963506605.1 of Zootoca vivipara. NCBI lineage: Eukaryota > Metazoa > Chordata > Lepidosauria > Squamata > Lacertidae > Zootoca > Zootoca vivipara. Next base: position 48,457,488 of record NC_083285.1, on the reverse strand, counting down.
ATGAAAAACTGCTACAGACTATGAACCTTACTCACAAGCGACTGGAAGTTTGTTTGCAGGTATTAGTCTCTGTCAGAACGCTGGCTAGGAAAAGGTGGTGGGAGGCTTAAAATAAAATTATATATATATATATAATTTAAGAGTAGGGACCCAGGTGGCGCTGATCAGAAGGTCGGTGGTTCGAATCCCTGCAACGGGGTGAGCTCCCGTTGCTCGGTCCCAGCTCCTGCTCACCTAGCAGTTCGAAAGCACATCAAAGTGCGGGAAGGTAAACGGCGTTTCCGTGCGCTGCTCTGGTTCGCCAGAAGCAGCTTTGTCATTCTGGCCACATGACCCGGAAGCTGTCTGCGGACAAACGCCAGCTCCCTCGGCCTATAGAGCGAGATGAGCGCTGCAACCCCAGAGTCGGACACGACTGGACCTCATGGTCAGGGCCCCTTTATCATTTAAGAACATATAAAGCTGCCTTGTACCACATCACATCACCCATGTTGCTTGGAATTATCCAGAGTTCAGGGCAGGAGTCTTCCCCAGCCCTACTTAGAAATGCCAGACAGCAAACATGGCTCCTTTTTGGATAACAAAGCTATGGCTTTCCCCCTAACATTTAATTAATGGGCATCACACCTGAATCTATCCTTCAATGTAACCCTGTAAGCGTGAAGAATAGGCTGCAGTTAGGCAGAGAGAGCGGCAATTTGTACATGCTCCGTTACAACATCCAGCCAAATGCATGATTTATTACTAGCTGATGATAAACTTAAAAATTTAGATTTGGAGTTGGGGGTCCTCAAGAAGTAAAGTGTGGGGATTCCAAATGTGAGAAGTCTTGAGAACTACTGATTTTTGAGTAGAATTGAGGGGGACGGGAAATGGACCTTTACTGGCGTGCTGCTTTTTAGGACAGTGACATTTGTAGCTGACATTAAGTTTATGGGATTATAAATAGTTATTGTGGAAAGGAAAGGACTGCAGGATATATATATATTATTTAAAAAAAACAACCTGCAGAGGAAAAGTAGAAATGACCAAATTACTAGTAATGTGTCAGGTATGAAGCAAACTTTGATTTGAAAAGTGTAGTTCTGCCTTTCCCCGCATTTGATCTATTAAAAAAACCAGTGCAATTGATAGTGTAGATAAAAACTAGGAAGCACTGTAATTGTTATTTAGCGGGTTTCTGGTATCGGTGCACTTTAATCAGGTACTGTGAAGATTCTCGTTTTGTGGCATGCTAAGATTTGCTGAGAATTTCTTTAATTTTTCATAGGAGTTTGAACTGCTTTATTTCTCACTAAGCAGCGCAAGGATCTTTTTTAGAGCCGATAAAACTGCAGCAGAAGAAAATCAAGAGAAAAAAGACAGAGGTTAGTTTTAAAAAAAATCTTGTCTCTGGGAAAGTCTTGTTTGTGGTTTTAAAAAAGCATTGTAGAAGCAGTGCTTAGAATATAAAATTTGGAATATAAAATTCTACCTCTTTTGTATTTCAGAAGAACTTGGAAAAACAAGCAATGGGGACCTGTCCAACTCTAGTTCTACAGATCCTGTTGTGAAATGACAGCCTTGGTATGCCTTTTGGTTCTGTATGATGTAATTGTGCAGCCCCAAATTTGTAAAAGTGTACTGGTGATCACTAAGAATAACAATTACGCTTAAGTTGAAATTACTCCCTGTGTTCTGCAGATCTTTTGGCAGTCTTGGAAAAAATGTTCATTTCTTTAAATTGCTCTCATGTTGCCAGGGATAATATCACACTGGTATTTAGCACTGTGGTATTGGTCCCTCCATGATGTGATTCCTGATTACTAATATGAGGAAGTGGTGTTAGCTGGGCAGAGCAGATTTTTTTTTGAGGGGGGGGGGAATGGTGCAGAACAGTAAGAAAACTGGTGGATATTGGCATGATATTTTAAACAGACTATATATATGTATATAGCTTAAATTCCATTAATATTTCATTGCTTTTTAATCAATTCTGTCTGTAATCCACTATGTATTCCTCAGAGAATAAGGTGGTATATTAATAAATATATCATCATCATCATCAGGGTGGCTTTTAAGATAAACTTCTGCTCTACCAAAATTGCTAGTTTGAGCAAAAAGAAAAGCAGCAAAACTAGCAGGTAATTGGTGCAGCTCTAGTTAGACAGAATGAAGTGTTTACCTGCTATAGCTTCCTTCCTGGTTTGTAAGGAATCACTATTGTATTTGCCATCTCTTATTGCAAAGGAAGTTAATATGAATTGTTGGAGCTGCTTAACATGTTTAAATTGTTAAAATACAAACAAAATATGCAATGCATCTTCAACTCCTTTTTTGCTTTCTGTTTTATAGACATATAGAGCAATGGTGATTTGTTGAAACAGATGGGACCAAACTGGCATAGAATTTTTCACCTTCTGAATCTGATAGTGACCCAGAAGTGCCATGAACTGTAGAGTAATCCATACTCTCACAACTAAAAAAAAATACAATTCATCTTTTCTGTTGACGTTTCACTGAAGTCTGTTCTTTAGCCTAATGTATGATTTTTGTCAGGGAGATTTCGTGTCTTATTTTGATTCAATCTTTTGCATTTGATTTAACCACAACCTTGACATTGCAGTTGCTGCTTAATTCTGTCTATATTCACTTCAGCACTAATGTCCCCATTTAAAAATCTGTCATAGTTCATAGACCTTTGGAATCCAAAGAACATGCCAACTTAGAGGGCCAGTCTCTGTCTTTCAGAGACTGACACTGTACAAACATGTAAATTTAAGGCACTTCTCTGTTATAATAAACATTCATTGCCATTTCTGCTTTTTTGGCCTCTAATTTGGGAATCCTTAGTTTAGGGCATCCCATGTGCCTGAATTGTGCAGTGCTAACCAAACTAACATGGTCTTGGTGACTCATAAAAACAAACATCTGTAGCCTTCATTGGGGTCTAAACTTATGTATATATTCACAGAAGCAGAGCATGTACATATGTACAGTCCAATGGCTTTCTTTGTGAATATAGAATGGTAGTTAACTGCACTCTGAACATTTTACATCATGTAAACCAATTTAATAGATGAACAGTTTTAAGTCTTTAATGTGACTTCCAGTTTACATTTTATTTTTTTTGAGCAAGTAGTAATACATTCCTTCTGGTGCCATGGCATAGGATCTTATTCTTCATCACACAGTATGTACATGTGATGGGTTAAAATTGTGAATACCTGCAGCTATGTTAAAAGCAAAAACAGCGGCACTAAAAAGATATGGAGGTACTATTTTTCCTTTACCCTTCCCCATCTTTATATGCTGTTTTCAAACATGAAAACAACACCTATGGCCACTTTTTCATAGGCTCAGTTTGCAAAAGCCAGAAATAAAGGGAAGTCGTATTTTCAAATTCTTATGCATGGTTGAATTGTCAGGATCTTCCTCTTCATGAATTAACAGGATGTGGACCTGTAAGCCTCTTCCTCTAACAGAAGTCTTAAGTGAAGAACAAACCCCAGGAGCATACATTTTGTAGGCTTAAAATGACTGTTAATACGCTTATCTAGCCTAGCAGGAGTGGTAAAATGGGTCAATACAACAATGCTATCATAATACTTTTTGACTGTGCACTTGTATGTTTTGAGTCGTGCTACATGTTGTCATTGATGTAAATTTGACCAGTCCCATCTGATTCTGTTAGTTCAAATTCTCAGGAAGGAAGGGGACCAAATATTAACATGTCTTGCTCTAATTCATTTTGCAAAACCATTTTGTTTCATTATCTCAGGTTTCTTTTGTTCTGTTTGATATTCTGTACATACTGTTAATAAATGTAACTTTGGAAAAGTGGATTTATTTTACTTCATGTGTACTTAGTCTGAGACTGGTTTTAGTTTTCATAAAGCAGCTAAAAAGTTTCATCTTTCAGATGGCATATTGACACCAGAAGAGGAGTCTGAGATTTTATAGTGCAAACGCTATGGTTTCATGCTTAGGAAGAGTTGTTAGAATGTTTATGTCCTCTTTTTTGAAGCCAGGACAAGTTAAGCAACCATAGTTCCAAACATTCACACCGTTCAGTTTAGTTCAAATAAGACTTTACTCTAGCATTATTGCTAAACAGTTGCATTGCAAAATATGGACCCTGTTTGTTAACATTAAAACATATTTTAACATTAAAAATATCCACCACGGTCAGGGAATCAGGTGAACTTCATTAGATCTGGCTCTGTTCTTGAATGTTACTTGGATTTAAGATAGTAAACCCAGAACGTCTCCCACTACAGTACTATTAACCCCAGAAGCATCAATGTCACACTGGTAAGATCATACAGACAATATTAGGCTTAGATTGGTCCTTGTTTGGAGAGCCATGCAGCCTTGACACCGGCTTTCTTTTCTAAGTCGCACAAGTGCATCTCAGGCTGCCTCCATCTAGGTTATAAACAACCACCCCCACACTGAACTGGGCTAACTCTTGAGCAAGCCTCCTTTGTGTTAAACCTAGAAGGGCACTAACCCAACCTTGTAGATCAGCATGAAAAAGAAAAGGTTTAGTTGGCTCATGTGAGCGGCTGAGACTTATGAGGAGGTTAAGGCATGTAGCTGCTAGTCTACCTGCCACCTCATTCTAGGGCAGAGTGCCTGCTTTATTGAATCTACAAGTATGGTCCCTGCAAAAATGGTAGGCACTTGAGATATTATCTAGAGTAAGCTTTCAGTATTAAAGTATAAAAATAGATAATAGGAAAGTGATTTATCAAATAGATCTGTAAACAGCCTAGCTCAAAATAGTGTTCCTGTTAACCCTCTTAGAAGTACAACAGAGCCTAAAAACTTCACACAGAAGCAAACACATTTAACTATCACTGGTAGCCATCAGTAAGTGACCATGCTCGTTGTTTGGAAATAATTTCAAAGGTTGTCAGTTTACCACACCAGAAATCCAGACCAAGCTTATGCCTCGGACTCCTCCTGCCCATCTCCCTGTACTGTGTTGTCCTCTTCTGACTGCTCATTCAAGAGCACGAACTTCCCATCATTGGTTAGTGGCACAGATGACATTAACTGAGCTAGTGCTTCCGGATCCTATAATGAAAACACGACGAGAGTCAGTGGAATAGTTATCCAACGGCCTGCAATTATCTGTCATTGGGGGGGGGGCTCAGTTGTTCTCAGCAACCTAATCCGTTGCCTGCTTTTAAAACAACACTAGACCACACTGCTAAAATGAGTTCTAAGTCAAGAGGATAGAAACAGTGAATTGACAAGACTAGATTAAAGCAAGCTTCATTCCACAGTGAGGATCCTTGTGTGCTTTCGATTGGCTATATAGTATGCTGCAGAAACAAAGTTGAAATTGCAACTCATTTTCAATGTGCTGACACCCAGGCGCACCATCTATGTGGGGCTGTGCCCCCCCCCAGTTCTGTGGCAGCTGCACAGCACAGGTGTGCATTGCATGGTGACATTGCACAGTTCTGGGCCCCCTCAATCACAGGGGCAAGGCGATGTACCTCCCAACACCTATTTATAGCTAAAATGGTATTTGTAAACTCTTTACCCTACTGAGTTGATACTGTGACATTATGGGTACAGCATGCTCTGCTAGTCAATGTGTACTTGAAAAATGCAGAGAAACTAATAGTTAAGGCCTTTGTCATTTAATTTACAGTATTTTAAATGCATTTTATTTAATGTTGGTGCAGAAACTTGCATTTCTCAATATGTACAGGAAGACCTGAAATGGATCCAAACAAGTAACAGTAGAAGAAAAACCCCAGACGGTTAAGGTTTCTGTTTGGGTGGCAGGTTAACACACAACTGGAGGCCCATACTTAATTTACCTGCGTTGCCTCTGTCATGATTTTTTTCATCGTCCACATTCACTTCCTGCATCTGTCCCATTCACTGTATTGTTCTGGGATCCCCAACATGGCCTCCTGCCCCTTACAATTTTTACTTCCATGGATATGCTGCCCCTCTTTCCTTTCTTTTTAAAAGCACAGCTGGTACTGAACTGGCTGGAAAGCAAAGTGCTGGCACCCAGGCACCCATCAGATGCCAGAGTTCAGGCTTGAAAGCAAGATTCAGTACTGAATAGATAGGAAGAGTGAAACATTACCTTGCGAGCTTCAATGATTTCTTTCCCGAGGTTTATTGCATAACAGATCTGCAGAAGAAGCAGAGATCGGCCTTAGGAAATTTTTCTGTTATCCTATTCTGGTTAGAGCACCAGAAAAGCAGAAGCATGTAAGCTGAGACCAGGGCATAGGCGTTGTGGAAGTTTAGCCAGTTGCTTGCCAAACATGTATGGCAAAGAGTGCAGTACAAGGTAATAGCAAATAAACTCTGGTGTTTCTCTTTCAGAATCTTATTTGTCTATAAATGTGGCCACAACAGGGTTAAGCAAGTGGGCATGGATCAAGGGAATTGCTACGGAATATTTGGGGGGAGTGTGTGTGTGTGTGTGTTTGCAAACTAAGCAAAGCAAATGGACTCTACTCACTAAATGCCCACTTATGACTTATTATGGATGACTACAATTAGAACAAAATGTATTCTAAAAACCATGCAACGAAACGCATCTCCAGACCTTTTCGCCTTCGGTGTTACTCTCAAATACATAAGCGCTCATGGACTCTTCGCCTGGGGACTCTGAGATGGGAACCACAAACCCAATCAGTCTCTTGTTTTCTTGATGAGCAGCAAATTGTGTCACACTGGCAAGTTCAAACTGGAAAAACAGATTTCACAATTTTAAAGACTTAGTAAGCAGGTAAACATTTAACAACTTAGCATTTAAAGCCTTAACTGACAATTCTGTAGTGTGAGAAATGGAAGAATATACTTACACTTGTCCTCGTAACTTGTGTTTGCGGATCTATTAATCTGTTGTTAGTGTAAAGGGGAAAAAAAAAGTAGATTAGATCCCCTTCACAAGATTTAACGTCTGAGAAAGTACAGGAGCCCTAATCTGGCTCAAGAAAGTTGGGCCTAAAGCTGACACATCTTCACATGCTACTTGTGAGAAAAGGAAAAGTGAGCAGAGATGGCTAGATGCCCTTAACCAGTTATGCCCTTTTTGAGATTACTCCATTCCCACAACTGGGGAGGGGCGGGGAGGAAGTGTTCCTCTTCCATTTTTCCTCTCCAACAAGCATTCATCATTCTGTGGCTGCTAAACATTCTCAGTCTTCATTGATCTCTTTAGTTTTTAAGGGTTGCCCCTTTAAGGTCTCCCCTCCAATCCTTAATTATTCTAACCCTTCAGCAAGAATAGTAGCCATTATCCTCTTCTCTGCATTTATTCCCACCCACTCCCTGGACTGTATATGCAAAAGCACACACACACACGCCAGACCTTAAAAGTGCAATATGAAAAAGCAACGTGATCTATTATGTCATGTACTATTATGTCATGCCACTACGCCTCATCCTACAACAAAAAGTTTCCCTTCCCTGTGGTCTTTAGCCCTCCACATGTTAGGTGGCAGCTTGTTATTCCTGACCACTAGCCACGGCCGATAGCGCTCCAACAGCACTTGAAATGTTACCAGTTCAGTATCACTGTTGAGAGATTCTCTGATTGACCCTTCCATCCTAGATATGCTTCCTTGGAAGCAAGTATTTCAGAAACTAGCGTTATCGCTAACAATTGAAGCTGGATTCAGTGAGAGTTACTTCCAAAAGAGGTAGGGATTAAAGGTGCTGTAGCCAGTGAGAACTAGGAGCTGAATCCTAAAATCCTGTTTGGGTTTTTGCTGAGTCAGTAGCATAAAACACCATCAGATTGCTTCTTCACTCAAACTAATCTAGGTCAATCGAATCTAGGTCAAACTAATAACTTTTGGCAGAAAGCCAAGGTCTGCTTCTACCTTAGCAACAGTGTTTCTATTGGTTGAGGTTCAACACTGAGACTTGTTATCTGTGAAAGCCAGTTCAGTATGTGTGTGGTGAGTGTAGGAGAGAAATTGCTGTATAGGTTGAGAGAGAGACAGAGAGGAGAGGATTTATTTTGCTTTGCTTTGTATATAGAAACTCTGTTTTCTTTTATTTTAATAAATCCTGTATATAGTTTATTCTGCGTCCAGACGTCTAGTCATTTTCAGTTACTGCCAGAAGCTTCCGGAAAAACCTGCGCAAACTCTGCTGTGTTCAGGCTGCAGTCACACCTGACACTTAAAAATTCTAAGAGATCCTTGGATCCAGCAAAGGTCCCTAATAACTAGGGAAGAGGAGCTATCCCTTCTCACATCAGTCAGGGACACCTAGGCCTCTGGAGGGACACAAGGGAGCAGGACATCAGCAAAGGTTATCTCCTCCCACTGCCCTTAGCAAGTACAGTAATACTTGTTCGTAACCCGAACGCGACCTGAAGCGACATTTTGCGCATGCATAAAGCGCTATTTTTGCGATTTTCGCGCTTTGCGCATGCGCAGACCGCGCCCCGCTTCTGCGCACGCGCGCGGGGCGAAAACACTTCCGGGTTTGCGCAGTTCGTAACCCGAATTGTTCGCAAACCGAGGTGGTCGTAACCTGAGGTACGACTGTACCAAGAGTACCCTTTTCAGGAGTTCCAGCCCACTCACAGAATCAGCTCACAGACCTCAACATCAACGCAGATCATGCAGAAGAAGAAAGCAAGCGAGGAAGTTTTGCTTACTTCAAGTCGTTGCTGGTGACCAAGAGGTGGGATTCCGTTGTACGGAAAATGTTGTGGATGGCCCGAGCTGCTAGCACCTGCCTCATTGCTTCGTAGATCACCTCAACCGTGTGGTCGGATCTGACCGCCATCGATCCTAGAAAGCGGACTACAAACATCTGCTGCAAGAGCGAATCTGGGGAAAGGAAATAAAAAAAGAGGACAGAGCAACTTTCTCCTAGTTTATCCTGTTTCTCGAGTTAATAGGACATCTGATCTCTCACACACACCCGGTGTGCTGCTTTCTCTTCTTCAACATGAATGTTCTCATGGCAGGTTCCAGTTTATGGATGCTCACTTCTTCCCCCCCCCCCAATTTTTTTTAATTACTTTTATGAAAACAAAACAAATAACACAACAACAAAAAAGAAAACACAACATTACAAACAAAAACAAGAGCATATAAAAGAAAATATACCTTTCACAATTTTTCATCCTTTCTAATCATTTTGGGGGTGACTTCCTCATATCCCCCCCATACTGCGTTTCACTGTATTTCAACTTTAGCAATTTCTATTTCCTAACTTTTTAAACATATTTTATATCTATCTATACTTATTTTAAATCTAACCATTAACTATAATTATTTCATATTATCCTTAATCTTAAAATAATCTCTAAGACTACAACATTATACGCATTTCCAAATCCATTTCAAACTAACTAATATTGCAATATTTCTTCAAATAATCTTTAAATTTCTTCCAATCTTCTTCCACAGACTTTTCTCCCTGGTCACGGAGTCTCCCGGTCAGTTCAGCTAGTCGCATATAGTCCATCGTTTTCATCTGCCATTCTTCCACCGTTGGCATTTCTTGTGTCTTCCACTTCTTTGCTATCAAAATTCTTGCTGCTGTTGTGGCTATGGATGCACACTTCTTGATTTCAAGCAGTGATGGGAAAGTATGAATGGGTCGCAGATCTAATCCCATAGGGTAGAGATGCAGAACTTCTGGCCTTCCGTGTATTCTTGGACTCCAACTCCCATCATCCCTAACTACTGGCCAAGCTGGAGGGCACTGATGGGAATTGCAGTCCAACAACAACAAAGAGTGCTACAGGTTTCCATTATCACCTTGCCCCCTGCTTGTGAGCATTCAGAAGCATTTGGCCATCTGCAGGAATGGGGGTTGGTGGGCATTCTTCACAAGACAAACCAGGGATGGGGAAACCTGTGGTCTTCCAGATGTTGTTGCCCCAGCCAGCATAGTCAAGGATGGTGGAAGTTGTAGGCTAGCAGTATCTGGCCACAAGGTCTCCCCTCTTTGACACAGACCATGGTCCGACCTAAAAAGTGGAGCTTGGGGCACCATTTGTGACTGAAGAGAGTTTACCCCATGGATCAAATTTACAATAGACCTTGTAATTTTAGACAGCTTTGGGGCTCAACAAGACTGAAGTTTATGAACAGCAATCCCCAGAAAATTCTCACCTGCCTCATCCTCTTTCTTGTCATCTTCTGACTCTCCAAATGGGTTCGTGCGCCTGTTAAAATACACACAGGGCGGGAGTTAATGGCTACATGGCCAACCTGAGAAAATGAGGCAAATGCAAAAGGGAGTACTTTGTCAAAATCTCACTGGCTGTACCTGCCGCCCCTGTTCTGATCCAGGAACTCTGTTGCGGGAAGCACAATGTCAAACTGAATTGGCGTTCCAGGTGCAATTAACTCAGTGGGTTCTGGAATGCTGGCCGGCTCGTTTGGGGCTGCCCAGTCATTCTGCATCTCCACATTCTTCACATCCTGGCTAAAGCAAAAGGAGAGAGACAGAGAAGATGGCCCCATATGAGAAAGAGAGTGCTGTGAGAGCTGGAAGGGAGGGGGGATTCCTAGAAATGAAAACCTGGGTGAGTGAGCATTCAGTCAGGGTCTGAGCTGACATTTAAACATCCTCGCCACCAACCTCCAATTTTGGATAGTTAAAATGTGTTTTAAACAAGGAAATAAGACGTAATAATCAGGAACTAAATCAGAATGCAAGGGTGGGGTGGGTGTGTCAGCTTTTACAAGACAATCCACCTGTCATCTCTTGATGGACATGTGGATTGTACTGCCCACCTGTCAAAATCCCTTGTGCGGGGTTCCTGAGCACAGAGAGCCAGCTAGCCACCTAATGCATTTATGCAACCTACCACCAACTGCCTCGATGCAATGCACAACAAAATAAACAACATCAATATTATAATCACCATACAAGAAAGGAAAAGATGAGAATCCGAACGATACTTCTGCCTGGGCTAAGATGAATTGAAAGAACACAACCCACTGAAATAAGGCACCGGCAATGCATCTTTAATAGGTGCTGGATGTTGTTACTGTCTGCACTCATCTAAGACCTGTAATAAGGGTGTTTACCCAAACTTGGGACTGCTTAAGATCCAGTTTGCACATGAAACTGCATGGTGCAGGTAGCAGTTAGCTACCATGTGTAGATTAGAATGCAACAGCTGAGCTATCCATTCAGGAAACTTATGGTACAGCCTTTCATGTAATGGACCACTTCAGAACACAGTGGGGGAACACTTGCTCCCTCTGTCAAAACCGCGATGCTTGCAGAATGCTATTAGGTCAAAAGACTGGGCTTCTTCCTGACATGCTAATTTTCTTTGCGCAAGGAGCATCCAAACATTTCCAGACTAAGATGGCAAAAATGTTACCTGGGGGGTTGATTTTCCTGCTTCTTCCCAAAGCTTGTGATTGGCGTCACGGCTTGCTGCGCTGTCTGATTCAGCCTGATGGCAACGGCCTGAAGCAAAGCAGAGGCACAGCCTTAAAGAAAGTTCTGCGATATTGCCCAAGCAAACATTGAATGGGAGATCCTATTGTATTTGGGGTGGGGGGCTTGTTTGAGTTATCAAAGCATTTCATTTCAAAGCCTACTCACTTCAGGATTGTCAGTAAGATAGATCTGCCGAGAGATGTTGTTGATTGCACATATCCACTAGAAGAGGAAAACGAGAAAGAGAAACGCCAGAGATTTCAATTTAGTTCTGGAATTTTAATTTCTTTAGTAGAAACAAAGCGAAACAAAGTGTTTACCTCCTCATATTCTTTCTTGCTTTCTGCCTGAAGGGTTATCCCTCTGTAAAAGAAAACAAAAACCACCCCATCATTTTCTTTCTTTGCCCCATTAGAGGATTTTAAGCAGAAACTACATAGCCAACTAACAGGCCACCTACATTTCTATTCAGCTACCTTGGTGGAGCTAGCAGAAGGCAGTGCAAGGACTCCCAGAAGCTCAGCGGAGCTTCCCCCCCAAAATTTTCTTAGGTAACTGGAGACCTCCCTAAAGGTGAGGCTTATGCTCAAGGCAACTCAGTTAATGCAGCCAGACTGAAGGATGCAAGCCTTCCTTTTGGGTAGGGTAGTTGTTCCCTAGCAGAAGCCCCAAGACACATACGCTTTCCCTGTAGGAGTGGTGATCTGAAAGCAGTAACGTCGGTCTTCGCAGTCGACTGCCATCACAGAGCAGTTGTCCAGATCCTGGATCAGTCCCCCGGCGACGGCTCCCCTGGGCTGGCACATCAGGTTCCCACCTTGAGTGAAGAAGTACAGCCTGTCCCAAGTTGTAGTCACCAGGCCTGTTTTGCTGTAGGAAAAGACCAGAGCTTCGATGTCACCATCACACCAGCAGCAAAGCAGCAGCATTCACTCCCTCCTCACGGCCAAAAAACAATCCTTTTGGGAAAGGGAACTGAGCAGTGTGTGTTTTCTAAGGTCAAATCCCACCCACCACCTTCACCGCACACATTTTAAGACTCCCGCTATCTTTTTGTAATGTCAACAAGGCATCTTGTGGGACTTGAATTTTGTATTGTGGCAGAAGCATGTGCAGGCACTTTTCATTATCCCACAGTACAAGGGACATCATGACGGCTACTAGTCGCTGCTTTGACTCTCTTTTAGCTCCTTGGTTTTCTGGCACTGCTGCATCGTACATTTTGGGAGGAGGGGGCATGTGATTTGCATATGCAGAAGTCAGGTTCAATCCTTGACAACATCTCCAGGGTAACAGGAAATTTCTCAGCATCAGCACTTGAGAAAGACATGGAGAGGGCAGGCGAGAGTTCCGAGGTCCAGAAAGGGAGGCGTGGAGGGCCACATAACCCCCCCCCCCTCAGAGCTGAGGTCCTTGATGTAGCATTCTACTTTTAGGAACCTTAGGTCCCAATTTTGGAAACCCACCGAACTAGCTAGAGTACTAGCCCGTCTACCATGCTAGGACATGACTCCCTCCCAGGAATCTTCCTTACTTTCTAAGGTTAAGGTAGCCAGCCTTCTGAATCAGGTTTCTGTTGATGAGAGGCGACGCTGCGTCGAAGTCAGGCGTGTACACTGATTCGCCAACCGAAAGCAGATCTTGCTGAGATACCCGCATAGCTTCTGCCTCAGTGTCCAGTTCTCCCTGTACACTACAGGAGAGAATAAACATCAAAACACTTCATGGCCATAGCTTGCTTGCTTAGGCTGTCCCCGACAAATGCAGAGCATACATTTCCTTTCTCTTCTTTAGAATATTTGATTGGTTTTATAATAAAATGGCATAGACGAACTGCACAAAACCTGCAGAGCGTTACACGCACACACCAGGAACTGAGCAGGAACATGGTCAAATAATGGGCTCATTGAATGAACCACCACAAAGGCTTCAACTATCTGTGACACATCTTCTCCATACGTAAGCATGAGTGGCGGGAGGCCCGACATGAACGACCCTTCTATTTACCTAGCTGATACAGTGGAACCTCGGTTTATGAACACCTCGGTTTATGAATTTTCAGTTTATGAACGCCGCGGACCCATCTGGAACGGATTAATTCACTTTCCATTACTTTTAATGGGAAAGTTCGCTTCAGTTTATGAACGCTTCAGTTTATGAACAGACTTCCGGAACCAATTACACCCATGTTTCAGTTTATGAACGCTTCAGTTTAAGTACTCCGCGGACCCGTCTGGAACGGATTAATCCACTTTCCATTACTTTCAATGGGAAAGTTCGCTTCAGTTTATGAACGGTTACTCCGCAGACCGTCTGGAACGGATTAATCCACTTTCCATTACTTTCAATGGGAAAGTTCGCTTCAGTTTATGAACGCTTCAGTTTATGAACAGACTTCCAGAACCAATTGTGTTCATAAACCGAGGTACCACTGTATATGAGAACCATACCTTGTCAAAAATGTGTTTGGTTTCTCAACACCGCTTCTGCGTTTCAATAGTTCAGAAAGAGTCAGATCCCAAGCTTTCCCTCACCATCTCATCAGAGATACACAATATCATAGAATAGAATCATAGAGTTGGAAGAGACCGCAAGGGCCATCTGGTCCAACCCCCTGCCAAGCAGGAAACACCATCAAAGCATTCTTGACATATGCCTGCCAAGCCTCTGCTTAAAGACCTCCAAAGGAGGAGATATATTAGTAATACTTTGTTTAAAAGTAGTAACAATTTATTAAAATTTTCATATTTATTAAATGATGTAAACAAACAATTTATTAACAATTAACTAAAATTTACATGTTTCTCCAGGCACTTAAAATGAGACAAGCGGAAATGTAAGAGGGCACTTTCATGTGTGTTTTTTAATCCTAGAAGCAGCAACATGGTTTTCTAGATACACTTGCATCCTCTGGCTGCCAGGCTGGTGCGAGACATTAGGAAGAACTTCCTGACAGTAAGAGCTGTTCGACAGTGGAATTTGCTGCCAAGAAGTGTGGTGGAGTCTCCTTCTTTGGAGGTCTTTAAGCAGAGGCTTGACAGACATATGTCAAGAGTGCTTTGATGGTGTTTCCTGCTTGGCAGGGGGTTGGACTGGATGGCCCTTGTGGTCTCTTCCAACTCTATGATTCTATGAGACTCGGAATAGGGGCTCTTTGGCATGGTGACAACGATAAGGCCCCTACTCCCTAACCAGGACTGCGATCAGCCCTGGGCACCACAGGCTCTCTCTGCCATTGCTCTGACAGTCACAGCACCACTCACTGTCCCCCACTGGGCGCCAGGCAACACTTCAGTCATGTACGGTTAGCAGTACTTTTGAACTGGAGCGAAGCTGGACTCCCATTCAAAAGCAGCCCTGCTGCAAAATTCACTGAAGGCTGTGGAAGGCGTCACATCTGGGTCAGGCAGGTGAGGGGTCCTTCCAAGCCATGGGGGCCCCTTGCCAGTGCCCCACCCGGTTATGACTGCTGGTGTCAGACCTCATGGTAGCTGCCAGTCACAGCAAACTCATTCTCAGAAACGGCAAAAAAGAGCAAACAGGCAAAAGCAAGCTGGAACGATCCGTTACCTTTCAACCATGCTTGAGACTGAAGATAGAAAGCTGTCCATCTTTTTGGTGAACATCTCGGCTCCCTTCTTAAAAAATTTAATCTGAAAAATATAAAAAGAGGGAGAGCACACACTACTCCTGAATATTTTTTTGTTGGCAAACTCCTTGCAGTAACATGGGACACTGGGGTTTATATGATCCAACAAACTGGTCTTTCATACTGGGAGTCAAGGAGTTGCTGGCTAGGGAGCAGGGTATATCAGGGGCAAGGAGAACTTTGGCCCTCCAGATGTTGCTGAACTCCCAACTCCCATAATCACAGGCCGTATTTTCTGGGACTGGTGGGAGTTCAACAGCATTTGGAAGAGCAAAGATTCCCCATCGCTGGTCTACGTCTTAGAAAGAGAACAAGACGTGAACCCACAACAAAATGTTGCTAGGTATAGGACACTCTGCTTAGGGTCATTTCCAGTCAACTGAACTGGAATTCAGGATTATAATTCTAGGATTATAGTTATTATTGGCACCTGTCTGTCTCGGGAGACAATGGAGGAGTTCGCCTTCAGGGGTAAAGTCAAACCGTTGGAGAGTCACAGAGCCTGCTGTGGCTGTAGAGACTGATGTGAGAGACATGTTTTGTTGCAGCTGGGGCAGATGAAGGCGCCTGGTTTTGCTGCTAGAGGTGCGCCAGAGCCCCCCTCAGTGTTTATTTCTCCTCTGGTCACTGCTGTGGACACACAACCTGACTGTCTGTCTCCAGGCACTGCAGTCGTCTGCAAGGGATTCCCACACGGCACGGTTGATGTGGTCAGCCTTCATGTCATGTTTGCAGACAGCTTTAGTGTCAGGGACTGGACTGAGGGGGGCGAGACTGAGGAGGAATGGTGGAGACCGTCCGTCCGTCCCCGTCCCCCCTGCTCCACCTGAACTTCCCAGAGAAGAGGAAGGCAGTAATGAATTACAGCAGTGGTTTGAGGAAGGTCACAGCTCAGAGACTGCTGAACAGAAGAGTTGGGAGGTGTTGGGAGAAGAGAAGGGGAGGCAGAGACAGAGCAGCCAGCTGACACGTTACCACTGGAGAGCATATCTGACCCCTCCTCCTCCCAGAACTCGGCGTGCATTGAAAGTTGAAGAGCGAAGGACTCAGAGACAATTAGCCGCTGGCGGCCACCGTAAGGGAAAGTGCTGTTGCTAGGAAGGGAGCGTGGAGCTCAGTTGGAGCAACACCATTTTTAGGAAAGCTGCATTTCCTCGTCGTTCTCTGTGAATTATTGAATAAATGGCTCTTGTTTTGGGCTGCCCCAAGGGAGGGAACTGATTTCCCCCAAAGCCTGACACTTTGTGAAACGGACCTGGTGCTTGAAGCCAGCTCCCCATAACAGCACATCCTTGGGGATCCTGCCATCGTCCATTCTGTGAACATGGAACGAGAGTGCTTTAAATGTATGATGTGGATGCAGCCTTGGTCCGATGTGTCAGGGAGCACTGGGTTTGTCCTGCCAGCAGTTTTTAACTGAACCAGACAATGCTCAGTGGTTTCCAAACAAGCTCAGCTGCAGCGAAGAAGGGTTTGCGGCCCAAGATGCTGCAGCTAGGGACACGTACCTGGGAGCGCGTGTATCCCAGCATGGGCTCCAGCATGGCGATTCTCTTGCGGTACTGCAAAGCATTAAGGGCACAGTAATACTGTAGCGACGAGAGATGCTGCTTCCTCCGGGCGCTGGCTACCTCTTTGGCAACTTCCGCCTTCAGCTGAACGAAAAAAGGTTAGCAAAGGAACAGCAGATGAGCCATTGCAGGACGGGGTCAGCAGTGCATTGAGCAGCCAGTTAAATGACACCCAAGTGCCACTGAAATCACTGTGACTATACTACTACTACTAATTTATTATTTATATCCTGCCCAATAATAAGCAGGTAATTAATAATAATAATAATAATAATAATAATAATAATAATAATAATTTCTTACTTATACCCTCCCCATCTGGCCCGGTTTCCCCAGCCACTCTGGGCGGCTCCCAACAGAATATTAAAAACAAGATTAAACATCAAACATTTAAAACTTCCCTAAACAGGGCTGCCTTCAGATGTTTTCTACAAGTCAGATAGTTGTTTATTTCCTTTACATCTGATGGGAGGGCATTCCACAGGGCGGGTGCCACCACCGAGAAGGCCCTCTGCCTGGTCCCCTGTCACTTCACTTCTCAAAATGAGAAGGCATAGGTGCCAAGTTCCGGATTGAAAAATCCAGGATCAGCAGCGCCGCAGCACCGGAAGTCGCTTCTACACACTTCTGGACATGCGTAGAAGCGACTTCTGGCGCTGCAGACATTTTGGAAATGGGCACAGCGGCATCGGAAGTCGCTTCTACGCATGTCCAGAAGTGTGTAGAAGCGACTTCCAGTGCTGGCGCGGCACCAGAATAACATGGCCACCGGCAGGAGCGCCGTAATCCAGGGGAATACGAGGTATTTTGCTATTCGGGACACCTGTGGGAAACGGTAAGAAAATATGGGGGTTTCCCGGGGAAAACGGGGTACTTGGCAGCTATGCCAGAAGGCCCTCGGTGCTGGACCTCAGTGTCCAGGCTGAACGATGGGGGTATATTGGGCTGAGGCCATTTAAGGCTTTAAAGGTCAGCAACAACACTCTGAATTGTGCTCGGAAACGTACTGGGAGCCAGTGTAGATCTTTCAGGACTGGTGTTATAGTGATTCATTATGAAGGTTGGGTGTCAATAACAGTCTGTGCATCACACCCTTCTCAGAATTGTACTTATCATGTGGAAGACGTATATACACCATTCACCACATTGGAGTTATTTGCATATGCATAAAAAACCCTTTAGCATTCTTTTCCCCCACCCCACTCCAAAAACCATCTCAAACATCCTATATAAGCATTTAGGAAAGGGCAATGGTGAAGTATCTACACACAAAATACTCCAGGCTGAGCCCTTGTGATCTCCAGGGAAGGCTAAGGGTTTGTCTGAAATCTTGGAGAGCTGCTGCCAGTCCGAGTAAATAATACGGAGCTAGATAAGGCAGCTTCTTATGTTCACAGAACTGTACCTTGTTGAGGACTTTTCATTACATAAAATTCATCTTATCAAATGTGCCAAGATGTTGGAGTATCTTACCTTTTCATTCTCTCTCTTTTTGGGTAGCCTGCTGTACTTTGCCATGGAGACGTCATGTTCTGCAAGCATCGAAGGCACAGTTTAGCATCACCACTCATGCACACCGTCAGCAAAAGTGCAGTCAAATGAAAGACCAATGTGAAAACATACCATTGCTGGCAAGGCTGAAGAGATCCTTCAAAGTGCTTACTTCTAGGAAAAAGCAGAAGGCAAAAACAAAGGGCTTGCGCATTAGTGCAAAGATTCAGTGAAATGACCAATTAAAACTTTGAACATTCACAGTGACCTTCTTCACAAATTCCACTGCAACTACTTGACTTCATGCAAAGAAACGTGCAATGTATTTATTTCCTTAATTGGCCCAGAACTGCTTCAGTCAATTGTCCTATGTTGACATTATGCAGCAGAACAGTGGCAGAAATGGGGTTGTTTCTTTTGTAGACATTTAACTGGACTAGCAATCCTCCCTGAACAGTAGAAACACCACAATGAATAGGGATGGAGAATGGTCCTCCAGCTGTTGCTGGACTACAACTCCTATCATCTCTGACCACCAGCCATGCTGACTGGGGCTACTGGGGGCTGGAGCCCAACAACACTAGCAGGAAGACCACCGGTTTCCCACTCCTGGGTCTAGAAGCTGTCGCCGTCGCTCAGGTCTTAAGCCCTAAATACAGGGCACACTGTCCCATCTAGGGCAGCATCCTGT
This sequence comes from Zootoca vivipara, assembly GCF_963506605.1. Classification (NCBI taxonomy): domain Eukaryota; kingdom Metazoa; phylum Chordata; class Lepidosauria; order Squamata; family Lacertidae; genus Zootoca; species Zootoca vivipara. The sequence goes on along the minus strand of NC_083285.1, from coordinate 48,438,689 downwards.
TCTCAAGGTGGACATTCAGATGCCCACAGGAAGCCCAGTAGCAGGACCTGAGCACAGCGGTCCTTTTCAATTTGCCATGTCTGCCAAGCTTACCCAACCTATTTCCAAATAAACATGCATGTGCTAGCACTTGCAAGCCCCATTGTGTTCAGCGTGTGGGGTGGCTGTTTTTAAACTCCCACGGAAGTCCACAAAGGGGCGTAACCTTAACTAATTTTCTTTAAGGTACGAAAGTTGTCTGGAGTGCAAGAAGAAAAAGTGTCCCTCTCTTCCTTTGATTCTTACTAAGCACTCCTAGTCCCACCTAGAAGATTTACCTGTAAGGTCTTTTTCACGGAACTGGATGATGGGGAGAACCATGGTGTCTGCGAGCTGCTTGGCCAGTTCGGTGTGCAGAATGTTAAGCTGAAAGACAGGAGGGCAGCCCCTTCGTTTAGAAGGCAGCAATAACATCCCCGGTACCCTATATTCACCGTCAAGTGCTTGCATGGAAAACCAAATGTGGCTCAGTAGGGCTGACAGGAAAGTTCAAATTTGTGCTTGACTGTGGGAACTTTAAAGCCAGAATGGGGACATTGTTGCCTTCCAAATGTTGCTGGACTCCAATTCCCATTGTGCCTGACCACCATCCACGGTGGATAAGGGCTGATGGGAGTTAGGGTCCCATAGGTTACTCACCCCTACTCTGAAGTACAGTTCCCTCATTGCAAAAAGTGAGGTTAAAGGGAACCAGACAGAGGGCCTTCTCGGTAGTGGCACCCGCCCTGCGGAACGCCCTCCCAGTAGATGTCAAGGAAATAAGCAGCTATCCTAATTTTAAAAGACATCTGAAGGCAGCCCTGTTTAGGGAAGTTTTTTAATATTTAATGCTGTATTGTTTTAATATTCGATTGGGAGCCACCCAGAGTGGCTGGGGAGACTCAGCCAGATGGGCAGGGTAAAAATAATAAATTATTATTATATTATTATTATTATCTCTGTGTAGTTAGTAATCATTATAGCAAAGTGAGTTGCCCAAATAGCTTTCTCTGAAGTGAGGAGCAGTACAGTACTCTATTAGAACAGTGGACCAAATCAATACCATCTGCTTATTAAGCAGGAGCCAATATATTTATTTGTTTTTCTTTAAATCCACACACATTCGTATATATTTAAAGAGTGTTTTCTTAAATTGTTTGAAGCCATTTGCTTTCAAAGCCAACCTTTTTTGGGGGGAATATGTTGATTCTTCAGTAGGGTTTTCCATAATAAATAATCCCATGTCGCTCTCAAAAAACCAACTCCAATAAGAAGGTATCAAAAACATTGATTTCCATGAAACATTCTTACGGGGAACTGTAATATCCACCATCTGGCTTTACCAGATTACATGTTAAAAATTCAGAACAGTCCATAGGTGAAAACAAGTCTGTTTACATAGATATTAGTAATAATATTAGTATCTGTCCATGCATCAGTGAGCTTTGATCACGGGGTGAGTCTTGCTGAAATTAGTTGTGGGCTGCCAAATACACGCGGCTTCAGGTGAGAAGAAATGTCTCCATTTCTCAAGATTAAAGAGTTTACTTAAGGAGAGGCTTTGAAACAAGACTTTATATTTACTCTGCAGCCTTTTCCTGCAGGCTGGACTGCTTCGCTTATGCCCTGGCAAAAGACATGACTCAAACAAAACAGCTGTCGTCACAATTTTCAATTTTCACAGTGGAGGGTATCAATTCATTATTATTATTATTATTATTATTATTATTATTATTATTATTATTTATTGGTATTGGCTTTCTTAACTGTGTGGCTGGACCTGTAGACAAACAAGGAGATCAAAAGGCAAGATTCCTAGAAAGTAGTTGCTTATGAAGACGGATCTCCAAACAGGAAGAAGTTCAAAAAGGATACTGACGAACTGGAACGTGTCCAGAAGAGGGCAACCAAAATGGTCAAAGGCCTGGAAACGATGCCTTATGAGGGAGGCTTAGGGAGCTGGGTATGTTTAGCCTGGAGAAGAGAAGGTTAAGGGGTGATATGATAGCCATGTTCAAATATATGAAAGGATGTCATATGGAGGAGGGAGAAAGATTGTTTTCTGCTACTCCAGAGAAGCGGACACGGAGCAATGGATTCAAACTTCAAGAAAGAAGATTCCACCTAAACATTAGGAAGAACTTCCTGACAGTAAGAGCTGTTCGACAGTGGAATTTGCTACCAAGGAGTGTGGTGGAGTCTCCTTCTTTGGAGGTCTTTAAGCAGAGGCTTGACAGCCATATGTCAAGAATGCTTTGATGGTGTTTCCTGCTTGGCAGGGGGTTGGACTGGATGGCCCTTGTGGTTTCTTCCAACTCTATGATTCTATGATTCTAAGAAGGGGACTTGATCAGAAGACCTGAGGCATGTTAGCAAATACCAGGCATGAAGAACCTTCTTCAGCCTAAGGGCCACAGTCCCTCTCGGTGGGCGAGGCCAAAGGCCAAAGTGGGCAGAGCCACTGAGGTGACTCTTACCTTTGGGCAGTCAGCCACAATATAGACACATAGGAGCCAGAGGTTTCCGCACCGTCTCCCCACCACACCTCTCTCCTTCCAGGAAAGCAAAAGGCATTCTAATCATTATTGTACAAGGGCACATTCCAGCCAGGCAAAGCCCTCAAGGAAGGTGTGGGCCAGGGCCAGGGAAGGGTGTCACCTGGGAAGGGCCCCAAGGGTTATTGAAACTCTGGCCAATGTAATCAGAGAAGATGGAAATATAAAAGGAATGATCAATGATCAAAAAGAGAAAATAAGCTTATTTGCAGATGACAACTTGCTAACAATTGTAGATCCGTTAGAAAATATGCAGGTAATAGAGGCACATTTGGAAAAAAAACTGGAGAAATAACAGGGTTGTGAATTAATTGGTCTTGTTTCAACACTACAGGATGGTGCTATTTTATATATAAAAAGCTAAGACTAAATAAGTACTTCCATGGGATTGTATGCTTGAAATCATAGAATGGTAGAGCTGGAAGGGACCCTGAGGATCATCTAGTCCAACCCCTGCAATACAGGACTAGGCAGCTGTCCCCTATGGGGATCAAACCTGCAACCTTGGCGTGGCATCAGCACCATGCTCTAACCAAATGAACTATAAGTCCATGTCACAGACGTAAACTAATTTAATGGCCACTCCCTCTCCTCAGAAACTTCAATTTCTGTGAGAGGCTGTGGGGGTACGGCTATCTCAGCACTCTCACCAAACTACAAATCAAATTCAAGGATCCTTTGGGCGAAGCCAGGACAGTTAGCACTGGTATAAGCAACAATATTTACTTCTAGTGTAGATATGCTCCAACATCCCTTGAATTGTGCATCTTGGCTGTGTGTGGTTAAGAAATGGAAACCAGCTGGAAAAGGGTGTGGAAGCCTAGGAAGAAAGAAGACACTGTACCCTGGCCCAATGAGGACTAGAATTCCCAGGGTTCAAGCCAACAGAAGAGATGTTCTGTGTCTCTAGACAATGGGTGGAGAAAGGGAAAGGGAAGACACCCCCTGACTGTCTCTGCAGAGCTGGAAATATTGCGTTATAAATTTAAGAGAGGCGCCAGAAAAGCCTCCTGAAGGCAAATGTAGGCCAAGAATTTTGAACTATCTTTTTACTGCATTTGTGCACAGACCAAAATGTCATTTTGAAGTACAAAGTGCATTTGAGCCAAAAAGAAAAAGAACTCCCCTCCCCCTTAAAGCCAATTCTAAATACTGGAAACGTTGAACGACGTTTGTTGTGCACTCGGGAGCTGTTATTTTAAGTCTGCCTAGAAATAGCAGAACTTCAGCAAGCTAACATGGGTTGGCATGTTAAGTCTGCTGCAGCAAACACACAGAAGAGAAGTTGAATTTATTATGGCAACAATCAGCTGGCTAGCACATATAGATTCACACACACACACACAGGTGCGTAGACCAGAGGTGGGAAGCCTGTGGCCCAACAAATGTTGCTGGAAATACAATTCCCATCATTCCTGATTGCTAGCCATGAATACTGGGCTCTGTGAAGACTCCACCTCTAACTGGAGGGCATCTCCTGCTCCCCACCCCTGGTGTGTAAGAGAGAAAAAGTTGCAAAGGGTGGGCCAAAAGGCAGAAAGATGCAGCCAATAACAATGACTCTAGCCAGAGTAAGTGGGTCCATCTTTAGGGTGCCACAACACTTTGCATAAATTTAACAAGAACTGCTAAATAAGATAAAGGGAACTTCAGGATTCTCTCTCTCTCTCTCTGTGCTTCTCCTTCGCCCCATCATTTTACGAGCAGAATAAGATGAGGCCTTTTCTACAGACTATATAAAGCACAAACAGGCCACCCTTCACCGCGCTCCCCCTTTGTAAATCTCAAGGTCGCCACAGCTTCAACGAGATAAACAGACACCATAAAAAAAAAACCTAAGACAAAACTTGCCGGCCATTTGGATTACCTCGTCCACAACTTTTGAAAAGTACTGAAGGGTGGATATCACTTCTTCATCTCCTTTACCCAGGGCAAAGTTCTGCAAAGGAAATGAAAACAAGATGTTAGGTTCCCAGTGCCTCCCATGGAGTTCTATGGGATAAACTAAAAGCAACCTGCGGTATTGGACACAGGTGTGCACCCTTCTTCCCTCTTGCCATTGGCAAGATGCTTCTGCGCCCCAGCTGCTGGAAACTGCAGGAGGGGAGAGAGCTGCTGTGCTCAGGTCCTGCTCACAGTCTTCCCACAGGCATCTGGTCAGGCACTGTGAGAACAGGATGCTAGACTAGGAGGACCACTGACCTGGTCCAGCAGGTTCTTCTTATGCTCTCCCCTCGCCCCACCCCCATTCTTACTCCAAGATGCTGAGGCAAGTTTGGCATCGCCAGCAATATACCTAAGCAAACCCCTTAGAAACTTTTCACCTCTACCATCTAATCTGCTGAACATGGAGGTTGCGTAGGGTAAATCAGGCGTACCTGTTTTTCGTACGCAAGAAGCTGCTTGGAGAGCTGCTGGGTTGCCAGGCACATTTCATTCTGCAAGGAGAAAAGGTATTTCATTACTAATGATCACACACCAACTTAAAAAGGCTCCTCTTGAATATTAGGCAGGCACTGTCTCTGTTGTCTTGCCAGCACCTTCCTCTTTCAACCAGGCGTTTTAAGCTGAGCTCTCTCCAAGCCTGCATCTGTACTGGAATTGTTTTAAAGGTTTTTTGTTTGGTTTGTTTTATCATTTGTTGTCTGCCACCCTGGGCTCCTTTGAGAGGGAGATCAGGATATACAAGTGAATCTCAGAAAATTAGAATATTGTCGAAAAGTGCATTTACTGTATTTCAGTAATGCAACTTATTTTTTATTTTTATTTTTACAAAAACTTTCTTTTGGAAATTCCACAGTAATAAAACAAATAGTTACAACAACACAAAAATAAACAAAAATAAATATCGCTATTACATTTCATTAATTCCATTCCATTTATAATTGACCCGCCTAACGACAAATAATTACAATTACAACAAATAAAGGCTTGACATATCTTGCTTTGCAAGTCATGCATCTATCTCATATATTGGTTTCACCTTTTAAGTTGCATTACTGAAATAAATGCACTTTACAACGATATTCTAATTTTCCGAGTTTCACCTGTAAATTTAATAAACAAACAAATGAATTAACAGTGCAATCTTATACATGTCCATTCAGATGTAAGCCACACCGAGTTCAGTAGGACTTACTGCAATGTGAACTGTGCGTCATACTGCAGCATAAGCCTCATTTGTAATCTTAACGGGCACTACAGTTGCCACCCTCTGCGTTTCAGATCATATTATTCATCAGGAGCACCAATATTTATGGACCAGCCTGCAAATTCCACACACCAGGTGGCTGCAGGGCCATGTGACAATTCGGAGGAAGAGAGGGGAACTAGCCCCGTTGTATATCGGGGGGGGGGGGGGGTTGTGTGGAGAGAGTCTCTTCCTTTAAATTCCTGGGAGTTTACCCTAGTGAAGACGTCACTTGGAAAAACAATATAACTCAGGTGGTTAGGAAGGCCTAACAGGGACTCCATTTTCTCAGGGTCTTGCGAAAGAACAATATTAAACAACAATTGATGACCTCCTTCTACCGGTCCACAATAGAAAGTGTCCTCCTCATATTGTATCACAGCGTGGTACGCTGGCTTGACAGCCACAGACAGAAAGTCTTTACAGAGGGTGGTGAACACAGCGCATGGTATCATGGGCTATCCCCTGAGCCCGCTAGATGACATCGCAAGAGATCGTTGCCTTAGGAGAGAGAGAAAAATTCTCAGGGACGATTCATACCCCGGCCAGCACCTCTTTAATTTTCTACCCCTGGGCAGGAGATATAGAAGTATAATCAGTCGTATCAACAGGCTAAAAAGCAGTTTCTATCTGTGGGCTGTTAGGCTGCTGAACAGAAAATAATGCAACTGACTTTTGGGGTTGGTGTGTTGTGCGACAAGCACACAGAGTGCAATGAGATTGTTTGTGGGGGGGAGGCTTGGTTAATTTCATTGTGCACAGGTTGTACATTGACAATAAAGGTATTATTATCATCATCATCATCATCATCACCACCACCTTGCTACAGTTCAAACTTGCATATACAGTGGTACCTCTACTTACGAATAACTCTACTTACAAATGTTTCTACTTACGAACGGAGCTCCGTCCGCCATCTTGGATGCAGTTTAGATAGGATTTTTTCTACTTACGAATTCTTAGATAGGGTTGCTTTGACTTACAGATTTTTTCTCCCAATGCATTCCTATGGGATTTGACTTACAATTTTTTTCGACTTACGAATGTGCGTTCGGAACGCATTAAATTCGTAAGGAGAGGTACCACTGTATCCCTGAGCAGTACTCTATAGACATTTCTAGAGTTCCCTTCTTTCTAAATACAGTCATACCTCGGTTTAAGTACGCTTCGGTTTGAGTACTTTCAGTTTAAGTACTCCACGGACCCGCCTGGAACGGATTAATCCATTTTCCATTACTTTCTTTTTTTTTATAACTATTTATTAAATTTTCCAATTAAACACATTTAAAACAATATACAAAACAAACAAACAAACAAACATTCAAAATACATACATCACTCTTTTAACAATTCTTATTACTCATTACAAAATACTCCGCCGAGTTTGACTTCCCTCCCTCCCCTCAATAGGTTTTCTAATCCGCTCTTATCTCGCAGTTCCTTTGTATCTAGTCTTTAAAGTCAATTCGTAGGATTTATTTCAAGCCTGCAAGTGTCTTTAAACCTCTACAATTCTTTTCCATATAATCCACAAATTTACTCCAATCCCTTAGAAACCTTGTCTCCCTCTGGTTTCGAATCCTGCTAGTCAGTCTCGCTAATTCTGCATATTCAATAATCTTTGTCTGCCAGTCTCCGATTGTCGGTAAGTCCTGGGTCTTCCATTTTTGGGCCAATAATGTCCTTGCCGTGGTTGTCGCATACAAAAATAAGGTATTATCCTCCTTGGTTATCTCTTGACCTATCATTCCTAACAAAAAGGCTTCCGGTCTCTTGGGAAAGGTATACTTAAGAATCTTTTTCAGTTCATTATATATCATTTCCCAATAGCCTTTAACCTTTTCACATTTCCACCACATATGATAAAAGTCCCCTTCCTTTTCATTGCATTTCCAGCACATTCTATTACTCATTCTATACATTTTTGCTAATTTCACCGGGGTTAAATGCCATCTATACATCATCTTCCAAACATTCTCTTTCAAAGCAGTACATGCTGTAAATTTTATTGTTTGGTTCCATAGTTTCAACCACGCATCGTATTCAATATTATGCCCAAAATCCTTAGCCCATTTTATCATTACCTCTTTCGTCAATTCATCTTTAGTATACCATTCTAACAGCAAATTGTACAGTTTGGACAACAGTTTTATTCTGCCCCCTAGCAACTCTATTTGGAATTTGGACCCATTTTCCATTACTTTCAATGGGAAAGTTCGCTTCAGGTTAAGTACGCTTCAGGTTAAGTACAGACTTCCGGAACCAATTGTGTACTTAAACCGAGGTACCACTGTATACATAACCCCAAAACCATATTTACTGCTTTAATGTTTTACTTCTCAACTGATGTTTGTATTGTAGAGGTGTGGAAAGACCACAGACTTTAGGAAAATAAAATTCTATTGTAGGGAACTATGATCTCCCAACCAGTTTTGTCTCTCTTTTCCTCCACTGCCTATCAGTGGCATCGTTCACCCATCATAGTAAACCATAGTTAACGGTTAACTGTGAATGCAGAAATCGTCCCCACTTCACTGCATCCCTATGGGAGTAATAATTCAGAAACACTAGCTTAGTGCTACATCCAGCTTGGGGATTGTGGTTTGTTTCACTCAAACAAAAAATAATTGGAAAGCCAAGAACAAATCCTGACTACAATGTGGCTTCTTTGGAACAAAAGAAATAAACCGTGATCCCCAATCAAGGAGAATCAAACCACGATACACCAGCATGTTTGCAGTCAAACATTAGCAATGGTTTACCATGATCTTGGAATGCAGCCGCACAACTCTTTCACCACCTAAGCAGATTACAAAGTAGATTTCACAACAAACACAGAAAAGAAGTAATTGTATGCAATGCTTATAGCTCAAATTGGGGCAAATACATATTGACCGCATTTGGACATCACAAACTTTACAACTTATAGCTCTCTACCTCACACACACAATGCACCGGGCCGTCTTAAGCATATTCGGCGCCGTGGTGCGAAGATCCCTCCGGCGCCCCCCAAAGAGGGAATAAGGGAGGTTCCCAAACCCCCCACCCCCCAAAAACAACTTAAGCCAAACCTGAGGAGGATGGGCGGCCTCCACCTCAACGAAGCCTCTCAGGCGTCCCTCACAAGCAGCGCCGCCGCCGCCTCAGTTCCAAAGGCTCCCTCTCAGCCTGTCCCACCATCCCCGCAGTCCGTGGGGGGCTGGCAGGTGGCAAGGGGCCTGGGCTGAGCAGCAGCTGCGCCGGCCATTCAGCAGGCGTGGAAGACGGGGCTTGGGAGCGCTCGGCAGCCTCTCCGCAGCGGCCCGGGGTGGCAGTTTCTTGGGGCCAAGGGGGCAAGGAGCTGGGCGGAAACCACCCCGACGTGGTGGGGGGGCTGAGGGAAGCGAGCGGAGCGGGTGTGAGGGAGGCCGCTGTGTCTCTGCACTCCTCGCAGAAGTCCCCCATGGGCAGCCACTCCCACCAGCAGCGGAGCACCACGGAGCCAGCAGGGAGAGTCCCAGACTGCAGGAAGGCATCCGAGCCTTCCCGCCAACAGAGATGACCCTGGCGCTGCGTTTTCATTGGTAGAGCTGCTGCCATGTGGCGTCGCCTCTACCAATGAAACGCAGCGCCGGGGTGAGGGATGACCCTGGCGCTGCAGAGCGGAACAGGGTCCTAGTGCCCCTGCTCTGCTCGCTTACCTCCCTGCAGGAGGAGGGAAAAGAGAGGTCGCCGTGCAGCTCCCCCACTTGCTGGGGTGCCCCTCAGCGCCCCCTCAGCGCCCAGGCGCCCTGCGCCACTAGGGCCAATGGGCGAGCCGGCCCTGCAATGCACTTCAAAGCAGAGGACACCTTGATATAAAGCAAGGGCAATATTAAGGGACTGGATCTCAATAATCAACACGATTCAGTCTGATTTTTGGATTGACATCAAATTCTACAGAATAAACACAGTCAAAATGTCATGTTCAGTGTTCAAATTCAGACTTATGCAGCATAATCTGATTATAATGCATAAAAGAGGCTTTTGCTGCCAGCAGCTCAGTTACTTGTTCCGTTGTCTATCGTATCCCACCATCTTTCAACACCACTTTGATTGAATCAACTCCATTTCCAAAAAGATCAAACACATTAGTGTGGGCACCAAGCTTAGCAAACACTGGTCTTTAAACTGAAGACTTTGATGTAGTATACAAGATTCCTGATAAGAGAAAGTTATAAAAAGCCATGCTGTCATTTCATTGCCTATTTTCCCCCCAATGTCTATTTCAACATAGCTCTATATTTATTCCACACGCACACAAAGTTGACCAGAAAGGCAAATTAAATTCTCTCCGCGCTAAAATTCTGATAAACGGCAAAGCTACCAGGCCACCTGATCGTACGCAAATAGCAGGTTGCCTTCCTTATCCGCTTTCCTCTGTTACCCATTAAATTGAGCAAACCATGCTGAATTGAAATAAGTCGCCAAACCACACCTATAATTTCTGGCATGTAAATAGGCAGCACTTCCAATGGCTAGGCCACACCCGGAATTTTGGGGAAAGCATGCAAACAAACAAGAATGCCAGGGAGGTGCACCCCAGGAACTTCTGAGCTCCAGACATTTTATCCAACACTTACAGGAGGTGATGCAACATTGAGTTACAAGTTAAGCAGCCCAAATACAAACATGGATGGGCTGGGACTTGGTGCATTGGCAGTTCTGTGCGCATAATGCCAAAGACTCGAGGGGTTGTGTTCATTTAAAACAGGGAATGTGGATCTCTAGGGACCTATCCCTCACATCATCCCTGATGTCCAGCAACATCTGGAGGGCCACAGGGCAACCTTGATTTAAAAGGCTCCTGCCAACCTAGCAGTTCGAAAGCACGTCAAAATGCAAGTAGATAAATAGGAACCGCTACAGCAGGAAGGTAAACGGCGTTTCCATGTGCTGCTCTGGTTTGCCAGAAGCGGCTTTGTCATGCTGGCCACATGACCTGGAAGCTATACGCCGGCTCCCTCGGCCAATAATGCGAGATGAGCGCGCAACCCCAGAGTCGGTCACGACTGGACCTAATGGTCAGGGGTCCCTTTACCTTTACCTTTACCTGAAGACGTGGCTACAAATTCCGACTGTAGCAACTCCTTCAAGACTGCCTGTGTTTATGGGCGCATAAATATCCATCTATAATATGCATGCATACGTTTCCGAGCACAATTCAAAGTGTTGGTGCTGACTTTAAAGCCCTAAATGGCCTCAGTTCTGTATACCTGAAGGAGCGTCTCCACCCCCACCGTTCAGCCGGACACTGAGATCCAGTGCTGAGGGCCTTCTGGTGGTTCCCTCGCTGCAAGAAGTGAGGTTACAGGGAACCAGGCAGAGGGCCTTCTCGGTAGTGGCGCCTGCCCTGTGGAATGCCCTCCCAGCAGATGTCAAGGAAATAAGCAACTATTTTACTTTTAAAAGACAACTTCCCTGTTCAGGGAAGTTTTTAATGGTTGATGCTGTGTTGTTTTTAATATTTGGTTGGAAGCCAGGTGGGCAGGGTATAAATAATAAATTATTATTATTATTATGCTATTATGCATATGACCCCACCGGCCTTCTCAATAATCTCTTGAATGCACAGAGATGATCCCACAAGGTAATCTACAACAGTGAAGAAAGGGGTGGGAAAAGAAAAGGTATAGAATTGATGTGAATTGGATATACAGCACTTTTTCACATCTTAGTATTTGTTGTGCTGGGGGTGGGGTATGCATGCACAGAACAGATTGGGACCACAACCTTGGAAGAAGGGGGTTAAACCTTCCAAACCTCCTCCCCCAAAATTGTTTTTCCATGCTACAAACCAACCAACTTGCGTCCAATTATTAAAAGCTTTGCCTGCCAATTTGATTAATACAGGACAAATTACCATAGCAAATTAAGACAGAAAGTGGAAGACAGAACCCCACTTGTTTTGTGGAAGACTGATGGCCAGTAATCAAAAATGAACCTGTGAGCTGGGATGCAAAACTGTGGCCTTGTTCCAATGATCAAAGCTTGGCTTCTTAAGCAGAGAGATACACAAGCCTTTTGCCACGTACAGGGTTTCTTTGAGGGGAGCTGCAATTAGACCAGGAAATCTCCAATTAGCCATAGTTCCCCAATTTACCAGAACCAGAAAACTATGGGTATCAAGTTCGGAGCAGATCAGGATCTTAAACCATGGTGTGGAATTAGTTTAAGATCCTGATTTGTTCCGGTAACCACAGTTTCTTAGTTTGGACAAAACAAGAAACTACTGTATGATTAATTTGAGGTTCCCTGTTGCAACAACAGTTTGCTAACAAAAGCAGGAGTGAACAAGCTGCATCTCTGGTCAAAAGATTTGTACATATCTAAACTAAGAAGCCAATATTTGCAGGAATTGCCTCAGTATATATTGCTTTCTATGTTTATCCCCCTATTTTTAAGTGAACAAAAATAAAATATAATCAAGGGGGGGTGTAATCATAATTATTTGTTGCAGGTAGGTAGCCGTGTTGGTCTGAGTCGAAACAAAATAAAAAAATTCCTTCAGTAGCACCTTAAAGACCAACTAAGTTTTTATTTTGGTATGAGCTTTCGTGTGCATGCACACTTCATCAGATACACTGAAACAGAAGTCACCGGACCCTTATGTATATTCAGAGGGTGGGGGTGAGGGTGATGGGAATGGGTGATGGGCTGATAGGAGTGGTTAAACCTGTTGATGACTGTTAACGACTGTTAATGACTGCAATTGGTCTTGCGGGGGGGGAGCAAGGGCTGAGGTGCTAAGGAAAGCTTGATCATGTATAATGAGATAAGAATCCTATGTCTTTGTTCATTCCAGGTGGCTCCATGGTTTTAAGCAGGCATGTCAAACCTGCGGCCCTCCAGATGTTTTGGACTACAATTCCCATCTTCCCCAACCACTGGTCCTGCTAGCTAGGGATCATGGGAGTTGTAGGCCAAAACATCTGGAGGGCCGCAGGTTTGACATGCCTGGTTTTAAGCTTGCTAATGAGTTGCAATTCAGCAACTTCTCTTTCCAGTCTGTTTCTGAAATTTTTCTGTAATAAAACAGCTGCTTTGAGATCTTGTATAGAATGTCCTGGGAGACTGAAGTGTTCTCCTACTGGTTTCTCTGTCTTGTGGTTCCTGATGTCATATTTGTGTCCATTTATCCTTTGGCGTAGGGTTTGGCCTGTTTGTTCAATATAGAGAGCTGAAGGGCACTGTTGGCATTTGATGGCATACACAATGTTAGAAGATGAGCAAGATGCCAACTTTGCTGCCAAATACACCCGGACAACACCATTACTGACCCAACAACATCCAACATACCATCTCAGGACTATTTAATTGCTCATGATTATTTGTGTTTTCTTCAGGGAAGTGGCGGGTTTCTTTTTATGGTTTTCTATATTACCCGTTATGAAAGCTCAATATGCTATTGAAATAAAACAATACGTCGTTTCTAAAAGAGTTGAGGGGCAGAAAGGGAACTGGAAACATTTGAAGTGATTTACCTGAGCCCCATAAACTCGCTGCATTGCTTGAAGCAACTGGTTGGTATATTCTGTGAGCGTCCCTGCATCTTCTTCAAACACACTCAGCAAAGAACGTGTCTGGTAAAAGAGAAAGGGTAGCAGTTTATTCACCAACGGAAATTTACAATTTTCAAACAAAGAGGTAGCATAAATGGAGACAGACATTAGTAATCTCTCTTGTTATAAAGACACTAAACACACAAACGTAATACGGTAGATCCTCAAATTCCTGCTACAGAGGTGGGAAACCTGTGGCCCTTCAGATAGCCAAAAGTCACGAATAATGGCGATTGGAGTCCAACAATATATGGAGGGTCATAGGTTCCCCAGCCTTGCCCTATTATGAACAGAAGCATTCAGCAGTGAAGACATCTAAATTTATACCCTGACTTTCATCTAACCAGACCACAGGGAGGTTACAATGACCAATTCATAAAATACAACACTTCATAAATCACAACAACTCTAAAATCATTATTAAATTATATCCTGAAAGACAAAACATTAGCTCCACATGATTTTGATGTCCAGCATGGCTCCCGTTATTACTGCCCCACCAAGGCATGAATGAATGAGCTGGGATCAAAAGGTCAGCAATGAGACGGGTGGTAACAATGCCAAAAGGAAAGTGTTCCACAGTTGGGGTGCCACTGCAGAGAAAGCCCCGTCCTGAATTGCTGCAAAATGTTCCTCCCTCATAGGGAGGAACTCCAACTGGGCCTCCCCCACTGAGCACAAGCTGGTATATATACTTCCTAGAGGTTTACATGGTGATAAGTGAAAATCCCGCAAACAGGGTAATTCCACTCAAATTCAAGAAGGAATAGCAGCAATCCTTCCTCATGTTCAGTTTCAACAGAACATTGAAGCATCAAACCCATATAACTGACAAGGGCTATGGTGCATTTTTGGTTTGATATTTTCTTTGTTTATTATAATTATTGTTTAGTCAATTTGTATATTGTCCTTCATCCGAAGGTCCCAAGACAGTTCACAACAGAAGCCTCAGACATATTTTAAAAAATGAAGGGCAATACACGAATGCTTTTATTGAATAATAATAATAATATCCTCCATCACCCCATTCCAGAAGCATACCAGGAGAACAAGAAGGCTTTAGATCCAGTGGATTCAAAGTATCTGCTGATGTACCCCCCCAAACACCTCTTTTTTTGCCCTCTCTAGTGGAGAAGGGGCAGCCAAAAGGTTTCCACAGCTACAAGACATCCATTTGTGGTCAGGTCTTCTGTATCACCCATGGAGTTGGAGAAGCACAAAATATTACAGCTCCTGCCCCACCAGCCCAGCTACCACAGGATTGCACCCAATGTATTTTTTTAAGACAGCAGCCTAAACTGCTTAGATCTGAATGGATCACACCACAAAGGTTTCAACCCTAACCATACTTGGTAGGGCACAGCTTTCCAAACTGTGTGCTGCAAAACATTAGTGTGCTGGCTGCAGTGTGTAGGTGTGTCGTGCAAACGCTCCCCATGCTCCTCCTGGGGCTGGAAAGGGGTTAGTTTAACCTCCGGTTTGCTAGTAAAACTGAGTTACAGTTGTACCTCGGCTCCCAAACGCCTTGGGAGTCAAATATTCCGGCTCCTGAACAATTGAAAACCAGAAGTGAGAGTTCTGGTTTTCGAACGTTCTTTTGGAAGCCGAACATCCGGCGGGGCTTCCGCGACTTATGCAGCCAATCAGAAGCCACACTCTGGAAGTCGAACTTTTCAGAAGTCGAACGGACTTCCGGAACAGATTCTGTTCGACTTCCGAGGTACGACTGTACTGTGTCGCAATATTATGCATGCATAGTGTGTGTCACCAACACGAAAAGTTTGGAAAGCTCTGTGTTAGGGAGTACAGTGAGCCTTATATCCAAATAAACATGCATTCAATTGCATACTTTTAAACTGTGGGTGGGGTATTGTTTTGTAATATGTTACCTTTTTTCGTGTTTTTATATTGTAAACTGCCCTGTTATCCTTGTATGAAGTATAGTACAGAAATTATATATATGTAAATACACACACACATTCATTTTCTACCCCTGCAAAAATACTGTTGACATTTTAATACTCTAAGTGAGATGGCAGAAGCAGGAAAACCAGTGTTATGTTTCAGGTATACAAAGTTCTTTGAAATTAACAATTCACATTGGGATATTTTTATATATATCTAGTGTGGTAAGATCTGCCTTGTGTAAATTGTGGTTTAGCTCCTGGGCAGAAAAAGGATGATGTGGTTTTATTCACTAACCAGGCCTGATTTCCTTCTAGCAGCAATGGAAAGGGAAAGGAACATAGGAAACAAGCATATACAGAGTCAGGCCATTGATCCATCTGGCTCAGTGTTGTCACTTTGACTGGGAGCAGTTATGCAGGGTTTCAAGCAAGGGATATTTTGAGCTATACCCGGAGAAGCTGGGAATTGACCCTGGTAGATACTCCATTCACAGAACCAGAGTTGCAAGGGACACCCTCCAAGGGTCATCTAGTCCAACCCCCTGCAATGTAGGAATTCCAACACACAGTCCCCCATGCAATTTGAAACCATACGAGACCCTGCTTAGCTTTGCAAAGGTGCCAGTGGTTTTCATTGCTGCACCACTAGGAGGGTACACCACTGAGCCACAGCCCTTTCCTAAATGAGTACAGTATACCCTGTTTCTCATATTTTAAGACATACCCATAAAATAAGCCATAGCAGGATTTTTAAGCATTCAAGGAATATAAGCCATACCCCGAAAATAAGACATAGTGATAGGCGCAGCAGCAATGCCGGCTGCGGCAGGAGGAGGAGGAGGAAAAAAATAAGACATCCCTTGAAAATAAGTCATAGTGTGTTTTTTTGAGGAAAAAATAAATATAAGACATGTCTTATAATATGAGAAACACGGTAGAGAATCTGATCCGAGCCCCTTTGGTGGAATTGGTCCTATTAAAGTTTTATAAGCGAACATTCATGCCTAGGGTTGCCAGACTCAATAGAGGACAGGACTTCTGTGCCTTTAATTGCCCTGCTCTCTTCTGAGTCTGAAAACCTTAAAGAGAAACCAGCAGACCCTTTGCTTGGAAATTAAACAAAGGGTCTGCTGGTTTCTCTTTAAGGTTTCCAGACTCAAAAGAGAGCAGGGCAATTAAAGGCACAGAAGCCCTGTCCTCTATTGAGTCTGGCAACCCTATTCATGTCCCAAATTACAGCTTTAACCTATGGCCTTGCAATTCAGCAACACTCCACATGTTCTTTTTGGCTCTGCATATATATATATGACTCACCCAGCTAACAAGCATCACACCTGGATGCTTGTTAGGACAATGGACGAAAGGCCGATATTTGGGGTCCTTCAAAGACACTGAAGAACAGAAATTTGACGCAGGTCTGATGGAATGAAATTTCATTGCTGTGGGGCCAGCACAGAGAGGGACCTGTTCCTTGGGGCCCAGGTAGGGCTGGGAGAAGAAGAAGAGTTTGGATTTGATATCCCGCTTTATCACTACCCGAAGGAGTCTCAAAGCGGCTAACATTCTCCTTTCCCTTCCTCCCCCACAACAGACACCCTGTGAGGTAGGTGGGGCTGAGAGAATTCAGAGAAGTGTGACTAGCCCAAGGTCACCCAGCAGCTGCATGTGGAGGAGCGGAGACGCGAACCCAGCTCCCCAGATTACGAGTCTACCACTCTTAACCACTACACCATACTGGCTCTGTCTGAAAGCCTGGAGAGCCACTGCCTGACACATACAAATTCAATTTGTGCAATTAAAGTCACTTTGCAGCTCTTGCACAGCAAACACATTTCCCTCAAAGATTAGATTTTTTGCAATAAGGAAAGTGACAGAGAAATGTGCTTGTGGCATAAAACTTTCTTTGATGCAACATCATCTAAGCTCCCCTAAAAAAAAAAACCCAGAATAGATGATCGTTCAATAGCCAATGTCATCTAGCCTTCCCACAAACAAGTCAGGATGAATGCTCAAAAAAACAGATGCTCAGAAAAACTGCACAGTCTCACCTAACTGGAACATAAATTATATTTCAGCTTATTGAGGTGGGAGGGGAGCAGAGCCCTGGATGGAGGGGGGCGTAGCATTGGTGTCAATCAGGAGGACTGACAGTAAATTTGTACTGTACATGCAGTTCCCTGGTGTGTTTGGTGGGGAAAAGTGCACACACAAGTTAGCACCCCTAAGTAAGAATGCTTTGAATGTGAGCAGTTGCACCTATGATGCTGTGGCTTCTGTAAAGAAACAGAAAAACTACAGCCCTTTAAAAAAAGAAAAAAGATTTGCACTGCCTCAGCACTCTTCTGTGTACTACGCAAATCAGCATCCGGCCAGTTCACTTCCAGGCCTTTAAAGCACCAGCATCCATTTAGATGAGTCACATGATGCCTGCATGTTCTCCACAAACTTGAAAGAGCTCTCGCTCGCTCACTTCCTCGCTCCCTGATCCAAAAAGATGAGGAAAGGAAGAAACAAACTCTCTAATTCATAATTTATTCTAGCTTAATTCACGTATTATAACTGCTATGTTTTTTATTGTATTTCTACCCACATGGAACTTAGGGAGACCAGGAACATAAATCAAGTAAATCCCATTATTAACTTTCTCTCCCCCCAGATTTCAAAACGTCCCTCCTAATGCACCTCCTATTAAAAGTGACCTAGATTGGTCACAATGAAGCACCATGCATTTAGAATGATAAAGCTACTTCCTGTCTCCTCCTCCCTCCAAAGCTCATTAATATTTCCAAAGTGCTTTATTGTTAGAACCATTGTTATAACATTTCCACGCTCCCTTCACTTCTTAACCTGGAAAAATAAGATCGCATCCTGCCGATGTACGGAATGTGTATTTACACAACATAGTAGATGATGGGCAGAGCAGATATTTTTTATTTCTCCATGGGGATTCTTCCTCTCTGTCATAGAGCCAGATTCCTATACACTGGAGTTTCTCCCTCTCTCACACACACCTGGGCAGAACACCACCTCTGTTTTAACATCTAGCCCAGTCTTTCCTAGCCATATCACCTCCAGATGTTTTGGACTACAACTCCCATCAGACCCAGCCAGCATGGATGTGCTCTCGGAGGCTGATGGGAGTTGTAGTCCCAAAACATCTGGACACGGGCACCAGGTTGGCAAAGGCTGATCTAACCGGACTAGGAGTTCTGACCTCCCTCATTTCTTCTGGGTCCTAATAATGTCACCTTTTTATTAAGAAAGAAAGATCCGCCTCCTAATTAACAATCATTCGACCGCAATGGCTACTGTTCCATTCCGACTCTTCCATTCTCCGGCAGCAGGACAGGGGCTTCTTTCTCCAGCTTTAAAATTATCCCTGTTTAAAAATTACATGTGACCCTACAACTTGCTGAAAACTCCCCTGTCTGCTGAGCACCATTATGAAAACAAACGAACGTCCACCACCCAAACCCTGCCTGGCTCATAGGTTTGCTTTGATGCAAACCCACAACAGAAAGATCAGCAGCCACCCGGGAAGAGCTCTCGGCTCGCCTAAATGCCATATTCTGGATTACTGACAATCCTGCTCGCCCCCAACCCTCCCGGTCTGCAGGTAGCTTTCGTGTTTGCGCGCAGCTTGCAACGACTGCGACATCCTCTCCCTCCCTCCCTCCCTCCCCGGCCTGACGCGGAGATCCACTCAGACGTGCCGCGGTAGTACCTGCGGGCTATCCTGCAAAGCCTCTTCCAGGCGAAGCCTGTCGACGGCGGGCATTGTCTGGCGTTGGAGAGGCGAGCGTGAATTATTCAGGCTGGGCGAATGATCCTGCTTGCAAGAGGATCTCTTGTGACGCGTCGGCTTCGGATGCTGTGCCCAGCCGAGGGATCTGGCGAGTTTCCCTTCCCCCACCGCAGCCGGGAAGGAGATCAAAGAAGCGAGTTCCGCAGCCGCGCAGCGCCAAGGTGCGTTAAGCAGGTAGTTGCTGCCTGTTGCGCACCAAGCCAGCCAGTACAATCCGCAGGCAGCCAGCCCAGGACCACTCCTCCCAGTTCCTGTTTCTGGGAGGAAGTGGGACGACTAGTGGAGAGTATCAGGAAGTGGGGCGGCGCTGCGGCCTGGCGTCCTGCAACAAAAATCCACACGGACAATTTCTTGTTTAACGTGCGGATTAAGGGCAGAAGAAGAGAGCCCTGCAGGATCAGGCCAAGCATCCATCTCACCCGGCACTGGCCAACCAGATGCCCGGGGGGGGGGGAGTCCAACAGAACCTTCACATCCGAATTTAGAGCTGCAGACGGCCACACCGCAAGACTGAAATCGTGTTTAGTTAATATTGTTTAAGGCTTATCCGGCCCAGTAAAAGCGTGTTTGGTCATGCTGATGACTGCCAAAGAGCTGGTAAAAAACACCTTAGGGCTGGCAGAAATAGGTACATGGACCGATGAGAGAAATAGCGCAATATGAACTAGATTTGGTAGATAAAGCATGTCGTGAGTTAAAGCAATTTGCACTATGTATATGAAAGCAGAGGTTGGTTTTTTACGGTAAATGGTATTCATGATTTTGCTGATCGGTTCTAAAAGAAAGAATTCTAACGGCTGCTACGAAAAAACTTTGCTAAACACCCAACAGGAGGTAATGCAAAAGCTTGCAACCCTAAATCCATTCAGAAGGTCCAAATAAAATATTCAGATTAAATTATTGGGACGTTTAGGTGGAATGGAATGGTCAAGGATGCAAGGATTGTAGGTGAGTGTTAGAGCACCTGTCTTGCATGCAGAAGGGCCCAGTCTCCAGCATTCTGTCTGAAATCCTGGAGAGATGCTACCAAACCACTGGCTCAGCTTCATTTGTTCCTATGATACCTGAGGGACCACCTCCCATACTCTTAACCACTACATCACACTGGCTCTATCTCCCCCCCCCCTTTTTTTTTAAATTCCAGGACATATGAAGTAGCAATAAAGTCAAATGGACAGGTTTAGAAAGCCTTGCCCACATTACTGAGTAAATACAGCAACTCTCACATGGAAGTAGATATCTGGGCATCCTGATCAGAGGAAGGCTAGTGTCCCAGAGCTTCTCCATAGGAACTGAGTGCTGCCTTAACCTCTTTGAACAGACGTGTTGTGACTCGCACACTCAAAAGCTGGCAGCTTCCTCATACAGCAGCAGAAACTCAAAGCCTTCAACAGCTGCTTGGTGGACAGCTTTCGTGACAGACAGCTGCTAGATGGCAGCTTCTTCCCTATAGAAGCACAACAATGATTGAAACACCTGATGAACTTTGGCTTTCTGTGCAGCTCTTAAAGGTGCAGTGTCAAGGGGGGGGCAGTGGATGATGACAGGTGACAATCTTCTTTATCAAGGTGTTTTTAAATTGATTTTTGTCTCTCTTCATGGAAGACTATGGCAATATTCTAATCATTAATGACTACTGGGTGTGAAGAGTAGTTGTAAATTCAAACTAATTAAAGTGGTATGATCCAGGCAAGGATTCTGTATATTTTTATTGAGTATAATAACGTCTTCCAAATTTACCTGCTTTCTCGCTGTCCTCATGATGGCTACTGCTTTCTTGCTGTTGCTAAAATCATGTATAGAATTTGTTTATAATACCAATAATCAGCAGCAGATTACCAGAGAAGAGAAAGACAGAAAAATGCAAGGAGAAAGGATCAACATAAATGAGTTTGCCATTGAAAGGTAAAGAGTAAATTAAAGTGGAAGAGGAGGGAAGTATTGCAGCTGCTCTTAAGCAATAATAATAATAATAATCTGCAAGTATTCTGGAGAATTAGATTCCCCCCACCAGTGTAGGCAGATTTGCTGCATCTAGTACACTACTTTGTTATTCCATAATCAAATGTGTGCCATTACTCTATAAATGTGTTGTTTTCCCCCTCTGACTCTTACTGTATTTGTCAGCTTCATAATGTATGCTTTTGTACTGAAAATGTACTGAGTGTGTGCCTGTAATAGTAGTAATATTAATATTAATAATTATAATATAATATATTTATACCCCATGCATCTGGCTGGGTTTCCCCAGCCACTCTGGGCGACTCCCAAGAGCATAATAAATATCACAGGGTGTCTGTTAGTTGCACTTACCTGCTGCTACAAATCTAGCTTTCCTATTCTAGAGCAAAGTATGACAGCTCAGGTAACCAGATGCAACGGAAGACAAGCATACCTTCTGATATCCCCCTTTCTGCATAACTAAGGTGCCCTCCTTTTTTAATGTGGCCACTGTTGCTGTTAAACTCTGAATTGTGAAATAATGAAAATTCTGTTTCATTTTAAGTGAGCTCTAAAGCCTTCTTTTATAGGGACACGGGTGGCGCTGTGGTCTAAACCACAGAGCCTAGGGCTTACCGATCAGAAGGTCGGCGGTTCTAATCCCCACGACGGGGTGAGCTCCTGTTGCTCGGTCCCAGCTCCTGCCCACCTAGCAATTCGAAAGCACGTCAAGTGCAAGTAGATAAATAGGTACCACTCCAGCGGGAAGGTAAACGCCATTTCCATGTGTTGCTCTGTTTCGCCAGAAGCGGCTTAGTCATGCTGGCCACATGACCCGGAAGCTGTACGTTGGTTTATAGAGCGAGATGAGTGCCGCAACCCCAGAGTCGTCCGCGACTGGACCTAACGGTCAGGGGTCCCTTTAGCTTTAAAACCTTCTTTAAGAAGTCAAATTGCTTTTAGCTAAAAAGGGTAAGTAAATGTTTGGACTTTTTTGAATTTTGCGTTCAGCTGCTTCTAGAACTTGTGTTAGGGTGCTACTCTGAAATGCTTTATTCTGTCGTTTTTATACTTTAAATGTTTTTATTACTGAATTGTTTTTATAAAGATTTTATGTTGCCTTGGGAAATTGACCATTTGTAACAATTTATATTTATAGTTGGAAGGCAGCACATGAATCTTTGAAATGTATTTTGAGCTGTTTCTCCCCAAAATAAACAGGGGACACTAGTTAGTATAGAAGTGGAAGCTCTCTTTTCGTAAGCAGAGGAGGGAGAAGTGTGTGAGCTCAAGACTTACACACATTATTCAAAACCATAGTTTAGTGCTATGTCAAAAAGACCTGTCATTCGCCAGAACAATCCTGTGACTAATGCGACGATCCTATGCATACGTACTTTAAAGTATGATATTATTGAACTCCATGAGCCATTTCTGAGGAAATATACAAAGGATTGGTGGATGAGTGAGGTGTGTTGCTATTACTATTCTGGTTTAGCAGCTGAGGCTGGCAGGAGGTAAGATAATTACTTGCAGACTTCCCAAATTCAAATCTGTTTCCCAGCAGACTGGCATAAACTGCAGCATGTAAAATTAAAATAAATAGAAAAAAGCTATTACAAAGAATATTCAGTAAAATTCATAGGAAATAAAGTATATAAAATATAGTGATATACAATACATCTAAAAATTATAACTCAGTTAAAAATAAAGATCACTAATTATAGCCAGCCTTTGGGGTTTACATAGCTTTGACATTAATATTGCATATACAGTTCGGGATGTGACCCTTTAACCCAGTGTCCTAAGCCTGGCTTGGCATGGGTCCTCTCTGCCAGTGTGGTTCCTGTCCCTTCATTAAGACCCATAAACAAGATTATTGCCCTCTCTTTGCTTTGCCTGTCTGAACAGAAGAAGGTTGGCTAGTCTTCCACCAGACATCAGCC
The DNA here is from genome assembly GCF_963506605.1 of Zootoca vivipara. Lineage (NCBI taxonomy): Eukaryota > Metazoa > Chordata > Lepidosauria > Squamata > Lacertidae > Zootoca > Zootoca vivipara. The sequence goes on along the minus strand of NC_083285.1, from coordinate 48,415,747 downwards.
CTGACACCCAGTTTCTGTCGGTTGAAAATGACAACACTGAAATGGATTTTAATGTTGTTGTTTAGTCGTGTCCAACTCTTCATGACCCCATGGACCAGAGCACGCCATGCACTCCTGTCTTCTGTCTTCCTGTTTTAATGTTAGCAATTGCATTTTCAGAGAAGGGTTAGGAAAAAGCAAGGTTTTTGAGAAAGGAACGACTGACTCAACACTACATTTCTATCTGAATATTGCCACCGTTGTGGTTGGTGGCAGTGGTGCAATGTGTTAATCGCACCCTAATTCATTAACAATCATGCCTTCCCCCAAAGAATTCTGGGGACTGTAGTTTATCCCTCGCAGAGGTGCAATTCCCACCACCCTGTAGTTAACGAACTGCACTTCCCAGGATTCTTTGGAGGGAAGCCATGACTGTGACATAAAAGCCCTTTAGACTTCTGATGTGGATGCGAGGTTACATACTATGTTGAATGGTCTTACAGCTTGCTTGCATACACACACTAACCATAGATGGTAATGTTTATTACCTTACTTACATCAAAATGTGGTGAAGTGGCTCAGCTGCCTCTGGCCACTTCTGCTGAGTGGGGCCCTGGGCTTCTGCCTCAAAGTCCTGCCCTGATGGTACCACTTGCTGGTGGTGTCAGTGCTACGAAGTGAGCTTTTTGGATCAAAGCCACGACTCCACCTGAACGGACAGATTAGAGGCATGTGCACTCAGTGACCCTGTATGATTGCACAACATGCACAGTTGTACATGTGCACAACTGTTCACATGTCACAATAATTCTGCCTTATTAATTTGTGCATTGCTTATATGCAGAAATAGCATCTAGGCATATACACAATAACAGTTACATCGGGGCATTGAAACCACCTTAATTAAAATAGACAGCAAAGCGACCAGTTGAAAAGCATAAGAATTAAAAGAGGTGAAACAATGAAATCAGAAATTCTGGTCAGGGGAAAGCTTGCTATTATTATTGCAGTGTGGTGGGTAGAGTCTGTGTCCCTGCATACACAATAGTTGTACAAATCAGCAAGTGTACACTCCTTCAGACAGACACTTTGGCTTCATGCGTACCATACATTTAAAGCACATGACTTCCTTCGAAGAACTCTGGGAACTGTAATTAGTTAAGGGTGCTAGGAATTGTAGTTCAGTCGGTGAGCAGTCAGCTACAGTCTCCAGGATCCTTGGGGGGAAATCATGTGCTTTAAATTTGTGGTGTGGACGCAGCCTTGCACACATGTAGCAACAGCCTGTGTTCAGTGCCAACGTGTGAACTCCCTTGATAGGGAGACTTCTAGGTTAACTCCCTTTTCTGGCCCCGGCATGAGTCTCTTAAGCTGAAAGATGCCCACTGCAAAATAGGAAGCGGCAGTAGTTGGTGGAGTATGTCAGAGGCAGTATTGCAGGGCATAATGCCTGCACTCATCCTTTTCAGTGGCAGTTTCAGAATTTGCATGCGCTGAAAGCCACACGCGCAATGAGCAGTGGCCACAGGCCCCACCCTCACACACACAGCTGTCCCTGAAGCCAATCGTCTAATAAGTACAGTTTACTAGCTCAGCATACCAGTTGTCTGCTGCTGTTCCTCACAGCAAAGAGGATTTTGATTCCACAGCACTTTGCAAACTAAGCCAACACCCATGAATTTCCTTTCTCAGCTTAAGAACTCCACACTTGAGCTGCCTGAAAGGTGCTTGGAGAGCGAGGAAGGGAGGGAAGAAGAGAGAGGCATTGTTTAGTCTATGATTCAAGCCTCGGAGCCTATTATGCCAACTATAATCTATCCTGTGATTTTATTTGATCTGACTGGTTCTGCTAGTTTTGGAGGAACTGCATTCAACACACTTTATCATTCCAATGGGAACTTAAAGGCAAATCAGGGTTGTTTCCTAGTCAGGCACAAAATCTATATTTTTAGCATGAAGACCAATGAAGGAGGGAACGAGCTGTTTAAAAATTAAAAGAGGTAAATATTTCATAGTAGTATAGTATAGTATAGTATAGTATAGTATAGTATAGTATAGTATAGTATAGTATAGTATAGTATAGTATAGTACAGGCATCACCAAACTCTACCCTCCAGATGTTTTGGCCCACAACTCCCATGATCCCTAGCTAACAGGGCCAGTGGTCAGGGATGGTGGGAATTGTAGTCCCAAAACATCTGGAGGACCGAGTTTGGGGATGCCTGGTATAGTAGCTACAGACTGGCTCAGATGATGATCTCTAAATACACCTCAAAGCGGTTCACAAAAATAATAAAACAATAAAAGTATTGGTAAAAGCAGTTTTAAAAGCTGCTTGAAACATTAAAAAAATAAAATAAAATCAGCAATGAACTAAAAGCAGATTAAACCACACACCAACATACTGCATAACTGGGTAGGTTGGTCTACTCTAAACAAAACTGTTTTTAAGCAGCACTGAAAACAGCTTAGTGCATGCACCTGCCTGATGTTAATTGGCAGGGAGTTTCAAAGTTGATTTCTTACAGATGTGGAACATATACTGTGTGGCACCTGTAACAGTGTTCAGGGTTCGGCTCCTTGCCCACAGTGCTTAGAATGTAACATTTCTGAGGAGGAGATGGAAGCACCTTAACTCTAGCACATATGTCAATAAATAAATAAATAAATAAATAAATAATTAAATAAAATGTGCAGTTGGGATTCAGGCCTCCTCATGGGACTGAAACTGCCCTGGTCGCACTGGTTGATGATCTCCGGCGGGCTAGGGACAAAGGTGAGAGCTTTTTTCCTGGTTCTGCTGGCTCTCTCAGCGGCTTTTGACACCATCGACCATAACATCCTTCTGGACCGTCTAGAGGGGTTGGGAGCTGGGGGCACTGTCATATAGTGGTTCCTCTCCTTCCTCCTGGGCCGCGTTCAGAAAGTGGTGGTGGGGGATGAGTGTTCGGACCCCAGGTCTCTCACTTGTGGGGTGCCTCAGGGCTCTGTCCTCTCCCCCATGCTTTTTAACATATACATGCAGCCGCTGGGAGAGATCAATAGGGAGTTTGGGCTGGGTGTTCATCAGTATGCAGATGACACCCAGCTCCACCTCTCTTTCAAATCAGAGCCAGTGAAGGCGGTGAAGGTCCTGTGTGAGTGCCTGGAGGCGGTTGGAGGATGGATGGCGGCTAACAGATTGGGGTTGAATCCTGACAAGACAGAAGTACTGTTTGTGGGGGACAGGAGGCGGGCAGGTGTGGAGGACTCCCTGGTCCTGAATGGGGTAACTGTGCCCCTGAAGGACCAGGTGCACAGCCTGGGAGTCATTCTGGACTCACAGCTGTCCATGGAGGCGCAGGTCAATTCTGTGTCCGGGGCAGCTGTCTATCAGCTCCATCTGGTACGCAGGCTGAGACCCTACCTGCCTGCAGACTGTCTCGCCAGAGTGGTACATGCTCTGGTTATCTCCCGCTTGGACTACTGCAATGCGCTCTACGTGGGGCTACCTTTGAAGTTGACCCAGAAACTACAACTAATCCAGAATGCGGCAGCTAGACTGGTGACTGGGAGCAGCCGGCGAGACCACATAACACCGGTCTTGAAAGATCTACATTGGCTCCCAGTACGTTTCCGAGCACAATTCAAAGTGTTGGTGCTGACCTTTAAAGCACTAAACGGCCTCGGTCCAGTATACCTGAAGGAGCGTCTACACCCCCATCATTCTACCCGGACACTGAGGTCCAGTACTGAGGGCCTTCTGGCGGTTCCCTCGTTGCGAGAAGCCAAGTTGCAGGGAACCAGGCAGAGGGCCTTCTCGGTGGTGGTGCCCGCCCTGTGGAACGCCCTCCCATCAGATGTCAAAGAGAAAAACAGCTACCAGATTTTTAGAAGACATCTGAAGGCAGCCCTGTTTAGGGTGGCTTTTAATGTTTAATAGATTATTTTATTTCATTTACTGTTGTAAGCCACCCAGAGTGGCTGGGGAAACCCAGCCAGATGGGCGGGGTATAAATAAATTATTATTATTATTATTATTATTATTATTATTATTATTATTATTAACACCAAGGCAACACGTAGTGCACAGCTTATTACGGTAATCTACTTCTTTTCCTTATTGTTTACTTTGCTCTGGTTAGAAAATGCTCAAACTTAACAATGATCAGTCAAACATTTACCCCTTTGCAGATGCTGAGATATACTTTGAGAGGTACCGATTCGCATATCCTAATTTATTTGTATAGATGCAATTTTTGAAGCAATTGCAAAAATTTAAATAGAAACACAATGCACGTCACCATAATGGAAAAACAATGCCTCTGTGACTTACAGTATGTGCTTGTTTGGTGTGCTGTTCAGGTGCTGATGTGCACCTTCAAGGCCTCTGCTTCTGTCCCTTCTTACTGATTTTCTTTTACCCTTTAAACCAGATTTAGACCTGTTAGCCCTTCAAACAGAGGACTGTCCTCTGCAAAGTAGGACATCCAGGCAAAAGACAGGGCTGCCTAGTGTGGGTTTAGGCCAGTGATATGATACCAGAGGCTGCATACTGTTAAAAGGTACACATTACATTCATTGCTCCACCATTCATTTTGCCTCTGGCCTTGCCCATCTCTGGCATGTGGCCCCCTAAGAAGGTAATGTGGCCCTCAGGCTGAAGGAGTTTCCTCACCTCCACCAACACCCTTCCTGCACTTAGTGATGCCCTGAAATAATCACAGACACTCCCTGCTCCCTCTCTCAGGTGCCAGTACATCCTCATTCAAATGTCAGCTCTGCGCTTAAGTCACCTGGGTATCTTAAGCTGCTGCTGAGGTACAGTCTCAGGTGGTTATTGTCTCCATCAGTCAACTCAGTTGAACAATCTGAGTGGCTCACCAGAAGCACAGATCACTGGGCAGCCACTTTTGAGGAGAATATTTAAAGGAGTGAGTCTCTTGGCTACTTAGACACGTGTTGATTTGGGGGCTGTGAGGGACAGGGGATATCGCGAAGTCCCTCCCCTCCTGAGTTCAAGCCCATCCCCGAGCACAGGGGAAAGCAGAGAGAGTTCCGATTCCAGTGGGGAAGCAGGAAGTCGTGTCCGAGGCTCAGGCAAGGTAGAGGAGCCAGGGTCCCAGGTGGGACAGGAAGGGGCAAATAAGGGGGGGAGACCCATCCCCCCAACTCCGGAATTACGCAGAAAGAGGAGGGGAAAGAGGATGGGTCTGCCAAAGCTTTTGTGTTGGAGAAAGACGCGCCAAAAGCCATTCGGAGGTTCTGAACCCGACTGAACACATAGCTCCGTGTATATAGCAATGACTTCAGCACTGTAAATACGCAGCACCAATAAAAGAATAAAATGCAGAGCTGTGTAGAGTCGTTACTCTGAAGTAGCCCGCTCCGACCACTGTGACAGGGGCATTTGAGAAGATTCCCAACTTGTCTTTTATCTGCATCGGACCAAAACGTGACACCGTCTCCCAGCTTAGAAGTGCAAATTTAAGCAAACAAGTAGTGTGATTTGGTAAAATACATTTTTAAAAAGCCATATTCATAAATATTAATAAAAAACATGAACAAATTCTCCCAGTGCTGTTTTTAAAAACAAATAAAACAACAGACTTGACTCTGGAAGCAGTGTGGCAAAGTGATTGGAACGTCAAACTAGGACCAGGGAGACCAGGTTTCAAAGCCTTACTCTGCTGTGAAATTTGCTGGGTGGCCTTGGGCTAGTCACTGTCCCTCAGCTTTGACCTACCTCACAGGGTTGTAGTGCGGATAACACGGAGGGGGGAAACATCTTTATCTCCTTGGAGGGAAGGTGGGATATAAATGTAATCAATATAAGTAAATAAATATGCTGATTGTCAAATTGCATCACCCTGGGGGCTGGCAATTGAAGCTGAGAGACTGTTCAGTTCAGACTCAAACACCTGTCACCCACCAGAAAAGGGGCTCCTAGATCGATTAAGTGGGCAAGCGATCTAGGTCATAATATTGATTATACAGACTGGCATAAATTATGGAATTCAGGAGTCAAATTTACCATATGCACAATGTTAAAAGAAAATATATACAAAATGATTTTCCGATGGTACATCACGCCAGTAAAGCTATATCAAATGTACAAGTCTGGGGATAAAAAATGCTGGAAATGTGGAACAAAAGAAGGTGATTTCATCCATATGTGGTGGTTTTGTGATTTGGTAAAGAAATATTGGGAAGAAATATACAATGAAATAAAAAATATCTTGGGTTACACAATTAAAAAGAGGCCAGAAGCCTTCCTTTTGGGAATGGTCGGTAAGGACGTACAGAAAAATGACATAAAAGTATTCCTATATGCTACTACAGGTGCAAGATTAACTTTAGCACAGGTATGGAAACAAGACAAAATCCCAACGCTGCAAGACTGGCCTAAGAAAATGATAGAGTATATGGGAATTGCGGAATTAACATTTAAACTGAGACAGCAGGGTAGCGAGTTGTATGAGAAAGAATGGGGGAAAGTTAAGACATATATGGATAAGGTAATTGGGTAACTGGAAATACTGGCAAATGAATACAACCTCATGGCAGAAATTTAAGGTTCCTTATTGACATGAATATAGAATACAGAAAAAGAACTAAATACAAGGTTTATTTAATAAATTTATGTATAAAAGGATAAGAAAAAGAAAAGAACATAATAAAAGTAATCAGAAGGTAACTAGTATAACAAATAAAGAATGGAATACTGCGCAAGTTAACAACAAAAATTTATTAAAACAGTAGAAGGAAGTGTAGAAGTTCAGTTTCATCAAAATTAGTTGGGATTGGGTTTGTCACAGATCGTGAAAATTACTATATGTATGTTAAGAGATGAAATGATATAGTTTGTTAATGTATATAAAGAAACTGTTTTTGGATTTGCTTGATTTTGTGAAAATTAATAAAAAAATATTACGGAAAAGGGGCTCCTTAAAAAAAAAGCCTTAGAAATAGGAGTAAGTGGATTAAATAGAGGTAGGAATAAATTTACGAATCTTCTGAAGTACCAAGCAACTTTGATGTCTTCAAATGTGGGCAGGATTACTACATTGCAGGGGGTTGGGTTGGATGACCCTTGGGGTTCCTTCCAACTCTACAATTCTATGGTTCTGTACAATTCTTCGGATGTTCACGCACAACCTTGAGGTGATGCTCACCATCCTCATCCCTTCTCCGTTCGAAACACCGCTCGCCTCCGCTCAGGCCAATAGGAGGCGGCCGCTGGAGATGCAGGGGGCCATGATTGGCTGCCGCTGTTGCCCGGGCGACGGGTGGGGAAGGAGGAGGAGGAGGCGGGTCCCCTCGGCGTTGCTTTCGGTCCTCCTCCTGCTTCTCGTCCGCTGGCAGCAACTAGGGCGCCCTGGGAGGCGGCATCCTTTCCGGAGGCGGAGCGGTGAGACGGAGGGAGGCAGGGGCTTGCCTCTCGGCTGCGCGACCCCCGCTCACTCCAGAGAGCCCCCAGCGCTGCAGGGAGATGGGCTGCGGCAACTCCACCGCCACCAGCGCCGGCAGCAGAGGTGAGGGGCAGAGCGAGAGGCTGGCGGGGCTGGAGGTGGGGGCTTGGCAGCAACGCCAGGGAGGGTGCCCTGAAGGGTCTTGCGGGGACGGAGCCCGGAGGCAGGTAATGGGAGGGCTGGAGGGCAGCAAGGGAAAGAGGGCTGGGTTGTTGCAAGAGGAAGGTGCCTGGGAAAGGACAGAGCAGCGAGAAGGCAGAGAAGAAGGCACGGTCTGTTCTAGAAGAAAAGGAAGATTCCCTTTGTGTGACTGTGTGTCCGGCAGGCGTCGAGGAGAGGCAGCCGCACACTTCTAGAAGTGGCTAGAAACTTCATGCCACGCTCAAGCAGGGCTGCTCTCAGGCAAGGGATGAAATGCTTGGTAGGGGCGTGCAGGCACAATTCATTCCTGCCTGCCTCTACCCCTTACTACTACTACTACTTATTATTAATTGACGGGAATGAACAAAAAATGTGTGAGGTTCACCCCACCCATTCACTCACTGGAAACAGCTGAAGCTGGGAGGGAAAGGGGGGGACACACACCAAGTATGCTGCAAAAACAGGCAAAGAAAAGATGTCCTGCAAAGCGATGCAGCCTGATTTTTTGGCGTGTGATATCATACATCTTGTCTGACAAATGTAGGGCTGGACTGCTGCGTGTCTATTTACTAGGCATGTGAATAATGTTAGGAGTGCAAAGGGGCTGGCTGGAAAGAGTTATGGTCGCTCTCTGCAGCTGACCTTTCAGCATGACTTATCCTTTATTTCAAGCTCTTTTTTGTACTTGGCAGCTGATATTCCCTTCCTGAAAGGATTTGTCCTCCCTCTCCCCCCCCCCAAATAATACAAAAGGCCTTTTCTTTTCATCCACTTAAAATGCACATAACTCAGGGCGGGAACAATTGACTTTGCATACACGCATTTGTTTTGGCACCACATCCTTGCCTCTTTGATGATGATGCTTCAGGTTTTCTGTCTGTGAATGGTTCTGCTTTAAATCCGTGGATGTTAAATCATGGGAAAGTTTTTTTCTGCGTCAATATTTGACAAAAATGTGACCAGCATTCACCCCTTAGACGTTTGTGCAGCCTAGTGTCGCTTGGAGTGGTTTCCAAGAGTTGTCATCCCCTTGCAGCTTGGTGGATTACCAGTGACAAGCTTCTTTTATGTTTCATGGCTGAGTGTAGAGCATTTCACATCTATGCAGCCCTATAATCAGTCCAGGAAGCACCACATGAATGCAGAAAGTTATTCGGCTGTACGGACCCTAAGATTAGGGTACCGTTTCTTAGGCATTGGAGACAGATGCTCATAAGGCTTCTTCTCTGTATGAAATTTTTATTAAGTTTTCTGTTTTACAATTTAAGATACTCATTTTACATCCCTAATATATCAATGACTTCCCTTCTTCTCTTTCTATGGTTCATTTTACATATCATAAATCCCTGCATATTTTACAAAAACTATACCATTCAGTATTCCATTATTGCATCCATCAAAACTTGTTTGCACTGTTTGCACTGTTGAATTTATCTTAACGCTGCCAGCATTTTCAGCTGTACACAATTATTTCCCATATATTCAATAAACGTTTTCCAATCCTCTTTAAACGTATGTTCTTCTTGTTCTCTTAGCTCATACTGCTTCTTAGTGGTCCCGAAAAACAATGCATTCAAGTGCAATTACATCGTTACTAGTTTCATTACATTATTATGTTTATTTCCATTGCTTTGCAAGTGCTTGCAGCTGTCCAATGTTATGGATGTTTGGTAGTATCTAAGTTCCACTGAGGTCAATGGAACTAGCTCCTAAATGCACTTCCAGTGTTGTAACACTAAGTCTGCCACATTGAACTCAATGGAGCTTAACTTTTGTGTAGACACATTTAGGACTGTGCTCCTGGGGAAGTTGGGATGTACCTTTGATAGTCTCTAACCCTTAGCTTCTTGGATCTATGATGTTTTCCAGTGGAAAACAATGTATATCCTAAGCACATCTTCTGCCACTGTAAGATGGCCCTGGAACATAAGTATTAAAAGCAAGCTGTTCTTATAAGAAGGGTTTTGCTTTGCATTCCTCAACAGTTTGAGGTGTAATGTAATGTTGCAGGGTTATGAGTGAACTTATTTGAAGTTACTGCTCTCAGCACACAGACTGGTAGAGGGCCACTGGTCTAGGTCAGCTTTTCCCAACCTGATGTCTTCCAGATATTTTAGGCTCCAACTTCCATTGCCCCAGCCAGCATTGACCATGGAGCTGACAAGTGTGTGTACTCAGACACAGGTCCCAATGGTGCTGACTCCATGCATAGAGTTGTAACCTTGGAAACAGGAAGGCTCTGTCCTATTCTTACAGTAGGGTTTACTTTCAAGTCATTATGCATAGGCTTGCACTGAATATTGCACTATATTCTCATGAGCAAAGGTAGAGATTCTTGGGTACTCCGGCAGGAAAGTGTATTTAGAATTACGCTTCTTTAGTGTTCATGCCTGCCATATATACTCAACTTCCTTTATCCAAAAGAAAATGATTTTGTCTATTGAAAATATGTGAGAAGAAATTCTGAGAGTTCTCTCTTGCTTAGACTGCATATAGCTTGTTGCTGTCGAAGCAAATATTCTTCCATATCCTCAGTGGGAAAAGTATTAAAAATCGGTTTGTTTTTCAAAAGGTATTTGCACCAGATGCCTAAGATTCACACTACAGTTAGCTACTTTCACCTGAACACTGAACTATTCTGGGCTCATTTTGTGATATCAGGTAGCATGGGCTTTGTGGTAAATAAAAACTAAAATTGAAATTTAAACTAACTGGTGCTGGGTGTGTGTGTGTAATTCCATATTCCTCTACTTGTCAGTGCTCATCCCATTCAATATTACTTGTTCAGAGTAAATCCACAATAATTTCATGGCAGCGCTTTTCATTTCAAATCCTTTCTTGAGAAGAGGCATGGAGTTGTGCCTCTTGAAGGATCAAACGGTGCGAGTCTTATCTCCAGCAAAGAGTCTTGTGGCATCTTTATGACTTAACAAATTTGCCAGGGCTGTATGATTCAGGGCTGATCTGATATTTTGTAGCAGCCCCAATCTGACCCCAGGTAATTCAGAGCTGATTCAACCTGGATCCAGGTAGACGAAGAGCAGTCCAGGGCAGCTTCAATTTGCTGTGGCCACACGCACACTGGGCTGACCTGAATCATCCTGAGTTGGTTTGGAATTTGGCCAGAGCTAGTGCACAGCCCAAGGACTTGTTATGGCATCGTGACTCAAAGTCTACATCATGAGATGCATGAAGTGCAATGGGCATGGTGGGACTGGGGGGTGTCGAGGAAGTGTGCCATTTGAGAGGCATTTTTTGCAAAAGTCATATGACCTTCCCCTTCCAACAGGGCAACTATGGGAAGGAGTAAAGTGGTGGTGAGCCCCATTGGCATGATCTGTTGCATATTTCCATCTTGAAGTGATATACTTCAGCTTTGTAAAGAGGGTTGTCCAGAGCTAGAGGGCAGTCAAGGGGGAGGGAAATAAGGAAGCCCAATTTCAAAATCCTGTCCTAATGCAAGCCCAAATACCTCTGAGGCTAGCTGAGCCAAACACCTCCATATCCCAATCCAGATCTTAGATGACTCAAACTCTGGTTCTGGGTCAATTGATCCTATGAAGGTCAGGCTGGAGTGTAAGCGCCTTAGTTTTGATAAGTGTCTCCCCTACAATGACCTGGATGGTACATTGTTGATGGAACAATGCAGCTCAGATCATCACCTGCTTGGCTGAGTTGGCATTCTGATCCTCATTTAAGAGAGAGGGCAAGGAGGACCATTATAACATGGACTCTGACCCCATTAGAAGAGTGACTGAAGCAGACGGAAGTACCTTTTGCAAATATAAACTTGCAGTTCATTGATGTTAAATAGAGATGTGGGTTTTTTAAAATAAAAAATTACTTAGGTAAATTAAACACGGACTGTTAAATGAGCCACAGTTCCAGGGAACCTAAAGCATTATTATCCTTAGGAAAATGCTCATGAAGCTTGTGGGCTTGCATTTGCAAACATGTTATACAACTTTCACTAATTAGCTAAGTTAGCAGCAAGATTGAAAATTCTCACCTGGCCCTCAGACCTTGGGGGGGGGGGGCGGACTATATTTTGAAAAAAAGAAAAATGAACGAATTCCTATGCCCCACAAATAACCCAGAGATGCATTTTCAATAAAAGCACACATTCTACTCATGTAAAAACACGCTGATTCCCAGACCGTCCGCAGGCCGGATTGAGAAGGCTATTGGGCCAGATCTGGCCCCTGGGCCTTAGGTTGCCTACCCATGGACTACTAGATGATCCTCAGGATCCCTTCCAACTCTATGATAGGGGCCTCCTAACAACTCTCAGCACCCTTAACGAAATACACCTTCCAGAATTATTTGGGGAAAGCCATGTCTGCTTAAAGTGGCATCATAGTGCTTTAAATGTATGGTGTGAATGTGGCCTTAGAAGAGGGATTAAGATAAAGGGCTTTCCTACTCATGACCACATCAATCCTTTTTAAAACAAGCTTCTTAAGGCTTGCCACTTTCCCCCCTTTTTCTTTGCTGGCTCATGTATCCTCCTAGGGTAGAATGCAGCTTGAGCTCTAAACATTAGGAAGTGATAATGGTTATCTCCATAGAGGTATAAAGCTTCACCTGCTGATTTTTGCAGATAAAGTGCTTTTAAAGGCAGGCGATTAGCTCTTTGTGTGAGTGCTTGCCTGCCTTGGTAAATCTTCCCTGATGTCATCATGAATTTTGCTTAGGAAAGAACTATCTGCAATTTAAAGCATCTGCTTAGTAAGTGTAATAATAGCTCCTGCAGGTACTCTAGGTAAATTTGTGCTGCAAAGTGTTATCGATCTTCATGGATCAAGGGATAAACTATTACCCTTCCACCCCCACTTAAGGTTTGAGCAATACCCCAACTCTCAGCCTTGGTCTTCTGCTAGAAAAAGCAAAGTGAACCTTGAAGATTAGGAGGACACACAGAGAGGGGAGGGAATTGGGTGTTTACACTCTGGGCTGAAGGTTACATGCTGGCACAATAAGAAACCCTTTTAGTTCCAAGAAAAAAATGCATTATGTATTTACTTATTCCTGAAAAACCTAAGGAGAGGAAGTTATCTATCGAATAAAGTATGCTAATACAATTGCATTACCCTTCTTTGCTTACCTACCCTTGTAAATAAACAAGAACCACTATAACGAATAGACTAATTGAAACAAAACCAAATTCCACCAACAGGCCCTTTGGTTTCAAGTGTCATAATAAGTGCTTTTTTCATTAAAAATATTTAGGGGTGCTCTCATTTTGACTCAAGAAAATCACCATTTTATAGTGGGAAAAATAAATACAATAAATGGACAAAAGTACAAAGATTCACAAAATGTTTAGGGGTATGCGTACCCCTGTGTTCCCCCAGGAAAAAAGCACAGGTCATAAGAATGTCCCATTATTTATTTTATTTACAGTTATTACATTGTTTGCATTTGTATATCACATTTATCTTCCAAGGATCTCAAGGGGGTTTACATGGTTTTCCGCCTCCCCATTTCATCGTCACAACAACCTTATGACATTGGGTCAGGCTAAGAGATGGTTTGCAGGTATGTGGAGCAAAGAAATAGCAATTCACACGGAAAATCATAACACCCCCCCCCCAAAAAAACCCCCATATTAAATAGAAATTTAAAATTCTAAATTATGCAAGTTGACTACATCTGCATATATTTACTGGAGACTTCATTTGGCTTGCAGCATTTCTGGAGAAGGGATTGAAGGCAAGAAATGAGAAGAGTGAAACTCATGGGTGCTGCAAGGACCAGGAGGAGGTTGGGAGTAGTAGGCATTATAAAATATGAGACACACCGGGCTTATTTTGAGCTGAGTTGTGCTTCAGAACCTGTTTTTAATGACAGGCTTTAGTTCTGGAACATAGGGGCATGTGCAGAGCACATCCTTACTGAATAACTCTTCCCAGATCCCACATACATACAGTAGTGGCAAATTTGGAAGTGCAGGGTCCCAAGAGTCACAACAAGGGGCAAACGGCTGGCTGGCGAGCCTTGGGAGTAAGTATCCAGCTTGACTCTTCAAGCAGAGCATATAAGAGCAAGAATTGCTACTTTCCCCAGAACAGCCCGTGTCTCCTGCCTTTCTGCATGAGTCACTGAGAGATGCCTCCTAAGAGGGCAGGTAATTCTGCTGTACCAGGAGCGATGGGATGGAGTGGAAGAAGACAGGGGCAGAACGGTGAATCATGATGCAGAGAAGCAGCTACTCCAGTTGGTACAAACTTCCCCAGCCTGGTGCCCTCCAGATGTTCTGGACTACAACTCCCATCAGCCTCAGCCAGCATGGCACAGGTAACAGTGAAGCAGCTATTTAGGTTGCAGTCAAGCAAGGCAGTGGAAGTTGTAGAGCTCACATTTTTCACGGGAACCATTTTTGAGGAGGCTTGGGCAGGGTAGCCAATGCTATGTCTTTTAGATGTTTCTGGACTTCAGCTCCCATCAGCCCCAGGGAGCATGGGCAATGATCAGGGGTGATGGGAACTGCACTCAAGCAATAACTGGAGGGTGCCATGTTGGCTGCCCTGGTCTTGGAGGACTCCCTATCCCAGCTGATCAGCATGTCTCTACTCTTACTCCTCTTTCATCTCTATGAGTGTTTTTTCCACCTGGCTAGAATATCTTTTCTTGGCTGGAAGATAGAGAGGGCTCTGTGTGCAGTAAGTTGCCTACTGCACTATGGTAGAATTTGCATTTGTTGCTCAGTCCACTTTTGCCTCACTACTGACATGTGGCCCCTAGAAAGTTGCCCAAAGGGGGATGTGGCCCTCAGGCTGAAAAATGTACTAGAATGTTGGTGTCGGTACACAAGGTCCCATAGCTCAGCAAACAAAGTTCAATTTAAATTGCAGGTACCGTTTGGTTTCTCCTGGTTGGAGGTGGGGCAGTTATTTGTTGAAAAACCTGGCCTATCTCCTGCAAACCACTGGACACAGAAATTCCTACTGATAAGGATTCATTAGGAGTGAGGGGGGAAAGATGCTTCTCAACTTTTGAACTCAGTTTTAATTTGGAAATGATTTGGACAACATGGGATGTGACTGTTTCTTGCTCAGGAGTGTGCCAATCAATCAATAACTTTTGCTAGAAATTGTTCTTAGAGCTGATAGTTTCCTGCGAGCTGATGAAACCCACAGCTGACTCATATACTCCAAACTAAGATATAATCTGGTGTCGGAAGCGTGGAAAATCATTCACTGTTTTCCCGTGCAATTAGTCACTTCAATTTAAGCTGACCAAGCTTTATCTGAACCGCCCAGAGTGTCTGTCTGCATGTTTGTTAGAATGGCTGTGTATGTCCTATTTTTCCATAGGACGGGCCTTTCTTTAAAGGGCTGTCTGGTTCAGAGATAAACTGCTATATTAAGGGAGTGCAGAGACCTTGGGATTACCCATCAATGCAGTTAGCACCTGGAGAGTGGACTAAACAGGCAGGGACACAGGTCACTTGGTCTTCCTTGCTGTTTTGATATGTATTGTGTTTCTCTACAGTCCTGAAACCATTTTGACTCCCAAACTGACCAAATGTTTCTCTGCAAGGGTGAGGGAACCTTCCCATTGTCTCAGGAATTAAATGACTACCACCAGAAAAGGCAATCAGATAACCTGGCAGACAGGAAAAACAACATTCAAATTTCTGTTGTAGACCGCCTTTTCTGTGATCTATGTATGAGATTTCTGGGGGTGGTCTTGGACTCCAGGGTGGGCAATTTAAAATGTCTATATAAGGGCAGGCACACCTTTGTTCTGGGTCCTCCTCCTTTCTCCTGCGTGTGAAGGGAGCACCCTGTTGCAACAGTTCAATAAAGATCAGGCTTACTAGCTGCTTTGCTTCTCAATATTCTCTGGTTGGCCTCTGTTATTTTCTCCTACAAAGGACTCCATAAGGGCTCTTGCATACCCCATAAAGAGAATAAGGACAGATTTTGTTTACGACAATACAGTCATACCTCGGGTTACAGATGCTTCAGGTTGTGCGTTTTGGGTTGCGCACCGCGCTGAACCCAGAAGTACTGGAACGGGTTACTTCCGGGTTTGATGCCTGCGCATGCACAGAAGCACTAAATCGCGCTTTGTGCATGCACAGAAGCGCCGAATCGCAACCCGTGCAGATGTGGAGCTGCGGGTTGTGAGCGTGCCTCCCGCACGGATCACGTTCACAACCCGAGCGCCCACTGTACTTATAAATTAGCATGTGGAAATCTTAGGCAAATCTGCGAACCTTTTGTCCTCTGTTTTGGTAATGCGTTTCCTGTGTGATGTGTGCTTTTCATGGAGGGGGTGGTGATGGTAATATAAGATGGGCAGCCCAAAGACCCTAGACTGCAAGAAAATGGTGATCGACCCCTTATATTGTCCCCCCCTTCTTATTTCCCTTCTGTCTGCTTCTTCTATACAATGAAACTGCTGTTTCTAGCATCTGATGCCAGTCGGGATGAGGAAACTGACCGAGAGCCCATCAAGGGGGGCAGATTTGTCTTGCTTTGCTTTCCAGGAACAGCCCTATCATTCAGAAGGGTGATAGAGCAGCTTTAGGTGGCAGGTTCAGTGTGGATGGAAAGTGGCAGCTAGATATAAGATATAAGATAAGATATCTTTATTGTCATTGTCCCCTTACGGGAACAATGAAATTACTCGGTTGCTACATCCACTCAGATAAAGCATTCCACATAATCCAAAATTACAGATGTTGGCACACAAAGCTGTGCGTGCCATGCAGCACACACACACCCTACACCTAAGTTAACCCATTGCCCTCTGGTGTAGCAGGAAATGCTGCCCCATTGACAATGCTGAAGTAAATTTGACCTGCTAGTTCAGCCAGCTTCTGTGCATGGAATGCAAGGGGGTCCCATTGTATGTAAGTAACCCAAGCCTAGGTCACAAATTCAAACCTAAGTTCTTACAAGATGAACTCAGTGCTGGTTATCTGAGGTTTTCCACTGTTTGGATTTCACCTGCTCTTGCTATCTTCTCCTTATTTATTTAATATTTTTTTCTGTTTACCTCTGATATATTTTAAATCTGATGCCACTTAGCTGCTGAATTCATTTCAACTCAAAGTGGGAACACTTTAATGAGCAGTGTGGGACAAATCTCTGGTTAATTCCACTTTAGAGTGGAATGCTTTTTTGTCTCTTTAGAATAGCTACCAACAATCCACGGACAGCTTACTCTGCACAAAGCTGATTCATTTCAATGGAACTAATACAGGAGTTGTCATATTCCAGGTCAGACTCTTTGTCTATCTAATCTGTTTTTTTAAAACAAACAAACACACAACTCAAACAATTTAGTATCATCAGCAAATTTGGTTGTTCACTCCTAGCACTACATAGCTTACAAACAAGTTAAAAAGCACAAGTCCTGATATGGATCCCCAACCGACCCTGTACTCCACTTTCTACATCTCCCCATTTGTCCTTACTGCCTGCTTCCTCCTACATAACCAAGTGGCGCTGTGGTCTAAACCACAGAGCCTATGACTTGCTGATCAGAAGGTCGGCGGTTCAAATCCCTGCGACGGGGTGAGCTGTTCGGTCCCAGCTCCTGCCAACCTAGCAGTTCGAAACCACGTCAAAGTGCAAGTAGATAAATAGATACCGCTCCGGCGGGAAGGTAAACGGCATTTCCGTGTGCTGCTCTGGTTCGCCAGAAGCGGCTTAGTCATGCTGGCCACATGACCCGGAAGCTGTACGCTGGCTCCCTTGACCAGTAAAGAGAGATGAGCGCCGCAACCCCAGAGTCGTTCGCGACTGGACTTAATGGTCAGGGGTCCCTTTACCTTTTAATCCATAAGAGGACCTCTCCTAAGCTTACTCAGAAGTCTTTGCCGAGGTGCCTTGTCAATAGTTTTTTGAAACTCCCAAGTATACTACGTCAATCGGATCACCTCTCTCTATTGTTGTTTATACTCTTAAAGAACTCAGACATGCTGTCTCTGCTTCAGCAAGGCTTGCACTTCTTAGGATGCTTAATATTTAAGAATATTTTCCGCCAGTTTTCCCAGGAGAGTTGTGAAGCTAGCTTGCCTGTAATTTCCATTATCCACCCTGATTTCTTTTTTATAAATTGGTGACTACTTTCCAGTCTTCAGAGAATCCCCATGCATAGAATAACCCACCTCCCTCAACTTCGTGCTCTACAGATATTTTGAACTGCAACTCCCATCATCCCTCACCATTGGCCATTTTGACTGGGGCTGATGGGAGTTGTAGTCTAAAATATCTGGAAGGCACCAGGCTGGGAACACATTATATGTAGGGGCTGCCTCTGAAGGAGGTTCAGAAACGTCAGCTGGTGCAGAATTCGGTGACTGAGTTAGAAGGTTTGAGCATATTACACCGATCCTGGTCCGACTGCACTGGCAGCCAATTAGTTTCTGAGCCCAGTTCAAAATGCTGGTTTTGACCTATAAAGCTTTAAATGGCTCAGAAGGACCACAATACCTCAAGGACTGCCTCTTCCCATATAAACTGACCCAGACTCTGCATTCATCATCTGAGGCCCTTCTTCGTGTGCCTCCCCCATGAGAGGACTGGACGGTGGGAACACAAGAACGGGCCTTTTCTGCAGTGGCTCCTCATTTGTGTGGAATGCTCTCCGCAGGGAGGCTTGCCTGGCACCTTCATTATACCTTTAGGTGCCAGACGATGACATTTCTCTTCAAACAGGCCTTGGGCTGATTGACATCCGATGCTGTGAGGGACAGGGGATATCGCGAAGTCCCTCCCCTCCTGAGTTCAAGCCCATCACCGACCACAGGGGGAAGCAGAGGGAGCTCCGATTCCAGTGGGGAAGCAGGAAGTCGGGTCCGAGGCTCAGGCAAGGTAGCGGAGCCAGGGTCCCAGGTGGGACAGGAAGGGGGAAGTAAGGGGGGGAGACCCATCCCCCCAACTCCAGAATTACGCCGGAAGAGGAGGGGAAAGAGGATGGGGCTTCCAAGACTTTTGTGCTGGGGAAAGACGCGCCAAAAGTCACTTGGAGGTTCTGAAACCGACTGACCACATCACTCCGTGTAAATAGCATGACTTCAGCACTGTAAATACGCAGCACCAATAAAAGAATAAAAATGCAGAGCTGCGTAGCGTCGTTACTCTGAAGTAGTCCACTCCGGCCACTGTGACAGCAACCTCCAAGTCTTTTTGGGGCTACTTTGGAGTTGCCGGGATGAGCGTGTCAGAGGCGGAGAGATGGCGGCAGATCGCGGAGCAAGCCCAGCAAGAACTGCAGCAGCTGTCGCTGCAGGCGCAGGGGGAATTGAAGGCAGCTAAAGAAGAGGCTAAGAAGGTCCAGGACGACCGGCTACAACTGGCGGAACAGGTGAGAGCACTACAGGAAAGAGAGCAGGAATTAAGGGCGGTGGCGGTAGACCTCCAAAACAAGCTGGATGCAGAGAAAAACAAGGCGGGAGGGGCACCCCAAGTCCAAGTGCTGCCAGGAAGGAGAGCCGGGACCCTAGTGAGCAAGTTCAATGGAGACCCGAAGGAATATCAGGGCTTTGAGACTGAGATGGTGTATGCTCTTGAGCTACACCACGCTGAGTTCCCTGATGATGAGCACAGAGTAGCGTTTATTGTGGAGCACCTTACCGGGGCAGCCAGGGAATGGCTAAGACCGTTGATCGCAACAAAGAATCCTTGCATGAAGGATGGCAAACTATTTCTAGAAGGTTTGAGAACGATGTATTCGTCCGATAGTCATATGGACCAGACTAAGGAGGAACTTCATAATTTACGCCAAGGAAATATGACAGTTCGCGCGTACTGGGCGAAATTCACCATGCTGGTGCACAGATTGGGGTGGGAATTAGGGTCACCCCCAATGCAAGCGGCGTTCTACTTGGGGTTGCATGAGGACGTGAAGGATGAGCTCTCGAGAGGTCCAAAGCCCAGTGATATGGATCAGCTGAGCAAAGCGGCTCTGGCGGTGGGGGTGAGACAGGAATCCCGGTGGAGCGACAAACAAGCAACGCGTGCAAAGCGGGCTTGGTTCCCACGGTCGCAGGAGAAACCACTCCCCCAACAACCCTTTCAAGCCACGCCTGGGGCCAGCCAGGACCAGGAACCCATGCAGATTGATAGCGCGCGCGCGCGGGCTTTTCAAACCCCAGCGGCGCCAAGACGCAAGGAGGGAAAGGGCGGGAATTGCTTTCTCTGCAACTCCCCCCAGCATCTCGTCAGAGACTGCCCACATCGCAGGGAGTGGCAAGGAAGGGCGGGAACGGTGGTGCCCTCCCCCACTGACGCAGCACCACAGCAGGGAAACGGGAAAGCCTGGCTGCAGGAGACAAGGGGCAGCAGCCAGGCACAGTCAGCAGAGAACCGCCCCAGCCCGCCCACCCGCACAGAGAGGAGCAGAGCCAGCCCACCCCTCCCAGAGCAGGAGTGGTTCTAGAAGTCACGCTAACGCTCCCAAATGGCTATCCCCTGACAGTCCTTGCCTTAATTGACAGTGGTGCCTCAGCGAACTTCTTCTCGAGAAACTTTGCAGAAGAGCACCAGATCCAGCTTCTGCAGCTGGATTTTCCCCTTCACGTGGCAACCATTGACGGCAGAGAGCTGCTGGGGGGGGCCATCACTCATCAAACCCCCCCCATGAGAATGACGGTGGGAAGGCACTCAGAGACACTGGCATTCAACGTCACCACCATCTCAGACCCCCCCATCGTCTTGGGCATGAGCTGGCTGGCGCGCCACGACCCCTCCATCAGTTGGCACCAGAGATGCATCACTTTTGGATCGGACTTTTGCCTGGAACATTGCATGCAGCACCAACCAGGGGAGGGGCCTCCGATAGCCACGGTGGCCACCATGCACGTCAAAGGGGGTGAGGCGATACCCAAGCCGTACTGGGACCTGCAGGAGGTCTTCAGCGAAGCGGAGTCCGACCACCTACCCCCACACAGGCCTTTTGACTGCCAGATCAACCTGGTGCCCGGGGCAACTATACCCCCAGCCAAGCTGTACGCCATGTCAGACCAGGAACTGGAGGATCTGCGCGCTTTCATCGACAAGAACCTCAAGCGGGGGTTCATCAGAGAAAGCAAGGCAGCAGGGGGCAGCCCGGTCTTCTGGGTGGACAAGAAAGACACGCAACAGCGCCGTCTGGTGGTGGATTTTAGACGGCTGAATTCGGTGACAGAGCCAGTGGCTTTCCCCATGCCCAGAGTGGATGATCTTCTGACAGCGGCACGCAGGGGCAAGATTTTCACCAAGCTAGACCTAAGAGGGGCGTACAACTTGATCAGGATCCGGGAAGGCGATGAGTGGAAGACCACGATGTTCACGCCTCTGGGCTCTTTTGAATATCTGGTGATGCCCTTCGGGTTGCAAGGGGGCTCAGCATGCTTCCAGGCCTTCATGCACCACGTCCTGGGGTCCCTACTCTTCAAGAACTGCTTGCTCTTCCTAGATGACATCCTTATCTATTCCAATGACCCAGTGCAGCATGTGAAAGATGTCAGGGAAGTGTTGCAGCGCCTGAAGGAGAACCACCTGTATGTGACGCTGGAGAAGTGCAAGTTTCACACCAAGGAGGTGGACTTCCTGGGCTACAAGCTGTCAGACAAGGGGCTGGCGATGGACAAGGACAAGGTGCAGGCCATCCTGGACTGGCACAGCCCCAGGACGCGCAAAGATGCCCAACGCCTACTAGGCTTCGCCAACTTCTACAGGAAGTTCATCAAGAACTTCTCTCGCGTTACGGCTCCCATCACTGACTGCCTGAGAGGCAAGCAGAAGTTCAGGTGGACACCAGAGGCGCAAGCAGTGTTCGAAAGCCTCAAGAGGGTGTTCGCCTCGGACCAGAACCTGTTCCACGTGGTCCAGGACGCGCCCCTACGCATTGAGACAGATGCTTCTGAGAAAGCTGTGGGCGCCATTTTGTTGCAACTGGACGCCAACAGGGAGTGGAGACCCTGTGCCTTCTTCTCCAGGAAGTTGACACAGCCCGAGCGCAACTACACGGTGTTTGACAAAGAACTTCTTGCGATCCACGCTGCGTTCAAACATTGGAGACACTTCCTGGTGGGCGCCAAGCACCCCATCCAGGTGTGCACAGACCACAAGAACCTGGAGTTCTGGAGAACGGCCAGGGTGCTCAACCAGCGGCAGATACGGTGGGCAGAGTTCTTCTCGAACTTCAACTTCTCCATACACTACATCCCGGGGGAGCAGAATGTCAGGGCGGATGCCCTCTCCCGCAAGCCAGAGTACATGGAGGAGGAGGCGCCACCAGCACCAAGGCACATTTCCCCCCCGTCAGCATGGTCCTGCGGAGCAGCAGTGGTGAGCGAGGCAGAACTCACAGCACTGACGGCAGCGGATGAATTTGCCAACCGCATCTTCAGAGAACTGAGAGGGGGGAGGGAGCAGGCAAAGGACTTTGCAGAACGCAGGGGGCTGCTTTTCTACAAGGGTGCACTGTACCTGCCCACCACCCAGCTACGACGTACGGTCCTCAAGCAGATGCACGACAACCCAACGGCGGGTCATTTTGGAAGGGACAAAACCGCTCACCTAGTCATGAGACACTTCTGGTGGCCAGGGGTGAGGGAAGATGTTCGAGACTATGTACGGGGCTGTGACACCTGCCAGCGGGCAAAGGTGGTCAGAGCAGCGCCAGCAGGATTGCTGGAGCCCTTAGCCACACCACACAGGCCGTGGGAAGTGGTGTCCATGGACTTCATCACAGATCTGCCTTCTTCCAGGGGCAAGACCGCAGTGTTGGTGGTGGTGGACCTCATGTCCAAAATGTGCCACTTTATACCGTGTGCCAGGGCGGTCTCTGCAGAAGAGACAGCCAAACTGTTTGTTGATCACGTATTCAGACTGCATGGATTACCTTTAAGGGTTATTTCGGATCGTGGCCGCCAATTTGTTTCCAGGTTCTGGCGGCGGCTCATGAACCTCCTGCAGGTGGAGGTCAGCTTGTCGACGGCTAGACACCCGCAGACCAATGGACAGGCGGAGAGGGTCAACGCCATTCTGCAGCAGTACCTGAGATGCTACGTCAGCCAGCGGCAAACGGACTGGGTGGATCGCCTGCCACTGGCAGAATTTGCCTACAACAATGCAGTGCACGTCTCCACAGGGGTGTCGCCCTTTAAGGCCAATTACGGGCGCGACCTCAGATCTTTCCCAGAGAGGGAGGGGGAGGAGGAGGAGGAGGGCCCACAGGCTGAGGATTGGGCAGAGGAACTGGAGACGGTGCACCAGCAGCTCAGAGAACACTTGGAGAGGGCCAAGGAAGCGTACAAAAAGGGGGCGGATCGCCACAGGCGACTAGGGGAGGTCATCAGGGTGGGGGACAAGGTTTGGTTGTCCTCGGAGGGCCTTCCCACCAGAGGGAGGTGCAAAAAGCTGGCACCCAGACGGCTGGGCCCCTTCACGGTCACGCAACAGGTCAACCCGGTGGCATACAGGCTGGCACTGCCAGAGGATATGAGGGTGCATCCAGTGTTTCATAGATCGCTGCTGTCGCCGTACAGGGAAAGCAGCAGGCTCCGAGACAGCGAACAAACCCCCGAGGGAGGGGGGGAGAGGGGAGGCAGGGAGCAACTCAATGAGGCCACGGCCATCCTTGATTCACGGAGAGGGGTGGGGGGCCTGGAGTACCTCATGGCATGGGAGGATGCTCCACCGTCCCAGAATGAATGGGTCCCAGCCACTCAGATACAGGAGGAATTCTTGGTGGAAGAATTTCACGCCCTCTATCCCCACAGACCCAAGCCCTGGCACATGGAAAGGGAGGGGGAGGAGGAGGAGGCACGGGAGAGCAGCTCACCATGGCGCTGGGAAGCAGAGTTTGAGGACTCGGGAGACGAGATATGGGTGTCACCGAGATCCACACAGTCAGAGGCAGAAGCAGATTGGCAGCACATTTTTTCCCCCACCAGCTCGGACGCCACGGAATTTTTGGGATTCCAGTCCTCCCAGGCGGAAGGGGGAGCCTCGCAGGACTGGGGGGAGGTGTTCACACCAACGGGCTCGGAAAGCACTGAGTTCTTAGGCTTCCAGTCGTCACCGACACCTGGGGGGGACCTGGGGAGGGGAGAAGGGGAGCTTGGAAGGGGGGTGGATGTGAGGGACAGGGGATATCGCGAAGTCCCTCCCCTCCTGAGTTCAAGCCCATCACCGACCACAGGGGGAAGCAGAGGGAGCTCCGATTCCAGTGGGGAAGCAGGAAGTCGGGTCCGAGGCTCAGGCAAGGTAGCGGAGCCAGGGTCCCAGGTGGGACAGGAAGGGGGAAGTAAGGGGGGGAGACCCATCCCCCCAACTCCAGAATTACGCCGGAAGAGGAGGGGAAAGAGGATGGGGCTTCCAAGACTTTTGTGCTGGGGAAAGACGCGCCAAAAGTCACTTGGAGGTTCTGAAACCGACTGACCACATCACTCCGTGTAAATAGCATGACTTCAGCACTGTAAATACGCAGCACCAATAAAAGAATAAAAATGCAGAGCTGCGTAGCGTCGTTACTCTGAAGTAGTCCACTCCGGCCACTGTGACAGATGCCCTTTTAAATGTGTTGTGGGAGAGGGAGGATTATTGGTTTTGTTTTTTTTCTTACCGGTACTTTTATTTTATTATGTATTTTGCATTTTTATACTGTAATTTTATGTTGTGAACCACCCGGAGATCTATAGATGAAGGGTGATATACAAATTAAATTATAGATAGATGATAGATAGATTGCTAGCAAAATTCAAGTTCACATTAAGCCTTAAATTTAAGGTTTAATTTTTTTTTTTAAATGTCCAATGTCTAGCAGCACCATTCTACCCACGTCTACTCAGAAGTAAGCCCTGCTGAAGTCAGTGGAGCTTACTGTCAAGTGAACAGGGTTAGGACTACAGCAGAAGCTATCTGGGCTGTTTCCCTGCAGGCTTCATTGAATGACATTTCAGCAGCAATAAAACAGCCTTTCATAACAGGGGAGGAAGAAGGAGGTCACCCTTAATTGATTCCTGCCTTCTGTGCATTTAGTGGCTGAGTGAGTCATGAACAGGGAGCTGCTGATATGATGATGGGGAATAAAGTGTGGTGTTTGTTGTTGCCTTTCATTCTGCTTTTTTGGATTCTTCGTATATTTTTATATGCCTGCCTTTTTCAAAGGGTGTATTAATAAGAGATGTTTTCTAACGAATTGGCAATAAAAATGTTACAATATTTAGGGCTTCCGGTTGACCACGCCATCTTGCTCAGACGGGGGTCCGCACAGCGGAGCGGACCTCGGCGCTTCAGAGGTGGAGGGAATCGTTCCAGCGAAGCGAAACCTCCTTAAAAGCCCCAAATCGAGCTTTTTGGGGACAGATTTTGCCTGGCGGCGCCAAAAGCGGGCTCTCTCCTCCCCGGATCGGCTTTGTTTAAGCCCCCGAGAGCGAGGAGGTGAACCGCGGCGGACAGGCTGACATTGCTGCTCTGAGAGTGCGAAGCTGCGAGTCTGGGAAGTGGAGGTGGCCAATTCTTCAAAGAACATTCAGCAAATGAATAGACTGTGAGTAATTTGGATTCTTTGGAATGTAAATTAAGGCAACAATTTGGACCTGGGAGAGAGGGGAAAAGAGGAAGCCACCCCCCCCCTACGGTAACATAAGAGACAGTAAACAGAAACCCGAAGCCGTAAACAGAAGATTTCAACTTAAAAGGATTCCTCAAAGGCATCAAAGAGAATCTCCCCTAAATGCAGGGTAAAAGGGGAGAGAGACTGTGGCTGTGATTGCCCTGCAGAAAGAAGTTAAGACTAAGAAAGACCTTTCTGTTCCTCGGGAGCCGGCAGCCCAGACAATCCAGTGAGTTGATCAGGATTTATAGTTAAATTCTATTTCTATCTTTATCTCTGGACCTTTTGGAAATTCTTTTTTGGTTTATATACTTTTGAAATGTGAGTTCGAACTTTATTTTTAAGAATGCAGCCAGCTTGTTAAAATGGAGTCGAGAAAATAGACTGCGATTATATTCCACCCCATGTGACAAGTTTTGACCTTGACAGGACTGAACTATGTCAACAAAAAGGTACCCGCCTGAGTTTCAGCGGACTGTTTTGACCTTAATGTGGGAAGCAAGAATAGAACTATGTCAAGAGGAGACACAACGGCAAGTGTTACAGCAAAAATTCCAGATGATGATGGCAGAATATGATTTCTTAGAAGCTTTTGAAACTGAAGAAGACGAATGTGAGAATGACAATGATGAGGACTGTGATGACTTAACACAAAATGAAGCCCATCACGAAAAAAATGATGATTTTACTCTACAAAAAGTTGGATGGAGTGCCTCCCCTTCGAGGGGGGCACGATTGGACTTACTGGAACTCCAGAATGACCACAGGGAAGAAGGAAAAATTAAGCAGAGAAGAGAAGAAGCTCAGGGGTCTGATATGGAGGCCTGGATGGCAAAAGACTGTAAACAGGGGGTGGGGTGAAGGGAAAGTGAAGTTGTGATTGTAAGGATGGGTTAATAGGACTATAACTGGACTGCTGACTATGGAACTTGCTGGATTGGTGGGGTGGAGCCAGTACTCGGGGGGGTGTAAGGTTAGTTTGGGAATAATTATAGGTTTAAAAAGTGAATTGATTCTGGAAAAAGGTGAAAATATGGAGGCCTATAGAGGGGTAAAAATTAGGCACGGGAAGAAAAAATGGGAGTTTGATTTCTCAGTGATTGGACAATAGGCGAAAATGATAATAGTTAGTTTAAAAGTGGTACAAGATATAAAGGTGTATGTTATAAAATATGAACTATGAAACTGTTGAAGATGATAAATAAGGGAGGAAAACCGGGGAAGGGGGGAGGGTGGGGAAGCCCACAAAATATGGTTTAACAATTATGAATTTAACAATTATGATGAATTTTTTTTTTTGTCTTTTTTCCTTTTTGTCTCTTTTTTTCTTCTCTTTTTTCTCTTTTTCTTTTTTGTATTTTCTTTTTTTTGGTATGACAATAGATGGTTGGATGGATGAACTCCTGCGTACTGCCCTGGTTCACTGGAGCTCCCTGGTGGCAGGGGGGGGCTTCGGGGGCAGGGGAGGGGGAGGAGGACAGAAACCCAATCATAAAATGGACCACTTCTGACTGTTCACCTGCGTGGGATACTTCTGTGGCAGGGGAGGACCCATGGAGGGGGGTGGGAAGAAGGTGGAAAAGGTGTATATGTATGTACCATCTTTTGTAATTTGTAAAATCAATAAAAATTATGTTTAAAAAAAAAATATGTTACAATATTTAAAATGGTTCCAAGTTCAATCCTGGGATGGGATCGATGTCACTGTGGAAATCAACCTGATCTTTAAATGCAGTGGCTAAGAAAGATACGTCTTAGTGGAAAAAGCTTGGAGATTCACATTTGGGTTAGGGCCTGCTGTCGCTAGCACTAGTTTAACAACCCTGCTGTCACTCAGCTCTTTAGCACGCCTGACACCAATATCTTAGAAATGATGGAAGTGAAAATTTAAGGGGTGCATTTCTGCTCATTAGTGGTCTCTTCATGATTTATGTGGATCCCCCCCCCCAATTTGGTTGTGTACTTTTTGATGTTTTGTTTATGGTTTATGACTAGTTTTGATACGTTTGTAGTTATGTGATTTTTTAAATGTGTTGTAAGCTGCTTTGCAAGTGGTTTGAACTTTGGGCATACAAATAAATGACGGGTTGAACAAGTGGTACCAAATTTCTACACCCAACCTTCATTTTGCTCTTTCCATTCTAGATACTGCAGGAACAGCAATAGATGTGTAAGTATATATCTTTTTGCATTGTCTATAAAATATTTTGAATTATCAAATGATTACCAGAGCCAGTAACCATCTCATGATAGCTTCTAACCAGGGTTGGCAGGTTTTAAGTAAAGCTTCCGTTGTAACCTTCTTACTTGGAAGCAAGCTCCATTGAATTCAAGAAATCTTGAAGTCTCTGGGCAGCTGGGGATATGATTGGGCACAGCATTTGAACCAGGCTCTCATCAACTGGATTGTTGTGCAGCTGGTGAAAAAGTTGTCCATGCTTGAAGGTCCACAGAGGCTCACCACGATGCCCTCCGTAAGGGGGGGCACGACTGGCCCCCTTCCTGCACTGGCCAATCAAGGAGAGGGTAGTCGGATGCGACTGGGGCATGCATCAGTTGTGGGGGTGGGGCTAGCCTCGGTGTGTGTCCCCCACCACAATTATTTCAGCATGTGGAAGGTGTGTGTTGAATGATCCTGCCTTCTGTTTTTTTTCTGCACCTGAAGAAAAACCCAGCTTGCATTATTTTATTAAGGCTAGAATTAAATCATCGAAACAAATTTGTTAGTATCAGTTTGAAAGGCTTTTCTGTCTTGCTGGGCATGAGCAGAGTGCTTGCTTGCAAAAGAAATCACATTGCATTGGGCTGTGTTTCTGCTCTCCCCTGCTTGCTGCCCGCACCTCAGTATTCCTAGCTGTTGATTCGGGACTATTTGCTTGTTTGCTGCATTTATGTCCCATTTTTCCTGCAAAGAGCTTAAGGCAACATGAATTGTTCTCGCCTCTCTTGTTTCATCCCCACAACGACCCTGCGAGGTAGGTTAGGCTGAGAGTGAGTGGCTGGCCCAAGGTCACTCAGTGAATTTCATAGCTGAGGGGGGGAGGGAATTTGAACCCTCCCAGTTTGACACCCTACACCGCACTGGCTGTATCATTTTCATCAACCCCTATCACCGCAGATGCAACCACTTCGGGACCTGGAAATTATTCTCTGTGTGGGTGGCCAAGTGAGAAAGCAGAAGGGATCCTTGCGCCTTTCACAGTTGTCCACATAAGGGAATTTCAGTGGCTTGCATGTCCAGATACACCTGTTGAAATCTCATTTTCTACACAAGCGTGAAATGTTCAGGTGCCAAATGCATAAACAACTCCTGCTGAAATTCCCTCTCTGCCTGCTGTGCTTTCTCTTGGGGTTCCTTAATTAATAGAGCAGATGTCAAGTGGATGATGAAAGCAGTGGGGTGGTTAAGGAGGAGCAGCTGGACTGCAATAAAACCACAACTCCTGGGTAGCTAATGAGTAATGAGTGTCCTAGATCCATCATTGTAGGAGCTTTTTCTAAGAGTCAATCACCAGGCAGGAAGGAACGATGAAGTATGTAGATGTATAAAATACTAGTTTGCCACCTTTTTGTAGACGGGAGCTTTCCATAGCTGCACAACAATAGGTGAAGCCTTTGCTGATGTGGAAATGCAGTGAAGGGAAGATGGCCTGCACCTGTTGAATTCTACCTGTTGTGTTAAAGGTACAGAGCCTCTGTTCTTTTTTCCTTTTTTTTCTTGAAGAAACAAAGCGTCAACACCATTTTTTAAAAAAATGCATTAAAGAAATTGTGTCAATAGTAGCTTTCCAGGACCATCAACTTACTTACAAATACGCTTACATTTAAGCATCATGGTAGCTGACAACCTTATAGATTTGGATGAGAACATTCAGATTTGCAACTTTGGGAGGTTTGAATGTATTGAGTTGTATCCTATGTTGGCCTTACTTAGAATAGACCTATTGAAATCAATGGACATGATTAACTTTCGTCTATTGCATATGTAAGTACTTTAATATAAGACTTAATTTTAAAGTGTTTTAAGAGACGATTGATTGATTTAATACCCCACTCATCTCATTCTGTTGCCTCAAACACAATAAAACATTAAACATTATAAACCACCCTATACAGGAGTGCATTTAGATGTCTTCTGAAGGTTGCATAGTTACTTATCTCCTTGACATCTGATGGGAGGGCATTCCACAGGACGGGTGCCCACTACTGAGAAGGCCCTTTGCCTGGTTCTCTGTAACCTCACCTCTTGCAGTGAGGGAACCTCCAGAAGGTCCTCGGAATTCAACTCTGTGTCTGGGCTAAACCATGTGGGTAGAGATGCTCCTTCAGGTTTACAGGGCCATGGCCGTTTAGGGCTTTAAAGGTCAGCATCAACACTTTGAATTGTGCTTGGAAACATAGTGGGAGCCAACGTAGGTCTTTCAGGACTGGTGTTATATGGTCCCAGCAGAAGCTAGAGATCTAGTGGGTGGTACTGCCATCTCCCACATAGTTCTTCGCCATTGCATGATTTTCAGAAGCAACATAAATAATGGAGCATAAACAAATATATAAAAATGTTGCTTTTCATGCATGACCTATGCAGGTGGCAAACTTTACTATTTTGTGGTACAAAAACATTCATTGTACAGTATATGCATAGCTCTCTTTCTGTGCTGTGCTGAGATACTAGATTATTAATGCTTGATGTTTAGCTGTGTTTTATATTATGTTGGAAGACACGCAGAGTGGAGCAAACCTGTCAGATGGATGGGGTATAAATAAATTATTATTATTATTATTATTAAACTTCCGAAAATGTTTGACAACCAAGGCGTGGCTTCCGATTGGCTGCAGGAGCTTCGGAAGCCGTGTCAGACATTTGGCTTCCAAAGAACATTTGCAAACTGGAACACTCACTTCCGGGTTTGTGGCATTTGGAAGCCAAAACGTTTGAGTTGCAAGGCGTTCAGGATCCAAGGTTCGACTGTATTTGAAACAAAAAACAAGCTTTAACACCACCATTGAATTGTTTCTATTTCTGAAGGGCTCTGGACTGAGAATTTTTGGATTGAATCAAATAAAGGCACATTTGTGGAATGTACCAAGGGATATTTAATGACCTCATAAAGTAGATGGGACCTCAAAGCTTGCCAGAGACAATAGAGCTTGAAATATTAGAGGGAAAACAGAAAAGCCAAAAAAGCCCTGATTGTTAACCTCTTCCTTCTCAGTGGAGACTGGCAGGGTGGAAGGCAGAGATGCCAACAGGTAGTGGAGCCAGAGCAGATGGCTGGTTGAACTAGAGCCAGCATGTCCAGTGGTTAGGAGTGATGGGTATTTTAGTCTAGCAACATTTTGAGAGCCAGAAGTCCCCTCTTCCTGCCCTAAAACTTTCAAATTCCAGAAATAGCCTGTGACCAGAAATGGCAGTAATAAACTTTTGAAGAGGGGTGTCTTTCCCGAGACAGAGATAGTGATGTGGGTGGCAATTCTGCTTCCAGAAATGTTGCACATGGATATTGCATGTAAGCTAATGGAACTTTGAAAGTTAATAGCAGCCAACTTGGTTTTTGTAATTTTAGTTTGCTTTAAGCTTTTTTAAATATTGTGTTTAATATTACTGCGTTTTAATTGTTGTAACACACCCTAGGACCTTAGGGTGAAGGGCAGGTAATAAATTGTAGTAGTATTAATGTGTGTGGTGATGATGATGACAATAGCAATAGCAATAACAATAACAATAATAATTTTATTATTTGTACCCCACCCATCTGACTGGGTTGCCCCAGCCACTCCGGGCAGCTTCCAGCAAATATAGAAGCATAATAAAACATCAAACATTAAAAACTTCCCCATACAATGCTGCCTTCAGATGTCTTCTAAAATTTGTATAGTTATTTATCTCTTTGACATCTGGTGTGAGGGCTCTCCAATAGCCGCACATCATAGCAACCAGAGTTGTGATTTTGTTAAAGTAGTCTTTAGAGTCGAGAGCTTTCAACTTCGCATTTAGGAGTTCATGAGAATGCCTTGCCTCCTGCTGGGAACAAATAGATCAGCCCTGCCAGATGTTTTGGACTGCAACTCCCATTACCGCCAGCCCACACAAGCTATCAGTATTCACTAAGGTATTTCTTGAGTGTTTAGACATTCACAAAATCTGACTGGGATTGTTGACGGACGCATGTGAATACTGACCTTCACCAAAGTTTGGAGATTGGCTGTAATATATAAACTGCCACAGTAATAATTCCTACATTATTTATCTCTGGAGAGGAGAATGCTATGCAGAAATGTTCCCCAAGGACTCATGTTCACAAACCTCCCCTTTTTGTCCTTCATTCAGTGCTACTCTGCAGGCTTTGAGGCCCCTGGCAAAGTTATGGCGGACTGCCCTGTCTCACAGTGGACAGTCCTCTATTTGAAGGGCTGCCTGAGAAAGGAAAGCAGGGGCGCTGAAGTTACCTATCAAAAGTATAACCTCCGCTGTAGTTTCAAGTACTACATTTCTATTTAAATTATAGCAATTATTTCTGGGGTACAAGCCTGGGCAGTGTGTGTGGAGGTCCTGGGCTGCCCAGACGACAAGACCCCCTTCTCGGTCTCACTGATGTGGTCCAAAGGAAAATCGAGCAGTACGTTTGACGTCCTCTTGGCTGCAGGAGTTGCTGGAAGGAGGTTACAGTTCCTCTTTTTTGGTGATGCATATGCGACATCTCCCACATAACGTGCCCTCTAGTGAGCTCCTTCCTCTGTTGGTAAGCCCACTTGGGCTTGCTTGGTTGCAGCTGCACTCTGAGCAACACTACCAGATGTTTGAGAGCCTCACTACGTTTCAACATCCACAATAGCCCAGAGTCATACTGCATCAGGGGGCTTGTGGGATATGCCTGGAGCCTGGAGCTGTTTGGGGCAGCTATGACTTTCTCCTATTTCTGTCTGCAGAAGGCTCAATGAAGTAGGAGAATGAGTCATTGGCATAGCTGCCAAGTCTCCCGTATTCCCCGGGAAACCCCCGTTTTTCCAGCCATTCCCAGCTGGAAAAATGGATTTTTTTGTTTTTCCCCTGTTTACTTACCGGCCGGGGGAGGCTCCTTCTGTGCATGTCTGGAGTCTCTGGACATGCGCAGAAGTGATTTCTGGCGCAGCGGCCATTTTGGAACTGGGCAGAGCAGCATTGAAAGTTGCTTCTGAGCATGCTCCGCCCAGTTCCAAAATGGCGGCAGCGCTACTTCCGGTCTGCCGATCCCTTATTTTTCCGGCAGGAACTTGGCAGGTATGGTCATTGGCAAATACAGTCAAACCTTGGTTGTCGAACGTAATACATTCCGGAAGACTGTTTGACTTCCGAAACGTTTGGCAACTGAGGCGCAGCTTCTGATTGGTTGCAAGAACTTGCACACAAGCAAAAAAACCTGCATTGGATGTTCAGGTTTCGAAAAATGTTCAAAAACCGGAGCATTTACTTCTGGGTTTTCAGCATTTGGGAGCTGAAACGTACAATAATGAAGCTGCTTGGGAACCGAGGTTTCACTGTAGAAGTTTAGCCATCGACAGAGAGGGTTGGGTGGGGAATCTAAAACCGAGTTTCGACAAACTATTTTGTCATTTATGTCATTGCAGAACAGAAGAATCAGTGTCAGAAGATGACAAGAGGAGGTATGTTGCTGCTGAGTCATAGCTGTCAACTTTTCCCTTTTCTCACGAGGAATCCTATTCGGAATAAGGGAATTTCCCTTTAAAAAAAAGGGAGAAGTTGACAGCTATGATTGGGGTGAAGTTGTATGATCCAAAATGGATTTTCATTTCATGAGGAAATATTACACGGGGAAAGGAATGGTTTTTAGGTTATTATTCCAAACCAACAACTGTCTTTTGGTTTAGTTGCAAAGCAGAGATTCCTAGGGAGTTTAGCTTCACTCCCCCCCCCCAATATATTGCTGTCATCTCAACCTTTACTTTACCCCCTGATGCTGGGAAACAGTCATAGCACAGAAGCAAATTAAGGACCTTTCTTACAGTAAACAATGATGCCTATAAAGCCTGTGAGAGGCCACGTTCTTTAAACAGAATGTTTGATGGAAAACTGCTGTAGGTTATTCAAAGAGATTCTTAAGAGGGGAGGGTACAGGGTTAGAACCCTTCCCCCAGTTAGCTTAGCCTCCCTCCACATGTTGATCAGGCAAACAAGATGGCTGCGGTAGTGAACCGTCAATTGGTAATAGTCAATTGATCTGTTGGTGTAGTCAGTTTTCTGTGACCAACTGCACAGTCTGGCTTGCTATGCCTTGAGAGCTGAAGTCTGCTGTGGATGGAGAAACTGAGCTACTTTGTTGAGAGAGGGAGAGTTGAGGCTGAGAATAAAGAGGCTGGGCCTTAAATAGTGAGCTGCTTATGCCATTCTGTATAACATTCAAGAGCTGTGCCTTATCTGTATTGTTGGGATCCATTTTGAATTTAATTTTATTTTTTTTAAATAATAAAAAACTTTATTAGTAAATCACATAAAATACAATAAAAAAACAGAAAACAAATAAGTAAACATGCAAGAAAAATACAAAAGCTAGTAAACAAAAACAATTCAAAAACATACAAACAATATATCTTGCATTTCGATACTTTACATCAATATTTTAAGGCATAGTGCACTTCCACCGCTTTCCACACAACATTCATATTATTTTATATCTTTTATCTGTCTCTTAAAAAGGTCACTAATGTATTATTTCTAAACAGTAAACAATAACCTGGAGAATTTCCACTCTATATATTTGCTGCAGAGTTAGTCGAAACATAACCATGTTTTTGCTCCCAGACCTGACTTCCTTAGATATTCGGTCAGGCATTCCCATTGTTTTTTTGATCTTATCCTTCAATTTTCGCCGAATTAAATCTGTTAATTTTGCCAATTCTAAATATTCACAAATTTAATTTTTTATGAATTTAATTTTTAATGCAATACTGGATCACCTTGAGCAAGGGGTTGATCCAAAACAGGCAAAACGGAGACGGGAGCAAGCAGATTGATTAGAATCATAGAACAGTAGAAATAGGAAGGGACCCCAGATATCAGCTAGTCCAACCCTCAGCTAAAGAATCCTTGACAGATGGCCACCCAACCTCTGCTTAAAAACCTCCAATTAAGGAGAGTCCACCACCTTCTGAGGCAGTCTCTTCTATGGTCAAACAGCAAAAGTTACCACCAGAAAGTTCCTCCTTAATGTTTAGTTGGAATCTTCTTTCTTGTCATTCGAATCCATTGGTTTGGGTCCTACCCTCCAGAGCAGGAGAAAACAAGCTTGCTCCATCTTCCATGTGGCAGCCCTTCAGATACTTGAAGACTGCTATCATATCTCCTCCGAAAAGCTGCATGATCTAGCATATTGAATTTTACCTCTGCAGTGAACACACAAGGTCACCTAAAGCAAGCTACTCCCTTCCATTCTCTGTCTCCCCCCTCTTACATTATGGGTGGTAATCATGCTAACTTAGGTAACAAGGTAAAAGCTAACACGTGTGAAATGCTTTCAACACTTGAAAAGTCCTATACAAACGTTAAAGTATTTAATTTTGCTACTACAGTATTAGTATTAGGTATACTCTCAGTTTAAGTTGTGGTTTTCATGTCAGTGTTTTTCCATTCCACTAAGGAACTATGGAGGTGTTTATGTCGGTCTCCCAGCTGATGTTGCTACCAAGATTTCCACCCAGCCAAAGACGGCGTCTCAAGGTACTTCTTAAAAAGGTGTGTGCTTTTAGTGTTTCCAGTGTGCTAGCACCTCTAATTTATCATAGCGCTAAGATCGTTGTTTTGGTGTTTGAAACTGTTATCCATTTAGAAGCCATTTGGTATATAAGCGGCAAACAAATAAATAAGGCAGCTATGTTCACTGCTTGGATTGTATTAGATCAGTTTGGTGAAGGCTGTATTAGATGATCACTTCTGTTCAATGACTACCAAACACTGTAGCATCTGAGAGGGTCCTAGAATCCGCCCTTCTCCTTCCCAAAGCCTAGTAAGCGCTCTCCCAGCTTTAGGAAGGAGGGCTCTAGGACCCTGCCAGAGCCTCACACCTCCTTCCCAAAGCCCGGTGCCCACTTAGCCAGCTTTGAGAAAGCAGTGTCAGGGCTGGGGGAAGGCATCAAATTTTGGCCTCACTCCCCCCACCCCACCCCACATGACAAGGCAGTGTGCAGCCCACAGGTTCCACGTCAAAGTACTCTCTGAAGATTTGGGCCGCGCTAATATAGTTTAACACCATTTGAGATGCTGAAGCGGGGGTGAGGAACCTCTTTCAGCCTGAGGGCCGCTTTCCAACATGGGCAACCTCTGGGGGGGCCACAGTGGATGGGGCCAGAGGCAAGAGTGAGCAGAGCGACTGATGCGTCTTTTATCTTTGTGCAGTAGTCCACATTTGTTCGATGCAAAATTCAGAGATTTCTAAACACACATGCATACATCCATTCTCCATCAAAGTCAGCAGGAGCCATTAATCACAGTTCAATGACATATTCCAGCCAGGCAAAAACACTTGTGGACTAGCACAGAGTAGGGCTGGTGAGGTGTGTAGCCTGAGGAAAGTCCTAAGGGCTGGATAGAGATGTTTGAAGGGCCTGGAGCTGAGGTTTCCCATCTCTTCTCTTGAGTGCCTATGGCCTCATTGTAATTGCCCCATGTACAGTATATGCACACTTCCTACATCACCACTGTGAGTCTTCAATCTGCTTCCTTTAATTTGTATCTGGTTTAAGTTTTACATATGGGTGACCGTGACAAATGGGGGTTGCCAAATTCTCCCCTAGCAGTTTGCCGGCTGGAAAAGCATGATGTAAATAAAATAAATAAACTACTAAATAGGTTAGGGCTGCACAGTGGTACCTCGGTTTTCGAATGTCTTGGAAGCCGAACATTTCGGTTTTTGAATGCCGAAAACCCGAAGTAAATGCTTCCGTTTTCGAACACGCCTCAGAAGTTGCATGGCTTCCGCTGCATGTACATGTTATTTCCCCACATTTTCTGTAGACCACCCTTTGCGCCTCAGTTTTCAAACGTTTCAGAAGTCGAACGGTCTTCAGGAACGGATTACGTTCGAAAACCAAGGTACCATTGTAACTGTCTCAAATGTGAACCTTCAGGGCATGGCCACTTCAATCACAACTGGCTCGCTTGCAATAGAAAGTTCTTTCACCCCCTGGATTATGGTCCTTATTACTCATGCAACATTTCCCTCCCAATCAGCTATCTGCGTAGACCATTCTTCGCAATGGAATTCAGAGCTGCCTTTCAGCTGAAGATTTGCATAGCTAGAAGCATGAAGCCACCAAAAGCTTCTTGGCAGTGAAAGTTGCAACGCCAGATCACGAAGCTGGATGCTCAAAATGGAACTGAAGCATAGGACTGTGATTTATGGATCTTTTTGATGTCCTCCGGTCAGCGTTAACTAACAGATATATGATGGGTATTTCTGCACAAAAAAGCTGACGCTGTTGATCGCCAGCACTTTGGCCGTCCTACGGATGACAATAGGTCTATTTTTTTCATTTAGCTACTTTTGATAGCTTTTATATAACAAGACCAATACTGCTGTTCACTCAAGTGTTCCTAGGCTAAGGTTAGTGCAAATGAACTATTGATTTACTCCAGAGTAATATATTTGAGTAATATATGCAGGCTACTGCTATGGGAAATTGGAGTTGGGTACCAATAGGCATTATCAGCTATTTCTAATTACAACCTACTTTTATACTGTTAACCTGCCACTGATGTTGACATGTCACTTTTTAGAAGTGTATAATTGTTCAGGAAAATTTATTTTGCCAGAAATATATTCAGTGAGTTGGCAGCCTCCTTACTACCTACTAACAAACCGTCATTTATTTCAGTGAGATGCTAACTTGCCTGCCTACCTTTCTTTATTTTGTTTTAGTGGCTGAAAATAACCTCTACTTTTACCAAACAATCATGTGTTGTGTCTTCCATTTTGCATAAAGATGGTAATGATATATGTTAATTAATTTTTTTAAAAAAATGAACAGAAGGCAATGGCAGGAAGGAGTTTGTAAGTGCTGCAGCAAGGCAAATGCTACTCATTTATTGCAACGAAATTCCATGTAAGTCCCATTGAAATAAATGGCACCTGTTCAGCCACAGTCCTTGATGGACCGTATTCAGTGCAAAGCTTTATAGAGACGGTCAAACCTCGAGTTCTGCACACCTCTTAAATCTGGAGGTGTTCTGATCAGCATCAGGAGTTGGTATCTTAATCTTGTTAATGGCAACATTTCAATATGTGAAACTTCACCCCAGCATTTCATTCCAATCTCTGCCTTTTATATACCATCCGGTTAAATGTTTTCAAATGCAGTTAACTTCATACTGGTGATCTTTCAGTGTAGCATCACTCAGTTTTTCTGCATGGCTGAATATGATGTATTAAATTATTGAAGCATTTTTGCATAACTCTTGTGCTGTCCTTTCTGTTTTGAAGATGGCACCTGTCCCCACCAGCTCGCTCCCATCATGCTCACGATGATTCTGAAATGATCTGATGCACTGCAGTGCTGTGGGCCACTTAGCGAATCATGAGCACGTACACAGGGCAGGAGTCTAAAGAGATTTAGCTGTAGGGCCACTGTATGAAGCTAATAAGTGTTGCACATTATAGGCAACTGCCTTAAACCAAGCCATCTATTCCAGGGTTGTCTATTCTGACTGGCAGCAGCTTTCCAGGCTCTCGGGGAATTAAGTCTTCCATGTGGCAGTTTATGGTGGACTCAGTGCTGCTCATGCATACAATTTCACCCCATAGCATCCACACAACATCCTCATAAAAATGCCCCCCCCATATCCCTCCCCACTCAAGAGTGATCGTGTCAACAGCCATTTGGATGTTCCAGAGGTTGACCAGGGCTTTGACAGGTGCGCCAGTCATAACAGCACCCTTAAAAGGTAAAGGTACCCTGATCATTAGGTCCAGTCACGGACGATTCTGGGGTTGCGCTCTCATCTTGCTCTATAGGCCAAAGGAGCCAGTGTTTGTCTGCAGACAGCTTCTGGGTCATGTGGCCAGCATGACTAAGCCGCTTTGGGTGAACCAGAGCAGCGCACAGAAACGCCGTTTACCTTCCCGCTGGAGCGGTACCTATTTATCTACTTGCACTTTGACGTGCTTTCGAACTGCTAGGTTGGCAGGAGCTGGGACCGAACAATGGGAGCTCACTCCATCGCGGGGATTCGAACCGCCAACCTTCTGATCGGCAAGCCCTAGGCTCTGTGGTTCAGACCACAGCGCCACCCGCGTGCCATCAGCACCTTAGCAAACTACAATTCCCAGGGTTATTTTGAGGAAGCCATGACTGTTTAAAGTGGTATGACACTGCTTTAAATGTATTATACAGATGGGGCCTTATTAATTGCAAGTGCAGTCTGGTCATAAATTGCTAGGATGAAATAATTTTTGCTGTTTTGTGGAAAAGGCTGCCTTGGAATGTCAGACAAAAGGAAGTCTTTAACCAGGGGCTTCTGTTTTAAAAGGGAGATTCTCTCGCACCAGGGAGCAGAACATGCCAGTCATAAATCCTGCATTTCCAGTGTTGTGGAGAATTTGTCTTCTGCACTTTCCCATACATTTTTACTATCTAGATAACACTTGCTTTTTGGGAGATACCAAAGAAGATCTCAATGTACAGAGAATATATGATTTACAGAAATACAGAAGCAATGCCATATTTTAAGTAGTATCCCTCAAAGTGCTTTACAAGGCAGGCCAAACTCCCTAAGGCAGACAGTCCTTTGTCTCCCAGTCATACTTTCTGTGGTGCAAAGAGGAAGTTGAATCCTAGTTATAGGTTCTGGAACAAGGATTATGTTTGAAATGCCAGAATATGCAATGTTCTTTGAAGGCTTATGGCAGGCATCCCCAAACTGCGGCCCTCCAGATGTTTTGGCCTACAACTCCCATGATCCCTAGCTAACAGGACCACTGGTCGGGGAAGATGGGAATTGTAGTCCAAAACATCTGGAGGGCCGAAGTTTGGGGATGCCTGGCTTATGGTCTAAAATGCTACCCCAATGCAACTCTCTGTCTCTTGTTAACCACTGTTCACTTTCAATGTTGTCTTTGGATTTCTGTCAAATAAGGAATCTCCCCCCCCCCCCGCTGCTCTTGAAGTCTCCATTACAGTACTGGTTTTCCTACTCTTGAAGATATGGATATTTTGAAGTTCAATTCTGGGGAAGAAGGGAGGCAGACATGAGGGGAAACTATATTGCATATGGAAATGGGCACTGTCTACATGATCTGGATCAGTCTCAAGCCCATCATGTCTCTACTTGCAGCATCTTTTCTGCTTCAGCCTCTGCTTCCTAGTCCTTGTGACAAACAGACCTTAGGAATGATAATGGTAAACATCAACAATTCTGGAAATGGAGGGTAGTGCTACACATGCAGTCTCTTCCTGTCACACCCAGTTGCCCAGGAAGGATGCACACATCATGTACCGTACTCATGCACAAAACCAATGGACATTTTAAAAATTATTTTTGGAACCGCACTCAACAGGGGGTCTCTTATCTGGCAACTGGAGATTCACACACACAAAGCCAGTCATACCTGTTAAAAACTATTAAGTTAGCAAGCCTAAATATGAAGCTACTAAAAAAGAAACAATCATAAGAAGACCATTGGGTAACAGATATTAGCAGCCTGAATGTATTAATTCAAATCTGGTGTGAACAACCCATCTTGCTTTGGAGGAGGGGTTCACCAGCTATGATCTGCACACCTGATTCAGGTGGTCTCCATAGCATATCCACATTGCATATTTCTATTGATTGTATTTCTATTGCTTCTTTTCTTTCTTATGCTGCATTTTATTGTATTGCAATTCAAATATGAAAGGCAGTAGAATAAAATATAATTTAAGAAATAAAAGAAGCAGTAAAATTACAACTTCTGAAATGCATTATTTGCACTTTCCCAGCAGAGGGCGGAAGAGCTCCAGCAACAGCAGTAAAACTGGCTTCAGTTGGTCACCAGGAACACACACTGAGGTGTATGTGTGTCTGCTTTGGAAAACTTGACGGGATATGACTTTTGGTTTATTCTAGGTGTGTTATTCCCCTCCCCTTCTCAAAATTATTTTAACCAGGGGCTCTACAGTATCTTCAAGTGTGGAAAGCCTGTAGCCCTCCAGATGTTTTCTCCTGCTCCAGAGGGTAGGATTCGATCCAATGGTTTCAAATTCAAAGAGAGGAGATTCTGGCTAAACACAAGGAAGAACTTTCTGACAGTAAGAGCTGTTTGACGGTGCAACGGACTCCATCAAGAGGCTGTGGACTCTCATTCAATGGAGTATTTTAAGCAGAGGATGGGTGGTCATCTGCCATGAGAGTCCTGCTTTGCAGGACGTTGGACTAGATCAGGCACCCCCAAACTTCAGCCCTCCAGATGTTTTGGACTACAGTTCCCATCACCCCTGACCACTGGTCTGTTAGCTAGGGATCATGGGAGTTGTAGGCCAAAACATCTGGAGGGCTGCAGTTTGGGGATGCCTGGACTAGATGATGCCTGGGATCCCACCTAACTCTTAAGATACTATGTTGTTGGCCTTTAACTTGCATCAGCCTCAGCAAGCGCAATGAATTGTCGTAGTTGAGGGGAGCTGTAGTCCAGCAACATCTGGAAGGCACCAGATTCCACACCCTCTTTTGCCTTTGTCTATAACTCAAAGCATGGGAAAAATGCAAACAAGCTCATGAGCAATCTTTTTATGTCCATCTGTTCACAGGTCGTGCTTATGAGCTATTCATAAAATCTACACTTCAGTGACCCTAAACTCCAACTTTATTCCACAGAGGAATAAATGTCACAAAGCACACACATTTTCCTGTACAGTGGTACCTCGACATCCGAATGCCTCGACTTCCGAAGGTTTCAACTTCCGAAGTCGGCAAACCCGGAAGTCTTTTCGCCACTGCGCCTGCGCAGAAGTGGCGCACGCAGTCGGCGCATGCACAGAAGCGCAAAATCGCGCTTCACACATGCGCAAAACGGACGCTTCGAGAATCGAAGGATTCGACTTACAAAGAGCGCCGCGGAACGGATCGCTTTCATAAGTCGAGGTACCACTGTATTAACTGAATATGTATGGCTGGATTTGGTTGCATAATTTATCTCGCACTCTCACCCCCTCCCTGCTTTTCCAGAATTTTGGATGTCTTTCAGGGGCAGCCTGACTCATTTCATCACCAGGTGTAGATGGACCACAATCCCCATTATCCCTGACCATTGGCCATGATGGCAAGGGCTGCTGGGAGTTAAGAGTCCAACAACAACTGCAGGCTCACAGGTTAGTTGCCACATGGACCTTATCATGTTGAAAACCACATCCATGTTGTGTCTGGTTTAGCTGTGTAGGCGCAATGCAGCAGCTATTGAACATTAGCAGTGAAGTCTTCCGTTCGAATTTCATACTAAGCACAAATTCTTCTCAGGCAAGCCACATTCCCTCACCCTCAGTTCTTCATCGGTGATGAGGATGAGGATACTACACGACCCAAATGGGCTGTCATAGCATTACATTAATAAATGAACAATGATAAGTTTCCCCCCAGGCTTTACTTTCCAGTCATGACTCATGATTCTCTCTACCACTGATGGGAGAGAGAGACACAGAGGAGAGTGACACAGCTGGCCTCCAACCTCACACTGTGGGTTAGGTCTAATGGTTATCTGCTACATCATCCCGGGATGCCCTGCCTCTGGACAAGAAACCACTGTGAAGATAATGTTACTAGGGTGCTGGACTGCTTCTCTCCGGCACTGCCAAAGTGGAAGGGGCCACCATAGATAAGGTGGAAGGGGCAGCACAGTTTCAGATTACCTATAAATGTCACGTGTACTGCAGATATTAATATTGCTCAGGCTGAAGTGACTGGATGCATAAAAACTGACTCCTTTTGGAATAAAATGTTGCCCAGACTCAAGTTGGATTCAAAGCTTTACATGCAGAACTTAAATCAAAACAGAACAAAAAACAGCAAATGATCCATCCAAACAGCTCCATAAGATCATGTGCATGTCCAGCACAAGCTCAGCATCATTCTGCCTAAGGCTATGTAGCTTCTGGAGAGCCCTTATCACATCTTACTCCCGCCCTGGCTGGGAACAAAAGGCCAGAGCAACTTCCTCCAAAATGGTGATTTGCAATTCAGTAGCCTCCCTTGCATGCGATCTAAGGTTAAACACTCACATGTTAACTAGCAGAGAACAGTCGTGCTTAGAGAGCTCTTCTTGAGCCTCAATGGAATCTTCCAGTTAAACCCTTTCTGCAACATATGCATTCTCCATTTCAGTGTGAATTAAGCAATTATACATAACAACATGCCAGTTAATGCATTTTTATCCCACTCTTCCTCTACTCTTCCATTAATAGTGTGCATACATGATTCTCTTTCCCCTTCCACTTTAACCATGACAGCCCTGTGAGGGGAGCTAGGTGACCGATGCAGAGGGATTTTCATGGCTCAATTTGAATCAGCTCTTCCCAGCCCAGAACAATAACCATCTACTACACCAGGTTGGCTGTATTCTTAGTCAAAGCAATCTGCAGTTTCAGTACTAGAGGCCATCATAGTCCAAAATTTGTGATAAGACCATGCACATTCTGGCATTTAAATTCAAAGTTGCATTTAGCAGAGTTTGCAGCTTACAAAATCCACAATTTGGTGGAGAAGCAAGACCACCCTGAATTTCAATAACAGCTTGCAATAAAATCTTGGCTTTTAAACAATGCCTTGGCTGCTCTTTAGCTTTACGGGTTTGTTTTTTTTTAAAAAAAAAAGTTAAAAAGAATACTTCCACTGTCTTTAAATCATAAAGCATGCCCTGTATTTTATTTCTCTGCAAAGAAGTCTTTAAAATCTGAAATATGCTGAATAGAAGAGAGGCAGGGTCACAAAAGCATTCAGAATGAAAGAAAGCTGAGGAAATTAACATATTATTGTTCCAGTTGTGATTTGCGCTCTTAAACTATGCCTGCATTGCTGGTCTATGTACATTATTGTGTTTCCCCTAAGTATAATTCAAGCAGAGAGGGCAAGCATTGGGATTTTGAGATCTTCCTCTTTTTTTCTATCCAGCCCTTCACAGCCATTTTAGGGCCAAACTAGCTGTGAGGAACCCTCTCCTTATGTGTGGGTTCAACTCAAACATAAATGAAGTAGGGGGTGGGTGCATGGGGTGGTCTGCTGGATTCCCTCCACCCCTACTCCCAGTTTATCCCCCTACAGGTCACTTTACCCTCAGCCAGAAGTGAACCTGGCTGGGAGGAAAATGTCTCAGAATGAGAAAGTCTGTAGGAAGTCCAAATGGGCACGGAGAGGGCTCAGCATCCCATCACATGCCCTTTTTGTGCTTTAAATCAAGCTGCATCCCCTGCCCCCCCCACATTATATGCCTGTATACATTTCTTAAACGTGTTGCCTGCCCTTCAGCTGGAGGACAGGTTGAGCTGCATTTACGAATGGGTGAATCTGTCCATTTCAGTTTCACATTTCCCCCCACCTTA
Organism: Zootoca vivipara; assembly: GCF_963506605.1. NCBI lineage: Eukaryota > Metazoa > Chordata > Lepidosauria > Squamata > Lacertidae > Zootoca > Zootoca vivipara. The sequence continues at coordinate 48,372,059 of NC_083285.1, read as the reverse complement.
AGTTCAGTGCACTACATCAGCAAGTGATTTTTTCTTAAGTCCTTATAAAAACTGACCAGCATTTTAGGGTGGAATTCAGCATCACACAATGACGATCCCCCCACTGTTTTGGGGGTTCTCCTGACCCTCCAGAGTGGATTTGGGAGAGGTGTGGGGAGCAGGGAGTCTGGGGGCAGGAGACACAGGGAGAAAGAACACTCACTGTTGTGCTCACGGGCGTCCTTGCATTGGCTTCCACTAGCGCGCCAGGATTCTGAATTCTGGCCTCTTGGTCAAATTCTCCAAATACATCCATATTTGCTTGCAAAGTTGCTCAATATACATATTTTTGCAAGGCAGTTTTCCCTAAGAAAAGGCATTTTTGTATGTTATTTTCATGAATATATGCATTCTCATGCACACTTTAGCATACACATTTTTTTGCACATTACATGGCAACTGCATTGCAAAATTCAGAGAAGTGCAGATTTTGAGGAATGGCTGCATTTCAGTTTGCATGTTGTTTTGGAAAGAGTTAAGTAGGTAGTTTCATTCTGTATATGCAGACTGGATCACAATTCTCACCCATACCTAGTGGCATGCAATTAAAACTAGATCATACAACACTTAGAACTACAGTAAAAGTTATTCATTTATTATTCCATATTTATAGCTGTTAAAGCCTGGAGCGGTTACACCCAGGCAATCCCAGCTCAAGACATTTTGCTACCTGAGGCAGATGAGTTCTGAGTCAAGGTGTGTGATAGTAGGGCAGAGTTATTTTGGCACCTGAAGCAGAAAATCCCACAAGCCCTTTCCCAGCTCCCCAGCAGTAAAAAGCAAAACAACAACTTGCTGCCCTTTTATAATACCCAAAATCCAACTTCTTGAGGTGACTGCATCTCACTCTGTCTAATGCAGGGGTCAGCAAACTTTTTCAGCAGGGGGGCGGGGTCCACTGTCCCTCAGACCTTGTGGGGGGCCGGACTATATTTTGAAAAAATAATAATGAAAGAATTCCTATGCCCCACAAATAACCCAGAGATGCATTTTAAATAAATGGACACATTCTACTCAGGGCCATCTTAAGTGTACCGGGTGCCATGGCGCGATGATCCCTCCGGCGCCCCATGTGCTCTGCCGGGCAGCGCCAGGCAGCCAGAGGGCATGGCGCGACAGTCAGGGACACTGCCAGCTGTGCTCCGCCTCCGCCTGCTTAGGTGAAGCAAGACGGCAGCTGCAGCAGCGAAGCGGCCTCCATCAAGGGAGACCTGGACCTGGACCTGGACCTGGGCTACCTTCCGCCCACACCCCTCATTTGAGGTGCCGCGGAGCATTGTGGGGCAGCGCTGTCTGTGCTCGCTGTGACTTGAAGGAGTGTGGGCGGAAGGTAGCCCAGGTCCAGGTCCAGGTTTTCCTTGACAGAGGCAGCTCTGCTGCCGCCTTGTTTCAGCCACTGCTGCCAGTAAAGGAGCGGAGTGGGCGAGGCAGAGGTGCAGGCGGCTCCGTGTGTCTCCTTGATGCGTCCCCTGCTGGGCGGGTGCCCTGGCCCACCGCGCCAGTCAGCCCAATAGGAAGGACGGTTCTGATTCTACTCATGTAAAAACATGCTGATTCCCAGACTGTCTGTGGGCCAGATTTAGAAGGTGATTGGGTCAGATCTGGCCCCCGGGCCTCAGTTTGCCTACCCATGGTCTAATGGTAGGGCTGGCCACATTGAGGGGAGCTGGGCCAATTGTCCAGCAGAGGAAATGCTACCTTTGAATGGAAGCTCTAGAGATTCCTAACACTGGGTGATTCCCATGTCAAAAAGGTAGCTCTCTACATCTCTCTGTGTTTCTTATTGAACCCTGATGGTAGAATTCTGGCTCTGCAGAGGTTAAGAGGGACCTATGCAGCCCCCGGCCAGAGTTTGAAACGCAGGCCTGCAGCAAGGCTTCTCCCAGGCTGAAGAAAGAGCTAAAGGGTGCCGGGTGCTATGTTCTTCTTAACAGTTAGCCCACTCTACCTGGGTACAATACAGAGACCAGACTTTGAGAACCACTGGTTTAAAGAGTTGATTCAAACCCCTGTGGAAATAGCTGGTGCCCAATTGGCTGCACCTCTTTCATTTCATTTCTTTTCGCATTTCCCCTCTTGTATTGTTCACTTCCATCTGAGAACAACTGCTATGTGTTTTGAACAACAGTCTGAGTAATTAGAGCCAGTCAACTTTGCTGTGCATAAATTGCCAGCCCGAATGTGCTGATGTCACCTGGGGTGTTTGTTTTCCCTGGGACTAATTAAGGGGCCTAATTTGATGGCGCACTGAAAACAGATCGGCCTTTTGTGCTCCGACATGAGTTATACGCAAGTCCCTCCCAAAGGTGTGTGCAATTGTAATCCTAATTAACTTTGCCACTCAGAGTACTTTTGGTATATGCAAATGCGAGGCATCTGGCTCCAGGCGCAATTACATGTAAATTTGCCCTGCCTGCTGTTTCAATAAAAAAATCGAAAACTTAATCAGCCCATATGTTTACTGCTAGATGTTTTGCATGTAGCCTGTTGGTAAAAGAAAAGTGGGACAGGGGGACCGACCTCGGTGGGGAAATTCCTCCTGGCTCACCCAGGGGTGAAGCTCAGTAATTTTAGACATTGGACTTAATGTCCTTATGGAGAACCCTTTTTAGATGGCTAAGTTTTAAAGCACGCAATCTACATCTCTCCCACCCACCCCTGTCTCTATGCTTTACATCACTGATGCATTAAAACAAAAAACATTTCCCGCTCTTTTGTCTTTGGCATCTATAACAATTATGTAGGCCTGTGTGTGTGAGAGAGAGAGGGGGGGGGACTTGGTGTGTAGAAACAGCCAATAGACTCCCAAGGGATAATCATATTTGACCTGAAACATGTGGGGAGGGGTTGGTAGGATGATTCACCTGTTGCTAAATGGCATCACTTTTCAGAGTCAGGGCCGGCGCGTCCATTAAGGCAAACTAGGCAGTTGCCTAGGGCGCCAAAATGGAGGGGGAGCTGGTGTGTCTCCCCGCTCGCAAACGCTCTCTCTGCCACCACTGCTTTTGCTGCTGCTGCTTGCTGCTGCAGAGGCGCTTCCCTGCAATGCCCTGCAGGGGGCGCAGGGCTGCGGCACAAAATGGAGCCAGAAATCCGGGGGGGGGGCGCTCAAACCAGTCAATCGAAGCAGGCAGGGAGGTGGGGGAACCTGAGCGCGCATGTGCCCAGTTGTTAGGCAGATGGGTTTTAAAAAAAGAAAAGGAAAAAAGAGCGTGCGGCCTTTGGGGCGGGGCGGCGGAGGAAACACTCCACACTCCAGGCTCCTCCCTTCACATGCCTCCTTGGCCAATCGCCAAGCAGGAAGGCGGGGGGGGGCAGAAGGTGATCTCACCTACGGCACAAAAAACCCTAGCACCGGCCCTGTCCAGAGTGCTGTGCTTGGCAATGAAATTTTCGTGGCCTTTTTATAATCATATCTCACACCCCAAATGCTGGAGACCAAGGAACAGGCATAACTTCATGATCTATGCACATGTTCATGACTACGGTACATGCCATAGTTTACCTTTTTCAGGATAGTGAGCTTGCATACCTTGCAACATTTCCCGATGACACTAGGGATGTCCCATTCCACAATGATAATTTTACTAGAAATTATCATTTGAAATTACATGTGAAAAGGATCTAGGAGTCTTGGTAGACCACAAACTTGACATGAGTTAGCAGTGTGATGCAGCAGCTAAAAAAGCCAATGCAATTCTGGGCTGCATCAATAGGAGTATAGCATCTAGATCTAGGGAAGTAATAGTACCACTGTATTCTGCTCTGGTTAGACCTCACCTGGAGTACTGTGTCCAGTTCTGGGCACCACAGTTCAAGAAGGATACTGACAAGCTGGAACGTGTCCAGAAGAGGGCAACCAAAATGGTCAAAGGCCTGGAAATGATGTCCTATGAGGAACGGCTTAGGAAACTGGGTATGTTTAGCCTGGAGAAGAGAAGGTTAAGGGGTGATATGATAGCCATGTTCAAATATATGAAAGGATGTCATATGGAGGAGGGAGAAAGATTGTTTTCTGCTGCTCCAGAGAAGCAGACACAGAGCAATGGATTCAAGCTACAAGAAAGAAGATTCCACCTAAACATTAGGAAGAACTTCCTGACAGTAAGAGCTGTTCGGCAGTGGAATTTGCTACCAAGGAGTGTGGTGGAGTCTTCTTCTTTGGAGGTCTTTAAGCAGAGGCTTGACAGCCATATGTCAAGAATGCTTTGATGGTGTTTCCTGCTTGGCAGGGGGTTGGACTGGATGGCCCTTGTGGTCTCTTCCAACTCTATGATTCTATGATTCTACTATTTATACCCCACACATTTTACTTGGTTGGCCCAGCCACTCTGGGCAGCTTCCAACATGTATAAAAACGTAAAAAAAAAGTTAAGCGTTTTTTTAAAACAACAACTTCTTTATACATGAATACTTGGGGGGTTGGATAACTCCATAGACTCCAATATTTCTCCAATGAAAATAGGGACATCCTAAGGAAAAGTGGGACATTCTGAGATCAAAGCAGAAATTGGGATGGCTTCTCTAAATCAGGGACGTCCCTGGAAAATAGGGACACTTGGAGGGTCTGGGCTTGCCATGCCTTTTTAAAATAGGTTACCCCTGGCAACACTGGGAACGTTAAATATGGAACCTGTAGCACCTTAATGCTCTGCAAAGCAATGCACTTTTAAATCAAAAACCGTATTAACAAATGGGTGAGCAGCCATTGTTATATCTGTGTCTCAAACTCCCAGGAGCCTGGGAACTTGAAATACGTTTTGCACGTAGCACTGTCTAATCTAATTAAACTTATAAAACTACTCCATTCCATTGTGAGACTGTTTGGGCTCTTCATAACACCCCCTGCAACTGTGTCTTCTCCTGGGTGTCTCCACACTCAGTTCTTGGGAAAGCTGGATGTGACTTCCACCACAGAGGAGGTTCCTTTCATGCTCCAGAGCAGACACGCCAACTCTAGGGGACTGAAGTGTCTTCAGCCCCCTCAATATTTGTTGGAAGGGCACTGGGCCCCCTCAACGTTGAGGCATGTGGCGCGAGCGTGTGATGCCACACGTGTGACGTGTTGTGCATCACAGCTCCCCTGCGTGCTGTGCACCGGGCCCCCTCAATCTTGGGGGCAAACTGGCGCCTCTGCTCCAGAGTGTGCCCTCAGGGCCCACGACCCCCGTTCCAGCAGGTATAAACTCTGCCTCCAACCTTTGTGTATCTAGCTCAGGCACCCCCAAACTTCGGCCCTCCAGATGTTTTGGACTACAATTCCCATCTTCCCCGACCACTGGTCCTGTTAGCTAGGGATCATGGGAGTTGTAGGCCAAAACATCTGGAGGGCCGCAGTTTGGGGATGCCTGATCTAGCTGAACACACCCAGAAACTTTCCCCGCAACTGGGAGTTCTTGATAATAAAGAGTTGTCCGTTGCTGGGAGGTGAATGAGCGTAAACCTTCAAACCTTTAGGACTGGAAGTGGCAATGATGCTGGGGGCAGGGCCAGAGCACACAATCCTGTGACCCTTATATAGTAGTAGTAGTAGTAGTAGTAGTAGTAGTAGTAGTAACCACAACAATAATAATTTATTATTTATACCCCGCCCATCTGGCTGGGTTTCCCCAGCCACTCTGGGCAGCTTCCAACAAAATATTGAAATACATTGGTCTGTTAAACATTAAAAGCTTCCCTAAACAGGGCTGCCTTCAGATGTCTTCTAAAAGTCTGGCAGATGGTTTTCTCTTTGACATCTGGTGGGAGGGTGTTCCACAGGGCGGGTGCCACTACCGAGAAGGCCCTCTGCCTGGTTCCCTGTAACTTGGCTTCTCGCAGTGAGGGAACTGTCAGAAGGCCCTCGGCGCTGGACTTCAGTGTCCGGGCAGAACGATGGGGGTGGAGACGCTCCTTCAGGTATACTGGACCAAGGCCGTTTAGGGCTTTAAAGGTCAGCACCAACACTTTGAATTGTGCTCGGAAACGTACTGGGAGCCACCTTATTCCCACATGGTGAGGAGGAATGCCCAGAGAGGACTTCAGTCTTCAACCGGACTAGCTTCTTCCCTTTCTCTCCCCACCCAACCGTCTAGAACCTGCTGCCACCAACATTATTTAGACGCCACAAGATTGGAAACAGCCCTGCTACATATGCCACAACTGTCCCATTTTAAGTAGGGCATCCCAGATCACAGAAGCAGCAGGATGGTGTGGGTGGGTTGGGTGTCCTGACCCCCCCCCCCCCAAAAAAAATGTTGCAGGGTGTGCTGTTAGGCCATGTGAGGATATATATGGAAAAGTATTTTTCTATCAATTTACAAATGCATATTTTTCTGCCTAAGTAATTCCCCCTTCCGCCGCCCCCCAACAAGTATGTAGAAAGCACTGCCTTATTTTTTGGTTGCTGCAAATTCTCATCTAAACGGATAGACACTTCTGAATTTGCTTTTAGAGGGAATTTCTCTCCCCCCTCCCCCATAACTTCAGGTGACAGGAATCCTCTCCTTTCATTCACCAGGACAGATTATGAATATTCATTGGATTCCAGATGACCTTGGAAACTTGGTCCAGCCCCTATACCTGGTAATACTTAATAAGGTAAAACTCGAGTTATTCTTACAAGCATCTTTATATTGTGAAAGTTGTTCAGTGAGTGCCAATGGTTCCCAGTTCTTTGATTAAGAATCTGATGCCTTCTAGAGAGAAATTCAGAGAAAACTAGCTGTCTTTATATCACACTGAAGCCAGTGGGACAAGTTAGTTGTGACTAATTTAAGCCCCCATAGACTGCAACAGGACTTAAGCGTGACTAACATTCTCTGGAATGGTGCCATTTTGCTCAGACCAAACACAAGGGATGGAATTTGCTTTGTGAGTCTGGAGGGGGCATTCAAGCGACAGGCTATACCCAGGAGCTCTATGGATGCTGAGTGGGAAAGAAAGAGGATATTATAAAGTAAATTCTTAAGCCATCTTTGGCACAGAGTTGGATTAAGTTGTAACTGGAATGCTTCTGAAGCTAGGTGTGGTCTTCAAGGTATGTGTATCTCTTTCTAATAACATATAAAACAAGATTTCAAGAAAACCATCTGTGAACAGTTAAAGCAGGTAAAACAATGTGAGGAAATATGTCCAGAATGTTATCTTTTTCGTCTGCCAACTCTGTCTTCCAGATAAATGGCAAACGCAAGTTCCTTGTTGCAGGGAAGAAGCCGTGAAAATAAAGCAGTGGGTGTTTTTATTTTGCCTTTGGGAGAGAGGCTTAAATTCAAAAAACATTCTGATGATTATTCCATTTGACAACATGATGGAGGAGGGAAAAACAAAGTCAGGCCGTCGGAGGCACAGTCAAAGAAAATAAAAATGGCTTATTATTAGCGTGGTTTTGTGTCCGGTGCCAGATTCTTTCAACTCAAGTAAATCAACTTGAGCTGTGTTGAATGCAGTGAGAATGGCATTACTTTAAAAATGGGACACTTGCTTCAATCTTTTAACACCTCTTCAATATATTAAAGGAGCCAACTCTACAAACCAAGCTGGACTGCGCTAGGGTCACACTGACACCTCACATTTAAAGCCCTATGATTCCACTTTAAACAGCCATGGCTTACCCCAAAGAATTGTGGGAGCGATTGACTGTTAAAACACTCCAAGAATTGCACTCCTGTGTGAGGAACAGTGGCCTCTTAACATCTCTCAACACCTTAACAAAATGCAGCTCCCAGAATTCTTTTGGAGAAGATATACTGTTTAAAGTTGCATCATAGTGTTCTAAAAGCATGGGGTGAATGTGGCCAAGGCTACAAGCCTTCATTAGCCCTCCATGCGCATGATAAACACTCGAAGTGGGTGGCAGGACTGTACTCACTCACTGGACCCAGGCCTACCTGCATATGTCTGTCACACTCATTATCTACATACAATAAAATTACAACCTACCCCCTAAAATTATAACCCCTGTCCCCTAGACAGCGAACCCTTTTGAAACGAATGAATCCAAAGAGTTGGGGATATATATACATTAAAAAGTTGTTAACTATGGCAGAGTTACATTATCTTATAATATTGCCTTGTCTCCTGGCGAGAGTGAAGTTCAGAAACATTTCTGTCAAAGCAAGGAATTGCAATCATTAGGTTCATAGGTAAGTGAATGCTCAGGGGAAGCGAGAGGCTGTGATCTACACTGTTCACAAGATAAATAAAATCTGTCAAACCAGACAGATTCAAAAGGGTCATGTTTCTTTTGTTCCCTGACTACTATGAGTTGACTTTTTGAAAAAAAAAGTGATTTACCACACTTTATGATTCCACAGCTCTAAATCTACCCTTGCAGAGTCTTCCCATTGATGGGAAATAATGACTGTAGTCACTGACAAGTGGCTGGTCAGTTCCTTCCATTTGCCAATATCCACATTTCAGCTGCATAGGCACTACTTCCATATAGTCTACTGAACACATAGTCATTTGTGGACAGGGCAAATGGGTGCAGTCCTCCTAATCTACGCTATATATATATATATATATATATATATATATATATATATATATATATATATATATATATATAAATAATCTATGCTATATGTATGGAGGCGAAATGGCAGAAGAACAGTTATTTACATAACTGAAGTGACATAATGGATTCCATTGTCACTTTTGCTATGAGTGAATTAAAAGGAGGCAACTTCTCATCTTAGGGTACTTCCAAACAACGTGTTTACTGAGTGTTCTGATTTGTTAGCAAGGAGATTAGATTTAATGAGCATTCATCCTGTTCAGTTTGCAACGAGATTAGATGGCATCAAATGTTTAATGGACAGTCATCCTTATTCGTTTGCAGAGAGATTAGATGACATTGTGTCAAAGCAAGTGTTAGTTCACACTTTCCAGTGTGATTCCCCATCACTTTCCTTACTGCAAAAAGCCCAGTCTTTGGGGGAAGTCGGTTTCTTGTGCAAGACCTCCCATTCAACTATAATTGGGTAACCCTGAATTTGCCAGTAGGTGACTGAACCCCACTCGGAAACAACGGCAATCTGGAAGTGCCCTTACATTTTTAGAATATGGAGTAATATCAAAGTAAATGCATTGATTTCAATGTGAGTATGAGTGGGGACATTCATGGAATTTGCTTAGAATATGGTGAAATGCTTCCAAAGCACAGTCAACAAAAGGGAGGACGACTGGGGCATCTTTGACCTGCTTTTGTCCAGGGAGTCTTACTAACTAGTTCCAGTCTATACCAAGAATTACATAAGAGCTAAGCTCATGATTCTACATGGAGCAGCATTGTCACATTTCATTACAGTTCCCACTAGAAGGAATTCTTCCCCTTCATCTGCAGCTAGCTTTGCAACAGTCACTGACTTTAATTCTTCTCTGAGACTGTAACCATTCAAGTCAAATTTAAGTCAGCTGGGCTGTTGTCTTAAAGGTTTACAAGGTTAACAACTGTTAGCTTGCTTTAGTGGTCAGTATGATTTTCATGCTCATCTTGATTTCCCCCATTTTACAGCTCCTGACTTGACAGTGCAATACCCCCAGTGACACGAGAAGGCTGTATGTGCCTTTATTTCTCGCTTGGCTTCCTCTTCAAAATTGACTTTAAGGGAAAGCAAGTGCGAGCTGACAGCTTGGCCTCTTAGTGATCTTGCTTTTCAATTAAATAAGGTTTTCTTTAAACACACACACACACACACACACACACACACACACACACACACATGAGACACAGGCCAAGTCTACCAATTCTTGTTTCCACCACAAACTAATGCTACAGAAAAGTGAGTCTCAAACGTTTAGAAAATGGGGCATGACAATGATAAGATGAAAGCAACTTTTTCCTCATAGCTCCCATGTTCAGTCCCTCAAAAATGGACAAAATGTAACTAATTGGCAAGAAAGCAGTTTTTGAGAGAATTTAGAACAAGGTATTTAGGCTGGATCAGGTGGCTATTGACAATAAGGTTCAATTCCCAGGGGGAAATGTTTCAACAGCCCTTGATTTAGCCAGGGATATTCATATGTGGAAGCAGTACTCTCTCTCTCTCTCTCTCTCTCTCTCTCTCTCTCTCTCTCTCTCTCTCTCTCTGTGTGTGTGTGTGTGTGTGTGTGTGTGTGTCTGCACATGCATCCATAGCTGAATGAGGAACTTCATATAAAATAAATGTCGCATTTAAGGCTCTCATCAAAAAGCACATTCAGTTACATTCGTTCTGGGGGGGTGGATGAATCTTTGAATTTTGCTTCCTTTCAGTTTCTTATATTTCCCCATCTTAAATTCAGTTCCCCACATTTCTATGATGATGTGCGATCCTCGTGAAAATTCATCAGCATTTTATTTTATTTAATTATTTAAAGCATTTGTACCCTGCTCTTCAGCCAAAAAGCTCCCTTAGCGACTTAACTTAAAATAAATTAAAACAGGACTGCCCCGCCTGCAGGCTTACCAGTACATTTTTTTAAAAAAGAATGACACACAAAGGAGAATAAGGAGAAGGGACAGGGACCAATTCTTAAACAGTTGTTCTTGTGGTGTAATATATACACATACACATACATACAGGGCTTTTTTCATTTGGAACTTGACGGATTTAGAGTTGATACTGTCTGAAATATGGCAACCCTACCCTTGCTAAATTCATGAATTTAGGAGTTTGCTCAAATTCCAACCCTACACTGAATGTAGAGAGGTTGGGGGATGTCTGCTCCCCCCCACCCAAACTCAAAACAATATTCACTACATTTTAACATATCCCTGCTAGCCTTAAAATGACATATTACAGTGGAAAAGATGGCTTCCTCCAGAGGTACATCAGGGCAGCCACCTTCTTCTCTGTACAGTTACCCAGCCACCATTAATGCACTGCTCATTCTGGAGGCTTTTTACTGAAAAGCACAGAAATGGCCGTAATTTCTAGCTGCTACAGGCATCTGGAAACAGTTGTCTCAAAAGAATGAACAAACCAGGGAGGTCATTGGTCTTCCAAAACAATCTAAATTGGTTGGAAGTGTGTGGATTTTAGGGTTTGTTTGTTTTTTAATTGTTCTCACAAAATGGGCTTGCTGGCCTACTCATGTGCAAGGGACATGGGCCACATCTGGACTGTTTCTTCTGTTCCTACCATGCTGCCAGTGTGACTTATGGTGTCCCCTTGCAGCATTGCTTTCAGCCTTCACTATAAAGTATGTGGCGCTGTGGTCTAAACCACTGAGCCTCTTGGGCTTGCTGATCAGAAGGTGGGCGGTTTGAATCCCTGCGACGGGGTGAGCTCCCGTTGCTCTGTCCCAGCTCCTGACAACCTAGCAGTTTGAAAGCACTCTAGTGCAAGTAGATAAATAGGTACCGCTGCGGCGGGAAGGTAAATGGCATTTCTGTGTGCTCTGGTTTCCGTCATGGTGTTCTGTTGTGCCAGAAGTGGTTTAGTCATGCTGTCCACATGACCCGGAAAGCTGTCTGTGGACAAACGCCAGATCCCTCGGCCTGAAAGCGAGATGAGCACCACAACCCCATAGTCGCCTTAGACTGGACTTAACCGTCCAGGGGTCCTTTACCTTACCTTTTGACCTTACAAAGTGTGTGCCATAATGGTTCCCCCAGCATTGGCTTATTTGTTCTTAGCTGTTTCTGTCTGTGGACTTTTGCATTGCTACTGCTTTGGCATGAAGGAGAAAATGTTCACTTCTGTTGACTGCCCTGCTGTAGAACAATATACATTCTGGTTTATGCCTTCCTGTTGTCTATGCATTTGGTGGGGGTATGTGTGCGGAGGGCAGAAATCCCCTTTTCGGATTGCAGTTGTGTGCCACAGCTCTATCAGGTTCAGATAATGCATTCTAAATACATTGTACAAAAATCAGAGGAACTGATAGTATTGTAAGCTTTGTCACACTTGAAGGGGAAGAGTGGGCTTACAATGCTTACATTTACTTCAAGAACAATGCAGCAAGGAATGTCTTCAAAGACCCATTCCAGGAGTTTCTGGTTTTATCAGGGAATTTGGTCTCTCCAGTTCACTGCCTAGTAAAAATAGTTCAGATTTAATAAAGCACAGATGTTGACATACACACACCTTCAGCATTGCATGGATGCATTTCATACTAAATTTCACCTAAGGAATTTTGGACTTTCAAGATAATAATCAAAAACACTTCTTGCTTCCCATTGGGATTATTCCTTATTTGAGATCACAGATGCCCCCAACAACATCTTTTATGGAACGTTTGATTTCAAAAAATAATCACCAATACCTGCTACAATGCCTTACCTGTGGTTGTTTTAGCATCTCGCTTACTACTTCAGCTCTTAGGAAAGTATTATTTCATCAACATCTTTCTCTTATTTCTGCTATCAGCAAAAGTAGCCATGTATAATAAAATTAGGGTCCCATTTCAATATAATTAAATATAGTTCCTTGCTGACTACATTCCAGGAATTCTTGGGGGGGGGCATACTGCTCTTTTTAACAAAGGAAGAAGTCTGCTATGTTTAAATTTCAGCCAATGCAACACAGTTTCCCTGCTTTACTTGCAATTCCACACCAGAGTGGGGAATTTCTCATCCAGTTTAGCAAGACTTACATCTGAATCCTAAACACACTTAGGTAGAAGTAAGTATTCTTAGGACTGTATCTGCAAATGGCAAACTTAAGAATGCTTAGCAGAATGTCATCTCCATCTCTGAACTCAGATTTTTAGGACTGGAGTATGAAGGGCAGACTGCTGCACAGGAGAAAACCTTTTGCTTTGCTCCCAGGTTCAGTCTCTGGCATGGGGAGCTTGGGATTGAGGAATCTGTCAATTTCTGTTGGTTCTCCACGTTTCTGCAGCAATTTGCAAACCTTTTTTTTTAAAAAAAAAAAATCCTTGTAAAATTGTCAGCATTTTAGTGAAGATTTCTCCTAAAATACACGTTTTATATGCAGTTTTGACTAATAGTCACATTTTGTAAGCAATTCTCCCTAATATAATGCAGTTTTGCACGTCATATTCACTAGCCTATGCATTTTAGTGCATACTTTTTACACCGATATATGCATTTTTGTACAATATCTGAAGGATATTGTTTTGGTAAATGCAAATTTGTCAAATCACTTTTAAATGCAGACTAATGTCTCCGCCATTCCTATCTCCAGATATGCTTGGGAATGTTCTTGTCAGGGTTGTTGTGACTACTCCTGTTGTGACTACTACCTTCCACATGCTTGTCTTTCAGAAGTCTTTATTAGTGCACATTATTTACAGTGTAGCGAGCTACTGGTTTCATGTCTCCTCATTCCGAATCAGAATCCGGCACTGCCCCCTTCCACGATTTGGACCAACATAAAAGCCTCGGGACAGTGAATCTCCTCCCTTTTCTCCTCCTCCTCAATTCCGGTGTCGGGGGGGAAGGGTCTGCGGTCTGCCCTATTGCCGTCCACTCTTTCCGCCTCTCTCTCTCCCTGCCTGTGGAGCAGGGGCTCTTGGATGTTGCCAGAGGTCTGGCACTCCCTCTCCGTTTCCTGACTCACCCCTTCATACCCCTCGCTCTCATGACTGCTTGGAGACGGGCTGCTTCTGATGAGGGGGGGGGTTCTCTGTAACCCCTCCCCCTTACAGTTCTGACTTGAAATCTTGGAGAACCACTTCCAGTCGCCATAGACAATATTGGGCTAGAAGGACCAACGGTGTGACAAGACACCTTGATATGTTAAGGACTCCATTGGTTAAATAAGAGAAACTGGTCTGGAAAGCTCCTGTAAACCATGCTTGCTCAAGAGTCAGAGACTTTTTCAGGGCAGAAGGCGTTAAAGGTGTACAAAATCAATCCCTGTGACTGGTAGCAGTGGCGGAGCTTCATGGGTGTGACACACAGCCGTGATGGCACCCCACCGGGATCGTGCTGTCGGGGGCGGTGTGCTCCCCCCGCACTCCTCTTCCTCCGCCAGTCACTGGTAGGCAACAGGAAGCCTGTGGGTTGGCCTGCCTGGTATAGATATGAAGAGTGCCTTGTGCTTTTTGTACCAGAGATCTCCAGCTTCCAGTTCACTGTGACCCTAAATTGTGTGTTTTTAAATTACAGGAGTGGACACCCTATTTGAATCAGTTCATGGGCAGAGGCTATGACTGGTCTGAGACACTACCCCAATTGCATCAGGCTCTGAAGGCAGACTTCTGAACTACAGGCTCAGGCCAAAAGAACATGATACTTTTAAGATAAAGCCCTAGTCAGGAATCATCTTTACTGGAGAATGGTCTTGAAGAGGAGTTGGGAGGTGTTAGGCCAGGTCCCCACTATTGCTTCTAGTATGGCCTGCAGGAAAGCCCATTTGCACCAACATTTCTCTGATGAAAATACAGGTGCCCTATTCAATAATCATAATATATTTACAACCCGCCCGTCTGACTGGGTTGCCGCAGCCATTCTGGGCAGCTTCCAACATACATAAAAACATAATAAAATATTAAACATTAAAAAACTTCCCTATACAGGGATGCCTTCAGATGTCTTCTAAAGGTTGTATAGTTGCTTACGGTATCTCCTTGGCTCAGGTATTGCACAACTCCATACCCTTCAACATTTCTCCGATGAAAATAGGGATGCCCTAAGGAAAAGTGGGACATTCCGGGATCAAATCAGAAACCAGGACAGCTTTGTGAATCTGAGACTGTCCCTGGAAAATAAGGACAATTAGAGGGTTTAAACGTTCTGTTTGGCAGCTGGTTCTCAAAGGGGGGGGGGGAGAGGCATTTTGCGCAATGGCCATCAATTGCAGTGTAATAAACACTCTGTGAAATTCTTTTAACTCAAAGTGAAACTGAAGCTAATAACGAGAAAGCAGTTTACAATGTCCTTTCCTTCTAAGAAAAATAAGAAGAGTTTTGTTTTGTAAAAGCCAGATCCCTTTGTTTTGCTCTCCAAGGAAAACCCCATCTCTCAACCCATAGTGGCCCCTGCTTTGGAACGAAGCTGGCGCTGGCTTCTCTTTGATCGTGCTCTATGTGTACAAGATGATCCTGCCAATCTGTCACTTGTGTCTTTAAAACACTGGGTGTAATAAATAAGTGCCACGCAAGCTGCCAGCCAAATGGCATGGGGGGGGCACATTAAGATGATTAAGAGAAAGCGGGGTGTCAGTCCAACTATAATAAAGCCAGTATCAGTTCAGTCTGCTGTAATTTAAAACAGCTGCCTGCTGGCCATGGGTTGTGGTAGAACAGGCCAAATTCTTGGACACTGAGTTATTCTTAGAAGAATGCACACAGGCATTGGCAAGCTTTGTTGAGAGATGCCTGCTGCCAGCGCCCTGTCAAAAGCATGTGCCAATGGATCTCAGAACTATTGTTCAAGTTTATGAAAAATATATAACTTTTTTATATATATAAAAAATGACAAATTACCCAAAGGCCACGGAGATGTATAGGGAGGAGGTTCAAAATGTCTTGACATGGTGCCTAGAGAACAACTTGCACCTAAATGTCAGTAAGACAAAGGAGATGGTGTTGGACTTTCGGAGGAAGAGAGGGGAACTAGCCCCGATGTATATCGGGGGGGGGGCGTGTGAAGAGAGTCTCTTCCTTTAAATTCCTGGGAGTTTACCTCAGTGAACACTTCCCTTGGAAAATCAATACAACCCAGGTGGTTAGGAAGGCCCAACAGAGACTCCATTTCCTCAGAGTCTTGCGTAAGAACAATGTCAAACAAAAATTTTACAGTATTACAGTGTGGTACTGGTTTGACAGCCACGGACAGGAAGTACCTACAGAGGGTGGTGAATACAGCACATGATATCATGGGCTGTCCCCTGAGTTCGCTAGATGACATCGCAGGAGACCGTTGCCTCAGGAGAGCGAGGAAAATTCTCAGGGACGACTCACACCCCGGCCAGCACCTCTTTAATCTCCTTTAATCTTTGGGCAGAAGATACAGAAGTATAGTCAGCCACACCAACAGGTTAAAGAACAGTTTTTATCCCTGGGATGTTGGGCTGCTGAATGGAAAAAAAATAGTGGTGCAATTGACTTCCGACAAGCACACAGAGTGCGAACAAAATTGAGTGTATGGGGGGGGGGCTCATTTAATTTCACTGCACACAGGTGGTGTAGTGACAATGGTTTATTATTATTATTATTATTATGTAAAAACCAGCATGCTTGAAAATTGGCTTCGCAGCAGCAAATAGTAATGTTGACAATGCTGCCATTTAATGAAGACAAAGGGTGTCATCCACTTCATTCAGCACTGCTTATACTGTCACATTAAACACAGTGGGGAATTTCACTAAGGTGTTGGCTAGAAGGCTCAGCGTCAGGAGATGCTGGATCTGCATGCAGCACCCCATGTGGTAACAGAGATGGCTGAAGAAGTTTGGCGCCATATTGGATTGCTCTAGCACAGGGTACTCCTGTGGTTTACTTCCAATTGGGCTCGTCAAACTCAAAGCAGGATGTTGCGGTGATAATGTAGGTTCTGTCCCAGAGACAAAGGACTTTTTAGTACAGGCTAAAGGCAGGCTTGCTGATCAGAAGGTCGGCGGTTCGAATCCCTGTGACGGGGTGAGCTCCTGTTGCTCGGTCCCAGCTCCTGCCAACCTAGCAGTTCGAAAGCACGTCAAAATGCAAGTAGATAAATAGGAACCGCTACAGCGGGAAGGTAAACGGCGTTTCCATGTGCTGCTCTGGTTTGCCAGAAGCGGCTTTGTCATGCTGGCCACATGACCTGGAAGCTGTACGCCGGCTCCCTCGGCCAATAATGCGAGATGAGCGCGCAACCCCAGAGTCGGTCACGACTGGACCTAATGGTCAGGGGTCCCTTTACCTTTACCTTTAAAGGCAGGCCTAACCTTACCATGAGTTGACCAGAAACCATTTGGTTTGGCCACAGGTTCCAGTGGGGCCATCATTTTCTAGCCCCCACACAGCCTGTGTGATTAAAAATTAATCCTAGCCCAAGCAGGGAGGTGTTCTTTAGACATTTGGCTTCAGATGTCAAAATGCCTAAGGCTTTTTCCTCTCTTTTATTTACATCTCATCATGTTTAGTGCACATATAATTATGTACTTTTTGAACTTTCAATAAAGATGTCTGGGAAGAGAGCGGGGAAAAGTGAATATTTGTGATTGGGTTTTGCAGTTCTATACAGCAGTCTAAAACCAGACTAAAGTGCTGGGGTGGGCATGATAGAGATCATAATACTAGATCCTGGAGGGATCCAATGAAGTTGGACAGACAAAAGAAAGAACTTTTTCACACAGCACATAGCTAAAACGATGGACTATGCTCCTACAATATATAGTCACCAGTTTGGATATCTTAAGAAGAGGATTAAACCTATTCATGGAGGATAAATCTATCAATACTCACAAGAGCTATGTTCTCCTTCCATTGCAGATAAGGAGAGTGTTGTTGCCTCATGTCCTGTTTGTGGACTTCCCACAGGCATCTGTAAGGCCACTGTGAGAACAGGATGCTGAACTACATGGGCCATTGGCCGGATCCAGCAGAGCTCTTTTTACATTATTGTAAGATGCAATTCAATGTTGGCCTGAGATGTGTGCAAAATAATCAAGAACCCTGCCATGCATTTTTTGCATTCACTAGGCCTTCAGGCTGGCCAGCTGGTTGAAGTCCACAGACCCAAGGAACCCTGGTCCAACTCCTGAAGTAAACAGGACTGTATAGACTTTTTAAAAAAACAACAACAACGACTTAAAAACCCTGATGAATATGAAAAGGTAATTTTCATGGAAATTAAACTTTAGGGGGAAGAAATAGTTTGCCCTCTTACTTAAGCGGGTTCCTTTTCATATGTTCCCGTTGTCACCTGTGAAAACCCAGCTGCTGCTCGTCATCCATTGCAACATCAGCGCTGGGTGTGAGCCCAGTCTGGCGAGGGATTTGGCTCCATCACTCTCTCACCTGTGGTGGTGCTACTGACCGTGCCCGGCAGCACTTAAACGCCTCAGTTAAGCCAATGCTAGCTCTGTGAGTGTTACTGTGTTTCTGCAATTACATCTGGCCGCCATATTTCCCCTCAGTCTTGTCATCTCTGAGTAATTCTAAACAACGCCGGTTACTACACTTTTCTTCTGTCACATCACAGTTTTTGTTAAATTGCTGGTTTCCCCTTAGATCTTTTTTCTCTCACACTTCCATCCCCTCCCAACGGTGTTTTCACTTGGTTCCTTTGGCTTTCGTTTTGCCTCACTCAGCCTTCCCACCTCACAACTTTTGCTTCTCACCATGTTTCTTTAAAATAAAAACCACTGTTTTCTTAGCTGTTTTTAACAATAATATCAGTCCTCTTGGTCTTTTTAACTGCTTCTAGCAAAATCATAAAACACATTGAACTCTCTATTTCCCCCGTTTAATTTTTCTTTCAAAATGTTCTTTCTTTTATTTGCTAATTCCTCCTTCCCACCCCTTTTCACCAATGCCTGTAGTTTGGACCCTTAGTAACACTTTGTGCCACTTCTATAGCTCTTTCATAGCTAGAAAGCTTTTCTTGATTTTAAATGTGTATTGATCTTCCTGCAGTTAAACTATAGCTCACCTCTAAAAATATTAGCTTGCAACAAAATCAATAGAACCATTGAATCATCACAACACAATGATAAAAACAAAGCACAACATGATCATTTAGAAAAAGAAGGTAATAGCAACAGGGAAAATAAAACCAGCAAGCAATTTTCCCAAATAGAATGCATTCTTGTATTCTACTTACACTACTATATTCATATTTAGGCACATATGAATTTTTGTAAACATTGTACGTTTGGAGAACATCACAATATTCAGAGATGTGCGAATTTAAAAGGCTAATAGTATTTTGGTTTGCATGTTATTTAGGGAAGTGCAGATCTGGAGGTTTGGGCTTTAAATGGGAACTGAGTTGAATTACTCCCTATCCCTAGTCAGGACAATTATGACTCCCGTCCCCATCTCCTTAGCTAGAATAGATACACAGTTGGGGAATGCCCTGCTTTCATAGCTAGGACCCATAGGTGACCGTCGAGTGCTGAATCCTGAAAATATTAACAGTTAAATGAGGCCAGGATATATATATGAGACTTTAATCCCTTTAAACTAAAGGCTACATTTTATTCCTGCATTCTGTCCCGGCCTGATCTCTAGTCTCTGTGCAACCAATGAATTCATCTGTCAGATATAATCACGGTATCTGCCTGCCAAATTTGCTTAGCAATCAGCTTGATGGAGTTGAGGGAAAACTGACTGCAAACCCACAGGAAAACTCTTTTTCCTGTCTCTCCAAGAGGTTAACTCCAATTGAGAGGGCAACACCCTTATCCTGACACAGCTAGGATCTTGGCCCCTGGTGACATGCGCCACTATTTAGTTTGCTAAGTGAAAACAGTTTGGAAAAAGCTGGGTTTAAACTGCGGTTCACCCTTGCCAGTGAAAAGACTGACTCTGGACAGAGGCTACCCTTAACTGTATCAGGTCGAGATACCATTTAGTGACGTTGTCAGCAGTTTTTCGACACAAACCTTTAATAAGCATGTTGGTGAACCAAGCTTTGTGCAAATATCTCAAGAGCCCCTTTACTGAACCTCTGGGGGGTATCAAGACTTAATCATGGTCTGTCTCCTGGATGCTTAAAGGTTGGTTGCAAATAAGCCATTTCCCCCTCCCTCTCACCCCTTTCCATCTGACTAAATGGACCAGAGAGAGATGTCAAGCAGCTTTCTTGAACAGAAGGTAAACTATTCATCAGCTTGTCATTAACAGTAACTGCCCAAGCCACTTTGGCGAACATACATTTATTATACTCCATTACGTGTCTTTATGGCTGGCTAAACTTCGTGGCCAAGCAGTGGATATTTGAACTCTGAAAGGAAGCTCCTAAATCAATGAGAGCCTTCGTAAACTTAACTCCAGCTGCCCCCTTCTCCAAGGCTTGCTCTGTGCTGCTGTCACAAAGACCCTTTCTGAGGATGTGCTCAACTATTTATTTTCCTAGCCTATGCAGCTCATCTTTTTAATGAGTTCACATGGTAGGAAACATGGTTTTTATATGTTATCAAGGGACTGAGTTAAATAAGCAATACTGATCATGTTGACTCATAAGTAATTCCAGGGAACTCAATGGCTCTGATATCCTAGTGCATATATTTAGGATCCCATTTTTAAGGATGCAAGCCTATGCCTGGCTACTGGGAAGCAAGCCCTATTGATTTCAGTCAGACGGTATCCAGGGGTAACATCTAGAATTGCTGCTCGTGTCACTTCAATTTCAACAAGGGTACTTTCCACTGGGTTTCATATTAAAACATCATTAGATCTTTAACATGCTCATATTGACCAGTTATGCATATGCTTTGAAACTGAATGGGCTAAAAACTGCCAATAAATAAATGCTAGGATAAAATGCAATATATAAATATAAATAAAGTATAGGATGATATTGAAGTTAATGCAGGAGGCTGTAAAGCATGCCTCGGGAAGCTTTTAATACCTGATATTTTGTTGTCTTTTTACATTCTGTTAGAAGCCATCCAGAGTGGGTGGGACAACCCAGTCAGATGGGAGGGGTACAAATAAATTATTATTATTATTATTATTATTATTATTATTATTATTTGACAATGGCATTTCCTAGATTTTTGCAGTTCTGTTGACTTGCTTAGTTCTAATTGGCCTCGACTAAATGCTGAATGGTGGTGGGGGCGGGTGGGGGGAATCACCAAATACTTTCTTATTAACCTTCCTGCCTTGCCTTGGCTTAACCTTATATAAACAGCAGAAAGGAAAATGCCCGGGGGGGGGGGCAGGGGGTCGTCGTCGTGATTAACTGTGGAATATCTTGCAAGTGTCCTTGAAAGCATACTAACTGGGGTTATGTATGATTTTTGACAGCATTTATAAAGCAAACTATTTATTTGCTGAGGAAAGCCAGGCTCTCTTTGTCCTTGACAAACAGTCTGCAAGGAGGTAAAAGATTCAGGAATGTTACACCAGCTGGCAAAAAAAAGAGAGAGAAAGAGATACATAAGCAGTAGTTTTTAGATGACTGGACCATAGCTGTGTGGGGCCACTTATCTTTTGA
This sequence comes from Zootoca vivipara, assembly GCF_963506605.1. NCBI lineage: Eukaryota > Metazoa > Chordata > Lepidosauria > Squamata > Lacertidae > Zootoca > Zootoca vivipara. The sequence continues at coordinate 48,350,995 of NC_083285.1, read as the reverse complement.
TTTATTTGTTTATGTAGCACATTTAAATCCTACCTCCCCCCCCAGCCCCCAGGAGCTCAAGGTGGTGTACATGGCTTCCCCTCCCCCCCCAATGAATCTCCACAAGGTCAGCCAGTGAGCTTCATGGGGATTTGAATCTCACACTCTGGCCACTACATCTCACTGTCTCTCTTCAAAATGTGCAGCATTAGAAGTAAAGGAGGCTGGACATTTACCTGTCACTGTTTGCCGCTAGTCAAACAGTCTGGAAGTAAACGAAAAATTACAAGAACTCAGGCCAGAAAGGATAATTTCAAAAAATCTTCACAAAGTGTACCATACTTGGTACACTTAGACCTGAGAAACCTCGCTGATGAAGAATCATCGAAACAGGGCCTTGTCCTGATATTGATGTTTACTGGAAGTTATCCTGAATAAAACTTTGTGAAGATTTTTTGAAATTATCCTTTCTGGCCCGAGTTCTTGTAATTTTTCGTTTACTGCTAGTCAAATAGTCTGAGCATGACCAGCTGCTTTCATGAGGTCTGTAGGAGCAGTAGTGGGTGGTCCATTGGGGTGAGTGGGGTACTGCCCCACCAACTTTCAGTGTGCCCTCAAGCAGCCGCCACCTGCCTGCCACCTTCTTTACAAGTGGTCCAGGAGGTGGCAATGCTTGTCAGCTTCCTCCTTATAGAACTAAGCAGGGAAGAGGATGGGGACATAACTGCCAGTCATTGGCTCTGGCTCCACCTACCGCTGCTCTCCCTAGCAGTCCCAAAGAGCACCAGCTACCACTATACAGAAGAGACAACCAGCCTCTGTGTGGCTTTGTTCTCACTGATGATCTACTGCAGGGACTAAACTTGCTCTTTCAAATTTCAGTGATGTCCTGTGCGAGGCCATAATTTGGCACACCCCTCACCTCTCATCTTCCATTCTGCTCCATTCACTACATCATAGCTCCAACGACCTGTGGCACCCCCTAGGTCAGGGGTCCCCAGACTACGGCCCAGGGGCCATATACGGCCCCAAGACTCCTTTATGCGGCCCCGGGGATCCCCGCCGCCCGCTGCCCGCTCTTACCGGCATGGTGCGGCGCGGCTGCCAACTTCTGACTCAGAAAAGTGACTGAAATAGCTTGTGCGCACACGCAAGCATCATTTCCGGTGTACTTCCAGGTCGGAGGAGGCTTTTGCACATGCGCACAAGCTATTTCCGGTGCTTTCCAGGTTGGGAGTGTGCCAGTAATAGTGTTTGCGCATGCGCACAGCCACGTGCTCCTGCGCCCCCCCCCGCGTGCTCCCCTACCCTCCGTCCCACCACGCAATTGGCACGGCGGGCATCCGGCCTGAAGCCGGGTTGGGGACCCCTGCCCTAGGCACAGCACCCAGTGTGGCGGAATTGCGCCTCCTCTGCGCATCGCATTATGGTTGCTCCCCATCTGTGGAACTTTCTCCCCAGTTAATCTTGCCTTACATCAACCCTTATGTAAATATATTTTGCTGAATTATGGCACATGTTACTGCATGTTTCCCTGGTGTGTTGTTTTTGTTTGTGTGGAATACTATTCTTGTAAAAGCAGAAATAAACACAGGCCAAAGGTGTAGTCCAGCAGTAGCCAATGTGGTGCCTTCCCAATATTCTTGGACTATAGTCTTAACCAGGCATCCCCAAACTTCGGCCCTCCAGATGTTTTGGACTACAATTCCCATCATCCCTGACCACTGCTCCTGTTAGCTAAGGATCATGGGAGTTGTAGGCCAAAACATCTGGAGGGCCGCAGTTTGGGGATGCCTGGTCTTAATCATGCCTGAACATTGGCCATGATGGCTGGGTTGATGGGCATTGGAGTTCATCAACAACTGGAAGGGCACCATGTCGGCCAAAGTGGTAGAAATCTGGGTGTGAACACTTTAGACTGTGAGTGATTGCATAGTGCTTCTTTGAAAAATTGTTGTTTCACCCAACATTCTTTCCTTTCTCAAATACAATGTAGGATTACTGCTGGACTCCAAATCCCATTAGCCTCAGCTCAGGTTCAGAGGGCCTTGCCATTCTCATGTTATCAGCCTTGTTCTCCCAATGATTGCACCATGTTTTCTCCTGCCTCAGAAAGTCTGCTGTAAACAAACAGAATGGAACAGTATCAGAAACTACACAGGTGTGAATATTCCTTTTTGTTATTTTCCCTTTTCTAATTCTAAGGCCCCTGATGCTGGTCTGATTAATTGCTTTCTTTTTCCATCACTGCTAATCTGATTGGCCCCCTAATTCAAAAGTTCTCATTGCCTGGTGTGTGCGTTTAATTACTCTGGCTGCAAAGAGGCAAAGAACTGCTGTTTCTCAGGACAGGCAGAATGCTACCCTTTTTCCACACAAAGAATGCACAGTTAGAGGGAAAGCCACTCTCCATAAACTCCTTTGCTGTCTAATGCTTGGAAAAGGTAACAACTTCCAGAAATGATTAAGCAACAGTTGGGAGGAAATTGAGGTGATTGGTACCCAGAGTATTAGCAGAAATCACTTTTTTTAAAAAACCAGCCAATGTACCCTGGTGTGTGTATCTATAGATACAGAGTATCTATCAGAGTATATATAGATTCTCTGTCTCTATAGATACACACACCAGGGTACATTGGCTGATTTTTTAAAAATACTCTGTATCTATAGATTGTTGTTGTTTAGTCGTTTAGTCGTGTCCGACTCTTCGTGACCCCATGGACCATAGCACGCCAGGCACTCCTGTCTTGCACTGCCTCCCACAGTTTGGTCAAACTCATGTTCGTAGCTTCGAGAACACTGTCCAACCATCTTGTCCCCTGTCGTCCCCTTCTCCTAGTGCCCTCAATCTTTCCCAACATCAGGGTCTTTTCCAAGGATTCTTCTCTTCTCATGAGGTGGCCAAAGTATTGGAGCCTCAGCTTCACGATCTGTCCTTCCAGGGCTGATTTCCTTAAGAATGGATAGGTTTGATCTTCTAGCAGTCCATGGGACTCTCAAGAGTCTCCTCCAGCACCATAATTCAAAAGCATCAATTCTTCGGCGATCAGCCTTCTTTATGGTCCAGCTCTCACTTCCATACATCACTACTGGGAAAACCATAGCTTTAACTATACGGACCTTTGTCGGCAAGGTGATGTCTCTGCTTTTTAAGATGCTGTCTAGGTTTGTCATTGCTTTTCTCCCAAGAAGCAGGCGTCTTTTAATTTCGTGACTGCTGTCACCATCTGCAGTGATCAAGGAGCCCAAGAAAGTAAAATCTCTCACTGCCTCCATTTCTTCCCCTTCTATTTGCCAGGAGGTGATGGGACCAGTGGCCATGATCTTGGTTTTTTTGATGTTGAGCTTCAGACCATATTTTGCGCTCTCCTCTTTCACCCTCATTAAAAGGTTCTTTAATTCCTCCTCGCTTTCTGCCATCAAGGTTGTGTCATCTGCATATCTGAGGTTGTTGATATTTCTTCCGGCAATCTTAATTCCGGCTTGGGATTCATCTAGTCCAGCCTTTCGCATGATGAATTCTGCATATAAGTTAAATAAGCAGGGAGACAATATGCAACCTTGTCGTACTCCTTTCCCAATTTTGAACCAATCAGTTGTATCTATAGATACTCTGTTGTAATTCCAGATGCAAAATAAAACAGAAAAGCAACAATTAAAGAGCAATAAGAGGCCGCCATCTTGAAGCACCACATGTTGAAAGATTCAGCATTCACACATTCACTCCCCTTTGCAGGCACAACCCAGCAACAGATACCTCATTGGGGGGCGCTATGATCATCTCAATCAGATGGTGAGATATTTTTTTTTAATTTCAGCATTGTGAGCCAAGCTCGGAAGCAGCAAGAACTTCGGCCCTCCAGATGTTTTGGACTACAATTCCCATCATCCCTGACCACTGGTCCTCTTAGCTAGGGATCATGGGAGTTGTAGGCCAAAACATCTGGAGGGCCGCAGTTTGGGGATGCCTGGTTTAGCCCAATGAGGCTGCAGTTTTGAACAAGTCTGCGACGACGCCCTTAAGTTCCCACATTACAATTGCAAACATATTTGTCTCAGCTTTACTTCCTGAGACAATATGTGGACTGAAATACAGCTGTCTTTCGAATTCACACCTCTGAATTTTGCAGTGCGGAAAATCTAAAAAGAAATGGGCGTTGAGTATGATAAAATTGCATGCATTAAGAAGACAATGCACAAATATGCAGCGTATTGGGGAAAACTGTGTGCAAAACTGTATATTAGGCAAAACCACATACCGAAATGCATTGTTAATGGCTGGCGTTTATCACACAGACTTTAAAAAAAAATCACAGAAATGTGATGCAGATTGGAAAATGAGAAACCAAGAGAGACCAAAATGGACAAATTCATCCATCTGTAGTGGTATTTCAGTCAGTTCTGCCTTGCATATTATACAGCTCATGTGAGGGACCCCTCTGATGAGCTGGGGTTGCGAGGAGATAAAATAAGTGTCTGATTGCCGCATCATGTTGGAGTGCATGTGTTATTTATGGAAAAAAGATCAACATTCTTTGCCTTTATCAGCAGCGCTAGTGAGTAGCAACAGTGTGAGGTAATGCTCAGCCCAATGGCTATGGTGTTACCAGATAGAGAAGTGTGCCTGGCAGCCTGACTTGTTATTGTTGTCGTTCTTGCAATGCTGCGTCATGATCCTCATTCCAAAGCCAGCTATTTATAATCTTCCCGCACTGTGTAAATAAAGCTGCAGCTCTTTCCTCCTGATAGATGCGATGAAACCCAGCTCCATTTAAGAGGGGACCGGGGGGGGGGGGAGAATGGGGCAGGAAATGGTTGCTAGTGTTTACTATTAGCCCTTCATAGTTTGTTATGCAAGAAAAACGGGGATTTCTAAAGGCCATTGTTTTTTAATCTGTGTGCATCCCTTTGTTCTTTCTCTGTGTATCCAGATCCTCCTTCATCTGCCAAGTAGTTCCTTGGAACCCCCTCTCCTGTGGCTTGTAACTGCGCTCTCGGTTCTTGGCCTAAGCTGCTCAATGCTTCTGTACTTCAGTGAACCTGGGTTACGGTTCAGCGGTGCAAAGTATCCTTTCTCTTCCTCTCGCTCCACTTCCATCTCTCCCCCCCTCTCTTTTTTTTTTTTGTAGTTCTGGAAATGTGATTCCATTTCCTGGCCTCATGGGCCTTGAAATTAACTTCCAGATTTCTGTGAGAAGCTATCGCTGAAGCATGGCTCATCTGCTATGTGCATAAACAAAAGTTTAAAGAGACACGGGCACGGCCGCGATCTCATCGGAACCCAGGCACCACCCCCAGCCCAGTGCGCACGTCGAGGGCTCCTTCTCCTGCTCCATTGATTTCGATAGAGAGAGCCAATTCATGTGCAGAGAACTTTGCACACATGGTTTAGATACTCTTCCGCTGAGATGAACGGGGGAGCTGGGGAAATAAAAGAGTTTTGTCTTTAGGAACACACAGGGTTCCCTGGACGAATGAGAGGAGGCTGGCTGAGACTCTGACACCCAATGACACCAATGGCAAGATTCCCCGTGATTTCAGCAGAGCTGAAGTTACACTCTGTTTGTAAGATTTTGCATAGTTTCTTTTTAAAAAAAACCCAAACTCATTGGCTGTGTACACACCAGGAGCCAAATTCAGTTTAATGGTTGGACTAGCTGGAGCAAGCACAAGAAACCTTGATCGTGCAACAGGGCTCCCTCTTGCACACACCCTAAATTGGTTCGGGGGGGGGGGTGTCAGGAGAAACTCCAGAGTAGGGCACAGCATGGGGAAACCATTCCAGCAGAAATGGCTTTTGCTGATTAAATTATCACCTTAGTCCAATGTTGAATTCCATCGCATACATTAAAAGGCACCCCTCTCCCCAAGAAGCTTGGGAACTGTAGTTTGTTAAAGGTGCTAGGAATGGTTCTGTGAATGGTAAACTGCACTTCCCAGATCAGTTTTGAGGATGGGAAGTCAAGTGCCATTGACTTTTAGGAGAAACTGGTTTTTAAGGCTTTTTTTAAAAAAAAGAAAGGTCATATTTGTCTTCAGTTTTCATGCTAGTTTGGGATTTCTCTCTGTGTGGTCTAGATGTTTTGCAATTTGGTTTTGTCTAATGCAGATTTCTCCCACTGTTGTACATTTAAATCATGCTGAATAATACACACTAGGCCACCCCGTTCTCTTATTCCAAACCTCTGTATTGTTTATAATTTACCAACTGAAATGATAGAAGACATTGGACCCCGTTTTGAATTCCTCTTCACTCTTTGGAGGTCTGATGATAGAATACAGTCTGGTCTTTTTGAATAAACCAGCTTCTCAAGAGGAAAAGAAAGGGTTTTTTGGGGGGGGGGGAGCAGAGGGAGAATGTGCAGATAATCATTCATAATGGTTGAACTTCGCAGCTGCGAAAACTATTACATTGCTTTGGAAAGTTTATATAAGAGCACTCGGAAAATGTGTTGTTTCTGTTCAAGGATCCCATTCATCTCTTCAAATCTTTTAGTCTGCATGCTATTTTACCTAATTCAAGCTAAAAAAAAAATTCCATCTTTGATACACAGTGGGTGGCTACAGAGGAACATTTCATCCCATGACTGGCTTCAAATGTGCTTTAGTTAATGCACATGGAACTATGTTGGAAGCCAATTGCTTACATTGCCCTATTACACGACAAGGAGAATTTTGCAATGTCTGGTTTCTATATTTTTCCATGCACTCCATCTCATGGATGGAGGTCATATAAGATGTGCAGGTGATCCCCATATCATGATGAATGCATGCTAAGGCAGGAAGACAAGTACCCTGTTTCTCATATTTTAAGACATACCCATAAAATAAGCCATAACAGGATTTTTAAGCATTCAAGGAATATAAGCCATACCCTGAAAATAAGACATAATGATAGGCACAGCAGCAATGCTGGCCGCGGCAGGAGGAGGAGGAGGAGGAAAAAAATAAGACATCCCTTGAAAATAAGCCATAGTGTGTGTTCTTTGAGGAAAAAATAAATATAAGACATGTCTTATAATATGAGAAACACGGTAACTATCGCAGAGTTCGTGGTTATTTGCTGCCTCTCAAGAATCAGAGCTATGCAGAGTGTGAGGGGAGCTATCGTGACTTTTCATGTGATGGATTTTGCATTTCTCTCTGGGCTGCCCTTCATTATCCTAATACAGGGTTAGCCAACATGATGTGCCCACCAGATGGATAACAGTTGCTTTGAAGTTTTAAAGGACTGGATATTGGCCAATGAATTAAGGCTAAATCTTGAAACAGCAAAGGTATCAATGCCCCAAGTTCTGTTTTCAAAGGAGCAGGTCTGCCATCTGTGGGTACTCCCATATTGAACACTGTTGCTGGAGGTTCAGGTGGCCTGGAGTGCCCTTTTCCAGCTCTGGCCCTGTTTGGCTTGCCTCAGCCCTAACCAGTATCAAACATAGCTTAAGTGGGCGTTGAAAGCTGCGTTCCCCACATCAAAACCCCTCCATTTTTGCTGAGGTCCCACAGTGGGTGCCTCACAGCTTTTCAATACAGTCTTATTTGTTTATTTAGTGCGTCGATATCCCATAGTTTTCTCCACAGAGCTCAAGGTAGCATGCATCATGCCCCCTACCTCTTCATTTAATCTCCACAAGAACCCTGTGAGGTAAGTTAGGGTGAGAGGCAGTGACTGGCCCACGGTCACCCAGTGAGCTTCATGGCCATGTGAGGTTTTGAACCCTGGTCTCCCGGGTCCTAGTCCAACAGGCTAAACACTACACTATACTGTAACAGAGGTGTGGAACCTGTGGCCTTTCAGACACTCCAACCCCCATCAGTCCCAGGCTGCCTGGTCAATGGACATGGATGATGGAAGTTGTAATTCAGCAATGCCACATGTTCCACAACCCCGCCATACAACAATGTTTGAAAACATTAGCTAGCAGTGAGTATCAAAGCTTTTTAACACACAGCCATTTAATTTTCTGTCAGGATATGAAAGTGGACATTTCCTTCCATCTACAGATGCTGCTGAAGAATACATCAAGGAAAACTATATAAAAAAAGGTCACAGCTGTCAACCTCACACCATTTATCTCCCCGCTTTTGCTTTATCTGCAGTTGGATATTTTATTTCCTTCTCTGTCATCCATTAGGTAGTTAAGCCACTTTAGGATGCTCACACACTGTTACATAAAGCTCAGCCTAGCTGCAACTTAGGGTGCCATTAAAAACAACAACAGCCCTCTGGTTTAACACCCCTAACAAAGAAACCAGCTTTACATTTTTTGCCTCTGACTAAAACAGAATAATGCTATATTGTCCCTGTCAATGTGTGTATTTATTCAGCTGTCAAAATGCTCCCATAAAACTGTTGGTGAGTGGAAATCTTTTCTATTTTATATATCATGTAAGGCTAAATATTTCAGTTAATGTCAGACAGATCTTCATTTTTTAAAAGTCCATTGTTGAGCTTCAAGTCATTTACATGATAATATACTTTCTGCTGATCTTGGTGGTCAAAGGCATCACCAGAATATTTTCTTCTAATGCACAGAGGTTGTTAGGAGGTGTCTGAGGGGGAATTTGGGGTCCCGATCCTGATTGCCTGCATTGTACAATTTGTGCATTTGTCTATGTACAAAACAGAACACAAAGAAAAACCAAAAGAGTCTCAAGCCAATATATAAAACAGAAATGAAATACAATACAATGGGTGGTATTCCAACTAAATCACTTTTGACTGGAACTTCCCCTCCCATTTCTCTACAAATAGGTTCCTTCAGGGGGGCATGCAGACCATCTGAGAACAGGTTGTACACCTAATTCCTGGACCCTGGAACCACCTCCTATAGCATCTTCATCTTATCAGGATTCTGTACCCTGTACACATTACTAGGCTGGAGATTGGCATTGCAAAATTCAGAGAAGCAGGAATGTCAAAGGATGGCTGGGTTTCAGACTGCATATTGTTTCTGGAAGTGCAGATTTGGTTGGTTTGCCTTTAGATGTGAACTGAATCAAATCACTCTCCCATCCCTACATAGAAAACCAGTAGATTAGGGAGAAAGCTAGGTGAGAAAATTTCTGCCTGACAATTAATTGTCTTATTTGCTTTTATTCATAGAGGGGATCATTCTATCTAGCCATCAGAAGCAGTACAAGCCGTACAAATGTTAGGGTGATGACCTGCTTGTCTAGAGAGCCTCTGAGATATCAGTATTACAGATTCTTCATGTTCCCCATGTCACTGTCACTCTGTGTGCATAATGTGCAACCAGGGCTGCTGTCAGTGACTCCCAGCTGGTTGCTCAGGAACGTACAAAGACAAGAGAATGTTTCTTACCGTCCACTTTTTATTCAGTATTTACAGAGAGAGGCTATAGAACCCAGCTTGTCCCAAGTGAATCTCCACACACCCCATGTCTTTGAAATCTTTGCTCTCCTACTATCAAGGCTCACTGGGTTCTAGGAAAGGGGAGGGGTCTGGAATGCTTTCTAAAGACACTGCGTCCATCAGCTGTCACCCCCCCCCCTGGTGCTTCCTCCTCCTCTCCCATTATTTCCCAACTTTCCTCCTCATCTGCCTCTGAGCTGTGACCTCCCTCAAACCCCTGTCTTCCTCTTCCTCCTCCCTGGAAGGGTCAAGCTGGGGAGACGGTCTCCACTCCTCCTCTGCCCAGTCCCTGACAGGTGCCGCTCTCGCCTTCAGGATTGTGGGCTCCCGCTGCTGTAACGCAGATGTGCAACGTCTCTCTCACACACAAGCCTGCATTTACATCACACGCAAGATGCACAACGTTGTGTTGTGGTTTTGGAGGGGAGGCTCCTCTTCCTCCTCTCTGCAGCCAGCAAGCCACCCTTTTTCGTGGGGAGGGGCTTGGACTCAGAGGCAGAGAGATTCTGCCTCCACATCTGAGCCCCCCTGGAAAAGGGTGCCTCGCTGGCTGACTGCTTCTCTCCAAAGGCTGGCTGGATGCCTCTCTCCAACTTTGCTCATTGACTTTGTGGGTGCCCGGTCCCCACAATTCTATTATTGTGGGTGCCCAAGCACCCACGGCCCCCTGGAGTTGGCTCCTTATGTGTGCAACTGTATTAGATGTTTCCCCAGCACTTTGGATAGATGAGCTTGCGCAGGGTTTATTTTTCTGTAATTGATTCCATACGTGCGAGATGGGAATTGCATCTGTCATATTTACTCTAGTTCTTAATACATGTGTGTACTGTGACTAGCCAAAAGCCTCATATATTACAGCTTAGAGATTATTACATTTCCCCTGAGCCACCATCAAGAAGTGTAGCACTGCCTCATTTCCCTGTTTTGGTGTTTTTATTTGTCCAAGCACTGATCTCCTAAGCACGCACATGAATTTCCTTTCCCAAATCTAAAGCTAGGCATTTGCTGTTTATGCATGATGCACGCAGACTTCATTCCTATGGTGACTTTCAAAAATTAAAAAATCTCTGTGATGGGGAAAGTCAGGATTAAACTTGATTCATAGAATGCAGAAATAATAATCCCGCGGATGATGACAAGTCCTGTATATAAATGAGGCTTTGAGAAATTTTAAATGAGGCTTTCAGCTAGGTACATCATAGTTCCAAATATATTTCTTTATGCAATTCTAAAGGAATATATAGGTGCATAGGAAACTGCCTTATACTGACTCTGTTGGTGGCAAGGAAAAAGTAGGTATAAAAGGAGAATTCCCTGGTTGCCAAGATCCAGGTTTGGGGCAAGTAATCTTTGGTGAGAGAACCCTAGCAGAGATTTAAAACCACAAAATTTGCAGCAATGTGGAAATACAGGCTGATAGACATTTAAAATATGTACTTTTGGGTTCCAAAGTCCCCCCTCTTCCCCTAGCATAGAAAAAGGCCATACATTTGGTAGGTTAAAAATGGTTTACTTACAAATTCTCCAAAGGTCAGGTTCATGTGCTTTTCCATACAGCATAGTTATGCTTCTGTGCCAGGGAAAAACCTGGGTCCTCTTGCATGCAAACAGATGCTCCTCCACTGAGCTACAGTCTTTACCCATATAGTGGCAAAGCTTATGGTATACTTCAAAGTTTGGTGAATGACACCATTTCAAGAACTAGGACTGGCAGTTGTGGTGTGATCAGCAGCAGAATAGCTAAGGGTTTCTCCCTTGTGCCCTAAGGCTTGTGAGATGTGCAGTTGGAGGCTTTTAAATGGCTGCATCTCCAACGGATGAGAGAAGTGTTGAAATACGGGACATCTGCTATTTATTTCTTCTTTGTTTTTGTTTTTTTGGAGAAATTGATCTCTTGAAAATGGTCTTGGAGAAATGGTCTTATGCAATCAATCTGTGTAGCTGGCTATTGGTTTTCATTTCAGACCAATATAAATGCAAGCGAATAACTGATAATGGAGAGTTCTTTATTTCATTCTCCAAAGGCATAAATGGTTCCAGTTAGTAGGAGGAAAAGTAATTAAAAAAGAAATTAAGTTTTGAAACCAGTTATAAGGGTCTTTGGGAGTGGGGGGTAGGGATACTTTATTTAAGGGAACTTTGAAACAACCTCATGAATTCCTTTCTAAAAGATGTAGCACCATCAAGTGTCAATTATTGAACTTAATACAGGAGTGGAGGAGGAGAGTCTCATGGCATGCCATTCAAGTTACAAAACGATTGCTGTTGTTATTATTCATTAAATTTTTATCCTTCCTTCCCTCCCAAATGAACCCAAGCCCAGTTTGCATCTTCTGCATCATAACTCTACAAATGTATGATTCTATAATCTGCTATACACTACTGCGGATGGCTCTAGGCATGGGCATAGCCAAGTTTTTTGTTTGGAGGCCAGGCCTTTTGTTGGGGGGGGGGCAGGCCCTTTGTTGGGGAGAGGGCAGAACCTCAGTTAGCTACGTATTTTTATTGATTTAGGGGGGCAGCTGCCTCTCCCTGCCCCCCCGGCTACGACTATGGTTCCAGGTCCATCATGCTCTTGGGAAGAGGGGTGGGGAACCTGAGGCCTGGTAATGATCTCAGGCAGGCAAGCAAATCAACAATTCTCTGGCAGCTTTATGGTTCATTGATCTTTTGCTACGAGTTGGTCACTCTGAGTCTCCACCCCTATCGCAACACGTAGGGCGTCAAAGTCCAGTCCTTCCTCTCTTGCACTTCCATAACATCTTAACCCTTTCAGCCCTTCTGGTTTGGGGAGAAGGGGGGTAAACTTCCACCCGCTTTCAAACAACACTTCCTCTGAATGCTGTCTCCCTCCTGGTTGCCTAGCAACCCCTTCAGTGCCTTCTGCCTCCTCCCCTCCCTCTGCCTGTGAGCTCTCCGAGTCTGGGAACTCTTGATAAGGGGGCAAACTAACTAACTCACTCCTGTCCTGTCTGTGGCTGTGATCTCTTGCTTCCAGGGTCAGACTCTGGCTCTCTTTGTACTGGCAATCCTTCATCTCCAGTCTCAGACTCTTCCCAGGTGTTCAATTCAGCCACGTCCCTGACAGGCCTCCAGAACTCTCAATCTAGCCCTCAAGACTCTCCCCAGGCCACCGCCCTCTCATCAGCCACACCTTTTGCTGGCCCTGTTCTGTCCACCCTTGCCTCCTCTGGGTGGTTTTACCAGGCTGGACTCTGCCCTTGAACTGTGATAAAGGTGTAGCTGCCATTACTCCACCCACTTTAGCTGCTGGCTGTATCTCTTCTTTCCTATGGAACTCTGGGAATTGTAGTCCTGTGAGGCAAATAGGGGTCTCCTAACATCTCTCAGCACCTTTAACAAACTATAGACCCCAGGATTCTTTGGAGGAAGCCAAGACTGCTGAAAGTGGTATGATACTGCTTTCGGCGTATAGCACAGATGGGGCCTTAGAATGTTATTTTTTTGCACACTCACCCAAAAGGAAGAAGGGAAACATTTTCAACCAACCTCTCTATAGTCAATGCAGCAGGGCCTGATCTTGTAAGAAAAAGGGGATGGGCAAGGAAGAGCATAAAGCAAACATTCTAAAGAAAAATCCAGGCAGATGCCGCCATGACTGAACAGCTCCAAAATAGGCACAGGTGGAAGATAAGAAATAGTGTTTGTATCCTGGGCTGTTTGGTGAACAGATGCTAGGAAGTCACAAGACAAAAATGAGCTTGTATGAGTCATCCACCCTCCTGACTAGAAGCTGAAGCCAGAAGCAGCAGAGCAGATAAACTCCAGAATTTTTGCACCATGAGAAAATATACACTAGGGGAGAACTGAATTTTTAATTGAGTTTGGATTTCAGGTCTAACCATGGAATTTTGATGGAGAGATTGTTGTTCAAAACATGGAGTATGTTGCCAAAAATGTTCCAAATAGTTTTTAAAACTATGCCCCACTTCAGCTCAAGTTAGTTTTAATAAACATTTATTGGGAATTAGTTATGACTTCCTAAGTTGGGGTGGATCCTTATTTAAACTGTTGGTGGCTGTCTTGCTCTTCCCCTCAGTTTGGAAGACGGGAGACATACTTATAATAATGTATTTGTATATATGTGTATATAATACATGACAGAATTTTTGTAATGGTGCTAGAACTAAGAATTGCAAGCATTACCATTAATATGGCAAAAGAAAAAGGATGGTAATGATTGCATGAAACTTTAAATACTGTTTTATAGGTTGCACACACACCTCTCATTTAAAATCACATGGCTTTCTCCAAGGAATCCTGGACTGTAGCTGTTTCTGGAATAGCTCAGTTGGTTAGAGCATGGTACTGATAACACCAAGACTGCAGGTTTGATCCTCATGAAGGACAGCTGCATATTCCTGCATTGCAAGGGGTTATACTAGATGCTCCACAGGGTCCCTTTCCACTCTATGATTCTGATCAATTGATTCTTTTTAAAAAATAAAATAAAATTTGTTTTCATTTTTAACAATTATCTTCATACTTAAATCATAATCATTTTACAAATAGGATTCTCAGAACCCCAATACTTCCCTCCACCCCGCCATGGTTTCCCTAAATATTCTTTTCAAACTGCATCGTATCATATTCTCTATATTTTCTTAAAACTCAGTTGTAACCATAATTCTCGCTTCATTGCAAGTGTTTTTTTTTACAATCCTGCCAATGTTTTTAATTGTTTACAGTGTTCTTTCAAGTAACTTATAAAATTCCCCCATTCTTTTTTTTTAAAAAATAACTTTATTTTGTTTTCCAACATTACAATCATATAAACACAAAAAGAAAAAAGAAAGGTTTAAATAATATTAATCAATAAATTTACAAAATTCAAAATAATATACTAAAAAATCATGTAAGCAGTCATAAAGCTAAAAGAAATACATATATAAAATAAATCATATAAACCATACGAATCTTATAAATGCTAACAAAAGAGATAAGACTAAACAATTCTTGTCTTGTTTAGTAAAATTTCCCCATTCTTTATTAAATTTATTGTCCCCTTGATCTCTGATTTTCTCGGTCATTTTCACCATTTTGGCATAGTCCATCATCTTTATCAACCATTCTTCTTTTGTAGGTAATTTATTCTCCTTCCATCTTTGGGCAAGTAGCACCCACACAGCTGTTGCACCAGACATAAACAGTCTCTTCTGATCCTTCGGTATTTCTGCACCTAGAATTCCTAGTAAGAAAGTTTCAGGTTTTTTCACAAAAGTAATTTTAAACATTTTTTTCAACTCGTTATATCATTTCCCAATATACCGTTGTTTTCTTGTATGTCCACCACATGTGGAAAAAGGTGCCTTCTTTCTCCTCTGATCGATTGATTCAAGGGTTCTGGGATCTGTAAAATGCATAGGTGCGAACTCCCAGATTGAGAAATCCGGGATCGGCTACGGCGCGGCAGCAGAAGTCGCGCTGTGCCCATTTTGGAACTGGGCAGAGCAGCACCGGAAGTCGCTTCTACGCAGGCTCTGCCCATTTCCAAAATGGCCGCAGCACCAGAAATCACTTCTGCGCATTTCCAGAGACTCCAGACATGCGCAGAAGGAGCCTCCCCGGGCCGGTAAGAATCCGGGGGATTTACGGGTTTTTTTAAAAAAAATATCCGGGCTGCCGGCGGGAAATGGCTGGAAAAACAGGGGTTTCCTGGGGAATACAGGAGACTTGGCAGCTATAGTAAAATGGTGAGGGAGAAGCTACAGTTCCCAGGACTGTTGGGGACAGGGAAGCCGTTTGCTGTGTTTCAGGTTGTGTATTGTTTCCGGGAGGGCAAATTAGGTAGGTTCACCATTCACTGGGAACTAGCTGTGCTGGCTTGTCCCCGCGAATGTGGGTGCCCCAAGTCCTGCACCACCAACAGGGAATGTGCACACGGCGTCGGGCATGCTTGCTACATCATTATGTCCCGTCCCCCCCGGCATGTGCGTGCTACAATGATGACGATGGGACACTGAGCAAGTGGTGATCCTACAGCAGTGAAGGAATTCCCAGTGATTGTTCCAGCACTAAACCATCAGCAAAATACTAGCACAAACACCCTCCGAGACGTTCCTTTCAAGACATTTGTATGAGACACGCAGGCTGGTCTCTGACTGTCTTCTATCCGAAGTTTTATTTATTTTTCGCTTTTATCAACGATGTTTGTTCTGTAACATCTGTTTTCTGCAGTAAATGAACGCTTGGAAGTTGCACAACGCTCAGAAGCCAAACTCCCACCCTGTCCTTCAAGGCAAGATTTCATGCACCTGCCGGAGAAAGTTCAAGCAAACAGAAACTTGTAGGCGGGCAGAAATCTCTAACTTTGAATGAATTCCATTGCCGATGAGTCAGGAGCAGCAGGCTTGAGGTGCAGCTTCAAGGATCTTGTATGTTTCTTAGGCCATTAACTGAGGAGAGATAAGACACACAGCGAGAAGTGGATGTAAAAGAACCATCATATGAAGGGGGTTTCTTGTTGTTCTTCAAGCTGCAGCTGTAATTGCTTTTGCTAAGGGAGTGGCTGGTTATTTCTCAGAGAATTTTCCTTCCTGGAATCATTGAAATGGAAGGAACCACAAAGGTCATCCAGCCCAACTCCCTTGTCAGTGCAGGAAACCTTCTACTACAGGATCTCTGATAAGTAGACATCTAACCTCTGCTAATTTACCTGCAATGAAGGCGAGTCCATCACCTTGAGTTAGGCCCCATCTGCATGACACATTTAAAGCTGCACCATTGTCAGGGGTTGGACTGAGGAGGAATGGTGGGAGCTGCCCCCCCTCTCCTGAACTTCCCAAGAACAGGAGGACAATATAGATTTAGAACAGTGGTTTGCAGAAGGTCATAGTTCAGAGGCTGCAGAATGGAGAAGCTGGAAAATATTGGGAGAGGAACAGCAGGAAGAAGAAACACCAGGGGAGAGACAGTTGACACTCAGTGTCTTTGGAGAGCATTCCTGACCCGCCCCCCTCTCCCAGGACCAGGCGAGCATTGAGGGTAGTAGAACAGAAGGCTCAGAGGCAGAAAGCTCAGATTAGCCAACGCAAGGGTGACGTAGAATAGGAGAGATGGAGGGGGTTGGACTTTATTTGGAGCAACGGCATTATCTTAGGGAGGCTGCATTCCTTCGTCTTTCTCTCTGTGAACTATGGAATAAATTACTTGGTAAGAACTCCTCTTGTTTATCTGCTTATTGTCTGCCACTGTGGGAGAGACCAGATTCCTTGAAGCCTGACAACCATACCACTCTGAGCAACTATTGCTTCCCACAAAGAATCCTGAGAATTGTAGTTTGGGAAGGGTTCTGAGAGTTGTTAGGAGACCCCAGTTCCCTTCATAGACCTATAATTTCCAGAGTGGTTTAATACCTCCAACTAAGTGGCTGCATTTTAACCATTGATAAGCACTAATGGCTGCCCTGATCTGAGCGGACCCATAAGGGCAGGGGTCTTGAGGCTATCCATTGACAACTAGGAGCCGGACATCAGAGTGAGCATGTTGCCAGGCCATCTGGTCACTGTCTTTGCCACTATGGCGAAATGTATTGTATTTCAGGATACAGCAATTCTTTTGAAATGCAAATGGGTACCGGTATGTATAAATCAGCATGTGGAGATTTTGTGCAAGTAGGTATCCTCTTTGGGATGGATGTATTTCATGGTTGTTGGTGAGATGCAAGTGGGAGCCCTACTGATCATTCTTTTCTTTTTTTTGACAATATTTTTTTTATTAACTTTCCATTACAATAATCCAATGGTAGCCTCATTATAACAATACCAAATTATAATACAATTAATAATCCCAATCATTCAGATGCTAAATTATATAATTTAGGTGGCCTCCCGCATGCTAGAATTGATGGTTTTATGGTTTACTTTGTTTCTGCATTCCAAAATCTTATTCATCTCAATTACATTCCAGTCAAAATAACAATCCCTTATACAACAATTGCAATATTAAGTTAAAAAATCCTTCCAGTAGCACCTTAGAGACCAACTAAGTTTGTCATAGGTATGAGCTTTCGTGTGCATGCACACTTCTTTAGATACTTCTTCAGGTATCTGAAGAAGTGTGCATGCACACGAAAGCTCATACCTATGGCAAACTTATTTGGTCTCTAAGGTGCTACTGGAAGGATTTTTTTATTTTGTTTTGACTGCATCAGACCAACACGACTACCTACCTGTAACTTGCAATATTAATGGCATCCATTCGTCTTGACACATTAAATGATTTATAAACCCATAGGTGAAGCATTCAAACTATATTGTTATTCCTCCTGTGTGTGACAATTATTCTGTCCATGGTGTTCCTTCCTGTCCCTACTGATCATTCATTTGTTCCTTTGACTTCACTCCTTGAACCACCCACCTGTATGCACACATTATTTATTATAATTATTAGTATAATTTGTTTATATTATTTATTAAATTTGTATGCCATCCTTCATCCAAAGATCACAGGGTGGTTCACAACATAAAATTACAAAATGAGAACACATCATAAAAATCGTAAAATGAATAGTTATCAAAACATAAAACCAAAAAAAAGCTAGGAGAGGAATACTGACAGCAAGATTTGCTTTTCAGACATTTAGAAAACCGGAGAGTTAAAAAAGATGAACAGTAAACATAGGAGTAAATCATCTGAAAAGGGTTAGTGCAAACATTCTCCAGTGCTGAGTAACAACAATGCTGAACCCCAACTCAGATTAAACACTTGATTGGAGGGAGCCCTCCCTCCTCTTCCTGCCCAACTCAATATGCTTTTATTTGACTGAAAGAAGCACAGTATGGCTGAGAGGTTCAAGTTAAATTATTCCCCCATCTTCTTTCTTTCCATCTATAACACAATGACGGTAAAAAATTAATCCATCTTCCGCCATGTCAAAGTCTCCTCCTCATATTTAACAGAGGGTTTGAGGAACCCATTGAGTTTCTGACACACTGATTTAATAATGTTAAAAGAATGAAACGAGACAAAGAGAAACCTGACTAATTGGCATTTTTCGCAATCAACCAGTGGGAATTCTTTAAGATATGAAGTATTTGCTTTCACGTTCTTGTCTCCCACATTCTCAGTCTAATGTTTGCTTGGTAAACCTGGTGGAATAAAGATCACTTCTGCCTCATTGTGAGTTTTGTTCCTGGGAGGTAACTGCGTACGGTTTTTATTAGGAGTAGTGTGTGCATAATTATATAGATATAATTAGATATATGTATCTGTGAGCATGCTATCCCAGTTTCTCCACTTCATTGATTGGAACGAATCCCACTCAGGATTGGTTTCCATTTTTAATGGACAGAAGGTCTCTCCCAAAGGGAAAAGGATGTCTGGCATTGCATTTAATAACGTTTACTATGCAAGTTAAATCTCTGCAAGACAGGACTTGGGGGCGGGGGGGGGGAATAAGCAGTTCTTAAAATAATCCCACTGCTCTTCTGCGAAGCTTAATAGATATTACTCTCTGCAGGGACTGTAAAAGGCAGGCAATTAATCTCTATTTTGTAAATATGGAATGGTTACGTGATGGTTTAATGGAGCTTTGGTAAAATAATTATATAGCTTTAAAAGTTACTGATGCTGTCCCATTGCACTCAATGCTAATGGAAGATTTTAGACAGATAAGTTCCCTACGGCAAGATGAAAATAAAATGTCACAATAATCTTTATTCCATTTCAGAGCTTAGGAGGCTACTGAAATACAACAGTGTGATCAAGAGTTCATCCCAAGAAATGTAAGGCATGACTAGTTTGTAGAATGGGGAATAAAACTAGGAAGTGGCTTTATAAGCCATTGGGTTCATCCATCAAATTGAGACAGAAGACCAACTTTATCCCATGAAGATAAAATATATACACTTAAAATGTGTTCAATCTGTTACTTGCGGACAGAGACCCCCCCTCCCCATTTTATGCCAAATTCCTTTATTACTAGGTAAAATGCTGAAGTAATTTGTACACTGTGTGTGTGTGTGTGTGTGTGTGTGTGTGTGTGTGTGTGTGTGTGTGTGTTAGGCTTTGTTCAGAAACAACCATTAGCAGAAACTGAATTTTGCAGGTGGAAAAAAATAATAGTAAAATTTGGGTGGTTGTTATTTACTAAGGAACTAGCAATTAGATATCATAGGCAAAAAACTTTAATGGACAAAGCACTTCAGGTTCGATCCAAAGCTTCTATTTCATACCTCCCAAGTGTCCCAGAGAAAACGGGACATCCCATATTTTTTTGCTTGAGACCTCGGCAGCCATTTTGGGTGCTGCAATCTCTCACGCCTCGCTGTCGCTCTGAAGAAAGCACTTTTTGGGGGGCGAAAGTGGGGTGTGGATCACTCACCCAGGAGCATGTCCCAGAAGATGTGCATCCTGGATTGGGGCTTGATAACGTTGGGTGGTATGCTTATTCCACCAGCAGAAAGTGCTTCCTCCAGTGTGGAGGGGTAGGGCCTTCCCACTGATACCAAGATTCCTACAGCTAACCTGAACAGGCCTAGGAAGGGGAAGCAGTGAGGTTGTGGCTGCACAGAAGCATCCGGAACTCCTGTTGGTGCACCCAGGTAAGTTCAACCTTGCTCCTAACTTTGCTGCCTCCGTGCCCTGCCCCAGCCCTCACCAGGTTAGTCAAGCCTGGAGAACTATTTCCAGCCCAAATGCCACATTTCCTTCTGGGCACATTTCCTACCTCCAACAGGACACATGATAGGGTCTTGGGGCAGAAGCAGAAGTGAGCAGAACAATGCATGCGAATTTTTACCTTTGTATAATAGTTAGGAATCTTAACTAAAGCATCCATGGCAGATTGCTCAAGTGGCAAAATAGGATGCACCACCCCCGGTTGGACTCCAGCATCCATCAGCTGCAGCCAGCAATGACAAGGGACAGGGATTAAAATATTCATTCATTCATTCATACCCCGCCCATCTGGCAGAATATTAAAACACAATAAAGCATCAAACATTAAAAACTTCCCTAAACAGGGCTGCCTTCAGATGTCTTCTAAAAGTCAGATAGTTGTTTATTTCCTTGACATCTGATGGGAGGGCATTCCACAGGCCGGGTGCCACCACCAAGAAGGCCCTCTGCCTGGTCCCCTGTCACTTCACTTCTCACAGTGAGAGAACCACCAGAAGGCCCTTGGTGCTGGACCTCAGTGTCCGGGCTGAACAATGGGGGTGGAGACGCTCCTTCAGGCATACTGGGCCAGGGCCGTTTAGGGGTTTAACACTTTGAATTGTGCTCGGAAACATACTGGGAGCCAATGTAGGTCTTTCAAGACCGGTGTTATATGGTCTCGGTGGCCACTCCCAGTCACCAGTCTAGCTGCCACATTCTGGATTAGTTGGAGTTTCCGGGTCACCTTCAAAGGTAGCCCCACATAGAGCGCATTGCGGTAGTCCAAGTGGGAGATAACCAGAGCTAGGGTATGGGGGCAGAAGCAGAAGTGGACAGAACAATGGATGCAATTTTTACGTTTGTATAATAGTTGTAGATTCTATGATTCATAGAATCATAGAGTTGGAAGGGACCCTGAGTCCTGCAATGTAGGAGTCTCAACTAAAGCATCCATGGCAGACGGCTCAAGTGGCAAAATAGGATGCACCACCCCTGGTTAGACTCCAGCACCCATCAGCTACAGCCAGCATTGCCAAGGGGCAGGGATGATGTGAGTTGTCTCTTGAGAACAACTGGAGAGACCCAGGTTCTCCATTCCTGTTGTGGAGACTTGAATATCTGCCTGTTAGGATGGAATCTCCATTAGCAAGGGATGGGCCCTCCATTAACTGCTTGAAATAACAGGTTTGTAAAGGACTGCAGCAGATCTGCCAGCTAGGTATCGGTTGCAGCTCAACTTTCCAGGTATGGGATGAACAAGGAATTATAGATAGCCTCCAATCAACATGGTGCACTCACAATGTTGTGCACATGAAAGCTTACCCATGGGCCTCTTGTCGCTCCTTTGTGCTGTAGAACTCGGAGAAGCCTTTTGACACTCTATAAATGTAAGATCATAATAAAATAATAATAATAATAATTTAGTAATAACAGCAGCACAGTCACTAAAATAGATGTTCGAACTTAAGATCCCTGCTCTTAAAAGGCGTTTACTAGTCTGGGCAGACAGTCAAAATAACTACAGTGTGCTGGGGATTTTCAAAAAGAGAAAATAACAGTGGAGCCCAAAAGTCTCGCTGCCTTAATGGCAAGATATTCCAAAATGCAACATGGTATGCAATAGGGACTCAAATATATATCTTAAGAAATGGCAATAATGCTTTAAATGGTTTTTAAAAATTGTTCCTGCCCTGGAAATGGCCCAAGGCTCTCATAACATGTCCGCCCGGCAAACATCTACCTCTGAAGGATGCTGGCACCTAACAAATTATCCAATGAGGTTGTCAAACATCTTTTGTTGGAGAGAGAAAAATAAATGTGACAAATGTAAATATCTAAAGAGTAGGACCTGCACCATAAGGACTGGGGCAGTCAAACCTGATAAAGTCTGATTGTACATTCCTTTGCCCTTAGTCAGACAGCTGCTTTCTTTAATAGATCATGGCTTTTTGGACCAGTTGTTCATTCCTGGGCTATATAATCTTTCATTTCTACCTTTTAGGCATGCTGGGGGGTGTAAGGTTCCCATTAGCTAATTACAACCAACTCTTAAAAAAAATAAAATCCCTTGCTCCCCCTTTGGTGCTAGTTCACAGGCTAAAGAACACATCAAAACAGACCAAAGATTATTGTTCCACATAATAGGATGCAAATCTGATTCCTTTCTGTGTCACCATTCGTACAAAAGAACCATCTGGTTCAGATGTTAGGGAACTGTGCTTTCAATTACAGACTCCTGGATGTGCAAGCTTTCCTTAGGCATGACTGGTGCAGAAAGTACATTTACAAGACGAGAAATCCTAAAGGTTGAGCTGCGACCCTTGAGTGGGAAATCAGTCAACAAAAGTGATACTTGACTAACTGGTACAGGTCAGTTACAGGTAGGTAGCCGTGTTGGTCTGAGTCGAAGCAAAATAAAAAAAAAATTCCTTCAGTAGCACCTTAAAGACCAACTAAGTTTATATTTTGGTATGAGCTTTCGTGTGCATGCACACTTCTTCAGAAGAAGGTACAGGTCACTTATGTCTGTGAATTAAGTACCCAGGTTTTAATTGTTTAAGGCCCATGGGCACATTTGCATATCAAAGAAACTATTGTGGGAACCACACGCAGAGGGATCGTCAGCTAAGCATCACTCAGAGTAGACTCACTGAAACTGATGTACCTAACTTAGTAATGTTCATTCATTTCAGCAGGTCTGCTGTGAGTGAAATTTAGTTGAATACCACCCACACACTGCCACCCAACAGAATGCTTATTTCAAGTCCAATTTCAGCAGCGGGTGCTACAGAGTGCCTCTGAGGGTGCAGGTGCACCTATGGGTGTCACATTGGTGGTCCCATTCTGTACAATGGCAGAATTTATCAATATGGGTACATAGAATCATACAATTGTTGAGTTGGGAAGGGACCCCACAGCTGGGCTAAGGCAACAGTCTGAGAGGTGTCACGAGGCAGGAATCAAGAGACAGGTCAGTGGTCAAAACCAGTTAGCATGGCAGGAGCGGACCAAAGCAAGAGAGAGGATTATTATTATTATTATTATTATTCCCCGTCCATCTGGCTAGGTTTCCCCAGCCACTCTGGGTGGCTTACAGCATATCTAAAAACATAAAATATCAAGTGCTAAAAAACCTCCCGATACAGATGTCTTTCAGATGTCTTTAAAAAGTTGTGTAATTCTTTATCTTCTTGTCATCTGAAGGGAGGACGTTGTACAGGGAGGGTGCCACTACCAAGGAGGCCCTCTGCCAGGATCCAGCCAGGAGTCATGCTCAAAGAGCAATTGGGATCACAGAGAGAAGGACAAGAGAACAAACCAGGAGTCAGGAGCAAAGAGCAAAGAGAAATAAAAGTCATTCTGGAGATCAGGTAAGCTCTGTTGTTCAAGAAAGGCCAGCACCTGCCCAATACATTTTGCAGCCTAAGGCAAAGTACAAGGTGGCATTCTCCCATCACATGACTAGTTTACTTGAATGATTGCCATATCCCATATGTGCCCTGGCAACCACTTCAAGCCTGAGGAACTGTCACTTTTGCAAGTGCCATATAATATTTGTTCCATTCTTGTGAAGAATCAGTATTTTAGGGTGGCAGCCCGGGAGCTCTCTACCTGTTACTATCAGGCAGGCTGTTTTTGACACCAGCTAAAATCTTTTTTGTTTAGGCAAGCCTACCCAGACATATAATTATATCATGTATATTTCTTCTTGAGCTCTGTTGATTTTATCTATATTTTGGATAATTTTATCATGTCTGCTTGTATTAAAGTACAGTGGTACCTCGGTTTATGAACACAATTGGTTCCAGAAGTCTGTTCATAAACTGAAGCGTTCATAAACTGAAGCGAACTTTCCCATTGAAAGTAATGGAAAGTGAATTAATCTGTTCCAGACGGTCCGCGGAGTAAGCGTTCATAAACTGAAGCAAACTTTCCCATTGAAAGTAATGGAAAGTGGATTAATCCATTCCAGACGGGTCCGCGGAGTACTTAAACTGAAGCGTTCATAAACTGAAGCATGGGTGTAATTGGTTCCGGAAGTCTGTTCATAAACTGAAGCAAACTTTCCCATTGAAAGTAATGGAAAATGAATTAATCCGTTCCAGATGGGTCTGCAGCGTTCATAAACCGAAAATTCATAAACCGAGGTGTTCATAAACCGAGGTTCCACTGTATGCTGATCTTATCAGTATTTTCTTGGGTATATTTTATATTACTGTAGTTAGATATTTTATATAACACAATCCATAAATTGAATAACAATAAAATAAATCAGGGTTTTCAAACTTTTAAGAGCAAGTGCCTTCATGGCTCCATAAACCCATCTCCAGTGCCCGCTAACCCATGGTTTGCACAACTCACTAAGGAAGGTAATAATACAATAAAATTCAAAACACCCCCATTGTTCAGGCCAGAAACTGAGGTCCAGTGCTGAGGGCCTTCTGGCAGTTCCCTCATTGCGAGAAGTGAGGTTACGGGGAACTAGGCAGAGGGCCTTCTCGGCAGTGGCACCCGCCCTGTGGAACGCCCTCCCATCAGATGTCAAGGAAATAAACAACTATCTGACTTTTAGTAGACATCTAAAAGCAGCCCTGTTTAGGGAAGCTTTAATGTTTGAGTCTATTTTTAATATTCTGTTGGGAGCCGCCCAGAGTGGCTGAGGAAACCCATCCAGATGGGCAGGGTATAAATAAATTATTATTATTATTATTATTATTATTATTATTATTATTATTATTATATGATAATGGATGGAATCTGTGACATTCTGCAGCATTGTGGATTCATATTATTATTATTATTATTATTATTATTATTATTATTATTATTTGCACCTTTATTCAAAATCCAGTTAAAATGATTTAGTTTAATTCAACCAACTTTATGAACTTGATCCAGTGATACTAGCTTTTCAAAGCCTGATAGCCATTTACTCCAGCACCCCTGTCTCTCTCCCCTTGCCTCTTATCTCTCACTTTGGGGACCAGTGGGCTACACTGTGCACCCCCATTGCTCCATCACCACTCTTCCAACAGTTCACTAGCACCCAAGAGCAGCTGTAAAACAAAGCAAAGTTTGGAGAAGCAAACCATGTTTTTTCAATACCCTGTGGGACAGCTCATAGTTAACTTATGGTTCATTCAAACAACCATAGCTTAAACAAACCATGGTTAGGGTTAGGTCCGAACCAGGTCTGACAAGGGGGCCTTTCTTCTCCACCTTGCTGGTGTTTGAGTCTAGGTTTGTTGTTTAGCACTGTAATGAAAGCCAAACGTGAAACTTAGACAGACTTTCTGGTAAAAGCTGACAAACTCTTGTTGTTAATTGGACACGCAGATTCCAGAATTCATTCACCTTCAATTTAATTCTTTCTCCCCCACACTCATGTTTCTGATCTTAAATGATGTCAGTGTACTTGCTTCCCAGTGTACTGGGATGTTGCCAGAGTCAACCAAGGCTGTTATGCTAACAGCATCCTTGGCATGGCTGAGATAGAAGACTAAATTAGATCACTTGAAGTCGTTGACTTGATTAAGAGTGCTCTCCTGCAACACTGCACATTTCTGAGCTTTCTACCAGCCCTCTGACAGCTCAATCCATAACCAGGAGCTGAAGTATTAAATGCAGAGCAGGTATAGTGGAAGTGGAATGCAATAGAAATCAACTTTAAGCACAGATCTCACCCAGAGCAGTCTTTCCCAAACTGATGCTCTCCAACTGTTTGGGACTGATGGGAGTTGTAGTTGAAAACAGATGGAGGGTACCAGTTTGGGGAAAGCTGACTTACAGGTTTCTTGGTCAAGTTCAAATGAAATAGAACTGAAATTGTATTTGACAGTACATATATATCCTTCAGAATCTGAATCAAAAATATTCATACATGCCCCATTGATGTAAAAATGAGAGGTGGGGTTGATGTTTATGTCTTGAACAGCAAGAGATGAACACACACAGACTCTTCCATTGAACAGAGAGATACATGAGTAAATGCACAGGGCAGCTATTTCACGCCTTCTTTGGCCCCTCCTGTATGGATCAGAATGTGAATCTCATAGCGCTTCACAACAAAATTTTCAGTGTAGTCACTTTAGACTTGGATTGGTCTAATGATGCAATTTTGTCTTTGAAGTTTCTGTCCACATACTTGGCAAGCCATGCCAATTTCTTGGGGAGTTTTTGTCTCCAGCATTTGTGATGAGCAATAGTCTAGCCTGTGCAGCAGGGAGGGGTTTACAAGCCAAAACCTCTTTGTTGTGGCCAAAGCACTTCCTTTAAGAGCACAGTGAAGCTCTGAATAGTGTCCCAAAATAGAGCAGCTTCAGAAACTTCAAGAGTTTTGGACGTCCAAGAATATGCAAGGCCAGTTATTCTGCAGATGCTTAACAAAGGCCCATGCCACAACATGAGTTCTCAATTCCCAGGATGCCAAAGGATGCAATTAGATATCAAATCACGTGTTGTTTTGCGCTGCTCTTCCCCTGAGCAGTGGGGAAATGGCAGACTTGACAAAAAAAGACCACAATTCTGTGCACACTTACTCTCAAGTAAGCCCCATTTAACTTAGTGGAACTGACTTCTGGGATAGCATGCATAGGGTTGCACTGCACACTTCCTTGGGGGGGAAAGAGAGTACTGAGATACACGAGACCTTTGTGATAATTTTCTAAACATTATTTACAAATGTAAAGTTTTCACAGGTGGACATGGAATCGCCAGTTCTAAAGCAGCATTCGCAGCATGGAATATAGAACACCAACCACCCCTCAGGTCCAGTCCAGAAAATCTGCCGTATCAAACCAGCTCGATTCAGTTGTGGTTTCTCACCTTTTTTCCAGTGTTAAGTTTGGTTCACATTTCCACATCAATTTATGATTTAGTTATTACCTATTTAAAAGTCCTCAAAAAAAAAAAATCAGCATCTCGGCATGGATTTCTCTTAATTGTGCAATGTACACATTTTTGCAAAGCAATTTTCCCCTAATTAATACATGTTTGTATGTTATTTTCAACAATATATGCATTTATACCCACACTTTACCCTAGTATATGCATTTTTGTACATGTTACTTGGCTGGAGAACTGCACTACAAAATTCAGAGAAGTGCAAAGGATGTGTTTCAGTTTAGAGATAGTTTGGAAAAGTGTGAAGTAGGTTGAGCTTGCCTTTACATGTGAAATGAATAAAATTCCCCACCCCCACCCCTAAATGTGACGCAGGTAGGTATGGCAGCTACCCACAAGCTTCCATTACTGCCATTAACAACCAGGCAATATTAACCTTAAACAAAGAACCATTTGTTTCACTTTGCAAAACACAAAATATGACTAGCAGTATATTCGAAAAATACCATAGCAGTATAACATCTAGTAGCTTGCTGCTCTTCAACTTTTCAGTGAAAGGATCCAAAGACTATGGTAACTGTGCCCCTGAAGGACCAGGTGTGCAGCCTGGGAGTCATTTTGGACTCACAGCTGGCCATGGAGGCACAGGTTAATTCTGTATCAAGGGCAGCTGTTTATCAGCTCCATCTGGTACGCAGGCTGAGACCCTACCTGCCCAAAGACTGTCTCACCAGAGTGGTGCATGCTCTAGTTATCTCTCGCTTGGACTACTGCAATGCGCTCTATGTGGGACTACCTTTGAAGGTGACCCGGAAACTACAATTAATCCAGAATGCAGCAGCTAGACTGGTGACTGGGAGCAGCCCCCAAGACCACATAACACCGGTCTTGAAAGACCTACATTGGCTCCCAGTACGTTTCCAAGCACAATTCAAAGTGTTGGTGCTGACTTTTAAAGCCCTAAATGGCCTCAGTCCAGTATACCTGAAGGAGCGTCTCCACCTCCATCATTCTGCCCGGACACTGAGGTCCAGCTCTTTCTGGCGGTTCCCTCGCTGCGAGAAGCCAAGTTACAGGGAACCAGGCAGAGGGCCTTCTCGGCAGTGGCACCCGCCCTGTGGAACACCCTCCCACCAGATGTCAAAGAGAAAAACAACTACCAGACTTTTAGAGAACATCTGAAGGCAGCCCTGTTTAGGGAAGCTTTAATGTTTAATAAATTATTGTATTTTAATACTTCTGTTGGAAGCTGCCCAGAGTGGCTGGGGAAACCCGGCCAGATGGGCAGGGTATAAATAATAAATTATTATTATCTGGGGGTTTAAACAGGAGAGGAGTAGTGGGTAAGTTGGTCAAAGGTGCTGGCCAGGTTCATCTGCATCAGGAGTGAAGAACCTTTGATTCTCCAGATGTTGTTTGACTTCTATTTCCATTAATCCAAACAGGGGTCTTAGAGGGCGTCCCAGCAGATCTTGGGATGGGTGGGTTTGTATGTTCTGTTGTGGCCCTGGAATTCCTGTTCAAGTGCTGTGCTGGAGAGTAGCTGGCCACATACCATCTTGATTTGCTCCAAGGCAAATAAAATGACAAGTGGCTGGGGTTCTACCAGGTCTGTGTATGTGAAAGGGGGGGGAGGATACAGACTGCAGTTAGAATTTCCAGGAGAGGCAGGGAGATTGTCAATCTCAGGATTTTGGAATCTCCATATCACTCTAGATGATTAGAATCTATGCCACTGAAAAGTTTAGCCTCGGGGTCATAAGAGACCAGCATGTTCTTCTGAAATCTGGGATGGACTTTGGGAGCGTGGGCTGCCTTGGCACTCCGAGTAAACGATAAGATGTTTCAGTATTATATCTCCTGCGTCTTAACCATGGATGTTGGACTTAGATGAGCGTTTCTGAAAAGTTGAGTTACCAGTGTATCTGTGGATGGGATGTCAGGCTGCCTTTAGCGCAAGAGGGAAGATGGAGTGTGAGAATGTTTTGCGGCTGGGATTGAAAAATGAATGTCAAACAGATATTTGGAGTGCCTGCTTTGAAAGGCATTTACCAATGCTATATGTATGACTTAGGACTTGCTTGGCTCAGGTTGAATTTCTTTGAGCCTGCCTTGTAATTCTCAGAGGCTTGTTGAAATTAGAGCAAGAGGATAATACTAATTAGAGATCATTCCGTGATGTTTGGCATAG
The DNA here is from genome assembly GCF_963506605.1 of Zootoca vivipara. NCBI lineage: Eukaryota > Metazoa > Chordata > Lepidosauria > Squamata > Lacertidae > Zootoca > Zootoca vivipara. Next base: position 48,321,989 of record NC_083285.1, on the reverse strand, counting down.
GAGAAGAAAGAAGAGGCTCAAGTGGTCAGATGCAAGCCTTGTAATGAAGGGCCTTCGTTTCCTCAGATATACTGATATCCTTTTGATCTCTATAAAACAGACATGGAGCAACACTCATGTTTCATCTCTATTTTTAATCTCCTTGAAGCAGCAACCCTCTGCAAAGAGTTCAAAGAAACAGGAAGAGAGAGAGAGAGAGATTTGCAGGTTCAGTAGCATTGCACAGAGGAAAAAAAGGAACAGGACAAGGAGCAGGGACCTATCTGGCTGGCCTGCAGTCTCTCAGACCAGTCCTTAAGATCCTGAATTGAAATGGTTGGATGCAGTTTGAACTGACGGACAATTTCCAGAAGGTTTCATCTGTTGTAGCAAAAACTATGATCATACTTGAATGCCGGGCCAAGCCATAGTTCAGCATAATGTGAAGAAGTCAGAGCAAGCCTTGGGCTTGCACGTTCTTCCACCCTTCCTCTCCTCTTGCAGTGCAGCCACAAGGAGAAGTTTGGAAGCTGTCACTAGTTTCCTGTTAACCACAGATTGGCATTTATTCTGAACCCTGCGTTGTGGTTAATGTTAAAGTACGGTTTGTTTAAACAAGCCAGCTTCATGACCCATAGTTTCAAGTTGGCTCATTTCAAACAAGCCATAGTTAACACTGGCCATATTTGCATGTAATGCTATGCCATCGTTTAACACTAGATGAACCTGAGTGAAGTACCCGGCTTGCATGTTCACTCCTACTCATGAGGAAGACACCAGCAGCGTCTAGTTTCACTTTCACACAATCCTGGCTTAGCATAATGTTAAAAACCTGGAATTCTGATTTAAAGCGGTTTTGGGGAAAGTTTAATTTCCAAATTAATTTAATTAATTTCCAGCTTCAAACTGTGGTTTATGAATCTGGCTTGTTAAACCACCTGAAATCATGAAAATGCTTAAACCCTCAAATGAAAACAACTGACACTGTTTATGCTCTCAAAGGAAGCATATTTGGATCTTAAACTATTTTTGCAAGTATTGTTTCCTCCGAAGCAAGCTAAGTCCCAAATGAATTTAAAAAGAGAGGGAGAGGAGATAAATCCGGCAAGATCTATTTAGAGAAACTTTGAAGGTGATATTGTGAAAAGGGCTATTTTCTAAAACTCCCCCCCCCCAAACAGGAACTACATTGAATATGTGGAACTTCCAAAACCATTAAAGCATTCTTTGGAACTGTGCTCAGGGGCAAACACAGGTCCGATTATCAGTGTTTGTCAAACAAGGTAGCCCTTTTAGTATTTTAGTGTTATCTCTTTTCCTTAGGCAATTATATCTTAGGCAATACTTAGGAACACTATGAAGTCAGGTTCTCAATGCACTTGTGATGGAAGCAGTCCTGTCCCCGTGCCCTCCAAAATATGCCTTTAAATGGTTGCCTTAATTAAATATGGAGCTTTTCATCTTCTTTCTTAAACAGAAGGATCTGAGCAATTCTCAGACCATTGTTAGAAATAATGAAAAGGAAGCTTTTTAATTCAGGAAATGTTCCAGCCGTGAACTCCCCACCCCCACCCCACCTTTGCTCCACTGCCCCTTTGCTTAGCTGGAGAGAGATAATAAAAAAAGCTCCTCTCTAACTACTAATTATGTCCATTTTCAAAGGGCACAAACCCCATGCAATGCTGGCAGATTAATAGCCTGATATGAGCTGCAGAAAGAGGTCAATGTCTTCACTTGAAAAATATTTGTCAGCTTTTAAGAGAGAAAAAGGAAAAGCCTATCCCATGGATCACGCTGATCAGTTGTATTTCACTTATGGATCACTCCCCAAAACAATTAACAATGAAAACATAGAAACCAATACAGAAGCAGACTGGGACAAGAATCTCCCCTTAAAAGCTGGTTGAGAAAGGAAGGCCTTGTTAAGTATAATTGTTTAATGACACACTGAAATGGAGAATGCCTGTATGCATGTTGCTGAAAGGGTTTAACATTGGAAAATTCCATTGAAGCATACTGAAGGTCTCTCCGAGCTTCTAACTGGGTTGATAATTAACTGTTGAAGTTCTCTGCTGTTGACGGCTGAGGATTGATGCAAAGAGTGTGAAGAGACCATGCTGGTTACTGTCAATGCTCTGTGGCAGTAGTATGAAAGTCCCCAAATATTTTGGTTCAAAGAAAGGCCATTCTTAACTTGCCATATGAACTGCAGCTATTATTTATAAATTTGCCATATACCGATACTTGTGACATAGGTGCGAAAGTGCCATTGATTTGTTAGGCCATTCGTTATGTTTGCGAGACGCTTTGGGGGCCTGGTCTGGGGCCAGAAAACGGCTTCTGTTTTTATAACTTTATTAATGAGTGATTTAATCAAAGCTTATGCACATCATAGCTTTTAGGTCAATGTAGGCTACTTCTTCTAATCACTTCTGGGTAACAGCATAATGTGCTAAATATATTGCATTTATTATAGAAATGCTTTATTTGTGCTGGCAGTCCAAAAGGAAAGGAGAAGCTTGCAAATTCCATGTTTGCAGCCAGTTCAGCCTAAAAAAGATAAGGCATAATGTGCTGCATGCTGTCAGTGGATGAGAAATGAAGGCTGATAAATGTTGAAGTAATGGTTCAGTTTGTTATTTTTGGTTTATTACACTGACACAAATGTGCTATATGAAGAATGCTTGGCTCCCTGTTTCCTCTGACTTGCATAGCTAGAATAATTGTGTTCGATATACACTAGAGCTGTGTTCTTCAACCCTGGGTCCCCAGATTACGTTGAACTACAACTCCCATCATCCACAGCCAGTTCACCCAGTGACCAAGGATGATGGATGTTGTAGTCCAACAACGTCTGGGGACCCAAGGTTGAAGAGCACCGTTCTAGAGTATTGGGTGCCCCACACAGTGCTGAGCTGAAATGGGGCACATTTCTGCATGGCCACTACAAAATCCCAGAGTGCACGACAATATAGATTGTCCCTTTTGCTCAAAGTACGGTAGTCATTATTTCAAAATTGGCATTTCCCAGGATTAACCATTTCAGACCCTACATCAGTAAGACAGGTTTTGGTGATGTCACAACTGAGGACTGCTGAGTTAGCACTGACCCATGGCATGGTTTTTTCAGCAGTGATTCCCTGTTTGTAGAATGCCCTCCCTGGTCAGGTGTGTCTGTTTCAATCAGTATTGACTTTCAGGGGGAAATTGAAAACATTCCCGATTACCCAAGCATTTGATAGCAGAAGGGCACTGTTCCCAGCAACCCTGAAATCCCTGGATAAGAGAATGCTTTTAACAGTTATTAGAATGTTTTGCCCATTTTTAGAACACTTAAAGAAAAATAAAATTAGTTCGTCCTGTAGTTGAAAGCTCTGCTTATAATAACTGGGCTCTATATTCCTTAAATTTATCTAGGAAAGCCATGACACTGTGGCCTTGTCATTAGAAACACAAAGACACACACACCTCTGTGTCTTTTAGATCAGGTTGCAGCAGGTTACAATGAAATCTGTGAAGCCGAGTCAAGCAGAATTGCATATAAGTGCAAGGAAAGAAGAAGCTTATTCCCCTTTGCCAAAGGAACATAATCCCCGGCAGACCAGAACAGCATGTCGGATGATCCCTCACGTGTGGTAAACACAAACAAGACAGTTGGTACACACTGTTCTGTTGCAGAAAATGCCTGGCTTATACAAGAGGCAGCTCCAGAGAAGAGAAAAGGAGTGGATCGTGTATCTCATCAATGGCACCCGGCCTAGTTTGTTAAGTAAACTGCCTCCACTCAAGAGTCCATGTCCATTAACATAAAGAGAAAGTAAGCCAAAAACAGGAACACTCTGTGTGTTTCTTTAGCTGTTGTTGTCTTTTCCTTGAGGCGCTGTCTGTTGCAGGCTGACAACTTTTCTGAACTGCCCAAAAGTTTCTCCCAGAATTAGGGTGGGGATTTGAACCCTGGTCTCCTGGGTCCCAGTCTGATGCTGTAAACACTATACCACACTGACTCCACACATAAATTATAAATGCATTCTGATCTAAAAGCTACATGATGATGATGTACCATCACGAAACTAGCCAGAGGGCAGCCATGCTATCTGTTTTCATACCAGGGTATACTGGGAAGAAAAGATGGTGTCTATTAGCCACTGAGAGTTGAAGGAGTGCTGTAATTGCTGCTGTCAGGTGGTGCTGTGGGGGTAGTGAGTTAGAGGGTGAGGGCAGATTCATGAATCCCCTTACCAGAACCCACCAAACCCTCCAAAAACGTTCTTGGAAGAACTTTCAGGACAGCTCTAGTAAATTATGCCACATTGAAACGTCCCCAAGTATATCACAATTAATTTGTTCATTCTTTGGGACAGGGAATAAAGTCTGTGGAGATAACCCTGGGGATGGTGAGTTTGAGTTTTTTGTCACACCTTAAAAATATGACAACCAAAGATGAAATTCATTACGGTCACAATATTCCTGCAATGCAATAATCTCTGTTCTAACAAAAAAATTAACTTATCTTGTTCAGTCCCAGTAACAATGTCCCAGAAACTTCACAGAATCTGCCCCTGGCAGTCCTCAGCACCTCACCCCACATTGTCCAGGAGCCCCGCTCCCCTGACCCTCTGTAGATCCTTTTGGGGGAGCACACAGGTGGCTGTAGGATGAAGGGATAGAAAACGTCCTTGTTAATTTATGTTAGGATCCAAACCAATATCTGCATGAGATCAACCTGAGTTGCTGCCAACTTCACATACTTAATAATATTGCTTGAGAAATGCTTTTTATATAATGTTCTAGCCAAGTCTCTTGCTGGTTTCACATCCCAAATACTATTCCCCCTCCCTTAATCTAGTATTGTTTTGTCCACTTCATAGGAATATTCAGATGGGCCATAAATCAGAGCTAGAGCATCTGCTTTGCATGCAGAAGGTTTCAAGTTCAATCTCTGGGATTCCCAGGTAGGGCTGGGAAGGTCTGAAACCCTGGAGAGCTGCTTGTAGTCATTGGAGAACACATGTGCATTCAACTGCTTAACAGTGCCTGTGTCATCTGGGAGACTGCAGCCACAGAGATAAGAAAAGAAGAGTTGTTCTGTTGTCTGGAGAGGTCACTTCCTGGTTGGCATGGAGAAGCCATTTTCCAATGGAGGTCAGCAATGGAAGCATGCAGCTGTATCGGGGCAGCACCAGGTGTCAAAATTTCGTGCCCCTAACAATTTTGCACTTGGGGCAACCACCCCTGTGCCACGCTATGCCACTGGCATCCACCCATTGGAAGCCGAATGCTTCTGAGCACCAGTTACTGAGAATCACAAGTGGGGAGAGTGCTGTTGTGCTCAGGTCCTGCTTGCAGGCTTCCCATAACCATCTGACTGGCCACTGTGAGAACAGGATGCTGGACTAGGTGGGCAGTTGGCCTGAGCCAGCAGAAGTCTCTTAATTTGTGATGAACGGGAGTCTTTGGCACATGTGCAATAATGAGGCCTAGCAGCCAGTCCAGAATCCCTCAGATTCCAGAATGTGAACCAGAAAATTCTGTGAGATCCACACAAGAAAAGCAGCCCCAGCAAAATGGAACCCAGATATATTAAAGGTCTCTAAAGTCAGTATTCAGTCTCATTCTCCTTTCCTCTCCTTCCCTGCCCTGCAATTATCCTTCAGATTTTTCCCTTAGCTTTCACAGCACAGCAGCCATTCAGTTGAACTGCTTCGATATTTTGCATCCGCCTTCTCTGCATGTCACACATTTTTTCCACCCTTCAAAACAAGCACAAAAGTTTAGGAGATGGAAATCGCCTCATATGCTTCCTGTGGTTTCTAGTCAGTGTAGAGCATGCTTTTAACAACTGATAAGTAGTAGGTATATTCAAAAGTAAAGCTATATTAAGCTCCTTTGTTAACCATGGGCTGCAACTCTTTGAAAGAGCACAATGAAAAATGAGTGGGCATATCAGAACCACATGAAGAACAAATGTAGCGAGGTGAGCATGTGCCTTTGCTATACGGAGAACCTCCGAAGCAGATTTCAACATAAGTGGTATCACATGGCAGATTTTAGTACTTGGGGGAAATCTACTAGTACCATTCTGTCTGCATTTTGTGGAATGAAATCCTTCATTCTAAGTCAGTGTTTCCCAACCAGTGTGCCTCCAGATGTTTTGGGACTACAACTCCCATCATCCCTAGCTAGCAAGACCAGTGGTCAGGAATGATGGGAGTTGTAGTCCCAAAACATCTGGAGGCACACTGGTTGGGAAACACTGTTCTAAGTGACCACAAAATACTTCATCTCTGTACCTGTCACAACTGAGATGGTTGATCATTCTGGAAGTTCACCTTTTTCTTAAAAAACCTCCACATACTGCCATGTGCATAAAAAAAAACATTGAAAATTCCACTTATAGAAATCCATCCATCATTGTTTGGTAAATACAAGAGATGTGTTGTCAGGCTGAGTCCAGAAAATGAGCAAAACTGGGTTGGTAATCAGACTTCAATACAAAGTTGGTTGGCATAGCTATCTGGCTGGTAATATACCAGACAAAACATCCCAGTGGTAGCCACCTGCCTGCTTCCTGCTTTATGTGCTGAGCATTGACCAGAAGGCCATTTTGCCAGGAAAGGAAAGATAGCACAGCAGAACTGCCGAGCAACCACAGATGTACTTCCATTGTCTGTTTTCCAGACCTCGCAAAACAGCCTATTGGAAATTACTGGTGTGCTGAAACCAATAGCTGATGGTGCAGTGGGGTTGCACCACTCAACCTGAGTTCCTGTTGCGTACTAGGCTGGAGCAAGCCTGGCATGGTGCAAATGCACCAGCGGAGCCAATCTGGTACTCCTGCTGGCAAGTTTACACCTCACTGCTGTGTTGCCTCTCCCCTTCTCCATCCCACTATGCAGCTGCGATTCAGCAGGAGAGAGGTTGAGTGACTGGTGTGACCCAATCATGCCTGGGCAAATCCCTGAGGAAACTCAGGGTCAGAACTAGGGGTTGTTTAATTTGTCCATTTTAGTTTCTCTCAGTTTCTCTTTAGTCCAATCGTCAGTTCAGTTCACCCCATTTCTATATTGGTTCATTTTAAAAGTCTAAAACAAAACCGGTATGCATTTTCGTGTGTTTTTCTCCTAATATGCACATTTGAGTACAAAGTTTTGTCCAGCAATTTCCTCTAATATATTTTAAAATGTATGTTATTTTCATCAATATATGCATTTTGTGTGGACTTTTCCCTAATGGGTGAATTTGAAGAACTGCATCGCAAAATTCAGAAAAGGATAGCTGCGTTCTAGTTCACACATTATTTCAAAAAGTGCACACCTTGGTAGGTTCACATTGTGAACCAAACAATTTTCTCACCATCCTCAAAATCCTCAGGAAGGAGCCATTAGAAAACACCACACAATGACTATTGTTACCGCATGGTAGTTTATCTGTCTGATATCCATCACACAACCAAGCAAATGAAATGTCCTTTATTCTCACCTAAATCATTGCATCAACAGTGTCAGCAAGTCTAGTATTGTGCGTATCATATCTTTGACACCATTTTCAACTGAATGTGTGAACTGGTTACATCAACCACAGAGAATGATCTTAACAAGTTTCTGTTGAAGATTTTCTGTTGGTAATTTTACAGTGAGTGGTGGTGTTCAGATGTCTTGAGTTTAAGCTTTTGAATCCCATTTAGGCCTTTTCAGATATTTAGCTGTGCCAGGCAGTCCTAATTTTATGGCAGTGATGTCAGGGCCAAATATTACCAATATGATAAAGAATCCACTCGTTGAATATCCTAGCCTTACATGCCAGAGATAGTTCTGTGGTGTTTCCTTCTTGGGGCACAGAGGGAGGAGAATGTCCATTGTGCGAGATGACATTCTAACTTGCCGGTTCTATCCCAGAAGAAAGACACCAGCAAAACAACTCAGCAACTTGGGGACTTTGCTAAGCAGACAGACTAACATACTCTGAACAGACAGTTCTCATTGGATCACGAAGAGGAGGGGCAATCTAGACATTCCTCTTAAAGAGACAGATTATACAACATATGAGGAAATGATGACCTTGGCTAGAGAACAAATATTTGCCTGACAAACACATTTCTCTGATATCTAGGTAAACAAACATCAATGACATCGGGCTGAAGATGAAACTTGAATGTTTCCTCTCATTGAAAATATGCATTTTTAAGGATAAGAAGTGTTCAGGGAGAAGTTGAGGAACAATTTAAACACAGTATCTAACATATAACATCCAGAAAAGAAGGAATTTCAGTCCACGTGGTTTCATGTTATAATGTATAGCGCAACAAAAGAAAATGGGTACAGACTTCCTGCTACACATGGGGAATTATGGAAATATACTTTCATATGATTTTTCGAAACATCTACAAGATACCAAATGTCTTTGAATTGGGACTGTGCCTGCGGTAGGGTGGAATTTCCATTTTTGTGTGTCTCCTTCATTGTCTAATCTGAAAATTCAAATATTTTTAAACACAAAATCCACTGATTGAACTAGACCATTTAAAGAGTGCAGGATACAAAAGTATTATTAATAATTATTATTAATTAATATTGTTATATAATTGTGCATTATGGAATTAAATGTCGTGGTTTTGAGACATTTTAACTGAATGGGCCATCCACACCTCTGACTCAGATACTCCAAATACTTATTGCTGCCTTGTATATGAAAGACTTCCTTTGAGCCTCCCATTTTCTTCTCGAGTATTCCCAAATTACTACATGCCTACAGACAGCCTCTGATGAAAAAATGCTGCACTTGTTTCAATCCCCATCTCTGTACCCAAAATTTCAATTATTATTTTTCAGAATGAAGTTGCACAAGACCTTTGAACTCCTATCAGGGATTCCAGCGGATAAAAAGCACATAAATCCAATCTTTTATGGAAATGCTGAAATGTATTTGGGACCCTGCCTTTTGTATAGAGGATCTAGATACGTTTTCATGTAATTTCCTGTGTTTTATTGGTCCTCAGATATTAAGGTCAAGAGAGATAGCTTGAAATAGAAGGGTGTTGTGAATAGGTGAATACTAAAACGTTTTGGTCATAAATTACTCTTAACAGCAGGTCAACACATTTGTAGGAGCGGCAAAAGATGACATTTGAGTAACTCATCCCACATGTCTGGTTTAATGGGAGAAACTGGCCTCATGAATCTCTTCTCATAGTTAGAATATCAGTCTGCCTTATACCGTGTAAGACTATTGGTCCATCTAGTCTAGTACTCTCAATTCTAATTGGTAGCCAGTGATGGAAGGCAGGGTGGTGCTCATCTGACCTCTGGTTGCCTGCATTGCTGCTGCATACCGGGATGGAGAGGTGAGAAGGCTGGCAAGGTTGGTGCAGTGCAAACGCATTAGCAGGAGTGCCAGATTGGTGGGCTGTCCTTGCCGTGCTGACTTCACTGCCGTGCAGCAGAAATGCATGCAACAGGAGGTCAGGTGAGCTGATAGAAGTTCTAGCCCGAAACTTCTGGGTGGGGGGCATCAGCTCAACAAGACTATTCTGGCATGTACAATCTGATCACATGAAGTGGTGAACAGAAGGTGGTTGAATGTCACCATTGCCCAATTACCAGAGCAGCACTCTACAGTTGAACATTGCAGGTGAGATAAGCGTTGATGGGCCTGCCATCACTAAGGTGGCTTGGCCAGCATTCCAACCTTCTCATTAAACCCTCATGAGTTTCTGAGGAACCCCAAGTTTTCCCAGCATACAATCTGAAAGCCACTGGCTTATAGGAGCCAGGTGGAAACATTGAAAGATATACACCAGGCATCCCAAAACTGTGGCCCTCCAGATGTTTTGGCCTACAGCTCCCATGATCCCTAGCTAACAGGACCAATGGTCGGGGAAGATGGGAATTGTAGTCCAAAACATCTGGAGGGCCGAAGTTTGGGGGTGCTTGATATACACCAATGGCTACTATGGACTATATATATATATTTATTTATTATTACATTTATATCCCACCTTTTCTCTAAGGAGCTCAAGGAGGTATACACACTTCTCCTCCTTTCCGTTTTATCCTTACAACAACCTTGTGAGGTAGGTCAGGCTGAGACAGTGACTGGCCCAAGGTCACCCACTGAGCTTCACGGCTGAGTGGGGATTTGAACTATGGTCTCTTGGATCCTAGCCCAACACTCTAACCATGGCCCCAATATGCTGCTGCAACTGTGGTATTCTCTGCCCTGTTGTGCTCTCCCTATGCCTGTAACAGAAGGACTACAGCAAGTGGTATCATTTCTAAATAATAATAATAATAATAATAATAATAATAATAATAATAATAATAATAATACTGTCGGGGTGCTGTCGACAGCTCCTGGCCGATTGCCCGGAAAAGCAGAGAGACAGAGAAAACACGGGCTTTTTAGTCCTTTTTATTATTAGTCTAGATGTCAAGGCAAGGCAACCAAGCAACTTTGAGTATCTAACATTTCTCCGAGTGAAGCTCCACGCCCCCCTTCTCCTATTCATCAGACTCCTCTCCTCTCCTATGGTGGCTGTAAGGGCCTTTGAGCCCTCTGCTCTCCTATTCTCAGTGAATGCCTGGTTTGTGGGGAGGGAACGGGTTCTGGGAGACTCTCCAGCGACAGTGGGTCAGTCAGCTGCTGCTTGGGCTCTGCCTGCTCAATGCTACCTGGCTCTTCATCTCCCATTATTTCCCAACTTCTTCCCTCTTCTTCTTCCTCTGGGGTGTGCCCTGTGTCGAACCAGTCCTGTGGATCTATACCAGGCATCCCCAAACTGCGGCCCTCCAGATGTTTTGGCCTACAACTCCCATGATCCCTAGCTAACAGGACCAGTGATCGGGGAAGATGGGAATTGTAGTCCAAAACATCTGGAGGGCCGAAGTCTGGGGATGCCTGGTATCTATACTATCTGCCCCTTGCTCCTCTCTGGAAGGCTCCTGGGGATTGATGCTGTTGGACTCTAACTCCCATCAGCCCCAGTAAGCATGGTTCATGGTTAGAGATGAAGACAGTTGGAATTCACTCTCTGGAAGACCACAGGTCCATAACCTTGTCCGTAATCTACTGAGACTCCATCAACTGATATACGGTAATTTGCTGAGTTACTGAGCTGGCTATTGCTTTCTCAGCTGATGTCTGAGGATGAAACAAAATGAATGGTTAGGGCCTCACTGCATTCATATTCCAGACCTTCCAAGCATCCCTATTTTTCCAGAAACAGTCCCAGGTTTACAGAAGCCATCCTGGTTTCTGATTGGATCCCAGAATGCCCCACTTTTCCTTAGGACATGCCTATTTTCATAGGAGAAATGTTGGAGGGTATGGAGTTATGCAATCCCTGAGCTAAGGAAATAATTATACAACCTTTAGAAGACACCTGTATAGGGAAGTTTAAAAAAAAAAAAGTTTTATTATGTTTTATATACGTTGGAAGCTATGCAAAGTGGCTGGGGCAACCCAGTCAGATGGGCAGGTATAAATAATAAAATGTTCACCATTATTATTAGTTTTGAATAGGACATCCCTATTTTCATCAGATAAATGTTGAAGGGTATGTTATTCGGGCAAAATAAAAAGAAGGGCAAAGGAGCTGTCTATGGACATTTTTGTGGCACAAGATGCTGTGCTGGGAATAGTCACCCACTCTGAAAATCCAGACATTTTAAAGGCAACAGAAGCTGTGACACGAATAAAGTTTGAGGGTCTTCATAACTCAAACTATGGACTTAAACCTTCTATTAAAAAACAAAATCTCATATTGCCACTCTATAAATCCATAGTGCACTTTAACTTAAATATCGAGCATAGTTCCAGCCTCTTTTCCCATTTTAAGAAAAGGAATTGTGGAGCTAGAGCATTTGCAACAAAATGCTTCCATATGAGAAAAGATAGAACTATGGCTTAGAAAAAGAGCTAGTTTGGAAGAGTTAAGTTGGAATGATATACAGTGGTAGCTACTGTATACAAAACAACTTACAGCTCATCCCAAGCCACATGCAGTCTGTTGCATGGGAAAGGCCCATGCAACACTACAGAATTATATATTGCAAGTATCTCATGTTAGCAAAAAAAAAAAGTACCAGAGCATCCTTAAAGAAATGGGCAGCTTTCCTTAGGAATCAGTTACTTTTTTACATTTTTTTTAAAAAAGATTTTTTATGAGAGCAAGAATGTCATAGAGCATATGCCAAGTGTAGAAGTTGGTTTTGTGTTACAGAATGCCATAATGCCTAATTAACTAATGGATTTTTGAACTATGTTCAAAAATTGCAGTCCTCTGGATTTTGAGTTCCAGGTCTCCAACAGCAGCAACAACAAAGTATTCCAGAAATGCATATTTTAGGGGAAAGTGTGCATAAAAAGGTATAAAGAACATACAAAAATGCTTCATACCAGGGGAAATTGCTTGCAAAAATGTGCATGTTAGGACAAAGGCATGCTAAAATGCTGGTGAATTTTCCTGAGGATCTTAAAAACATTGCAAACAAATGTAGAAATGTGGCAAACTGAACCAATGACTGGAAAAATGAGAAAAGGAGGGCAACCCAAATTGACAGATTCATCCATCCCTTGTAACCTCACAACCTGGTCCTGGGTATGCCTTTGGTCAGTCTGTTATTCTAATCCCTTGACAGCCAAAACCAGCAGACTCATCATTAATTTAATTGCCTGCCAACTTAATGATTTCTAAATGGAGGAAAACCATACGACAACAATTAAGTGCCAAATTGGCTCTGTTCCTGTTGCTGATCTTAAAATCCACCTGCAACTGTGATCTTTGGGGGGGAATATTATTATTTTAAATAGATTCGAAGCATTACCTGAATAGGAAAGGAATCTTAGTAGTCATTAACTTACTATCAGAAAGACAGGAAACAAGGCATTTGTGTAAAGATTAGAGACTTATCTTCCTGGTTTAAGGTGCACACACATGCATAATTTAACTCTCAGAAAAGGTCCATTTGTTCCATCCCAGTCATGCGAGACACTGTGGAGAACTGCATACGTAGGAAATTGTCTAGTAGGTGCTCATTCAGTTCGGCAGCTCGGTCAAGAAACAGAGCCTGGTATATGATGCTGACAGTCAGAAGAAGGACTAAGCAAAACTTGTGCACTGAAAGCACAAGGAATTATTTATCTCTGGATAGTTCCACTCTGCCACGCTGCCTATGATTCAACAAAACAAAACAAAATGTGGATGGTTACATATCTGCAGTGACTTAAACCCTTTTGTCAAAGACCACTCCAAAAAGAGAAGAAAAGTAGGGCCATGTGGACTGACTCCTTGCATGAGCAAGTGTAGAAGTTGGTTTTGTGTTACAGAATTTTGCATCATGGTGGTCTCAGGTTTATTCAAAATAGCTGAGCTATTTTGGGGGGGCAATAGTTTTGGGGGGCAACCCTCCAATTTTCCAAGCGGTTAGAGGGCAAAGGAGGCAGAGGGCAATGCAGTTTCTGCAGCCACCTCCTCATTCTCCTGCTGTGGAAGGAGGCCCAGCTTCCGTTGTGATATTGTGTGTGTGATGTCATACGCATGCATCACATGTCACGTGATGTCACACACATGCATCACACGCGACACCACCACCCCAATCTGTGGTGCAAGCTGGCCCCCTCTGTATCAGGATGTGCACTTTTGTGCGAACTAGAAATTCTGGTTTATGGTTTGACACATCATGAATAAATCATGAAAGAAGATAGAAGGATATTAATAGATTATTGGATAAGATCTGGACTATATTGATTAGAAATGCAGTGACTATAAGAGGACTAGGCTTTCTGAGTCTGTAGCATGGGAAGTCAAATTTAAATCTGTATAATTTGGCAGAAGATTTGGATTAATTGTTTAATTGTTTGCATAATTTGAAAATGGATTAGATATTTAAATTGGAAAATCTAATAAAATGTTTATTTAAAAAAGAATAAATACTGTGTAAAATCTTTCACTGAGAACAATGCTGTTTAGGCCGCATTCACTCCATACATTTAAAGCACATTTTAAGGCCATTTTAAAAGTCATGGTTTCCCCCAGAGAATTCTGGGTGCTGTAGTTTGTTAAAGGGTGCTGGGAGTTGTTAGGAGTCCCCAATTTCCCTTCCAGAGCGACAATACCCAGAGCTCCCTGTGATGAGGGATTGATTGTTAAAGTGCTCTTTGTGTTGTAGATCTGGGAGGGGAGTTGGGGATTCCTAACAGCCCTTCTTTGGGTGATATTGTAGGGCTTTAAATGTAAGGTGTGAATGAGCCCTTAATGGCAGAAGGGCATGAGATAGGACTGGAAGTGTTTTGCTTTTACCCCTTCTGCTGTATGATTATCTCTCACGATGCATTACTGGTTATATCATTAGATTGGGGCTTGCAAGAGTAGAACACAAAGGATGAAATGTGAATGGGCCTAACAATGGGGAAGGAATTTGATTTAATTCACATTTAAAGGTGAACCCACCTAATTTGGACTTTTCAAAACAAAACTTGAACGGAAAGGCACCCAACCTTTGAAATTCGCACTTCTGTGAATCTTGCAATTCTCCAGCCAAATGCCTGGGTAAACTGTGCTTTAAAACAATATTTGTATTAGTACAAATAATATACAAATATGCATTATTTTAGGGGAAATAACTTTGCAAGTATATGTATATCGGGCAAAATTGCAAGGAAAAAGATGTATATTGGGAGAAATTTGCTGAAAAATGCTGGTGAATTTTCATGAATTGATATTGCTATGTGGAGAACTGGGCCTAGGGTTAGAAAAATAAGAAGCTGAGAGAAACCTAAATTCACAGATTTGCCCATCCCTAATGGGTGTGCAACACATTCTCCAGTTCATGCAGGACGAACCTACTGTTCTGTAATAACCAAGGAAATATTTCTCTCTCCTGGTAATGACCATGTTAATCTCTCTGATTCTGAATGTGCAATTTATACTGAAGAAGGAAAGGCAACCTGTCTCTGAAATACTTCAGGATTCCAACATAAATAGTTAACAAAGCAAAGTATATCTTTGTCTTTGATTCAGAAACGCTTATCTAGAAATGCACGTCAAATCTGTCAACATAATTATTTCTTAACTCATCGAGATGCTCAGTGAGGCTGTAGCAAATTAATAATTAGGGAGTTGTCCATTCCTCCAGACTATCTCCAAATACTGAGATAAAGCAGAGGATCAGCTGAGCTAGCTGTTATCTAGCAACACATAGCATGACATGGCTCACTGCTTCATTGCCAATACATTCTTGTCACCATGGAGATAAAATGAATTTGGAGGACTTAGATTGATCAGGAAACCAAAGGGATTCATTTAAAATGCATTTGAGATACAACGTTTGCATTAGATCATATCTGCAGAGGGCAAAGCAATAGTAACTAATGTTAAACAGCACTGTTTAAGGCAGGGGTGAGCAATCTTTTTCAGCAAGGGGCTGGTCCACTGTCCCTCAGACCTTGTAGAGCAGGCATCCCCAAACTCGGCCCTCCAGATGTTTTGGGACTACAACTCCCATCATCACTAACTAACAGGACCAGTGGTCAGGGATGATGGGAATTGTAGTCCCAAAACATCTGGAGGGCTGAGTTTGGGGGTGCCTATTGTAGAGGGCTGGGTTATATATTTGGGGGGGGGGATGAACAAATTCCTATGCCCCACAAATAACCCAGAGGTGCATTTTAAATAAAAGGGCACATTCTACTCATGTAAAAACATGCTGATTCCCAGACCGTCCGTGGGCTGGATTTAGAAGGCAATTGGGCCAGATCCGGCCCCTGGGCCTTAGTTTGCCTACCCATGGTTTAAGGGGAATCACAGATGGGGCTGTGTCGTGTTGATCATCTCTGAGGCCCTTCATCAGATAATCCTGTTGTGCATTCTGTTTCAGAATTTCAGCTATTTCTAGCATGCCAAGGGGTACAGGGGTACACAGATAAAGGAAGGGGGGATGAATTCAAATTTGTTTGAAATTTAAGCTACTTACTTCACATGTTTTGAACTGATGTCATCCGAAACACAGTTAACCTAGGAAATAATGCACTTCTCCAGATTTTATGATGCAGTTCTCCAGCCAAACAATACGCTTAAAAATGCATATATTAGGGGCAGTTTCCATAGAAATGCATACAGTAGTGAAAATCACAAACAAAAATGCCTCACAATGGGAAATTGTTTGCAAAAATGTGCATTTTGGTCAAAGCAATAGACAAAAATGTTTGTATTAGGCCAGATTTGCACCAAATTGCTGGTGATATTTCACGAGTAGTTCTTTTTTAAGAAATGCAAATTGCTGAGGAAATGTGGAGATCTGAGTCTGAAATATGAGAAACGGAGACAGACAGATTCATCTGCCCCTGTCATGAGACCTATGCATGCATCCTTTCTCCTGTATGGTCACCAATGCATGAGGGGATGATTACCATTGCCAAGTCTATGCCGTTGCATTACTATTCCCACTCCTGCAGCTGTCCATAGGATAGAGGCAGGCATTCTGCAGAAGTGATGCAACCGAGGGGATGTGGCCCGTAACATGTCCTCATTCCCTTGCCTTCCATGACGGTAATCATGGGAGGGGAACATCTGAAGAAGGCTATGGAGTTGCACTCAAAACAGGAAGTACCGTAGGTCCAACTAGATGGAGAGTAATGAGCAGTGCAAAATTTTCTCTCCAAGACCGGATGCAGGATGACACAAGTGGAGCAGGCACATCTTTGTGTCTCACCAGTAACCGGGGCAATAGTGTTTGGGACTTGGAAGAGAGTCTTCTCTGTGGCCATGCCTGCCCTCTGGATTTTCCTGCTTGGGGAGGTGGGCATTGCCCTCCCTCTGTTGATCTTCAATTGCCTGCCAGAACTCTTTCCTTTCTGGCAGGATTCCAGTCGACCAAGATAAAAATCCATGACCGAACCTCTGGAGAATATTTTTCCCCATTCTGGCATGTCCTTTTTTATTATCTGTCTTCTATTTAGCCTCCAATTTTTGCTTTGAAGAAAACACTTTTGTTGTTGCATGGGGAGAGACTATATATAGTATTTATAGCGTTCTGTGTTGATGTCTGAAGGTAGCACATAGCCATTTATAACTCTATCCTCCATTAACTCATCTCACCCCATTTTAAAGCCATCTAAGCAAGTGATTGTCACAGTATCTTTTGACAGTGAGTTCCATAGATTGACTTTCCACTGTGTGGAGGAGTACTTCCTTTTAGCCATCTTTAATCTCCCACCAATCAGCTTCATCTGATGTCCCTGAGTTGTAGGGTTATGAGAGAAGAGAATAACTTCTCTCTGCTTACTGTCTCCACACCATGCATCAGTTTTTGCATGCTTGCTCGAGTGATTGTCAAGTGCTTCACTTGGCTACCAGGCACTGCAGCATCCCCCTCTCTGCGAAAATAAAAATAAAAAATGCTGGCTACAGATTGCATGGGGAGAGCCCATGTGCACACAGCAATTATGAGCATAGGAAAAGCCCAACAGCCCCCTTGACACCAGTATCACAAGGGTTAAAATCACGACTAAAATTAGATGAGTTCAAAGATGCATTCATGAATATTCTTGAGATTAAATCCTGCCAATTAGAAGGGACTCTTATGCATTTATTCATGCACACTTGAACGCTTCAGTTAATATTCGTGTTTGTTGCCTCATCCAGAGCTAAGCGGACTTTAGGAATATGATTCATTTTCGCTATTTTTGAATACATCAATTATTCTCAATAACTAGCCCCAACCGGGGTCCTCTGATGTCAAGCAACATGGGGCAGGAGTGGGGAAGCTTTATCGGTGTGATGGATGCACTCCATGTGTTAAGAACTTCTAAATCGAGAATGGGGAAACCCATAGCCCTTCAAATGTTGTTGGACTCCAAGGACATATGAAGAGTATGCTGGATCAGGCCAATAGCCCATCAAGGCCACCATCCTGTTCTCAGTGATGAACCAGATGCCTGTGGCAAACCAGCAAGCAGGATTCAAGCACCAGGACACCCTCTCCTCCTGTGGTTTCCAGGAACTGGTATTCAGAAACATTTCTGCCTCCGCAGTGTAGCCATCATGGCTAATAGCCTTTGATATCCCCTTAAGTTACACATGGAATGATCTCTGCAGTTGCATGTCCAGCATCTACCGCCTCAGGATTCTACCATGTCATTCATCCGCATGTGTAGACCATACCCAATTGGTATTCCTGTTGAGAAAGAAAACAGTGAGGCACTTTCTTGCTGAATAACTCCTGCAGAGGTACCTAACACAGGCACCTTTATTAATACGAAGCCAACACAAGTTGAAGGGTCTCTAAGGATGTGACCCCAAACTTATAGAAGTCACAGTTTGCATCCATAGTGATTTCAACAGCCCTTTGATCAGGTTCCTAGTAATGATCCTTTCAAAATGAAATGTGTGAGCTGGAAAGTTAGCAGCCAGCAAGTGCTAACATAATATTGTTTTAAGCAATTATTTGATGCTTTAGATATATTCATGGGCATTTGGCAAAACGGTGTGGAATGCCAGAGAAAACAAGGCAGAGTCACTGCATCACAATGGCAAAGCAGGATCGAGAGTCATAACAGCATAAAATACAGACATTCCAAGCAGGGTATCAATGCCAAAAGGTGGATGGGTATCAATGCCAAAATGGCAACCATGTTGTTTTCCAAGTCTGCTTTCCAGGGCTGTAAGCCAAATTTCCTTTGCCTGGCCACACCAACTGGAACGAAGTGCCATAGAAGGTTAAGTCACCTTGACATCACAGTGATGATGTGTCAAACACAGGAAATTTGAAAAGAGGGGACTCACAAAAGACTTTGCACAGCTTGCCCACTTGTGACGATTTCCATGTTTTGTTTAGCTAGCAGCAAGACCTTTGTGCTTCTCTCTCCTTTTAACTCATAGCACGCTTCAGACTTTTGTTTCATGTCTCTCCCCCTCTCCTTTTTCAAGTACAAAAGTGGTTAAACACAAGCACAGCCATTAATATCCAGGGTGAACAGTAGATGGCTTTGAAAACACAGACTAAAAATACCCTGTTTGTTTTGTTACATTTTTTTTATCCAAACCTTTCTCTAGGACAGGGCTGGGCAATCAGGGGTTACTTGTGACCCTCCAGGCATCTCTAAATGGTTTTTGGGACTGTCCCCTGTTTATATCCATCCCTAGGCCATGTCCCTAAGTAGCCATGCTGTAATTCCTCCTCGAGTGCTGTTCTCTGGCTGGATTGTGTCCTTGAACAATGATGGTGTATCTTGGGGAATGGGCAAATGTTATTTTAAAGAAACTCACCTCTCAGCTCATACTCTTAAAATACACTGGTAATACTGCAAAATTACCAGGATGGCAATTACCAGGACCCAGGTGGCGCTGTGGGTTAAACCACAGAATCTAGGGCTTGCTGATCAGAAGGTCGGCGGTTCGAATCCCTGCAACGGGGTGAGCTCCCGTTGCTCGGTCCCAGCTCCTGCCAACCTAGCAGTTCGAAAGCATGTCAAAGTGTAAGTAGAAGGTAAACGGCATTTCTGTGCGCTGCTCTGGTTCACCAGAAGCAGCTTTGTCATGCTGGCCACATGACCCGGAAGCTGTCTGCGGACAAACGCCGGCTCCCTCGGCCTATAGAGCGAGATGAGCGCCACAACCCCAGAGTCGGACACGACTGGACCTGATGGTCAGGGGCCCCTTTACCTTTACCTAATACTGCAAAACAATAATATTGAATACAGTCATAACTCGTTTTGGCTCCTGAACACCGCTAACCCGGAAGTGAGTGTTCTGGTTTGCGAACGTTATTTGGAACCCGAATGTCCAACGTGGCTTACACGGCTTCTGATTGGCCGTAGGCGCTTTCTGCAGCCAATTGGAAGCCGCACCTTGGATTCCAAATGTTTTGGAAGTTGAACGGACTTCCTGAATGCATTCCGTTCGACTTCCAAGGTACGACTGTATATCCAAGAAGCAGGCCTTTAAATAGCAGAAAGAGAAGGGAGCAAGTCATACTGTACATTTAAAGTGCTATGATACCACTTTAAACTCTTGTTGCTTTCTCCAAATTTTGTTTGTAGCTTGTTAAGGGTGCTGAGAGTAGTTCAGAGAAGACCCTTATTTCTACCACAGAGCTACAGTTCTAAGAGATCCCTGTGAAGAGGGACAAATTGTTAATCCACTCTGTCATTCAGTATTCTGAGCTAGGTGGACTAGGGGTCTGACTCTGTATAAGGCAACTTCTTCTGTTCCTTATGCCAGAAACTTACCACATCTGTAAAATGCCTCCGTTTCTGAAATTACAACCTGGCAAACCATAGGTAGGAAGGAACTACGGTATGTACTGCTGAATTATTTTGGATTACTCCGTTTAAAAGCCTATCACTCCGTTCCTTTAATTACTGCAAATTATGTTGCATTTAAACAATTCTAAAGCACAGTCCATGCCTGGCCTTGTTGTTTCATGTGCCCTGAGGATGAACTTCGAATCTGGCACGAAACTTTCTGCTTGAGTTTACAATACAAATGGTTAGTGGAAATAAAGTGGCATTAGGAATGTTTTTCTTAACTGTGCCAGCTCAAACCCACATAACTCATGTACCGAATTGTTATGGTTTTGCAAAGAGCTGTTTGTTTTATTTTATTTTTTTAATGCATTAATTAAATGGCAAATAAAGCTACTAACCTCATGTGCTGGAATGGGTGCCAAAATGGACATTATAAAAATGTTCGCTTTGGTATTAATTCTGTGTTTATGGGGTGTCTAGTGTCTCTAAAACCTCCCCAGATCGCTATTCATCATAACCTATCAAGCACATTCATCACATTTCTTTTCCTGTTGCACTCCAAAGAGCCCCTTTATTAATTTAAGGGAAGAGAAACGGGGAAGGGAGCCCATTTGAGCTACTTTCGTTTTCTTGAAGAGGAAGTGATAGTATTCAAACTGTCAATTCTTGGCTTCCCTCCATCCCTGCCTCTCTCTCTGTGTGATCTAGAAAAAAGGGGGTTTCAGTCAAATTTGAACCAATCTCCATTTTACAAAGGTTGTGTCCAGACAAAAGACCAGCGTTGCAGTTACGATGCAATGAAGAACAGGGTTGCAGCAACCAAAGAGCCTTACAACAGGTAATAAAACCGTCTCCTATATAATAATATGCAAGTGTCTCTGCGTCCAGTTTTCCCGTGTGTCCCTGGGTTACTGCGCATGCGCCCCAGGGACACAGGGATTGGACGGAGAGACAGGACGCACACACGCGCTCTCTCTCTCTCCCCCCCACCTCTGCCTACCGTTTACGCCGCTTTGTCGGGGCGCTCCGCTGAGCCCAGCTGGGCAGCGGGCGCCCAGGAAAAGGCCGTGATTTGGCCTCTTTCTGTGGCGGCGGCGCGTGGGGGGGCTGGCTGGCCCCTCCCACAGCCGCCGCTTCATCGGGGCGCTCCGCTGAGCCCAGCTGGGCAGCGGGCGCCCAGAAGAAGGCCGCAATTCGGCCTCTTTCTGTGGCGGCGGCGCGTGGGGGGTGGCGGCTGGCCCCTCCCACGGCCGCCGCTTCAGTGGGGTGCTCCGCTGAGCCCAGCTGGGCAGCGGGCGCCCAGGAGAAGGCCGCGATTCGGCCTCTTTCTGTGGCGGCGGCGCCAAAACAAGCTTCTCCCGGGCGCCCGCTGCCCAACTGGGCTCAGCGGAGCGCCCACTGCTAAAGGGAGGGAAGGCCGCGGCCCCGTCACTCCTCTAGCGCCCGTTTACTGAACGGGCTGAATGACACTAGTTAAACAATATTCCATTAGGGCCCCTGCAGATTGCTGGGTTTGTTTTTTATTGTGGGTCTACTATTCTGCAACATGTCATTGATGAAACAATAGTGGGTTTCTATTGGACCATCCACCCCACATTCCATTTAATATGAAAAGTTACAGGATTTCAACAGAAAGCTGCAGGACATGCAGAGACTGGAAACTTTCGTCTACGTAAATGGTACTGAAAGAGAGTTCTATGTATACCACCCTGTTTCTCATATTTTAAGACATACCCATAAAATAAGCCATAGCAGGATTTTTAAGCATTCAAGGAATATAAGCCATACCCCGAAAATAAGACATAGTGATAAGCGCAGCAGCAATGCCGGCCGTGGCAGGAGGAGGAGGAAAAAAAAAAGACATCCCTTGAAAATAAGCCATGGTGTGTTTTTTTGAGGAAAAAATAAATATAAGACGTGTCTTATAATATGAGAAACACGGCAGGTTTTGGGAGAGAATGACTACCGTTGGGAGAGAAGGTGGTATATAATTGCAATAAATACATCAAACACTGCCAACTGTTCCCTAGTTTCTGTTGGTGGACCTTAATCCTGTCCAGACTTAAGCCCACCCGCACCCCGCACCCACCCGCCCCCCGCGCCACAATCAAATCCTGGAAAAGCCACATCTTTGGAATTTCTCTGAGATTTTACTGTAGTCTCATTAAAGTCAATAGAGATAACATACGCAAAGAAGAAGAGGAGAGCAAGTCTAGAAGTGCAAATTCCATGAGTGTTGTTTCAGGCATTTTAATGAAGCCCAGCATTTTGTTTAAAGGGGGGGGGATACTTACAGGCCACCTCTAACCAATAATTAGTAGCAAGGGTTTTTATCCAACCTCAAAAAGAATTGTTTGGGTGATACGCTATATGTGGTTTTATAGCTTTAAAATCCCTTGGGGCTATCTTTTCTGGGAAAAGGAAGATAAATCTTTGTTTTAAAGTAATTTAATGTGTTGAGTTCTTTCTGTTCATTCCCTACTGAACAGCAGTCCTCGTCTCAAGAGCTAAACTATTATTCTAGTTTGTGACAGCTGCCTTCACCAGAATAAGAACTGGGTTTTTGTTTTTATCGTAAAAGTTTCCAGCAAAGAATGCTTGCAGGATAATATTTGCAGTAAAATGCTATTGTCAATGGTCCAGTCCAGTATACAGTGTTATGATCTGTGAACAGTGGGTTCTTTTTCCTTGGAGGGTGAGGTTTTAAAGAAATGTGGTGGTAAGAAAGATGGCTGTCCCACATGACAGGGTACTGAAGAGTGTGGGGTTTTTGTTTTTATTTTATTTATTTATTACTAAAAAAAACTTTTAAAAGTTTCATTTAAGTGTTTTCTTAAAGAAAAACAACCCCAAATTACTTTGCTTTAACAATAAATAAATAAATCCCAGAGCTCTTCAGAGGCAGCATTACTGACAGCGTCATGTTCTGTGGCCTCTTGGAGGACACAAACAAGCCCTGGAAAAGTTGTTGTGAAAGTGCAAAGTTTTGTTTTTTAAAAAAGAAAAAGAAAAACACATGCAAGGATATATACCACTTGGCCACCTCTTAATTTGTTTTAGGTTTTTTTTTAAAAGCGCAAGAGACAACCTCTTATGAAATTAATCCCTTTCAACATGAATCCTTTTCAAACACGATCTACACTGACTTGGTGGAGTGTCAGCCCTAATTATCACAGCAGCCCATCCCTTGTAGGTCTCTCCAATGGATCAGTTGCCAAGACTGAAAGTCCCTGCCTCCCCACAGCCATCTAAATTCCCTCCCCTCTAGGGCTTTTTCTAAGCAATCAGAGACTGCGCCTGCGTGCAGCCAATCTCTCCTCTGCCCTTGTCACAGCAGGATGGGGAGACACCTGTGGCTCTTCACCAGCCGGACTCATCTCTGCCTCTTGACCTCCCTCCTCCCACTCGCCAGCTTCTGATTCTGGACTCCTCTCTGCCACAGCCTCTCCCAGTCTGCTACCCCTTCAACTTCTGATACTTCCTCCTCTTAGTCTTCTCCCTCTGACTCTTCATCGTTGTTCCACCACCACTCCCTGGGCTCCGGGCCTTCTTCCCTTGGTGGTTCCTCAGCCGGATCCTTCCACCATTCCTTTGCATCCAACCAGTCCATTGCAGACAAGACTTAATTCTACATAAACATGCACAGAATTGCACTGTTAAGATTTCTTAAATGGGTTGATAGACCTAAATATTATATACATTTTGAACTTTTAAAACCACATGTTCTCCATGTCTTTTGTTCATTCACACAGGCCCAGTGTTCCACCTGTGCCCCCTCGCAAGAAATTCGGTGCAGCTGGTGACTCTCCCATTTTGTCGAACAGATGTTTCTGAAAACGATCAGGAATTAGTGAAGGCCAAATTCATTATGCCGTTCAACTCGTATGAATTCTAAGTCTATATAAATTCAGCAAGAGTTTTTCAAGAGGGGCTTTCAAAATGCAAAGCTTTTGAGTTTTCTGGATGCCAGCAGTATTCTCTGAATAAGATTTCTGTCATTAGAATTACTTTTAAAGAACAGCAGGGCTCCTTCTCTCTCCCCCCATTCACTCTGTCTCTCTTTCTCTCCCCTTTTCAAATAAAATGTGGCAGATCCGACCTCAAATGTAATTTTGGACCCAGAACTGTTTATGGAACATTCAGACGAATGAGAAACATGGAATTTGTGAGCAGCTGTAAGATTCTGTTTCAAAGCAGAAAGCTGGAATTTCTTATTTTTGTTTTAGAAAATGCCAATATACTTTGCTGGCATGGTGATACAGCACATGAAAGACTTGCCGGGGAGAGGAGAGGAACATGGATCCCCTCCTTATTCCAAGGGGATATTGCTTCCTTTTATGCAATTTAAATTCCTTTGGCTGGAAGTTTTCTCCCAGATGATAGAACGTCTGCAAGCTGGAAGACCGAAAGCAAAGCTGGGTGGGAAGGAGGAAGTTGCAGCCTGTGAGGCAGAGAGCAGGTTGGTGATCTCCAAGAGGGATGTGTGGCCTCCCATGAGGTTACATGCGTAGGTGAGATTGCTTCTTTGTGAGTGCAAGACAGAAACCCTCCTTAGGTGCTACAGCGATGTATACAGCACATGCATAGGCTGTGGGGAAAACCCCTTGTTTTCATCCTCCTTGTCCTCCACAAACTGGAGCGCAACAATCTGAAGCAGACAGCCTTCTGCACTTCTAGAATCTCCTTGCACTCTTTAGATTCCTGATTTCCCAGTCACTTTAAACTAATCTGTGGCCAAGCATCAGCACCACAGTTGCTCTGCTGGACCACCCCACCCACAATGCCTCAACTCTGAGGAAGGAGGTGTGGTGGGCATTCTGGAGGACCCCACAGAAGCCTTGCAGGGCAGATCAGCGAGAGAAGCAAGAGCAAGTGCTGGGCTGGTGAGCAGCAGCAGCAGTGGGCCAGAAGCAGTGGGCCAGAAGCCGGCCAGGAAGACAGCAGGACCGATGGTGGTGTGTGGTCCTATGGGTGGCCCACAATCCTCCATCATCTCAGTCCACTGTGACTCAGCATGGCTCATGGTAGGGCCAGCCCTGTTCTCCTTATATATTAGATCTATGCCTTACTAGGGCCTCTGGATTCTGTTGGACTCCGACTCCCATCAGCCCCAGTCAGCATCACCAATGGTCATGGATGGTTGAAATTGTAGTCCAGTTGCCCCTAGACCATCCCTGAGTCAAAGCATTCTGCAATATGAAAACAGATGAGAAAGCCACCCCTGAGGTGGAAGTGTATTATTTTGCACATTGTATAAATTGGCTTCCGGATTAGATAGAAAACTCATGTTTCAATATCAGTACGAAGAGGCACTTATGAAAATACATTTACCTACGCTGTTATGGACAAATGCAAATCTAAGATGACAAGAACTTTAAAGAAGCCAGCCAGTTTTATTTACAATCTTTGGAGAAATTGGGATAAGTTAAAAAAAAACAACAACAGATTAGTCCTGTCAAATCTCCAATAGTGTTGGTTATTCATGATCCATTAATGTTGAGAAATGCTACCATTTGATTTATGGAAGAAATATGAGGCCTCTAGATAAGAATATATTGCAATAAATGAAAAAGCTTTATCATATACTGAATTAAAAGATAAATAAAGGTAAAGGGACCCCTGACCATTAGGTCCAGTCGTGACCGACTCTGGGGTTGCGGCGCTCATCTCGCGTTATTGGCCGAGGGAGCCGGCGTATAACTTCCAGGTCATGTGGCCAGCATGACAAAGCCGCTTCTGGTGAACCAGAGCAGCGCACAGAAACGCCGTTTACTTTCCCACTGTAGTGGTACCTATTTATCTACTTGCACTTTGACGTGCTTTCGAACTGCTAGGTTGGCAGGAGCTGGGACCGAGCAACGGGAGCTCACCCCGTCGCGGGGATTCGAACCGCCAACCTTCTGATCGGCAAGCCCTAGACTCTGTGGTTTAACCCAGAGCGCCACCCGTGTCCCAAAAGATAAATAGAGTGTAATTAATTATCTTTTGCTGAAATGCTTACAATTCAGATCTTTTGAAAGCGTAATTAAGTCTGGGTTATGGAAAACAACAGAATTTGAAAGGGCAATAATAATGATTAATAAACATTTATTGCCACAATGTACAAGCTGCATCTACAGTCTGAATGCAAAATGGAACAGGTCAAGGAATTTATGACTCATTGGGGTCAAGAATTTGGCTAATATTAAAATGTCGGTTTGGGAATATCTATGGTCACTAGGCTTTAACTTTTCATTGACTATGAAGATTTAGAAGAATAGCTTTAAAATGATGACAAGATGTATTCGTATCAAATAAATATTGCTTGTTGCCCGAAGTGTAGGAAATGTAAAAATGAACAAGGGGATTCCTATAGTATCTGGCCAGATTTTTCATTAAATAAAAGGGATGATACTGGAGGAAGATTTATATATTTAAAAAATCATTGGAAAGAATTATAGGATGTTTGATTATGTCCTATCCTTTATATATGTGTATTTTGTCATATAGATTAATATAAATATAGCATGGTGAATTTGCTAATTATATGGCAGTGGCTGCTAGTTTTTTATGCAAAATATTGGTAGACATACATTTCAGAGGGGTGATCTGCCCTGCCTTTCCAGCGTCTGCTGGGTGATGCAACGTGGTAAGATCCCTGGTTTCTCTCTCTTACAGTAGAATGAAGCAAAACGGAAGGTGCAAATCTCTTTGGCTTATCTAGTCACCAGTCCCCAAGCAGCCCTTCCAAATTAAATGATAAGTATATTAAAGAGCAAGGTGCAAGGTGCAAAGAAGCCAAGACGTAGCAGACAAATAACATCTAAGGTTGACCGCTGGCAGTATGAATGTGGTGGTCATGGGGAGAATCCTATATTTAAAGATTTCAAAAGACAAGAGGGAAGCTGAGAGGGAACCCAGCCAAGATGTGGGTGTTGGGAAGGAACTTCTAGCCAATATTCCATTGATGACTAAGTCACAAAAAGGTTGTCTTCACCCCTTCACGGGGAGCAAAAAGAAAAGTGTAGCTGAAAAGTGTCACCCATTTTCCCCCCAGGAAGAGAAAACACAAGTCCATGGCTGAGGGCAGCGTGTGGTGACATAGGAGCAAGCAAGAGTTGATGCAATGGAACCATTTTGACAGCTAAGTTGGAAACATTAGCTGCTGGGCTAATGTTCTTCTTCAGCTCTGAGCCAGTGGCGGAGGAACCCTCTCTGGCACCCGGGGCGGCGCAGCCCCTACAAACTGTGCATGTGTGGCATCCCGCACGTGCACACTCTGTACAGAATGCTGCACATGTGCACTCTGTATGGGCTGCTGCTCATGCATGGAGACCTTATGGGCTGCCACACGAGTGGCATCCCGTACGGAGTGCGCATGTGCGTCGACCGTACGGTCGCCGTGCAAGAGGCAGCCTGTACAGACGCTGCGTGAGCGGACTGCACGCGCCCTCAGCCACTCTACAGCTGGGGGAAGGCAGGGGCCATCTTGTCACCCCTCCCAGAGTGGCACCCGGGGCGGCCCGCCCCCCTATGCACCCCCTTCTTTTGCCCCTGCTCTGAGCTTTATCTCTACAAATAGGCATGCTGTAGAGTCTCCAGCTCAGGAGACAGGCAAGGTTCAGGGCTCTCAGCCTGCTGCTGGAGAAATTCCAGAAGAACCTCCCACATTTGTAGGGACAAAGCCCAGGCCCTCGCAAACACCTCTTGAGCCCAAGGTATCAAATACCTCCCACAGAACCTCGCTGGTCCAGTGGCATAGGGAACACACCAAGTGGGAGGCTAGGGAACAGAAGGGGCCAGAGTGTTGTCCCTTTAAGAATTGAAAGTGAGCAACAATGTGGCTGAGCCTGGGAGAAGTTGTCCAGGGACAGAGGCTTCAAAAGGTTCAGTCTGCTCTCAAACTTTATTGGAGCAAGTTGCTCACTGGAAGCTGTCTGTGGTCCTGCAACTCCTGACCCGCCTTGCCCATGGGATCCAGCATCAGACCAGAACACGACCCTCTGGTGCCGAGCTTAATGGATGCTGGATGGCGATGGTAGTGCTGACACACACAGGCACCCACTGGGTCTGGTTTAATTCACTTAGCAAGGAAAGCCATAGACTGCTCTAGGACTGAACCCGCCAGCAATTTTGTGCCGTTCAGGACAATGAATCAATCTGCAAGGTATTCCGTATCCTCATTTCCAGCCAATGACAGGAGATCCTCTTTGAAGCTACATAATAGCCCTTGTTCCGTTTCAGTTGTTCTTTCCTTAAGCCCTCAGTTTAATGATGTGTGAGAAGGAAGTGGCTTTTTGTCTTCCTCCCTCTTCCTCCCTAGCTGCAGATTTATACTCCTGTTCCAAGAACTACAATTTAATAATGGCATTTCAATAAATTCATCTCTCTTCCCCCCACCTCTTTCATTCCCTGAGAATGGTATGTTTCTTTTCTTTTTTTAATGCTCTCTATTCCTGGTGCAAGCAATAAAATATTAAAGTTATTCTTTGTAGTTGCCCTATTGGAGGAACGCCACCTCTCCAAAGCCCCCATCTTTGACAGTGATTGAGGTACAGGAAACTTAAAATAAAATCACCACCCTTTTCCTCTTTCCTTTTGGCAACGGTTTCCAATCCGTACAGAGACAAATACTAGGTTTGAAATATTGCCTGGGAAAAAAGGGAGCCACTCCCAGCCCTCTGGGGTTGCCTTCATCAAGCTAGATTCTGTTGCTGAGAGATATCCATATTGTACATAAGGGCTTTGTTCTGGGGCTGATTCAAACCAGCCACCCTCAAGAAAGGCCGTGAACCAAACCAGAACCTCTCATATCTCTAATTTCCTCCTTTGTGGATAATGTTTCCATCTGCAAACCCTGTTTTCCCCTTGCATATTTTCACCTGATGCAGGGGGACGAGGGGCTGGCCCTATCATTAAGCAGAAGGAAGCACCACCCCGAGACAACTGATTTTGAAAGTCATGAAAAAGCTGCAAAGTGTTAGTTATTTATTATCATTGTGTTATTACAGACAGGGAGAGGTGCTTGTGGAATATTCTGCCTTGGGTGACAAAATAACTTGCCTGGTCTTAATAATAATAATAATAATAATAATAATAATAATAATAATAATAATTTATTATTTATACCCCGCCCATCTGACTGGGTTTCCCCAGCCACTCTGGGCGGCTTCCAACAGAAATATTAGAATACACTAATTTCTTAAAGATTAAAAGCTTCCCTAAACAGGGCTGCCTTCAGATGTCCTCTAAAAGTCTGGTAGTTGTATTTCTCTTTGACACCTGGGGGTAGGGCGTTCCACAGGGCGGGTGCCACTACTGAGAAGGCCCTCTGCCTGGTTCCCTGTAACTTGGCTTCTCACAGCGAGGGAACCGCCAGAAGGCCCTCGGCACTGGACCTCAGTGTCCGGGCAGAGCGATGGAGGTGGAGGCGCTCCTTCAGGTATACTGGACTGAGGCCGTTTAGGGCTTTAAAGGTCAGCACCAACACTTTGAATTGTGCTTGGAAACGTACTGGGAGCCAATGCAGGTCTTTCAAGACCGGTGTTATGTGGTCTCGGCGGCTGCTCCCAGTCACCAGTCTAGCTGCCGCATTCTGAATTAATTATAGTTTCCGAGTCACCTTCAAAGGTAGCCCCACATAGAGCGCATTGCAGTACTCCAAGCGAGAGATAACTAGAGCATGCACCACTCTGGCGAGACAGTCCGTGGGCAGGTAGGGTCTCAGCCTGTGTACCAGATGGAGCTGATAAACAGCTTCCCTGGATACAGAATTATATTGGATATTATGTCCCTGGACTTGGAATGGGATACCATTTGCCACTTGAGCTCTAACAGCAAAATGCTTATTTGGCCAGCCATGCAGGAAGAAATGTGACGTCTGTTTTGTTTTTACTGCTATACATCGCAAGCAGCGCCTGCCATAAGAAAAATCGGGGACAAGGACATAGGAAGCTGCCTTAGACTGAGTTAGACCACTGGTCCACCCAGCTCCGGATTGTGTGCTAAAACTGGCAGCAGCTTTCCAGGATTTCAGGTGGGATCTCTTCCCCCCAATACCTGGAGATGCCGGTGATTGAATCGGAGACCTTCTGTATGTAAAACAGATGCTCTGGTACTGAGCTACCCAAGGAAGTCAGTAGCATAGCTGCCAAGTTTCCCCTTTTCTCGTGAGGAAGCCTATTCAGCATAAGGGAAAATCCCTTTAAAAAAGGGATAACTTGGCAGCTATGGTCAGTAGTCATGATCCGTGAAAGTTTCCCCCTCTACTCACCCAGGCAAGCCTCTAGATACGAATTTTCATAAGGACTTGTTTTTCATAAACCGTTGTGGAAATGTGGAGAAGTGAATTTAAGATTGGGGAAATGAGAAACTGAGATTGACAGATTCACCAGTTCCCAGAGCAGGCATCCCCAAACTCGGTCCTCCAAATGCTTTGCTGACTACAACTCCCATCATCCCTAGCTAACAGGACCAGTGGTCAGGGATGATGGGGATTGTAGTCCCCAAACATCTGGAGGGCCGAGTTTGGGGGTGTCTGCTCTAGGAACTGGTGAATCTGTCAATCTCAGTTTCTCATTTCCCCAATCTTAAATTCACTTCTCCACATTTCCACAACGGTTTATGAAAAACAAGTCCTCATGAAAATTCGTGCACATTTCATTTTTTTGTGTGTGTGTGTGTGTAATTTTGCCTAGCAATACACATTTTTGTGAGTGATTTCCCCCAACTATAATACATATCTCTGTGTTATTTTCACAAACACATACATTTTTTTATGCACAACTGTCTCTAGTGTATGCATTTTGGAGCCCATTACTTGACTGAAGAGCTGCATTGCAAAATTCGGGGAAGTGCAAACATCAAAGGACAGCCATGCTACGGTTTGCATATTGTTAGTGAGAATTTGGTCAATTCAGCTTTAAATGCAAACTCAATCAAATCCATTCTTCATCTATACAAGACTCCCTCTGCACAATCATACATGCCTGACCCTAGTGCTGGAATTAACAATGGGGCCAGAGTGGGGACTGACCCCCTTATGTGTTGTAATGGCCTCCACTACTGTTTTACAGGGGGCATGATTTGGCTAAAATTGCTGGGAGTAGGACATGGGAATGGGGAATTCGCTAAAGGCTGACTCAGAACATTACCTGGTTCAACATGTTATAGCATGGGTAGGCAAACTAAGGCCCAGGGGCTGGATCTGGCCTAATCCCCTTCTGTGGACGGTCCGGGAATCAGCGTGTTTTTACATGAGTAGAATGTGTCCTTTTATTTAAAATGCATCTCTGGGTTATTGGTGGGGCTGGTGTTTTTTACGTGAGTAGAATGTGTGCTTTTATTTAAAATGCATCTCTGGGTTATTTGTGGGGCATAGGAATTTGTTCATTCCCCACCCCACCCCCAAAATATATATAGTCCGGCCCCCCACAAGGTCTGAAAAAGTTTGCTGACCCCTGTGTTATAGCATCTGCATTGTTATAGCGCCTGCATAGGGAGTTGTTGTTCCTCCAGCACATGAAGAACCAGTGGTAATCCATGAACTGGGGCTATAACTTAGATCATGGCAAACAGAGAGAGCAAACAAGCCTCCTTATGTGCACACAATTCCTCAAGAGACTCCACTGGTGGCATTAGCACTCCAGTGCATTGCAAGAAACTAGAGTCCTGGAATGTAAACAGCCTCACAAGCTTCATTTATGAGGCTCCGGGCAAGTGCAAGGATGATAACCTCTGAAAGGGCACCCCAGGATGTTCAGGGACGGTTCAGGCCAAGGTGCCAAAGAAATGTAACAGCAACAAGGTTTTGCAAGATAAGGTATTGGGCAGCGTGTTCTTCAACTCCATTTGCTTTGATATTGATTATCCATATTGACACAGTGTGGTGCCTTTCCAGAGCTACATTAATCATTTGCTCTAGAGATGGGGTGGGATGATTAAGGAGGCAGCTGTTTTCAGATGTGGGAAATAATATATGTATCATGTGAAAGAGCTGTTGAAATGAAAAGGTTCATGTCCCGTTTTATCCATTTTGTCTTGCCTGAGCTGCATCCCATTCTCATCTGGGCAACCTGTAAAACCACAGAGACAATACAAATTATATGCAATAATGTTTTATCAGAGTCATTTTACTAGTTGGCCAACTTTACGAAAAGCTACTCTGTCCATCACTGTCCATCACTTCCATTCATTCCAGTAAAATATAATGTTTGTGGAATGAGGAGGGGGGGAACCAGCAGTAGTGAATGCCACTCATATTAGCTCGAGTGATTTCTGTTTCTGACGTCAGACAAACATGCAGATTGTGGCAACTTCCACTCCCATTTCTGATGAAGTTCTCTGACATGGCAGAGAAATGAAAACGGTTGGAACACAGCTCTGCTTCACAAATTGAACTTTGTCCCTTGGTAGCTACACCATGGGATAACTAACATTTGCCTATAGACAGATGGCTTCAATTTATATTCTCAGGACTCTGGGCTTTCTTGGGAACAAATAAGTGGTTTCTTTTGCAATGGTAGATATGTTGCCTG
Organism: Zootoca vivipara; assembly: GCF_963506605.1. Lineage (NCBI taxonomy): Eukaryota > Metazoa > Chordata > Lepidosauria > Squamata > Lacertidae > Zootoca > Zootoca vivipara. Next base: position 48,289,254 of record NC_083285.1, on the reverse strand, counting down.
GATGACATCCTCTCTGCCATTATGAACCTTCCCCTGCAATGTAAAGCCTCATAGGATGAGGGTCAACATCAAGGCCCAACTGAACATTTGCAGTAGAAAATGTGTCAGAATCCTTTGCAAGGTGCTGACATTCTTATGAGGTGGCTCCTCATAAACCAATGTGGAAAGGCTTCCCAGAGAGTAGGAAGATTGGAAAAACACCACTCTGGGCAGCAGCAGCAGCAAGGCTAAAGACAGTGATTAAAAAGGTACTGGGATAAGTGACAAACAGGGATTGTCAGGGATAAGTAATAATCAGCCAGGAGGTACCTGCAGTTTTCCTTTAGAGTAACCTGGGGGACATATGGCAGCTACCCAAGAGTAAAACAAATTTACCTTGTGATAAATGCTTTGTACCTATAATGTATTTCCCAGTCCTCAGATTCAAAGAGTTCCCCCCCCCCCTTTCAGTCTGGTCGTGCATTTAGAGAGTGTTTATTTTTGCAAAAAGCTATTATCAACCAGCTGCTCGTAAACTCTCCTCTGCAATGCAAGAATCTTTGTGCTGCGTAAGTGCCCTGCCTCTCTAAGTGCATATTCCACTGGTTCGAATTAACTGCTAACTCTTTATGATTATGGCTATCATTCATCTCCAGCAATTTAAGTCAGGTTTAGACTTAGCCGTGGTGACATCATCCTGCTAAGAAAGAAGCCTGAAGGGGCTTACTGTCCTCAAGGCAAGGCTGGACCTGTGCTGAATCCTTCTTCCTGCTATCTTTCAGGGTATATGAGATGTGCAAAGCGGAGCACCTCCCCTGCCTTCCCAAAAGTCATTTTGCTTTTAAATTATGCATCCCATTCAGATCATGCGCCTCTTGGAGACTTGGGTGTTACATCTAAATAAGTAGCTGCCCCAGTTGCAAATGTACCGAAATGGATTTACCATCTAACCCAATAAAATTTGCACAGGGCATTCTTTATGTCTATAGATATCTCCCCTTTAACATCTGCGACCCATTAAGATGTGTTTCTCCTGGCTCTTGAATAAACAAAAGCCATATGAATGGTGTGTGTGTGTGTGTGTGTGTGTGTGTGTGTGTGTGTGTGTCCGTCCCTGCTGCCTCCCGCCACTCTCTCTCTCTGGACCTACCTTATATTATCCTTGATGTACAGGTTTTGGGAACCACAACTATTTGAGAGTAAAAACAAACAAACACAAAACCACAGAAATGGATTGCAGAAGAATGACTGAGTCGGGCAACAGCAAGACATGGTGACACATTTATTGACCGAAGGAGCTGTAAGGGACACAGCCAGTGCCCAGTCTTGTTGGGAATCTAAGGCAAGATACCCACACAGCAGAAGTTGCCCCGAGTTCCAGTCACCACACAAAGGCAGCTTAGGGTCCAAAATAGTTTACTGCTGTAGAAGATTAGGCTTCAGTAATGCAGTTCCAGATGTTCATATATGCACACAGTTTGTAGGCTTTGCAGCTACAGATATATACAAAGCACAAAGCATTCCTGTTGCCTCAGCAATTCAAGATGTAACACAGACTGACTCACGGACAGACTCACTGACTGACCCCAATACACAGACCCAGACCCTGGCACAATGAGCTGATGTGTATTAAACACATATAGATGGCACTGGGCTGTTGTCATAGTAACTGGCTTGGCTGACTTTGCACCTGTTGGCTTATCTCATACATGCAGTGATTTGCGCTCATGAATGTTCCATGTCCAGTTCCTCCAACAAGTTTCTGAAGTCTGAGATAGACCAGAGTGGGGATGCTTTAGACCTAGCCCTTACTTATGACTCCATCTGTGTGTGCAGTTCATTGCACAGGGACCTGAAGCAGGATTTTTCTCCCCTGAGGTACTTCCAGTCTGTTACTATTTGGTAGGAGGAATTCAGTTGCATACCAGCAAGCAGGTCTGTGCTAATAAAGTGCGCTGGTGCGCTGGTGGAAAACAACAACAACCAGCCTTTGGCAATAAGGAAAGTGATGGGGAGATGTGTGAAAGTGTGAGATAACAATCAATTATCAGAAAGTCATGTAACTGCCACATAAACAAATCAGGATGGATTGGCACTCCCAGGCAGGGGTCCCAGACTCTGAGCTTTCTTTCTTTTCTTTTCTTTTAAGTAAACCTATCCCTCCTAAAAGAGACAGCCAAGGAAAAGGGTGTCATATATTAACATTAAATATAATATTAATCCCAGAATTGCAATTATTTGAAACTGTTAAGAATAGGGGAAATATGTGGAGGTATTTAAGCGGAGGCTTGACAGCCACCTGTCAGGAATGCTTTGATGGTGTTTCCTGCCTGGCAGGGGGTTGGACTGGATGGCCCTTGTGGTCTCTTCCAACTCTATGATTCTATGATTCTGTGTGCATGTTGCCTGTAATCTCTGGTGATGATATAGAGGGAGCGAAAAAGTGCTCAGAGAATGGAAGAATTCCAGCTCCTGATGGAGGACACTGCTAAATGCAAGTGCTAAATTTCTTCTAATCACATTCAATGTTAAAATACATTTGTTGCATTCTTATGTCATTTGCATTTTTTGAACATTTTAAAAGTGCCTTTCTGCATGCAGTGCCCACCAGTGAAACTTCCTTTTAAAAAGCACTGCAGAGGTGATGTGCATGTGGTTCTTTGAAACTTTCCTTCTACTGTAGGGGTGGGGGGCTGCTGGCCCTTCAGACGTTGTTGGATTCCAACTACCATCAGCCCAAACCAGCATGGGAATGATAGGAGTTGCATCCCCCACAACATCTGGAGGAGCACAAGTCCCCACCCCTCTTCTTAGGCCTCTGCTCTGCCACCTGCTACCCCTTTCCCCTTTCCCAAGTTTAGGCTTTTTGCTGGTTCGCTCTACTTACCTGTGGGCAAGGTAGAGAAACTAGCGTAGCCAGAAAGGCAGAGAGCAGCAGAGGAAGGAGGCAAGCTCTGTTCGAGGAGGGGCACCTCTCTTCTGCTTCAAATAATCACCCCATACTGCGCATGCGAAGACAGGCTCCAGTGGACTGAGCAGGCGAGATCAGGAGTGGGTCCAACAGTCAAGAAGGCAGTTTCTGCATCTGCTATAGAAGGAAGTGAGGGGAAGGGAAGCCCATCTAGAAGGGAGCCCATCTAGGAGAAGGAAAACTCTGATCCTAAACCTCCACTGCTTTGCAGGATATCTTTGGGAGAAGAAAAGGCTAAGGAGTACACCCTAGATAAAGAGTCCCTAAGACAATTGAATGGTGCCTTGAACACCACCTTCCAGCAACTCCTACAGCCAAGCTGGTGCCAAATGTATTGCTCTGCTTTCCTTTGGACCACATCAGTGAGGCCGAGAGGGGAGTCTTGTTGTCAGGGCAGTCCAGGACTTCCATACACACTGCCCAGGCTTGTGCCCTGGGGAGGTCACTTGAGTGCTGCTAACCCAGCTCCAAGCAACCATCCACACAAGAGGGGAAAAGTCTTAGTAATCTCCTGCCCTATCTTAGAGAACAACAAGCTGCTGCAAGCAAAATGAACAGAGCACAAGCTGTTTGCTGTCCTAGATGATGACTTCAGATTCCAAGGGTTTCCAGGCCCCTCCTGCTGTTCTTTCTTCTTCTTCTTCTTCTTCTTCTTCTTCTTCTTCTTCTTCTTCTTCTTCTTCTTCTTCTTCTTCTTCTCTGGACTGGAATTTTAATGGTTCTGATAAGAGAGAAACGCCACCTTTCATCAGATGGTTTGTGGTGTTTATTTTAGCTCTTTGCTTCCTCCCCTGCAATTGCTTCTGCACACAACCCTGCGCTATCAGTTGAAGACAGGCAACCTTTTCAGCCATCCTCACCAAGGCACTTGAACCATCCATTACCCCAAACCTGTTTGCGATAATAATAAATAAATGAATTATCAGCAGTGGTGGCACCAGGGGGGGAAATCTGGGCAGGGGCCACAGAAGGGGCAAAGAGAAATATCAGTGTGTCTTAATGACAGGAGTTCAGAATTGGGGATGGGGAGTGGAAGAACAAGCTCCTTCTTTTGGGGGGGAATGCCTGTGCCCCTGTCCCTCCCATGGTTATCAGCCGCACTTGCATGGGATGTCAGCAAAGGAAGTGAGGCTTCACCCATGCTTCGGTCTCGACTTGAAAAATGAAAAGAATGAAAGGTCAATTGAAAGATCAAATGGCACAGCAATCCTGTGCAAGGAGAGCTATTATGGTTGGGGCACTGCAAGGGTTAAAGATATGGAAGGCAAGGTTCCTGGTTCAAGTCTATCTTCAGCTACCAGCTCACTGAGGCTGGCATGAGAGGAGGAATCCACATCACAGCTCCTCCTTGAACTTCCTCTTTTTCTGTTAGCTATTGACACAGCTAAAAGCAATCTTCCCACCAGATACAAATTGGGAGAGTGCTGCTTAGGGTGATGGCTTTTTTATTTTTCCCCCTCAAAAATTATTTCCTGTAGCACAAATAGATGAACTTTTGCCTATTAATGACTAAAATGAGGTATATTCCATTGAAATATTAAAAAGGGTTACGCACAAACCGTTTTTTTAAAATTTTGTATGCCGTTTTACCATTTCATAAAATTGTATTAACAATTCTATATATATTTGGCTACAACACCACATTCCACAATGGGGAGTGTTCTTAGCAACACCTGCGCAAGGTAAAAGCCCCTTTTTGGGACCTCAAAACTCAGTCAGCAGACCCTGCCGGACATGCTGGGAAAAAAGAACCTACAGGAGAGGTAGCAAAACTTCGTCCTCTAGTGGCGTCTATACTGTTACTGCAGCTAACAAAAGCTTCCTTGTGTGTTTGATGACCCTATATAATGTTGTATATATGTGACTCTAAAGCTTGGGTTCAATTTTATATCTGCTTACAGTGACTTCAAAAATGGTCAAAAAACTGATAAAAAATTTAAAATCATTTTGTGTGTGAGGTTTTTTTAATCAAATCTCTTTGAAAGTAAGATTTTATCTAATCTTTAATGAAAGCTCGTCAAATTATGATACAGGGAAATGAGGTTGTAAAAAAGTCGTCACCCTAGTACTGCTGCTTTCATGCCCAGCTTGTAGGCTTTGGGGAGGGTTACAGTTTGGGGGGGTCAGTGTGGATGATACACATCGATCCCTTCCAAACCTGTGGTCCTTGTGTGTGTGTGAGGTTACAATCTATAAGAGGAAACCTGTTGAACCTGTTCCTCTGTTAAAGCTTCATCTGGCCAGTTTATCAGTACTATTTACATGTCCAGAGGGTGGGTCTTTTTGCCACCTTGCCTGGCTGGATTCTACATCATCTTAGGCCAAGTGGAGTTGTCTGTGTGTGAGTTTAGGCCAGAAGATGGAGGCACAGAGGCTTATTTTGCTCTATGCTGAATGCAAAACTATGTTTTGGGGATCTCCCACAGAACCTATTGGGGAGGCAAGATCTGTGGAGTGTTAATGATGTGAGCCCTTCCATCCTATGCTCAAGTTGTATGTACATGTAAATAAAAGCACATATCCAGTCTCCATTGACCATCATTCCAAGGAAATGGAACCCTGGGTTAGTGCTGGAAACCCCTGGAGCAGGCAGATGTTTTGGCCTCCAGATGTTTTGGCCTACAACTCCCATGATCCCTAGCTAACAGGACCAGTGGTCAGGCATGATGGGGACTGTAGTCCAAAACATCTGGAGGGCCAAAGTTTGGGGATGCCTGCCCTGGAGTCTCTGACTGTTCAGAGACATGCAACAATATGAATAACCATATTGCTGATATTCAGGGTGGGGGATCTTTTCTCCCTCGTACCTGCAATGCTGTTCCAGTAGGGTTCCAGGTGCAACAAGCCCTGGGAAATCTAATATTGCATGTGCTGTTGTTCTCTCAAGCCGTACGGGGAATGTGCATAAAGAGGCATCAGCGTGCATCTTCAAACAACCTTTTCACTCCCCAGCAATGTATGACGTGTATTTCTTTTCCGTGGCAGCAAATAAATCTTTGCTTTACTATGTTGTGCCAGCAAACAATCTTCCCTCGTTGAATCATTTGCCTGCCTGCTGCTGTGCAAAGATGTAAACAGATGTCACGCACTTCGATGTTCAAAGAACAGCCCCAGCCACCCTTGATAGGGAGCCTAGTTGGCAGAAGGTTACATGATACAGCACTAAAAATTCTGGAATGCCAGTAGAGAAATCACGCTGGTTACAGAATCATAGGTGCTAAGAAAGAAAGAAAAAGCTTTCCTAATTGTTTTTCCTTGGCAAATCTTGCCCCTTGCTCTGGAAAAAGGATTTTGTTCATTTTAAGTAGTTTTCCAGAGTGGCTGTTGGATGTTTTTTTTAAAAAAAAAATACATATATGGTAGACTGGGAGTTTTTAACGATGGGCTATTTATGCCTTTCTGTAACCCAAGCAAAATTGGTCTTGTTTTGTTAGTAGGGGAAAACACCCTTCAGTCAGAGCACTTACGGTCAATGATCCAAAAACTCTTCTAAGTTACTGCTGTTCTGGAGCCTTATTTACTTCATGGATCAACTGAGCGCAGTAGCAGCCGTGGGTTAAAGGCTCAGGGTCCCATGTCCTCCTTTCAGAAGCATGTGTGTGGCTTCTGTCGAAATCAATAGAAGCACTGTTTATGCATCCAAAAGCCAAATTTGGCTCCGGGTTTTTATAGTTTCCCCATAGAGCTCAAATTGATTCCAGCGTAATAGCTCTTTCTTTACTATGCAGACTACCCTATGCATCAAAAGGCTGGCTGGAGCCTTCACAACTTGATGGTAGCTTCAGGGACTGTGCGTATTCTGCTTAGCTTTTCCAGTCCAGCATAATCCTCTTCAACTGCCTCCAACTTTCTCTTCTTGTTGTTCCTTTCACTGTTTCTATCATTGAGAGCAGATTTCAGTGGAGGAGTGTTTTTTTCCAGGGGCATATTTTCACCACAAACATGTAATTCTCTTTACCCAAGAAACCCTGGGAATGATGCAATGGTTGCATGGGTGACATCACATGCTACTCTCTTTCTTAAGGTTAGAATCATAGAATCATAGAATTGTAGATTTGGAAGGGATCACAAGGATCATCTAGTCCAATTCCCTGCAATGCAGAAATCTTAGACCCGACGTGGGGCTCGAACCCATGACCCTGTGATTAACATTCTCATGCTCTACCAACTGAGCTAATTGGAATCGAACCAGTTCTTTATCTTTAAACTGGATTTGGACCAGAAAGCCCTTAAAAGTGAAGACCGTCCTCTGTACAATCAGTAACACCTGGTCAATATTCTACAATTGTCAAGGCAAGTTGTAGTACTGCCCTTAGTGAGCACTAAAAACAATCTTCTGGAAAATGCTCGTTTTAAAATCCAAGTGAAAGGAGTTCTGCTCAGCTCCAAGGAGTATCCAATCAATTAAAGAGCCTCGAAAGAGAAATGGAAAACCACATATTTCCAAAGCTTTCAGGGCTGTTTCCAATTCAAAACACTGGTTAGTTCTTGCAACATGGAAGTTTCACCTTAGTTGCCTTTAGGGGATAATTAGACCAGATCAAGACAGAAGTTTGATGTTACGCATTCTTAAAATGCAAGGGGCAAAAGATGAAAAGTAGCATGGCCATGAATTACAGGACGTCTTGAGAAGATGCAAGGAAACCGTGGACTTTGCATAAACATTCGTCAAAATCCAAGAAAACCAAACCAAGATGGTGGATTAGCAGTGAAAGCAATCAGCCATGAACTCACAGCCATTCAGTCCATCAGACCCTATGCCCAAGCTGCTTGGCCCATTATGCAGGCATGTCAGCCTCCCTGCTCCCTGCAAGGGAGATAGTTGCATAGTCCATGACTGGGATGAGTTTCCACTGATGGAGACCTAGTCCACACATAATACATGATTGCTGTACTTGATGTACTACTGGTCCACTGAAAACCATTGTGTTGAAGTGATACTTGGGTCCTTTCACATATGCCAGGTTACCACTAGTTGCTGCAGCCATCAAATAATAGCCTCCAGTTGTTATGGGCCACAGCCACCATCACCCCTGACCATTGGCCATGATGGCTAGTGCTGCTCGGAGTTATAGTCCTAAACAGTTGGAGGGGACCAAGTTGGGAAAGGCTAGCCTGGAGCTTTGTTGCTATGACTACCATAGGCCGCAATATTTCGCGGGGACATCTAATGGTGCTTTATGAATGTTTGCAAGGTGCCGTTAGCTTTAGTGTGCAGCTAAAGAACTCATGACAACAAAAGTCTTAAACCGTTCTTTTGACTTATTTTTAAAATGTTTTAAAGATTTTGTCTTGTTGCTAGGCAACAGCTCCTGCTGAGGACCATGAGACAAAGGAGTAGAGCAGGAGTAGCCAACATATTGCTCTTCAGATGTTGAACTCTCAACTCCCATCATCCCCAGCCCAAGTGCCCAAAGATTAGGAAAGATGGAAATTGGACTGGAATTTTTTTTAAAAAAAATCACCCCTTATATAGCCAGTTGATTGCTGAGCTCTGCAGATGAGGGACCTCCAGAAACCAGACCTTTAGTGTTGCGACACCTACCCTTTGGGATTCCCTCTTGTTAAATATTCGACAGGCACTGTCTCTTGGCTCATCCACACTTCCACGTGCCTAGGAAGCACGGGTTGCAACAGTTTCCCACTTACTCCACACTTTCTAGGCACAGAATTTGCCTTTGCACCACCGCTTCCCCCCAGCAAACCTGCTCTTTAGCACTAAACCAGAGTGAACAGTGATCCGCAGAATTGCCATCTGCTAAACCACAGCTTTTCCTGGAGGAAGGTGGTGGGGTGAATAGAGATGTGGCTAAGCCCTCCATTGTCTTTTTTATATAATAATTTTTATTCATTTTAAGATAATAACAAGCATGAACAAAACAACAGAAAATATAGAAAAAACAATACAATAATAACAATAAAAACAAAAGAACAAATAAACACAAAAATCCAAAAACTTATTCCTTTTTCATATCACATTATAAGTGGGGACCCCCTCGGGCTCCCGTCTCCTGCGGTTCTTTACCCAATTAAATTTTAGCAATTTCAAATACATTTTAATAACATTTTCTATACTTATTTTCTCCTTTCTCTTTAACATATTCATACATTCCATAGCTTCATTCATTCCTAAATCTAATTTTAATATGTAACTTTAACATATTTTTTAAAATATAGCTTAAAATCTTTCCATTCTTCTTCGATCGCTTCTTCTCCCCGGTTGCGGATTCTTCCGGTCATCTCAGCCAATTCCATAAGTTCCATCATATTCATCTGCCAATCATCCACTGTTGGTAGTACATGGGATTTCCAGTTCTTGGCTAAGCCCTCCATTGTCTTTTTGGTGCCTACTAGAGACCTTCCTCTTCCACCAAGCCTTTTAGATAGAGCTCTTTCCTAGCATGCATGTTATTCGGATTGTTTTCCACATGCTTTAAAGGCTTTTTGTGTTTGCTTTACCACTTGCCATTTGCCACCCTGGGCTCCTTTGGGAGAAAGGGTGGGGTATAAGGTAAATAAATAAAGTAAACAAGACCTGGAGGGCACCACCTTGGCTACTCTTGGAGTAGAGCTTAGCAGCTCTAATTTGCTCTTTATAATAAAAATGTGCTCCTTTGCTTTAATGCCACCTGAGTGCTTCTGCACAAGTCCTTCTAGTTTGAATTCTGAAGGGGAAATGAGAGGAGATTATTTTCTTGGAGTTAGGGTGGAATCCTGGCTTGAGATATGGCCTGGAAACTTTTGCCCATTTTTCGAACAGACCTAGGAATTCTGGTTTTCTGCTCGACTAGGCAGCCTCTTCCATGGCACCTCGTTTGTTCACTGAAAAACATTGCTCAAAAACCCAAATCTGACTCATATGTTTGCTGCTTGGCAGCGTGAGCATAATAACTCTCCACTGTGTGGAAGCCTCCTTTATGCCACAGGCAGTAAATAAATACAGGAGATGCAAACCATACTTACATAAACTAATACCACTTGTAAAAATATCAAGCGATTTAGCATACAAGCGATTTAGCATACAAAGTGCAACTGTTGAGAGGGAGGTCGAGATGAACAACGCCATTGTAATAAGGCTGTGCCACAGAGTGCTCCTTTTTCCTTTTCCAGGGACGAGATTGCCACAACTTGCAGCACTCAGCAGAAAGTAGTAGCATATCCAAGTGCCAGCACACTACTATACCAAAAAGGACACTCTGTCTTTCAGGCAGCAGAACTGTTCCAGATAGAAGCAATTCTGCTGTACAAGGTGGGGTCTGGGGTTCTGAGGAGACCCACAACATACCCACACGACATCATGGAGCCCAAAATATGCACTTTTCTCGGGGCTGTGCCTGCAGGTTTTTTGGGGGGGGGAGGGGGAGATCTTGGCATGAAATCACACAAGATCACAGCACTCAAAATGGTTGCTATGCTCTTGCCAGAGGAAAATGGAATGTCCCGTTTTTCCCAGGACTCTTGGGGGTATGCTATGTCATAGGTTGCTGGACTACAGCTCCCATCAACAACAGCAAGCACAGCTGATGGTCAAGGATAATGGGAGTTGCAGTCCAGCAACATCTGGAGAGCACCACGTCGACTATCTCTCTTTTTTTCTTCAAATAATTTTTATTCAATTTTTCCAATTAACAACAAAACAAAACAAAAATCATTCTTTTATGCAATACATCTTATATTCCCCTCTTTCACCTTGCTCTGCTGAGCTGTGACTTCCCTCCCTCCCTTCATGCGGTTTTCTTATTAACTCCTTTTTTGCAGTTCCTTATTGTCTTTTTTCAGTCAATTCGTAGGATTTATTTCAATCCTGCAAGTGTTTTTAAACTTCTACAGTTTTTCTCCATATAGTCCACATATTTACTCCCGTATTTTTGGAACCTTGTCTCTCCTTGGTCTCGGATTTTGCAAGTCAGTCTAGCTAATTCAGCATAGTCTATCATTTTCATCTGCCACTCTTCAATTGTTGGTAATTCCTGAAGTTTCCATTTTTGGGCTAACAATGTCCTAGCCGCGGTTGTCGCATACATAAACAGTACTTGATCTTCTTTCATAATCTCTCCTCCCATTATCCCTAACAAAATGCCTCCGGTTTTTTGGGAAAGGTGTATTTAAAAAACTTTTTCAATTCGTTATATAACATCATAGCTGCCAAGTTTTCCCTTTTCTCGCGAGGAAGCCTATTCAGCATAAGGGAAAATCCCTTAAAAAAAGGGATAACTTGGCAGCTATGTATAACATCTCCCAAAATCTTTTAACTTTATCGCATGCCCACCACATATGATAAAATTCCCCCTCTTTCTCTTTACACTTCCAGCATGCTTTACCACTCATCCTATATATTTTAGCCAGTTTTACTGGTGTTAAATACCATCTATACATCATCTTATATACATTTTCTTTCAGGGCAGTACATGCTGTAAATCTCAAAGTTTGATTCCATAATTTCAACCACGCGTCATATTCAATATTATGCCCAAAATCCTTTGCCCATTTTATCATCACCTCTTTTGTCAATTCATCTTTTGTATACCATTCTAACAACAAGTCATACATTTTTGACAAAAGTTAAGTTTTACCATCCAACATTTCTATTTGAAATTTGGACCTTTTGTCCTCAAAACCCATTTTTCTATCATCTCTAAGTACATCATTAATTTGGTGATATTGTATCCATCCTGTTAACATATCTTTAATTTCTTCATAGGGTTTCAACCTCCACCCCTTGTCTGTTTTTGTCAAGATTTCCTCATACGTGGCCCTCCTCCCTTCCATGTTTACTTTCTTAACCGTCAATACCTCTGCTGGTGAAATCCACCATGGAGTTTTAGTTTCTAACAGCATTTTATTTCTTTCCCACACCTCGTACAGTGATCTTCTTATCACATGGTTTGTGAACCCTTTATGGGCCTTTTTTTTTGTCATACCATAGATATGCATGCCATCCAAATCTATTGTTAAATCCTTCTAAGTCTAACAAGTCAGTATTTCTCAGTGTTATCCATTCTTTTATCCAACACATACAAGATGCTTCATAATATAACCTCAGGTCTGGCATGGAGAATCCACCTCTCTCTTTTTTGTCCACCAAGATTTTATATTTTATTCTAGGCTTTTTCCCTTGCCAGACAAACACGTCGACTATCTCTGTCCTGTGTTCTTCTAGAAAGTCAGCACAACTCTTTGCATAACTTCCCTGCCATTTTGAGGGGGGGATTTACTTGGCAAACGGCACAGCCAGAGGGTTTTCTCTCTCACTCTCAAGGGGTTAAGATGCCTGTTTGTTTGTTTGCATAATTAATTGATTAATTAATAGCATCTATATCCCACCTTTTTCTCCAAGGAGCTCAACGTGGCATGCGTGGCTACCCCCTTCCCCCATTCAATCCGCACAACCCTGTGGGGTAGGTTGGGGTGAGAGGCAGTGACTGTGAGCTTCATGGCCAATTAGGGCCATGAACCCTGGTCTCCCAGGTCCTAGTCTGACACTCTAAACAACCCCACACACCCACACACACACACTGGCATTCATTTCGTTTTCAGTTTCATTTCATTTATCATTCTTAAAGAAGTCATAATTTAGGTTGAGAGAGAAAAATTGAGGGGTGTGCGATGTGAGAAACCAAAACAGCAGCAGCCTTTCCCCATATTTGGTGCTGTCTCCAAGAGCCAGATGGTTGACCTTGGCAGAAGGCACATGTGTGCACCTTGTGTTTCCTTTGCAGCCGCTCCCACAGGTTCTGTTGAGTCAAGGCAGGTAGGACGGGTGGTGGCGGGCAACTTGGCAACTTGGCAGCAGAATCCGTGAGAATTTCTTCAGGACCTTCTGCCCTCCACTGCTCTGATATTTTACTGTGCAGGACTGGAACAAGAAAGGGCACCAGTCCTCCTGGGAGTCTACCATCCCCTGACCACCTCCCTCTAGTCTCCCTGGGTACCAAGAGAGTAACCACCGTTCCTCCAAAGCAACCTCTTTTGTTCCTCCTGATCCAGCCTGGGTCATTGCCAGGCTAGCAGTCAGACTCTGCTGTTGCTTGCCTATTCTTGCTCCAGACTGCCTGTTTATTCCTTCCTTTCCTCCCTCCTCTCCCCTCCTTAGTTTCTCCAGTCAATTTTGAGTCTAATCAACTTGCCCTCCCTTTGGCTTACCTGAATCATTGCTCCTGCTAACACCCCACCTTCAGGTGGACTTCCCTCAGGAACCAGTGATGGCAACCAGCCTAGATGGCTTTAAAAGAGGATGAGACAAATCCATGGAGGAGAGGGCTATCGAAGACTACCAGCCATGATGGTTATGTACTGCCTGCCCAGTTGAGGCAGCAATGCTTCTGAACACCAGCTGCTAGAAACCACAGGAGGGGAGAGTGCTCTTGTGCTTGAGTCCCACTTGTGGGTTTACCACAGGGACCTGGTTGGCCACTGTGAGAACAGGATGACTAGACTAGATGGGCCAATGGGCTGATGCAGCAGCTCTTCTTATGTTCTTAGATTCTGAGCTCATAGCCTCGGCCCAGTATACCTGAAGGAGCGTCTCCACTCCCATTGTTCTACCTGGACACTGAGGTCCAGCGCTGAGGGCCTTCTGGCAGTTCCCTCACTGCAAGAAGCCAAGTTACAGGGAACCAGGCAGAGGGCCTTCTCGGTAGTGGCACCAGCCCTGTGGAACGCCCTCCCATCAGATGTCAAAGAGATAAACAACTACCTGACGTTTAGAAGGCATCTGAAGGCAGCCCTGTTTAGGGAAGTTTTTTAACGACTCATGTTAATAGTCATCAACAGGTTTACCACTCCTATCAGCCAATCACCCATTCCCACCACCCTTCTGAGTAATACCCCTCCCCACCCTCTGACTATACATAAGGGTCTGGTGACTTCTGTTTCAGTGTATCTGAAGAAGTGTGCATGCACACGAAAACTCATACCTATGACAAACTTAGTTGGTCTCTAAGGTGCTTCTGGGAGGAATTTTTTTATTTTTTGTCATGCTTTAATGTATTTTTAATCTCTGTTGGAAGCCACCCAGAGTGGCTGGGGAAACCCAGCCAGATGGGCGGGGTACAAATTATTATTATTATTATTATTAATATTAATAATAATAATAATAATAATAACCTGACTTTACCATTGCTTCTGCATCCAGCTGTCCCTTCTATGGATGGGATCCCAGTCTTGCTTCCAATTTAGGTCCCCAAAATGATTCCTGGATGCTCCATTTTTGGGGCCTTGGAAGTTGCAAGTTCCGCAGTGTCACGCTCATTGTTGAGGAGATGAAAAAAATCTCCCACAGCAAAGACAGTCTACATATCTCTCATGCAAGGAAAAAGCAGATGTTATGCTTCAGTTATATTTTTCTGCTGTTGAAGAACAGACTACATGGAGAATTAACATGCCCAGTCCCTTCACAAGAAGGGAATAACCATAGCCATATAAGCTTGGGCACCAGCAGCAAGTGCCAACTTTCCATGGTTCTGGTGGCATCCCTACGTCAACAAGTAGGCATTTCCTTTGTGTGATTTTAGGATAAAACATTCATTTCGAAAGCTTTTGCTTTGCTAGGGAGAGGGAGAGAGGGAGAGAAAAACCAAGGAAACCTACAAAATGAGCCATCTGAGGAACAAAGACAGGCATCACCCACTGCAATATCCTTAATGGCACTTCCATGTGCTTGTTGAGGGAAAATATGGAGCAGGAAGCAACGTAAATGAGAATTGACAGAAAAATGATTTGACATCAAGTTCAACTTAAGCTAATGGATTGTAGCATCTCATAAATCCTCACGGTGGACCTGAACTGATTTATGATTTCTTGCTAAAACTGTGAAAGCATGGGATTTCACATGGTTAGAATCAAAGGCGAGGCTTTTCTCTGATACCATTGCTTTGATCCCCATTTTCCTGCTTCCGAATTCTATGGAGATACAGATGGCATGGATGGGTCCCCCTCTGTTCAAAAGGCCAACTGCAGGGGCTGAAAGATTATGCAGACTTCAGAGCTGCATGCAGCTGGGACTGTGTGCAGTGTGCCATTCCAACCTAAATTGTGCTGCCATAATAAAATGGTGCAAATAACTTCTGAGAGCTACGTTTTCCCATTGTGCAAAGGAGAAAAATGAATCTCTCTGTAGGTAGGGCATGGCCTACTTGTTGGCGAGAGACAATGGACACTAATGGCCCATTTGGCTGACCATGTTCTAAGACATTGTGGGACATGCTTTAGAACATACTAACTTTCCAGAGTGCAGGTGAAGTCAGTTTTATATGGCAAAGTTTATGTGCAGAAATGTTTCTTTTTCTTTTCTGGATTAGAGGGTCCTGAAGGAGGCTGAAGACCAGTGCTCGCTGGTCTGCTTTGCCTACTTAAACCAGACAGGTTATTTACAGGGGTGTCAAACTCAAATTCATTGGGGGCCGCATCAGCAGTTTAGTCACCCTCAAAGGGCCGGTTGTATCTGTAGGACTATGTTCCACTCTTTATTATCATAAATTATTGTCACTGCATTCAATTATTACTGTTTTTTGTAATAATGTAAGTAATAACTAGCTCTGAAAGCAGAAACCTAGTCAGAATAATGGCAAGTAGATATTCAAATGTACAATTATTGTACAATTTATTGAAAAATGATTTTTGGTAACTGCACTGGGTGGTGGAGGCTCGCTAGGGTTTCATGCAGGACCTTTGCAGAGCTACTAGTACCTGGAGATGCTGGGGTCCTTCTGCATGCAGGACAGATGTTCTGCCAGTGAGCCACCACCCTTCACCAAAGGGACTGGCTGAGGTTGACTCATTGGAGCTGCTCTCCTGGTTCCAGGGTTTAAGGGCCGGAAGTATAAAGCATCCTATGTTTCTGAGGAGAGGGAGGGGAGGGAGGGGAGGAAGGAAGGAAGGAAGGAAGGAAGGAAGGAAGGAAGGAAGGAAGGAAGGAAGGAAGGAAGAAAAGAGGGAGTGGGAGGGAGAGAGGAAGGAAGGAAAGAGGGGAGAGAAAGAAGAGTAGGAAATAAGGAAGGGAATAAAGAAGGAAAGTAAAAGAAAGAGGGAGAGAAGACGGAAAGGGAGAAAGAAGGAAGGAAGTAGAGGGAAAGAAAGAATAAGAATGAGGGAGAGGAAGAAAGATGGGAAGGACGGAAGGAAGAAAGGAAGGAAGGAAGTAAGGAAGGAACAAAGAAAGAAAAGAGGGAGCAGGAGGGAGAGGAAGGAAAGAGGTGAGAGAAAGAAGAGTAGGAAAGAAGGAATAAAGAAAGAAAGAAAAAGAAAGAGGGAGAGAAGACAGAGATAAAGAAGGAAGGAAGGAGAGGGAAAGAAAGAATAAGAACGCGAGAGAGGAAGAAAGAAAGGGAAAGGGGGGGTCGCTGCCTTGATTCAGCGCCAGAAAAGAGTGCGAAGGGACCCAGGGGCAAAAAGCATTTCCTGTGCAGCGTGAGGCAGCGGCTGTCCGTTTTAGGAGAAGTGCGTAAAGCCTCAGAGTTGCACGTTTGTGAGGCTGAGCCGCTGCTGAGCTTATGTTCATGAGGCTGAGCCACGGCAGGAGGAGGAGGAGGAGGCAGCTTGCCGGGTCGGTGCCCGGCAGCGTCGTGCGGAGAGTCCCGAGCCTCTGGGACGCAGCAGTGCTCTGTAGCACTTTGAATCCTCCTCCTCCTCCTCCTCCACGCGGGGCTGCTGGGTGCTTTGTCTGTGCTTCAGCAGCAGCAGCCGTTTCCAGGCGCCGAGCTGTGGCAGGAGGAGGAGGATTCGAAGTGCTACAGAGCACTGCTGCGTCGCAGAGGCTCGGGACTCTCCGCGCGGCGCTGCCGGGCGCTGACCCGGCAAGCTGCCTCCTCCTTCTCCTGCTGTGGCTCGGGGTGCTCCACGCAGCGCTGCTCCGGCTGCCTTTCTACCCACCCACCCCCGGCCCCAGCTGTTTGTCGGCGCGGCACTTCAGCAGCAAGGTCCCGCTGGCTGGGGTGCTCGGCGGGCCACATGACGAGGTCTGGCGGGCCGGATTTGGCCCGCGGGCCTTGTGTTTGACACCTGTGGGTTATTACAAAGATACCTTCTGCCTCTAGTACTGACTTGAAAAATGCTCCCCATTTTGTGGAAATGAAGAAAACTATAATTCTCCCTCTTTCGTCAAGGTGAAGGGGAGAATCAAAAGAGCTGTAAATATTTTGATTGAAGGCCAACCTAGATATATCAGTTTGTGCTTTCTATCTTACAACATCCAGGGTCCCTCCAGGTGTCCTTTTAAATCATGTGTTCATTATGCTATGTGCTTAAGATACAATCCCACTTTCAGTTCCGTTTGTGTCTGCAGAAGTTTTGAGGCTTTCATACATCCTCCAGTTAATGCATATCTTGTAATTTCCTGCTTGAAATCCCACAACTTTCCATGCCACAAATGTTCTGGGATTTTATTTCATTTCATTTTGCCCTGTTTTGTTGTGCTATAGCCCTTCTGGGCAGTACTAATATAGCAGCATTGGGGAAGCATCATGGAACAACCACTAAAGCGGAATAAACCCACAGCTAACGCACTACAATGGTGTCAAGGTGACTAAAAGCAATTGAAAGAGCAATATCTCAAAGGTCTGCCGGGTTCCCATTGCTTCTGCAGTTTTACAAGGTATTGGCAACAAATTTTCACGTGTTTTTCTCTGCAAGTGTGGGAACATCCAGTTTCATGGAAGGTGAAACTCACACAGCCCTTCACATATGGGGAGAGGCAATGTAAGAATTGCATGCAGAAGATCCCATGCTTGGACCTTGCCATCCACAATTGATGGCATACAATAGGGTGCAAACAGGCCTGTGGAAAGCTGCTGTGAGTCAGAACAGAGAGTGCTGGGTGAGATGGGCCAATGGCCCGATTCAGCACAAAGTAGCTTCCTATATTCATAATTCTTCACTGTGAAATGGGTGAAAGGAGAATTGAACTCTCAGATTTACCGTGAAGCAGCCGTGGAGTCAGGTCTGCAGGCGAAAGGGGGAAAGGCGCTACAGGCCAAATGCTTCCACATAGGCAATCATTCTCTCAATTACATGCTTTCTTATTATTTTATATTTGTTTTATGATGTTAGGAGATTTCAATCAGGGCTGGGGAACCTGTGGCCCTCCAGATGCTGTTGGACTTCAGCTCCCATCATCCCTAATCCTTGGCCACGCTGGCTGGGGCTGATGGGATTTGGAGTCCAACAGCATCTTGAGGGCTATATGTTCCTCACCCCCTGGCTCTAAATTGTAAATAGATTCAACATTTGTACTGTGCAACCAGAGATTAAACAGGGTTGAACAGAAAAATGTAAAAGAAGGAGACTTTAAATGTTTTTATACAAGCTTACATGTAACTGTCATGGGTCCAGAGATCCAGATCAGGGATTGTGGTGCTTGTGATATCCATAACCTTTCTTTAACCTTCTCTCTCTCTCTCTCTCTCTCTCTCTCTCTCTCTCTCTCTCTCATTTAAAGGACAGTAGCAAGATACAGGAAGATCTCTCTGGGGTTGTACAGCTGGCTGGAGTGAATGATATTCTAGCAGAAGAACCAGATGTTACTTTGGAGCTTTGTGGCTTAGCATGGATATTTCATTTTATAAGAAGAAGCTATTTTTGTCATACCAAGCAAATGTAATGGCCCTAAACTTTGGGAGATGGAGGGGGCGGCGGGAAGGCAGCTTCAATTTCTGTTTAATTCTGTATGTCTTGGCCTGTTGCATCAGGCTTGAAATACTGGAGGATCCTCAGATTGTTCCTCTCTATTGGCTGCCTTTTATTCTTTTGATGCTTTTCAAAGGGCGCATCTGTTAAAATAGGAGCCTTGTCCTAACGCAGCAACAATGGATGTAAGGATTATGTAGACGATAGCATATTAGTTCCTGTCACTGGATGATTCGAATATCCAGGTGTTTCCCTAATCTTTCCAAGGTTAGTTTTAAGTACTATAAAGCTACTTGGGACCACACAGCTATTATCTGGATAAGCTGCTCATTTCAGGTCCAATTTATCAATGCATCCAGGGTATACATTCTATATGTGGTAGGTTGCAGGGATAACTGAACTTGGTACTTTCCCCCTTGCAGCTCACTCTTAATGATATTTCGTGCAAACGAATGCCCATGTGCATTAATTTGCATTGTACCACCTACCCAGAACCCACCCATCACATGTGAGCATGAGGTGGGAAAATGAGTCACTCAAGTTGGTTCCTGGCTTCTCCTGCTGCATGTGGACACCAAGGAAAACAAACGAGAAAGGAAGAACGAAGATTAAAGGAAGAGAGAAATATAAGAGAGGGAAAGGGGAAAGAGATCAAAGGACTTCTGATTTTCTGTCTGTCAGTTACATATTTTTTAAAAAATATTCAAAATAGGATGACACCCAGCTGTTCTACCTTGTGTTAACCAATATTTTCTTCATTCTTCAGACTCGGATATCTCAAATTCAATCATTTCCCTCAGATTTCTCTCTTAAGGATAGAACTGCCCAGCTCCTTGGGCAAAATTGTTCCCTATTATTATTCTAATAAGCCTACAGAGCCAGCCCTCCATCCAAATAAGCCCATTTAGAGGGTGTCACTCAGTGACTATCAGGGACCACCATGTTGTTTTGTTGCACCACAACATGCATCATAATGAACAGGCTTCAATATTAGTGTTAGGTCACTTCACAGTGTGCTCCTTAACTGCCTCTAGGTACAGTGGTACCTTGGGTTAAGAACTTAATTCGTTCTGGAGGTCTGTTCTTAACCTGAAACTGTTCTTAACCTGAGGTACCACTTTAGCTAATGGGGCCTCCCGCTGCCGCCATGCAATTTCTGTTCTCATCCTGAAGCATAGCTGCCAAGTCTCCCGTTTTCCCCGCGAAAACCCCTTTTTTACATACCTTTTCCCGGTGGTCCCCCGTATCACTTCGTCTCCCTTTTTTCTCCGTTATTTTCTCCTGCCGGCGGCCATTTTTTTTCTTTCCGATTTGCCCTTCTATGGGCACCAAAAATGGTCGCCGCCAGCTTCAAAAGTTGCATCTACACATGTCCGGAAGTGCATAGACGTGACTTCCGGTGTTGGCGGCGGCCATTTTGGTGCCCATAGAAGGGCAAAGCGACACCGGAAGTTACATCGACGCAACTTCCGGTGTCAAATGGCTGCCGGTCCCGGATTCTGCAGTCCGGAACTTGGAAGGTAAGTCCTGAAGTAAAGTTCTTAATCCGAGGTACTACTTCCAGGTTAGCAGAGTCTGTAACCTGAAGCATTTGTAACCCAAGGTACCACTGCATTAGCAAAAGAGAGAAGGGGACAAATGAGAACAGGCGTACACAGTCAAGCAGGGTGGGCTCCAGGTTTTGGGGGTCCCTTGTGCAAGATCTCCTCATAGGGGTCCCCTCCACTAGCAGGCTCATCTCCTCCTCTACCTCAAGTCCTTCTCAGAGGAAAAGGCAGGGCAGAAATAAATATAATGATAAAAGCTTGCCCTCTCTCATCTTGGACCTTATCTACACAAACACTCAGAAAGGGAACAGGAACATAGCTGCCAAGTCTCCCGTTTCCCCCGGGAAAACCCCGTGTTTAAAGCCGTTTCCCGCTGTCATCCCGAATGGTGAAATATCCCGTAATTCCCCCGGATTTCTTCTGGTGCCGCTCTGCCCATGTCTGGGCACCAGAAATCGGGCAGCGCCGGCACCGGAAGTTGCTTCTACGCATGTCTGGACATGCGTAGAAGCGACTTCTGGTGCCGGCGCTTTCGATCCCATATTTTTCTACCTGGGACTTGGCAGCTATGAACAGGAACCATGCTGCTCCATCTCCTCGCTCCTGTCTCTGCTTACATGCTCAGAGAGGACCGATGAACAGGCAGCAACCGCAGCAAGGAGCAGCAGGGCCAGGAAGTCCTACGGGTTGGCAGAAGGCCCTTTGGTATGACCTCAGCAGGCACACAAGGATCCTCTGCAGCCAAGACTTGTGGGTAGGGACCAATGGCAGGGAGAAGCATGGCAGGTCAAATAAATGAGACGAGTATCACAATACACGCAGCCAGTCTACAGCTGGCTGGGCTCACTAAACCGTTGTCTTGTATTTCCCTCATGTGCTCATGATGAGTGACCTTGATATGGCGTTCTTATAGAAGATAATTTTAACGGTTCTGTTTATTGCTGCTGATAAATGAAAGGACATGTCCCTCAGGCAACTTGTTTAATCTTCTGGGTTAATTGAAACATCTGTTTAAAAATGTGTTTCTGGACTCTTTATTGTAAGGATCCCCATTTCTAAAGAGTTTAAGGCTCTCTAAGGTTCAGATTATTGGGTTATGGAATAAATCCCCAGTGCAAAGCAGACTTTTCCACTGACTCCTGACATGGTTCCTCATATTTATATCTGACATTTCATGCAAGCAGCCACCCCCTAATTATATTTGGACAGCATCTAGCTGAACAAGTCCCAGAGTTTGCAGTCTTATAGGCACTACCACAGTATAAATGCTGACCATCCTCGTCACACAACTTTCCAGATTGTGCAACTTCCAACATAGGAAGGAGGATAACCCTTGATCCTGCACGCTATCATTTTCTTTTCAGGGGCTTTAGGAATAAGAACACCAGCAATTATCTTAGCAGCAAATACTATTAGTGGAAATGAAACCATGCAATGCTTGGCTAAATCCAGCCGCAGAGTTTGACTTGCTGACCTTCTGCTGCATCCAAATCTTGCGGGTGATTTAAGTTAAGCCGCTTACACAAGCAGCTTCTTCCTATGGTTACAATTCTCTCTATTTCCAGTGCATCGTATGTGTCCGCTATAGCCCTGCCTGTTGCAAATATTAAGAGAAATGAATGGTTGCTCCTTCAGCCACCGCGGGTAACTAAAGATTGGGGAGAAATTAGATTCAGTACCTCGGGTTAAGAACTTTACTTCAGGATGAGAACAGAAATCATGCGGTGGTAGCAGCGGGAGGCCCCATTAGCTAAAGTGGTACCTCAGGTTAAGAACAATTTCAAGTTAAGGACAGACCTCCGGAACGAATTAAGTTCTTAACCAGAGGTACCACGGTACGTGATAACTGGGTGGAATCCATGTCATTCTGCAGCATTGTGGACTCAGAATTACAGTGGTGCCTCGATTTACGAATTTAATGTGTTCCGAAGGCACCTTCGTAGGTCGAAAAATTTGTACGTCAAAAAGCGCCATTGGAAACGTGATTTCCAATAGGAATGCATTGGAAATGGAAAAATTTGTAAGTCGAAGCAACCCCATCTAAAAATTCGTAAGTCAAACTGCCGCGGTTTCCGTTTGGATGTTGAGAAATTTGTAAGCGTGCGGCCATTTGCCCCACTCGTAAGTTGAAAAATTCGGTTGTTGAGTTGTTCGTAAGTCGAGGTACCACTGTACTGCAACTCAGATTACGTTAGGTACCAGTTTTGCTGATTTCAATGGAACTTGAATTAGGGTTGCCATATTGCAAAAAGTGAAAATCCAGACACAAAAGTTGTTGAGCTACACTACAAAATCTACACACAGTTTACCGGCAGTATACCAGCTATGTCTGGGAAATTCAGGACGTATGGCAACCCTAACTTGAATGCTTGTTTTACTTTTCCGGACCTGTTGAAATCAATGAGGCTCAGCACATCTAGCTTGGTCCGCAAGGCTACTATACAGTTTCAAATCTTTTCCTCGTTGGGTAAAGATACTTAACTAATGAACTATCCAAGACCAATGACTCATTGACTAAATGAAAGGAAAGCACAGGTGGGTCTTGAAGCGGCACTATATGAAAATGGAGGGATGTGGAAGAAAATCAAACAGAAAGAGGGGAAAACCAGCACTTCAAAGTAGGGTGGGGAGGACGAGCATTCCAAAGGCTTTGCAGGGAGTGCTTCCCCCTTTCGTGAATGAGAAGCACAGCAGTGAACATGAAGGTACATTAAACACTTGAAGAGGAAACAGATGGATTTGCCTCGCCACAACCAGACTGCCTTTATATTTTTTCAAAGTATGAATGTCAAAAGGAACTGCCAGGAACATTTGCGTTGGGTTATACATTTATGTGCACAACCTCACCTCCCCACACACCCACACCAGGATTCAAATAAAAACATTGAAATCATGCTCAAATTATGTAGGTAGTATAGCAACACACAAGAGTCTTTGGGGCTGATCTGCTTAGGGGTTGGTACACTTAATCTTTTAGAAGATGCTGATTTCTTTTTTTAATCCAATGTGGGCAGCACACCATGTGTTTTCCTGAGAAATACATTATGATCCGTGTTCTTTTCATTTCTGCAGTGCCTACTTACTCTCAATTATCTGTACATTTTTCTCCTTCATTTTTCCTGGGATAAAACCTACTAGTCTACATGTTGGGAGCATTAATTGGCTGGTGAGCTCTGAACAGTTTCCATAGTTACAAGACCCACTGTGTCTTGATTGACAACCTAGGTGGATGAAATCATGGTTTATGTTTCCATATTTATCTGACGCCAGGAAGAAGCAGTAGATGGCCAACACCTCACCATCATGCATTGTTTACATTTATTTATTGCCTTTAGAGTGTGCACGTTTTGTAAAAAGAGCTCAAGGTAATAAATTAAAGTTGCACACACACCCCTCCAATTTATCCTTGAAATAATTCTATGCAGTTGGTGAGACTGGGAGATAATGACTGGCCCAAGGCCACCCAATGAGGGGATTTGAACCTGCATTTCCACAGTCCTAGGCCAACACTCTGACCACTATACTATACTGGAATAGCTTCTAAAAGTATCAGATGACTGGGACTCACAACAAATGTGTTCCTGTCCAGTGTTCTGGCCAGCAAGCCTGTTATGCCTTCTTTCAGTATATTCCATTCCATTCTCCCTCCTGCTTCTATCTTTCCATTTCTCTCCTCCCCCACCCACCCACCTTCACCCAACACCCAAGGAACATAATTGGCTCTTACTGGGCTATTTGGGAGCCTATTGTGCTCCATGATGTTCCCTCCTCTCCCCCTTCCCCCGTATTTTTCTATTTTGGCAAATCCTGCAGAAATGTTCTACTTCTGCAAAAGCACAGTGCAGCTTCTGTTTCTAACTTTCATAAATACTTCTCTTGAGAGTGCATGACCTCCAGCAACCCACGCAGGATTTTGGAGGGGCTATATCTGATTGTTGTTTTCCTTATTGTTGATCTGATTTCAATGCTTGTCACTTCTTTCCAATCACGTAACAATCACCCATGAGAGATCTGTAAATGTTTGTCTCCTTTGCTATTCTTTATTGTACTGCAATTTGCATTTTTTTTTAAAAAAAAACCATCTGCAAATCTTGAGGTTCTTTCAAAGCCCATCTGCATCTCAGTAGCCTTGTTTTAACTGCACCAGAGTTCATTATTAGTTTAGCATCATCACATAAGGTGCACACATTGTTTGCTCGCCTCCAGCAAAGGACATTCTTACATTCTTGTTTTGTGATACAGGCACCTAGTTGTTCTCAATTTTGTATTCCAAGTATTTTAGATTTCTAAAAGTGATTCTCCCACAACTATATCATGACTAATGGAGGAGTTGATGACACATTAAAATTTGTGAAAATCTCCATTAAAGAAAACCATGCTAATCTTGACCCCCAAAACATTCTCTTGCACAAGCCTCTTTGAAATGAAGAGGAATTGTGCAAGATCATTTTTATTCTAGGACCAAGAAACGGCTCTGATGTGCAGAGGAAGAAATAGACCAGCTGGCTCCACAGTTCAAACTCAAGCCAGATGCTAAGGATAAACAGAAAGGAAAGAGAAAAGCAGATATCGTGTCCTCAAATGAGCTACACCAATTTTTCCTTTGGTGTTTTTCAACTAGCTTCCATTTAATTTCAGTGGAGAAACTCCCTAATGCATAATGCCCATTAGCTAGGAGGAGGAATGGGGGGGGGGAACTGATTCAATTCAACTGAACAGCAAACTTACCTAATTTGCACCTTCTGAAACAATGTGGGAACCAAAACAAGGCATCCTCCGAAATCCACCTCTCTTTGAATTTTGCAGTGCAGTTCTGAGTGCATAAAAAAATTCATACATTAGTGAAAACAGCATGAAAATGTTTATATTAAGGGAAACTGAATATAAACGTGTATATTAAGAAGACATTTAGGCTAAAATGCTGACAAATTTTCATCAGAACTTTAAAAAAATGGCAAACTGATGTGGAAATGTGGAGAAGTTTGAGGAAAATGAGAAATTGGGAGAAACTGAAATTGACAGATCTGCCCATCCTTAGATGGAAGTTAGTCATATCAACAGGGCATAGAGTTGATTTTTATGCTTTGTGTCATATTTGTAGGCTGCTTTTTTCCAACCACAAGGCTAAGCTCAGAGTGCCTTACTGCAATAACAAGGCAATAAAAATACACAAATTTCCACCAATATAATCATATCATAAAACACAGTTGGTGGTGTAAGGGAAAGGCAAGGCATTCCTGATTGGTTAGTATCAACCGCATGACCAGCTGAGGGCACATAGACTCAGATAGACTTGCATAGTATCATCACTCTCACTGCCAGGTTCCTGGTAGGATAGGATTACCAGGGATGGGGCAAGACACTGCAACAGCAGCATCAACCTTGCAAAATAATGGCTATGGCCCAAATGGTAAAAACCAAGTGTTTGTCCCCTTTGGAAGGCACAGCATTCACCCCCCAAAGTTTCTGCCGCTGAATATTTGGTGCAGCTGTAACTGAGCCCATGATTTTTTGTTGCTACAGCATCTCACAGGATCTGCTTATTTTGCGAAGTGTGGAGTTTATGACAACATTTACCAGAGATTAGGTATTTAGCTACCCCTTTTTAAACCAGCAGGGGTATTGAAATGAAACATATGTGTGTTAGAAATAGACTGGATCCATATCTCTTTCTCGGTTGATTAATTAATCAGGAATGAAAACTGTTGCTTTAAACCAACAACCTAGAGACTCATAACCGCCACCCTGCCATTCCTCCTAAAAAGCTGCATCTCAGCTTTGCCCCATTTTAATTATTGGCACAAGGAAAGATGAACTGCTGGATAATTAATTAATCACACCTGCGTTCATGAGAAGAAATAAATGTTTGGCATGAGTCACTCACAAACAGAGCTCAAAACAAGTGGGTGAAGTGACTTGTTGGATCTAGTTGAGGACCCAGGAAGTTACTTCTGCTGTTCAGCTTTTGATCATACAGTCCATTGAAGTAAATAAACATGAGGTAATGTATTTGCCATCAGGCTGGCAAAGCACTGGATCAAAATTGCATTGTAATCACATAGTCAAGGGCAGGCTCTTTCTTGGAATATCCATCATCCAAGAGAATCACATATTTCCAGTCACCCTTACTCTATGTTGACTACAAAGGTACGATCTGCAAAGGTCCACCCCAATATGCATAATTACTGGACATGAATGAAGAGAAAGTCCATGGCATTATTTCATGAAACAACAAGGGCCGAGCAGCCAGATTATTACCACGTGTCCTCATTCACACATGATGGCAGTGACATGCGTACAGGAGAACCACATGCTCAGGTCTTTTAGCTGCAAGTAATGGCATGCCAAGTAGCAAGTGACACGGATATGAGGTGGGATTAGCAATAAAGCAAGAGGCGAGAGCTTAGAATAAAGGAAAATGCAGTCATACCTCGGGTTAAGTACACTTTAGGTTGAGTACTTTCAAGTTAAGGACTCCGTGGACCCGTCTGGAATGGATCAATCCACTTTCCATTACTTTCAATGGGAAAGTTCGCTTCAGGTTAAGTACGGATTTCCAGAACCAATTAAGTACTTAACCTGAGGTACCACTGTATATTGATTATTGCCTTCTGGATCAATGGTCTGGATCAATGGTCTCATTAGACAGTAAAATTTGTGTTAAATAGCTGTTTTAGGGGGTGTTTTTCATCTTCTGGACCGGATTAATCCACTTTCCATTACTTTCAATGGGAAAATTTGCTTCAGGTTAAGTACACTTCAGGTTAAGTACGGACTTCCGGAACCAATTAAGTACTTAACCTGAGGTATCACTGTATATAACAAAACAGAAAGGGCAATGAATTACAAAGACAACATTCTGTATTGAACAAGAAATTATTGGTTAAATCTAAGGGTAGGAGAGAAAGGAGGACCCAGGTGCCAAACATGGAGAAGGCAAGTGTGGCGAAAAGTAGACAGACCTGTGAAGATCCTAAGAGGGATAGGAAGGAAATAACTAGAAGCTATACAGTATGGCTAATTCGCTTGGAAACGAGAGACATGAAAAGGAAAGAGGAGATTAAAGCACAGTTATTCCCTCTTTCAAGTTGAGAGTGAACAAGGGTTCATTTTCCAAGGAATGCTGTTGACCACAAGGTTATTTCAGGCACCAGGTTGCTGAGGTTGCTTAGGTTATCTCTTGGTGAATCAACAAAAGGATCCTGAGGTAAGTGGAGCCCTTTTGGTGAGCAGAGTAAAAATACAGGCACCGCTAGGCTCCGTGTGCCTCTCGATCCCTGACCTTTAAAATGCCTCCCCAACTTTGCCTCCTACAAACTTCGTGGCAAAGTTGGATGGGGCATCTTGGCTTAGCATTACCTAAGTTATCACTAGACCCAAAGAGTCGATGCTAAATGCATGCACACACACACAAAATAATTTCTTCCGCTTCCAAAAGCCAGGGAGGGACAAGAGAAGCAGGGGATTGCAAGGATGTGGGACTTGGAGGTGGAGGAAGGATTTCATCCCGCCTTGTTCTTTGTCCTCAGAATTTCCAGGGCAACCCCAGAGTCCTTTGCAGCATTTTAATGGCTTTCCACTTGGCCAGCGCTTCACTGGCTCTCTATGGGCAGGCCACAAAGTTCCCTGCACTATATTTAATCATTTTATGGCCAGAAGCTGTTGACACTGGCCATGTTCGCAAGTCATGCTCAGCCAAACTACGGCTCAGTGTGAATGGGTGGATGTACTGGCTCCCAAGATGGAGACTGCAGCTATTCTCCAGACTTTTTAGGTTAGTGACAGATAAGCCCAAGGTTTAGCTTCGCTTGCTGTCCCAACCTGGGATCTTGGTTAAGGTCCTTCCTCCTTAAGCACAATCTATACCCATCCTTTGGTTACAGGTAGTTGTTAAGGAGGCAAGCCTGGGATCGGACATAACACCAAGCCAAAACTTAGTTGCAGTCTCGCACTAATCTAAAAAGCCAGGGAGGAACTATGTGAGTGCAAACTTCTCTATGGCAACAAGCACATTTTTATGCAGTCATGGTAAACCATACTATAGTAAGTTTACTGTGATGTACAAACTAGGCCACTGTATGGTTTAGCGTCTGGTCCAGGACTCAGACTTCCCACTATCAGAAGAAGAGTTCCAGGAGTGCCAGCTTGGCCCCACAACCATGGGTGCCCGGGGCTCTGGGTGCCATGCAGCGTGCATGGCCCTGGTGCTGAAATTTGTGGGTGCCTGGGCACTTCATGGGGAATTTTGTAGGTGCTCAGGCACCCAGGGCCCCAGGGAGCTGGCACCTATGAAGAGTTCATTGGCACAAAGGATAGGGAAGACTCAGTTCATGAGAGACCTCCCGGATGAACTGGTCCACCAAAATTTCTCATAAAAAGAGCAAGATTAGTGATGCTCGCAAGCTCTGTGCCGGAGGCAGTATTGGCTCCAGAATATTGCTGGAGAAACACTCTGCTGTTGTTGGTCTACCTTAAAGGTAAAGGTAAAGGGGCCCCTGACCATCAGGTCCAGTCGTGTCCAGCTCATCTCGCTCAATAGGCCGAGGGAGCCGGCGTTTGTCCGCAGACAGCTTCCGGGTCATGTGGCCAGCATGACAAAGCTGCTTCTGGCAAACCAGAGCAGCACACGGAAATGCCGTTTACCTTCCCGCCGGAGCGGTCCCTATTTATCTACTTGCACTTTGATGTGCTTTCGAACTGCTAGGTGGGCAGGAGCTGGGACCAAGCAACGGGAGCTCACCCCATTGCAGGGATTCGAACCGCTGACCTTCTGATCAGCAAGCCCTAGACTCTGTGGTTTAACCCTTACACCTTTACAAATTGACCACATATAACCAACCTGACAGCAACTGCGGTCCTTCTCACTCCTCAGTCTATCCTGGACAGTTACTGTGCCAGGCCAATTCTCCTTGCAGGCTTCAGGCTGGACAGAACAGCAAAAGATAAATGGAGCAAATGTTGTATGTACCAGATGTAATGCAATAACTAACAACAACAACAATTCTTGTAGCACCTGGTTAAGTGGAATCTAATATATGAAAGTTTATGTCATAATGATTGTGTTAAGACTTTAAGTTGCTGCAGAGCAGGGGTTGTCAACCTAAGGCCCATGGGCCATAAGCAGCCCATAGGGGTAGTTTAACCAGCCCATGAGCCACCCCTAAACTGAGCCGCCCGCTTGGTGAGTCCCTGCGCACTGTGCTAAACTGCCGCAGTGCAGCACGGGGACTCGCTTTCGCGGTGCCGGAAATCACATCTGCGCAGACACAGACACTGGAAATTGTGGGAGCATGCGCGATCTGGCCCACAGAGGTATTTCCGCTGGAGTGAACTGGCCCAGGCAAGGTAAACCTTGCCGACCCCTACTGCAGAATAACAGAACCTCAGCCTCTGGAAATTGTGCTAAATTGTGTTTTACAGTCCAACCTTTCTGGAGAGCCGATGCCATTGCTAATTTACTTTCAGGCATATTTGCTCATCCATGTTGCTGCTGTATAGCAAACTGATAAACTGGGTGGAGGCAATTGCTCAATATTTGTACAGGGCAATCACCTGCACCCAGGTGTTACCCAAACATGATATTTCTGTACCTTGGCCAAAAGTATTTAGTGAGATAGCAGGGCACAAAATCAGCTCCAGGGTACCTTTGAATGGAGCTGAGTTGGCTGTATGATGGTACCTCCTTGGGATTCGCTTGTTAAAGAAAAATAATTCTGTGCCTTCGGGGAGACCGTAATGGTGAAAAACAGATGATACCATAGGAAATCAAATAGAAGCAACCAACTAAGGCTGCCATCTAATAACAGCTTTGGGGGAAACAAGGTTGTGCTCACATCCCCAATCCAAAAAGCTGCAAGTCAAAGCCCAAACTGTCAGTGATTCTGAGCATAGGTTATGTAACCCCTTTGGAGAACATTATGTAATTTCAGGTGTTTATCACTCCGTTGGATTCAGCCCAGGTGCCTTCAGCAGAGGCTCAGACTTGCATTAAGAATGCTCCACTCATTGTGGGACTAAACATTTTGTCTTCATCTGCTCGGCATTTGTTCAGTGTTGACACTAAAGAGCAATTCCTCCCTACAAAGGTTCTAAGCGAATTGGCAGCTGCATTTAATAATAAATAAGTCATAACAAGATGGGGGGGGGAATGGAAGACCAGTTGCGGATTTGCTGTGTATTGGGCCTGCCAAAGACATCTTGCTGCCTGAAGCAATAACAGGGAATGGCAGACAGAGACAAGTCAAGGTGCAGAGCACTGTAGCGAAGTGTGTGAGACTTGTATGCGTACCCCTGCCACCATCCACACTTTCAGCATTTGTGTGTTTAGGCAAATGCTGAAGGCTATCGATGGTTACTAGCCACAAAGGCTGTGCTCTGCCCCCATGGCCAGAGGCAGTAATGCTTCTGAATACCGGTTGGTGGAAGTCACAAAAAGGAAAGGACGGTTTGTGTTCACGTCTTGCTTGAGGGTTTCCTGCAGTTGGCCATTGTGAGAACAGGATGTTGGACTAAGTACCCACTGGCCTGATCCATGAGAGCTCTTCTTATGTTCTTACATGTCTTCTCTCACAGTCATATTCTTCTCACAGGGTTGCTATGAGAATAAAATCTGTGTTGGTAGCAAGTAAAAATATGTATATAAAGGAGAATTCCCTGAGTGCCACAATCATCCAGGTTTGGGGCAAGTGCTCTTTGGTGAGAGAAACCCAGCAGAGATTTAAAATCACAAAACATGGAACAAAGTACAGTGTTGAAATATAGGCTGTTAGGCCTTTAAAATATGCCCTTGTGAGTTCTAAAGTTCCCCTGTAGCATAGAAAAACTCCACACGTTTGGGAAGTTAAAAAATGGTTTACTCGTGTGCTTTTCCATACATCAGTCAGAAAACACAGGCCGTAAAACTTGGCTTAGTTACAGTTAGGTGACAGTTCCTAAATTGCTGGTGTAGGAACTCAAGGGAGGCTTGTTAGAGCCATGTGGTCTGAGCTTGGAGCAACCAAGAACCTCTTCTCTTATTGAGCTTCTCTGGTAGACTGAAAGTGAACAAAGGCCTTGATTACCTTCCTCCCAAGATGAAGGAGAGCGACTTAGCTAAGCCTGGCAGGACAGCTGACTCTGTGGCATTGACCCCTTCATGTATTAATTAGACTTGAGCATGTTGGTTATATGCGGCTGATTACCCCACAATGTGGAGGGGAAACAATATACTTGAGCTCTGTGGAGGAAGGGTGAAATAAAGATGAAATTGGTGCTGTTCTAATATTACTACCACTAAATTATTGTTACAGTTTTTGTTGTTGTTGTTGTTGAAATATCCAGTGGAGGAACTTGTGTATTTCCCCTTTCTGTCTTTACACAAGAGGTGGCAAATAGAGGCAATGTGATTCACGTGGGCTTTCCCTGTCACCACTTCTGTATAACATGTGAGGCCTGCTGAGCTTGAGGTGAGGAGCAAACCCCTTCAAAAGTGGATGGAGCCAAACTGAGAAGAGCCAGCTGGGGAAACTGAAAAGGGTTGGAGTCCAAGGTTGGGATGAAAGAGAGACAGAAATAGAGAGGGAGGATGGGCAACAGCAATGGTGCTGAAAGCCAGCAAGAACATTTTGTGGCCACCTCCTCCTTGGGAATTTTGCTAAAGCAGTGGAGAGTGGTGAAACTGCCAGGATAAGATTACTGTGAAAGCCAGTCCAGAAAGCTGACTGTTGATTGGTGGCGATGCTGAGGAACTGAAATGGAGCAGCAGAATCAATGGCTGGTGCTATGCCAGAGTAGAGGCTGGGATGAAGTCTGACCAGTGGCGCCATATCGCCTGCTGCGGCAGAGATTGTGCCAACACAGAGTGACCCTTCAGTCCTGGCTCTGTGTGTTTCTGAGGCAGCGTGTTGGTTCAGGTCATTAGGAAACCGACAAGACTTCCTTAGTTACTGGTTTTGTAAGAGAACAACGAATCCTTCTAGGTCCAGTCCTGCCACTGAGGCAAATTTTCCACCACCAGGTGCTTTGACTGAGGACTATAGGATTAGAACGCTGGGCAAATAGAGCTTTCCTCAGTGGCTCGAACGTGGCAACAATTTCTAATAGTTTGTTTAGAGTGCAGAGCCGAGCCAGACTAGTATAACCAGAGAATAGAGCTATATCCACAAGATTGCTTCTTTGTGTCCATGCTGCAGCAAACCCCGTTTGAAAAATATGTGTTATTTCCCACTACCACGTATCCTCTTGAGGAATGAAAAGTACAGGAAGTTATGCTTGGGTTTTAAGGTGGATCTTTGTTAATTATGAATAAAGTAGAAATGCTGAGCTTGCAAAAGGAATGTGAATGGTTTGCTATCTGTCTCTTTCTGCCTAGTTTAGCCCTTGCATACCGCAGGTTAGATGAAGATGTTTCAATAAGAACACACGGAGTGGGCCATATCCAGTGCCATAGCTACGCTAGTGCAACCGAGATTCCTCTTCCTCCCTTGCCTCCTCCAGCCCTTTGCATGCCCTCAAAGGCTGCTCCAGAGGGTTAGGGGACCCTTCAGATTAGATTTTGGAGGTGTGTGAGGAGAGGGGAAGACCCGTTGCACCAACAGAACCTGTCTGGCACAGCATTGGATACAACCCAGTGTTCTGGGGAGGGGGGGCATTATGTGAAGGTTCAACTTTGTTTTGTTTCTCTTCGTGGCCGTTTTTGCCATCTTCTGCTGTAAGAGCACCATTGGTGCCATTTTCTCCAAGATCCCATTCCTTGAAATAGTAATATGATTTATCCTAGCCAGTCAGAGAACACATGAATGTGCTCACAATGTGATGCTCTGTTGTGAATAAGATCTGGCTGCAAGGAAGATCAGCTTGTCTGAGAGCGCACAGCCAATTGAGAGAGGGGGCAATGCTTTTCGTATCGGCATTGCCCTCACTCTGAAGAGACAGTCCCAAGATGTGGTTTGAAGGTAGACAAGGCTGCCGCCTTGCTGAAGCTAAGCAGATCTGGGTTGAGTCAATTACTGGATGGGTGACCTCTTGGGCTTCATGATGAAAGCAAGGCCAGAATAGAAAAGTACCGTAAGTTAAATAACAAACAAACCAACAAACCAGTTCCATATTATCTACATTGACTGGTAGCATTTTTCCCTGGACATACCTGGGATTGAAGTGGGCTCTTTGCACCACTGAACTCTGCACCCTTAACCTTCCAAGGATCCTCAAGTTTTTTTGTTTTTTTGTTTGTTTACTCACTCAATTTGTACTTCACTTTTTTAGTCTGGGCCAAACCCACAAGGTGGCTTACAATAAAAGCAACATGCAATTTTAAAAAATCACAATAGAAATACTAAAACAACTTTAAATTGCTGGGTTCCCCAGAAAGCCACTGCAGTAATCAGCTTGCAAACATTATACTTACTGAATGGAGGGCATAACTGTCTAGTTTTCCCTTTTCTCGTGAGGAATCCTATTCGGCATAAGGGAATTTCCCTTTAAAAAGGGAGAATTTGACAGCTATGATGGAGGGCTTTCTCTTTTGTATTGACTCATAAAACACAAAAGTTGGGGAAGATGACTTCAGCCCTAGATACTTCAGTGTTCAGGTAAAAAATTGTCATCTTTCTTTTTAAAGCATCTTAAATTGCACAGATCTGGCAGCTGAATGAATCATTCCTTTATCTCTTTTGATTTGGAGATTGGCAAGATAATGTATTTCATATGTGGGTTCTTGCTGTTGGTGCTTTTAATCCAGAAAGTATTCCCGGCAATTTGAAACCCGAGTATTTTTCTGATGCTAGACCCATTGAAACAAATGGTACTGTGCTTTATTACCATTTTATTCTTGGGGGAAGCTTTGCAGATGGAAAGCAAGTAATTGAACACATTTGCCATCTGCAGAAGCTGATGAATTTTGCAGGCCAACTTGCTGTCAATTTTCTTTGATGTGCAAAGCAACTCATTCACCACCCAGGGCAAACTAGGTAAGATAACTCACCAGCCATATGTTAATAATTAATTAATTAATTAATAAAACTAACTATATTAATGCAGTGCAGTCTTGTATGTCTAATCACCAGTCAGCCGCTCTGAGTTTAATGGGGCTTACTCCCAGGTAAGTGTGTATAGCGTTGCAGCTGTAATTTCTTATACCTCAACGATTCATAATTTAGAGGTGTTGTCTCATCTTGGGTACAAGTTAAATTTGGTTGTACTTAGTTTGGGTATTTATCACAAGAAAACTCACTCTCTTGTCCAGCTTCCCAGCCTGGAGATGGATACATAAACATATGTCTTGCGAATGGAATAGGAGGTATAATACCTCTTAGCCTTTAAGTAAACCTTAGTGCTTACATTGCTGAATTCTTGGAAGCATTCAGTAAAGAGAGCAAGCCCCTGTTTTGACTTGGTCTCGTTAAATGTTAAACCTTGATGAAAATGTTACAAGAGAATGTGATAACAAATACACTGTTGCATACTGGATAGCGCCATTGGTTGGAGCATGGTGCTGATAATGCCAAGATCACAGGTTCAATCCCCATATGGGACAGCTGCATATTCTTGCATTGCAAGGGGTTTCGACTAGATGGTCATCAGGGGTCCCTTCCAACTCTGCAATTCTATGATTCTAAAGGGGCATTCAACTTGGTGCCCTCCTGATGTCTTGGACCACAACTTCCATTATCCACTATACCTGAAGGAGCGTCTCCACCCCCATCATTCTGCCGGACACTGAGGTCCAGCGCCGAGGGCCTTCTGGTGGTTCCCTCGCTGCGAGAAGCCAAGTTACAGGGAACCAGGCAGAGGGCCTTCTTGGTAGTGGCACCCGCCCTGTGGAACGCCCTCCCACCAGATGTCAAAGAGAAAAACAACTACCAGACTTTTAGAGGACATCTGAAGGTGGCCCTGTTTAGGGAAGCTTTTAATGTTTAATAGATTGTATTTTAATACTTCTGTTGGAAGCCGCTCAGAGTGGCTGGGGAAACCCAGCCAGATGGGTGGGGTATAAATACAGTGGAACCTCGGTTTATGAACACCTCGGTTTACGAATTTTCGGTTTACGAACGCCACAGACCCATCTGGAACGGATTAATTCACTTTCCACTACTTTCAATGGGAAAGTTCGCTTCAGTTTATGAACGCTTCAGTTTATGAACAGACTTCCGGAACCAATTACACCCATGCTTCAGGTTAAGTACGCTTCAGGTTGAGTATTCCGCGGACCCATCTGGAACGGATTAATCCACTTTCCATTACTTTCAATGGGAAAAGATTTCCGGAACCAATTGTGTTCATAAACCGAGGTACCACTATAATAAATTATTAATATTAATATTATTGTCCTTCTTTTTCTTTTTTTGAAAAGTTTTATTGAAAATTTTCACGATACAATAAAAAGAACGAACTAATCTACAAAGAATAATAACAAGAGAGAAACTAGAATAAAAGAAAAAAGAGATGACAGGGAGAGAGGATGTGAAACTGCAAAATCCTCTCTCCCTGTCATCTCTTATCTTTTATCCCTTGCGATTGACCGTGCTGTTTGGAGCTGATGCGCACCACATTGGCTGCCACCCTGTTCTAAAGGATGATAATGCAGCATTTAAACTTGCCACTTGTCAGGCATCAGAGGATCCAACCCCCCCCCCCCCCATGGTCAATTGGCAGGAATGGATAAGACAAGGAAAGTTCTTACCAATGTTGTTTATTCAATATTCACAGAGAGGGGCTTAGAAATGCAGCCTCTTGGATTAATCGTGTTGCTCTGAGTAAATCTCCCCTCCCCTTGTCTCCCACTTCTTCATTCGTCATCCCTTCTATGGGTGGCGCTGAGGGCCCTTTGCTTCTGAACACTTTGCTCTCCTACTTTTAAGGCTTGTTGGGTTCTGGGAGAAGAGAGGTCTGGAATGCTTTCTAGTGATAATGTGTCAGCCAGCTGTTCTAGCTCTGCCTCTTCCTCCTCTCCCATTATTTCCCAACTTCTCCCCTCATCTCCCTCAAACCCCTGTTGTAATTCTGAACTGCCTTCTTCTTCTCTGGAAGGGTCAGGCTGGAGAGGCAGTCTCCACCATTCCTCCTCTGCCCAGTCCCTGACACCACCAGAGCAATTGTCCCCCTCACCATTTCCTTGTGTTCTTGAGTTCTGCAAGTACAGAAGTAGCCACTGTGATGCCCTCTAGAGCCGTTTGGAGTTGTAGTCCACAACACCTGGAGGACACAAGGTTGACTACCCCTGTCCTAGTTTATGCCGCCTGCTCAAAGTGCAAAGCTTCCAGTTAAGAGGAGGTTCTGGGTGTGCTGCACAGCTTTAGGATGGAATATCATCTGTTCTTTATGATGATGATGATGATGGTTGTTGTTGTTTAGTCGTTTAGTCGTGTCCGACTCTTCATGGACCAGAGCACGCCAGGCACTCCTGTCTTCCACTGCCTCCTGCAGTTTGGTCAAACTCATGTTGGTAGCTTCGAGAACACTGTCCAACCATCTTGTCCTCTGTTGTCCCCTTCTCCTTGTGCCCTCAATCTTTCCCAACATCAGGGTCTTTTCCATGGAGTCTTCTCTTCTCATGAGGTGGCCAAAGTATTGGAGCCTCAGTTTCAGGATCTGTCCTTCCAGTGAGCACTCAGGGCTGATTTCCTTCAGAATGGATAGGTTTGATCTTCTTGCAGTCCATGGGACTCTCAAGAGTCTCCTCCAGCACCATAATTCAAAAGCATCAATTCTTCGGCGATCAGCCTTCTTGATGGTCCAGCTCTCACTTCCATTCATCATTAATGGGGGAAACTATAGCTTTAGCTATACAGACCTTTGTCAGCAAGGACTGTGGATTTTGGTTGTATTTCATCTTTAATTTTAGTTTTACCACTCAGAGAGCTTTTCTGATCGAGAAGTTTAAGAATCTTCTCAATAAAAAATAATAAATTTGGTTCCCAAAGATCAGACCAGTGGCACCCTCCAGACATTGTCAGACTCTAACTCCCATCAACCCCAGCCAATATGGCCAATGGCCATAGCATGATGGGAGTAGTAGGGCACCTACCCCTTTATCAGACACTAGGGTGGAGTGTGGAAAAGGCAAAATCCATGCTAGGAATAATTAGGAAAGGAATTGAAAATAAAGCTTCCAATACCATCAGGTGGTTATACAGATCTAGGGTGCCAAGCTCATTTGGAATACTGTTGCCTCAACTCAAAGAGGGCATTGTAGAGTTGGAAAATCAACAAGGGGATGGAGTATCTTCCCTAGGTTGATGGTTTGGGGACTTTTTAGTTTAGAGAGAAGGTAAAGAACGACATGCTAGAAGTTTATAAAGTTATTCATGGAGCAATTAAATTGGATTGCAAGCTGGATGTTATCAGCCACCCGCGCATTTCAAAACACTTTTTCCCCAGCAGTGTTTGGTCAACCATAGACGTCCATGATAGAATCATAGAACTGTAGAGTTGGAAGGGACCATGGGGGACATCTAGTCCAACCCCCTGCAGTGCAGGAATCTTTTGCCCAATGCGGGGCTCAAACCCATGACCTTGAGATTCATGCTCAACCAACTGAGCTATCCCACAATGGCTTTGGGGTTAAATGCTCCCTCTGCAATCTCTCGCTCATTAGGGCATATCTACGGTGAGGGTTTTTTTTTTTTAGCTTGACTAATGGACCCAGTAGTGTCAAGGCCTGCATGTCCATCATAATAATTTATTTATTTGCATTTCTCATGTTGGAAATACCTTGGCAATATGTGCTATTTTTGCTACAGCGCCAAGTTCCTCTTCTAGCTTCAGAGGCTGTTAAAAGCACCTCTTAAAATGATCCAAACATGTCACACTCTTTCCCTCTGCCTCCCCCTTTATGGACAGGCTTATAAATTGTAAGGTTTGCTTGCAGACATCAAAGCTGTCAGCAAGCAAGTGGTTCAAATGTTTCTTTTCTGTAGGGAAAGTATAGAGTCACCAAGAAGATGAGGATATTGGAGCATATTAGATAATATTCTTTCCTCCCCAAGCTCCTTTTGAGAGTTAGTAAGGTAAAGGTAAAGGGACCCCTGACCATTAGGTCCAGTCGCAGACAACTCTGGGGTTGTGACGATCATCTCACTTTACTGGCTGAGGGAGCTGGCGTACAACTTCTGGGTCATGTGGCCAGTATGACTAAGCCGCTTCTGGCGAACCAGAGCAGCGCATGGAAACACTGTTTACCTTCCCACCAAAGTGGTACCTATTTATCTACTTGCACTTTGATGTGCTTTCAAACTGCTAGGTGGGCAGGAGCTGGGACCGAACAACAGAAGCTCACTCCGTTGCAGGGATTCGAACCGCCGACCTTCTGATCGGCAAGCCCTAGGCTCTGTGGTTTACACCACAGTGTCACCCACGTCCCTTTTGAGAGTTAGTACATGTGTTTGTATACCAACGAAGACTTGTGGAAGCAGCAGGGGGTACAAACACCTAAATACCGCATGGTCTTCAACGCGTTCCCCCTCGTATGTTCCTCCTCCTCCTCCTGTCAGGTTGACATTGCATATATAGGCTCTGCCCCCATTCCCCTCCCCAGGGACCTAAGCCATTTTATATGTATAATATGTATGTATTCATAGTTTG
The DNA here is from genome assembly GCF_963506605.1 of Zootoca vivipara. Classification (NCBI taxonomy): domain Eukaryota; kingdom Metazoa; phylum Chordata; class Lepidosauria; order Squamata; family Lacertidae; genus Zootoca; species Zootoca vivipara. Next base: position 48,250,578 of record NC_083285.1, on the reverse strand, counting down.
TTCTTTCATAATTTTATTTGTACGTACTTTCCACCAAAAGAATCATGCCAAAAGCAGCTTGCAACAAATAACAGCAAGAATGCAACTCGAAACCAACCCACACAAGAACAATGTCCAAATAACATAATTGAACAACAATGTAATACATACCCCCCAACTCCTGGATTGAATAATCTGGGATCAGCGGCTGCGCAGCACCAGAAGTTGCTTCTACGCGGCAGCGCGGCACCGAAAGTCGCTTCTACGCATGTCCAGACATGCGTAGAAGCAACTTCCGGTGCCAGGCTGCCCATGTCTGCATGTCTGGGCATCAGAGATCGCTTCTGCGCATGTCCAGACATGTGCAGACAGCCGGGAGCCGGGACATGGCCGCCGGCAGGAGCTTTACGGGATATTTACGGGATATAATCAATTCGGGATAACAGCGGGGAACGGTAGCAAAATACAGGGGGTTCCTGCGAAAGACGGGGGACTTGGCAGCTATGATGTAATAGCAAATATAGCAACATGTAATAAAAAAACAACAACCAACATTTCAGTAATATAAATGTAACAAGATTACATTAACAACATTACACTTCCTGGCAACAGCAAAAAAATAACGAGGGAGCTTGACAGTTTCGGCTGGGTCCTAGGAGCCATGATGTTGCTCACAGTCCTGCAGCAGCTTCTTATAAGACTTCCATGGGTAAGGGATGGGGTAGCTGGAAACGCCTCTCCCATGATAGAAGCAGATGAGTTGGAAGGGACCCATTGTGTGCCCTGATTAGCGAGAGAAGGAGATGGGCAAGGCAGCAGGGAGCTTGGAGCAGTACGGGCATCATGTCAGGAGTGTTGATTGGCAGCGCCACATTGCCTGCACAATCTCAGGCTCCCTGCTGCCTCACCCTTCTCCCTCTCAGTAACATGCAGCCTTGGAAATCCAGGTCCGTAATACAGCCCCAGCCATGACTGGGTCCTTCTCATCATTTTCAAGTCAACAAATCCTTTTTAAAAAACTGGAGATTGAACTAGCTGATCCCTCTATCTATTTCTATGTGGAGGGGTAGGCAGGGAGATAGAAATTTAAGGTATGGAATAACATTGTCATATGAAGGGGGGCCCTGCAGCAATCTGAAGTAGAATAGCACCACCTCCTCAGTGGGAAACAGGCAAGCGTGAGCCACAGACACTCTCAAAGGCTGGAGGATGAAGGAGGCTGTAAATGGAGGGGAGTGCAGATAAATGTGAAGGGCTGGCATTATTACATTTTTACTGGTAAGTATTGGCTTGAAATAACCAGCCAGGTCTGTAGCTGTTGGAGGCCTGCCTGTATAATAAACTCTCTTAGCTGAGAGCATTTCTTATCGGGATGTCATTAGGGCTTGCCGGTGCCTAATCTGAAAAGTGACAGCTCTCATGCGCTACACCCTTCGGAGATCCTTTCTCCCTGTCAATCATTCTGCCAGTTGGGGAAGAATTACACAGGGTTTCTCTGATTAGTTCCCCTCCCCGATTAGCATTCAGTTGCATTTAGGGGATTAAGTTATTTCTGCTATGGTTTTGCCCCCTACACATATCATCCTAATGCAGCTCTTAGGATTTGTACTGATGCATGTGAATCAAGAAGAAACAAGGCCAGATTTACCCCTGATGTATTGATTCTGGCGACCTTCATCTCACGGAAGAGGATTTCTGAAAGCCTTGGCTATTAAGAGAACTAGGGTACCTCAATCATCAGAAGAACATATACGGTATAGATCACTTCCAGGTGACCTGTTTCTTATGCATTCATCCTGATTTATTTGCACAAAGTTTTGGGGACGTTATATGACACCAGTCATTCCTTGAGCATCCACTTCTATTTGTTTTGTGGGAAGGTTATGCAATGTCACGTTTTTTGCAATTGTTATCCCGCACTTTCCAGTGTATTTTCCTTACCACAGTCTCCCTTTGGAGGTGGGAGGAAACATGTTTGGTGCCCCAGAGTGCCAAATACACATCTCCAGGAAGCCAGAGAAAGATGCGTCGCCACAATTTCTAGACCCAAATAATCTGCTTCTCTTCATCTTGGTCCTGGGCCCGTGTGCCTTCGGACCTCTGAGATGGAGATCTCCTTAAATCATTGTGCCAAACTCTAATGCAAAGAGAATACAGAAGGCTAAACCAAGTGACTCATGGATCTTACTAGCTCAAGGCTTTTCTGCAGATTAGCCCCAAAGACCCAAGGGACCAAATGTAATTTTCTTTGTTCTTCCTGCTCCCGCTAACCGTTTGCATTACATTCTGGCATTGGCTGCTTCAAGGCAATCTGGGCTCAGACGGTGGCAGGTGGCATTAAAAGCGTTCTGCACCGAGCAATATTGCCAAGATGGTTTGCTTTAAGTGGCTCGGATATCAAAGAGCTGCTTCTTCATTAGAGCACACATTTCGGTGATTAAATAATGGCCCAGTGCTTGATTAGCGTGGTGCTGCTGCTCTATGTAACATCCTTCTAGCCTAAATGTAATTACTTTAAAAATAGCAGCAAGGAATCAGATCGTTATGGTGTTATAAATGAATAACACAGTGGTGGGAAGCCACCCAAACCACAGGCCCATGAAAAGGATTGGGGGGGCGAGAGGGAGCAGGAAAGGCAAGAGATGCTACAAGATGCTTTTTATAGCTGTAGGCAGCAGCAAATTAGTCATGAACCGTCAATGGGATATTGATGCAAAGACCAAAAGAGACAAAAGGATACAGTCACAGGGGAAGGCAAATGAAAGGAGGAGGGATGCTTCTTCTAGGAAGAGAAGCATGAATGATTCCTGCTTTTAGATTCCAAATAATCTAAAGCTCTTTTAACAAATGGACCCAGTGCTTGTTTAGTGGGTATTCAATGGATGGGGCTGCCTCAAAGGTGTAAGGCAGAGGTTTGCAACCTTTGGGAGTCCACGGCTCCCTTGACCAACTACGTTCTTTCTACAGCTCCCCTGTGGGGAAATGTGCTCCAAGTCTCAGAAGCCCAGTTATGTCACCCCTTGCCTGCAGAGCCAGCAACCCCTCAGCCCTTTTTGAACACCCTCCCTTGTGGAGTGTTCCCTCAGCCTCCTCTCCTCCTCCCTCTCCTTGGGAGTCCTCCGGGCAGCCGCCGCCACCACCCCTGGTCTCTGAGCCACCCCACCCCCTGCCCAAAGAGAGGTGCCTCCTCATACCACCGCACCCTGGGAAGAGGATGCCCCCAGCCTTAGTGGCCCAATGGAGACTGGCCAGAGGTAAACATGAGACCAGCATCTTACTCACCTTGGGAGGCAGCAGCCATGCAAGCCTTTGGGAGGCAGAAACACAAGAGGGCATCAGAGGAGGGAGGGAATGATGACAGTGTTGCCTGAGGGTGCCATGGTGCTGAAAACCACTGGTATATAGGGTCTTCAGCAAGGGACCATGCAGTGACAGCAACTCTCCACTAGGTGGACCAGGGACAGCCCCACCATTAGGTTAGAGAGACACAGGGTCCCTTCAAACTGGGTTATTTTCATGAGACACGCCATTGGCGCAATAATAGTACCGTATTTTAGTGGTTAGTTCATACTGGACCATTACAGCTGCACATCCCACCCCTTTGCTTATTGAGTGAGCAGATAGAATCTGCTTCCTCAACAGCAAGCTAAGCCCAGTGTTTGCACCTACAAAGGTTTTATTTCCAATCTGTGCGCGTCCTGTAATTTCCTGCCGGAACCCTCTAACTTTTCATACTACAAATGCATCTTGTCCCGCGTTTCTTGTACTACAGTGTGGGAAGACCACTCACCCTTCTTGGTGGGTGAAGTTCCCCTTGGGCTGCTTCCCAGGCAGCAAAGGAAGTCCTTCCAGGTGAAGGTAATGGTTGGCACAGATGATATCTCCCTGTTGGCGAATTGTCTGTGCTACCTCCACCTGGAGGGGCAGATTTAGGGCTGTGTGAGCAGTGTGCCAGCACTGGGTGCTGAGTTGAGAGGTGCCTTCTTAAAGCCCAGTAAGTGAGTCACTGGGCTTTGAGAAGGTAGTGTGAGGCTCTGACATGGTCTTAGGGTCCTTCCTCCCCCCTTTCCCAAAGCCTAGTTCAGGGGTAAGCAACTTTTTTCAGCCATGGGCCAGTCCACCATCCCTCAGACCATGGGGGGGGGGGGCTGGACTATATTCTGAAGGAAAAAAATGAACGGATTCCTATACCCCACAAATAACCCAGAGATGCATTTTAAATAAAAGCACACATTCTACTAATGTAAAAACACGCTGACTGTCCGGGGGCCGGATTGAGAAGGCGATTGGGCCGCATCCGGCCCACGGGCCTTAGGTTGCCTACCCCTGGCCTAGTTAGTGCTTTCCCAGCTTTGGGAAGGAGGTGGGAGGGCTTTAGGACCCTGCCAGATCCCTTACGCTTCCTTCCCAAAGCCAGGCGCCTCCTTATCCACCTTTGGGAAGGCAGGCAGTGCAAGGGCTAGTGGGAGGGGCGTGTGTGCCAAATTTTGGCTTTGCACAGAGTGCCATAGCACCCAGGTCGGCCACTCCTTGCCACTGCAGATGCATATAGAGGAGGAGGAGGCAAAGAGCTGACGCCACTACCTGCCATAGAGCCATGTCCAACAGCAGTTTTTCAACCCACGCCAGAAGTCCAAGTAGTGTGTCACTCTGGCCTTTTTCTTAACTGCAGGCTTTCTTTGACCCCGGCATTCCCACCCAGCCAGCACCAGTACAAGTGGCAGCTTCTTCCTGGCTACTGACCAGGAATCGGGAGGTTTTTCAAGTATATCATGCCCTTGTTCCACATAAAAGAGGATTGCCCTATAGCAGTGCATCTTTCTGTGAGTTCTCTCTTCCTGATCTACAGTTACAATAAAATTCTGGGCTGGAATCCCAGTGGTTGTAAATCAGTGTAGCTGCTGAATCTGCAAGAGGCCAAATAGTCCCAGCCTGGCCCACGGTCCTGTCCCACCACGTCCAACACACAAGGCTGCTTCTTAGGTGTGTAACAGCTTTTGCTGTTGAGGCTAGAAGGTGCTCCACAAAAATGGCTGGTAGAAGTCAACACGTGGTGATTTCAGCCCATCAGAAAAGGAACATGAGACTCGGGAGTGACCAATGGCACACTGGGATTTGCTCATGGACAAGCCTCATGAAGTGTCAACTTTGACACATGCTCAGTTTGAGCACTTGAATTGCACTCATATTAAGGCAGTGTCGACCACTTTAAAAACCAATCAGCAGTCTTTCAACTGATGAATGGACTAATATTTGTGGGCCCCCCTTCTCTGCATTTTTCTACTTCAGAACATCCCCAATATGTTCCTGCATCAATTTAGTTCCCATGGCAGCACGTCACCAAGCTATCAACACTCTTTCATCAAGTGCAGGTATTGCCTCAAGGCAACCCACACAGATAGCCCTACTCTCAAGAACCTGATAGGAAATGGATAACATTTTATCTTTTTTTGCAGCTTCTACCATCAGCCATAGCATGTAGGAATGTTTAAAAAAAAAACCCTCATGGGCTTCAGGGTCCATGTTTCCTTGGCCCTTCTGCCAAGCAGGCAGGGGCAGTCTGCCAACTCTGCCCAAGGTTGCTGTGGCTTAAAGGACAAACACCGTCATCTTGGAGTTACTCCAGACAACCTATTTAATCATAATTCACCCTGTTTTGTTGGCACAAAGCTTATGCAGAGGTTAGACTATGGACACTTCCAGATTACCTGTTTCTGTTTGCAGGGAGATTAAATCATGATGGCTATTCAATGAGCATTCACTCTGATTTCTTCATGGGTTGCCTATGCAAAAATATCCCCGTCACCTTCCTTATCTCAAAAAGTCCAAACTTTTGAGGAAGCTGGTTTGTTGTGCAAGATCTCCCCAGTCAACTAGAACTGTGCAGCCTGCATTTTCTGGCATGCGACCAAATCCCACCAGAGAACAGCCACAGTCTGGGAGTGCCCTATATCTCGTCTTTGAAGATCATTCATCCTGCTTTGCTTGCACAAAGCTGATGTGATGGTTAGACTATATCTGGTCTATATTGAGAATTATTTATTCTAATTCATTTGTGGGGAGGTTATTCAACAGCGAGTTGCTAGTGTGGTGTTTACACATCTTCCTGTTAATCCTTCATCCACCCTACACTTTTCAGTGCTTCCCCCCATCACATTTCTAACCACAAAAGGTCCATTCTGTTTTTAAAGTACTGTAGAATTGATGCACCAGGGTAACCGAGTGCTTTGATACACTTTAACTGCACAAATCTGAAGTTCTGGAGTGAGCTTGAATCCCTGTTCTGTTACTTCCCACCTGCTATATCATTAGTCAAAGATCATCTGAATGGTGGCAAGTGCAGCAGAGATTTCTCCCTCACCCGGCAAGAGAATAATGTACTTGGGACCCTTTGCCAGAATCGTTGATTTCAGATGTCCACTGTCTTAACACCTTCCAACAATTGCAAATGAAAAACAGGTATTCCTTCTTTCATTTAATGGATCTCTCAGGCACGGAGTAAACTGGGCTTCATAATTTTCATCCTTTGCAAATAAGTAATGGCTAGCAGTTAATAATAACACAGTGGTGTGAAACATACCTTAGGAAACCCGAAACTGGCAAGAGCTTGACTCCAAAACTCAGCCCAGTTTTTTCCAAGAAGTTTATTATTATGGTCTGCAAACTGGAGCCAATTGTCGGCAAGGTCTCCAGCAAAATTGCTCTCAGAAAGGGCGGTGCCCTGCAGAGTCTGCTCATTTCTGGTGGAAAACATGGCAAGGAGAATGTTTTCAGTGGAGAGACTCCCATTTGAGCTTGAAACCCAATGTCAACTCAGGGAATTTGAACCCACAGAAAGCAAGCTCAGGAAACTGGCTCCACCATAATCCCTGCAAAAGAAAACTGCTGAGTGTCGCTCAGTTCCAGTCAAATGTCCTTGTTTTCCATCTACCTTCCTAAGTAGTTATGAAACATAAACTTTAATTATAACGGACCAATTTGAATAAATAATGCCACAAACATTTTACTGTTTTCGAGGTGAAGGGCCTTGCTGGACACTCACATACATTTATCTATCTATCATCTATCTATCTATCTATCTATCTATCTATCTATCTATCTATCTATTTACAGTAATGCTTTCTTGTTTGCATTATATCCCACCTCTCTCCTCAAGGAGCTTGAGGTACATGGTTATACTCCTCATCATTTAACTACCACAACAACCCTATGAGGTAGGTTAGGCTGAGAGTGACTGGCCTGCAAGGTCACCAAGTGAGCTTCATGGCTGATATGAATCCTAGTCCCCCAGGCCCAAGCCTAACACTCTAACCTCTCTGTACCACACAGGCTGTCTGGAGCAATCTCAGCATCTTTCTACTGTCCTGGAACCGAACATCAAATTATCCGCCAGCAAAGTTCCTAATGGGTTAAGAGAGCAAGAGTCATTTTTCTTTTCCTTTGTAAACCGCCGTCTTTTCTTCGAAGACAATATAGGGCTACGGCTGATTATGCTTCTTGAGGCGAACCGTATCTGCGCTAGTATGAAAGGAGCAGACAGGCCTGCGCATGCAGCGAAGCCATATGTCTGAGTGGCATCTTGGCCTTTCTGAGGAGACAAAGTTAGCACGTAGGCCCTCTGTTTGCCACACGTCAGACTTTGCATAGCATTGTGTGGCTTTTTTGTTGCTTTGGCTAAGCTCTGACCTGCTGACGGCAGGCTTGCCAAACACGCTCTGGGGGAGCAAGGCAGTCTTGGCAGGGTGGGATGTTTTGCTAATTCTGTACATGCGCACGGACCGTTCCCCAAAGCGGGCATTCTTGCATAACAACACATTGCAAGCAGACTTGGTGCCAGCTCGCCCAGTTGGTTCTTCTAATAAAAGACTCTAAGGCTATATAAGAGCATAAGAAGAGTCCTGCTGGATCAGGCCAAGGGTCCAACTAGTCCAGGAACTTGTACTCCTCAAAGTGGCCAACCAGAGGCCCATGGAGAGCCCACAAGCAGGACCAGAATCAACAGTACTTTCCTCACGATTCCAAGTAACTGGTATGCAGAGGCATTAGGTCTTTGGCAGCAAAGGTAGAACAAATAAGATAAGAATCCCCGTTTTGAAATGACTAGGAAACAGCTTTAAACCCTCAGTCGGCCAAGAAACTCACTGGGTGCCCTCAGGGAAGTCGTCTGCCTCAGTCTGACGGACTTCAGATTCTAGTGAGGCACAAGCTGTGCTCTGGCTTCCTTGGAGAAATAATAGAACAGATACATCCATAAACAGCCTGAGTCCTGACGTGTGGCAAGACCAGCCAGCACTGCGGGCAAATCTATGAAGGGCAGAACCAATTTCAGACACACACAAACCCAAAGGCAAATTCCCTATGAAGAAAACTGCGTTTTGCAAACACGCCCCAGTTTTTGGACTTTTGCTCTCCCAATATGGAGAGAAATTTTCTTATTCAGGGGGAAAAGGAAGTGCTAGGCTGGAATGCTCCCACCCACCTCCATTCAGCATTTTTGCATGCAGTCCCATTCAGCATTTTTTTGGAGTTAGTGGGTGGGCAGATGGAGATGAATTTCAAGCATAGGGGCAAAACGTATCAGTGGTCCTCTTGGTGCCTTGTGGCCAACACACACACACAGAGAGAGAGAGGGATGAGGGGGGGGGCTGTTGCATTGTTCTGGGCATTCTGGGGAGAATTTTGTTCAAGGTAAATTATTTTGTTGCTTAACCACCATTTTAATGTCCTTGCTGCTATCTAACTATTTTGGAACTGTTTTTCAGTTGAGAAACTCATTGGGACGAATGACTGATTAATAGGGAAGGTGTGAGCAAAATGGGATGTGAGCAAATTGGGATGAATGCTCCTTGCTATGTAACTGCCCCATAAACCAGTAAGAACAAGTGTCCAATATAAACATGACATAATTTAACTCCTGCACAAACATTTTACAACCAGATCAGGATGTATGTGCAATATACCTGTTGGTCATCTGTAGTTGCCCTGAGAAGTGGGCTAATATACAGAGAGAGTTGCCCTGAGAAGTGGGCTAATATGCAGAGGTGTGTGTGTGTGTGTGTGTGTGTGTGTGTGTGTGTGTGTGTGTGTTTCTGTGTGTAGTGTCAAATAAACATTCTAAACAAGCAGATATCATATGCATTTGAAGTAGCAGCATGAACTAATACCATACGGTATTAATGAAATCCTATGTACAAATCTTTATTCTTTCTCCCAGCCACAAATGCTTATACTACAAACTTATTATGGCTATGGTCTTTATTGAGCTTTAATTCTGATTTGTTTGTGCAGAGGTTATACAGCACTAAGCATTCTTCCTGATTTACTTGTGGGCTATTTGTTTTGTCTTCCTATTCATTCCACACCTTTTGTAGTGTTTCCTCGTCACTTTCCTAACTGCAGAATTTTTTTTTCCTTTTTTTCTTTTTTAAAGCGTTTGTTGTACTAGGGTGGCACAGCACTTGAATTGCGGAAACTTAAAATCCCTGGTACGTGCTTGAATCCCTCCTGGAAAACACTTGAGAGTCTGGAGGAGTCCCTTCAGTGTGGAGATGAACATATCTGTGCAGGAAGGGGCATCCAAGACCCCAGAGCTGAAAGCTGAATCAGAACATTCCTGCTGTCAAATTGCGGGCAACAACAAAGGGAGCAAAAGATCCACTGGTTGTGCACAGAGGTAGGGTGTATTAGACAAACTGCAGACTGTAGATTCTTCACAACAGTTTAAATGTGAAACAAGAGGAGTGGATGAAGGAACACTGTGAAGCTCTGGGGCAGGTGGAGACCCCCCTCACTTGGGATCAGCAAACCCTCAAATATATCAAGTCCCCATGCCAGGCTTTTCTGACTTCTTTTGAGCAAGCTGTGCCAGAGGCTCCGGGACAAATGGGTTCCACTCGCTATTGTTGATGATTATTTTGATGTCGGTGATTGTGATATGAGCTTGTTGTGGTGCAGTGTTAGGGTGCTGGACTAGGACTTGGGAACCAGGGTTGTAATCCCCACCATGCCATGAAGCTCACTTGGGTAATCTAGGGACAATCAGAGTACAGTGGTACCTCGGGTTACAGACGTTTCAGGTTACAGACTCCGCTAACCCGGAAATAGTATCTCATGTTAAGAACTTTGATTCAGGATGAGAACAGAAATCGGGCAGTGGTGGCAGCAGGAGGCCCCATTAGCTAAAGTGGTACCTCAGGTTAAGAACAGTTTCAGGTTAAGAACGGACCTCCAGATCGAATTAAGTTCTTAACCTAACACACTCACGGGGTTGTCTTGAGGATAAAAAGAGGATAGGGGAAACCACATCCCCTATGCTGAGCTCCTTGGACAAAATGTAGGGCAATATGGGCCATTTTTATTCCCTGATTCTTGGGGGGGGGCTCTTTGAGTCATAACAGTGGAATGAAAATACCTTTGTGAAAGAAAGTGAAAGGCAAGGCAAATGTAAGGATTTCTTTCTCGGGCTGAATTTATAACGAGAGAAGCCAATAGTTATGATTAGGCAAGAAATTAGACGGGGAAATTTTGTACCTCCCTGGGTTTTTTAAGGCTCTTCTCAATGCCGTCTTCCTTTGCCAGTATGAGGTGGGTCTTTGGCAACTTGGCTTTGGGTTTTGTTGGCGTTACATAATGGGCCTTTTAAACTTCTCTGAGTACACCAGCAAATATCTGCCAGTGTTAACCAAGAAAAATAAATGAAATAGCTACTCAAACTGAAGTATGCACAAGTTAGCTAATGCACAAAGTATTCTTCTTCTACGGACAAATGTGCCATTTAGCATCCAAAAAGAGAAGATGGGGCATGGTCAGTAACTATATAGTCCTGGTGCAACTGCATAGTAATTTTGTGTTCCTCCAGAGTTAAACAGCTTGGTAATTATATTCGATGGTTCCCAAAATATCATTTAACACGTGTCCTGGTTTGTAAGCCTAAAATAATTAGGAGTTTGCTTGGTGATTACATGGTACTTACCACATATATGTTCTGCCAATGCATGATAGTTATATACCCTGTTATTAAATGATCACCAATTTCGCAGGTCATAGAAAGGATTTCTAAACATATCCCTCCCTCTCATATCTATTGAGGCTTCATTGGAAAACCAGCGCACTCCTTCTCAGGGTGATTTCTCCAAAGGGAAACTTCAGAGATTGCAAGTCCTTTAGGTGATCTCCAAGCAGGCTTGCTCTCCTGGAGACATCTTGGGCTTTGATTCGTAAAGGGAGAAAGGTTTCAATGGGCTACTCCAATTGTCGGCCTGTTTATTCCCAAGTAATCAAATTCTGTGGGGTTTATTTCCAAGAAAGAAGAGTACACTTACTAGGCAGTAAATCCTATGGAACTTAGAGGGAATTTGACCATTTCATTTCTCATTTTTCCAGTTCAGTTATCTACATTACCTCAGCAGTCAGTCATGTGTGTGTGTGTGTGTGTAATTACCATATTTTTCCGTGTATAAGATGATAAAAGGTAAAGGGTAAAGGGGTTGCGGCGCTCATCTCGCTCTATAGGCCGAGGGAGCCGGCGTTTGTCCGCAGACAGCTTCCGGGTCATGTGGCCAGCATGACAAAGCTGCTTCTGGCGAACCAGAGAAGCACACGGAAACGCCGTTTACCTTCCCTATTTATCTACTTGCACTTTGGTGTGCTTTCGAACTGCTAGGTGGGCAGGAGCTGGGACCGAGCAACAGGAGCTCACCCCGTTGCAGGGATTCGAACCCCCGACCTTCTGATCAGCATGCCCCAGACTCTGTGGTTTAACCCACAGTGCCACCTGGGTCCCTCGTATAAGATGATATTTTCCCCAAATTTTAAAGTTTAAAATTGGGGGTCGTCTTATACACTGAATGTTGGAATAGAAATAAACACATGCCGCCATCCATATTCTTTTCCCCCAGCCTCCCCTCACTATTGGCCTCACGACAAACCCTGGTCTGGTACTCTCCCCCAGCAGCCCCCACTCTGGACATTGTCCCTTCCACCCGGTTCCCTCAGCCGCCCCCTGGCTACCCAGACACCCCCATTCCCCAAGCGCACTCCCTCAGGCAGCTCTGGCAGTCGCAGCTCCTCGATCAGCGTTCACATCTGCCGGCGCTCATGGAGTAAATACGGTACATACCGTAAATACTGAGACAAAAGTGCAACACACAGGCAGGAGAACAGGAGCTGTAGCTACAGTGGAGTTACACTGAGCTGACAGGAGCAGCTGGCATTACGCAGCTTGACTCACTGTTTGATGTTTCAATATACGGTACTAAATATACTGGTGTTTTGAATATTTAATGAAATATCAAAGTTGTACTGTTTGGTGTTTCAAATATTTATTTCTTAATTTGGGGCTCAAAAAATAGGGGTCATCTTATACATGGGGGCGTCTTATACATGGAAAAATACTCTGTCTGTCTGTCTGTCTGTCTGTCTGTCTGTCTGTCTCTCTCTCTCTCTCTCTCTCTCTCTCTCTGTGTGTGTGTGTGTGTGTGTGTGTGTGTGTGTGTGTGTACCAATCATATCTTATTTATATCTTATGAAAATTTCTCAGCATTTGGTTACAAATGTGTACCATTCTAATATAAACTTTCTTTGTATGCCATTTTGACAAATATGCACATTTTGGTCAAATCCCCAGCACAATGCATTTTGCATGTTATTTTGCACAATATACGCACACTTTCTGTTGTCTTTGTCCATGGAGTTTTCTCGGCAGGGATACTGGAGTGGCTTGCCAGTTCCTTCTCCAGGTGGATCACGTTTAGTCAAAACTCTCCACTATGACCTGTCCATCTTGGGTGGCCCTGCATGGCATAGCTCATAGCTTCTCTGAGTTATTCAAGCCCCTTCGCCACGACAAGGCATTGATCCGTGAAGGGGTTGATCCTTGAGAGTCCCATGGACTGCAAGAAGATCAAACCTATCCATTCTGAAGGATATCAGCCCTGAGTGCTCACTGGAAGGACAGATCGTGAAGCTGAGGCTCCAATACTTTGGCCACCTCATGAGAAGAGAAGACTCCCTGGAAAAGACCCTGATGTTGGGAAAGATTGAGGGCACTAGGAGAAGGGGACGACAGAGGACAAGATGGTTGGACAGTGTTCTCGAAGCTACGAACATGAGCTTGACCAAACTGCGGGAGGCAGTGTAAGACAGGAGTGCCTGGCATGCTCTGGCCCATGGGGTCACAAAGAGTCGGACACGACTAAACAACTAAACAACAACAACAACAACAACAACAACAACGCACACTTTCTACTAAATTGTGCATTTGTGTACATATAACCTGTTTTACCTTTACCTAAAGCAGTGTACACCAGAGTAGTTCAGTTGACTAGGAAATTTAGGACATATTTCTAAATAGTCGTGTGCCATGATCCCAGTCAAAGACATGTCCACCTCACCTGCTGGCTTCCAAGGAGTATACATGTATGGAGGGCTGTAGCTCAGGGATGGAGCACCTGTGATGCATGCAAAAGGTGCCAGGTTCAATTCCTGGTGTTGCCAAGTAGGCCTGTGTACAGTGGTACCTCGGGTTAAGAACTTAATTCGTTCTGGAGGTCCGTTCTTAACCTGAAACTGTTCTTAGCCTGAGGTACCACTTTAGTTAATGGGGCCTCCTGCTGCCGCCACACAATTTCTGTTCTCATCCAGAAGCAAAGTTCTTAACCCGAGGTACTATTTTTGGGTTAGCGGAGTCTGTAACCTGAAACTTCTGTAACCCAAGGTACCACTGTAGTGGACAATACTGAGTTAGATGGAACAATGGCCCGAATGACCATAAAGCAGCTTCCCTATAATAGCACATTCCTCTGAGTAGAGAATGCTGGAGAGCCTGTAGCGTTACTCATATGCAATGAGCTTTCAAAATAAGGGGAGGGTCTTGTTTTGTATTTTTACAGAGAAACGGATGGCAATGTGGAGTGAATCTGATGCCACAGATGTTGGTCTTTCCTTTGCCCATCAGCTTATTTCCTACTCAGCAGGTGCATTTTTTGAATGGCTAGCAGGGGGGGGGGGAAGGGGCTCAACCACAGAAGATATGCCAAGCCACAACAGACAGAGCACATGTTGTGGCTTGCATTCTTTCTACAGTAATGATCATGATTGCCTTCTTTGAAAGCCACATATTTTCATTAGTCCCGACTTTGAGGGAAACCACCTTTTTCCAGTTATTTCTCAGTTTGATAGATCGCTTTGGGCTCTTGTCTTTTTAGGGACATTAAGGAAGCTGATTAATCTTCCTTATTTATCCCATTAAGCCAGGCACAGGGGCTGCGTTAGCCATTATGCTGAGTAAGCGGCAGCTCAGGACTCCAGCCAAATTAAAATGCCTTTTGTGGCATTTTCGTTCTCCAGACATTTTCCAAATGGGAGAGTAGTTTTCCTCCTATTCACCATGATTCTAAGCAGGCTTATTGAGAAGTAAGGGTTGCAGCCAACTGGGTGTTACTCAGAGTAGATCCACTGAAATTAATCAACCTACTTTGAGAAGGACTACTGTTGGATGGAAGCCTAAGTTTGGCTGAGCACCAGTGAGACTTAGGGTAGAACCCTGTATATGTCTTATTTCAATGGGCTCTTACTCCCAGTTAGGAATGGAATGACTAGTCAGTTTCAGTTTTATCAATCTCTCAGTTTTCCAGTCTTAAATCCTGCTCTCTACATTCCTGTAGGACAAGTGGTGCAGCAATAAAACAGCTAGCACATTTGCAAAACTAAGCAGGGTCCTGCAAATATAATTTGGTTGGAGAACTACATTGCAAAATTTGAATGAGAATGAATGGCTGTGTTTCAGTTGTCATAATTGTTTAGGAAAGTGCAGGTTTGGGAGACTCTGCCTTAAATTAGCACCGAAACTAATTTCTCCCCCATCGCTATTCCCATGTACATGCGGGTAGAATTGTAGCCTTGACTATCTAGTAAATGTGCTCAGGACTATCTCAAAATTCCCTAATGAAAAAGGTGTCTGAGCCTTTGACACTGACCAGTCAATGTACACCTGTACCTCTCACAGTCCTGTATCTTCCTGTTGGGGTATAGCATACCAGTTGAATTTCTGCCTGGCATGCTGCTGCTATTCAGAGCAATATATTTTCTGTAACATTTGTGTGCGAGTGACCCAGGAGAAATCACCACAGAAGTTGCAACCTGAAGTGATTATTCCAACACCTAGCAACTTTGAACCACATCTGCATAGCAGATCACAGCTACAACAACATTTTTCTGGCTCCGTTCTGTACAGTGCTGCAGAAAGAACTCCCACTTAGTCAATTCCATAACCTCACTGGAAACTGGAGGTGTGACCAGACATCCCTTATGGTCCTCTGAGGAGGAGAAATGAAGACGGTTCAACATCTGCTCCTCAGTGGAGGAACCATAATGGCTCAAGTGTGCAATTCAGCCCATCTAGCTGACCCAGAAACAAAATAACATGTCAGCATTTGCAATATTGTAAATCACAGTTAACAGCTTGAAACAGCGTAAGAGATACTAAACATAAAGATCGGTCTATAGCTAAATGATCCTCAAGATACCTATTGATACTCTGCTATTCATTTTTTTGGCGGGGGCGGACGGCGGACAGCTTTCATCATCAAAAAGTAAAGTTTCTGGAATACTGTTATCTCAGCATTTTTAAAATAACATGCATACATGCAGACACATGCCCACAGATGGATTTTTAAAAAATAAAAAACCCACTGTTGTAAGTAGTCAGCAAAAACCTTTAATAAATGTGGCAATTGTAGATTTCCACAGGTGCACAGCAGACAACAGTGGCTGATGATCCCTCTGTTCCTATTTTGAATTGCTTGAGGTTATCCCCCTGCTCATTTAATCCCCAATCACAGAACTGTAGAATTGCAAGGGACCTTGTGGGTCATCTAGTCCAACCCCCTGCGATGCAGGAATTTCAACTAAAGTATCCATGAGAGATGACCCTGTGAGGTGGGTTTGGCTGAGAGGCAGTGACTGGCCCCGAGGTCACCCAGTGAGCTTCATGGCTGAGTTGGGATTTGAACCCTGGTCTCCCAGGTCCCGATCCATCCCCCTGCCCTCGCCCTGTCAACTGCCTGCTGCATAAAACTACGATGCGGAACCTGTGGCTCTCTGTATGTAATTGGACACCAACTCCCATCAGCCCAACTGGCATGGTGAATGGTCAGGGATGATGGAAGTTGTAGTCCAACATGTGGAAGGTATGGGCTCCCCACTCAGGCTGTAGGATATACTGTAAATGTCGACTGAACCAAAGAACTGCAAAGTTTGGGGTCTTCATGTGAATCACATATGTTAGATACTTAAGAAGAGGCTATAACTCTTGCTCCACTGGAGGCGCCTTTGCCGACCCTGAACTGATTTTAGCACGCCTTTTGAGGAGCAGGGCCATTGCAAAAAACTAGAGTGAGCATGTTAGAGAACAGCTAAGGATCCTGGCCCCCTCCAGCAAAGCTGCATGCAGATTCTGGCGTGTGTGAAAGCTGACAGCACAATAATCTAGCTGGGAGGTCTCATTTGCATTACTAATCACGTGTGCTGCTAAGTAGTTCCCAAGGGTGTTCAGGAGTTTCCCACACGGAAGTAGTCTTAGAATTACAGCCGCTGTTTCTCAAAGACTCACCTCTGAGTGGCAAGTGCTCTTTGTTCTGGTCTGTGCATGTACTATTGCTAGTGAACTAAACCACCCACATACCAGATCAGCTGCAATAGATAGCCCATTGGGGAGGGGACGACTTAATGACCCACCCGCTCGCTCCCTGACTACACCTTCGGGGTCAGCAGAATCCTTTCTCTGGGTCTGAGGGCAGGTGCAAGAACACGGGGTGGTCTTTTTACCACCCTCTGACCACACAGAGTTAATATAGCTAGATTACATTCAGGAGATAGCATAGGGGCTGGAGTAATTGGCTTGGCAGGAAGAGATCCATATTGAAATCTCTGCTTGATCATAATGAAGCTCAGTGGGTGGCGTTAGGCAAATCCATAACGCTCTGCTTAAACCTGCCTGAGAGCTCCTATAGATTGTGAAACTACCAAAGAGATTGTATCATTAGCTTGCATTACTATTATATGGAACGCTCATCAGGATGTGAGATTTGGGATTAATAAAACAACACATGCTGTCCCATAGAGCTCCAATGAGGGAGGCAACACTGTCTGCATCTGTGAGGGACGAGGGATACAGGGAAGTCCCTCCCATCTTAAGTTCCAGCCCATCCCCAAGCGCGGGAGAGAGTAAGGAGAGCTCTGCCTCCAGCGGAGAGTCAGGAAGTGGTGTCCGAGGCTCAGGCAAGGTTGTGGAGCCCAGGCCGCAGGTGGGACAGGAAGTTGGACGCACAGGGGGGAGGCCAATTCCCCCAACTCCCGAATTGCGACGCAAACGTAGGGGGAAGAGGTTGGGTCTGCCAAAGCTGTGGTGCTGGAAGAAAACGCGCCAATCGCCATTCGGGAGTTCAGACACCTCACCTTAAGGATGCATTTTTACTGCTCTGAACACTGTAAATAATCAGCACTTAATAAAAACCTTAAAAGACCATGCTGGAGTCGTTACTCTAGAGTAGCCATACCAGGCCCTCTGACAGCAACTCCCGAATCTTTTTTTGGCTACTTTGGAGTGCAGCGATGAGCGCTCAAGAGGCTGAGCATTGGAGGCTGGAGGCCGAAGCAGCGAAGCAGGAGCTGCAGAACCTCACAGCGCACGCACAGCAGCAATTGCATGCCGCTCAGGAGGAAGCGCGAGGGGCGCAGGAGGAGCTGAACAAGCTGGTGGACCAGGTGAGGACAAAAGAGGAGACTGAGAAACAGCTAAGGGTGATGGTTTTGGACCTACAGAAAAAGTTGGAAGAGGAGAAAGCCGCTAGAGGTGGGGGGGTGCCCCAGCCGCAGCTAGTCCAAGTGAGAAGGGGACAGAGCCTAGTCACCAAGTTTAGCGGCGACCCTAGGGAGTACCTAGGATTCGAGACAGAAATAAATTATGCGCTGGAATTGCATGCAGCAGAATTCCCAGATGACGCGCACAGAGTCTCCTTTATCATAGAGCATTTGACGGGGGCCGCCCGAGAATGGGTAAGACCGCTCATCGCGCAAAAAAATCCTTGCATGAAGAACGCAAAATTATTTCTAGAAGCTTTAAAAATAATGTACGCTAGTGACAGTGAAATGGAGGCCACTAAAGAGGAGCTTCATAACTTAACACAAGGAAAATCGACAGTTAGGGACTACTGGGCGAGATTCACCATGCTGGTGCACAAACTGGGGTGGGATCTGCAAAGTGAGCCAGTGAAATCAGCCTTCTACATGGGTTTGCACGCAGACGTTAAGGATGAGCTGGCAAGAGGTCCCAAACCGCGAACGATGGATGAGTTAAGCAAAGCGGCGCTAGCGGTGGGGGTGAGACAGGAATCCAGATGGAATGACAAACAAGCGACGCGCGCAGCAAAACCTTGGTTCCCACACTCCCAGGACAGACCACATCACCAAACCCCACCCCAGGGCCCGCCCCCACACCCGCCCAGGCCAAGCCCAGAGCCGGAACCGATGGAGATCGGAGGAGCGCGCGCGGGGGCTTTTCAAACCCCGGCGGCGCCAAGACGCAAGGAGGGAAGAGGCGGGAATTGCTTTCTCTGCAACTCCCCCCGGCATCGCGTCAGAGACTGCCCTCATCGCAGAGAGTGGCAAGGAAAGGCGGGAACGGTTGTACCTTCCCCAGCTGACGCAGCACCACAGCAGGGAAACGAGACAGCCTGGCTGCAGGAGACAAGGGGGAGCGGCCAGGCACAGTCAGCAGACAACAGCCCCCGCCCGCCCACCCGCACAGAGAGGAGCACAGCCAGCCCACCCCTCCCAGAGCAGGAGTGGTTCTAGAAGTCACGCTCACGCTCCCAAATGGCTATCCCCTGACAGTCCTCGCCTTAATTGACAGTGGTGCCTCAGCCAACTTCTTCTCGAGAAACTTTGCGGAAGAGCACCAGATCCAACTTCTGCAGCTGGATTTTCCCCTGCACGTGGCCACCATTGACGGCAGAGAGCTGCTGGGAGGGGCCATCACGCATCAAACCCCCCCCATGAGAATGACGGTGGGAAGGCACTCAGAGACACTGGCTTTCAACGTCACAACCATCTCAGACCCCCCCATCGTCTTGGGCATGAGCTGGCTGACGCGCCACGACCCCTCCATAAGTTGGCACCAGGGATGCATCACTTTTGGATCGGACTTTTGTCTGGAACATTGCATGCAGCACCAACCAGGGGAGGGGCCTCCGATAGCCACGGTGGCCACCATGCACGTCAAGGGGGGTGAGGCAATACCCAAGCCGTACTGGGACCTGCAGGAGGTCTTCAGCGAAGCGGAGTCCGACCACCTACCCCCACACAGGCCTTTTGACTGCCAGATCAACCTGGTGCCAGGGGCAACTATACCCCCAGCCAAGCTGTACGCCATGTCAGATCAGGAACTGGAGGATCTGCGCGCTTTCATCGACAAGAACCTCAAGCGGGGGTTCATCAGAGAAAGCAAGGCAGCAGGGGGCAGCCCGGTCTTCTGGGTGGACAAGAAAGACACGCAACAGCGCCGTCTGGTGGTGGATTTTAGACGGCTGAATTCGGTGACAGAGCCAGTGGCTTTCCCCATGCCCAGAGTGGATGATCTCCTGACAGCGGCACGCAGGGGCAAGATCTTCACCAAGCTCGACCTAAGAGGGGCGTACAACTTGATTAGGATCCGGGAGGGTGATGAATGGAAAACCACGATGTTCACGCCTCTGGGCTCTTTTGAATATCTGGTGATGCCCTTCGGGTTGCAAGGGGGCTCAGCATGCTTCCAGGCCTTCATGCACCACGTCCTGGGGTCCCTCCTCTTCAAGAACTGCTTGGTCTTTCTGGATGACATCCTTATCTACTCCAATGACCCAGTGCAGCATGTGAAGGATGTCAGGGAGGTGTTGCAGCGCCTGAAGGACAACCACCTGTATGTGAAGCTGGAGAAGTGCAAGTTTCACACCAAAGAAGTGGACTTCCTAGGCTACAAGCTGTCAGACAAGGGGCTGGCGATGGACAAGGACAAGGTGCAGGCCATCCTGGACTGGCACAGCCCCAGGACGCGCAAAGATGCCCAACGCCTACTAGGCTTCGCGAACTTCTACAGGAAGTTCATCAAGAACTTCTCTCGCGTCACGGCTCCTATCACCGACTGCCTGAGAGGCAAGCAGAAGTTCCGGTGGACACCAGAGGCGCAAGCAGCGTTCGAAAGCCTCAAGAGGGTATTCGCTTCAGACGAGCACCTGTTCCACGTGGTGCAGGATGCGCCCCTACGCCTGGAGACAGATGCTTCGGACAAGGCTCTGGGAGCGATTCTGTTGCAACTGGACGCCAACAGAGAGTGGAGACCCTGTGCCTTCTTCTCCAGGAAGCTGACCCAGCCGGAACGCAACTACACAGTGTTTGACAGGGAACTTCTCGCGATCCACGCTGCGTTCCAGCACTGGCGACACTTCCTGGTGGGCGCCAAGCACCCCATCCAGGTGTGCACAGACCACAAGAACCTGGAGTTCTGGAGAACTGCCAGGGTGCTCAACCAGCGGCAGATACGGTGGGCAGAGTTCTTCTCGAACTTCAACTTCTCCATCCACTACATCCCGGGAGAGCAGAATGTCAGGGCGGATGCCCTCTCCCGCAAGCCAGAGTACATGGAGGAGGAGTTGCCACCGGCACCCAGGCATATTTTCCCCCCATCAGCATGGTCCTGCGGAGCAGCAGTGGTGAGCGAGGCAGAACTCACAGCACTGACAGCAGCTGATGAATTTGCCACCCGCATCTTCAGAGAACTGAGAGGGGGGGGGAGCAGGCCAAAGACTTTGAGGAAAGGAGGGGTTTGCTTTTTTACAAGGGAGCCCTGTACCTGCCAACCAAACAGCTGAGAGGTAAGGCCCTCAAGCAGATGCACGACAACCCAACGGCGGGTCATTTTGGAAGGGACAAAACCACTCACCTAGTCATGAGACACTTCTGGTGGCCAGGGGTGCGGGAGGATGTTCGGGATTATGTAAGGGGATGTGACACCTGCCAGCGAGCAAAGGTGGTCAGAGCGCCACCAGCAGGTTTGCTGGAGCCCTTAGCCACACCGCACAGGCCGTGGGAAGTAGTGTCCATGGACTTCATCACAGACCTGCCGTCGTCCAGGGGCAAGACCGCAGTGTTGGTGGTGGTGGACCTCATGTCCAAAATGTGCCATTTTATACCGTGTGCCAGGGCGGTCTCGGCAGAAGAGACGGCCAAACTGTTTGTTGACCACGTATTCAGACTGCATGGATTGCCTTTAAGGGTTATTTCGGATCGTGGCCGCCAATTTGTTTCCAGGTTCTGGCGGCGGCTCATGAACCTCCTGCAGGTGGAGGTCAGCTTGTCGACGGCTAGGCACCCGCAAACCAATGGACAGGCGGAGCGGGTCAACGCCATTCTGCAGCAGTACCTGAGATGTTACGTCAGCCAGAGGCAAACGGACTGGGTGGATCGCCTGCCACTGGCAGAATTTGCCTACAACAATGCGGTGCACGTCTCCACAGGGGTGTCGCCCTTTAAGGCCAACTACGGGCGCGACCTCAGATCTTTCCCGGAGAGGGAGGGGGAGGAGGAGGAAGAGGGCCCACAGGCAGAGGATTGGGCAGAGGACCTGGAGACGGTGCACCAGCAGCTCAGAGAACACTTGGAGAGGGCCAAGGAAGCGTACAAGAAGGGGGCAGATCGCCACAGGCGACCGGGAGAGGTCATCAGGGTGGGGGACAAGGTTTGGTTATCCTCGGAAGGTCTTCCCACCAGGGGGCGATGCAAGAAGTTAGCACCCAGGAGGCTGGGCCCCTTCACGGTCACGCAACAGGTCAACCCGGTAGCCTTCAGGCTAGCACTGCCGGAGGACATGAGAGTGCACCCAGTGTTTCATAGATCGCTGCTGTCGCCGTACAGGGAAAGTACCAGGTTCAGGGACAGCGATCAGCCTCCAGAGGGAGGGGGGGAGAAGGGAGACGCCCGACAGCTCAATGAGGCAACTGAGATTTTAGACTCAAGGAGAGGGGTGAGAGGACTGGAGTACCTGATAGCATGGGAGGACACTCCGCCGTCCCACAATGAGTGGATACCGGCCACAGAAGTACCTGAGGAATTTTTAGTGGAAGAGTTCCACGCCCTGTTCCCCCACAGGCCCAAGCCCTGGCACATGGAAAGGGAGGGAGAGGGGGAGGGGCAGGAGGAAGGGATAGCAGGCAGCAGCTCTCCATGGAGATGGGAAGCGGAATTTGAGGACACGGAAGAAGAGGTGTGGGTTTCACCGAGGTCAACGACGTCAGAGGCAGGAGAGGACTGGCAGAACATTTTTACTCCCACCAGCTCTGACGCCACTGACTTCTTGGGATTCCCGTCTTCTCAGGGGGAAGGAGAAAGATCGCAGGATTGGGGGGAAATTTTTACACCCACAGGCTCGGATGCCACAGACTTCTTGGGGTTTCACTCGTCCCCAGCAAGCGGAGAGCCACTAGGAAGGGGGGGAGAGGAGCCTGGGAGGGGGATGGATGTGAGGGACGAGGGATACAGGGAAGTCCCTCCCATCTTAAGTTCCAGCCCATCCCCAAGCGCGGGAGAGAGTAAGGAGAGCTCTGCCTCCAGCGGGGAGTCAGGAAGTGGTGTCCGAGGCTCAGGCAAGGTTGTGGAGCCCAGGCCGCAGGTGGGACAGGAAGTTGGACGCACAGGGGGGAGGCCAATTCCCCCAACTCCCGAATTGCGACGCAAACGTAGGGGGAAGAGGTTGGGTCTGCCAAAGCTGTGGTGCTGGAAGAAAACGCGCCAATCGCCATTCGGGAGTTCAGACACCTCACCTTAAGGATGCATTTTTACTGCTCTGAACACTGTAAATAATCAGCACTTAATAAAAACCTTAAAAGACCATGCTGGAGTCGTTACTCTAGAGTAGCCATACCAGGCCCTCTGACAGCATCAATCAATCAATCGCCACATTTTTAAGTATACTGCTATTGAAAAGTTGCAGTTAATGTACTTGCTGTTTGACTAGGAAAAACTCAGAGAAAGGGGCTGATCTTACATACACACACACACACACACACACACACACACACACACACACACCCCAACCAACCATTCCTGGAAACTCTAAGATAATATTCATGGTTCGATCACATACCAAGTCAGGTTACTCTGTTGTAGTTGATGGCGAGTGTCTTGCACAACAAACCTACTTCCCCAAATGATCAGACTTTTTGTGATAATGACAGCGAAAGTGAAAGGCAGTGGAAAGCATGGTGAAAGCACTTAGTGATGACACAGTCTAGTCTAACCTCCCAGCAAACAAATCAGAATAAATATGTTCATTATATAGCCAACATCACCCTACTTGCCCCGCAAACAAGGATGAATGCTCAATAAACTGTCCGTCTTGAAGTGACCATAGGCTAACCTCCTTGTCATCTTAGTGCAGGCAAATCAGGATGAATGCAAAATAAATCATGGAGTTGGAAGGGACCTCTCAACAGTCTGCTCAAAACGCCTGCTGATGCAGGGAATCCTCTCCTACAGTATCCCTGATTAAGTGATTAAAAAAACCTCTAATGAAGGAGAGTCTACCACCTTCTGGAGTCTGTCTTGACTGCTGAACAGCTCATACCCACCATGAAATGCTAGAAATATACTGCATTGAGGTTTCTGAAGCTACAGTCCTATACACACTTTCCTGGGTCAGATCCCATTAAATTCACTTAGACACACATGCATAGGAAGACGTTGAGTTAAATACATTCCTTTGTTTGATGTCAGCCTGCTTTGGAAGGAGCTGCTTCTATTTCTAATGGCTCTGGCTGTGCACTGCCACTGTTTGCTGCCCCAGGTGGAAGAAAACACCCAGATGTGTATTGTCCTGCTCTATTGCTTGACCTTCCTGGATTACAATGCCCCAGGGCTAGTTCACAGCCAAGCCTTCCTATAAGTATCCAGCCAAGTTTCTTGTTAACTGGTCTTGACTCATGGAGCTAGTGAAAGCAGCACCTCTCTTGTAAGCAAGCAGAGTGGGTTGGGATTTCTAACCCAGAAACCACTGAGTCCTGCTATTGCTCTCCTGTAGCCTATAAACTGCTTGCTTCTTGGGTCACTCAGCAAGCGATCATATTAGATTACCGGTACTTAATCCAGAAAAAAATACATGTGATTGTGGAATGTTACCACCAACCAGGGGCAGCCAACGCAGTGGTCTTCAGGTGTTGGATTACAGCTCCCATCATCCCTGACCATTGACCATGCTGGCTGGAGCTGATGTGTTCACCAACATCTGCAATCTGCTCCATTGGCTCTTCTTGCCAGAGGCATTCTACAGACTGTGTGCTGTCAGGCCTGCAGAGCACAGCCTAGGCCAGTGATGGCAAACCTATGACACGCGTGTCAGACGTGACACGCAGAGCCCTCACTGCTGGCACGCCCCCATTGGCCCATTCACGCTGTTGTTGTTGTTGTTTTTATTCCCCCATCTGTTCTTCCACAGGCTACAGCTTGTCTCCCTGTTAAAACCCGGATCCTTTTGTTGTTGTTGTTGCTGCTGGTAGCCAGAGATTGTTTTTTTAACCCTTTCTGTGTTGTTTTTTCTGGTGCTTTGGCAGACAATGATTGGGTGTAACAGTGTTCATTTTTTAACCCGTTCAGTGCTGGGTTGTTTGGTGCTTTGGCAGACTATGTCGGTGCTGCGTGTTAGTTCCAGCGAAGGTATTATTCGTCATTTATTTCTGTTCTCTTTCCCCCCAAAAAAGCGCAGCAGCTTTGGGGCATCCCCCCAAAAAAAATCAAAGCAACTTTTGCACACACACCCCAAAAAAACCTCTAAAACTATGGTTAGCAGCTCCCAAAAAAAAGCTCAACAACTCTGGGCACTTTGTGATAAATAAGGATTTTTTTGTTTGGTTTGGTTAAATAACTAGTTTTTGGTTTATTAAATAAGTTATATATTACAATCATACATTTTTGTTATTTATACTATAAATATCGCGAAATTATGGTTTTTTCTCTCGAAGTGACACACCACCCGAGTTATGCTCGGTTTTTTGGCGAATTTTGACACACCAAGCTCAAAAGGTTGCCCATCACTGGCCTAGGCCATAGTTCTTACATGCATCTATAGATCATGTCATCTATAGTCAGAAGTACTGTTCTTGGGGGATAGGAGACGGGCAGGTGTGGAGGACTCCCTGGTCCTGAATGGGGTAACTGTGCCCCTGAAGGACCAAGTGCGCAGCCTGGGAGTCATTTTGGACTCACAGCTGTCCATGGAGGCACAGGTCAATTTGGTGTCCAGGGCAGCTGTTTACCAGCTCCATCTGGTACGCAGGCTGAGAGCCTATCTGCCTGCAGACTGTCTCGCCAGAGTGGTGCATGCTCTGGTTATCTCCCGCTTGGACTACTGCAATGCGCTTTACGTGGGGCTACCTTTGAAGGTGATCCGGAAACTGCAATTAGTCCAGAATGCGGCGGCTAGACTAGTGACTGGGAGTGGCCACCGGGACCACATAACACCAGTCCTGAGAGATCTACACTGGCTCCCAGTACATTTCTGAGCACAATTCAAAGTGTTGGTGCTGACCTTTAAAGCCTTAAACGGCCTCAGTCCAGTATACCTGAAGGAGTGTCTCCACCCCCATTGTTCTGCGGACATTGAGGTCCAGCGCCGAGAGCCTTCTGGCGGTTCCCTCGCTACGAGAAGTCAACCTACAGGGAACCAGGCAAAGGGCCTTCTCAGTAGTGGCACCCGCCCTGTGGAACGCCCTCCCACCAGATGTCAAAGAGATAAACAACTACCAGACTTTTAGAAGACATCTGAAGGCAGCCCTGTTTAGGGAAGCTTTTAATGTTTAATAGATTATTGTATTTTAATGTCTGTTGGAAGCCACCCAGAGTGGCTGGGGAAAACCAGCCAGATGGGCGGGGTATAAATAATAAATTATTATTATTATTATTATTATTATTATTATTATTATTATTATTGCTGTACAATGTATGGCTCGCAGTTGAGTTTTGATCTACATCTGCATGTGGGTTACCGCTGTGGGTTTTAACCTGTGATGGCTCATTCTCAAGGGCAAGTCACCACTTGAAGCTGTACTCCATGAGCAACAAATTTGCCCATTTGACTCAGTCCCAAACATGAAATACACCTTGTGTGCACGTCTCTTGCACAAATCACATTCGTTTCAATGGTGCATGCACCAAAGAACCTCTCCATGGATTGTGGCCTGATTCATTTGTCCAAAGGGCAGCACAAGGTCTCCCAAGACATTTTGTTGCCTGAGGCAAAAGGAAAGACTGTGCAGCACCCACCAATCCCAGATACAGAAGCTGCTTGGACTGGCCATTGGCTCTTACCTCAGTGCTGGTGATGGAACAATATCCTCTGCTGTGCCTGAGGAAGCAGTCTAGCTTAATAATAATAATAATAATAATAATAATAATAATAATAATGCAGTAATATTGCTGCTGTTGATGATAATACTTGTTTATTGTTTATTCTTACAACTCTGTTAACCACTCTGGGAACATAAATTTATGTTGAAGGTGTGCGATATAAATTTTGTAAGTAAGCAATAAACAACACCTCAGCCGTGAGCCCATTCCACATTCTTGTGACAGTACAGTATCCATCTCCTGGGGAAAAGTTACAAGGAGACGGGAGAGCACTGTGGCTCATTATAGTCCCTCATGTCTTTTGAACCTCTCCAAGTCCTGGCAAGTGGCATCAGAGACTGACTCAGAGCCAGTGTGGTGTAGTGGTTAAGAGCAGTAGACTCGTAATCTGGGGAACCGGGTTCGTGTCTCCACTCCTCCACATGCAGCTGCTGGGTGACCTTGGGCTAGTCACACTTCTCTGAAGTCTCTCAGCCTCACTCACCTCGCAGAGTGTTTGTTGTGGGGGGAGAAGGGAAAGGAGATTGTTAGCCGCTTTGAGACTCCTTAGGATAGTGATACAGCAGGATATCAAATCCAAATTCCGCTTCTTCTTCTTCTTCTTCTTCTTCTTCTTCTTCTTCTTCTTCTTCTTCTTCTTCTTCTTCTTCTTCTTCTTCTTATTCTTCCAGGACAGCATTTATTTTTTAAAAAAGGCTGGGGGGGGGTAGCATCCCAGAACATGAAAGGACTGAAAGAGAGGAGTGGGGTGTTTCTGCCAAGCTTTGAAAGAATTAATGCAGCAGGCCCCAATAAGCCTGAAAACTGCAATGGGAGACTTGTTCGGCTTTGCTCAGGAAACAGGATTTCTTTCGACAGAATTCATGAGCGTCTTACGTGGGCTGAAAGCAGAATGTGCCGCTTCCATATCACATGTGTACATATTTCTTGCACACATGTCCAGCTGTGGGGAATTCTATGGGAAGATTGTTGACGGGAAATCAATGTGAGACCACACAGGTAGAGTTTCCACTGAGTTGGGTTGTTGTTGTTTTTTAATGCAGGATGCAACCATGAAGATGGCCATTCATCCAGCTGCACCGGAAGGAGAAATGAAACAGCAAGGCACCCTTCGTGGACTGAGCTGGGAGAAGGGGTGGGGCAGAAATTCAGCTCAGTTCCTGTTTAAAGGTATTCTTACTTAATTCACACTTTATGAAACAATATGAAGACCAAAACACAGCCATTGTTTGGATTCTCCAAATTTTGAACACAAGTAATGTGTACAAAAAAATGCATTTATGAGGGTAAAACATGCATGCAAATCTATCTATTGGTGAAAGTAACACCAAAAATGCATTCTATTAGAGAAAAATGCTTGCATAAAAATGCATATATTTTGAGAAATCCAAACTAAAACACTGGTGAATTTTCATGAGGACTTAAAAACAAATCATGAACTAATGCGGTTGGGAAAATGAGACCCTGAAGGAAACTGAAATGGACAGATTTGCCCATCTCTAGCTGAGACCAAACACTTTGGCTTCTCCTCTCTCAGAACTTTCTTCTCAGGGGTGATTCCACTTGGTAACAAATATGTAACATGATGTTAGGATGAATGGCATCCAAATTAGCTGATCTTCCTCTTCCTGAACACTTCCTTTTATGCCATGTCTCTTCCATTGCAAGCCATTATTTTAACTTGTACACCACCTGCCCTAGACCCACATTCCTTTCAATAGGAGATCAACCCATCTGGGAACTGCAGTTTTCTTGTCATGGCAAAGTGAGACATATTCCCAGCTGTGGCTCAACTCAGGGCACCCAGAGCTCGTCTCCGGTTTTCATAATCCACTTCCTGCTTCCATAACACTGTGAACAGCTTTTCTTCCTTTATGGGAGATTGGAACAGGGGACCTTACATAACCTTGATGAGGGAAACAACTAGCCCTGTTCCCTTGCCATAGCAATTGTTTTCAAGCTGATAATCCAGGAAATACATGTCTTCTCTATTTACTCAGAAAAGAATTAATGGCCCTCGGTTTTTTGATGGCATCCTCCCACACCTCACTGTTGCAACGCAAAGCAGACACAACCAGGCTGCTAGAGTACTTAAGCAGCGCTCTATGACTTAAGCACTGTGTGCCATGCGCGATGGTTGCTAATGAGACCTAATAATTCTCTCATTGTTATTCTAACATGGTGCAGCAGGACAAGTGAGCCTGTAAACAGAGATCCAACAAAAATAAAACCATTATAATCACAGCCTGGGTTGTAAATCACAGGCTAGGGTGTTCTGCTGTGGTTTGACTCCAAGCCAGGGAATAGTCAAATAATCAAACTGCAGATGGTAGGGCAAGCAAATCGACTTACATTTAAACAGTGGCAAGGCTCCAAACGACAGGCGGAAAAATGCTTTGCACGATACAGGAATTCTCCCACCTCCCCACTTCTTGTTAACTAGGTCTATAAAATAACCAGACATGTTAACCAATAATAGTGTTATTCCTTGCAAGTGCCAACACAGGTTCATGGGCTCGGCCGATCCTGTTACAAGCACCGCTAAAGACCTGCCATACTAATAATAATTAACATTTCATTTCCAGGCAACTAAAAGGTTTTCTTCCCTCCACCCTCTGGAAAGATGAATTCCTGGTGTGAGGGAACTTCCAGGTGGTTTGGCAGTTTTACAAAAGGTAAAGGCAGAATTCTACCTCTGCCACATTGTTTGTTTGTTTGTTTGTTTGTTTGTTTGTTTTGAATGTATATCCCACCCGTCCTCCCGAAGGAGCCCAGCGTGGCAAACGGATGCATAATTTCAAAACAAAGCAAAGCAAAAACATTATAAAACACTTAAAACATTCTAAAAACAATTACAGTGAAAAACATCTAAAAGCAGTTTCAGTTAAAAACATCTTAAAAGCAGTCAACAGTGATTTTTGTGTTGCCAGAAACAGTCACCAAACCTCTAAAAGTTTAGAAAGAGAAGCATTACTATATTTGGATTTCCATGATTTACCCTATGGTTGCCAGGGCAACACAAGAATTGACTGCAGGCCCTCACACAAATGAGTGGTAGCTGAAGTATAACTAGGATTGCTTTAAAGACATTTTTCTTTAAGAGTTCTCTACCTTTGTAATATCAAGGGACGCGGGTGGCGCTGTGGGTTAAACCACTGAGCCTAGGGCTTGCCGATCAGAAGGTCAGAGTTCGAATCCCTGCAACGGGGTGAGCTCCCGTTGCTCAGTCCCAGCTCCTGCCAACCTAGCAGTTCGAAAGCACATCAAAGTGCAAGTAGATAAATAGGGAAGGTAAACGGCGTTTCCGTGCGGCTTTGTCATGCTGGCCACATGACCTGGAAGCTGTACGCCAGCTCCCTCGGCCAATAATGCTAGATGAGCGCCGCAACCCCAGAGTCGGTCACGACTGGACCCAATGGTCAGGAGTCCCTTTACCTTTACCTTTATCTTTGTAATAACAGTTTAGCATAATTTAGAGCCCTTCTCTGATTTGGAACACTGGTCAGCCCTTTCTTAGAAGCTGGTAATTTGTGGACCTGTCCAAAGGTCACATAAGGGGTCACCAACCTTTGGGGGCTTCTGGGCACCTTTGCAAACTGGAGGAGCTACAACCATACACACTCACTCTCCTCTCCTCTCCTCCTGCCTCCCACTAGCAATCAGGCTTTGGGGGGGACCCTTCTTTTATGATGAACCTAGAAGGAACAGCAGCAGGACCTTGGCAAGGGCAAAGCTGTTCAGACACACCAGCAAGAACTAACCTGGTGGTCCTACCAGTGCATCTGTACAGCACCAATTTCACTGCTGAAATTTCCAGGTACTCTGCAGCAATGCCAGCGTCAAGAAGGTGGCACCACCCAACCCTGCTATGCTGCTCTTGCTCTCTGGTCCTTTGTTCGAAATTAGCCAGGCGCCAGGTCATTTTGCACTCGGCTTTCAACCACTTGTGACCAAGTGAAGATGCCCAGGTGCCAGGATGGCGCCTGCCTGACATCTTCCCCATCTGGGGATCCTTGGATCTTGACTGTTTCCCCACACTATCAACACACCCTGTAGAATTCTATTGGTTATATTTTATCTGCACAATCGGAATGAATTTCTGGAACCAAATGCTTTTTTCTGTGCAGCAGGAGCAAAAGCAGTCACCTTTAAGAAAAAGAGGTCGTAACAGGGCAATATATTTGTGGACTGTCCCTGGATCAAGTGACTTTTCTTCTTTAGGTTCTCAAACCTTTTAACTCAAGGTTGTCATCTGAACCAGCCAGATGTCTCATTGAGAATCAATCGCAGCCATCATTTGAGAAAGAAGACTTTAGAGCCACCTTGCCCCAAAAGGGCAACTAGATATTCCATTTTGGCAACTGTAACCTTGGTTTAAAGAGCCATTTCGGGCCTGGCTTATTTATCTGAGTTTCTAACACTGCTCCAGCCTAACACTCTAACCACTACACCACATTGACACATGTTAAAAGTACTTGGCCCTCTTGCATTGCACCTGAGACTAAATTCCTTCCTCTGGGGACTGAGAAGCATACAATCTTGAAACCATGGTTGAGGTCTAGAGTCCCAGAAACTTAATCTGGAGCTGCTCGGATAGATCCTGTATAGGGAAACAGCAGGTCTCCCTTTAACAACAAAAAGAACCTTGCCGCCGTGCGTCAGATCCATGGGTTGGGAAAACCAGGCAGGATGTTGAATTGCACAGGGACCTTCTTAGGACTCAGCACAGATGTTCGTCAAAAAATGCCAATTTGGGATCTCAAAGAGAAAAGTTGGTGCTTGCTGCTTCTTCAGAATTAGGAATAATAATAGTAATTATTATTATTATTTATTCCCCGCCCATCTGGCTGGGTTTCCCCAGCCACTCTGGGCGGCTTCCAACCGAATATTAAAAACAATACAGCATCGAACATTAAAAACTTCCCTAAACAGGGCCGCCTTCAGTTGTCTTTTAAAAGTAAAATAATTGCTTATTGCCTTGACATCCTGCCTGACAGGAACTATTTTGGAATGTGTTTGGATATACCAGAAGCTTTTGCTGCTGCACATTGCAGACCCTCCAAGTGTCCCTATTTTCCAGGCACATCCCTGATTTAGAGAAGCCGTCCTGGTTTCTGATTTGATCCCGGAATGTCCCACTTTCCCTTACGATGTCCCAATTTTCATTGGAAGGTATGGAGTTATCCGTCCGCCAAGCTGTGTGAAGGAAATCCTGTATAGGGAAGTTTGTTTAATGTTTTATTATGTTTTTATATATGTTGGAAGCTGCTGAAAGTGTCTGGGGCAACCCAGTAAGATGTGTGAGGTATAAATAGTAAAAATATCATTATGGAATGGGACGTCCCTGTTTTCATCGGAGAAATGTTGGAGGGTATGACATTGATGACATCAGTATGGATATTTCTTCCTTCAGGGAAAAGTACATTTCTGTTTATTTCTCTGCCAATCAAAGCTAACCGAAATGGATGGATTGCCTTGGCTCTGTTGAGCATGCCTCTCCAAACTGTCATGTAAGGTGATAGGGGAGTTGTGAAACACAGGGATCAAACACATACATGCTTAGAACTGCCATAAAGGAATCTCTTTAAGCATTTTATACCTTCACTCCCTTCCCCACCTCTCCCCAGCTCCCAGCAATATTTAGAGGTTTCCTGTCAGTCAATTTGTGGTTTAAAAGGAAGCAACCCCCCACCCCCAGTCGTTCAACAAGCAAACATCATGTAAACACTTTCCCTTAAAGCTTTAACTAGTAAAAGCCTGAGGACCGTACCAGCAATTTCTTCATTTTTGTTTAGAAGAGACAGAGAGAAACTTGTGTTTTTGATTTAGAGAAGCCTATGTTAAAAAAAAAAACTGACTCCCAGATTGAGCTGCAAATTATAATTCTTGAAACATGTTCTAAACAAAATATTCATTTTGCTAAAAAGCCAGGTTTTTGCTAAAATCCTGAAGAACTGATGTTAATTGTGTCACAACCTGTTTCTGGAAAGAGGAGCTGATAAACAGAAGAAACCAGAAGAAAGAATCAGTCTATTTATTTACCCAGCCTTCATCAACACAGTCACTGAGGTATAAATAAAAAGAAAGGAATTACACCACATTCAATTTTAGCAAGGAGAGAGATATGGTGTCTACTGGCTCATCAGTTACAATTTGAACCATATGCTCACACTTAGTTAACCTTATGGGGTTGTCCAGATTTGAAGATAGGCGGGGGCAGAGTTTGTTGTGGAAGAAATTGGTGGAACGTGGGATATATACATTAGATCGATGTTTACAGAAATGAATACGTTAGAAGAAAGTGTGCATTAAAATATATATAATAGCATGTAAAAAAGAAATTACATTGAGAAAATTTGCTTGCAAAAATGTGTACATTCATCAAAACTGCATATAAAAATGTGTTTATTGGGATAATGTCACACTAAAATGCATGAATGAATTTGATGAGCATTTTTTAAAAAAGCAAATGACTGCAGAATGTGGAAGAATGAATTTAAGACTGGATAAATTGGGAACAGAACTGAAATTGGCAGATGCTTGCATCCCTACATGTATGTGTGTGTGTGAATATGTATGACTGGTTTCCAAGTTGCAGCTTAACACATTCTGCCTATAATTACTTGGAGTGAAGGCAGCCCTGTATTGAGAAGTTTTTAATATCTGATGTTCCGTTGTATTTCTACTTTCTGTTGGAAGCTGCCCAGAGTGACTCGGGCAACCCAGTTAGATGAGCGGGGTACAAATTATTATTATTATTATTATTATTATTATTATTATTATTCTGCAGGCCCAGGGCAACCAAGCAGAATGGTAGTGCAAATGATGCACACAACTCCAGGCACTTTGGTGGCCAAAATGCATCTTTATTTCCCAAAAGTTCTAGTCCTGGTGTGCTGTAAGCAAAGGAATCTTCCTTTGATTTCAGATCAGATGGAGAAGGTTAAAAAATAATAATCTTATCACTTGACAGTACCATAAAAGGTAAAGGTAAAGGGACCCCTGACCATTAGGTCCAGTCATGACTGACTCTGGGGTTGCAGCGCTCATCTCGCATTATTGACCAAGGGAGCCAGCGTATAGCTTCCAGGTCATGTGGTCAGCATGACAAAGCCGCTTCTGGCGAACCAGAGCAGCGCACGGAAATGCCGTTTACCTTCCCGCTGGAGCGGTACCTATTTATCTACTTGCACTTTGACGTACTTTCGAACTGCTAGGTGGGCAGGAGCAGGGACCAAGCAACCCCGTCACGGGGATTCGAACTGCCGACTTCTGATTGGCAAGCCCTAGGCTCTGTGGTTTAACCCACAACGCCACCTGTGCCACCATACTGATACCTAAATTACCAAGTGGTCATCAGAATATTGTGGTAAGTTACCACTTGGTAAATCCATTCTGCCAGAATCCACGGCCATTAGCGGTTTAGGGAAGCACTTCTAGTTCATTCGCTTGACAGCCTTGATGCCTGGCATTTATCTTCCCGCCCCCCCATGAAGCACTGGGCACTCCTGCCCCAAGTGCAGAAGCTGCTGTGTGGACAAGTCCTTACTCCTGCTTCCTTTAAAAGGGACATTATGTTCCATACAAGATGGAAAACTCCCTGAGGTTTTTAAACAAAAAATGAAAACTCTCCAATATAACATTAGACGGAAGCAAATTTACACGGGAAAGCATCACTTCTAAATTATTGCACTGGCTTGTACACTTCCAGTATTTCCTCTCTGCTGGATTGAAACTGACACATGTTCTCCAGACTTTTTTTTTAAAAAGAACACCATTCTTTCAGCCTTAGATTTATGGTAAATCAGTGTTGCTCAGAGGAAACTAGCAGAGAAACCTCTGTTTCCTTTGATGCATTCCTAAGTCTCTTACTTGGAGAACAAAATTGGTCTGGTATGTGATTCAAGCCAGCTTCCTCTGGTTGCCAGCCAAAAGATAAAAGCAGCACAACCTTGCATCGTTGAGATGTTGTGCTTTATGTTACAAGATGAAGGCCATTTTTCTTGCTACCCTGTGTACAGTCATTAGATCAAAATTAATTGGAATCTCTTATCAGGCACAAAAGTGAGGAAGAATCCCTGGCTTCCACGTTTCTGTTCTGTAGTGCCAAATCAAAGAGCATCAATGAGCTGTTGGACCTGGAAAGTCTTAGGGCCACTCATTGTCTCTCAGCCTATCCTACTGTCAGAAGGAATCTGTGTGTAGGGCCCACATGTGGTGAGCCACTGAACTGCAGATGGCAGCCTTCTCAGTGGTTGCTGGTTTGAATTCCAATCCAGGTTTCATTTTATTTATATCCCACATTTTAAATGACTGCAATAGTAGCAAACAATACATATTAGACCATGCCAATAAAATCTAAAACCATGCAATAAAACAAAAATGGTTTTGATCTCACAAGCCAGTTTTGAAATATTAGACTAAGCTATCTGGTCTGGTCTGGTCTTGGAGACCACTAGACAAGGCTGGTCTTGTTCCAGCACCAAGGATAGCTCCTAGTGAGCCGCTTGCTCTGACAAAGGTTGGAAGTGAACAGATGCCCTTTGAGCTTTTGTCACCTCTCCTACATTTTGCCCCTTTTGGAGAACTAGTCTCTTAAAGCGTTGGCCTGAAGACAAGCATCATCAAGGATCCAAGATAGGGAAATCTAGACATAATTGCTGAGGATCCATCTTATTATTGCCATTTCTCTCAAATTGTTAATATTGCATGGTTGACCATGTGGAATAATTTCAAACAAATGACTTCAGGGCTGCACCTAAGCAACTAGAAATTATGCCTTGGCCACAGAACAAATGTCAGTAACCCAAACCTACAAGAGAATAGAGGTTGACTGGTTCTGTGTATTGACAACTTCCATATATAATGATGTGGGTTTGGATTCTGAAACAAGTTAACCACTGCAACACAGTCTTCTGACAAGAGATAGTTCAGAAAAAGCATATTTTAGGCTTGTTCTTTAAGTAGATAGCAAAAAAAGAGGAGGGAGTCCTGTTGCATCAGACTTAACAGATTTATTGTGGCAAATGTTTCTGTGGCTTTCATCCAGGAAGGTTGATGCCGCAATAAATCTGATAAATCTTTACAGTAATACAATATTTTTTTCCTGTGTTTGTTGTAATAGACTAACTCGGCTACATTTCTGGAATTCGTTGATTAAGTACATACTTACTCAGCAAGTGCAAGAAGCAAAGAATCCCAGTTATGGTGCCATGTCTTCTGTTTATCTCCCATGCGGAAGGCCTT
Organism: Zootoca vivipara; assembly: GCF_963506605.1. Taxonomy (NCBI): domain Eukaryota; kingdom Metazoa; phylum Chordata; class Lepidosauria; order Squamata; family Lacertidae; genus Zootoca; species Zootoca vivipara. Next base: position 48,214,926 of record NC_083285.1, on the reverse strand, counting down.
CAATCTTCTGCTGTCATTGCAATTACAGATGAGTATGTTCTCTGAATGTGATTGAGCTCCGTAACTCAGGCTGAAATGCCAACCCACATACCTGTGAGTAGAACTTGTTGAATTCATTGGGGTTTGCTTCTAAGCAGACATGGTTAGGATTGCAGTCATATGCAAATTCAAACATTCTCGGTAATTAGTGTGCTTCTCCTTAAGCCAGCAGACTTAAGGGAGGAACAACATTGCAGAGGCAGAGAAGGTGAAGTCATGTTGCATCTGCTTCCATGGCATTGCATCTTACCCATTATGTCTTATGATGAATGTATACAGCATTATTTGAGTTTTCTCTTTAAAAAATTTTTTATTGGTTTTAATATAAGCAAGAATAAACAGAAGTAGTTATCCATTTCTGCCACATCCTTGTTAAGAAAAAGAAACATTTCTCCAAAGGTTGGCATGCCAGTTCTCTGTGTCATCAATGGAAAAGGATGTGAATGGATCCTAAATTTCAATCACATTGTCTGAGTCCTGGGTGTTATTTAACACCTTTATGTGTTTAGTCCATTTCTCCATCAGGGCTGTCGTCCAGAGCTTTTGCCTCCTCTGTGTGAGATGAAGATGGTCCAAACTTTTCCAGTTCTGTGGAGCTGTCTTGCCACTACCAGTAGGAATGTTATGAGTCCTTTATGCTGTAAGTCAGGGGTAGGCAACCTAAGGCCCGGGGGCCGGATGCAGCCCAATCGCCTTCTCAATCCGGCCCGTGGACGCTCCGGGAATCAGCGTGTTTTTATATGAGTAGAATGTGTCCTTTTATTTAAAATACATCTCTGGGTTATTTGTAGGACCTGTCTGGTGTTTTTACATGAGTAGAATGTGTGCTTTTATTTAAAATGCATCTCTGGGTTATTTGTGGGCCATAGGAATTCGTTCATTTTTATTTTTTTCAGAATATAGTCCAGCCCACCACATGGTCTGAGGGACAGTGGACTGGCCCAAGGCTGAAAAAGATTGCTTACCCCTGCTGTAAGTCATAGAATCATAGAATCTTAGAGTTGGGAGGGACCCAAGGGTCATCTAGTTCAACCCCCTGCAATACAGATATCTCAGTTAAAGCATCCATGACAGACAGCCATCTAACCTCTGCTTAAAAACCTCCAAGAAAGGAGAGTCCACAACCTCCAAGGGAGACCGTTCTACTGTCAAACAGCTCTTACTGTCTGAGAGTTTTTCCATACGTTTAGTCAGAATCTCCTTCTGGTTCTCACGGAAAATGTTCAACATAGCTAACTGTGGTGAGCTTTGAACTGTTAGTTGTATTATAAGACTTACTGTATTTCTCTAAATATTATATTCCAAAATTCCTCTATTCTATCCCAAGTCCACTACATATGATACATAGCATCCCCTCCAACAGAGAGGAGGATGGATTGATCCGGTTACATCCCAGAGGTGTAAGGTACCATTTTAGGGAACAAGTTAAAGATACTTTCTTGACTTTTAATTGATGAATCAATTTTTCTCAGTCGAGTTAATGGATGTAACCAGAAATTCTGAATTTGATATATATTTAATATTAAACTTCTAAAACTTAGAATAATAATAATAATAATAATAATAATAATAATAATAATAATAATTTATTATTTATACCCCGCCCATCTGGCCGGGTCTCCCCAGCCACTCTGGGCGGCTTCCAACAGAAAAATACAACACAATAATCTATTAAACATTAAAAGCCTCCCTGAACAGGGCTGCCTTCAGATGTCTTCTAAAAGTCTGGTAGTTGTTTTCCTTTTTGACATCTGTTGGGAGGGCGTTCCACAGGGCAGACACCACCACCAAGAAGGCCCTCTGCCTAGTTCCCTGCAACTTGGCTTCTCGCAACGAGGGAACCACCAGAAGGCCCTCGGTGCTGGACCTCAGTGTCCGGGCAGAATGATGGAGGTGGAGACGCTCCTTCAGGTATACTGGACCAAGGGCATTTAGGGCTTTAAAGGTCAGCACCAACACTGTGAATTGTGCTCGGAAACGTACTGGGAGCCAATGTAGATCTTTCAAGACCAGTGTTATGTGGTCTCGGCGGCCGCTCCCAGTCACCAGTCTAGCTGCCGCATTCTGGATTAGTTGTAGTTTCCGAGTCACCTTCAAAGGTAGCCCCACGTAGAGCGCATTGCAGTAGTCCAAGTGGGAGATAACTAGAGCATGCACCACTCTGGCGAAACAGTCTGCAGGCAGGTAAGGTCTCAGCCTGCGTACCAGATGGAGCTGATAGACAGCTGCCCTGGACACAGAATTGACCTGCGCCTCCATGGACAGCTGTGAGTCCAAAATGACTCCCAAGCTGCGCACTTGGTCTTTCAGGGGCACAGTTACCCCATTCAGAACCAGGGAGTCCTCCACACCTGCCCACCTCCTGTCCCCCACAAACAGTACTTCTGTCTTGTCAGGATTCAACCTCAATCTGTTAGCCGCCATCCATCCTCCAACCGCCTCCAGGCACTCACACAGGACCTTCACTGCCTTCACTGGTTCTGATTTAAAAGAGAGGTAGAGCTGGGTATCATCCGCATACTGATGAACACCCAGCCCAAACCCCATGATGATCTCTCCCAGCGGCTGCATGTAGATGTTAAAAAGCATGGGGGAGAGGACAGAACCCAGAGGCACCCCACAAGTGAGAGCCCAGGGGTCTGAACACTCATCCCCCACCACCACTTTCTGAATGCGGCCCAGGAGGAAGGAGCGGAACCACTGTATGACAGTGCCCCCAGCTCCCAACCCCTCTAGATGGTCCAGAAGGATGTTATGGTCGATGGTGTCAAAAGCCGCTGAGAGATCCAGCAGAACTAGGAAACAGCTCTCACCTTGTCTCTAGCAAGAGATAAAATCTCTAGAAGAATAAAATGGCATGCTCCGCATCCTTTTCTGGGTGTTGCATTTGTTTATGTATTTCGGATGCCCCACAGGCACAGGAAATACCTGATGAGGAAGAGAAAACTCATCGACACCAACAGAGGAGCACCAGCAGCAAAGCAAACTACAAGAGGCCAGCCATGGACAACTGAATGAGAGCAGCGCCTTAGCTGCATTCACTGACAGGCATTGAAGGGAAGGAAGAGGTCATGAATCGCAGCAGGGGGCAGATGGTGTGGCTGAGGGAATAGGAAATTTAGAAAAGCTTGCCAGGATCTAAAGGGTGAGGGGTCTAAGCTGAGACTTGGGAACCCCAGGTTCGGGGCAGGTGGAAGGGCACACATGCATATAAATACGTTTTTTGTTCGAGATACCAAAATACTAATGAGTGCATCTACTCTAGGAAGCCACTTTTGAAAATGTTGTTTGATAACTGGTTAAGATTCCCCACAAAAAAAACACCTAAACTCTGCCTGTCTTTGAAAGCACTGTCTGCAATAACATCTAAAAAAATATGTGGGGCAGGGGGTGTTTGGTGGGTTTTTCTTCTTCCAATTCACCCCGCTCCAACTACCAAAGCAAACTGAGATGACCTTTGAACAATCGTTTGCTTTTGCTCCACTGGATCCAAACAAAAGCTTTCTATTTCATATGCAAGTCTATGCAGCTGTAGATACTTCTATGGGGAAAGGTTAAGACATTTAGTGACCTTTGCAATGGATGACCTAATTGAAGAATCACCACAGCTTCTTTCTTTCTCTCTCTCTCTCTGGTTATTCCAGAGAAGGAACCAAACGGCAGCCCAACTTGCAAAATGCTAGCTTTGTGGAAATTAGTGGGATGCACTGAGCAGCTCTGAGCTATTTAACTAACAAGATTTAGTCATTAATTAAAGTAATTGCACAATGTAAGCCTTGGGTATATTCATTGCAAAGCTGATCAGCTTAAGGTAAGCACAATCTTGGTGGTCAGTCCACCTTTCTTTTTAGAGGATATTTGCCTTGGAAGAAACCAACAAGGTAATTTACAGGCACCCACCCTACCATTCTGCCTTCTGGGAATTGCATCTCTGTGGGCGATGGCCTAGGAATCTCAGTGGCCTCCCACACAAAAACTACCCAGCTTCTTTGGGGTGTGGGGTGAGAAAGGGCACCATATTTCAAAAGGACTGTAGGTTTGTGGTAAAAGTGTAATACACACATGCATGCACACATACCCATTGGAAGCATATGCTGTTCAGTTGCATGGATTTGTCACCAAGTTCACAATTCAGTTCTGTGTTCCTGATGATAACCTGGTAGATCTACAGCTAGGCTCAGCATCAGGGACTGGCATTGTTGGGCAGCTGCCAAGGGTCTCCAGAAGAGCCTATAGCTGACCCCAAATGTCCCCAGGACCCCAGCTGACCCCAGGTCACATCTGTTTAGACCTGGAGCTGCTCTCAGTGTCACTGTTTGTCTTCTCCAGGCAATGGCAGCTGCCATTTTAATTTCCCCACAATGCAATTTAAGCCCCGGCGGAGCATCATATTGGAGCAATGCTACATTGAAACTCTGAGGCATTGTGGGAAGATTAGCTGATGGGTACCTCTACCTGAAACCATGAAAGCCAATGCTAGTCAGAATGGACAATATCAGGTGAGATGGACCCATAGTCTGCCCGATACAGCAGCTCCCTAAGGTCCTCCCATCACACAGCTATCCTATCTTGGGTATATTTATTGCATTATAGAAAACCATTCCAAAGTTAAATCAACCAACTGTGGTCCCCATTTTGGAACAAAGTTCTGCTCTTTTACTGTATAAAATGTGACTTGTGAAGAGTGAAGTCTTCCATATAGCCAGTATTTGTTGGCAGAAAGGACAGGAGTAGTGTAGTTATAAGTAAAAACTACAGTGGTACCTCGGTTTACAAACACAATTGGTTCCGGAAGTCTGTACTTAACCTGAAGCGTACTTAACCTGAAGCGAACTTTCCCATTGAAAGTAATGGAAAGTGGATTAATCCATTCCAGACGGTCTGTGGAGTACTCAACCTGAAGCGTACTTAACCCGAGGTATGAGTGTAATTGGTCCGTACTTAACCTGAAGCATATGAAGTGAACTTTCCATACTGAAACCGAGGCGTACTTAAACCAAGGTATGACTGTATTGCATGGGGAAGGACAGTAGTTCAGTGGTAGAGCAACTGCTTCATAGCTGTCAAGTTTTCCCTTTTCTCCCGAGGAAGCCTATTCAGCATAAGGGAATTTTCCCTTAAAATTGACAGCTATGAACTGCTTTCCAGGCAAAAGTTATCCCTGGTGGTATCTCTAGATAGGACTAGAGATGCCAAGACCTGGTGGGGGAGGAAAGATTGGAAAAATTGATGGGAACAGGAGGGTTTTCCCCCATTTTCCCCTGATCTTCACAACTCTTGGTAGGACTGGGAAAGAATTGTTTCGGAAACTATGGACAGCCATTGCTAAGTCAGTGTAGCCAATACAGTTTCCTGTGTTGACACATAACTCTTCGATTTGTAGCTGTTTTCTCCAGTTTCTCAGGACAATAAATATGTAAAAGCTAGACTGGATTGAATGTCAATTCAATTTTAAAATGGCTCACTTCTCATGTCTATACAGCATTAACAAATAATGCATGCCAAACAAAGGGACATTCTAAATCGCCCTAAGTCTTTCCCCAGTTTAGCAGGCGGCGTCACAGTAGCTCCCTTCCTCCATTTTGTCCCAAGGGTGGATCCCCCCCGAGCCTGAGTTCAAGGTATTTTCAATAATTTGACATTAGCTCACTCTTTCTTTGTACTGAGTTTTCTGCAATTGCTATGTGCAGAGAGTTTCATTACTTTTTGTCTCCTGCCATTTGCAAAAAGAATGTATGTGTGTGGCAAGGAGATTCTATTTTTACATGCAGGAGAACGAGGTTTCCGGATGCTCGTCCGCCTCTCTTGTCAGCATTTAGGCAGGCAGCAGAGCGAAGTCTTGTCTTCCTGCTGTGTTAATAAGCACTGTCCCCTCCCAGACATAGCTATTGGTTTGTAGAGGCCCAGAGTCCCTGCTGCGTTAATAAGCAGTATCCCACTCTGCACGAAATACACTGAGTGCATTTTTGAATTTACATTCTGTAATTTTCTGTCGTCACCACAGCCAGAGACTCACACGGAGACGAGAGTGGTGCGTGCTGCTAGAACACACAATGGGCTGCCTTTCAAAAAAAAATTATAATGAAGTGTGTCAGGCCAAATGTGATTAAAGGTTGCTAAGCCCAAATTAAAAATGAGGAATGTGGCCAAAAAGAGACACAGGGGCTGTAAGGGAAAGGCTCGTTTGTTTTACAAGGCCCCATGCAACTTAAAATGAATGTAATAGACGTCAGGTGCAGCTTTCAGATGCCAGAGCTGTCTGAAGGCAGTGAAACCCACCTTAAGTGAAGAGGCGCTCATTTTTGATACTTTTTGCCATGAAATCTGCAATCCTAAGCATTAATCAGTGGCAAGTAATTTCACCAAAATTAAGAGAACATATTTAAGACCGGGGTGCAAATGAGAGTCAGTGTAGCACAGCAGCCTGGGTGTTGAGGGGGCCACGAAGCATAAATTATAGTCCTCGGCTACATTATAGTTGCTATGGCTCTGTCCAACTTACATGACCTGGTTGTTCCAAGGAGCAAGTAAGATAAGCTTTGAGTTCAGTGGAGGAAGTTATGGGACGCAACCGAAAAGAGTTTTTGCAGGCATAGGCAAACTCGGCCCTCCAGATGTTTTGGGACTACAACTCCCATCATCCCTGACCACTGGTCTTGTTAACTAGGGAGGATAGGAGTTGTAGTCCCAAAACATCTGGAGTGCCGAGTTAACCTATGCCTGAGTTATTGGCTCTAGATTGCTCATTCACCCTTATCAGTTTAAGCTGTCACTTTATGCAGTCATAGCTGTGGAACTGCCTCCTTCATTATGCCCTGCCACAAACTTCAAAACTAAGGGCTCATCCAGACTTCTGCTTCTCCCACTGCTTTCCCCTGGGAAACCCGTTCTTTACTGTTGAATCGGAACAAATGGCAATCAGGTTTTGCGCGGCTTGTCATTTGCTCCAATTCAGCACTAAAGAGTGGGTTTCCACAGGGGAAGCAGTAGAGCAAACAGAAGACCACTGGGACCCATGCTTTCTAGGCAAGGGACAAGCAGATATGGGAATGAGTCATTTAAAGCCATTTTATAATCGCTTATGGAACTTCTGTTGAATTATGTGTGATTTATTTCTGAGTAAACATCCATAGGGTTGGACTGTAAACTCTCTGGAAATACTTTTGTGCAAACCCAGAGCATGGTATTAAAAATGTGTGGTCCATCTTACCTGAAGCCCAAGCTAGAAGCTTGTCCAGAAGCTCAGCCCATTCTGTTTGAACTGAAATGGTAGGGCAAGTGGGGGTTTATTTTAAATTACTGCATTTTACTTCTGTAGTTCCAGTCCTTTAAAAAAATGTTACTGTCAAATCATTGTTCATAATGTAGGGAAGAACCTAAACAAAGTACATTTTTGATGAAATTCTTCTGTTTGGATTGTATATGAACAAGCACAAAAAATGGCTTCTGGGAATCAAAGACTTGATAATGCTTGGCCTATCAAAGTAGACTGTGATGAATTTAATAAATTGGAGGTCCATGTATATTTTTGTCTTCTCCCAGGCAACCTATCTGCAAGCTAAAAGCAATATTCCTTGAATCACGACACATCTTATCACAGCAGATGGTGAACAGTCTTTTGCCTAATTAGCATTTGGATTACATAAGCATTCACATCCAGCTTTTAAAAAAGGAAAATACAAACTATCTTTCCTTCTTTGCCCGTTCAGAGGATATTAGGATGTTCCTTGACTACAAATGGGATAATGAGATTGGCTCTTGTTAGTACGGTAGCACTGCTTGCCTCCAAATGAGGAACTGAAAGTCTATTAAATTATTATTTTTTTGGTATTCTAATTCTTATTTTACTCTGCTGGTGGTGGTTTAGAATTTTATTTTGCTAAGCTGCTTTGAACTGTTCACTACAAAAGATGGGATATATATCCCTTAAATAAAGATGAAAATATTGGATCTTTTAGTATGCCAAATTGCTCATAGCATTCAAGTTCCAACAATTACCCACACCATCTCCCAGTATAGCTAGAAGACAAAAGCTCTGACTCAACGCCATTGAACCTTTTGTAAGGAAGTGTTGCAATCCTGTGTAAAATAGTCATTAAATAGATGCCCCAAAGCCGATTCTTTAAAAGGACGGGGAAATCAACACCATTCACATTTTATTGACTTTTTATTTAATAAAAAAGACAGTATCAGATTAAAAATACAAACACTTTGGGTGATTATCCAGCTTTTTCCCCTGCCTCGTAGAGATAAAACCAAACAATGAGCAAAAGAAAAACAACAAATTATTATTTTTAAAGGTAACATTTTGGCCAGAGCTGTAGAATAATGCTGCACCAATTAAATTACACCAAAATATATTATTATACCCTTGAAATGGCTTTCAGACCAATAAATTAAAAGAGACAAATTCAAATAAAAAGTCAACTTTGAAATACAAAAAAGTCCCAAATTAAATAAGAAGGAAAAAATACACAACGCTAATAATAATAATAATAACAACAATGTGCAGTCAAGTGTTCTGCTTCTTCTAGGAATGGTAACATGCCAGTAAGTCCCTACAGAACATTTTCCAGTTTGGCAGCAATCAGTCAATCATTCACATTTGTACACAAGACGGCAGGCCTGGGCAACAGCCTCGGGCAGTGGCCCTCTGAATGTTGGAGGACTCCAACTCCCATCAGCCCCAGACAGCATGGCCAATGGAAAGGGATGATGTGAGTTGTAATCCAGCAACATATGGAGGGCCGCAGTTCTCCCTGTGGGCTAAGTAGAGCTCAGATGTACGGGTGATTCTTAGTTCCTCTCCAGGGCAGCTGAGTTCCCTTTTCTTCACTACATACATCAATTAAACATTTAATTCAGCCAGATGGGCAGGCATTGTAAGTCAGTATTGTTCCACTGAAATAAAACTCCATTAGGTCAACTGAGAACAGTCACAGCTGCCAAGGGAGCAAGGCTTACGCCCTGGATTAAAACATGATCTTGATGCTAACACAAAGTTTTATCCAAATTACTGCAGTACTCTGTTTCAAAAGAAGGCACAGCAAATCTTTTAGACTTCTGCATCCTTCCAAGGCTGTAATTCTATGCTTAATTACTTGACTTGTTTACTTCTTAGTAAACATGATTTAGGAGTGGGCTGTACATCGCACATGGCATGAATATTAGAGTTGCAATTCCAAAGAAGGTATATTCCTTTGCTTCATACTGTGACATATATCAAATAGTAAACAGAGAATCCTAACTCAACCACAGGGATGGGTGGGTGAAGGGGAGCGATTCCATTCTCATGTGTAGAAGTCTGGGTATATGGATTTTATAAGGAATCAATGACATTTTGACCAAGACCGGTTAATTAATTTGGTTCATTGGCTTGTAGAGAGATACAGCTGTTCTGAAGAATTAGGAAACCTTTTCAGGAAACTGGAACTAAATAATTCACCCATCTGAATGTGAAGTGAAAGTGTTCTTACACAACGTATAGGCAGTTCAGGCATACTTATGAGAAATATAAAACATTTCCCACCAGCTCAGGTATTTTCTTGTCTTTTACTCTGGAATCTCTTCAGTTTGGCACTAGTTCCCTGAAACATTTGGAGCCCCAAGTTAGAGTACGATAGTTTCTGCTTTCAGCTAAAGTCATGAAGTTGGCACTGGTTAAACACAGGAAAAGAATCTTGGACTATTTCCTGTAGTTATGTGTACATGTTGACTTTGTTTTAAAGCTGCAAACAATTTGGTGTTGTAAGCTAATACAGTAATGCAACTCTATTTGAACTAAGAGCTGCTTACTGGAATAACCGTGACCAGAAGCTTTTCTGAATTGCCCAGGCCTGTCAAACACATAGTGCCTATTTAAAAAGAGGCTTACATTCACGTAATCCAGTAGACCCAAGTGGTACCTTTATGGGAGTTGAAGCCTTTAACTCAGGGGTGGCTAGTCTGTGTCCCTCCATGATAACCCACATCACCCTTGATTACTGACCATGCTGGCTGGGGCGGAGGGGAACTAGAGTCCAACAAAACCTGGAGAGCCACATGTTAGCTACCCCTGCTTTAGCTGCAATATTTAAATTAAACCCATCGGAAATAAATCTTTTGTCTTCTCTGATTTGACCCCCCTGTCTATGAAACATCAACCCAAATACATACACATTCTTAAACTGAATCCCTCAAGTCTACTTTCCTATTACCTTCTTCCTACTCATAAACCATTCCCCCATTGCATTACATACTGACAAGGGCTCTGGAATTCTGTGAAACACTTTGAAGTTTATAACTACAAAACTCAATTCATCCAACTAAAATTCTACCAGTTTATGGTATCATGATTTTGTTGAACTTTATAGTTCACCTAAGTGTGCATAGATGCACAATTCCTTATTCCTTTAGTGAGGGGAGACTGTATTGTCTCATTTCCAGACTGCTGCTGAAAAATCTTCAATGAATTAAAGCTTGCCTGCATACTGTTTGATTCATTCTAGTTTCTCAGTAGCCATACATTACATACACACAGGTATGTAGAGAGACTACTGGCAAGTAGCTACTTCTCAGTGTGCTTGTCTGGTCTTTCCTTGGCATTTTATGTAGCCTTACAGTGATTATGCAGATTTCCAGAGCCCCTGATGGAATTTATTTCATATTATTCTTTTGCTTGGAAGAAGAAATCTTCCTCACTCCCAACACTCCATCCTTTTACTACATTGCTATCTCTTCCTAGACTAACTTTTCTATAAATTCAAATAACTTCCACTCAAATTACTAATCACATTTCAGCAGGCGACACTATCAAATGATAACTGGCAGTGTCAATCATAGGCTGGGCAACTATGCGTGCAGCTGGCAGCCCTCTTCTGCATGTGCATATTCCTTAGGGCATATAGATATTGACAAATCTACCAGCAAATGATTTCTTATACTTAACAGTTGACTTTCTTTTTTAAAAAAATGTTTTGTTTTACTTTTAGCATTATAGCTTTTCCAGTGGTTAGTTACCTTCTCTAATATAAATATATGTACCCTTTTTCCAGTTTACATTTTGTCTAGCTTCAACTTACAGCCACTGCAATATGATCCTTTTCTGTCTGCCAGATTCCAGAGTCTCTGCTTCATACTTTATTGTAACTTCTTTGGATTCTAGGTAGTATTTTGACTGAATGAGCTATAAGGTTGCATAATGAGCATGAGATGAATTTTTCCTCAACATAACTTAAGTATTTCTGCTCAGTCTGTCTGCTCAACATCACTTCAATAACGCTACCACTGTCAGCAAATTGATACTGGGCCAACTCCATCATAAAGGTACCCAAAACCCTTTCCTTCCAGCCCTGCTATCTTCCCTCTGCTAGTTAAGTTTGTTACAGATCTCCAGAGCTTTCTTGTAGACCTGAGTGACATCATCCATGTCTGTAAGCAGAGAAAAACTGCTATCGCCTGTCCGATTCCGATAGCGCTTCAGATACTGTGGCCGTGAGCGATTTTGAAGTCCTTGGAAATCTTGGATCTGGAGGAAGTTTTCAGCAGACACACAGCTCCTTATCCTAAGCCTGTTCTCTTGCAAATCCACCAAGTCAAAAGAGTCACTGGACAGGATGCTGTCATCACTAATCACGCTGGAAGGGCGGCTATAACTTCGAGATAATCCATCTCCAGGCAGGATTGCTTCCTCCATGGCTTCCAGCATCGGTGTGTCGGGGCTGATCAAAGCAGAATCCGTGCTACTGGTGGAATACTTGCTACTATGTTTTAAAATACCTTTGCGCCTGTAGGAATGACTGTGAGACTCTATCCTTAATGTTTCAATAATGCCTGGGGACGTATCGCTATTTCCTGCCTCCTCATTACGGTCCAAGAGTTCTGAAGATTCGCTCCGTTCTGGAGATGAGTAGTAGCCAGATTCTCTTTGCTGAGTCTTCTTAAGGATTCCCTTTTTTGGCATTAAGGAAGACTGCTTAGTGCTGTATTTACCCGTTACCTCCCCCTCCACAACGTTCTTACTGGACATCCCTGTCCTGCATAACTCCTGCTCCATTTTAAAAGTGGAGGGTAATACTGGATTGACTACTCCTTCTATATATCCTGCACTATGAGAGCGATGTTCACTGTTGCTCCTTTTCTTTAAGATGCCTTTTGGCCTCTTGGAGTTTGGCTTGCATGCATTTTCAACTCCTCCTTCCTGGATAGACTGTGCAATGTCATTTTCCTTCTTTGATTTTTTGAGGGATCTCTGTCTCTCTAGTGTGACTTCAGATCCTTTTGGTTTGGAAAGGCACTTCATTTTGGTGTCAGTCTCTGGCTGCAAGCCGCTAGAACGATGATGCCAATCTATGAACCGAGACAGCAAGGGGGACTCAGAGTCTTGCAGGGCATCACAGTCACAAACGCTGCTCTTGTAGCCCCAGTTAACCCACCAGTGGTTGGCTATGTCTTCAATAGTTGCTCTGCGCTCAGGATTCACCATCAGCATCCACCTGATCAGGCCTCGAGCATCTACAGAAAAAGAACACCAATTTCAACCATTCTACCATGACTTTTTAAAACTTTAATTCTAATTTGGAAGCATGACATAGAAACAAGTGCAACAAAGCACTGCAACAGGTCAGCGTTATAGCTCTTTTGACAGCTATCTGCCTTCAGATATTCCCTAGCTAAACACTCATGATACAAGTTGCCACTGTGTTTTAGTAATCTGAGTAGCTTTCTATATTAGCGTTACCGTCTCATGAAATACACGGGCTATTGAATCACTATGGCCTAGTTCTCAGTGAGAGGATAAACCTGTGTCTGGGCTGCACGACTTCAGCCTGCAGGCAGGAGCTCACATGAATGAATCCAGACAGCCAAACAACAAGCAAGCAAGCAACACACAGAGAGAAAAGTAGATGTCACAGAGAACGGTAAGCTATAATCCTTCTCCTTGACGTCTAGTTTTTTATAGGGGGGAATTTTTTTGTATAGAGAAACCCCCACCTGAAATCTAAAGACAGATTTATCAACTCAGTGACAGCTAGGTTAATGTGCATGGCAGATTCTCAGCACACCCGTGTTCACCTTCATACATGTGCGACAGGACGTTTTTCGTGTAACAGAAATGTTTACTATTATCCAAATGTTCTGGGCAGGCAGAGCTTTCCTTATCTTCCTATTGCCATCTTCAAGCAAATTGCAAACTTTATCCTGTGTGAGCCATGGTCTGCCCATTCCTTCGAGCTACTACCAATGCAAAAACCATGCGAGCAGATTTGTTGTGCACCACTATGCCCATAATAAAGGTGTAAATGGTAAAGTATGTCATGCAAACTGTCTAATCTTTGTTTGTATAGGGTTTACACAAAACAAGATTTCCCTCCACATGAGGAGAGTTTTCTCATGCTGCAATATTTGTGTGTTTCCAAACTCTCAAAACACACAAAATATTAAAGTGCTCAAACTGTCTTTTGCTCGAGGACATTAATATTATAGGAATTTTATTTCATGAGACATTTTATAATGTGGCCTCAACATTCTTCCTACAACCTTGCTTGAAGATTCAAGCCCAGAGTTCACCTCCAACTTTAGAAAATTCTAAAGTTCAAATTATTCTAAAAGTTTATTGTAACAGAATTTAATTGTAACATAATAAATAATAAGTAATAAATAACAGAAAATGAACACCACATATAAAGATTTATCATCCCTCCTCTATCTACCTCCCCTTTGTCTTTTATACTTTCCCCCTCTTCTAGATTGGGGTACCGCTTTCTGATTGCCTCTCCAACCTGCTATTGATAACCTGCTATTGATTGCCTCTCCAACCTGCTATTGATAGTATTTTGCTATTCCTGTCAGACCTATAACCAGGCTTGCCCGCCTCCACACAACTAAATTTTCTATGCCCCCACCTAAATTTCCTACAAACAAAAAATGAAACCAACAGGAAAGCCTTTGTTTTCCCCACCCCTTCCTTTCTTAAAGGTTCTTTTGTCATGCTTTTTCTCTCTGAGAGGCAAAGCAAGCCCAAAGGCACAAAAAACAAGCTGGTGGGTGAGGGGCTACACCAATCAGAACCATGCGTTTGTTTGCTCTTTCAAGTCTGAATACTTCATCAGTATGTGTGGAGGGGGGGGAGAGGAGGAGAGAGAGGGTCGATTTTATTTCATTTTTTCATCACAAGGCAAAGGAAAGGACCCACAGGCTTCCCTTGAGCAAGGCATCTTGAGAACCTATTTTTCTCCATTTGGAATGGAGACTTGCAAGGAGAGGAAGAGAGAATTCTGGAGGCTTCTGTTGAAATGCTTGGGAAATCCTTTGCAGCTGGAATGACTAGCAATCCAATGCATTCTGGGTTGTGTTCAATCCTGCTTAAAAGAGGATCCACTGAAATTAATTGGTTCTGAACTAATAGCCCTGTCTATTAAGTCCAATGGGTCTGTTTTGAGTAGGACTAGCACTGAATACCACCCACTTTTGCGGGGATACATGGGTATTGATAATGAAATGGATGGGGAGGGGAGGGAAGGGAATGGAGAATTCTGGAAGCTTTTGTTGAAATGCAATGACTTCTTGGAGAGAGGGGGGATATTTATTAAGCCCTTTTCTGTTGTTGGCCTCTCTAACTTCAACTTATTGAGAGACAGACTGCCTCTAAACTAGAAGGTTCCATATAGCAATCAATTCTCAGATATCTTTCCTTTTCCAGGTACAGAGGCCGTCTTTTCTCTTAATATGCAGAAGCAGACAAATAACAGAAAACAATTATTGTCCTCAAACCCTACTTATGGACTTTCCTTGCACCTGATTACCACTGTGGGAAGCAGGAAGCTGGACCTGATGGACCTTTGACATGATCCAGAAAAGTTGATCTTATAATCAAAACGATCCCTGCTCTCCTTTAAATAAAACATTTTTCTGTCTGGTTTCTTGAGTCCACTTCATTCTTGTTGTTGCTAACCTATGAACACAACTCATTGCTTCAAGAACCTCAGCAAACTCCACTGTTCTCAAAGCTTGAAGATTTTTATCCTACAACCAGCAGAAAAATGAAGCAATTTACTCCTCTCTTAGCCCAACTCTCAATTCAACCCATGATAAACACTGCAGATTATCAAGTCAAATGCTACCACTGTGTCAAATTGTCAGTCTAAAATTAGCCACCTCCATCAGCCACCTCCTGTATACTACAAAGCTGTAGAACCTGTGGCCCTCCAGATGTTTGACTAAAACTCCCATAAATCCCTGGCTGCACTAGCTGGGAAGTCCAACATCTGGAGGAGCACAGGTTCCCCTTCTCTGGGATTCTAGAAGCCATGCAATTATTGTTATTGATGGTAGACATGGGACCAAATTCTTGGGATAATGATTTGTTCCTCCAGGGCTATTCATCGTTTCCTTGGTTTTTTTAATGTATGCTGCTGTGCAAAGTTACCAGGACTGATACGAATCACTACTGTGTATCATTTAACAGCTTGTCCGACCAATTCCATTTGCAAAAATGAAAAGACTTTCTGCTGTCTTGGATGTATCTGAAGAGAGGTGGGCAAAGTTTCCTGAAAGCAATAAAATCTACTAACATAGAATCCTCTGCGTTTCCCACAACAGTCTTTTTTAAATGAAATATGCTGAAATTAGGAAGTAATTTGAGAACCACCTGCCCTGTGTCATTTATCTTACCATTATCCTAAGACTTCCATAAACCAAGGACTAGAAAATAGGTAAAAACAAATCCTTATTATATCATTTTAATTCACTGTGCCAGGTCTTTTTGATACCTGAGGGCTGTGTTGGCTCACGGTATTCTCCGCTGCTGATCTGCCTGATTAGATTTTTGTGATCAAAGCCATCAAAGGGCATGGTTCCATAAACCAGGGTGTAAAGCAGTACACCGAGAGCCCAGCTGTCGACCTAAAGCAAAGAGACAAGAAACATAGCAGACAGAAAAGTGGTCACCTGAAGTCAAATGTGAAGAAGCATTGAATATTCAGCAATGCTTAATATCCTACAGATATGACAAGATAGCTATAAGAAAATCTGGTGGTTTGTACCCAAAACTAATGAAAGCAGTATTTTAACAGTTTCTCATGCTAAAGATGAAGAACCTATTTGATTTATCAAGGCCAAGACTGTGATCATTTAATCAAATTCCAAGCAGCCAAACGCCCCAGACATGTACCACATTGCAACTTTTTGTTGCAGGGTCTCATGTGTGAGAAAAATACTTTCATTTCACTTCCTTTCTTCCACATTCTGCTTACCTCTGGGCCTCGGTAGGGTCTTCCATTGACAATTTCTGGAGATGCGTACAGTGGGCTTCCACAGAAAGTCTGAAGAAATTTGTCTTTCTGATAAAGATTTGAAAGTCCAAAGTCTGCAATCTGTGAAGACAAATGCAACCATGTCCTGAAGTGCAACTTACCAAAATGTAAGATAGGGAGTGTGATTTATTGATTACACCAACCTGGGCATTGAGTACCAATCTGTACCAATCTGTACCAATTGTGGTATATCACCTCAAGTTCATTTGCAACAGGACTTTAAAAACAAACCTGGTATCTCAACCCATATTGTAGTAATCCTTCAGAGGCAAATGTAAGAGGGAAACTATGGGGAAACTGTGTTCTGTAAAACCTTCACTGGCCTAGAATCTCATTAGAAGCAGCTGGTGTACAACTGCAGTCTGCAAATGCATTCTTGGGGCTCAGGTTGCGGTTAATTGTCTTAAATAAATTCCACTTTCTTATCAAATCACTCTGATTGGCTGGCAGGAATTCAGTCTTGAGCTAAAGAACAGTGGTTTGGTCAATCTAAATTTAACCGTTTCAGCATTAGAGATTGTGGAGTAGTCAGGGGAACTGACTTTACTTGGAGGGCACGCCACAGCTCATGCTAATTCTGATACTGCCTGGTACACTCTGCTTAGGAGAATCTGTCCCCTATCATAGTCTACAAAATGCATGAATATCTACATGCATATATAAATATACACCATTTTTTAAAAAGCCAGCTCCTAACAGGTATCCATGTTTTCAATTCAGTCATTCAGGAAATAGTGTTTCTATCACAGCCAACTCCCATAATCACAGACTGATGTTTATCAGTTTTTCCCATTAGAGCTGTCATTTTCCCTCCCCCCAATATGGGAAAAAAATCATAGTAGCCAAGATTCTTTCATGTTCCTGGCACTTAAATGGAGCCAAAGTATTAATTCAAAAAAGGTTTCCAAACAGGGAGGGGTTGCTGCAAAGCCAGACTTTGAATTCCCTTACCTTCGAGGAAATGACTGTTTCCACTACTTACAAAAAAACATGATGAAATTTACTCATTCAGTATGAATCCTGCACTCCCTTCAAGTATTTGGGACTCAGGGTAAACTGACATTGCTCCTTTACTTCAGTTTGCACCAGCTAAGAAACTGGATCTTTTTCTATTGACTCACAGACTAGCAAACATAGTTGAATTATTGACAAGCATGTACCATGTTCATGAAACCCAAGGTTTGTCTATGGAGTGCACGGTTCTAAACAAATAAAACAATACTTATAAACACACAGTCAGAGCCTTGTTGATTTCCTTACCAGGTTGATACATTTATTGTGCTTCCCCTTTTCATTTTCCAACATCCCATTGTTTTTATTAAATCTGCATTTTTGTCTTCTGTGGTTATTTAGGAGAGAGGCGGTAACTTGGTCAGTTGTTTAATTTAGGAAAAGATTATCATCCTTTGCCTTTGCTTGCTAGCTTCCTAAGTGCCCATTGAATGTTATAGTAAATAACACTTTCAAGGTGCTGTGAGAACTTGTGGGAAACTGTTTATAGAGCAAAAAAAGTGCAGCTTGCTGTGGTAAATTCTTGCTGACTTCAAGTTAATAAGAAATGTAGATGTGCATCATAATGACTGAAATTGAGATTGGGAAGAGATTCATACCACAGGATTTTGCAAAGTTTAGGTATTTGTATTCCGGTTCCTGGTAATGTGGGGACTTCCCTTGCATGTAAGCTGGCACTTCCTACTATTATAGAAGAACAATGACATACCCTGATGTCATTGGGCAGTGTAGGAGTGTGTCTGCTAGTGAAAGCTCAACAGCAGCTACAGCAAAGGGCTAGGAAACTTCATTTCCAGAAAAGGTGATAAGAGTCATGCTCTTTCCACCACTTCACAAAAGATAAACTGAAAACTAAATCCTATGCATGGACGACTTGCAAGTTTGATATTAAACATTTTCATTTGATACTAAATATTTTCATTTTCATATCTATTTCAGCTGATAGGTTCATTCTATCCTAAACATTTCTAATATGCTTTGAAAATCACAGGATAAACTGTATCATTTAAAACAAGTGATCGGGGTTAAATCTTTTACAAAGACAAACGCAGCTCTCTTAACTTGCAAAACAGTGCATTTCTAGTCTCCTAGAAATGTACACTTGCAAATGTTTTCGGAAATGAGGTCTTCCAGATTTACTCAACTGCACATCAATAATTTACAATCCCAGATGTGTTTCCTTGCCAACAAATATTGTTTAGTGAAACAGCAGGGAGGGGGAAGTCCCTGAGATTAATACAGAAACCACAAAAGCAAGATCTAAGCCTACAGTATCAAGGCTGATAGTGGAAGCTTGTTTGATATCAAACACAGCAGACATGCCTCAGCGGTATGAGAAGATGGAAAGAAGAAGAAAATGAAGCGTCGTTTGAGAAAATCCAAATTCTGTCACTGTTATGGACTCAATATGACTTTTCAGAAGCAGTTAGTTCAAGTTCAGTGGTATGAACTTTCTTCTCCACCATCAGTTCTTTTATGCAAGTTTCACTGGCATTGCCGTGAGCCGCTGATCCCACAGAAACAAAGAATACACCAGGTGTTCATAAACACGCATCAAGGCTAAAGTGTGTATGACATGTAAAGAGCAGAACTTTCCATTGTTGTTCTTTATTTGTATCTCATCTTCTCTTCCGCAAAAGTCAAGGTGGTTTACATGAGGTTTCCTTGTGCTCCCCCATCCAGGCACCAACCAAACCCAGATCTGCTTTGTGTCACTGTGGTTACTGCTTTTCAAACCATGCCATGGGAAATTTGGTACCAATATAAGAAATGCTTGTATCATATGATTAAACACCATTTGAGTTTTAAATAGCTGTCGGTGAAACTTGGGAACAGCACTAATTTCCCAGATCAGCATCACACATCTTGTATTATAGCCATTTTTTTCCTGGCAGAAAGAATGAAAAGGTCATTCCCATGCTTTTGCTAAGGATTTTTGACATAGTTATGACATCACCGAAAGCAAATCTGAAAGCTATCATTGTGCCTGGAGTTCCAAGGCCATTTCCTAATGAAGGACATGTGCCTTGCTTGAGTTTATTTTGTTTCAGGGTTTGCTTATTTGTTAGATGTGATCAAAAGGATGTTCAGAGTGCTCCAGAGGATGCACTTGAACCTTGCAGACCAAGAACGTTTTTATATTCCCAGCAGCCAGCCAAAATACCACCTGTAAAGTCAATTGTATCCCATGGCGATTCTCCTGTTGATTGCTGTTACTCATCTTAAAGCGAAAGAGACCCTTCCCTTAACTCCCAGTAATATAAAAATGTAATGCTGAAGTAGTCGGGGGGGGAATAGTCTCTGCATCTCGCTTTTGCAGACACTGAACGGGTTTAGATCTGGCTCCTGTGATTTTTTTTAAAAAAAGTTTTCAGACAATACACAGAGAATAGAAATGACCTTTACCTTAATATTACAGTTGTCATCAAGAAGAATATTTTCCAGTTTTAGATCCCTATGGACAACACCATTCTGAAACAAGAAAGTAAGGGAAAGAAGGTGAGGAGGGACAGAAAGGAGAATACTGGGTGGATTAAAAAAAAGCAAGCCATCGGGGTGGTCTTTGCATTTACACTTCAGTCATAACACTTGCAGTCTAGTAACTAGTGACAGGAGATGTATTAGTCACTTGCTGTGTGGTTAAGGGAAGAATGACTGGAATCTATCCTCCCACAAAGCCTGTAAAGCAGCAGGGGAACTCTTTTCGGAACTCAATTCCAACCCCAGTTCTTCCCTCCTGCATTCTTCTCAGGCACCAGAAAACAATATATCTCAGTACTGAAAATTAGTCCATACAGAAAGTCTAGTTCTTCCAGCTTCTGGCTTTTAGGCAGGGCAAGTTATATCCCTAAAAGTGTGCTCTGGCTTTCAAATATTAATATCTCAATCTATTCCCACATCCCTTTTAAAGATTTGTTAAAGCACTCAGAAATCTGCTGTGGATTTTAAGTTGTCACGTGGGATTGCTAGAACCTCCCCACTTTAAAAACAAACTCAATTAAGGTATTTAAAAGGGAATAAACAGACATTTGCAAAATAAGTTAATCCTTCGCTCACCTTGTGGCAGTAATGCACAGCAGAAACAATTTGCCGGAAGAAGTGTCTTGTCTCCCGCTCATTCAGCCTTCGTCTCTCACTGATATAATCATACAATTCCCCTTTGCTTGCATACTCCATGATGATCACAATTTTATCTTTGTTCTCAAACACTACAGATAAAAAACAACAACTGCATTTTTAATTCTTTGGATTTAAACACTGAACACACAAAACACACATAATCAGCCTTGAAAAGAGAGGGAGCATCTTCTCTGCCTAATTCCCATCTGCTTCAGACCAGTTTCTTCCATGCTGCTACTGTGGGGTGCCTTTCACTGCCCTTTGAACCTGGGTTTGGCAATAGGGGTTGCTTTACACTGATTTTGCTAGATTTTGCTAGAAAAATAGTGTGGTATTATGGCAGCTGGCACTTCTGCGCATGCCCAGAAGCACACACACTTTCTTCAATCAATTATCCTTTTTGCTAGGAGAGAGGAAGCAAGAAAGCAATGTAGACCCAGTTACTAGGAAGACTGAAGAAACTGATTGTTATTTATCCAAGGCAATGATGCATTGGTTCCAGAAGGTTTAGAGGAAATAGTGAACTATCTGTATAATATTTAATGTACTTCCAGTGTTTGAATATGGTCTGATACAGTCAACTGCGGGGATTTCCAACTGAGAGCAGCAAATGCGTTATTTAACATAGGTCAACTACAAATTTAAACTACCCCATCTTTACTTGGTCATGCTGTTGCAACAGGAAAAAACCTAAGTATTACAAGCACAGGCATGTAGTCCATATATGCAAGACACTGATTGATTGCTATTGCATTCCTAGAGTGGAAAAAAGGAAAAATTTCAAATAATGGGTTTTGTGAGTAATACATAACACTTGAAAGGTACATTGTGGAAGATCACATAATAACTGAGAATAATTAAAGACATTTCTTGAAAAGAACCTTTCATTTCTGAGCTTTTACGTACTGTTTTAATCTAGCTTTTACTGTTTTCTGTGACTATAGCGTTTCTTTGTTGGTTTACTAGCTTACATTTATGTTAGGCACTCCAATAGACTTTTGTCGGGGGGGGGGGGGATTCCTCATATAAATAAGCAATCTCAGACAGTCTGACTCTGATCCATTTTGAATTGCTTTAGCTGCCATAGAATACTTTTTCTTCTCTGTTCTCAATTCATCGGGTACATGGGAAGCATTGTTCCGTGGCATAAAGAAAAGACTGTTTACTTCTTCAAAGATTTCTTATTGATTCATACAATCTCTCGCTGAACCAAGGTTGCACTGGGCAGTTCCTCCATGCTAGAGTAATAAACCTAAAGTGATAGAATTAGTGATACAACCAGTGCACAGCTTTATGACAACTGCAGGAAGGCTCAGCCAATGAACATTTAAAGAATGTGAAACAAAAAGTTCTCAACAATGAGCCTGTAGCTTCATGGGCTTTGGCATGTCCCTTCACACTTGTAGAAGACAAAGGATTACCCCATTACAATGTTCAGTAAAATTCTGTGTGTGTGTTAGGAAGCAGACAGATAAACACTGGCTGCTGACTAGAGGATTGTCTAACAGCTTGTGAAGCACTGATTCATTCCAGTGATTACATCCTCATTAACAATGAACTTTGGAAGCTATATGAGGTGACTGTGGATAGATTAGACTACAGCATCAAAATTGATAGGCTAAAGTAATTTTATCACCCTACTCCAGTCCTTACTGGCAAAAATGACCAAGGAACAGATTTTAACAAAATTGCAAAAGCACAGAAAAAGTATATCACCTTCTAGAACAGGGGTCAGCAAACTTTTTTAGGAGGGGGCCGGTTCACCACCCCTCAGACCTTGTGGCAGGCCGGACTGCGCGCACACACGTGACAGAGGGGGGCTGGTCTCTCTCCCCCCTCTCCCCCAGCCCCTCCCCTCCCCCCGCTTTCCTACCTCCTCTGCCACTCTGCCTTGCGGTTGGGAGTCAGTGGCGGAGGTGGCGCCTCTCCTTTCCGGGCCAGCTTTCTCGGGCGCCAGGTGCAGGGCCAGCAGGCATGCCAAGCTCCAGCCGAAGCCCCGCGATGCGCTCATCACAATGCCCACAGCGTGGCCATGGACAGAGAGGCCAGCGGGCGGGTGGCGAGTCTGGGCCGCGCCTCAGCGCACAGGCAGCAAGGCTTCGGATTGGCTGGCACCAATCAAGGCCCAGCTCCGTTCCTCCACAGGGCGGGGAGAAACCAGGAGGAGGGAGGAGTCACCACTGCAGTGTGTTTGAGGGAGGTGGGGGGGATGGCACCTGAAAAAAAATTGCAAAAAAGGCACAGCCCGAACGATCATGCCAATACAAGCGGCGATTCCAGGACCGTCCGCGGATCCGATCCAGAGGGCAATTGGGCCTGATCTGGCCCACGGGCATTAGTTTGTCGACCCATGTTCTAGAACACCACATTAGCCACAATCTAGTCACTATACAGTACATTAGTTCAGCTGAAGTTAACAGAACAGACTAAATGGATCGAGGCCACATGCTGAAATCTTTGTTGCCACTGAAGTTTACATTCTTTTTATTTTACTGGAGTGAATTTTTTACGCCAAGATGCAAATGCTCCAATACTATATAAGAATATACTAGGCACTGCACATACAGTGGTACCTCGGTTTATGAACACAATTGGTTCCGGAAGTCTGTTCGTAAACTGAAGCGTTCATAAACTGAAGCGAACTTTCCCATTGAAAGTAATGGAAAGTGGATTAATCTGTTCCAGACGGTCTGCGGAGTACTTAAACTGAAGCGTTCATAAACTGAAGCGAACTTTCCCATTGAAAGTAGTGGAAAGTGGATTAATCCATTCCAGACGGGTCCGCGGAGTACTCAACCTGAAGCGTACTTAACCCAAAGCATGGGTGTAATTGGTTCCGGAAGTCTGTTCATAAACTGAAGTGTTCATAAACTGAAACGAACTTTCCCATTGAAAGTAATGGAAAGTTAATTAATCCGTTCCAGATGGGTCCACGGCGTTCGTAAATCGAAAATTCGTAAACCGAGGTGTTCATAAACTGAAGTTCCACTGAATATGCAAGTACTATCTACGATGACTGACAACAGCATTCCAATATTTCTGGCAGAGCTGGCCCTGCTACCTGAAATACTTTAATTAGTGCTATCCCTCATTTAACTTACTTTTTTTCAACATGCAAAGCAAGTGTTGTGTCACCAAGCTATGGTCTCTCTCCTCAACAGGTCTATGTAAGTACCTGGAGAAGGGCTTTCATCATGTTAAACATTTGTTCCATCAAATTTGAGATATCACTGCAATGCTCATATAATGCCATACTGTAATTTATAAAACTACACTGAGAGATGTTCTGGTATTCCCCTAACACTTACATGCATTTGTTTAGACACAGTATTATTTATTTAAAATAATTGTGAGATAAATAAATGCTATGCCCTTTTAAGACCTAATATTTAAGCTGATGATAGACTAATTGCTTCAGTATAACTATTTGGTATGCTTATTTCCCTCTGTATTTTTACTACATTTGATTTATGACCTGCCATTCTAATGCAGGTAATTCTAAAGCTGGGACAGCTTCTAAAGTAGTTCTGTACAGTTGCTGCCACCACCTTGCTCACAGAAACAAATTTAATGAGGAACGGCTGCTTGGCTTTCTCCCGCTTTTTTCGTTTGCTAAAATGGAAATGCCAGACAAAGAAAAACTACCCTGGACCATTCCACAACTGGGAGTCAGCAACTATGATGCATAGCATGTTATTCAGAAAAGGTGCTGTGAACCTGCTCACCTGAAAGAGTCTGATCACACTTTTCCCCCATAGGATCCTGCAAGTTGTGACTAAAATCTCTACGAGACCCCTAGAGACTAATTCTCCTCCAGGGGGTTCACTATTGGACAAGATTGCATAGGAAGGTGTGTTATTAGGTCATGTCTGGGACATCTTCTCCCTGGAAATAAGGATTTTTCCACTGGGGCTTAAAGCAGGAACCTTCAGCTCTGTGTGCAGTTTCCCTGTGGAATGTGTATATGTACCTTTCATTGGTTTCCAGTAGAAAGTTAGGTCTCTAAACAACTACCGGTAGAAGGAAGTGTTTATGTTCAAACAATCACTATATTAACTTCCTCCCCTTAATTCTAAGAACAAATGTGTTTGTTTATTCTAATATTGGTATGTTTTTTTTATTTAAAAAAAAGATCATGTTTGTGGCCAGATGGTTTTGACTTGGGATTTTATTATAGGATAAAGAATGTAAAACTGGGGAAGAATTTCCATGCTCTTTACCAAAGATGTGTCTGAACTGAAGTACATTTTGTAACATCTCAATCCATTATTCTCCATCACATCTCCTTGTACTATCATAACTCCTGAATGTATTTTGTCAGCTATATTTAGAAGGCTTGAAATGATGAGTTCAGCTTCTATTCAGAGCTCTAAACACCGAAGGAAACCTTGCTAGTACACAGACTTCTGTTCTTTTTCAGAACTTTGGAATTTCACTGCATCCAATGAGGGATAATTTCCCTTTTAAAAACATACTTGCTCATGAAAAAGTAGAAACACTTGTGAGACAAGCTGAAAATAGATTATCAAAGTTCATATGTGAAAAGGTAGAAACAGTATGTGTATATTGATGGGACAAGCACAGCCTAAGAAAAACAAATAAAAAAGCTATACATTATTTTGGCTACATCTTTTACACACTGGCTAGGTTTATTACAACTGTTCATTTGTATACGTTTAAAATGGGAGTAAAACTATTCCTCAAGTCCCACTGTATTTCTGTTTCTGGAATCCTAAATTGAGAATAAAAGCTGTAGTTGTACGGTATTTTTCTAAACCGACATCCACCTTGAGGACTGAATGCTTTCCGTTTACATGTAACCCCAGGATAAGAATTTTAGTTTGTTGTTTTAAGAGAGGCAGCCAATCTCTTCACATTGGAGCCATCTGAATTCTCCTCATGCCTTTGCTCTATATCAGAGCAATCTCCTAAATTAGTTCCAGTATGTTGACATTCCTTCCATCTGGTGTCTTTCCATAAAGTGGTATTTTTATTACCCTCCTTACAGCAGCAGACAGAAGTACCTTTGCAATGATACAAAGTGGTCTTTTATTAAAGGTCAGCCAAATCAGAGCAGCAAGTGAGTTGGTCTTTAATTTTAGGGACAGATGATAGAATAACCTTCTCATTCAATAAAATCATCTGAAAACTATTCAGTTTAAAGATTTTTTTATATATAAAGAATACATCTGAATAATGGAAAACCATTCATAAGATCTAAAATCGGTTGTATGCCATCTACTCAGATCTAAGTGGAAAGCATTTCTAGGCCTTTGCTTTAAATTAAAGGTAAAGGTAAAGAAACCCCTGACCGTTAGGTCCAGTCGCAGACGACTCTGGGGTTGCGGTGCTCATCTTGCTTTACTGGCCGAGGGAGCCGGCGTACAGCTTCCGGGTCATGTGGCCAGCATGATGAAGCTGCTTCTGGAGAACCAGAGAAGCGCAAGAAAACATCGTTTACCTTCCTAGCGGAGCGGTACCTATTTATCTACTTGCACTCTGACATGCTTTCGAACTTCTAGGTTGGCAGGAGCTGGCGCCGAGCAACGGGAGCTCACCCTGTTGTGGGGATTCGAACCGCCAACCTTCTGATCGGCAAGCCCTAGGCTCTGTGGTTTAGACCACAGCGCCACCCATGTCCCTTTGCTTTAAATTATACTGACCAAAAAAACCACAAAAAACTTTGTTAAGTAAGTGATTAAATTGCAGGAGTCTTAAGTTAATGACACACAGACAAACATTTCCCCTGTTAACACATATTATCCAAATCCAATAAAACATATTAAGTATAAGCATAATTTTAGGGGGGGAAATGAGAATGGTGCTATTTAGCCAACCAAATGAAGCACAACACACAAACACACCTTTTTGTACTAGCATGATCTTTGCCAGTTTACCCAATCATATAATCCAGTTTACTGGATTTAAACTGGAAGCTATTAAAATTGCATTGCATGTGAAGTCCACCCCACTGAATCTGAGGATGCTTGAGCTACAGCAGGCATCCCCAAACTGCGGCCCTCCAGATGTTTTGGCCTACAACTCCCATGATCCCTAGCTAACAGGACCAGTGGTCAGGGATGATGGGGATTGTAGTCCAAAACATCTGGAGGGCCAAAGTTTGGGGATGCCTGAGCTACAGTGTGGCTATTCTAATCCTTAATTGTAGCCAGAAAGGATATTCTCCTTACTTTGTGAGAATCAGAGACTGCCTCAACTAAATGCAGAATACTGGGTTGTATGGATTTTCCTGCCTCCCACCGCCCCAGCCCCCCAAAAAGGCAGTTGGGAATGTTCCAGTGATTAGTTTGGCTAGTGCTGCAAATATTTTGAATTAATAATTAATGCTGGATCCCATCATTACCCAGATCCTGTCTGGGTAATAGAAAAGATACCTTCTGCATTTTATTATACTGCTTATTTCAGAGATTCCTGAAGCAAGAGAAATATGTGAATGGGGCATAAAAAGTATATTTAGAAAAGAACACAAATTCTTTTGTGTTAGCTGTGTGTTGTGCTAGCTTCCCCCCCACTTTCATAGCCTGGCCTCCTTACAACAAGCGAGTATTATTTAGGTGTTAAAGTATATTGAATGCAAGGAAGTCAAGGACTATGGAGCGTGAGACTCTGGAGGTTAGTTCAGTTTATATTACTTCAATTCCTAATCACTAGCCTCTAGGAAAATCTATATTATAATCTTGGGTGTTATCAAATGTAAACAATGGAAATAATATAGTTAAAGCCAAAGGCTGAAATAAAAAGGAAGTGGGTTAGATAACTGTAGTTAGATGGTGTTGCTAATGATAAAGTAACAAAATCAAACAATTGGCATTCTGCATTGAATACATTGAGGACAATGTCAAAAGTTTCCACATCTTTGCTGTTTTTATATGCACATTTTAGTCAGTTAGAGAAAAGACACTTCTACATCAGACCATGGGCATTCAGAGTGGAATGGTATATGGTTTTTCACTTTTTTAAATATAGAATGGCAATAGAAATAATTACGTTCAACATGTCATCTCCATGTAAATTAACAAGCCTGGTACTTTATATGTACATTTCATTTATGCGAAGTAGTCTTCAGTCTGTTCAGTGATCTACCTCTCAGCCCCACTGAGTACCTGGACAACTGTTTCCACAGAGCAGCATTGTGTGACTTCTGCTCAGTTCCCTGGCAGTAATGCTGCAGGGTCCCGCCATGTTGCTCCTATTGCTATTTGACATCTATCTGGAGCCACTGGGTATGGTAATCATAGAATTTGGGGATCAGTGCACCACACTCAATGGAGGGCTACCCTTAAAGATGGTAAAGAAACTGCAGCTAGTCCAGAGTACCACCCCAGGGTATGAATGAGTCCTCCAGTGCAGAGCCATATTACACTGGTTTTACATTTTCTGCCCTGGCTGCCTATGTTACCACCCCCAATTTAAGGCGTTAGTATTAGCATACCAAGCCCTGAAGGACTTAGGTGTTTGATGAAGTGCCTCTCCCCATATCAACCTGCTCCAGTGGGGCAGGGTGTGTGTGTGTGCTTCCTGCAGTCCCATTGTTGTATGTTGTATGTTGCATGCTGTATTGGGACCAAAGACAGGGCATTTTTTATTATCATGTCCTGACTCTAGAATTTGCTCCCTGGCAACACCATTGAGGGGCTTCCATTGCCTAATCAACACATTTCTTTTCATTCAGCACTTTGGAGATTCTGGTTGGCTTGCTTCGGCGATATTGTTATTTTATGGCTTTTAGTTGTATTTTGTTTTAATGGTTGGTGTTGTTGGTATTATCATATTATAAACTGCTTTGGGACCATCTTAGCAAAAAGTTATCAATAAGCTTTAGAAATGAAATAAATTAAATCCCAACAATTTCAATGTGTTAATTAGTATCCTAGCTTTCTTCCAGTGTGGCTCCCAAGACAATGTACATAGAACTCCTAGGCAGACATTGCTTATTCTTATCCAGGCATTGATCTGAGCCAGACTAGCTTAACCTTAGCAAGGTTGCTGCACCAAATGGTTTCAGACCATGCTTTGAGACTTACAAATTACTTCCAGATTTGGTCTTTGCCAAATCTGGCTTACACTCTTGCATTTACTCTTTTGCTCAAAGCATAAAAATTCAGATACAAAATTATGGGGGTATGCATTTCTGGCAATTTGGCTTTACATCTTCCTGTGCCAATAGAATACAGCGGTACCTCTAGTTACGAATTTAATTCATTCTGGAGGTCCGTTCTTAAACTCAAACTGTTCTTAACTAGAGGCGTGCTTTCGCTAATGGGGCCTCTTGCCGCCGCTGCCGGCACACAATTTCCGTTCTCATCCTGGGGCAAAATTCTCAAATCAAGGTAACTCTTCCAGGTTAGCAGAGTTTGTAACCTGAGGCATTTGTAACTCGAGGTACCACTGTATCTCGTATGGCTGATTACAGTGGTACCGAATCCAGCAAAGTGTGGTTTATTCATCATGTGAACATAGGAGCAGGCTCACAATAACGGCAATATTTATCAATCCACTACAAGGCCAGGACTTTAGATTTGAATTCATATCTGCTGTACTATTTAGCACATATTAGCTTCTTTAAACATTTATTTTTCACACAGCCATCATACAATTGAACTAAGAAGGACATTTCCAGGGTTGAAAGTATTCTAACTGCTAGTATGGCTGTGTAGGAATAAGGAACTTCAGGCTATATTTGTTTTCAGGTTTTAAACTTGTATAAAGTGCTGCCAGATGGGACATTTTTCTGAGGTTAGCATGTCCACAGAACAATGTTTCCGCTCAAAAAAAAATTAACTCTTGAACATAGGGATTTCAGGGGGTAAAAGGTAAAAAGAGCTTTGTTTTTTAAGTTAAAATTTATGTTCTGAAAATCAGAACACTTCTGGAATAGTCAGTTTAATCGACTCAGTCCTTAAAAAATTACTTGAAAGCACTTCCCTGCCAGCTGCAGTCAAAACTCCTGTGGAGAGGATGGAATTTCTCCTGAATCCGAACTGCGGATCTGCCTCTTGCAGATAATCCAGGAGATAAATTCATTTTGATCAAGTTACAAAAAGAATTCTGAAACAAGAAAGCCTGTTTACATACATGTGGATTTTGGCCACCATTGAAAACGGTTAGTTTGTATTGATATTGAGTTGACAAATGAAGAGGTTAATCACCTTTAGCCAAACAAGGTCAAAAGGGTACCCAAACATGGATCCTGTTTAAGGAAAGCACATGCTTGGAATATTGATATAAAAACCCTACAGCAAAAAATAGTGCTGACACCAGGAAGTCTTGATACATCCATTAACCAGTAGTCTTCAATGTTACCAGATGCAGAACCAACCTTCAACCTATCCCATGCTGGGAGTTGAAATCCAGTACAGTAGGTACAGTACCTGAAGGACCATAGATTCTTCATCTCCACCCAATGCCTTCTAAAACAAGGATGGGGAACCTTTGGCCTTCCAGATGTTAATGGGTCCTGGCTCCCATCAACCCTGGCCATTGGTCATACAGTTTAGGGCTGATGGGAGTGGGAGTCAAACAGCTGGATGGTCAATTTCTCCATTCCTGATGCAAAGGTTACATAAAAGCTCTCTCTAGGATAAACTACTGGCTGATGAATCAACGCAAAAAGATTATAGCATTGCTTCAAATGTTTAAAGGAAAGAATGCTGCTTAAGAATTCAAGGGGAGCTGAGGCTGCTATATTTTGAAAATAATGAAATATATGACAAAACTCATTCACTGTGTAAGAAGAAAGCTGTACTTCTGCACAGCTGTACAACCATATTTTCTGCTCCTGGGATAATAATTAAAGTGGTGAGGAAAGGGTTTCTTCGACATGTGTTGTTTTATTTTTGCTTATCTTTAAATGTACAGTCATTTCCTATGTTGTTATGCACACCACTGAAATCAGTAAGACTGACCATGCCCAATGCTGCATAGGTTCAGACTGTTCAGTACAGTCATACCTCTAGTTATGTATGCTTCAGGTTGCGTACTTTCAGGTTAAGTACGCGGCAGACCTGGAAGTGTTTACTTCCGGGTTCCACCGCGCGCGCATGTGCAGAAGCGTTCTGTGTGCTTTTCGCGCATGCGCAGAAGCACTCTATCGGTGCTTTGCACATGCACGGAAGTGCCGCTCTAGATACGTACTTTTCGGGGTGCGAATGGCACCCCGGAATGGATCAGGTACGTATCTAGAGGTACCACTGTAGTTTAACTGCACTGAAGAGACACAAGGTTGTAGAGCTGTGTGTGTGTGTGTGTGTGTGTGTGTGTGTGTGTGTTTGGGTAGTTCTAGTCTACATTCAGAAAAATGTGCTCCATTTGCAACCCTTGTGCTGTAGCAGAAGTCCTGCCTTTCCCTGTTTAGAAATCCTATTAAGATTTTACTTAATTAAAAAGTCAGATATTCATCTCCTTTCAACTAACAGAACATGTATTTGAACAACTCAATATGTGATACTGCAACATGATTCCAAGTAATTCCTTGTTCAAATCATTAGTATCAGCTGTCAGAATAGGGTTTCCAGTAAGGCTGTATGAGTTTTAACTGATTTACTTAATAGGTAAAGCTTTAATTGCAGATTAACATATGCCCCTTTCCCATTATTCATCAGTGTGGCTGAGTCACAAAAGTATACCTCCACAGAGGCCCAAAGACATGCCAATTCCCTCCTCTGTGCACCACATTTGATTAAAGGGAAACTTAATGGTGGCCTTTCTTCTCAATCTGCATCTAAAGCTAGCAGATTCTTTCACACTTAATGGTATTTCTGGTTAGCAATGAATGACAGTTTTTGTTTATTAAATACTAGCAACCGCAGATTTGCTCAAGTCTAAGTCATCAAAAAATCAATGCAGTTCGGAAAAGTTCAGTCTGCTATCTTGATTCAAAAGTATGCTCAGCTGTACCCAGACTTGGATGAAAACTTGTTCTGTGATATCAGGAACCAATAGGAAAATTTTGGTTACAATATCATCATCACCATCATTTATTCATCATGATTTATGAAATTTATACACCACCCTTCATCTGAAGTTCACAAGGCAGTTTACAACATAAACACAAAATTAAAACTCGAAATGCTTAACGATAATCTAGAGTAAAATCACCTCATTTACTTATGGGACAGTGAATACGAAATTAAGGTTTTGCATCACAGTTCCTCTGCCAGCTATATAGTGACAAGATGCTTCCATGACAACTACCTATTACACTTTTGCCAGACTAACCTGACAAAATAGAAATGCAATAGTCAAGGAATGGAATGCTTTTGAATGGAACATCCTGGTGGTGGAGTTGGCAAAAAGATCCCATTAACCTACCCCCCCCCCCACCTCCTCAGTTAGAAAAGCAAAATAAACACTTGATTTTCTTCCTACGGGTTCCCAAACACCATAATGACTGGTAAATGGTATATCGGCCATATCAATGCAGTGAGATGGACAATATTTTTTACTACATTATTATTTGTGTACAAAGAACTTTTATGATATTAAATAAATAAGCACATTTTCTTACAAGTAGATAGGGAAAAAAGGTTTTAGAGAACCCCTGGTGTAAAAGGATATAATAAATTTAGAACTGAATGAGTAAATGGTACAGATGATGAAAAGAATACCAGTCACTAACCTTCATATATAGTGATG
Organism: Zootoca vivipara; assembly: GCF_963506605.1. Classification (NCBI taxonomy): domain Eukaryota; kingdom Metazoa; phylum Chordata; class Lepidosauria; order Squamata; family Lacertidae; genus Zootoca; species Zootoca vivipara. The sequence continues at coordinate 48,182,809 of NC_083285.1, read as the reverse complement.
ATATGAGGATGGCTGAGAGATGACATGATCTCAATCTCCCGTCTGATGTGAACCATATCTTGTTCATCCTTAATTTTGTCCTTACGGATGGATTTTATTGCAACCTATAAATTCAGGAAATTGAGTATTACTCTTGGAACAAAGCAGATGAAAGTAATCCATTAGGAGACCCCAGAAAATGAATACAGATGTTAGATGCTGGCAAAATATGGAATGAGCAAAATAAAGTTTACAATGCATGCCCTCAACCCTTTCCTTTTGTATCATGACAAATACAACCCACGTTTTAAGAGCTAGTAGTACTGGGTATGAGATCTTTATTTGCATAGCCATTCATTTCTACAGACTGCATTTTCAAAACACATGCAGAGTAAATGTACTCATGATCCAAATTAAGTTAGTGTTAGAAGATAATGGGGACAAATTTAGGCCAAGCTAACCAAGCGGGTGGCACTGTGGGTTAAACCAAGGAGCCTAGGGCTTACTGATCAGAAGGTCGGCGGTTCAAACCCCCTCGACAGGGTGAGCTCCTGTTCTTGGTCCCAGCTCCTGCCAACCTAGCAGTTCGAAAGCACACCAAAGTGCAAGTAGATAAATAGGTACCACTACAGTGGGAAGGTAAATTGGCGTTTCCATGTGCTGCTCTGGTTCGCCAGAAGCGGCTTTGTCATGCTGGCCACATGACCTGGAAGCTGTACGCTGGCTCCCTCAGCCAATAACACGAGATGAGCGCCACAACCCCAGTCGGTCATGACTGGACCTAATGGTCAGGGGTCCCTTTTACCTTTCACTCTTGATGTAAATTTATCAACCTAAGTGTGTTAGAAGTACTTAGAGCACATTATGATTCGCAGTGCATTAAATCTAAATTATGATAAATGCAGAATAAAAAGTGAAAAAGAGACACTTCAAAATTAATTGTGCATTTTAACCAATGTGGAACTTTATTCTGTCTACAAGTGGGGAATTGCAATGCCATTTGTGAAAACGCCCTAAGTTGTCAGAAATAATGGTTTATAGAGCAGTTATAGCATTTGATGAAATTGTTTTATAACCTGTTTTGCTTATTCAAAGCCATTGCCCTATTCAAAACTGGCAATTAGTTTGCATAATACAGCTGAGTGATAAGTGTTGGTCTAAAAAACTAACAAGATCTATTAAGGAAGATGGGCATGTATATCTATTGTTGGCAATCTTTAGAAACTACATCTGGTGCAGGATATTGTGATCAGGGTAATGACAACAACCCATATTTAGAGCAAATCACTACGTTATAACCCTTGACTCTTGGTTTATCTCGGACCCAATTCAAAGTGCTGGTTAACATTTTTAAAATATCCAGTTCCCACATTCTCCAAAATGCTCTTCACCTTAATTTCTCTTTGGATTTCTGAATTTGATTCATCCAGTCATATTACTGAAGTAGAACTGGTATATCAGGAATTATTCATAGTTTTGTTTATCACAAGAAAAATATTGGTGCGCATAACATTCAAATTGCTTTTTTAAAGTATGTTACAAGCACAAGATTATAAGTGCTGTTGTGTACATTGATTAAATACCACAAACATTAATGTGATTGTACATGCAATTGTATTAATATTATTTTGTTTTATTTATTAACACATGTTCCTGCACTGAGCAGGGTGTTGGACCAGACAGCTGACATGTTCCCCTCCAGACATTTGGGTGTATCAGTAAAATACTGCATGAAAAGTATATTAATGTAGTCTTGCATACGATCACATCAAAAATGTTTTTTTCCCCCAATGCTTGATCTTAGTCCGGGTTCCCTTTCGCAATGCTTTATCCAAGTGTACAAGCACATCAGTAACACAGAATGGAGAAAAATGCAAGTGAACTAGAAGCTAGGGTAGACTCTGCATGCTCCAATTCCAAAATTAAGCTTGGACATTTTTCAAATTAAACCAGAATCAAGGAGGAGTGCCCCAGAGGGAGGAGTGAACTACAGGAACAACAAAGGATAGGGGAAATCCTATATTCCTAATTACTGTACAATGAGGCCTGGGTGCCTTGCAAATGCATGTGTATCCCTGGTTCTTACCCTGTCTCTATCATCACTCTCTCCCTCACTGCGAAAATTCAGACTGAAAGCTCCTTGTGGCAGGACCCTTATTTGTATAACATCTTGTACACTGATTATGCAGCATAAGTAAAAAATAAAATAGCAATATGACCTACCAACTCAAGATCAATTTCCATCATAATCTTTTGCCCTTAACAAGCAACTCTCGCCCAAGCTAAAATAATTCTTTGCACTTATGATTCCAGAATGAACTGAAAAAAATTCTAGATGCCATCATTGCTCTCTGAACCCTACATTTCATGGCCTCTGCAGCACTTATGCAATCATTCAGTAACCATATCCTTCCTGCATCCTTCCTAAATCATGGGAGTAGATGTCTTTCCAAAAGGAACTGTGGGAACAGAGGAAACAATAGCCAAACTTGAATCACAAATTCACAGTCTAAAAGCCACATGGGAGTGTGTGTTCCCAGTGAAAGACAAGCATATAAATGGCTACAGAGATCAAATCAGGTAACATGAACCATCAACACAGAGTATGAATGGTAGCAGGCATCCATCCCTATATGAAGCCCTTGTGTGTCTGATTTGCTTTAAATTGTAAAACATTCAAATACAAAGATGTAATCTTTTTAAGACTGAATGAAAAGACTTTGGAGAAGCCTCACTATATCTTACAAGTCCCGCCTTCTATTTGGTCATGGAAATCATCCTATTACAAATATTTGTTTTATTTACTACATTTCTATACTGTTTAATCATTGGCACTCCTAAGCGGTGTACATAAAAACCTCTGTTGCATAACTCGAACAGCAGGATTTGTTGTCGGGATATATTGATTTATTGTGTCTATTTAAAAAGCAAGGCCAGATGTAGAACTTGGTTGCAAAAGAGTCATGGGCACCTATTGCATAAGACGTATGTGCAATAATATGTTTTGTGATTTTTCAGTTTTATTTAATCTTTTTTAAAAAAAGAAAAAACCTTTAGATAATAATAAATAATAATAATAATAATAATAAAATAATAATAATAATGTTTTATTTATACCCCGCCCATCTGGCTGGCTTTCCCCAGCCACTCTGGGCAGCTTCCAACAGAAAAATAAAGTACAACAATTTATTAAACATTAAAAGCCTCCCTAAACAGGGCTGCCTTCAGATGTCTTCTAAAAATCTGGTAGTTTTTCTCTTTGACATCTGATGGGAGGGCATTCCACGTCCCACAGGGTGGGCACCACTACCGAGAAGGCCCTCTGCCTGGTTCCCTGTAACTTGCCTTCTTGCAACTAGGGAACCACCAGAAGGCCCTCAGCGCTGGACCTCAGTGTCTGGGCAGAATGATGGGGGTTGAGACGCTCCTTCAGGTATACTGGACCGAGGCCATTTAGGGCTTTAAAGGTCAGCACCAACACTTTGAACTGTGCTCGGAAACGTACTGGGAGCCAATGTAGGTCTTTCAAGACCAGTGTTATGTGGTCTCGGCGGCCACTCCCAGTCACCAGTCTAGCTGCCACATTCTGGATTAGTTGTAGCTTCTGGGTCACCTTCAAAAGTAGCCCCACGTAGAGTGAATTGCAGTAGTCCAAGCAAGAGATGTACCACTCTGGCAAGACAGTCCGCAGGCAGGTAAGGTCTCAGCCTGCGTACCCGATGGAGCTGATACGACAGCTGCCCTGGACACAGAATTGACCTGTGCCTCCATGGACAGTTTTGAGTCCAAAATGACTCCCAGGCTGCACACCTGGTCCTTCAGGGGCACAATTACCCCATTCAGGACCAGGGAGTCCTCCACACCTGCCCGCCTCCTGTCCCCCACAAACAGTACTTCTGTCTTGTGGGGATTCAACCTCAATGTTGAGTACTGGCCTACTACATCAATGAAGCTCAGAAATTCACTAATGCACAGTACTCCCTCCATGTTGTTTTAATAGTGGCAGATATTAACAAAGCTTGCTGCGATCCCCATCATTTGGCAAGCCTTACTTTTTAAAAGACTTTTTAAGGCTATATCTCCCCCCTCTCTAACACTAAAGTTGATCATCACATTTTTGAAAAGAAAGTGGCAAAGATTGAGTACTTTTATTTATTCCCAGCATAAATACATCTTTACCAAGATTCCCCCCACACACACACCTCATGAGGAACTAATAAAAAAACTGCTAGTATTGCATTAGTACTAGAAGTGCTAAGAGGAAAGTTGGGAGAGGAGTTTTCATATGGAAAGGTCTAAAAGTTAAGCTATTCCTTTCTTTCTTAAAGCAAAGCTTTGGCTTAAAGGATCTGCTGAGCAGCCTTCTTTTTAGCAAGGCTGGATGCAATTTTAATCATAGTAAGAACGAGGAACAAATGCTTAAGAAATTCCAAAGGGTTGGAAGGCCGTTTCAGCTGGCAAACAAAGCTTGGCTTTTCTTTCTCTCATTTTGTTCCTCGGGAGAGGATGCAAGTGCATATAGGCTCTGCATGAAAGAAGGATGTGGGTGGCTTTTGGACCAGCACATGCATTCTTGGGAAAAATAAATATAGACATTGATAAAAATATGCTTAGTATTAAACAGCCCTGCATTTGGCTCTTGAAAAGAATTTTAAATGGACCTTGTTGTCAAACACATAAGGGAGCAAATTCTTCACCATTTAGGGTCAGTGGGGGAATCATACCATCCAGTGAATGTAAAACAGTGCATTTGGATCCAGTCCAAATAAGACCAGCTTATAGGAGAAAGCTGCACAAACTGGATACTCTACCAAAACACACACACACACAAACCACCCCTCATTCTGAAAAGACATAATCAAAATGATATTCACATAACTGTTATTTTTACATACACTTCCTTTTTTAATGCAGTTGTGTTGTCTATGGTCCTGATTTTCATTAAAAGTAAGACTCATCCTTCAGTAGAACCAAGGCAATACAGTACTTAGGTTTTATTTATTTATTGAAAATGTATACTAATCTGTGACTGCTGAGGATTTGATCCAACTATTTAAAATCACTTTTATTGAGATATGTAAGCATATTCACATATAACTGTAAGGTTTGTAATGGCTTCAGCTACGCAAATAAAAAAAATATTCGTAAGTGTAAGGGTGCACTTCAGATTATTATGGTGCTTTTAATAGTCATAGAGCTCTACAAGATCCAAATGTGTTTTATTACAATATCAAAACATTAAGTAACTTTCTTGTAAGCACCATAAATACCACTAACAGAATTCTGTTTATGAATGAATTTTAACACAAATACTTTCAGAATAAAGAATCCTTTCAAAAGTATGTTTATACTTTAATACCAGAGATTTTGCAACCTTCCTTTGTTGACATCTCAGTGATGGGATTGATGCCAGGAGCTATGCATAATGGACGTGTATCGTGTAAACCTAAGTAGCTATTATTGTCTTTAAGGAAGACATCTTATGAAAGTGTTTGTTCATCAAGCAGATTCTTTCTTGGAGGACAATTAATTTAGACTATTCATCACAACATTTTTAAAAAAGATTGAAGTGGCAAGAAATTGCTTTTGTTAGGCCGCCCATGCTATGTACTCAAGCCTGTATAAGAAAAAAGTACTGTTCTGCCCCTGTGGGAAGCACAGAATGTTGCTTACGTTCTTATTTACCACTGCCACAAGAAATTCTGTCCTCTAGAAACTCAAACATTAATGAGAACAGAATCACCAATGTGAATACTTTTTGACTCAGTGAAGGGCAAAAGCTTACAAGGTTCTATATCCTCCTATGCACTGAATAGCAAAAAAAGACCAATCATAAAGTCGGAACTAATAAAGTTATCTCTCTCTTTTTACTTTGATTTTTTATCATTTTCATTTGCAATTTAGACATACTGTAACTGGATATATATCTGCACATTCTTAGAGCCGTTCTTGCATATTGTAGGACAGGCACATCCAACAGGTAGATTGTGATCTACTAGTAGATCACTGGATGTCTGTGGTAGATCACTGCTAGATCACTGGCACCCCTAAAAAAAAAGCTCACCCAAAATTTTCCTCCTCCCTAAAAAAAGCTGAACTATGACCTGAAGCCCTAAACAAAAATGGGCCTCCCTCCCTCCTAAAAGAACCTCAACAAGTTTGACCTAAACCCAAAAAAACAGGGCTTCCCTTCCTTAAAAAAACTCAACAGCTTTGACCTGAACCCCCCAAAAGGGGGTAGATCACTCCCAGTTTTTAACTCTGTGAGTAGATCAGAGTCTCTTGGGAGTTGGCCACCCCTGTTGTAGGATAACCCACTCACTCATACATACCACTGATCTCTAATGAAATCATGCAGTGAAGCTTTTTAAGAAGTTTGGGCTGTGACAGTAATGGCCAAGAAACCTCAGGAACCATTCAATTACAGTCTAGACTAGACAAATGACACTATTTGTCTAGTCAAATAACAAAATTTCCATTTAGCCCCATCTGGGCATGGAATTTACTATTTTTGTCATTTCACTAATGGTGGGAGGATCTATTTGTTTTGAGAGCAAACAGCTAATCCTAAACCACATGGTGGCTTCGCTACAAACATCTTATGAGCACAGGACAGCGAGGAGCCTGCTGCCGCAGTGCCACTGTCCCCTCTGTGCATGTTCATTTTACTGTGACTCAAAGTCTGAAAGGAGGTTTATGTCCCAACCTAACCTACATCACAATATTAGATGCTTTCAAGCATTTACCTGAACATGCTGTTACCTGTGAACAGGAGGCAGGGGTGTGAATGCAAGCCCCATCCCCAATATACCTATGCAACATACCCCTTGCTCAGTCCCCAAATTTCCCCAGTTTGGGTGGGGTAGGTTTGCAGGGGAATTGTACTCACAATTCCTTGAATGTGAATAGAACTCTGCACAATCAGGGACCCTGGCCTGATAAAGGAGGGTCCCTGACTGTGCAAGTTGTTCTACTCATGTTCAAGCAAGCGCAAGTGCAAACCCCCACTCAACATGGGGAAGACTGGAGACAGCGCGCACACAGAGATGTTGGGAAGAAGGCGGGTTTAGGGTCTTGCCTGCAGGTCTTTGGGGCTCCCACAACTATGGTGTAGAATGGAAGGCGAGAAGCGGGGATGCCGAATTTTGGCGCCACACAGGGTGCCATTGAAATCTGAGACACCAAGGTCTGCCACTGAATAGGGCTTGCAAGCATGCCCCCTGCCTCCTGAACACAGATACAGTACAGCATTTGTGTGTATGACAACCATAGGTCATATGATAACCCCATGTATATTGCCATGAAGAAAAATGGAATATAAACTGAAGCAACAATAGTGACAGTGGTTACCTATCTGGGATGCTGTAGTAGTGGGTCTTCTGTCTCAGCAGTGATTTGATGAGATGACATCTAAATCCCGCATCACTCCACGATTCTGACAGGTGAAGGCATACTGATGCAATGCCTCCATATCGTTCTGAATTTTTGGACTGAATTATTTCAATAAATTAACTGAGATACCGGTAGTTGTACTGTTTTCGTTTTGTTTGTTTGTTTCAGTTTATAAAAGAAATGTTGGAAAATATGAATACATTTCACACGGCTACATTTTTGTTTATGGCTACAAATGGTTTGCAGAGTTATAAATATTTCATGGCTTGCTCGAGGCAGTTCCAAAAGTTTGTGCACATTTAGCGCTATTGCAGTAAGAAACATTCCTCTCCTTTTAGACTTTCCATCTTATGGGCCAGGAGTAAACAGAGTTTAACTTTGAAGACACTACAGTGAAAAAGAAAATGATATAAACTTCCCTGCATTTCCCTAACACCCTACAAGCCGATTTGTCTTGTTAATGAAAAAATAGTGGTGGGATCTAAAGGGAATTTCAACCTGTTTGTGCTGCAGTAAATTAGCCTAGAAGGGAGTGGGATGGGGAAATGTAAGAGGAAGAACGTGATCCCTTGAGGAAGGAGAGTATGCAACTGTCAGTGTGAAACATGTTAAAAATGCATCATACAAAGAACTTTAAAAAAATCAAACCCGATTAGTCTCATAGGAGCTCCTTCACCATATATAGATATTACTACTTATATATGTATGTTTATTTATAATCCTCGATTCTCTCATTAATTTACACTGCAGAAGTATGCCCATCCTAGCACTGAATGCCAAGCTGTGTTGAACCACATGTCACACAGGGCTGCCATACATTCGGAATTTCCCGGACATATCCAGGTTTTGTTCATAGAAAATAGTGTCCAGGTGGAATTTCCGAAAATTGAAATGTCTGGGGAAACCCAGGTGTACGTCAACCCATGTCCTAAAAAAAAAATTAATCCAAAAACTTTTTTTTCCCCTTTTTGGAGTTTTTTGCAAAAAAAAAAAAAAAGCTCATCAACTTTGGCCAAAGTTCACTTTTTGAAATATGGCAACCCTACTTGAAGGCCAAGAAGGTTAAAGGAGGTCTCTTTTACTAGGGAGAGTAAAGATTTCAAGAGTTAAGGCCAGGATAGTTCTATCATTTGAAAATATTTACTGTTCAAACCATCTAAGCCAGATCATCTCCATGGCAATGCAACCTCAGCAAGAATCATGCAGCTAAAGTCATATTAGTTATTTATAAGTGGCCCAATCCCATTGTTTAGAGTAATAATCAAGGAAGTTACTATACAGTGTTTCACACCAAGCTATCAGTGGGGCAATTTGTAACCAAGAATATCCTGCTGATTTAAACCATGGGATCCTGTCTTTTAAAGACTTGCTGTTCCTTTCTTTTTCATATTTGCTCTTTTTGTTACATTTGATATCTTCTATCTGATGAGGCCTACAACACTGAAGGGAAAGCGCAGAGGAAACTGCAGAGGAAACTGTACAATTACTATGTTTTCAAAAGTTTTCAAATGTCTTTTTTGTTGTTGAACAATTGCAGATACATTTTTGAGTGATGGAGCTAGACTTGCAGTGCAATGCTAACCATGTCTACTCAGATGGAAGCTCTACTGAATTCAGTGGTTTACTCCCAGCTAAGCAGGGGTATGTTTGCAGCTTCCTGAACTAATTACACACATACAACTGAAAAAGCTAGTCTGCGTTATCTTAAAACCCCACAATATCAAGGGGAACTAAATACAACTAACTTCGTCTATATCTGACCTAATAAAAATAAATAAAACTGATGTTTCCAAATATTGTTTGTAGCCCATGGCATCAACAAGCAATGAAAAACTTATATGCGTGCATGTGCCTGAGGAAAGTGATTCAGCCACCTTAGATTTTACTTGTATACCGGGTGACTAGATACTGTATATTATCTTTCTTTTCTTTTCTTTTTTTAAAAAAAGTAAAATCACTGCAGACCATACATAGACACAACTACAAGAATCTGCTCCACAGTTTAGTTTCCCAATACACCATTTTAAAAAGATCATTTCCTAAAACGAAAGCTGGATTTACTGCTACCGTGACACTGCTTGCAAAGGAAAGAAAGAAAGCTGCCTTCTCAGACACCCAAAAGGCCTGAATGCAGATGATAAATGTCAAATCAAAGTTTTATTTGCATTAACTGATACACTCTGAGCTTGTGCCGAGAACTAGGATGCTTCTAAGTGTATGCATTTCACTTTTGCGCTGCCAATTTCTCTGGCGGTAAGTAACATTATCCTATCAACAGTGGTGACTCAGCAACAGAAGAGGAATTAGTGACTGAATAAGAGGGAGATTTTCCTCCCTCTTATACACAGACTCAAAAGCTATTCTGTGTAACTAAACCAGGCACTCAGAACAGAGGATTTATGCTGCACTCCCAAAGGATGGGAGGTACATTTGTAACTCCCTTCCTACCCTCTGCCCTCACCCTTAGGTGGTTACAGGATTTGAGTACGTACTTCCTAAGCATTGCCCTGCTGCCAGAATTACATCCCCTCATTGTTTGGTACTTGCCATATTTTGCAGACAGGCTTTTTTTCAGAACACACCCTCTAGGGAAAGGTTTAACTAACAAAAAATATTTAATTGCAAGCAATCCCAGAAAGCCAAGCTCTGCCTAAACGACTCCTAAGAAACAAATGTCTCCTAAGAAACAACTATTGTTTATTTTTGTAAAGTATCCAGTCCTTTAAAGATGGGAATGGCTAAAGTGTTTTCTGTGTATTGCCAACCTTCTGGCTTGAAAGAGAAGGTATGATTGATTAGTTTTGAGTTGACATTATTAGTGGTGCTCCTCCAGGTGAGCTCAATCTGGAGTCATATTTATTGTGCTGTATGAGAAATACTGCCACTTCTTCCTGTATTACATCTGTGCTTTAGATAAATCAGAGGCACAAGTCAGTACAGCTCTCAAACCAGAATATTTCAAATAAATAATCTCAGGGTTTTTTTGGGGGGGAAGGAAGTGGTAGCAATTGAACAGTTGCCTGAACAGGAGGGTGCAGGCTTGTCACCTAGAACCATGTGACCCCTTTGCAGATGGAAGCAGACCATCTGCCCTGATTGAGTGTGCATGTTTGTGCAATCTCAACATTCCCAAAGGCAAACGAGTACACACGCCATCTTTAAAGTCTTGGTGGGAGGGACAGGGTAACATGTTGGAACATCTTTGTCGCTTCTGTCCTGTTCCGAACATGCCCTGATCCTGAACACTGATTCCTGAACACTTTGCTGCTGAGTCTATACTGTTGCCTGCCTGAATAAGGATCTCTTTTTTACTTGCAAATAAGAGAATCTGCTTGTGCATTTTGGGGTGGGAACCTGGACAGTGGCCATCATTACATCTTGTGGGAATGAATTCTACTAATGCTTCCATTCTGGCAGGAGGTCAGTAGATGGGTGGGAGAGGTTCTTAACTCATCAACAGAGAAAGAAAAAATTTCAGGGGACAATTAAGGGTAAGAAATAAGCAATCTCTCACACCAGTCAATTCTCCCAGCCTCCACCTTAGCACTGGGAGGGTTAACACAGGTTTAAGAACCCCATGTTTCCCTTGTAATATCCAGCTCTGCGACAATAATGTTCCTAATAAATGCTCTGTTTGGAACATAAACAGGTGTACTTCAGTCTTGCATGACCTGCGTTGCTGATTTTTTATGAAAGGCCCCATGGTCTCCCAACGTATTTTAAATTTGTAAAGTAAGCATGCATACTCAATATCTTTTAACAGTTAAAGCTGATAGGAAATAGAGTTTGGGTCCTCTCAGGGATGGGCTCCTGCTTTATGGAATTCACCAGCAGCAGCACACCCCCCCCCAAAAAAAAACAACCAATACCATGTTATGTGGCTGCATTGGTTCAGATTTTGAAGAAATGTTTGAATACTCGCCTCTTTTCTCTAGCTTTTAATTGAATGTTTTATTGTATACGGTGCTGGAGTTTTTATAATGTTTTCAAGTGTATTGTGCACAGCCTTGTTTCATTTTGTTTTATTTATTGGCTTATTTTTCTATATTAAGTTTTACATCTGCTGTACGCTGCCCCTCCTGATGTGGCAAAAGGGAGGAGGTGGTAGAGGTGTGATTTGAGCAGCACACATTTGCTTGATCCTAGTAAGCTATAGGCCGGTTAATGGTGGCTTAGCATTGTGTGTGATCCAGGCCAATTTTATCAACATGAGGGATTTGGACCTTCCAGTTGCATCTCCATCTCCATCCACATTGAACAAATGCAGGCTTCCTAGAATGTATACACACACCATACTTAGTTGATGGGTTTTGTTCATGCTTTGCATCAGGCTGTCACCTTCCCCAGGTTTCATTAGCTATTGGCCATAGTTTGCTTTTAATCTGCACCATGTGACGGTTTTATTTCCTTGCTTGAGTAAACTGTTATACAAGCTTGACACTATAATGCAACTGTCTGTTTCACAGTGTGGACTGATATACAGGAAGGGTAATCCTGTCTTAAGGGGTTGGACATGATTTTATTGGTCCCTGCCAACCTTATTATTTATATGAATGGTAGAAGGTCACATTGATAGAATCCAGAGCTCCTTCTCTCTTCTAATAGCTGTTGGTGATAAGGGTTTAGGGGGGCGGGTGTGCAGGGCTGCTGAAATTCTATGTACTTTGCTTAGTGCCAAACTGGTAGAAGCACAAATTCAATATGAGTATGCTGGAAACTGCTGGTATATTTCCTAAACCTGTAGCCAGCAGGAAAGTGTTAGAAGACATTGTAAATAATTTGAAAATATGTAATAGTTTATGCAGAGTCTTCTCTTATGCTGTTACAAGACATCTCTGTCAGAACATCCAAAAATTGAACTACCATGTGTGATCCTGGGAAGAAGGAAAGAAGTCACCTGAAGCAGACAAAGTAGAGGTTTGGAGGAACTATGAAGTAGATTAAAAAGAAAGAGAACAATTTCTCCTCAAACCTTTCCGACAAATTACATTTTTCAAAGCAAATTCACATTTGAGTGAATACAATTCCTTTCAAAAAGGAGGTGGAGTTCAAAACTGTTTCACAACTTTAACTATGAAGATGTAATTCTGACTTCAGCAAATGTTGACCAATACTGAGTGCAAGATCTGCTGAAAGGAGAAAAGCTATAGTTATATTTAACTTCCTGCAAAATTGCCAAACAGATGTTTATGTTTGGCTTCGACACTCACCGGGGTCAAATGCAACAACAAACTAGGATTCCACAAAGTGTAGGTTCTTTCCATCCAAATAAGCTCTTAAGAAAGTAAAAGCAATGGCTGACATGTTTTATAACCTGGGTAGGGCTGGGAGATTGATCATGCCCACCCTGTTCTTTATGCCTCTTTTCATTATTTAAATACATTTCTGGTTATACAATGATTGTTAATGATCAGCTTCCTAATACATCAGACATTTTAATTCTTTTTTTAAAGGAATGCTTTCTAAGTTTCACATGAGAGCCAAAACACGAAAATTAAAATCTTGGCAAATCAGAGAAAAGTAAAGTGAAATAATGCAAAAGTCTCTGGAACAGTTTTGTTTTTCACAGTTGCAGCACACATTCCTGCAAAAGTCAAAGCATAATTTCCTGGGCAATTATATACTCTGACTTTTCACCCACCCTATAACAATGAACATAATGAAAAAAGAAAGAATAAGTAAAGAAGTAACTTTGTAGGATATATTGATAACTCAGACTGGCCTATATATTCAGAAAAATGAGGTGGAAATGTGGCTTTTTTTACTAATAGCATTATGGAATGTCCTTTCAAGGGAGGAATGCTTAAGACCAACTTTTCTGTCTTTTATATGCCAGGAAAGACCAAACTTAAAAGCAGTAACACTAAAAAAAATAAAAAATTCTGACTATCAATTGGCTTTTATCTGCTGCTCTTTTGTGTGCGTTATTTACTTTTATTTTGCATGTTTTAATTATTAACTGCCTGGAATGATGGATTAAAATGTTTCCCATAGAAAAATAAATGAATAAAATGGTATTTCCCCCCACTCCTCTGAAGTGGTAAACTGTACCACAGGGGTAGGGAACCCTGTGGTTCTCCAGAAATTGTATTAGATTCCAACATCTCATTAGCCCCAGCCAATGACCAACGGTCAAGGACGATGAGTTGTAGTCAAGGGAGTTATCGCTAGCAACCTCTAGGGGGCCACGGGTTCCCCACCCCAGATCTACCATGTCAGTATTGTACCATCTTGTTCTACTGTGAGACCAGGCCACAACAGGGAACCTGTATCTGCACACTGTGGATTTCTACTTTTTTTAGTTTTAGAAGATTACTTTCTAAGAAACATGCATATGTCTGAATCATCTATCATTTTGTTAAAGAAGAAATCGAAAGAACATTACGAGGGCCACCTTGAAAATACCAGAAGGAGTGTATGACAGGAAGGGGTACAGGGACAACCCACACCTACCTTTTGCAATATATACCAAGGCCAAGCACAAATGGAGAAGGAGACTCAATATTCTGAGTCTTAAAATCTCCTTGCCAATCCCCTGCCTGCCCCGCACAAAAAAAGTTAGGCAGTACAACAGCGGCACCTCAGGCTTCCCACTTCACCCTGCCAATGACCTTAACACAGACTTGGAAGTACCACCTTCCCCCGAGTGCAGAACAATTCCCTGCTCCAGCTACTCCAGCCAGAATTTCATTTCAGCAAATACCACAAATCATGTCATACTGTGTGGAACTATTTAAAAGTAGGGTTGTGCAATGTGAACTGTTCACTGCATGGGAATGAACCAGAGTTTGCCTAAGCTAGCCTCTTTCACTTCTTTGTTTTTTTATTTAAATTATCCTGAAGATATGGCTGCACTGTTGTTCGGAACTTTAAACAATTTTTCCTCTAATTGGAGATTCAGCCTAAATTGCAAAAGCAATTCAATGCTAAAATCAGCATCCTAACAAGAGAATAGTTTGGACATTTTTTTCCACATGTATTACCAGCTGTTTCCTAGAAATAGCAAGCCCCTGGCTCAGCTAAAATTAAACCAAATCCGCTATGTGTAATGGAATTATAACACACTATACTAAGGAACTAATAGAACCTGATTAAAAAAAACATGTATTTTCATGCATTAACTTTTACATTCCTCTAACAAGCACATGGGATTAAGGCAAAAAAATAATATAGACCATTTCCAATATAATCTTATCACCTTGGGGTTTGGGGTAGGAGGGATTAATAGCTGATTTATTTCTACAGTGTCTTCTCTAATATACACACCCGTTTAAAAGCATGCCATTATCTGAATTAGATTATATAACAGGATATAAAATGTCATGGCAGGTTTCGTTGGAATGATAATGAGAAGAATTTGTGTGCTCAGTGAAACAAAGATGCTCACTTCTGTGCCAAATATTCATTTGATGGCAATGCTTCAAATAAATTATTCCTTATAACAACTAGACTGTCATATCCTACAACCACATCCTGAGCAACCACCCAGCTGGGCTCAATAAAGCTATTTTCCAATGTGCTACACACACACACACACACACACACACACACACACACACACACACACAAACACCCATACTTCCCAGATGTTTTCTGTGTAAAACATTTGGTTTCAAATGCATAGCAAGTCTTTCCAAAAAGCCATTACATTTGTTTAATGGACTCATACAGTTCAGCTAAAATATCCTGGAGCAGACATCTGACTGCATTTCTGCTCTATGAGCCCCATCTGCAAAACGCACAAAGAGCAAATGAGAATGTTTTACATGATTTATGCTGCCTTTATGATCAGCCAGTTCATAAAGCACAAGCTTTGTTCAACAGACAATAACACAGACTGCTTTCAAGTGTGTCATTAAGTGGGTTTTTTTTTCTGTTTTAAGAAATACTTTCCATTCAAACAACGGGCCTAATTCTAAAGCAGTGGGATCCATGCAACTAGAATCAGAATTTTACTTACTGCACCACCGAAAAAGTAATTTCCTGTTTTCTCTCCTGAGGATATCCAAGACAGATAAATTAATAATTATCTATGGTGGCACATTTTTATTTTCACCAGAGGAAAGCTGGAGGAAGGAAACTTATAAACAACATAAGGAATTATTAGTGTTAATCTCATTAATCCTCACAATAACTGTGAGGTAAAGTACTACCGTACTCTTATTTTACAGCTGGGTTACTGAAATTTAAGGTTTATTCATTCCAGTGAATTTATAGATGAGTTTTATTTTAACTCTGCTCCCTGAACCATGTCTGACACCAGTCCCATGTTTATTTTAATATATAAAAATGTAAACTGGCCATGTCCATTAGTATCCACTTTTCACCCAAACCGCTTGACTGATTGCGTTCAAATTTTGACACAATGCCGCATGCGAATATGACAGTGACCCCGTACCATTTTCAAAGACAGATGTCACACCTGTGCCAGGTAAAAAAGCCAAAACCCCATGTTTCAAAACACACCACTCAGATGAAAATGCATGCTGGGAAAAGAACCAGACACTGGTACTGCACCAATAAAACCTTCCCTCTCAACAGCACCTCGGCTGCCGTTTACATACTAGGTCAAAGCCTTTACAGACTAGTCCGAATGGAGGTACTGAGTTGCCTGGGGGGGGTTGGGGGGGAGGGGACGGGATAAGTCAGGACACGGTGGGAGGGGATGCGGGGGGTGCGGGCGTGATACGTCATGGTTCGAGACAGGGTGGGGTGAATCACAGGGATAAGCCGGGGTGGGGGGAGGAGGGGGTAGGATACGTCATGGATCACCACAGGGTGGGGGGAATCACACGGATGAGCCACAGCAATGCGTGGCCGGGCCAGCTAGTTCTATATATATTTCAGTGTAGATGAAAGACCTACGTGAAGAAATTCAAGTCCTTAATTATAACATCTTCCCCTCAAAAGCTTGAAAGAGATTACTAAACTAGTTCAGCTATCATGGCAAACCATGGTTTACTGCAAAAGGAACCATAGTCAAATATTGGGCTTGTGTATTCCGGCACTTCTTTTCCAGTGCTGCCCCAAAGGAAGGGTTTGGAAATGTTCACTTCCATTTTTAAAATTAATACTTAATTATTTTATGAGACTTATATACCATCCTTCTTCACAAGATCAAGGGATGGCTATGAAAAACAACTAACTTAAAACAGTCATCATCAAAATACAAAATCAATAAATATAAAAAGCAACTTTTGCCAAGTTTCAGAGAAAAGCCACACCAAATTTCCTAGCTAGCTTTTGTTATCATAAAAGAGCTATCAAATATTTTCAGCATATTGATATAGGTCCAAATGTCTTCCCTTACAAGTATCTTAAAATATTTTTGTGGTCAGGCAGCAATACTGTATTGTATTTTAGACGTATTTTATGACTGAACTATGAAGTAGCATTCAACTGTACACAGATTTCTACAACGTTCTTCCCCTGGTCACTTTTTCTTTTGACAAATATTTTCTGCTCTGAATAGTTAAACACAGAATTGTTAAAGTGATTATGAGATATTTCTGCTTTCCAAGAATTATGGAAATGCAAGCCGTGCCAGTTCTAAGAGAAATTCAAATGTCATTTGCATACAATTGCCAAGCTATACACATTATGCTTTGAAATGCAGAAACTGCACAGCACTCTGATTCTAGATCTCCAGTGTTGGATTTTGAGCTATTCAGATTTGCCCTCCAAATATGGGCCCCCTATTTCCTAAGCAGCACTCACATTTAAGGAATGTTTATGAGGTTGCAATATCCTATGAACTTGAGTGGGACTAAGTCTCATTGAACTCAATGGAGCTTCTTGAGTTAGGCATGTATAGAATAGCTCCATGAGTTACCTAAAGCAAGAGGAGGGATATAAACCTTTGGAAAATATAAAATTGTGTTGAAAATTTAATCCAGCTGGTGACAGTAAATTAGCTCGGCACAAAAATATTTTGATCATATCTACAGCTATGAAATTATGGAAGAAATTGCCTATTTTCTGCCAACTGATTCTATCTTCAGATGGCTCTCTAGCCCAATCTTGTGACATTCCAATCCCACTAAGAACTTCTCCCATAGCTCCTTTTTTCAAATAAAAAGTAACCAATAAAAACCGTATTTTATTCTTATCCTCCAAAAGTATTAGAACAAGACCTGAATTGTATCATATTTAGGGCTTGTACTCAATCCTGGACCAGTGAAAAATTTAAAAGCCAGACATCAAAGCCCATGTATGTGCTCATCCTCAGACAGCTGAGATATCACCAATATTAAATAACATTAACAAATGCAGCATTGGTACACATGCTGCTTTCTTTATGTTCTTTACTACAATTTGAACATCAAATAGCTTCATACTTAACTAGCCACATGGAGGTATTTTCTCCCACTTTAGACTGAAACTAAAGGTTACTGCAGGGTCTTTATATGTATTAAACATCTGGAAGTTTTGGTATGGATCCAAGATATCTGATCAGCATGGGCAGCCACTATACTCCCGTGGCATATCTCACCCAGCCCCCCTAGTGTTCGGTGTCTAGGCTCTCCTAATTTATACAATGTTCAGTGTTGTCTGTGCAGACATGGTGATAAATAAGTGCTGCTTAAAAGCAGATATTTCACAAACTATAACTTACAGGTGCTCTGGGCTTTCATGTGGGCAAGACAAATGAGAATCCTATGCCTGACTGAAAAAGCAGAGTTCAGAAAACAACAGCAAGAGAACACAAATGAAAACCTGGGCGCATTTGAGGCTTAAATAAATTGGTCACCCAGTACTGCACAGATGCATTTATCTCACTTTGTAGTTCTTTCCACAGTAACTCAAGTATCTAGCAATAGGACAGGGCTGTTGTTGTTGTTTTTTTAAAAAAAAAGGTCCTCCCAAATGGACACACAAAATGTCGGCATCTGTTAAAAAAAAAGATTGTTAAAGGCAGCATTTGGTATATATAATGGATAATTACAAGGAATCTGTGAGAAGAATTCTATGAACACTAAACAATCTTGAGCAGGAACTGTTTGTTCCAAACAGCTTTTTCCAACATGTATGATACCAAAACATAATTTTATATATGCTTTCAGATATAATTTCCTCCATATGTCATACATAATATCCTAATCTTGAATTTAATGATACAAAAAAACCCACACACATGGCTCAACACAAAATGCTTTAATGTTACATACTCCCTCTATTATGATTTTTCTCAAATGATGTTTTGAAGCTGTTAGTAATAACACATTACAATGCAATTATGCTTTTGGTTGAGAGCAACTTGGCAAACAATGAACTAAATTCCACTGCGAATTGTACTTCAGGCAGCCAAATATTAGCCAGAGTTCCTCACCCTAAAAGCCACAATTCAAAGACCAAAACTTGCGTATCTGACCGCATCTGGCACCCACTATCCACAAACCCACCAAGCTCACCTTTCCTGTATACATACCACACTCGGCCACAAAGATTTCAGATATCTATATTCTTAGATCCACTACCCACCCACAGATACTCAGACACATACATCCCTCATCCTCAACCAAGCCTTCCAAAGTTTTGGGTTTCAGTTCCCTTGAAACCTGCTACTGCCCATCCCATATTCCAACCTGTGCAAAGTCTTGTTTTAATTAGGTGGTCAAAAAGGGCAACAACACAACAATAGCCACCAGTCTCCGCCTTAACTCCAGAGCTTGCACTCTCTCTCCTTCTCTTATGCTATAATCACTCACTCTCTGCCCATCATGGTGCCTGCACTGCTGTGACCTTATTTCAAGCAATTTCCCATAAAAATTAGTGTCCAGGCAGGACAACAAGACCCACCAATCCTCTAAGTAACCTTCTTTCCTTGAGAACAGAAACACCTAACCAATCAGGACAGAGTTATTTCCTGCAATTTGCATAAAGTGGTTCCTTCCAAACGTAAACCCACAATCAATCTGTTGTAAACACTTCAAAATATTCCTTAATAATAATAATAATAATTTTTTATTTATACCCCGCCCTTCCCAGTTTAAAAACCAGGCTCTCCTTCTAATGTTACTCTTGATTCGTGTCCATTAACCAATCAAAATTTGTTCAGGATGCTTTCATATTATTGTTGCTGCAGTTCTGGTCCGATAGAGAGGAGATCAACCACCACACCACCATGGAGACTGGGCGAAAGCAGGTGCAGAGAACCATGACAAGACTGCTGGCTTCTGTCAGTAGGGGATAGTGGAGTGGGGTGGCAGCATTCACCTGACCTCCCAAGGAAGGAAAGGGGAAGGTCGTGGGAAGGTTGACTCAGTGCAAACATACCCGCAGGAGTGCCAGATTCGCACCATCTTTACATCTGCACTGTGCCAACCATTCTGCTACCTTGATCGTACCCCTCTCCTTCCCAGTAAACAGTGGCAACCCACCATGCCGTCCGCTATTTCCTTTCTTGCAACACAGTGGAGAAAAGCTCTCTTCACCTGTTAACCTCACTTTTTCTGTCCAGTCCCTTGCCTTACATTTTCCCCACCACCACCAATTAAAACTTCTGCCTAATGCAATCTTTTCACCTATCACAACCTCTGCCTGCCAGGGACTGGGCAGAGGAGGAATGGTGGAGACTGCCTCCCCAGCCTGACCCTTCCAGAGAAGAAGAAGACGGTTCAGAATTACAATAGGGGTTTGAGGGAGGTCACAGCTCAGAGGCAGATGAGGGGGAAAGCTGGGAAATAATGGGAGAGGAGGAGGAGGAAGAGGAAACACCAGGAGGGCAACAGCTGACGGACACAGTGTCTTTAGAAAGCATTCCAGACCCCCCCACCTCCCAGAACCCGGTGATCCTTGAAAGTAGTAGAGCAATGGGCTCAGAAGCAAAGGGCCCTCAGCACCACCCATAGAGGAGAGGATGACGAATCAGGAAGTGGGAGGAAAAGGGGGTGGAGAGTCACACGGGACAATGCCATTATTCCAAGAGGCTGCATTCCAAGCCTCTCTCTGTAAATATTGAATAAAAAGTAGGTGCTAAGAACTTTCCTTGTCTCATCCGTTCCTGGCAACCTGACGTTGCTTCCTCTGCTGCCTGACACCACCTGCTGCCAGCTGCCCTGGCCCTTACCCTACAGCCCCAGTGGGCAGCCATCACTGGTTTTAATAGAATTTAAAATTGGGGACACACTTCTTATGGTGACCTTGGAATCATCCAATTCTGTTTCACCATGTATGAAATATAAATATATTTCTCCAGCGCTGACTGTCAGAATAGACCAGACAAGTAAGAAAAGCTCCCACTAACCTGGTAAAAAAAAACACAACACATTAATTAGACTTTAACCCTTTATATGCTTACCTAGGAATAAGTCTCATTGGACTAAATTATGCTTACTTCTGAGTAAACTTGCATAGGATTGCACAGTAAGTTGATGAAGACCTGAGACACATGAGAGACTGTGAACATGACTATATGAGAAAAGGAGAGTTATATCATGGAATAACGCAGGACAGACATGAAACACTACATATGATCAATGTGCTGTTCCTTTGTAACTGGAATGCTGCATCTATTTCCAAAACCAATATATAGAATATGCTTTGTTCCTACTATGTAACTTGGTTGTTATTATAGCACCTTCATCAGCCCACAGCCCTTTTTGATTGTGATGACCAAGCATGTACCTCTGTCTGTTTCCACAGGCAGTAAGGTGCAATAGCATCACAGAGGTTCTCCACAAGCACCATTCTAGCTCTTCCTTTCTTTATGTATCTCATGTGCTTCGCATTGACTATGTCTGCTTAATTTTGCTTAGATCTTTTTCAAGTCAGACTGCAGTATTAAAAATGTTTTGTTTGACTGCATCTCAGCAACTAGATAGAACTCCCACAAAACTTTCAGAATACACTCTACTTTGCAGGCTTCTTCTGTCATCTCTTTATCCTAGTGCTTACAGCCATTTGCATGTAACACCTCCCAACAAATGTTTGGAAAGTTGGCTGCCCTAGTACAGGGTGGTTGTGTGCTCTTATATTTCATGCAATACACAGTCTCTAGCTGTTGTATTATTGAGTAAACATGTTTAAATAACAAGTTGTTGCCAACAACAAACTAAATATAACTAATCTATATTCCATCTAATAAGCTAAGGCTGGAAAAGTACTTCAGAATTCTAAAATCATCATCATCATCTTTTTTTGGCAATAGCCCTTTACAGAGTTGAAAAAATATTTTAAACTCCTGGATACTACTAATACTTTTTTTTAAGAACTTGTACAATGTGGTATCTGGGATTTTCCCAGGCCTGATAAGTGTATATGTTGAGGAGGGAAAAAATAGACGCTTCTAGTGCATGCAAGTTATAATGCTAGATTCAAAAACACTTCTTTGTAAGACAATGCAATTTAAAGCCCTGCGCTATGAAAACATAATGGAGAATATGTCATTATGTAGGCTTCATATTAGCATAGCTTCATTGACACTGGTGGAAATCCTTCAGATTCACACCAACTTCAGATCACAATCCATCTATCAACCGTGCAGATTTCACAATACCTGACCCAGAAGCCAAAGAAAATCAAATGCCTCACATTTCATATGTCAATATCTGACTAATCAGTCAAGAACGCCTAACAGTATGCTCAATACCTAAATTGCACTTGGTTAAAATATATACTCAGGGAAGGTGTATATATATAACTTTGAGAGAGCAGAGTACTAGAGTTGTTTCTAGGCTGCAAGCTGTTGCCATATGGTTCCAAATATTTACATGCTGCTGTGTAGGAAAAGGTTACCTAACCCAGTAATTTGACAGCAAGCAAATGACATAGGTGGGAGTGTGACCTTGGGATTTCTAATACTTAGCTCCTCTTTATTTGACAATTTGCTGTGAAGTCATGATAGGAAATATGCCAGTCACTTTGCTTCAAGAACCCCCTCTGCTGGTCACAGTACAGAGTCTATTCAGAGCTTTTTAATGATGCCGTAAATGCTGATGACTAAGGAGAACAGAGCAAAGGAAGCAAAAGAAAAGCTAAATGAACTCCTATGCCTCTCCTGGCCCAGACCTTTTCCACAACATTCTCCCCTAACGTATAAAGTGCAAAACTGAAGTTCTACATTTTAAGAGCTTGGAGAAAAGGAAAAACTGCTCAAGAAGTCAATGTACATCTGGCATGGAGTCATAGCAACCAGTTATAATTCCTTGTAGTAGTAGACCCTACAGAAATATGTTTGTGCTTTTAGAGGTGAGAAAAGAAAAGCACTTTGCCATATTTATTAATACAAGTAAACACTATCCTGAGCTAGTCAGTATGTTGGAACAATGTAAAATCAAGCCTAGCATTTTAATCTTAAAATAAATAGAGATTGGAAACAAGGCTGGTTTCCAATGAAGCTACAAAGTTACATCTCTGTTTCAAAGCAAATTGAAAAAGAATCAAAAGCATTCTTTTAAAAATAATAAATTTAGATGGATGATGTTATTTAAAGGCAAAACAACACATTATCTGGAAACGATACACTTGGCACTGTAAAAAAAATAATCTATAACTTAACCTAGATGCATGTAATATGACTCAGTGCTTTAAAATATCGTGCATTCAAAGTCAGCATTTGCATACATCTCTGCTTTGTTTAGCTATCCTCTTAACAATTTAACAAAAGGAAAGTATAATACATAACACAAGCTTATCTGCGTATAAAACCATTTAAATATAATTTTCATGCTGTATTAGAACTTCTTTTTTCACTGACAAATAACACTGCTGAAAAGCTGCAGTCTGCCTGGAAGACTTCATAAAAGTATAGGCATAGGTGACTCAAATACAGAACCAACCCACATGAGCTGGAACACAGGTCCACTAATAGATATTAAATGGCAATGCAGAAAATAGCAATGCTTCTAGCTTATTGCACAAACATTTCACATCTGCCCATGAGATCTCCTGTGACAGAAGAACAAAAAAGTTGGGCTGGAGTTACAGTACAATGCCACACCGGGACAGCTGTGCTTAAGCTGTTAGCCGCAGACACAGATGAGCCAAGTGGACTCTAAAGCTCACTGAGGTAGAGTAGCAGCATCAATGTGTTTGTTTAAAGAGGTCAGTAAAGTTCAGGTCATAAAAACCAGCAATGAAGTGTTTTGGTTTAAAGGAACTCTAAGCTGAATAGCATTTTCTGTTTAGCTTACTAGGAAACACAATACATTCCAGGGAACTTTGTATGCCCACTTTGAAAGAACAGAAAAAGGACTGATCAATTGGGGGGGGGGGGACTTGGAGAAAAGGAAAAACTGCTCAAGAAGTCAATGTACATTTACAAACAATACTAAAAAAAATTCCTAACTAGTCTACACCTGACAGTTATGATTTAAGAGAGATAGGATATTAGCAAGTTCTAGGTGCAAATACTTTGGGAGAAATCAGACTTCACAAACACACCCCGGAATAACTCCTGAATCGCATAACGGCGTGGCGGGGAGATCTACATCAACACACACACACACACACACACACACACACACACACACACACACAAAAGTGGGAGCTCTAAAAAACAAAAGTTAGAAAAAGTTGAAGGGCGGGGGGAGAATTCAGTTGTGAGGCCGGACACGCCATGAAGGGAAACGCTCAGGAATGAGTGCAATGCACAGCAGCTCCCCCACCCCACCCCGACCATGACATCTCTCCATCCGGAGCATCTCCAACAGCCCTCGCCTTCCGCAGCCCTTACCACTCTGCCGGAAAACCTCTCGATGGCCCTCTTGACTTTGCCGTAGGTGCCTTTGCCCAGCGTCTCCTGCAGCTCGTAGCGATGCTTCAGGTTGTGCTTGTGGTGGTGCCGCTTCACCCCTTGCTGCTGCTGCTTCTTCAGCTCCGGAGGGGCTGCTGCTGCTACGCAGGGGGCGAGGGCGCTGCCGGCCGAGGCAGCGGGGGCAGCGGCTGAGCCCTCCGAGGCGGGAGCCTCCCCGGCGGGCTCTTCCACCATGGCTGCTGCTGCTGGTGGCGGCGGCGGCGGCTTTGCACTGGCTGCTGCGGTTGCTTGGTCGCCGGCCGGCTCCCCGGGAGCCCCAGCATCCGCCTGGCAGCAGCCTTGCGGAGGAGGAGGAGGCACTTCTGCGCTGCCGCCATCCAGCTCAGCCCCATCCATCTCCTGCTGGCGCGGCGTGTGCGCCGGGGAGGCACTTCTAGCCGCGCGGGAGGAGCCTCGGCGACCCTCCCTTCAGGCGGGGACCGCTAGGGCCAGCCCCACAACCATGGCCCTTTTCTTCTTTCCCCCACCCCACCCCTACGAGGGGCGGGGAAGGGGAGAAGGCGGCGCCCCTCGGCTTTCCTCCTCACCCGCGGCGGCGACTAGAGCGCATGGAGGCGGGAGTTTGGAGAGGGAGGAGGCGTCCCGCTTCGCTATAGCGGGCAAAGGAAGGGTCCCGCTCGCTCCTACCGTGTTTCCCACATTATAAGACACCGTCTTATGTTTATTTCACTCAAGAAAATAAGCCTATGGCTTATTTTCGGGGGGTGTCTTTTTTATTGTTACTATAAGTACGGTACCTCCTTACTGGGTCCTGCTGGCTCAGGGCTCGGGACGCGCAGCAAGCCGCCTCCTGCTGCTGCCAGATCCCGGAGGCGGCCTACTGGGTCTGGTTGGCCTGCATGGCCTGAAGCTGAGCGGCGGCAGGAGGTCCGCGGGTCCTTCCCTGCCACCAGGGCGCCGGCGGAAGCGCTGCTGGTCCCTTCCGTGCCGCCGGAACGTCGTGGGCTGCATGGCCCGAAGCTGAGTGGCGGCGGGAGGTCCGCGGGTCCTTCCGCACCGCCGGGATGACGGATGGCAGTGGGAGCACTGCTGGCCCCTTCAGCCGGATGAAGGAAGCGGCCTGCCGGGTCGGTGCCCAGCAGCGCTGCGCGGAGCACCAGATCGAGTCAGTGCCCAGCAGCCCCGAGCTGGATTGAGGAGGCGGTGCTCCGTGCAGCGCTGCTGGGCGCTGACTCTGCAGGCCGCTTACTCGATCTGCTGCTCCGCGCGGCGCTGCTGGGCACCGACCCGGCAGGCCGCTTCCTTGATCCGGCGGAAGGGGCCAGCAGTGCTCTCGCCGCCCGTCACCCCGGTGGCGCGAAAGGACCTGCGGACCTCCCACCACTGCTCAGCTTTGGGCCATGCAGCCCACGACACTCCATCGGCACGGAAGGAGCCAGCAGCGCTCTCGCCGGCGTCCGGCGCCCCTGCGGCGCGGAAGGACCTGCGGGCCTCCCGCCGCCGCTCAGCTTTGGGCCATGCAGCCCACGACACTCCGTCGGCACGGAAGGAGCCAGCAGCGCTCTCGCCGGCGTCCGTCGCCCCTGCGGCGCGGAAGGACCTGCGGGCCTCCCGCCGCCGCTCAGCTTTGGGCCATGCAGCCCACGACACTCCGTCGGCGCAGAAGGAGCCAGCAGCGCTCTCGCCGGCGTCCGTCGCCCCGGCGGCGCGGAAGGACCCGCGGGCCTCCCGCCGCCGCTCAGCCTCAGGACATGGAAACTGGCAGGGATGGGGGATGGGGGAGCGCTTTCCCTCCTCCGCATCCCTCCGTGTAACTCTACCCTGCCAGGCGAGCGCTTGCGCTCTAAAGGAACGCAACAAGGTATGGCTTATTTTCAGGGGGTGTCTTAGATTTCACAACTGCTTAAAAATCCTGCCCTGGCTTACTTTATGACTACGTATTAAAAAGGGGGAAACACGGTAGGTCTTCTTCCCTTCCGTCGAGGCCGGAGAGAGGAGCCCAAGCCTCCCGTCGCTGCTCTGCCCGCGAAGCATGAGGCTCCCGTCGAGGCCTCCCCCCCCCGCGCCTTTAGGTATCCTCCTCCTCCTCCTCCTCGGGGTTACATTTGGCGGCCGGCGCTGGTGTGGTGGGAGCGGCCGAGCGGAGCCCCCTCTCCGTGCTCCCCCTGCCAGCGAGGCCGCCGCGGTTGGCTCGCCTCCACCTGGCTCGCCCCATGCCCTCCTCAGCCAGCCCCTCGGAACTGGGGGTGTCTTCTCGCTGTCTCTGGGCTGGCAAGGGCTTGGCCTGGAGGAGGAGCCGTTCCCCGAGACTAGCGGATCTTCCTCCCACCCGCCCGCTTTTCGCCTTAGAATTGGGCGGGATCTCTTAGGGCAGCCGCCGCCGCCGCCGCCAGAAAGGGGGGCGCGTCGGCTCGGGGGTTAGAGGTGCCAGATGGCCGTTATTGCGGCGCATTCCGCTTTGTTCCACAGCGCGGCGGCTATTGGGCCTCCTTTCCTCCAGAGTAGGGAGCAGGCTGGAGTCCCTTCGCGATGTGGGGCAACAGAAGAAGTTGCGAGTGCTTAGAGCGCTCTCTCTGTTTACAGGTAGGTAGCCGTGTTGGTCTGATGCAGTCAAAACAAAATAAAAAAATCCTTCCAGTAGCACCTTAGAGACCAACTAAGTTTGTCATAGGTATGAGCTTTCGTGTGTGTGTGTGTGTGTGTGTGTGTGTTTCCTCCTACAGTGCGTTGCAATGCTCACGATCCGTTATTTTTTAGGATGGATACGAAATGCAAGCAGCAAGTTGATGGTAGATTTAAGGGCAGCTATGTGTAAAAATAAATAAAATCAAGAGGACCTCAACTTCTACGTTTTCCTGTTTCCCTTGCCAGAAGAAAACTTCAGGTTGCCGTCTCTCGAATGGAGAGGCCATAAAGAGAGAATATGCTACAAATCCAAAAGGATCATGCCACGCTAGTGTACACAATGGCGCAGGCGCATCCCCATCCACCTGTGTTCTGTTCTAAAGCACCAGATGGATACAGTAAGCCCTCAACTTAGACAGGGGCTACATCCCAGGGTTAGCATCGAAAGCCAAAATTGCATATAGTCGAAACCTTGGGTGCAGTGGCAGGTGGGAGTGCCAAAATCATTTTTTCCCCAGAACCCCACCCCTCTCTCTATATATACACTGTATTTTCCTGCGTATAAGACTACTTTTTAACCCAGGAAAATCTTCTCAAAAGTCAGAGGTCGTCTTATACGCCAGGTCGTATTTCTTAAAAGGCAAGTATATCCCAAACTCTGTATTTTAACTGGGAAAGTTGGGGGTCGTCTTATACGCCCAGTCATCTTATACACCGGAAAATACAGTATATATATTCCCAAGTGCGTAAAGCTAAATGTGGATCTGCTGGCTGCTGTTTGATCTCTCTGTGGCTTTTGATGCCACTTACTATGAACCAGCTCTTTGAGGTGGGTATTGGAACCCTTTTGCACACTGGTTCCACTCCTACTTACATGTCATGTCCAAAGAGTTGTATCCGGAGACTATTTTGGTATCTTGCAGGTGTGATTTTCTCCCCACTGCCCTTTAACATGAAGCCACTGGGTGCATTTGTTCAGAGGTTGGTGGTGGCAGAGTTGTGATGTCATCAGTACGCTAGTGATAAACAGCTCTTACTTCTCCAAGGCATAAGTCAAGAGAGTTTGTGCATGGACCATTATCCGGGTGTGATGGTGAAGTGGATGAGGTCCAGTAAGCTGAGCTTGAACGCTGGAAGACGGAGGCACTGTGGGTTTGTGGTTCCCATGTTCGGAAGATTGGCCAATTGCCAATTCTGGATTGGGAACTGCCTATGAAAAAATAGGTGCATAGTCTATGGGTGCTCCTGGATCCATCTTTATTGCTGGAGGCGCAGGTAGCCTCAGGTAGGAGTGCCTTTTCACCAGCTACAATTAGTACCAGCTATGGCCGCTCTTAGACAAGATAGTCTAGCTGCG
Source organism: Zootoca vivipara (assembly GCF_963506605.1). Classification (NCBI taxonomy): domain Eukaryota; kingdom Metazoa; phylum Chordata; class Lepidosauria; order Squamata; family Lacertidae; genus Zootoca; species Zootoca vivipara. The sequence continues at coordinate 48,154,760 of NC_083285.1, read as the reverse complement.
GTGATTCATGCATTGGCTACCTCAAAACTTGATTATTGCAGTGTGTTGATGTGGCAGATGAAGGTGGTTCTGCTGTTGCAGATACACAGTGGCATTTCTTCTCTCTGCACTCCTCCCAGCAGTCATTCCTCCTCTGGTCACTGCTACGGACACACATCTCTCTCCAGGCACTGCAGTCGTCTGCAAGGGATTCCCGCACAACAGGGTTGATGTTGCCAGCCTCCATGTCACATTTGTTTGTTGTTTAGTCGTTTAGTCGTGTCCGACTCTTCGTGACCCCATGGACCATAGCACGCCAGGCACTCCTGTCTTCCACTGCCTCCTGCAGTTTGGTCAAACTCATGTTCGTAGCTTCGAGAACACTGTCCAACCATCTTGTCCTCTGACGTCCCCTTCTCCTAGTGCCCTCAATCTTTCCCAACATCAGGGTCTTTTCCAAGGATTCTTCTCTTCTCATGAGGTGGCCAAAGTATTGGAGCCTCAGCTTCACGATCTGTCCTTCCAGGGAGCACTCAGGGCTGATTTCCTTAAGAATGGATAGGTTTGATCTTCTTGCAGTCCATGGGACTCTCAAGAGTCTCCTCCAGCACCATAATTCAAAAGCATCAATTCTTCGGCGATCAGCCTTCTTTATGGTCCAGCTCTCACTTCCATACATCACTACTGGGAAAACCATAGCTTTAACTATACGGACCTTTGTTGGCAAGGTGGTGTCTCTGCTTTTTAAGATGCTGTCTAGGTTTGTCATTGCTTTTCTCCCAAGAAGCAGGCGTCTTTTAATTTCGTGACTGCTGTCACCATCTGCAGTGATCAAGGAGCCCAAGAAGGTAAAATCTCTCACTGCCTCCATTTCTTCCCCTTCTATTTGCCAGGAGGTGATGGGACCACATTTGCAGACATCTTTGTAACATAGAGTTGGTCTGCCAATGGTCACTGAAGCATTCTTATTTTAAATAAAACTGTTTTAGAGTTTAGGGCAACCAGCCAAGAATTTACATGGTTATAAATGTTTATTTTTATTTTTAATATCAGTTTTTCCACCATAAAATTGTGCTTGTTTTCCAGTAAATGTGCTTAGCATCAGGTCAGCAGAAGCAAACTCCACTTTATTCCCATAGACAGAATGGTGTTATGATTTTAAAATATAAAAGGAGCCCTGATCAGTCCGGCCATAGGCCCATTTAGTCCAGCATCCTCTGAGATTCTGAGAACCCTGCACTCTCCCTACTTGTGATTCCCAGGAATTGGCAGCACACAACCATCATGGTTAATAGCCATCGATAGCCTTATTCACCATGAACTTGTCTAATCCTCTTCTAAAGCTATGATTTAAGTGAGATTTTAAAATGTGAAACTGCACATGGTCAGAGCATTTCCTTTTTTAAATTACGGTAAAGTTGGCAACGTATCGTTTGTTTCCTTCAACATATCAGGAATGTAGAAGAGTGGCAGGAGGAGAGAAACTTTAATTGTGCACCTCACACAAAAAAACTAAAATGTGTGCTTCCCAGCTGAAGTAATACACCTGGCCATCTAACTCCTGCCCTGCAAAAAGCCGTTAAGTCCAGAGTCTAAAATGACCTAGCCTGACCACTGTGCATCAGGCAGTCACCCTCTGGGTCTGCCCTGAATCTCCCACCAACCAGCTTTGTTGAATGACCACGGGTTCTAGTGTCATGAGAGAGGAATAAACACTTATCTCTATCCATTTTCTCTATATCATGCATAATTTTATACATTTATACATATGTTCCCACTTCTTTGTTCATTTTAGCTAAAAAGCCTGAAATGTAACCTTCCTTCTCAGGGGAGTTACTCCATTTCCCTGAGTCTTATGAGTGAGACAGCAATGGGACCACTTTCAATTTTTTTTAAAAAAAAATATCTATATTGGTACACTTATGAAATAGCTCACTTACCTCCTTCCCTTTGGTACTTCTTTTTATTTCCATTTATAGATGATCATGATATTAAATACTGAATACAAGAAACAAGAGTCCATGGGGATAATCAAGGCTTACAATTGTGTACAGTATATGCCTCTGTGTGTGTGTGTACACACATTGTATTCATGCAGACTGGATTTTTTAAAATCAAAAAAATCCTTCCTGATTTTCCTTGAACATGATTTATTTTTCACAGCAACACATCATTAGCTATAAACTGAAGTTACAGGGCTTCCAGTCCTAATACAAACTAAAAAGTGTGGAAATATCCAGTACAGTCTTTCAGCACCCCATTTGCATTCTACTCTTCACTCTCCTGCTTTAATTGCTTTCCTGGAACAGCGAACAAATCTGCCCAGATCCTGAACAAACACATTCTGTGGCATGCAGCAAAACACCTTTGCTTTTTGAGCCATCTTTTTATTTCACAAAAATTTGCCAGGCAGGATGGGCTACGTTCGCCCCAGATATCTACATCTGGTGCAAACATTAATGAGAGTTTAAACTGGAGGAGAGTTGGGCATGGGCAATTCAGCCTCAGCACAGGAAGTTGGATCAAGTGGCTGTCCAAATTATTTCCTGCTCTGTTAAGCCAGTTTAAGTATGCAGTGTTGGTACAGCCTAAGTATGGACTATGTCTATGGTCCAGTTGCATATTCCTGCACTGTAGGAGGGTTGAACTAGATGATGCTCTGGGTTCCTTTCAACTCTACAATTCTGTGATTCCAGAAGTGGTTGCAGCCTAATGGCAAATTCCCTAATGCCTTACACCCAACTTAAGTGGGGTTTGGATTGCAGACACAGTATCTTTCCTCCAGTTCTAACCAGTAAAGTACACAATGGCACACAGGGTTGGGTTTTGTAAACTTGTCCAGTGTAATCACAAAAGATCAGCCTTCTCCAACCTGGTACTTTCCAGATGTTTTGAACTACAACTCCCATCAGCCTCGGCTAGCAGCTGAGTCCCACTTTGTGTGTGGGTACCATTTTGGCTACATAAGCAATGTTACTCACAATCTGAGCACTGGAAACAGAGAAATTATAGAACATGATAGAAACAATGGAAACATTGTGTACTGGGGGATTCATGCAGATAAGATATAGAAATAGGAGCAGCTAACATGCACACAAATCTTGGAAGTGGTGGCACTCTGGTAACAAGGTTGAAAATAGCTGAGTAGTAAATTAATCTTGTGCATTTTTACATGCGAACTTGAGATGTAAACTTTTGTTCAAATCTTTCTAAACACTCATTTTCCATGTTGTTTATGTAGCAAATCTACTATTTTAACTAATGGCTAACCTCTTGGCACTGGTGCTGGTCCAGAAAAAAAGCACAAAGTGGATTCAGAACAGAACAGAACTGAACTGTACTCTCTCTTTTTTGCAGTGTCCCAAGGGATTGGTTGCCTAAATAAAGCATGGAGCAGAATCAATGCAAGGGAGCAGAGAGGGTGCTTGGCCCCAAGCTGCTAGGGCCTAGCAACACCATATCTGCTGATTCTGCCCTGCAAATTTCCCCCACCCCTCTTGATGAGCTTACTTCAAATCTTGTTTCAGGATATAACCACAAGCATGCTTTTAAAAAGAAACTCTAGTGTGTAGTTCCGCTCTCAGACAACAATAATGTCTTCTCAACCCCTCCTCCACCCCACTGCGCCAGCAAATAAGTATTTAAGTGGAAACATACTGCCCAGAATCCAAAGAACTGGCCAGCTAGTTTTGCATCCCCAAGGAAGCTTTGAACTTCAATTTTGTGATCAAGCAGACACCTTCTGCCACATGGAAAACTGCTTTTCAAACTGGGGAGGAGAAAGGGACTTCTAAAGGTACCGTAGCTTGTGATGCAGCATGTGGTATATACTCTCCTTTTTTAAAAGCCTGAAATCTCGCTGCATCATGTAATTTAGGCCAAGCTGTTTGCCTCTCAGAAAGCTTCCAGACTTTTGTTTTTTGGAGGTGGGATTCAATCACTCATGGGGAAATTCAGGCTGCACAGTTAAAGTTGATTAGTGGTCTTGCACAACAAATCTGCTTTCCTTACTCCAAAACAGAACTTATTGCGAAAAGGAAGGCAATGGGGAAATGCAGTGGGAAGTGTGGCATAACGATTGCTAGATGCAACTCCATATAACCTCCCTGTAAACAAATCGGAATGAATTCTAGGTAAAGAGCTGGTGTTTTCTAAGCTCCCTGCAAACTTTGTGCAAACAAATCAGGTTGAATGCTCAATGAATACTTCTGAAAGCAATTCCCGAAACTGGCTGTTGTTGCACTAGTGCAAAATCACAAACATATTGTTATGGTTTATATTGTCTCAGGTAGATGTACAGGTGCAAGTGTTTTGCATCCTGCTGCTATGGAAAGGCAGGCAGGTGGAGGAAGAATTATTTGTTGCTCATCAAACCGTAGTGGGGAAGGAAATAAATGAACTCTCAACATGTTTGTTTCTCTAGCTCCACCTGGTGGTGGGAAACATTTTGTGCCAAGCAGAAAATCACACCATTATGAATATTCTGACATTTTTGTGGGCCATGTCCTTTCTCTTTATAAACTGGAAATTGTTTCATTCAACTCAGAAAAATTAGAATGTTTTTAAGGGAGAAGTGTGTCCATTATCATGGAATAAATAAGTAACACCAGATGCAACGCTGAGAAAAGTGAACAAATGATATTTGTAATAAATAGTCTTGCAGGAGAGATTCAAAGTCCAGTTTAAGAATCATAAGACAGGAGACAAGCAGGGGCCTTGAAGTTGCCCATCCCCAGTTAGAACATGGACCCCAGCAGACTAAAAAAATGCATACTGTATATAAAAAGAGTTCATAGATCCATCTTTGGATTGTCATTGATAAGCAATATCCTCTACATATTTGTATCATTTCTCATAGCTAGATCTTGTAATTAAAAAACCCCAAAACTGATTTTAGAAAAACTAATTGAGATACAAACCTGGAACAGAGAAAGTGTTTGGAAGATCTAGTCGATCCCCCCAAGGAATAACAGAAGTGGGAAATTCAATTTATTAAAGGAACAGGTATGTAATTCCCTTGAGCACACAGCTATGACCTCATTATAGCTCTTAGCACATGTATGGAATCTGTGTGCTTGGTAAGGAAAAAGTAAGGGCAATTAGGTCACAATAAACCAAACAAATGAAGCTCAGTAATGCCTCAAAACGGGGCAATATTTAACTAGAAGAAGAACAGTTGCTCACCTGTGGGCATTACAAAACCCTGCCTAAGGCAGGCATGAGGGAACTTTTCTAGTATGAGGGCCACACTGCTTCACAGGAACCTTCCAAGGGCCACATCCCACTGGTGGGGAGGGTGGGAGCAACACATGCTGCGTTCCACCCATGCAAAAATCAGATTCTACACACATCTCTCCATCCAGCAAGCAAGAGGCAATATCTCCAATGGCACATTCAAAGTTCTGGTTTTGACCTATAAAGCTTTTTACAGCTCAGGACCACAAGAACTTCTGGAAAACCTTTCTCACATTCTACTAAGACCCATCTGCAGGTCCCCATGAAGCTCACTGAATGACTAGTCACAATCTCCCAGCCTAACCTACCTCACAGGATTGTTGTGATGATAAAATTTGGGAGGGGGGAATCATGCGTGTGCCACCTTCAGCTAGGAAGAATGGCCAGATAAAAAGGTAACAAATAAATAAAAATCGTGGCGGGTGTGTTACTATTTCTCATTGTATTCCAGGATGAGAATGTAGAAACCCAGCAGCTTACGATTTGGGTGGTCCCATTTTCCTTTCGAAAGGATAAGCACTCAACCATCTGCTTTTGTTTTTTGAAGGAATGATAGCTGTATAAAGTTGGGGAAGAGGATGCCTGCAAGGTAGCTGTGGCAAGTGAGGCGTTTGAATCGGATAGCCCTACCAATTTTGAATTAGACACAGTAGTAATTTTGCCCATAAGTTTTCTCAAACGTCTGTAGAGGCTAAGGACATGTTGTAGGAGGAGGTGGCTTCAGGCACCAGGCCTGCTGGCAGACCATCTCAACGTTAAAAAATTGTCTGCAAGCAAGACATGAAGGCTGCCAGTATCAACCCCACCATGTGAGAATCACAGCTGCCAAGTTTTCACTTTTCTCGCGAGGAAGCCTATTCAGCATAAGGGAAAATCCCTTTTAAAAAGGGATAACTTGGCAGCTATGGTGAGAATCCCTTGCAGACGACCGCAATGCCTGGAGACAGGCAGGTCATGAAGGAATGACCGCTGGGAGGAGTACTGAGAAAATAAATGTTGTGGTGTATTCGCAGCAGCACAACCAGAGGCCTTCATCTGCCCCAGCAGCAACAAAACATGCCTCTCCCAAATCAGTTTCTACAGCCACAGCAGGCGCTGCAACTGTCCAACGGTTAGATTTCACCCCCAAAGGTGCACTCATCCATTATTTCCCGAGACAGATGAATGCCAACAACTTTCTCAAATGGAAAATAATTTTGTGCCCCAGGAGGTGATATCTGTCTGTCAAGGCAGACAGATATCAACTAATATTTGCTCGTTGTTGCAGCTCCACAACAAACCCAAAGAGTATGTTCTCCCTTATGTGGGGTAAACCAATGCAGAAATGACATTATTTTTATGACATTATGGCCATGGCCAAGTCAATGCAGCTATTAATGTCCATTCAACAGCTCTGTTAGCAGGTTTGTGATAGGGAAAAATTCAACCGGTACAGCTTTCTCCTGCCACTACTTCAAGAAAGACAATGACAGTTGAATGTCTCCCTTGCTCCTGCCACTACGGTATTAAAAGTACACAGCCTCCTTTGAGGGAAATATGTATTTTATTTTATTTTTTAAACTGTCAACCTTACTAATAATACATATAAATTCTTTAAGCCACAGTGTGTATACATGATTCTTTAACAAAAATAATGAAGGGATGTAGAGCCGGGACATAATGTTTACAGCAAAATGGCATCAAAAGTTCACTTTGAATTCACAAACGAATTCCAAGGAAATTGTTAATCACAGCATGCTTATGCTTTCTGCCCTGTCTCATAACTTTTAGGGTTTCATTCCACCGCAGACCATCGTGGCCTGGGTAAGAGAGAGTTCTCCACTGGAATGTTGTATATTTATGTCTAGCTTGCAGGAGAAAATCTTTCTAATGCTGACCTAGTTATAATAACCCACCCATTGTCATTATGGAGGAATGGAAGAGTGGGTGGGGATGACTAACACTTCAACCAGGCAACTCCCCTCCCCTGCCCAACAGTTCAGCCTGCTAAAATTGAAAGCTCTCCCTTTCATCTCCTCCGCAGCAAAGTCACAGAGGAATAGTCTTCTGAAACCAAACCATCCCCTTCAACTTTGCCCACTTGAAAAGCCGGACACAAAATCTTGCATTCAAAGTTACTAATACTCAGAGTAGACCCACTGAAATCATGGACATCACATGACTAATTTTGGCCTATTAACTTCAGTTGGTGTCTTCCATGTAGGACTTACTTGCATTTAAAAAAAAACACCCTTGTATCAAACCTGAGCATTGTTAAATCTATGGGTGTCCACCTGGTGTGGTGCTGACTTTTTCAATGATGGTTCCCTAGGTAGTTGCAGATTGCCCTCCCTAGTGAGGTGCGCCTGTCTTCATCATTATTAACTTTTAGGAGGAATTTTAACGCATTCCTATTTACCCAGGCATTTAGTGCCTAAAGAATACTGTCCCTGGCAACCTCAAGGTCATTGGATGGAAGTAAGTTTTTAATCACTTTTAGAATGTTTTAAACTGGAACTGCTTTTAGATGTTTTAGGTGTAATTGTGGTCAGATTGTTTTGATCCATTTTCAAATGTTTTTAATATCTCCCTGGACTCCCCTTTGGGAGAAAGGAGGGATATGAATGCAAGTCAATTAATAAATATACATTATCTTGGACAAGTAGGTCAGCAGGAAGTGGGGTCAGGGCTCCGGCAAGCCAGTGAACCACTTGAAGGTCTCTATAACCACCATGTAACTGCTAGGATCTCTTACTTGCGAGTAGGACCCTGGCAGAGACACATACCCAACTGGCATGTTCTCTCCCTCCTGGTAGATCATTTGGGAGCTTCAAAAGCTTTCTCCAGCCCGAACATCACAGCGGCTGATGCCAACTGACATCAGCACACTTACGGATCCACAGAGTTTGCAGATTAGCATTTGGCTCATTATTTTATTTACATATAAACACACGCGGAGCACTGCAACATGGCTCCCTCTCTCTCTAGCATCAGACAGCAAAGAGGAAGATCGAAGGACAATAGTCCCACTTCAGGAAACAGAGTAACACAAACATCCTGTTTCCATCACTCCGACTCTGTGGAATGAAAACATACACCAACTTGTGATGCACAACAATCCCATGACAGCAGACAAGGGGAATGAATCTGCAACAGTAACCACATCTGCCGTGAAAATGAAAGTGGTGAAAGGAGGCAAACTTCCTGTTTGGGTTACTGCTTCTTTACTCTGTGCCTTTAGCAAGCAAGCAGGAAGTTGCATGGCTGTAAGAGAAGCCTCGCTTCACCAGACCAAAACCCTATCTAGTCCAGCATCTTATTCTAACAGATGCCAACCAGATGCAGGAAGGAAGACCCGAGCACAATAGCACAGTCCTCACCTGTGGTACCCAACAAGTGGTATGCAGAGGCATACTGTCTCTGATGCTGCAGGTAGAACATATGCTAGTAGCCACAGATAGCCTCGTCCTCTATGAATATACTGTATTGAATCTTCTTTTTAAAGCCATCCAGACTTGATGGCCACCATGACATCTGGTGTAAAAGGCAGCAGTTCAGCAAGGGGTAGCTTCAGCCACTCTAGAAGCCATTGATGGAAAGGGTCACATAAAGTTAGTATAACTTTAAAATATAACTGTTAGGAGAGGAAAAAGCACATGTCTTGTGGCACTTAAAAGACTTATGGCACAAACTTTCATGGAATACAGTTCACTTCATCAGATGCATTTTTTTCCCTTAGGGATGCAGATGCTGTGGTCCTCCAGATATTGTTGGTCTCAAACCTCCATCAGCCCCAGCCAGTATGACCAATGGCTAGGGGTGATGGGAGTTGTGGTCCAGCAACATCTGGAGGACCACAAATTCCCCACCTCTGAATTATCTTGTGGATTCTAGTCCAGATCACTAAAACACATGCCATAAGTGAATTTTTTTAGTCTTTAGGGTGCCACAAAACACTTTTGCTTTTCTTCAAAAGGCTAGCACAGCTTCCCAATGGAAGTCACCTTCAGAAAATGATAGTGTTTATCAGTTAGCTTACTATAGAGTCAACAAGTGCTTATGACAACTCTGGATGTGTATGGAGAACTCTACATTCTCTAAGTCCATATGTGTTTTCACGTATTTTTATATGGTTTTCTATTTTCCATGTTTTCCTGCAATCTTTAGATGAAAGGTATTTTAGAAATATAATGAATACGCTTAGCAAAACCCAAGAATTCTATTTTAAAATGCTGTTACAAATATTGCCACTGGATGGCAGACTTTAACTGTTCAATTCTCAAGTTATTTCTAAGGGCGGCCTGCACAAAGTTTGGCAGACTTCAAACTTGCTGGATTCTTCTTGTTGTTGTTGTCCTCTTCATCTTTTGAAGCTCACCAACTGGTGCCAAACAGTAGCTCCGGGAACAGACATAGCATTAAGGAGCAGGGAGCACATGCTCCATCCAGGGATTTGTTATAAAATTGGCCATTGGTCCATCTAGTTCAGTATTGTCTACACTGACTGGCAGCAGCTCTTCAGGGTTTTGGAAATGTCAGCCAGCCCTAACTGGAGACACCAGGAATTGAACCTTCTGCATGCAAAGCAGATGCTCTACCACTTTGCTACAGCCCTTCCCCAAGTTTAGGCTCACAGTCCTTTTCCACAAGTATCCACTCCTGGTTTTCTTCCAGACATTATTTATTTCAGGAGTCTGTTTTAGTAGGGAGAGGAGGGAGGGGAAGGAATATTTTATTACTGCTGCTGTGAAACAAAGGGGATTGGAAACCTTGGGCCGTTACTACCACGATAGCAAATACTACGCCTGGGGAAAGGGCAGATGTGGCCCTCCAGGACTCTGTATCTGGCCCTCGGGACTCTCTGTAGACCACATACTCTCCTGAGCCACACCCTTCACCAGTTATCCTTTGCATCATCTTTTGGGTGCTTTTTTTGGGGGGGGGACATCTTAAACTCTTGGTTGCCTCAGTGAAGAACTGAGGTGTGTGAATGTGAAGAAACAAGCTTATCGTACAAAGGTAAAATTCACATCTATTTCTCCATGCACTTTTGCCTCTGACCCCACCCACCACTGACATGCGGCCCGCATAAAGGAACATGGCCATCAATTTCCCACTCACAATCTTACTGCACATCACCCACAGATCTGACTTCTCCTCATCCCTGGCCTAACAGGTTGAATTAACTGCAGAAACAAAAGATAAGTCCTACTGGTATACAGGTTTGCCATGTCCAGATTAGAAAGGCAAACTGTTTTGCAATTAACTGTTATCATTTAAACTGCTAGCATTGAGAAGGAACCCCATCGAAGAAGAGAAAAGAAGTAAGAAGGACTCTTACTTGGTTTATTTTTTTCCCTTGCGACTTCCTTGTAGAAATAGCTGGGCATGTGTCGGAAGGGATGAATTTCCTTCATAAGCATAAATCACCTAACGGGTGAGGTAATCACAAATGCAAGGTCAAATGAGCCAGTTGCTGTGGTAATGGCTAGTAGCTCTAGCTATATCTATGTCATTAACATATGTCAGCTAGTGTAGTTGGCCTTGGGATTAGAGATTGTATCTGTATCTGAAAAGCCTGCAAACTGGGACTTGTTTTTCCTCCTATGATTTCACCCAGAGCTGTTTGCTGTGTGTCTATTCCTTCTCGCATTAACATTGCTGACTTTACTCCTGTGTGGCGACTTTTACTGCAAGCACAACCTAGATCCACACTTCCTCTGCATGTGTGTCTTCTCTCAGATTCCCAACATTCCTTTATGCTAATCCGCCACAAACAACAGTAAACTTTAAAAACTTCATTATCACTCATGGATATCTGGGAGCAAGTCTTCAGTGTCCTCTATGTACAGCTTCCTTTTTCCTCCTCATCACTTGCAGAGCACACTCCCTTTTTTGACGCAGTGCTGTTTCATGTTTAGTGTATACAGTTACATTACTTCAAGGCTGTTGTTTTCTAAAATGTACTCCTGCTGTTTATCTTGACCAAGGCCAGCCCAAGACATTTTGCTGCCTGAGGCGAAGGATGATACGTCCTCCTACATTCCATCTGCAGAAGCTGATCAGCCTGGCAGCTGAATCGGATTTCAGTACTTGGGACGGGACAGTGTCCTCCCAATGTCAGAGGGCAACGGACTAGCTATTGTGTGGGGCAGGTGGTGGGGCAAACGCAGAACTATGTCCTCCACAGAGGAATAGCCAGGAGTCTGTCACCCACAGCCCCTAACATTTCCTACCTGAGGCAGCTGCCTAATGGTCAGGCCGGCCCTGATCTTGACAGCTTAAGATAGGTAAGGTTGCAGGCTGAACAAGATATATTCTCCCATTGCTTCTGTAGCAACCTTTCCATCAAAGTCTTGCCATCAGTCTAGTCTTACAACAGCATATGTATTGCACTTTGACAGCCCAGGCTGAGATTCCCGCATAACAAGGAAGCTTTCTGGATGACCCCACCCCCACCAAGTCGTTTTCAGTTTATCCAACTTCTGAGAATTTGTGGGTTCATGTACACCTGACTCAGCTCTTTGCACAGAGGTTGGGCTGAAAGTAACAAATTGTTATAGGTAAACAGCTGTCAGGATGCGGGTGGCGCTGTGGTCTAAACCACAGAGCCTAGGGCTTGCCGATCAGAAGGTCGGCAGTTTGAATCCCCGCGACGGGGCGAGCTCACGTTGTTCAGTCCCAGCTCCTGCCCACCTAGCAGTTCGAAAGCACGTCAAGTGCAAGTAGATAAATAGGTACCACTCCAGCGGGAAGGTAAACGCAGTTTCCATGCACTGCTCTGGTTTGCCAGAAGCGGCTTTGTCATGCTGGCCACATGACCCGGAAGCTGTACACCGGCTCCCTCGGCCAGTAAAGCGAGTTGAGCGCCGCAACACCAGAATCGTCCGCGACTGGACCTAATGGTCAGGGGTACCTTTACCTTTAAATAGCTGTCACAGCACAGACTAGAACCAAGGTTTGAATAACATGAAGCAGGGCAAAGATGTAAAGGAGGATTTTTTCCCCAGAAATCTGGCTTCTTCAATGGAGCTTACTCCAGAAAATATGTGCGTAAGATTGTGTCCTCAATCAAGAAGTTATGCTTTTGAGCTTACCAAGACAAGCATCTAAAAGAAGGAAAACGTAAAACACAACTGTGATTCATTTGTTTGCACACTTGCTGGGAGAGGAGAACCAGCAAAGTTATAAAGATCTGGACTCTGAAACTGTGCAGTCTGACAGGCTGAGCTTCCAATTCGGAATCCACTTTCCCTTTTCAGATGTGTGCACAAATTTGCTGAAAAAGCCTTGAACAGCAGCCCAAAAAATGTTTTGGAAATTCCATTTCAGCTCTGGAATTCTTTCATGAGGGACATGGAGGGCACTGAATATCCCGTCTTCCCCTTCAGGGCTAAATAATGACAGGAAAGAGATGAATTGATGTGATGAGCAGGAGCAAGATGAGAAGAAGGGCTAGTGGAGGGAAATGAAAAACAAAGCACAGGCAAAAGAGAAACATTTTCTATCGTGGTTATATAAACCACTTAGCTGTTTCTGTTGACTATTGGAAACACCGGTAAGCAAAAGCTAGGCTGGAAGAATCTGAGCGGTGCCAATTCAGATCCACAGCTGGCCTGATCCACAGCTCTGGACTAATGGACAGACTGGAACGCACAATGTTCAGAAAGCACATAAAAACCAGTGAACTGCAGTCCAAAGAAAGCATTATCAAAATACATTTAGAAGTGTGCATTTGGAGAGGAAAATGCATTTAGGAATGTGTATTTAAATGTGAATTTTCATGCAGCTTTGAAAAGTTAGCATACAAGGGATATGATTTATTGCTCGTTTTGGGTGTTCATCCCCCCACTTCCCGAGTCAGTCTCCAGCCCACCTTCTCCCAGTGCACACTCGTCAGCCTCCTGCCAGTCCCTGACCAATTGCTATCCCCACCTTCCACAAATTTGCAGAAGCACTTTCGTATTGCATCCCAAAAAATGTTTGCGATATACATTAACAGAAATTCCAACTGTTTATTAGGCATTACAGATACTGGGAAAAGTTAATTTCACAGTCAACTATACCATTGTTCAAGACTCATAAAAGGAAAAATCAGTGAAGAGCAGCTTAGGAAAGTAACAGCTGATCTCAATACCATGGATCTTCCTTGGCTTTTAAGGCTTAGGGTCCCGTGGAGGCAGTTTCTGAATACACACATTGCTGGCAACATCGGATATGGCCAGACATCTTCTCTGTCTCCATCACCCCTGGTGCTGTGCTGTTTCCAAAAATAAGTGCTAACCTCTTTGTACGCGAAGAGGTCTTTATGTGCAGACCTTAAGAACGCTTCCAAAAAAACCAAAAAGCCTGTTCCTAAAATTAGGTACCTTTCTAAACATACAATTTTTTTAAAAAGTGAAAAACAAAAATGCAAACATTTTCTAACGGAAGTAAAACAAGGATCCAGTCCATGTTCAGTGGTTCTTAAAAATGAACAACAGTTTTTAATACTTCTCATTCTTTCAACATTTGCCCACACCCAAAGTTATTTCTAATATATAAAAAATCAGGCTGAGGTCCAATTCTATTTCACCGAAGTCAACAATAAGATCAGGCACTTCGTGTGGATCTTAGTAATACGTATTATACCTTGCTGCAGCACAGAGGACATGTTAAAAACGAATTGGGGTGTGGGTGGGTGTGGAAACAATTCTGCGTTCTCTACCCACTCTTTTTGGCATGACAATCAAAATGGCACATTTTTATTTAACTGGTTGGTTTCATTTCCCTGACTTGTTTCCTATAGCTCCCTGCAGAACGAATTAGGGCATCACAACTGAAAATAAACCCAGCCTTCAATCCAGAAATGGTCCCAACAAGACTGGTTGATGGCTAAGTTCTATCCATTATTGCCATTTTTTAATCCACCTGGGACAATTCGAAAGCACCAGAAGATGTGTGCTCTTTGGAATAGCAATACTGGTTCTAAGAGCTGCAAGGTAGCCTCAACACAATATTGGGGAGTCCACACCCTGAATTGGATTACACAGTAACATTTTTCTTCTTATCAGTGAGCAGAGCCCTACACAGACTCAGTTGTATGCACAAGGCTCCTTCCCCCATGTTTGCCAATGGATCAAGGCAACAGTTGTCATAATTTGGCTTCCTCCTCTTGTACTGTGAATTAAACAGCAGAAGCAAAACAATTTGTCCTAGCAACTGAAAGAAAGAAACAAACAAAAATCACGGGAGCCTAACTAGAAAGTGTTATGATTGTTATAACGGCACCAACAGGTTTTAGCTTCAAACCCACCAATATTCCATGTTCCCCAACAACAGCAACAAAACTCTTTGGCCTATGAAAACTATTTTTGGTTTTGCAGTTACACATGCTCTACACTAGGTAGCTAAACCTTTTCATGTATCTTTTCTACTTTCACAAACAACCTGTCCAGGTCATTCTTTATATCCTCTAAGGAGCTCTTCAGTGACTGGACGTCATTCTCGTTGGTTTCTATTTTCACAGAGTAAGCAACCAGACTGTCAACTGCAGTCCTGAGCATTTTTAAGTCGGATTCAGCCTGGCCGAGAGAAGATCGCAGCTCATCAACAGAACCTACCACAGAAGAGAGTTCCCCTAGATTATCTCTGGATTGCCCTGCATCCATTTGAGGCTTTTCTTTATCCAGCAGAGCACGGACCTGTTTCTGGATGTTATCAAGTGCATCAGCGTTGTTTGGGAAGTCGCTCACGCTCCTCCTTAGCTCCTCAACATCACTGTACATGGAGAGCTGAGATTCACTAAGGCTCCTTACGGTATCTGTCACTGAGCGCACCTCTTTCTCTAAATTAGCCTGGATGGAGCCGAGCTCTTCCTCTAAAGCAGCTAGCTTGCTGTCATACTTGGAGAGAAGAGATTCCATCCCTTCAGTGTGCTGTGCAGATGGTGACCTCAAAGCCTCAAGGTTCTCTTCTATAGACCTGAACCTGGATTCAAATCCTTCACTCTTCATTTGCAGAGTTGCTACGATGTCTCTGGGTAGAGCATCACCTTCTTGTGCATTGGCAGAAGTCTTGATGTGGAAGAGATCTTCCCGGAGTCTCTCAAGCTCACCAGGGAGATGTCCAATAGCCTCTTCTGCTTTAAGAACTTTATCTTGTAGAGCTTGTAATGAAATGTGCTCTGCATCAGCCACCTCTTTGAACTTTTCGTGCTCCTGCTTGAGATTGACAAGTTCTTTGACTTCGGACAACACATCCGATTCCATCCAATCTATCATACTTTTCAAGGACTCTATAGTCTTCTCTTTTGCTTCCATGGACGTTTGCATCTCGTCAACAACGCCTTTCAAAGCATGAAGTTCGTGTTTGTACACCTCTGCTTCACCTAGGGAAGCCACCTTCATTTTCACTTCATTGATTTCCTCTTGGCTCCGTTTCTGAACATCTGTGAATTCAGCAATATTGTCGTTTATCGACCTAGTTAACTCAGTTAGCCTGTCTTCCACAGTGTTCTCCAGCGACGTGAAATCTCGCTCTCTGGCGTCTTTTACAACGTGGATGCCATCTGACAGGTCTTTCAGAATTTCATTTTGCAGTTTCTGAAGAACCTCACCAATGCGAGCGATCTCTCCCTCCCCTTGCCTAACAGCCTTTTCCGTGACTTCTTGCTTCTGCTGAGCATTTTTCAGCGTCAATTCGAAACCTCCAAATGCAGACTGAAGAGACTGCACCTAAAAGAGAAATGCACATATAGATAAATCTAGACATGGCGTACGCACCACAGGAACTTCTACAAGGCTCACAGGAAGTCTGATGGGGGAAATGAGCAGTGGAATGGAACAAAGTGAGCAGAACTAGTGGACAAAAATTAATGTGAATTCACGTGCATTTCTGCACAAACCTATGTTGATGCACCCATGATTCAATCATTTAGACTAAGAAACTTTCCAATTCAAATAATAATAGAATTGTAGTGTTGTTGGAAGAGCCCTGAGGACCATCTAGCCAAATACAGCGATTGAGCCTGCAACCTTGGCATAATCAGCACCATGCTCCAACCAACTGAGCTATCCAAACGTGTTTTGTCTGGGGTGCTTATTGCTTTAACTTCCTCCATTCAGCAATACTGAAGAATAGCAGAACAGGGACAGGAATCAGATCTGTCTCCCCACGTAAATTGTGTGCTAACGTCTCGATCCGGACGGAGAGGCCGGCGGGCGGTTGGCGAGTCTGGGCCGTGCCTTAGTGTGTGGGCGGCGAGGCTTTGGATTGGCTGGCACCAATCAAAGCCCAACTCCCTTCCTCCTCAGGGTGGGGAGAAGCCAGGAGGAGGGAGGGAGGAGGCGGAGCCATGGGGGGCGGAAGGCACCGGGGGGGGGATTGCAAAAAAATGGCGCAGCCCAAACGATCACGCCGATCCAAGTGGCGATTCCAGGACCACCCACAGGCAGGATCCAGAGGGCAATTGGGCCTGACCTGGCCCGCGGGTCTTAGTTTGCCAACCCATGTACTAGAGGCCCAAGTGGCCTATGTGGCTAGAAGTGCCTTTTATCAGATCTGTCTGGTTCGCCAGCTATGGATGGTCCTTGACAGGGACAGCCTGACTGCTGTAGTCCACGCTTTGTTACCCTCAAGTCTGGATTACTGCAATGAGCTCTGGATGGGGCTGCTGTTGGGCTTGGTTCAGAAGCTCCAACTAGTGCAGAATGCAGCAGCCAGACTGCTGATGGGAACACATGGCCGACATGTGACACCATTGTTAAAACATCTCCACCAGCTGCCCATCTACCACCAGTAAAACAGTAAAAACTTGAATAGTAAAAAAAAATTAAAAAATTAAAAGGTTGCGATCCAGACAATCCCAAAATCCATGTTGGATTAAAATCTGCTGGGTTTCATATTTTCTCTGCAATTATGCACACTACTCACAAGAATCTGTGTGCACAGCAAGGGATTATGGTCCTTCCCTTAATAAGCAGCAATACAACAGAATAATGTCCCCACTGGGTGTCACTCCAGCAGAATGCAGACTTCCCTATCTTAATATTTAGAATGCCATGCTGGCACAAAACAAGGCATTAATTTAGGAGCATTATGGATTTTATCAGCCTTAGAAATGCAAATTTCTTCAGCCGTCCTTACTTTGTAGGAAGTAGATGTGGAGGACATTTTTTTAAAAAAACAAAAAAACTAAACTATCCACTTTCACAGCCAGCATTTACTCCGTGAGTTGGCAGGGTATACTCTCTGCCAAGGGCATGTCTAAATTCGTTCTTGGTAATAGTTAACTATAATGCAGAGTTAAATGGTTTCTATTTAATGCTTTTAACTTTGCAGCTGAACACTTTTAGGAGCCTGACCCCAAGGACAACTGGAGCTACACCAACTGAAGTATTCACACCATAAATTTGAAGCAACGTGATGCCACTTTTTTCAGCCGAAACTCACCAGAACTGTTCCAGCACCTCTTAGGTGGCCGCCCTTGCCATTATAAGAGAATAAGGGAGGTGTTCATGGTGAGTTCTGGCACCTCTTTTTATAGAAAAACAACACTGTTAAGACAGCTGTTAAGAGACCCAATTCCTCTCGAAGAGCTGCAATTCCCAGTATAGCCTACAAAGAGGGATTGTTTCTTTGTTTAACTGTAGCTCAGCGAAGGGAACAGCAGCCTCCTAAAAACTCTCAGCTCCCTTAACAAACTACAGTTCCCGGAATTATTTCAGAAACGCCACTTTATGTATGGTGCAAATGTGGCCTACGTGGTTAAAGCATATGAAGAACCATGTGTAGTATCCAACCATGTAGATTCTCTAGCACAAGAATGTCTACTTATGCAATGTGCCGTATTTTTCGCTCCATAAGATGCACCTGACCATAGGATGCACCTAGTTTTTAGAGGAGGAAAACAAGGGGAAAAAATATTTTGCTTCCTTGAATTGTCCTAGGCATAGCAGCCAACTCCTAGAGGCCTAGGTGCCTTTGCCCCCCCCATTAAATATTTGAGGAAGTCGTTGCTCCCCATGTTGATGGGCATTGTCATTCATATAGTGTGCACACACTTTGTTTTGAGATCAATTGCAGCAGTTCTCAACCTGTGGGTCCCCAGATGTTGTTGGACCACAACTCCCATCATCCCCGAGCTCTGGCCTTGCTAGCTAGGGGCGATGGGAGTTGTAGTTCAACAACATCTGGGGACCCACAGATTGAGAAAGGCTGATGTGGTATGTGAGGTGGGGCTTACCTGCCCCCCCCATATTTTATTCAAGTTGGAAGAGGGAGGGAGGGAAGGAAGGGGTGAGAGAGTGAAAGAAAGAGAGACAAGGAAGGAAGGGGTGAAAGAGAGAGGGAAGCAGCCCTCTCCGCTGTCACGGAAGCAGCCTGAAAACCGGTTTCCCACTGCGTACGGCTTTGGCTCTGGCCTTCACTCCATAGGACGCAGAGACTTTCCCCCTTCCTTTTTGGGAGGGAAAAGGTGCGTCTTATGGAGTGAAAAATACGGCAATTTCTCCCTGCAAAGGTGCTCAATTTAGGGGCACCCAGGGAGTGGGAAGGGAAGCCCCACTGCACCATCAGAAATCCTTGCCCTAGTAGATCTCCTTTGTTGGATACCACCCCTTAGGTTTCTTTTAACCAGCATTTGCCCACTTGGTGCCTTCCAGATGCTTGGACTACCAATTCCCAATAGCCAGTGCATCCATAGCCCAACATCTGGTGGACACCAGATTGGCAAAGGCTTCCCCCTACCTAAATATCATCTCACCCATTGCAGATGCCTTCTCATCAGAAGGTCCAGTCTGTACAATGTATGAATCAACCCTTTAATAGGCCAACCCTTTGGAATTCCCTCCCGTGACGTCTCAGACAAGCACTGCCCCTGTCATATACATGATCAGCACTTACAAAATACCTTTCCTTTTAAGTCAGGAGTGGAGATCCAGAGCAGGGGTCCCCGAACTAAGGCCCGGGAGCCGGATGCAGCCCGATCACCTTCTAAATCCGGCTGGCGGACGGTCCGGGAATCAGCATGTTTTTACATGAGTAGAATGTGTCCTTTTATTTAAAATGCATCTCTGGGTTATTTGTGGGGCATAGGAATTCGTTCATTTTTTTCCCCTCAAAATATAGTCCGGCCCCTCACAAGGTCTGAGGGACAGTGGACCGGCCCCCTGCTGAAAAAGTTTGCTGACCCCTGATCCAGAGGGTACCAAACTACAATTGCCATCAGTCCCAGCAAGCTTGGCCCATGGACAGAGATGATGGGAGTTGTAGTTCAGCAACCTCTGGGGGTCCAAATGTTCCCCACACCCTGATTCTTATCCTGGTCTGCATCTATAAGGATTTTGATTGTTTTTATTATTGATGTTTTATTGTTAAGGGCTTACGGATGGTTCATGGAAAACAATTCATAAGTTAATGAAATAAAAAATAAATAAAACAGGGGTGCAAGGCAAAACTGAAGGAGGGGCCTAGAAGTGGTCAAAGAGCCATACCATATCTTGCACAAGGGGCCATCCTTAGTGTAAATGAGTAAGTGCAACAGTAAGTGCAAAACAGTGGAAAGGCGAAACTGGCTTGATACTCCGTGCATGAGGACAAGTTTTGGAAGATTTTACGGTATACTGGATGACTGGATGCACCCCATTATCAGATTTAGGATGGGGATTTCCCAGACCCGAAAGGATACACGGTGCAAACAAAATCCACAGGAAGATGGGAATTGGCTGCTGAGGCCCAAGTGCTTTCCCTCCCAGAATTCTCCTTACAAGGAATAAAAACACTCCCCGGCAAAAACTGTTCACAATCCAAGCTTTCCCCATGATTCCATTCAAAGCAACTTTTGGCACCTCCAACTGGGATGCCACAAGTGCCAGGCATTTTACTGAACCAAGTCGCCTTGCAAAGTTTGCAGGTCCTCGGCCAACTTTCTCCTCCTCGCTTACATCCCTACCCCATCGCATTCACCAGAGGCCTCAGAGGGGGTGGGGAGACCATTGCAAGGCCTGCACTCAGCCCAGGGGTGCAGACACACATAATTTGTGAGACTATGTCTTTAATGGTCTTTGGGGGGAAGAGACCTCCAGAAGATGACTTCGATCACTCCACTTATTCCAAAACACAGAGCAAGGCCCTGGACTTCTGACCCAAAGTCCCACCCCGACGGCACCCCTCACCCCCCCCCGCAACTTCGCAAAAAGTTTTAAGAAAATGCAGAACCAGAGAATTACTATGGTGACCCTCCTCCCCCAATACCTTTTGCACAGCCCCTTCCAAGGCGCGGGCCAACTCCTCCCGCTGGCTCCCGAAGCCTTCTTGCCGGACGCTGATCCGGTTCACTTCCTCGGAGAGGCGATGGACATAGTAGCCCGAGAAAGCAGCCGCGGCTATGAGCGCGAGGGACAAGAGGAAGTTGAAGGCTTTGGCCAGGCTGCAGAAGGACGAGGATGACGACGAGGCTTTGCCTCCTCCAGCACCCGAGGCGCCTCCTTTGCTCCCCTTGGCGTGAGCCTGGTTTGGCTGCTGCTGCTGCTGCTTCTTTGCCACGTCATCGGGGAGGTTTGAATGGGCTCCCTTGTCGGACGGCGCGGAGCTGCCGCCCTTGCCGCTCCTTTGTTTAGCCGAAGACATGCTGCGCTCGATGCTGCTGGGCGCCGCGAGCCGCCGGACTTCGCCGATGATGATGGTGGTGGAACGTCGGTGCCTCTGGACGGCGCGGGCGAGAAAAGCAGGAGCGAGCGCGGCTTCGACACTTCCTCCCCCATTCAATCCGAGGCACGAAGGAAGGAGGGTGGGATGAAAGGAAGGAGGCAGGACAGGGGCTTCGAGCGCGCTTCTTCCTGCCCGCCCCTCTCCCAGCACCGCCCCCCAATTCCCTAACGCGCCCGAGAGGGTGGGAGGCGTGGAGGCTGCCACGCACACCAGGAGGGGGGAGAATCAGCCGCCCGAGGCTGGGTGGGGAGGCGGCCACGCCGCGGGATGCAGTTCTGCAGCTCGCTCTCATCCCAGCGGGAGGTGGGTCGTCCCGCACCCTTCCGCCGGCATAGGGAAAGGACTGCCATCCTAAGCAGGACCGCGGAGGAGGGCTTGGGGGGGGGGCTCGAAGGAGAAGCTTGGCTCGGGTCTCAAACCATCGCAGGAACGCGTTTCCAGGCGTGCTTGGTACTGCTGCTGCTGCTCCCCACCCCCGTTTAGTTCCGCGCGACTTGGCAAAATTGTAGATTTGGAAAGGATCACGTCGAGCCGGTTATCTAGTCCAACCCCCTGCAACCAGTCCCGGGCTTACATTCGGGCTGCAGCCCAGGGCCTTATAATCTAGCGGGGCCTAGGCCTTTTGCCGAATACTTTTTTTTTTAAAAGAAACGGGCAGATTTTACTATATAGGTCCAATTGCTTAGTAACATTAAACACGTGACAAATGAGTTAATGGCTGTTCTGGCTTTGTATATGATGGAATGCAGCGGTTCACAAACTTTTTTATCTGGGCCACACTTTCAGAATAAAAAATTATTCGTGCCACACTGAAATTTTTATTGATGAGAAATAGATTGGAAAACACACCCCAAAAATCCGAGGGGTACTTTATTTATAACATAGAACATGCTCTTATTTTGAAAAGATATCTATTCCCAAGAGTACTGTACTTAAAGAAGACGACTACTGGGGGAAAAGAGAAGAAGCATATGGTGCTTCTGTGATACTGGAGTGTCTGTGATACTGAAGTGTATTTGAAGTCTTGGGTAACTGATAATTTAGTTTGGCATCCTGTCTTCCCAGTAGGTGGAGTCATAAGCTCATGACTCAGAGTTGATTCTAACAAGGAGTAGGTTGGTCATAACAGCAAACACGGTGTTGATTGCATAATAGGCCTGTGCACATTTTTTACTACACTATTTTTTTTAATAGTGGCAGAAACTATGCATCGAGAACTTTCCATATGGAATGTCTTTCCTACAACATGGTGCTATGTTTAAATTTAACTCTGCATTCCAGAAGCAGGACCTTTTCAAACAACATTTTGTTACCAAACAAATATTTCATCCTTGGATCACACTAAAACATTGACAGTTCTGCAATATTTGAAATGCTTAGGGTGAGTGAGCATGGGTTTTCAGCATGGGTTTCTGAAAAATAGGTCATGTCAGACTAAATTGATCTCATTTTTTGACAGAATGACAAGCCTGGTAGATGAAGGGAATGCTGTGGATATCGCCTATCTTGATTTCAGCAAGGCCTTTGACAAGGTGCCCCATGATATTCTTGTAAAGAAGCTGGCAAAATGCAGGCTAGACAATGCTACCATTCAGTGGATTTGTAACTGGCTGACTGACCGAACCCAAAGGGTGCTCATCAATGGCTCCTCCTCATCCTGGAGAGTAGTGACTAGTGGGGTGCCACAGGGTTCTGTCTTGGGCCCAGTCTTATTCAACATCTTTATCAATGACTTGGATGATGGCATCCTGAGCAAGTTTGCAGATGACTCCAAATTGGGAGGGGTGGCCAATACCCCAGAGGACAGGATCACACTTCAAAATAGTAGAATCTAAAGTATGGCAATCAGCTCTACTGTACTGGCTAAAAGTGAATAAGACCCCAAATGGCCTTCTCCCTCTAATCTTCACTGATAGATTCCGATCTACATGGGAGCAGACCATCCAAAAGAAATTAGTCTCTTATGGACTGCCGGTGGGGCCCACTCTGTCCATGGGATGGGAAAGGGCAAAAAAGCTAATTAAGGAAAGAATCTCGGATATTGATCGACAAAACAACCTAACCCAACTTTCCTTAATACATAGACAACTGTACGAGCATCGATTAAATCATCTAGCTAATTATTTTAAAACATTAGAAAATCCGAGATATCGGTGGGCCTTCACCAGGGCTCGTTTCAATGCTCTACCCTCGGCATTGTTAACTGGTAGATATCTCCAGATTCCGGCAGAACAGAGACTATGTCCTTGTGATAACAAGGAGATCGAATTGATAAGTCATGTCCTCCTCCATTGCACACTGTATCGAGACATGAGGAAGGAGATAATTGATCCCTTGTTAAAAAACTTACCAGGCCGATCAACAGAAACGCTTACTAGATACCTACTAGCGGATTTTAACCCAGAGCGCACTAAGAATGTAGCTAAATTCTGTTACTACACGTCAAGACTAAGACACGCCGTGACATCAATCAATAACAATGATAAAGCCGCCTATTAATTCTCAGCGGACAATAGTTAAAGGGAACTATCCCTCATTAAATTTTAACCCAATTTTAACTTAAAATAGGATTATGAAACAGTATTATTCAAAGATAATACTCAAGAACTATCTATTTTATGTATTATTGGTTTTCTTTTTCTTTTTTTGCTGGTCTATGACCGTAATAAAGATATTATTATTATCACACTTCAAAATGACCTTAACAGATTAGACAACTGGGCCAAAGCAAACAAGATGAATTTTAACAAGAAGAAATGTAAAGTACTACACTTGGGCAAAAAAATAAAAATGAAAGGCACAAATACAGGACGGGTGACACCTGGCTTGAGAGCAGTACTGTACATGTGAAAAGGATCTAGGAGTCTTGGTAGACCACAAACTTGACATGAGTCAACAGTGTGATGCAGCAGCTAAAAAAGCCAATGCAATTCTGGGCTGCATCAATAGGAGTATAGCATCTAGATCAAGGGAAGTAATAGTACCACTGTATTCTGCTCTGGTCAGACCTCACCTGGAGTACTGTGTCCAGTTCTGGGCACCACAGTTCAAGAAGGATACTGACAAGCTGGAACGTGTCCAGAGGAGGACAACCAAAATAGTCAAAGGCCTGGAAACAATGCCTTATGAGGAACGGCTTAGGGAGCTGGGTATGTTTAGCCTGGAGAAGAGAAGGTTAAGGGGTAATATGATAGCCATGTTCAAATATATAAAAGGATGTCATATAGAAGAGGGTGAAAGGTTGTTTTCTGCTGCTCCAGAGAAGTGGACATGGAGCAAGAAAAGATTTCACCTAAACAGTAGGAAGAACTTCCTGACAGTAAGAGCTGTTCAACAGTGGAATTTGCTGCCAAGGAGTGTGGTGGAGTCTCCTTCTTTGGAGGTCTTTAAGCGGAGACTTGACAGCCATCTGTCAGAAATGCTTTGATGGTGTTTCCTGCTTGGCAGGGGGTTGGACTGGATGGCCCTTGTGGTCTCTTCCAACTCTATGATTCTATGAGGAAACATATGAAGAAGTATTGTTGATCAAACAAACAAAAAAGTTTAGACAAAATAAAAAAAATTCCTTCCAGCAGCACCTTAAAGACCAACTAAGTTTTTATTTTGGTATGAGCTTTCATGTGCATGCACACTTCTTCAGATACACTGAATTAGAAGTCCCCAGACGCTTATATGTAGAGAAAGGGTAGGGAGGGGTGGTGGAAATGGGTGATGGACTGACTGATAGCTGTTGATGACTGCAAATGGACTTGCATGAAAAAGCAATGGGTGAGGTGGCTGAGGATCACTTTATCATGTATAATGAGATAAGAATCCAACATCTCTGTTCAACTTAGTTGGTCTTTAAGGTGCTGCTGGAAGGAATTTTTTTTATTTTGTTTCAACTACGTCAGACCAACACGGCTACCTACCTGTAACTAAAAAAGTTTAGTTTAGTTTAGCATCCTGTTTCCATCAAAAATTGATCAGATTCCTCCAGCAAATCCACTCCTAATGCTGCCAACAGCTGGTATTCAGTGATGTGACATCTCTCAACATTGAAGAGCAATTTAGCTATTGGGGCACATGGAACCCCAAGCTTCAGCTAAGCAGGTCAGATGGGAGACTGCTTTGGAAGCCCATGATCACTGCCTTGTCCTGCACGATCAAATAAAGGCAGAATACAAAAATATTGGGGGGGGGGTGTTAGATATTCTTTGTCAAATTCTTCTTTTCCCATCCAGCTGATGTCCATCCCCAATAGGGCTGGCCCAAGACATTTAGGTGAACCACAAAATGGTCCCCCCCCCCACCAAGGAAGAAGGTGTGAGAAGAGCTACATCATAGTATGCTGTATCGGAATCTGCTGCTCATGTGGATCTTGCCGCCAGAGGCTCATGAGTGGACCGGCCCTGATCCCCGGTCGAAAAACATGTTTCTATTTAGATAATTCCAAACCAGCTCACGATTATTTTATGTAAAGAATCCGAAAGCCTTTGCCAAACTGGCGCCCTCCGCGGCTCCCACGTCACCAAGCTGCCCTGGCTGGGGCTGACGGGAGTAATGGTCCAAAACGTTTGGCGGGCACCAGATTGGCGAAGGCTGATCGGAGATAAAAGCAATCTTAAGATAGGCAGCGGCTCCTTGCTTGGCGCCTCCTTGGAAGCAGCAATGGCTCCCGATGCCGGGGCAGAGCGCGGGATGGCGAAGAGAAGAGAGGTCTACATTGGCCACAATGCTGGCAGCAGCCCAAGACCCGCGGCTGGAGGCGGGCGGGCAGGCAGGAAACCCACCACCCCAGCTGCCAAGGGAGAACTGAGGACACGGCTCTCCTTCCGTAAACACCGCTCAGTCCCCTCCCCTCTGCCGGGAAAGCAGCATTTCACCCTACGGGGGTGGGGAAAGAGCCCTGCTTTATGGACCCACTTTCCTCCTTCGCCACGATTAGAGTTATGCACCTTGTTTGATAATAGCCTGAAATCCATTGTTTTCCCCCTTCTCTCTCTTTCAGGTCCTGCTTCCGTGCCGACAGAGCTTTGCCGCATACGAGATTAAATCTCTTTCATCCTCCCCCCCCTCCCCAGGGAAGTGGAAGCGTCCAGGCAGCTTGCTAATAGACACCCGAGGACTATGTATAACTAAGTGAAGCGGGAGGAGGGAGTTAAAGCCCCGGTGAGAGCGGCTGAGTAGCAGCAGGAGCAAAGGGTGACCCTGCCTGAGGCTCTCTTGGGGTGAGTGGTTCGGGCGGTTTTTTGGGGGGGGGAGGGAGGTGGGAAGGAAGCTGGTCCCTTCCATCTCTTTCGCCTCTTTTCTCGCCTCCCCGGGGGAATTTATCTATAATTCGGTTCAGCTCCGCATTCTCTCCACCGCCCCCCCCCAAACAGCACTTCAGTTCCCAGTGTGATGGAATCTTGGCTTGCAGAGGGATATTCCAGAGCTGGTTTCTGCGCGGCTGGGAGGGGGAGTTCAAGGTGACTTTATTTTCTCTCTGTTTCAAGATTAAAACTAGCCACGCAGCTCGATCCTATGACCGTCCTTTTGCAAATGAGCCGTCCTGTTATTCAGTGCGTTTACACCTGAGTAATGGCGGTTAGGGCAGCAGTAGGCTTTGCTCCGAGAAGTGGTAGTAAACAACCCCGCTGTCCTCTTGCAGAACCGGCGGCGGGGAGCGCTCGTGGTTGCGTGTCTTAAATTAAATAAAAATAGGCCCCTAAAGTTTCTCCTCTTCCCCCGATTTTCCTGGGGTGTATAATTAAGGAACCGGCAGAGGTTTTTTGTTTTTGTTTTTTAAAGAAAGGATTATGTGTTTAACAAAGAAATGAAAACAGATGTTGGCAGAAGAGGCAACGGCGAAGGGGGTAGATTGGAGGGGTCTGTGTGTGTGTGTGTGTGTGTGTGTGTGTGTGTGTGTGTGTGTGTGTGTGTGTGTGTGTGTGTGTGTTTAAATGCTTTCCTTGGAAACGCTGCTTTTGTTTTGGTCGGTCAATGCCAAAGCACTCGTACCTCCGAGTAACTGCCAAAAATACATCTGTGGGGAGGGAATAACTGAAACAGATGGAGGAAGAGGAGGAGCTTCGAGCAGCTCGCCTAAATGGGGGCCAGCGAGAGCCGCTGTTGCTCGCGCAAATCTTGCTCGACGGCTGAAGGCTGGCGATTTCGGGGAGCAAGGCAGGAGAAGGCTGCCAAATTGTGCATTCTGATCCAATGCGTGTTTATTCTGAACGAAGCCTCCGCTCGGATGGCCAAGTTCAGCTTTTGGCCTTTTTTTTCGTTTTACGTCCTGCGTATGCAGGCGTCTACAAACTTTCCTGCACCTCAGCATTCATAAGCATGTCAAAAGATTAAGAATCGGCTTGACATAGGCTGAACTGATAGGAGGAGTGAAGATCCTGAATTGGGCGTGCGCGTAACTATCCCAGATGAGTGGTTAGACCCAGGGTAAACCACCACCCCACCCCAGAAATGTGGTGGTGGTGTTAACATTTGTATACTGCACTTTACCTGTAGACTTCAGGGCAATTCACAGCATAAAATTACATACTGTACAATATAAAATACATAATTTTCAGATCAGAATTACTGTGTTCTGTTTAATAACATGAGAATGAACAACAGTGTTAGTTTGTGACTGCCGTGATGATAGAATAAAAATGTCTAAGCTGTTACATAAAAGTAATAAAAGCGCAATAACATTCAGTATGAGTTCTTAAAAAGAAGATAAAAACAAAATATGCCTGTATGTCACAAATAAATCTGAATACTGTACAAGAAAGAAATAATTGTTTTGTCAGAGTCTAGGAAGCTTGGGTTAAGTTTTTAAGAGGCATTTAAAAGTCATTACTTGGTGTTGGAGAAATAAAAATGTTCTTTATTTCTCTGTACTGTATATGGGTAAAATAAAGTGATATAGGGAAAAGAAAAGAAAAAAGCCCTTTGCAGTATGTCTTCCATGGCAGAACACTCAAAGGTCTCTTGACTTAAACAGATTTGTGATTAGCTCAGCAAAGAGCAATGGGATGATGGGATGTGCTATTAGTGGATCTAAGCTGAATTAGCCAATGTGACAAACCCAAACTATGCTTACTGGGTCACAAGGCTAGTAGGAATGGCAGGAGATGGGATGAGGCAAGCCTGTTTATCTGTGGAAACATATATGGGTTAAAAAGATCAAAAGGCAAGTCAAATATCTCTTCCATCTGATAGTGAACTCAAGTGGGGTAACTGGTAACAGCAATGAAGCAAAACCACAGAGGAGAATGAAAGTAATAAACTTCCTCATACCATGTCAAACCAAGATGGTCCATCTAGCTCAGTATTGTCTACATCAGCTGACAGAATCTCTCCCACAGGGGTCTTTCCCAACCCTACCTGGAGATTCTGGTTATAGAACCTGGGATATTTTGCACATGCGAAGCATGCGCTCTTATCATGGCACTATAAACCTTCAGGAGACCCCTGAAGAAGTACAAAACAACTTTATACTGGGGTGGGGGTGGGGAGAGAAACTGCCAAAACCAGCCCAATGATGATGGAGCATCATCAGTAACTTGACAGTGGTGAGTGTAATTTGGAAACATAAAATAGAAGATCACGGACGGCAGGAAGAGTGGAATGCATAGCTGTAAGGGAAAGGCTGGCTGGTTGGAATCCTGAGGGTTCTTTTTAGAAGGAGAGGAGGAGTTTGGATTTGATATCCCGCTTTATCAGCACCCTAAGGAGTCTCAAAGCGGCCAACATTCTCCTTTCTCTTCCTCCCCCACAACAAACACTCTGTGAGGTGGGTGGGGCTGAGAGACTTCAGAGAAGTGTGACTAGCCCAAGGTCACCCAGCAGCTGTATGTGGAGGAGTGGAGACATGAACCTGGTCCCCCAAATTAGGAGTCTACCGCTCTTAACCACTACACCACACTGGCTCCTAGGAGGGGAGACCACCAGCAACATTTTGCTGCTGATCCCTTACTGATGACAGCCAGCAAAATATTCTGCATTTTTTTTTATTTTTGCTCAGAAGCAAACCCCACTGGGTTCAATGGGCTTTACTCCCATGTAAGCATGTTTTGCAAGTTGCTAACACCAGGAGAGAAAAATTCCAAACTGGAAATCTGCAACAAATGTTGCAACATTGCATTTACAGATTTTTCTTGCGTAAGGTGTTTCTGCTCTTACATTTGCAGAGAATTACCGTACTGTACAGCTATTTTGTTTAAAATACATGTTTGTATTTTTTTCTACTGGGGCCCACAAGGCAGGGTTGGATAAATAATTTAGATATGGAAAACAGTACTGTGGGACAGGGAAGGAAGGGTTAAGCCTCCACTCCTCATGTATTGCTCAGTTCAAAATAGATACTGCTTTCTTGGGGGGGGGGAGTGTCAGACGATCCAGTTACTGATTACCCACACCTTGTCTGCCTAAGGAAAACCAAGGAAAACCCCAGTAAGAACCTAAGCTTAGTAAGCTGCATTAACTGGACAGAAGAACAAAGAATATAGGTTTAAAAATATACCAAGATCACCTATCTTAAAAACCTTGTAATATTATTCATTGCAGGATAATCCTTTTGCTTGTTCAGTCTTTTGCAAGGAGGCTAATTTGTTTGTCAAATGAAGTCTCCCGAGTGCCACCAACCATTAGCTTGTCCCATTTTTAGAAATACGCTTTCTGATGTTGACACGAATGTAGATCCCTGATTTGAGTAGTAGATGTTTGAAGTGAAAATTGCACTTAATTATCAGTAGCTGTTGAATTATTGCAATATGGGATTAAGGAACCAAGGGCTGCTGTCCAATATCCATTAACTGGAGGGCCAGATTAGGTGTGATGGTGGCAGGGCAATCACTTTAAATGTGGGTCAATTTAAAGTGTGCATCACAAGTGTGTGTGTTGTGATGTTAGGGTATGATATAAAGAGTAAAAACAGTGTACAGGTGAGAACTGCAGAACCCTTCCATGCCTACTGCTTACTTCCCCCTAGTCTGTATCCCCTCGAGATGATCTGCCCTGCTTTCCAGACCAGGCTCACTTGGTTTATATGTGCTTGGAGCAGACCTTTCTGTTGGGTCCTTCATAGCCTTTGCACAGAGGCCCGATGGAAATGAATGGAGACCATGCTGCAGTAGCTCTTGGGTGGGTTTTGCTCGAAATTGATTGGTTTTTGTCTGCACCAAACATGAAAGCATGGAGCAATGATTGTTAACGAAGTCATTGATTGAAGAGAGGGAAGAGTCGATTTGACTGGCAGTCCATTTACCCTAATGCCCATGACGAGCTGTTAATAAGTAGGTCTTACTAATAACGAGGCACAGGTCCCAAGAGGAGAAAGATGAGGGCTGATTGGAGTTCTGGGACAATCCTCATGGGGAGGACTAAGAGGAAACCAAAAATCAGCAAAGGAGTAAGACATCTGATCTGGTCATCAAGTACCATGGAGCAGTGTTTCTCAACCAGTGTGCCTCCAGATGTTTTGGGACTACAACTCCCATCATTCCTGACCACTGGTCTTGCTAGCTAGGGATGATGGGAGTTGTAGTCCCAAAACATCTGGAGGCACACTGGTTGAGAAACACTGCCATGGAGAATTGGCAGGTCATGGGAAGAACCACAGCTCGAAACCACAGCACCTGCTTTGATTGCAGAAGGTCTCAAATTTTATCCCCAGAATCTCTAGACAGGCTCCTGACTAAGACCTGGCAGAGCCACTGCAAGTCTGTGTACTGAACTACAAGTATATGGACCAATGAGAGTTATGCAAAGCATTAGCTACCAACCTTCTGCTCCTTCCAAGTACACCTAAAGGAACTGCTTGGCATTTGCTAGAGGCACAGAGAGCTCTAAAGGTCTACATTACCAGAATGAAGGCTCATAGACAAACAGTTTGTCTCCTGCCTGCCTGCTTGCTTGCTTCCCTTCCTTCCTCTCTGAAGAAAAGGGTTTCCACACCAACCTTATCCAGGTGGATCAGGGCATACATAGCTTTACATAGATACATAGCTGAGTGTTCTGACTTAATGAACACAGAATCGATCTCCTTATCTTCCCACGAAGACAAGACAGCTCCTGCTCAGAAGGTGCATCACACAATTCAATTGCAGGCACTGATCATAAATCTCTTATTTTCTTTGTCTCCGTCTGTAGACCAGCTGGGCATCAGATTAATGTTCTCAAATGCGCCAAGTGTCAAAAACATTGCCTCCAATGAATTGCATCGGATTCTGTTTGCGGAACAACTTTTGAGCAGGTAAAGGCTGAACTTCCAAGAATGGGCAAGCTAGCCCAAGTACATCTTCTAATGCAGACACACGCCGTAGAGAAACATTATAACCTTACAGTTGTACCTCGGAAGTCAAACAGAATCCGTTCTGGATGTTCGTTCGATTTCCAAAACGTTCGACTTTCAAAGCGCAGCTTCTGCTTGGCTGCAGGAAGATCCTGCAGCCAATCGGAAGCTGTAGAAGCCCAATCAGATGTTCAGCTTCCAAAAGAACGTTCAAAAACTGGAACAATCACTTCTGGGTTTTGATCGTTCGGGAGCCGGAACATTCGACTCCCAAGGTGTTCAGGAGCTGAGGTATGACTGTACTATGGTTTGTTGTGCTTCTCTTTCTACATTAAAAGTGGCTTCTTGTTTTAAGTGTCCATATAGAGATTCCCATGCACTAATGCACTGGTGACAACCGGGCTTGATTAGCATGGTCCAGATATTTCAACTGGTGTAAAACATCTGCCTCCAAACAGATGTTGGTGATGGCAAAGTGGTTAGAGCACATAATATTGTACAAGTTGCTCTGGTTGCCAGTACATTTCTGGGCACAGTTTAAGGTGGTGGTATTTACCTAAGTAGTCTGGGACCAGATTACCTAAAGAAGCGCCTTCACATGTATGAATCTGCCCTTGCCTGAAGATCAGCTTTGGAGGCCCTTCACATACAACAGCCATTGAAGTGAGCATAAAGGATGGGGCCTTTTCAGCAGTGGAACCACAGTTGGGGGACATGTGGCCCCTTCACCACAGGCCTGTGAGTCTGTAATGACATATTTCAGGTTGCTTCCCCCTCAAACTCTAAGCTAGTTCTCTTGGTGTGAACTGATGTTGAAATGACACTAGATGTTTTAAGTGGTTTTATTTTTCCAGCAGTTGTTTCATATTTTTGACACCTCTATGTTCGATTAATGGGATGCAGGTGGCACTGTGGGTTAAACCACTGAGCCTAGGGCTTGCTGATCAGAAGGTCGGCGGTTCGAATCCCTGTGACGGGGTGAGCTCCCATTGCTTGGTCCCAGCTCCTGCCAACCTAGAGTTCAAAAGCACGTCAAAGTGCAAGTAGATAAATAGGTACCGCTCCGGCGGGAAGGTAAACGACGTTTCCATGTGCTGCTCTGGTTTGCCAGAAGCGGCTTTGTCATGCTGGCCACATGACCTGGAAGCTGTACGCCGGCTCCCTCGGTCAATAATGCAAGATGAGCGCACAACCCCAGAGTCGGTCACGACTGGACCTATGGTCAGGGGTCCCTTTACCTTTACCTTTATGTTCCATTTAAGTATATTGTTGTTTTTCATGGAAGCTGACATATGAGGACTTTGCTCCTAAGAGCTGGCCTGAAATGATATTAAATAAGTACATTGGAGAAACGTGGTGATTGCCATTTCGCTGTCCATTCGAAAGGAAGAACATGATGATGGGCTAGTGAGGTTGTATTTAGGTTAAGAGCTTATCCAGCATATCTGATTTTTTTCTTCAGCGGAAGCTAAACCATATCCAGTATGTGTCTATTAGGATGAATGAATGAAACTCTTGGAGCGCTTGATCTTATGCCTCTCCTTTCTTTTATTTTGGCCATGAGTCTTGAGTCTATTTTTAGTCCCTCTCTAGGTCCCTGATATATCCTTGTGTCAAATATGCACAGATTGCAAGTTTGCACACTACAGTTTTCTGCCTGGTGCTAGCCTTAGCTGTCAGCTAGTATCTGGTGTCCAAGATGCTGTACAGATTGTTCTGATAGATCTCTTTTAAAAATCTTACTCAAATCTAAAGTGATACCTATGGGAATCCAAAGAGTGCTTTGTCAATAAGAAATTGTTTTTATATATGAAATTGCTTCATATATGTTTTTAATTGTAGGTGTTAAATTGCTTTGATATGTTTCACAGGAAGTGATTTATTTACTTAAAAATCATTAGTTTATTTATCAAATTGGAGTTGGAAGGGACCACGGGGGTCATCTAGCCAACCCCCTGCATTGCAGGGATCTTTTGCCCAATGTGGGGCTCAAACCCATGACCCTGAGACTATGATGTGTTCTTTTTGTTTCTCTGTACAGTGATTTGTAGCTTGGGGGGGGCGGTTTGTGTGCTCTAGGGTAGATGTGTGAAAACCCACGTCACATGACTTGCAACTTTCTGCTCTGCATATTGTCACAGATCTTTGAAAGGATCACTTCCTGTGAAGCTACATTCTGTGATGGTTTTTGTTTCAGAATATGGGATGTTGCTTAAAAGTAAGGGACACCTGGCAGATTTATTGACTGTAAACAAGACACCTAACTCTGGCACTTCATGAAAGTATATGCCTGCTTGCTGATTAGCTATAAAATAGCTTGAGTCATTTGCGCCATGTGAAAATCTAAATTCCATTTGGATTGCTTTTAGTGGGATGATGACATATTTGCTTCCTGTCTTACACGTGTTGACTCAGGTGCATGCCTAGAAATCTTTGTTGAGCTACCTGAGCCACATTGAAAATGATGGCTGTTCCTTGGCACAGGAAGTGATTTCATCCTGAGATGCAGAAGCTTCTCCCTACTATCTGTGTGAAGTGTTTGGAGGTGCTCTTTTCATCACTGGCTCCCCAAAAACGAGAGCAGGGACCAAGTGAGCAGCTATGCTGGACAGTGGCTTGTTCAAATCTGTTCTTATTTTGAACTTTGCCCACATTCACAACATACATTTAAAGTAGTATGATGCCACTTTATACAGTCATGACACACACACACACACACCCCAAAGAATTTTGGGAGTTGCAGTATGTTGCAGTTGCTGAGAATTGTTAGGAGACTCCCCTATTCCTCTCCCAGAGCTACGGTTCCCAGGAAAGAGGGTTTGATTGTTAAACCCCTCTGGGAATTGTAGCTCTGTGAGGAGAACAGGGATCTCCTAGCAATCCTCAGTTCCCAATATTCTTTGGGGAAGCCATGGCTGCTTAAATGTATAAAGGTAAAGGTAAAGGGACCCCTGACCATTAGGTCCAGTCGTGACCGACTCTGGGGTTGCGCGCTCATCTCGCATTATTGGCCGAGGGAGCCGGCGTATAGCTTCCAGGTCATGTGGTCAG
Source organism: Zootoca vivipara (assembly GCF_963506605.1). Taxonomy (NCBI): domain Eukaryota; kingdom Metazoa; phylum Chordata; class Lepidosauria; order Squamata; family Lacertidae; genus Zootoca; species Zootoca vivipara. Next base: position 48,120,571 of record NC_083285.1, on the reverse strand, counting down.
CATGACAAAGCCGCTTCTGGCAAACCAGAGCAGCACATGGAAATGCCGTTTACCTTCCCGCTGTAGCGGTTCCTATTTATCTACTTGCATTTTGACGTGCTTTCGAACTGCTAGGTTGGCAGGAGCTGGGACCAAGCAACGGGAGCTCACCCCGTCACAGGGATTTGAACCGCCGACCTTCTGATAAGCAAGCCCTAGGCTCAGTGGTTTAACCACAGCGCCACCTGGGTCCCTGCTTAAATGTATACAGTTGTGCTTTAAATGTATAGTGTGAATGAGCCTTTAGTTAGGTGGTCTTCAAGTGGCCTACCAGTTAATTGACTGGTCTTTTGTCTGCTTATTATTTGATTGTGGTTAAACATTGTCAAATATTTCATGAAGCTGATAACATTGCTGTGTAGGTGGCAGCTTAAAAAATGCATTGTGGTGTCATTTGCTAGCCAGAGTAGGATTGAAAGCTATTTGCTTTCAGCACAGCAGCAGGGGGGGGGGGAGAGAGAAAGCTTCTCCTACTGGCCACCTGCTCTGAGTGCCAACATCTGCAAAGAGAAAAAGGAACAGAAATATGGTGGCCAATTAAGAAATGGGTCCCCCAAAGGAGGTGCCAAGGGATGAAACTGGGACCCTCTGCATGCCAAGGAGGTGCTCTGCCCCTTTGCCACAGCCCTTCCTCTGATCTGTTAAATTCCTGTGAAGGGTTGAATTTGAGTTAACTCTCTTTCAAGTGCGACCTTTATTTCACAATACACAAGCAGCCCAATGCCCAACCCTAACTTTGGCAAGCCATTGTGTTTGCCTTAGCCCTGCCTCTCCCGTCCGCAAAATAGATGGAATATTGGCACACTTAATAGTTTCGTTACAGGAATTGCAACAATAATGTACGTGCCTTTGAATCCTTGTGTTACATAAATGTTTAGTATTTAATCTGGTAACTTCCAGGGGGGTTCTGTGTTTTGTTTTTGCAGAACTGCATCTATCTCTGCACAATTGTGAAAGTCACATTCTGTGGACTGCTGGCCTAAGTAGGTTAGTCTGATGTTTTACTCGGTGGCAAAGAATTCCCCTCTCACACACCTTCAAAGTCCTCATTTAAAGTCCCTCCTCCCCTACTCCCAAAGGACTAATTGCTTCTTATCAAACAAAATATATTGGTGGGGAGAAAAAGCTTTGATTGCATGCTGAGCTATGACCTTGCCACATGGAGACAGCAGTTTTGTGTCCTTTTGTTTCAGAGCTTTTTCTAAAAACATCCAAGCTCTATACTGTATATGCTTGTTATGAAAGCCAAAGGCCAAACAGGCTTAGTATGGCTTCATTCAGCTTCATACCAAAACTAAACTAATTAAATTCTGTTTCAACAGTCAAGCATTGCTTGTTTTGTGCAATGACATTTGTGCATAGTGACTTAGAGCACCATCCACTTGCGGCCCTTGTGCTTGTGGAAGGACTTTAGATTCAGTGAATGCCCTCTGCTAATGGAAAAGAAGGGAAAGGGGTCTTATATGTGGCAGATTTCTCCTTCCTCTTCAGTCTCAATACTTTTTTAAAAAAAGAAAAAGATTGATTTCAGAGGTTTGGGGGACCCCCTACAAACAGGGTGAAAGATGCCATGGGTGGCCTTGGAATATTGGCAAAATCCTCATGCCTCTCCTTTGGGTAATGGCTCTGTCCATTGGATCAAAAGCACTTCTGTGAGTGGTGCAAGCAGGGGCGGAGGAAGGGGCGGTGGGGGCGGTCCACCCTGGGTGTCACCACTGAGGGGGGTGACAAAATGCCGGGCGGCACTCACCATGGGACCTGCAGCGCGCCCGAGCCACGCGTCTCTCCTGGGAGAGACGCAGGCTCCGCGCTGCCCAAATGGTCTGCCTACTGCCTCCCCTCAGATCTAGGGCAGCTGAGTTGGAGGAGGCAGGCACACTCCAGGGGCCCCATGGTGTGCCCCGCCCATATGGGCAGCTCGCCCTGCCCTCGCCCTGCCCCTATGGACAGCTCACCCTGCCCCTATGGGTTGCTTGCCCCTACCCTGGGCACGCCGTCCAATGTGCCTGAGCGGGTTCCTCTGCCACTAGGTGCAAGAGCACCAACCTGGATTCTACCTTCTAATAATAATAATTTTAAAAACTGAAGTGCATTATATATATATATATATATATATATATATATATATATATATATATATTACACACACACACACACACACACACACACACCTGAACAGGTCTAGATGACTTCAATATGCTCCCCCACCCCAGGTTCTGTGTACTGTATTGACAAAAGTGATCCCAAAATGCCTCTCAACGATGAGCAGAATGGTGACTGCGATTCTTCCCGGTTCTCCGAAAGTGCAGCCTCTTCTTCCAGTGACTCTGAATACTCAAGGCAGAGTTTCACCAGCGACTCTTCAAGCAAGCCTGGCTCTCCAGCTTGTAAGCTACCATCAGCTACTGGTGCATGTGGCAGGAAATTTCAGAACCATTTCTTACAAGAAATATCCAAGCTGTAGGCCGGTGTGGGGAAACAGTGGCTCTCTGGGTGTTGCTAGCCTTTATCTTCCACGAAAAGTCCATATTCTCCAATCTTTCTTGGAGGCAGTTGGAAATCACAAGTGGGGAGAATGCTATTCCTCTCGGGAGCTGTTTGCAGGTCTCCCATAGGCAGCGGGTTGGCTGTAATAACAGGATGCTGGACTAAATGGGACACTGGCATGATCCAGCAGGAATTTTTTTCGGTTCTTAACTCCCATCAGGTCCAGCTAGTGTGGCCAATGGTCAACAGGAATGGATGTTGTAGTCCTGCAACATCTAGAGGGCCACAAATCTAGATGTATGTTTTAGTTGAAATTCCTGCATTGGGTTGGAATTTCGGGGGTCCCTCCCTACTCTCCAATTCTAAGACTCTACGAAATTCTCCACCTTTGCTCCAAGCAGTTAACTACCATTGTGGCAAGAGGCTGAATGTTTATATAAATTGTGTTTATGTAAATTATTGGGTTCACCCTTTATCATTTCTACTTACAAAAGACCCATTCAGAAATATTAAAGCTCTGACGTGTTTTCATGTTAAGCGTTCACGTTAAACATGTTTTTCTTTCCTTTGCCCCAGCTACAAGCCCTCCCAAAGTGGTTACATTTGATGAAATGATGGCAGCAGCAAGAAACTTGTCAAACTTGACTCTGGCTCATGAAATTGCTGTAAACGAAAATTTCCATTTGGAGCGCACTGAACATCCGCCAAACAGGTAAGCAAGAGGGGTTTAGAAATTTCACAGAAGGGGCTTTAGGGCCCCAACCAAGGTTTTTTTTTACCATTTAGGGTTGGACAGGTATACTGAGAGGTTTCAGTTTGGCCAACACAACAGGTAGCTTTTAATAAGGGCAAAATGCAGTAAAACAATAAATTCAGTTTTAAAGCAAGAAAAGACACTAGGGGCTCTTAAACCTAAAATGTATGAATCACTGCTGCTTGGCAGCTAAAAAAAATTAAATCCACCAAGTGTGACTCCACACATTCTGATTTTCCTATGGGAATGGAAACAGGATTGAGGGAGAGGTTTATATCCACATTTAATTAAGAAGAAAACCTAAATATGCATATAAACTTTCCAGTATTGCATATCTGATTCTTTCTCTTTGGTAGTCACAGGCACAGACTTTTCCTAGTTTCAGTTCTAGCTGCAGTTGTTCTGGTGGGACCACTCCCACGACTTCAAATTATATAATCTGGCACACACTCCTTGGCATCAACCCAGATACCTCTTCCATAGGGATGTGAGGAGGCATCAGTTTTCATTCGGGCCTGTGTTTATCACCTGCAGCGCTGTTTCCATTCTGCTGCAGCTCAGTTGCTAACAAAAAAAAACACTTATTTGTTTCTGTGTCTGCTGTGATGGAATTTTATGTAATTACATTTAAAAAATTGATTGCTTATTGCTGTTGTTTTGACTCTCCATAGGAAAAAATACATATATAGACTGATACAATGTAGGCTTTATTCAGCATCATTCATTTCAGTGCAAATGTTAACATGTTAACTATTTGCATTATTTTCTTGCCTGCCGCAGCTTGACTAGAAGGGTGAAACAAATTATGCACCAAGCATTCTGGGATCGTTTGGAGGAAGACTTGAATGAAGATCCTCCCGAATATGAACATGCCATCAAGCTATTTGAAGAAATTAAAGAGGTGAGTTAACCTTGGGTTTCTTTCTTTCTCTTTCTTTTGTCAGCTTAGGTCCAGCTATATAATTTAATCAGTACAGCAACACTTCTGTTCTAATCTGCTCACACAAGACCTGCATTACCATGGTGAGCCAGTTTAACTACAGCTGCTGCACCTTACTTGATTTGTGTGTGTGTGTTTAAATATTTCAGATTCTTCTTTCTTTCCTGAACCCTGGGGCTAACAGGATGCGGAGCCAAATCTGTGAAGTTCTCGATGCTGACCTCATAAGGCAGCAGGCCAAGCACAATGCGGTTGACATCCAGGGTCTCGCAAACTATGTCATTAGCACCATGGGGAAGCTGTGTGCTCCAATAAGGGATCATGACGTCAACCAGTTAAAAGCTACTGGGAATATTGTCGTATTGTTCAGGTTGGTGTGTGGTTTTCCTTTTTAACATTGTTCTTTAGCATTGTTCTTTTAGCATGGTTCAAAGAATTGGAGAAAAACAAAACTTGGATTTTTCAAATATAGTGATCTGGAGTGGGATCCAGGGTTTCCCAAACTTGGGTCCCCAGTTGTTTTTGGACTACATTTCCCATCATTACTGACGACTGGTCCTGCTAGCTAGGGATGCTGGAAGCTGTAGTCCAAAAACATCTGGAAACACAAATAAAGGGCTGCTGAGAGAGTGCACGTAGGCCAGCAACCTGGTTGCATTTTATTTTCCTTCATGCTGCTTGTTTGTATCGATTCTAACATATGTAGTTTTACTACTCAAAACATACTGCTCCATCTAGAAGTGCTTTCCATGAAGCAATCATTTCACAGAGGACTTGCCAATGTGGAAGTCTTCCTCTGATGCCCACAAAGCCTCTGAGTGCCCCACTTGCTACCCACTTGGTCATGAGGTGGTGAGAGTGGTTGCCTTTTTCTCCTTTGAAAAATAGAGCTGAAGGAGGATGTTGCAAGAGTGATGCTTGTTCCTCCTTTCAGCTCTCCATGCTCTTCAAGATCAAAATTAATTCAACTGGATCCAGCTTCTACGCATATTCCTTGTGTGGGGCACACAAAAATACATCTGGGTCCAAGGGGTTTTGCAGGCGCCTGCAAAGCCCTGCCCATAGTGCTTTGCAAGCATTGATCACCCACTGTACATTAAAGTGGGTCTGATTTTGTATTAAGATGTTTGTTATCTTCCTATGTCTGTGGAAGCCATCGTAACATGGGAAATCAAGCAGTGATGTGAAGGGGAGTCCTTGGATCATTTTAGTGGGGTTTTGCTGGCTTAACTGCAAATACACTATTTTAAGTAGGTTGTAGACCAGAATATTTTAATTGCATTGCTTGTGAGCATTTAGTAGAAGCTGTGCATTATATTAACACAGAGATACAACAAATGCACAGAGTAAGTTCATGAATTGCCATGGCGGTGTCTAATAATAGTGTGGCTGTGTTGCAATTTATCTTTGATGCTTGAGCAGCGGGGTGGTTGCCCTTTGCAAACTGGACTGCAGTACTGGGGAACTGAGATAAGCCTGTATCTCTGCATACGTTGCGTTGTGGAGAAAGGACAACGCAATCAAGTTTCCTATGATGACGTGGCTGCAAAACTATTTTTGCTTATTGTGTTCTTACAGGCAAATATTCCATGTTCTGGATCTCATGACAATGGATATGGCTAATTTTACTATTTGGAGCCTTCGACCTCATCTTCAACGTAACTTGGTGGATTATGAAAGAGCTAAATTCCAAGATATACTTGAAGAAACACCAAGTATGTCCTTTGTTTACATATAGCCAATGGCCTGGCAATGCAGGCAGTTCCCTGGGGCCTCTAGTTAAGAAGAGGCCCAAGGGGAGATTTACATTTTCCTTCCTCCTCAATGAACTAAAAGCTCCAACAGGAAGAAATTTGATCTTTTAAGCCACCTTCTAAAACCTGTTCATGGTGCTATACCAGAGAAGCAACCTTAAAAAAAATGCTTTGGGTCAGGAGTGTTATCCAAGTCTCCTTATTCAGTATATGAGAGGCCTGCAAGCTATACAGTATTTGTGCAAATCCTTGGACCCCAACCTACTGACACAACTGATGACGGGAATTAACATGTTATATTCAGGCAGTGTTTTCATCAGGGGACGCTGTGAGTGCTGCACCACTTTGTCGGGGGTGGGGGGAGCAGAGAAGTTGGGAGGTGTTGCTTCCTTTGTTTCTCGTTGAGAGCTAAAGCACATTCAAGGAACATGCCATGTGGAGACTCAAATATAGTTAGGGGAAAGTCATGAAAAAAGAATAAACTGTCATGTGAATGTAGTTGCTCTTGCAGGAGAAGGCCCTGCCTTTCTCCTGCACAGTCTGCTGTGATGCTATATGTCTTGTTGCGCAGGCAGAACTTGTGCTGGCAGTGGCTACGGCACAAGATAGGCAGCTTCCTTCTTGCAGTGAGTGCTACCTCCATTGCAAATACACGCAGCGGCATTATAAAACATTGCAGGCAGAATTGCAACTGGTCTGCTATGATGTGATCTTCATCAAATAGCACTATAGCTGTTCTGTGCCTTTCTGCAGTTCTCTACCTCTACCTCCTTTTTGCGAGCAGGGCCTTGGGGTTTGCCTTCCTCCATAGTGTGTGCCTCCCCCAGCTGTGCAATAATAAAACTGTGTACTACAGTTTCTCTTTCTGTCTTGCAATGTTTAGGTGCCCTGGACTTGACCACAGAATGGATAAGGGAATCTATACAAGATGAATTGTCTTCTCTTTCCTGTGAAACATCTTTGTGTGCTGGTGCTAATGGGATGTCCAAAACAAATCTGAGTCCTACTTCGGTGCTAACAAACAGCTACTTGAAACTCTTGCAGTGGGATTACCAGAAAAAGCCTGTTCCTGAGGTAAAGCGTGACACTTGCTCGCTAAGACAGGGACAGGAAACCTGTGGGCCCTGCAGGTGTTAGGGGACTACAACTCCCATAATCCCTGACCATTGGCCATGTTTGCCAGGGCTGATGGGAGTCCAACAACATCTGAAGGGTGCAGGATCCCCAGCCCTGATTTAAGAGCTTCCTCCTCACCCACCACGACCAGTCCCAGAGCACAGTTTCCTATCTCCACATGAAGAAAGTAGCCTTGCAGCAAGTTTGTGGGAAGGAAGGAAGGCTAAGTAGCCAAATGAACTCTTATGTGCTGGAATGTGCAGTCCTACATTTAAAAATGAAGATGCAAAATAAACTATTAAAAAGGCCAAAATACACACAAGAAAAGTGGGAAGTTGTCACATGGATGGTTACTACAATTCACTGAGTGCTTTCAACAATCAATCCATCTGACAAAAGGCACATTCGCGCAATGCATTTAAAGCACTATGATGCCACTTCAAACAGTTATGCATCCCTCAAAGAATTATGGGAGCTGCAGGTTGTTAAGAGTTGTTAGGAGGCCCTTGTTCCCCTCAGAGAGCTACAATTCCCTCTTCCCAGGGAACTATGGGAATTGTAGCTCTGGGAAGGGGGAATAGGGGTCTCCTAACAATTCTCAGAACCTGTAAAAATTTCAGATCCCAGGTTTATTTAGAGAATGTCATGACTTTTTATAAAGTGGCATAACTTAAATGTATGGTGTGAATGTGGTCTAATGAATCCCTTTGACAATAAATTGAACTCCTGGTAAAATACATCTCTTTTATATTCAGTCTCATTGGAGATTTGACTGTTTAGTTGACACTCTTTTCTAAACATCTTATTCCAGACATTAATGACAGATGAAGGTCGTCTTCAGGAGTTAACAGACAAACTGAATCAGTTGAAGGTTATAGCGTGTGTCTCTCTCATAACAAGCAACATGTTGGCTGCAGTTATTGAGGGCATTCCCGATTTTGTAGACAAACAAAAGCGGATTTCATTTGTGCTACTTGAAGGAATGAATAAGAAGTAAGTATTTAGACTTGAGTTTTGGAACTTACTGAAAACCTATATGAAAAGTAAATATGGGGGCAGGAATCAAAGGCAGTATCTGATAGAATTAACATGGTTTTCTCCTCACCCCCCTTTTTGCAGGAGTTTTGATTTGAAAGAAGCTCTTAATGCAATAGGTATTCGTACGTGTAGTGAAATAAATGAGTCGGTGACTGAGAGAGGCTTCCCACCACTAAATAAGGAACTGCAAACAAATTTAGTAGGGCAGCTCTGCAACATCGTTGAGGAAGACAATCCTATCAACTCCTTAATTGGTTAGTAACTTAACTCACTGGCTACAGGCATCTTAATATTTTAAGTGTATATGTCATTGTTGTGATTTCGAATAAAATTTTAAAAAAATCCTTCAGTAGCACCTTAAAGACCAACTAAGTTTTTATTTTGGTATGAGCTTTCGTGTGCATGCACACTTCTTCAGATACACTGAAATAGGAGTCCCCTATTGTATCTGAAGAAGTGTGCATGCACACGAAAGCTCATACCAAAAAAAACTTAGTTGGTCTTTAAGGTGCTACTGAAGGAATTTTTTTATTTTACTTCGACCCAGACCAACACAGCTACCTACCTGTAACTCGAATAAAATTGTTATTTCCAGTCACTATTATCAAATGCTATAGCATGAAAAAGGCTGCCCCCATTGACCTGGTTCTCATATAATGCTAAGCCTTGGCTTAGTGTGAATGCTCAGGTTCCTAGAGAGATAGTGGCTGCTTTGTTTCTCCCCTGATCTTGCTGCTACTGCAGTGCTGTGAGCTAAACCATGATTTGACTTGTATCATCCAAATCAGGACTCATGGTTTGTCTTGACAAGCCAGGAGCTGTAGCCAAAAAGATTGTTCTATGGCTTATGCCAGGCATCCCCAAACTGCGGCCCTCCAGATGTTTTGGACTACAATTCCCATCATCCCTGACCACTGGTCCTGTTAGCTAGGGATCATGGGAGTTGTAGGCCAAAACATCTGGAGGGCCGCAGTTTGGGAATGCCTGGCTTATGCCTTGTGGGTTTATCTAGCTTTGGATGGCACGCTAAGCCAAACCAGAGCTTAGCTTGCAGTGGCAGGACTGAAGCAGGAACACACTGGATATGGTATCCCGTCTAGGCTTAGGGCATGACATGTGAACTTAGCCACTGTGTGCAGTTCAAACTTACTTTATAGTTCTTTGTGTGGTGGAGTCTCCTTCTTTGGAGGTCTTCAAGTGGAGGCTTGACGGCCATATGTCAGGGGGTTGGACTGGATGGCCCTTGTGGTCTCTTCCAACTCTATGATTCTAGGGTGCAGTTGCCTAGATCAGCCAAGGAGTAGTTAGGGAGATTAACCTCCTGTAAATGCCACCTCTCCTGACTGGGGCAGAATCGCAAGGGGTATGTTGAAAAGAGCAGAGGAAACAGCTTGCTGTGATAAGGACTGGCCTCCTGATTTCTGTCTCTGCCCCTTCAAGGCCTTATTGGAAACATGCGAAACCACACTTCAGTGCAGGAATTGAACGCAGATTTAAATTTATCTTCACAGGAAATGCAGAAACCTTCCAAAGGCTACTGTACTGTAGCAAAACAAGTTGCAACCCCAACCTTAAAATTGTTGATGAGATGTCCATAGCACTATACGTGGGTTTCTTGAGATAGTGACACCTGTATGTAGACCTCAGCAACTGGAACCTGGAACATACGGGGTTTCAATTCCTGGGAAGTCTGTCCACATAGAGGTCGATGCGCATAGGTTTCACTTGCTCAGTTGTCCATTCATAGCACATGGGTTTGGGGGTGGAGCCTGTGTTGAGGCTGTGCTGCTTCTTTCTATGTATGCATGGATGCTTTCCGTCCAGTTAAACCATGAAGGGGCCTACTTCATTCATATTTAGAAAATTTTGCTGTCTGTCTTGAACAGGCATCCCCAAACTGCGGCACTCCAGATGTTTTGGTCTACAACTCCCATGATCCCTAGCTAACAGGACCAGTGGTCAGGGATGATGGGAATTGTAGTCCAAAACATCTGGAGGGCCGAAGTTTGGGGATGCCTGGTCTTGAATGATACAAGTCAAAGTTCAGTTGTGCTCAGGTTCCGTTTGTGGGTGTCCCATGAGCCTTTGGTTGACCACAATAGAACAGAACAGGATGCTGGGCTAGATTCACTATTGGCCGATTCTTACTTTCTTAAATTCTAATTATGTGATGTGTTTCCCCCCCCCCCTCTAGATAAACGGATTCATTTGTACATGAGAAGCTTGCTTGCTTCTCCAGGATTTCAAAAGTCTACGCCCACAATTCCAGGAGGCCTTGCTGTAATTCAGACTGAGATAGAGACCATTGGATCACAGTATGCCAACATTGTTAACTTGAATAAACAGGTGTATGGACCATTCTATGCAAGTATTTTCCGAAAACTGCTCTTCAGTGAAGCAAGCAAAGCAGAGCCAGAACCTTCTACCAACTGAAATATTTGGGTCTCTCTTGTTCCTTCCTGGTCACAGTATTTATATTGTGATTTGTATTCTTCTCAACGTTGCATGGCTTGCAACGATGACTGTTACAGAGAGATAAATCTGTGCCTCTAAGTGGGCTAGACCAGAGATACTATATATAAATAAAATTTCCCTTGAATCTGCAAAGTTACTAAAAAATTTTTTAAAAAGAAATAATTCTGTTTATAATGGCGGATTGTAACATTTATTGCACTTGCTTACTGTAAATGTATTCTCTTGCAAACAGTTGTGACATGTTGGCGAAATGTTTGCTGATGTTTTAGTAACACGCTTATTCCAATGCCTTCAGAGCAATAAAACTGAAGTTAGTAGTTCAGATTTGATCTGAATTAAAATATTAAGCTCTTCACCCCAACCCCACCACTCTTTTTCCAAATTGGCCTGTTAACAAAACCCTATTTTCATTCCTCCATATCCCTCCTTTGGTTCTGTGCTGGCAACTGTAGGGTGGGGTGGAAGGGAATGGCTCTCATCAGATTGCTCCTGAACTGCTTGCCTGCTTCATGAGCAGTCTTCAAAGCAGCGCAGTTCCAAATTGCTTAGAGGTATTAAAAAACAAACAACCCCCTGCATAGTCTAGCTGGCACGTGGAAGGGTAATAAGTGCACATTTTTCAAGCAAGCCGCAGGACTGTTTTGATGTAGTAGATTGCTTGAGAGCCTGCATGATTATATGCAAACTATACATACATATATTTGCATATCTCAAACTATTCAATAAAAAAAAGCTTCATTACTTTGGTCATCTAATCCTCCCTTTTATACCAGAAATGAATCATGACTTGAACAAAATTACTTCTAGGAAGTACAATTTATAATGCTAATTCACTGTGATCCTTTTCAAAAACAAACTTGTTAAGTATATAAACCTTATATTGGGAGTCTCTAAATACTCCCAATTGATATTTTATATCCCTAAAATGTGTTTTTGGTAAGAATGAATCTTTATTCACTTTGGAAGAAAAGTTCAAAACCATTTGCCATACAGTGTTTTTGATGTGTCTATCGCAGAGGACCTTGATATAAAAAGCATTGTAGTTTTATTGGCAATTTATATTTTTTTAATCAAAAAATGGAAACATACGAGCTTCTTTTTAAAATCTCTACCAAGTATATCTCATACTAAGGCTGACTTCCTGCCTGAGGGTGGGGAGAGGGGAAATTATTTCTTTCCTTCCTACGAGTTTTGATTTCCCTGTGGGATCAAGCAAAAAGAAAAAAATGGCGAATGCGTATTCAGTTATCGCTCAGTTCAATGAATCCAGTGGTGCTAGTGATAGCCATATGTGATTCTACAGACTACTCTCTCAAACCACACAATCCTTTTCAAGATGCCTTCGGAAGAGAGAGTTCCTTGCCCTGCACTTGCCTTGCACTAAGATAGCCTTCCCCAACCTGGTGCTCTCCTGATGTTGCAGGACTCCAGTTCCCTTAACCGCTGACCACTGGCTATGCTGCTGGGGCTGCTGTCAGTTGGAGCACAACTACATCTGGCAGGGCGTCAGGCTGAGGAAGGCTGCTCTAAGATTTTATGTCCAATTACAAGGAATATGAATTTAATATATATTTTTCACTTTTTAAAATTGTTAGGCTGACTTGGAGAAACTCTGCTTTGTGGGAGCTATTGCAATATAAAGTGTATGTTAACAATAAATAAGACTTGATGCACAAACTATTTGCATCAAGAAGCCAATAGCACCCCAAATTCTGATAAGGGAACTCTATAGTTTCTTAAATTTGAAAGGAAAATATATTAAATATTATAAACTAATACGTGTGACTTAGATATGGCTAGGTTATGTTATAAACATCCACAAGAAACCTTATTGTAATCATTTTATTGTGGTATATATCTTTTTCTGTTTTCTTAAGCACTCTGTAGGAGTCAAGTGGAGCCACAGTCCCTCCACTTCTAATTTACCTGGGAAACAATAATATTTATTAGAAAACACTCATGCAGAGGACTAAGAGAAAGCAAGCTTTGTTTTGTGATTTTATAAATGACTTTAAAGGGGCATTTTATATAGCATGGTATGTCCATTCAGCAATATTTGAATGTTTCCTAGCTAATGTTCACAGCCTTTTGGATGTTGAAATTAATCACTTAACTTGTCCCTCCTGCATGTTGTTTGCTGAAATAATCCAAATATGTTTACTTTTGTTAGTTTAACGAAAGCAAGATGGTGTATGTAACTGGTTTGTGAGGTGGGTTTTTTTTTGTGTTACTATTTCGTATTCATTAAAATTTGTTTGTGATTTAAATGGCTGTGGAGATTCCCTCTCATTTAAAGTAGTGAAACAAAAAAGATGCAACTGCAGAGAGCATTTATTATTGGCTATTTTGCAGCCCAAGTTGGGAACAGGTCAACTGATGGCTAAATGAAGTTCAGCTCTGCACAGCCCCATGAGAAGCCACCATTGCTAACAAATTCAAAATCCAGGGAGATTTAGAACCAGGGAGGGCCATAGCTCTGCAACAGAGCATCTGATTTGCATGCAGATGATAGCGAGCTCAGTCCCTGGCATCTCCAGGTAGGGTTGTGAATGTCCCCTGTCTGAAATCCTAGGGATCTGCTCCAGTGTAAAGAATATGACAGATGGACCAATGGCAGCTTCTGATGTTCCTAATATGGATCACCCACTGTGCTCCACTTTTGCCACTATTCACAATGGTGTGTGAGCTGTGGGAAGGGCATATCAAATGACGGAAATAGGCTGCCAATACAGTTCACAATCTCTCCTTTTGCCACTATTCACTATCATATCAAGTTAAATAGCTGCATTTGTTTCCCTATGAGCTATCCCTATGAGCTTGCCTATTGGGCACACTTGGCATCTTCATGTACAAGCAATACTACTTTAGCCATGGCAATGTGAGCATTTTGTTTTTAATTAAAAATTACTATTCACAATAAGCCATTAGTATGTACCTGTTCCTTCATTGTTGTTGGGACTCAGGAATACTTAGCAGCAGCATGAAAACAAACTGCTGCCACCTAGACGTATGCAATAGGTCCAAGCTGCCAATTGGGTTGCCCTCATATTGTTAGAAGCAGCATTAAACTGCTAATTGCTAACAGCATTGGTAGTGATCCAACATTTGAGGAAGGAGGAGACACCCAGAATCAGTCCAAGTGACTTTGTGGACCTGCTAGCTGCATATGATCACAGTGGCAATGCCTAGGTTGAATTAGGTTATGTTTAAAAAATGCCTGTGTTAGTAGTTTATTTCTAAAGTCAGGTAGCTTCTGTTCTATGGATACCAATGCATCCTTTTCTTGCTTTCTATACAGTGCGGTCTGTGACATTTGCATGTCAGAAATCCAACAGGCAAAACTCTTCCTGGCTGAGATGCGGAAATGGGCAACTATACATACACCTATTGTACTTCTGCCTATCATATAACTCTCAAAACATATATAATCAATTAGGAAAGAAGTGGCGTGAACATTAAGTATCTAACACTGTAGTGCAATCACAAAAGAAAGTTATATTTGTTGCATTTTACTCTATTGTGATGAACGGGGATGGTTAGCAGATTCCTTAATGGGGAATCTGTGCCAGCTGTTTGTGTTTCTATTGCTCCCATTCGAGCAATTTCACCAAAAAGCTTTTATGTTGTATTCATCCATTTCGATGCTGATTGCCTCATTTACCTTTTACCTTACACCGGAACGTACTCGAGAGACATAAGACGTGCCACAATTTCGTGTGTGTTAGGAAACGGGGGACAGGAAGACGCTACCCCAGTTAAGGGATCGGTTTTGAGGAAAGCTGAGCTGTAAAGAGGAATTCTGGCGCTCAGATTAGGCGTTTCCACACTCGCTCCTGGCCAAGCAGCGCTTGAGGCAAAGACGGATCACTTCTGCGGCGGAACCTCTGCGCTGCGGGACCACTTGCATCTGGGGGCAGGTTTCACAGCCGTACTCGGTGCGCTCTGCACAGTGCAGGCAGGGCTTTCGTCGTTTTCCCTCCCGGGACTGGCTGCTTCTCTCTGCCATGGAGACGCTAGCGGCGGAGCTGGGAGCTTCAACTCCGGAGCAAGCGGCGGCTCCCGTGAACACGGTGGAGGTGAGAAGTTGGTAAAAGGAGAACGAAGCAGGGGAGAGACGGGGGCGGCGCCTTGGCAGCCGAGGCCCCTCCTCGCTGTGGAAAAAGAAGTACGACGCCTCGGTGCGGCTTCAGGGGGACGCGCGCTCTGGCTTCCCGCTACGGCTCTTTCGGGCCTTGCTTGGCACCCGAGGCAGAGGGAGGGAGCGCATGCGCAGAGCGCCCCTTTCACTTCCCCGTTTCAGGGATACAGCAGGGACAAATCGGTTGGGTAGTGATGGGATGGGGAACCTGTGGACCTCCAGGTGCTTTTTAAAAAAAGACTCCAGCTCCCATCTTCCCTTGCCCGTTTGCCATTCTGGGTGGGGCTGATGGGAGTTGGAGTCCAATAGCCTCTGGATGGTCACATGTTCCATATCCCTGGTGTATCTGCGCGTCAGATGAACTGGAGTTTCCCCATTTCAATATACAGTACAGGTGAAATTTGGAAAATTAGAATATCTTCGAAAAGTGCATTTATTTCAGTAACACAACTTAAAAGGTGAAACCAATATATGAGATAGATGCATGACATGCAAAGCAAGATATGTCAAGCCTTTATTTGTTGTAATTGTAATTATTTGTCGTTAGGTGGGTCAATTATAAATGGAATGTAATTACAGTAATGAAATGTAATAGCGAGGTTTATTTTTGTTTATTTTTGTATTATTGAAACTATTTGTTTTATTACTGTGGAATTTCCAAAAGAAAGCATTTGTAAAAATAAAAATAAAAATAAAAAATAATAAGTTGCATTACTGAAATAAATGCACTTTTCAATGATATTCTAATTTTCCGAGTTTCACCTGTACTGTAATAGTGATTAGTAAGACTTGGACTTCCTTAATCTTCTTTAAGCTATCTTGGGGAACCTGTTGGTGGGAGAGGGGGCATTGTCCTTGCTGCTACTTACCTGTTAATCCGAATGGCACAAGGCACTTCCATCCACTCTTGTCACATGGATGCTTGATGATCTAAAAAGTGTTATTACTACTAATAAGATCAATATCACCCCACAAGTAAACTAAGCATTTTACATAGAAGAGTATATACTGTACCTGTTTAGCTTCTTGAAAATTGATTCCCTGTCTTTTAAAAGTTGTTTTATGCTATACCTTTGTTTTCAGGAAAAATGGAGATTACTTCCAGCGTTTCTGAAGGTTAGTATATTTGTGTAGTTGCCCTTGATGGCATTTACAGGTTTTAGTATATTGAAAATGAAAATCTGAGATATTCTCATTGTTTTCATTAATGATAAGTACTGGAAGCACTGAATATAGCTGGTGTACATTTTCAGTAAGTGCCCTTCTTTTAGGAAGAATAAATTCATTCTTTGAGTTGGTTGGAAAATTGGTTTTCATCAGTGATGTTTACGATTTTGATGGTAAATTTTATTTTGAGTGCTAATTAAATGATGTCTCTTTATGGATTTGAATGTTTTTGTTCTGGGCTTTTTTTCTTTTTCTTTTTAATACCCCAGGTAATCTTCCTTTGTGATTATTTTAGGTGAAAGGTCTTGTAAAGCAGCACATAGATTCATTCAATTATTTCATCAATGTAGAGGTAAGCTTTTTTTAAAAAAGCAACATCCGAAAGAACAACACGTGTAATAAATTGCATGCCCTACAGCAATGTGTAGACTTAGACTTCTTTTATTTCCAGATTAAGAAAATAATGAAAGCCAATGAGAAAATTACAAGTGATGCTGACCCAATGTGGTACTTAAAGTAAGTCTGACTTTGATTTTGGTGGTGGTGACAGAGAATGTGGGTGGACAGCTGACATATGAGCTTTGTGCTTGAGTATCCTGATGTACTTTCTGTGTAGCCCTTATTCCTTGGGTTAATCCATTTTAATTTAATAAAGCCCTTGAGGCAGTGGAAATCCTGTGTGGAGCAGCATAAATCTACAAAATGGTCTGTGGTGTCAGTGATCCATCTGAATAGGATTCAATTGCAATATGGTCCATTATGTCTGAAGTTTGGTTTAGGTTACATTTAGCTTTAGGCTTCATTCCTACTTACAGGTAGGCTGCCCATTCTGCTTCATGGACATGCACACACCCCACCTTAAATTATACTCTTGCCTTACTGTTAACAGATGTGGGGAACCTTTGGCCCTTCAGATGTTGCCGAACTGTAGCTCCCATCATCCCAGGCCATTGGCCCTGCTTGCTGAGACTGATGAGAGTTGCAGTTCAGGGATATCTGGAGCGCCATTAATTCCTCACATTTGCTGTTAAGAGGGTTCCCCCCCCATCTTTGGTTCTATACAAAGAAAGATGTCAGCCCAGGAATCTTCCCATTTTTCCAGCAGAATCTGGTGAGCACTTGTATACCTGAGGGGAAACTATCCCTTTATTTGCTCCCATTAAGATTGTGGTTCTTCTTATATATTTCTCATTGGTTTTTAGTAAACCAAAGGTTTAACAAAATGGAATGTGAGTTGCATATTTGGGCAACTGGGTTGTATCCCATTTTTAAGTTGGGTTTTACATTGCAGATACCTCAATATATATGTGGGTACTCCAGATGTTGAAGAAAGCTTTAATGTAACAAGACCTGTTTCTCCTCATGAGGTATTTGCATCTACTCAGCCTTTTTGTACCTTTGTGTGAACCAGCTAATTGAGCTTCTTGTTGTAATTGATGACTATGAAAGAACTGTGACTGATTTTTGGTCATATTATGTCCCAAAGGGTATACTACTGTTGCGTGGTGCACTTTTGTTACTCATAGTTTGTCTTCAGTTGTTAATTGTATATTGATGTCTGATGCACCTGCAAGATTAGGTTAGATTTTTCACTGCTGAAAATAGTCAGGTCCTTGGAGAGAGTGAAGCTACCATGTCTCATCTGAGGGAGGATTTGCATGTGCCTTGTGTGTTGCAATATATAGACTTGCTTCTTTGCAGTAACTTAAGAAAAAAATCTAGCAAATATATTTTAGTATCTGAGATTTTTAATGATTGAGGATTGGAAAAAGAACAGATATGGGGACTGCAAAGGAGTGTTGCGTTCCACCTGAAAAATATTTAACCGTGTGGCTCTTTTTTATTTAAGTGTCGCTTGAGAGATATGACCTATTCTGCCCCAATCACAGTAGACATTGAGTATACCCGAGGTAGCCAGAGGATTATTCGCAATGCATTACCTGTTGGCAGGTAAGATACCAGTATAAAGATAAATACTACTTTTGTGTGTTGGTTACATTCTGTGTTAATTGCTGTGATAAAATGTGAGAGACTTGTTTTGCTTTTAATCAAAGAAGACAATCCAGTCTGTACTCTGAGCCTACAAGGTAATTTTTACTTTGGTGTTCTTGCAGGATGCCAATAATGTTGCGCAGTTCCAATTGCGTTCTTACTGGAAAAACTCCAGCAGAATTTGCCAAGCTTAACGAATGCCCTTTAGATCCAGGTAACAACATTTTCTAATAGTGTTTGTTCCTTTTGAATGAGTTGTGATCTCTTTTACTATGTTAATCAATGGAGTCTTCTAACACATGAGCCACTACAGATTATGGAATGAGAGATTTTCAGACTGTAGAGGGGTCTCCGTGAAGTTTCTGCTTTGATTAGAGCAGTTTACCAAGGTTCCCACCCAGGGACAGGGAAGTACCATTGGTAGCTGCAAGCCTTCTGATCTACTTGCTGTACAGATTTCCCAAGTATTCCTGGAATCTTCCAAGGCTTTGTCTATGCCGCTTCTGGTTTCAGGAGGTCATGATAGCACAATGGAGAATTTAACTAGTTCATACTGAGGGAAGTAGTTCCATGCATAAAGGTGCCTTCTTCGGTTTATTGAAGGCATTGTATAGCAGTCTCTGCCATTACAAGTGGAACCAGAGATTTCCTCACTAAATACTGCAGACCAGTGTAGTTGACAAAGCAAAAATGTACACTTCAGAGGTTTGCAAAGTCCACTGTGTCCAATGATGTTTAAAACCAATGTCAATCGAGATTTTCCATTCTCCATTGGGCAGGTGGCTACTTCATTGTCAAAGGTGTAGAGAAGGTAATTCTTATTCAAGAGCAGTTATCGAAAAACAGAATAATTGTGGAAGCTGACAGAAAAGGGACGGTTGGCGCATCAGTTACCAGGTAAAATAACTCCTTAGTAACTGCAGGCTGGTTTCCTATGATACCATGGCTGGGATCAAAATAATTACTTTAGGCACAGCCAGGAGTCTGGACATGCCTAGTATGATGAGGGTGCTATTTATGCCCTACATTCCTTCCAAGGTGGCAGACACAGCTTTCTCTCTTCTCCATTTATCCTCACAGTCCTCACAACAACTACGTGAGGAAAGTTAGGCTGAGAGAGCATGATTGGCCCAGGGTCACTCAGTGAAGTTTCATGCCTGAGCGGGGATTTGAGCCTACACCTCCCTGGTCTTAGTCCAACACATTAACCACTGCACCACACAGATTCCCCACTTTGAAAAAAGTGGCACCCTGCTCATATAACAAACTGCTTTTGAACATTACTTAACTGAAAAGCAGCTTTCTGTGTTTCATTGTGGTGGTGGGGTGAGTTTGAGAAACATGAGTTCTGAGTGTACAGAACTATTTGTACGCTCGTACAAAGATCATAGAAGGAGCCTTGTGTTTGAATGTGTATTTCATGCACATTTGGTAACCATTTGTTAAACGTAATTCCAAATGTTTGCAACTTGGTCCTTAAAAATAACAGATCAGAAGTTTAACCAAAGCTTTGTGGGTGGGTGGGGGGGAACCATTCTAGTTAGCCTAAAAAAAGTGGATCAGTAGAAAATGCAAAGTTTGCTGTATTTTAAGTGCTCCGAAAAATGCAACATGCCTGTGTTCTGAAAACACCGGCAGTTAGTCGGACAAAATTATTTATTTAATCCCTACAAACCAAGAATTAAATATGGTACAAAAGACAGAGTAGATGACTGCTTACAGTAGGGGTGGAGAACAGATGTCCCTCCAGATGTTATTGGACTCCAGCTCCCTTCAACCCCAACCAGCATGGTCAGCAGCGCCTGGAGGATGATAGGTTCCCCTTCCCTGGCTTACAGGTTTGCAATCAAAGAAGACATGAATTGGAAAGAGGTTGGCACATAATAAGATCCCAGGTTTTATGCACAAAAAACTATAGCAATCCTGTGTTCTGATGTACAAGATACTTTTTTTAAAGCCATAATAGGTTTTCCCCCTCACTGTCAAGGTTTGTAGAATTAATGAGGTCATTCCTTTTCTTTTTACAAATGTGTAGTTCTACTCATGAAAAGAAGAGCAGAACTAATATAACTGTGAAGCAAGGAAGATTTTACCTTAAGCATAACACGCTGTCGGAAGATATTCCCATTGCAATAATCTTCAAGGTAATTTTTTTAAAGAACAGTCTCCATTATCAGTGCTTGGAGTACAATCCTGTACATGTCACTGAGTTCAGTGGGGTTTTCTCACAGGTAAGTCTGTATAAGATTACAGCCTTGGAACAGTTTATAGAAGAACTTCAAATACTTAGTATAAAAGGGGAAATAATAGAATCGTAGAATTTTAGAGTTGGAAGCAGCCACAATGGTCATTTAGTCTAGCCCTATGCGACTTGGGACCCTCGTACCTACGGGACCGCCTCTCCTGGTATGCCCCGCGGAGGACCTTAAGGTCCACAAATAATAATATTCTGGAGATCCCGAGTCATAAGATGGCTAGATTGGCCTCTACTAGAGCCAGGGCCTTTTCAGTACTGGCCCCAACCTGGTGGAACGCTCTTTCCCAGGAGACCAGGGCCCTGCGGGATTTGTCATCTTTCCGCAGGGCCTGCAAGTCAGAGCTGTTCCGCCTGGCCTTTGGGCTGGACTCAGCCTGACCCCTGTGTTTTTCTCCCTCATGGCTTGGATTTATGGCCTACTTGAAATGAGGCTGCACTTTAAATTTTAATACTGTATTTTAACCTGTATTTTAATTAATTGTTTTTATGTTTTATTGTGGTTCTGTTGGTGTCAGCCGCCCTGAGCCCGGTTTTTGACTGGGGAGGGCGGGGTATAAATAAAAATTTATTATTATTATTATTATTAGCCCCTGCAATGCAGAATTTTTTTTTGCCCAACATGGACCTCAAACCAACAACCCTGAGGTTCAGAGTGTCAATATTTATTTTATTTTTGTTCTTTGTCTATGTGCAAATTTCTTTCAGCTGTTTGCTCTACACCGTAGGAAACCCTTGTTTGCTAGTCTTGAAGTGTTGGGTTATACCTATAATGTGAGGCTCATCTTTGGCACAATTGCCATTACTTCTGCCTGGGGTTTTTTAAGCCAAGAAAAATGGAAAAGGAGGAAAAGGCAGGGGTAGGGGAGATGGGGGGGGGAGGGAATAAAAGTGAGTTGCGCGCAGGGATGTTTGAGGATTTCAATTTGCAGATTGGAACTTAATTTTTCAGTGCTTTTGTACTTCCTGAAATCTCCTATACAGTTCTTGGTTCAAAAATAGTATCAAAATGACTTGAGAGAATGCGTACCTTGAGAGAATGCAATTTTTTATGTGGATTTTTTTTCTTTAAGATTTGATTGGAATCTTTCCCAGTGAGAGCATCAGCTATTGGCCAGAATGTTGGCTTGGTCATATTGGTTCTATATTTAGTTCATTTCCTGTTTTATATTTTGTATTCAGCTGCTAGAACAGGACTTTATGGATTGTGCCAAACAATACCCTAAAAAGATTGCAGAGCACTGCCAGAAGAGGGCAGCAGTTGCTCATAACTTAACTGTGTAAATAATGCTGTGTGGATGCAACAAAGTGGGGTTTGTGGACGGGGTTGCTACCTTATATATTTTAAGGTAGAACATCTATAATAGTTCAGGGTCTACTGCACAGGATGCTAATTTGGTGCTGATTTGTGTCGCTCCCAATCACATTATACTTTTTAAAATGTTATTAATGGGAGGAATTATTTTAATTAGGAATGTGCTGCATAGGGAAGTGATGTCAAACCCTTCCTCCCATTGCAACTGCAACCACACATCTGGTGGTACAGGTAGAATTATAAAAATGTTTCCATTGGCACCAATTCTGCCAAAAGCAGGGGTGGCATTTGGTGCTGGATTTAAATCCAGTGCTGACAGCAAGCCCCACTCTTGACAGGGGTTGGCTCTGATTAGGTACTCTTCACAGGAGCCAATCCTGTGGAGCTCTTCTTGCAGGCATTGGCAGAATTTAAAGGACACAAAATGTTCCCCTTGCCTGCTTTAGAATGTCTGTAAACCACGAGGCTTGTGAAAGCAACACAACCCCCACCCCGCCCCCAGCGTGATTTTTTTCCTGCAACATTCTATAGTTGACTAGTGCAGGAGGAGTTCGGAATAAACATCTTTATTATTTTCTTGTACTTTTTTTTGTTTGATATGGTGAGGATCAGCTGGAGCCCTTAGTAAAAAATCTAGGGCTAGTTGCCACCGTTTTACATAGATTTCGTGTGCACTTCTACAAAACTTAACTAATGAAATAATCTCCAAACCTGAGGCCATTTCTCCCCTTACTTTAGAAAAAAGCATGAGTGCCTTATTTAGGATTCTGTAAGCAGGAATATATTATATCAGTGGCAATTGAAGTTTAATTCTTTGGGGTATTGGTTCAATTGAGTTCACTTGGAAATAAGTTTGCATCTAGTACAATTTGACCAATTCGTTGGGCTGCTGATTGGGTATACTGGGGAAGTAAATGAATTAATGTTTATTTATAAATAAATTATCTTGTACAGCTTTTGAATGAATGAATGAATTGATCAGTGGGCATACCAGGGAAATAAATAAATAAATTTCTGTTTGTGAAGAAATACATTTATATTTAATCTCTTTTGGAGATAATTACTTGGGTTCTTGATTGGTGGGTACTCTGGAGTAATAAGTCAGCACTCACAAGCAGCAAATGCTACTCAGAACAACAGACAGCCCCAAAAATTACTTCCCCAAAACGACCTAAGCCATTCTTATATACGATGGAAGCCATCCAGAGTGGCTGTGGTAACCCAGGCAGATGGGTGGGGTATAAATAATAAAACCACCATCATCATAATTATTAGAAAAAAATCTGGCACCCCCCAAAAGAACAAGGCAACTCCCATCCACATAATTCATCCCAGTAAACCCCAGAAGCAATCCCCAATAATGCCAGAACTAAGGAACCTGAATGCAATCAGTAATTAGGAGGCAGTGGTTCTGGAGATGCTATTGTGAAGAGGGCAGCAGAGGAAATCAGTCACACACTGGCCAGAGGAGAGTTACTCACATACCCCTTGAGATAACTCCACAGCCTTCCAGGGGTCTGCAGCCCACTGATCTATATCTAATACTGTTAGAAAGCTGTTATCCTGGTGCATGTCTTCCAGTGTGGTGCTCAGCCCATGCACGGTTCTTTTTTATGGCTGCAAATCATTTTGAGTGGTACATAATGGAAATATAAATAATAGAGCTGCTTCGTAAGTTGCACGCTCTTGGAATGGCAAGCCATGTCTAAGCTATCTCATTCACGTGCCGGAGGGAGCTGCAGTCTGCTGCCATTCCTTGTATATGCAATTGCTTCAAATGCAACTCAGCTTGTGCATGTGTGCATGCAGTGTAATATGTGAAATGGCCTTTAAAACTGTGACATTCTGAAGCAAAGACTATAGTTTTGTAGCTAGGGGGTCTGTTGAGTCTGGGACCAAGGGACTGGAAGCTTTCATCTAAAGCAGGGATGGAGAACCTGCTTGGGAAGGCAGATGATATTGGACACTCAGTCGCGTGATCATTGACCATTGGCGATGCTGCTTATTGGGAGTCCAGAAACATCTGGAGGACACAGAGGTTCCCCATCTGTGCTCTAAAGCAGCTATAGCTGCCTGATGCCTCCTGCTCGTGTCTGTTATCTGGGGGAAGGAGTTGCAAGGGAGAGGGCAAAGCCATAGGCAGTACTATTTAAAGTCTTTCGTTGACATGCTCGGCTTGAGCATTAGGGACAACTTCTACTACCCTCAACTACTTGCTGCATGGTGTTGTAGGTGGAGTTGTTCGCAGCAGTAAAATCAGCTAGAGCAAGGGGCTTACTTTGAACATCAGCTGTTTGGTGCACCACCACTGTCACTTAGCTGTGTGGGGTCTGGAAGATCTTCAGGGTGCTGGGAGTATGCATTTCGGAACACTGCCTTCTGTAATGCCCTACCTGTGTAATTTCCTAAACAACATTTTGTAGGGGCCAATGGCTGCAGCAAATCCTTTCTAAAAGGAATAGGCCCAGTGATGACATTTAATTAGGTAGGAATTTAATGCAATTTAAAGAGAATGTGATTTGGAGGTGCATTGGCTGTTTACAGCAGGCATAGGCAACCTTGGCTCTCCAGATGTTTTGGAACTACAACTCCCATGATCCCTAGCTAACAGGGCCAGTGGTCAGGGATCATGGGAGTTGTAGTTCCAAAACATCTGGAGAGCCAAGGTTGCCTATGCTTGGTTTACAGTGACCCTGAGAATACCACTGTGTATTCGCTGGTGTATCTTTTTTATTCCTAGTTTAAAGAGAAATATTAATGCAAGGCATGACTTTTCACCCTTCCAACTTCTGAGAAACATATTGTAGCTCTGCCAAAAAGAGGTGTTATGGACTTTATTCCCCGTTTCTTGATATGGCAGAACACCAGACAAATATGTGAAAGGAGAAGCTTTAGCATTATCTAGAACGTACAAAGGCCCGTACAGCTGGCTGCTGCCTTGAAATACTTTATTCACATAGAGATTGGGGAGATTTTCCTTTCTAAACCTGTTAAACATTTTCTTAACGTATTAAGCCTCTTTTACAATATCAGCTATAACCTGGTGCTTAAGGATCTGTAGAAAAAAAACCAAGATAAAATGGCTTTCAAGATGGCTTTCTGTGTGAAATCCTTTTCTTTGCCTTCCCTTTCCCTCTCACCAACCCGTGAGAGGCAACTTGTGAGGCAAACTACCCGTGTCTGCGATTGAGTGCACCTGCCTGGGGACAGAGCAGATCTGCCTCCAGCTTTGAGGGGCCCTGGACAAAGTGCCCTCTAGTGGGTCCCCTCCTGGGCCAGTTATCTCTGACAGGATTTTGTGACCTTGGCAAAAGCTCTTTGGGCAGCCAGACCTGTAGCTGCTAATATGCCTTGCCACCATTATAATGCAATGCAGGGGGTTTGGCCCTTGGGGCCCCTTCCAACTCCATGATTCTGTAATTTCCTACAATATACTGGACTGACACTGTGTCATTGACACCGGGAAATTGAAATGAGGGTTCCAAGTACCCTCACATGGGGCCCAATGGAGCAGCTTTGAGGAAGCAGACCTCAGCGCTGTCATGGTGGGACCTGCCATGGGGTTGGGACCCCAGCAGCTGCCTGAAGATGGCCTGGGCTGACCTTGAGCTTGGTTGGGGAAATCTTACCAGAACGCATTTTGAGGCAATGGAAGAAATGTGGGGCAGGTTAATTCAGCACTGCACAGGTACAAGGCTGCCGAACATGATGTTCATGAGTTCGTTGCACTTGCTGCACAGTGCATGCTAAACCCCCTCCCCCACCTTCTCTGCTTCAATAGCACCAAGTCATCCCTCCTTCGGGCGGCAGTGCTCAGTGGCAAATGTTGGTAGCCTCCTGTGAACCACCTAATGGAGCAGCTCCTGTTGAAAAAGGGAGCTAACCATCACCACCTATGCACAAAGTCGTTAGCAAGTTTGCATAACTTGAGAGAGAAGGTGTGTGTGTATAGAAAGATACCATTCATTACTTTCCTGTAGCTCTTCAACAGGCTTCCTCTGTTGCATTTGTCCCATACAAATAGCAGAGCATTGCTCCTTATTAAACTATATGAGGTTTCTTCTGCAAATGAGCTGCCAATAGCATTACTCTGCTGCTTTCCGTTTGTGTTTCCTCCTGCTGCTGCTGCTGCTTTGGCTTATCAAGATTTCCATTCCATAGTTTGAGTATGTGCTGCTGCCAGTGCCAGATGGCCCTGTTTCTGAGAGAAGTCTTAGGAGTAATACTGACTACAATGGCAAAATTAGCATAAGCAAATGCCAGCAAGTTAGCACCAAGCCAACATTCTTTCTCTCCTTTTCTACCTTTTATTTTTCTTCCCTCTTCCAGGCTATGGGCGTTGAGAGTGACCAGGAGATTGTGCAGATGATTGGTACAGAGGAGCATGTGATGGCTGCATTTGGTCCCAGCTTGGAGGAGTGCCAGAAAGCTCAGATTTTCACACAGATGCAGGTGTGTGACATTTCGAGCATCCATCTAAGAAGAGAATGGCTTCTTAGTTTTGCCTGTTGTGAGCTGATGGAGTGGCTCAGAGACTGCACTGGCCACAGTCTTCTGCCTGTCAAGCCCCTATGTTTTCTGTAGATTGGAAAAATTATTTTCCAAGTAGGAAAGTCCATCTCTGAGAGCTGATCTGTGCATTATGCAGACTGAGGTGGAAGAGTTTTGAGCATGGCTAAAAGTGGACATAGGATGAACATTACGGTGCAAAAGATGGGGAAATAGTTTGGGAGGACGGTGTAAGTAAGCAGCATAATTGGCATGACCTCAAGAGATCATTTTATACATTTTGACTATAGTTCTTCTTTCCTGTTTCAGTCCTTCTCAGAGTCCAGTTCTTTATTAACAAAATGCTACTTTGTTTGCATGATTAGCAGAAATGTTGGGTATGTTTGGGCCTTTTCAGACAAGAGTTATTACAGCAGTAGTCACTGGAGGACCACTGAACAGAACATGGGGTTTTTGTTTATGGAAGGTTAAAACCATAATAGGAAATATAATTATTGTTAGTATTGTTGGTTGTGTACTTTTGGGAAGTATCCAAAGAGTAATTCCATTAGTGCAAGGACTTCTGGCTGTGCAATGGAACTTCCTCCTCTCTCCTCTCCCTGCGTCCCTCCACATGCCCCCTAAACCAGTTTGAGAGCAGATTTGGGGGAGGTGCTGGGGAATTACTAGGAGCAGAGAGGGAGAGGAATTTCCGTGGCGCAAACAGAAATCCTTGTGCTAACAGGTCTACTTTGTTAAGATAGCAACCATAGATTGGCCTAGTCCATTTTCACTGTTCATCTTATTAAAGAAGCATCTTAGTCTGCTGTCTTGTCTTACATTTTAAAAAAATTAGGTTTTGGCATGCTGATTATCTTGTTAATATGCAATCATCAGTTGTTAATATGCAATGTAATTCCCTGAAAGCGGAGACTTCCAAGAAGAGTGTTTAACTTGTACTATGCTAACTTGGATTTGGATTTCACTTTACAGGCACTGAAGTATCTGGGAAATAAGGTCCGAAGGCAGAGAATGTGGGGAGGACCCAAAAAAACCAAGATGGAAGAAGCAAGAGAGCTGCTGGCAACAACCATTCTTGCCCATGTCCCTGTACGGCCGTGAATCTTGGATTTTGGGGCAGGGCTCCGGGGTGTGTGGGCTGAAATAGAATTCTTACCATACAAGACCTGAGTGGGTTGAACGTCCTCTGGCAGAGCACCTTCACTAATCCATTGTGAACTTGTGAGGGTGACTGTATCTTCACCTGTTGTTCACCATCCCAATCTGATTTAGGAAGGGACCTCAGGAAGAGCTGCTGCTTAGTTCTATCATTAGTTCTTGGTGTGTATTAGAGGAGTCAGATATTTCCTGCTCCTCATCTAATGCTTGTGTTGATTAGTATTCTGATCCATTATTTTTGCATGCTGCAGTAGGATATGTGCAGCTCTGTATGTGATTCTCTGCACACTAACATGTGATTACTGGTGTTGGGTTGAGGGAGCACTATGTAAAATTCAGAAGTGTGTGCGCGCGTGCGCGCGTACATGCATGTGTGATCTAGCCATAAACTGACCTAGTGATCTTCTTAAGTGAGGTGCTATTGCTTGATCTCTACTTTCTCTTCGTGAAATGAGAACTATTGTGAAAGTCTAATAGGGCTTTTGGAAGGATGAATGCAATGAGAAAATGTTACCACCCTGTTCTGAGTCTGGGGAATATTGCAGAGCTGCAAAATGAGTTTAACCTAAGCTGCATTTTCACGTAGTAGATTTTGGACAAATGACTACCTGTTCCTTACTAGAAACTGTTTACTCCCCTTTTCTGTGTTCCAGGTAAAAGAGTTCAATTTCCGCTCAAAGTGCATTTATACAGCTGTGATGGTCCGCAGAGTGATTTTGGCTCAGGGGGACAACAAAGTGGATGACAGAGACTACTATGGAAACAAACGATTGGAGTTGGCAGGACAGGTAAATCCACCCTGGTTTTTTTATACAGTACAACATGCAAACATTGATATGGAGTTAGCATATTTATTTATTTATTTATTTAATTTGTTGGTTGCTTTATCTTGCCCAAGGCAACCGAAATGATGCCACAGAATTAGGCTGCAGCACAACAGGTTCAGTGTGCAGCAAAAAAAATAATCGTGTGTGTTTTGGTCCCCAGATGATTTTGGTTCAGACACACTTTATTTAAGCTTTTCGCAATGGGTTCTGTTGATTAGTGATTCTGAAACAATAAAGGTTCATAAATACTGGCATATGCCTAATATGTTGAGAGTTGTGTAATGGTTTAAACGTTTCGTCTAGCTTCCTAAAAAATACATTGAAAGCAGACTTCTATCCCTTATGTGTGTGTTTTTCTGTTATTGACACTTGCTTGGCTGTATTTTGCAAATTGATAGAACATCTCACATTAAGCCTATTGCTCAGTGTTTTCATCTAGAGTTTATTTCCAAATAGCCTATAACACACACGCACCTCTGGTTGTGTTTCTGAGCTAAAAATCCTGTTGCTTAAAAATTTGAATGAAAAAGACTGTTCCTGTATGAGGAGGAAAAGCATAGCAGTCCACACAATGTGAAGACATAAAAGGCATTGTGTCTATAAAAATGTGTGAAAACAATAGCAGCTAATTTCACACCCCATGGGACAAGGGAGTACGAAATGTGCTTTAGCTTTAGATAACAGTCGGTTCCGCTAGCCAAGCTGGTTTACAGAGCTTTCCCTTAGTCTTTCTGCCCACTAGAGGCTTGGCAGGCCAGGTGCCAGCAGAGGTGTTAGCGAAACCTACCGATTCCAAGCTTAATCTTTTCACCTACCTTTTCTCTTTCCTTAATGTGTTCATTATTTGCCGAGCATTTCCCTCGTCTTTGTCCTCAGGGTTTGTTTGGCATTTCCCCCCCTTTCTTTCTTTCTAATTCAGCTTGCTTTGTATGGGTGAGATATGGAACAGCACCAAAATCCTGCACCCTGGAAAGGAAGGGATTTTTACCCTGTGACAAAAGAAAACCGCCTTGACTTCAGAGATTGACTAATCCCAGCTGTTCTGATAATATAATTAAGGCTGCCTAATGTCTTTAATTTTGCAACCAGTTTGTGTGAAAAGGAGAATTTGGCACTCTAAAGCCTTAAACACTAAATGGCAATCTCAAGGCGCCTAATTAGAATTCTCTGACATTAAGCTAATTGGTGAAACTGTATTTCAGCAGCTTAACTACTTTATTAATTTTTTTCCTCGGGATTTTCAATGGAAACCAATTGATGAGCTGTCAGTTCCTCTCCCTTATATTTCGCCGCCGCCACCCCTCAAATTTAATTTGCTCTTCAATGCTCCTGTCTGAAAGACCCTGGGTTCACCACAAAAATTAAATGAATATTATCACTGGCATTCCATCCCGTTCTCTCCTTAATCACTTACTCTTGACCTAAAAACGGGCTATTGTGAAACTTTGCTATGTTCTTAGAGAAAGCCTGTGGATGTACTGGAATTAGCCATGGAATGCTTTAGGCTAAAAAATGTCAAGAAGTTAGTGTATCCACCTAACCTAACTTTATTGCTTTGAACAGGAGGGGCTGGGAAATGGTGTTCAGTGGTGACTTCTTCTGAAGTCAGTGTTGAAATTTTTAGTTACGTACATGCTAATTATTTAATAATCTTTTATGCCATCAAAGAAACAGCCCTTTTCCTGATACTTGTTTAAAATATAGATAAAGATATGGGAAGGGCCATAACTCAGTGGTACTTTGCGCCAAAAAACCCCTATTTTGGTCAGTGTAGACGGTAGTGCGTTAGATGGGTCATAAGGCAACTTCCGGTGGCTTACCCAGGCTCATCCAGGGAATATTCATTCTGATAGCATTCACATGGGTACCCAAGCCTCAAAGGAACCAGAGATCTGCAAGTAATGTGTGAATGTCCAGGGCATGCCATATTGGCCTCTCCCCAAAGTGCACTTCAGAATCTGAGCATAAGAAGAGCCCTTCTGTATCAGTCCAAAGGCTGATCTAACTCCAGGATCCTGTTCTCACAGCGACTAACAATATCGGAAGCTTACAGGCAGGAAATGACAAGTGTGTTAGCACTCTCTCCATTTGTATTCCTGGGGCATGCTGCCTGTGAGACTGGAGGTAATACAGAGCCATCATGGCTAGCAGCCATTAAGAACATTAACCTTGATTAATTTGCCTGAACCCCCTTTAAAGTCATCCAGTTTGTGGGCTATTAGTGCATCCTGGGGTAGCTAATTCTATACTTTTAACTGTGGGCTATATGAAGAATCAGGTATTTTCCCCTGTCCTGAATCTTCAAATGTTCAACTTCATTGGATGACCTCATGTTCTAGTATTAGGGGAAGTGCTGTAGAGCATCTGCACTGCACACAGAGGTTCTGCAGATGAAATCACATTAGTAGATTAATCTACATGACCATTTACTTGCCACTGTGTGATCCTTTAGGAACTCTCTCATGGGAAACTCAGTTTTGCGTGATGTCACGAAAGATTGGCTCTCAAAGGGGGAAAGCTCTCAGCGCCCAACGTTGGTTTTGAGTAGTCATTGATATGTGCAATTGACACAGAATCCCATCTACCCTTTACCCATGATTGACCTCTGTGACAGTTCCCAACTAGATCATTATAGCTGACCTAAATTCAAGTTACTATTCCACATAATGTCAACTTTAGTCATCAAATGAATTCTCATGATTATGTTATGCAAGGCAAGGCAAAGAAAGGTCTGTTCTTTTTGCAAATCAGCAGGGACATGATAATGATGAAAAGATGGCAAATGCAGAGAGTGGAAGTGTTCATTGGGAGAGTAGATTGAGTTACTGGCCCATGGCCAATTGGGGGGCATGGTAGTGCTAATGTGTCTTCTAAAATGGAGACAGTTTTAAATTGGTTTAATTCCATGCAGGAATTAAATAGTGCAATAGTCTCCAGAATGTCTTAACAGGGCCTGTTTGAATACCTAGTTTGTTTAGCAGTTAACAATGCTTTGTATACTGGGAACTTGTATTTTTGGCATTCGGTAGCCGCTGTATTTTTAGTCTTCCTGACAGAGCTGCTGTAAAAACCAAGAGTTAGAATAGAATTGCCAAGTTCTAGAGCTTATACTTCTTTAGGTGATGCAGGAAAGGCTTTTCTTTGGAGCAGGGGTGGGTGGGGAGTAGGCATTCAATCCATGTGTAGCTTGCCGTGCAAAATTTTAGATGGATTGAGTTCCCAGTAAAGTTCATTAGAAGAAGTTGGGTGAAATGTGAATGGGTTAATTGGAGAGCAAACCAAAAGACGAGTATAATGTTAAAAATGATTTTAAAAAAGTGAAAGAAATAGCTGGAAGGAAATAATTCAATAAAGAACAAATATTTACAAAACTAGAAAGGACCATCCTTTCCCCATACTGATAGTTCTTCAAGGACAGGCACCCCCAAACTGCGTCCCTCCAGATGTTTTGGCCTACAACTCCCATGATCCCTAGCTAACAGGACCAGTGGTCGGGGAAGATGGGAATTGTAGTCCAAAACATCTGGAGGGCCGAAGTTTGGGGATGCCCGTTCAAGGAGTTGCTCCAGGTTCAATTTTCATAACATATGTTGGCTACTGAGACATTTACAGCTTATCTATATGTTAGCAATTCTGAAAATGAAAAACGTGTTAGGGTAGTTCTTCTATAGTAATGTGACATATCTATTTTAAAAGCTCTACATTTAAAATTTAAAAGATGTCATTTGGTGAGCCAGCAGATGAGCAGTTAGGTTTATAGGATCCAGGGTCTAAACAGGCCTAGTCTGGTGTTTTATATATCTGTTTGTTATAGTTATTTTTACAGTATTTTTCAATAGAACTTCTCTGTGTCATTTAGCCGTTTTATTTCAAGTGTTCTTAGGAACAGGCTGAAAGAGTTCGGACTTTGTCTTGTTGAAAATCAGATTACAGTGGTGCCTCGACTTACAAATTTAATCCGTTCCGAAGGCACCTTCATAGGTCAAAAAATTCGTAAGTCGAAAAGCGCCATTGGAAACGCGATTTCCCATAGGAATGCATTGGAAATGGAAAGATTCATAAGTCGAAGCAACCCAATCTAAAAATTCATAAGTCGAAGCAACCCAATCTAAAAATTCGTAAGTCGAAAAAACCCTATCTGAAACTGCTGCGGTTTCCGTTCGGATGTCAAGAAACTTGTAAGCATGCGCCATTTGCCCCATTCATAAGTCAAAAAATTCGGTTGTCAAGTAGTTCGTAAGTCGAGGTACCATTATACTACTTTACCCATAAACTAGAATAATTTGTTTATGTTGTAGTCATTTGGTCAGATTGTGGAAAGTGCCATTCTTATTTCAGGATGAGCAACGTAAAGGAATGGCCCTCCAATTAATGCATCTCTAGTGTGGCTTCCATTGCTAAATGCATTGCTTGCTTCCCACTGTAAATCTCCTTTTTTCTGTTGCAGCTTCTTTCCCTTCTGTTTGAAGACTTGTTCAAAAAATTCAACTCTGAATTGAAAAAGATCGCTGATCAAGTAATTCCCAAGCAGAGGGCTGCGCAGTTTGATGTAGTTAAGCACATGCGGCAAGATCAGATCACCAATGGCATGGTGAATGCCATCTCCACTGTAAGTGTTTCATTTGCTGTGGGAGGGATAGGAGAACAGTGGGGAATCTCTGGCCCATGGGCCTTATTAGGCTGGACAGGGGGTCCTCATTTGGCCCATGAGAACATTTCCCCCAAGCCATGCATGATGTCAGGAGTGGGACAGGTAAATACATGGATGCAAAGCATCCTTCAGGAGTGCTTCCATTTGCTCTTGACAATCAGGCTTTCCTTTGCCACTTTTAAAAGTTTGTCACTAAATGCAAGCGCCACTGGGATTGGATCCCCTTGCTTGCTTCCAAGTGATTTCTATCCCTGCCGAAAGTGTGGCTTGGAGTCTTTGCCAACCAGCTGACTGGTGGTAGCTGCAAACTCCACTTCCTGTTCTTGCACAGTTTGATTCCAGAATAATAATAATAATAATAATAATAATAATAATAATAATAATAATAATAATAATTTTTATTTATACCCCGCCCTTCCCAGTCAAGACCGGGCTCAGGGCGGCTAACAACAAATAATATCAACACAAATATAAAAGAAACAATTCAGTTAAAACAACAGAATAATACAATGTTAAAATTCAATTTTAAAATTAAAAATCTACGAATAAGATAAAACCATTATAAATAAAACCTTAGGGGAGGGTAACCGTGGGGTCAGACTGCGTCAGTCCGAAGGCCAAACGAAACAGCTCTGTCTTGCAGGCCCTACGAAAAGATGACAAATCCCGCAGGGCCCTAGTCTCCTGGGACAGAGCGTTCCACCAGGTCGGGGCCAGTACTGAGAAGGCCCTGGTCCTGGTCGAGGCCAGCCTAGCCACCTTGTGACTCGGGATCTCCAATATGTTATTATTTGTGGACCGTAATGTCCTCTGTGGGTCATACCGGGAGAGGCGGTCCCGTAGGTACGAGGGTCCTAAGCCGCATAAGGCTTTAAAGGTCAAAACCAGCACCTTGAACCTGATCCTGTACTCCACCGGGAGCCAGTGCAGTTGGTAAAGCACTGGATGAATATGATCCCGCAGCCGGGACCCCGTAAGGAGCCTCGCCGCGGCATTCTGCACCCGCTGGAGTTTCTGGGTCAGTTTCAAGGGCAGCCCCGCGTAGAGCGAATTACAATAATCAAGCCTAGAGGTGACCATCGCATGGATCACTGTGGCTAGATCAGGTTGAGAGAGATAGGGGACCAACTGCTTAATGCGGCGGAGATGGAAAAATGCCACCTTGGCTGTGGTTGCAACCTGTGCCTCCATGGAAAGGGAGGCATCCAAGGTTACCCCCAAGCTCTTGACAGAAGGGGCTGACACTAATTGGGCCCCAGCGAAAGATGGAAGTTGGCCCCCCCGCCCCATGTCATCCCGACCCAGCCAGAGGACCTCTGTCTTCGAAGGATTTAGCTTCAGCCGACTCCCACGTAGCCATCCAGCAACAGCTTCCAGGCACTTGGTCAATGTGTCCGGGGCCGAGGCAGGACGGTCATCCATCAGCAGATAAATCTGGGTGTCATCAGCATATTGATGACAACCCAGCCCAAAACTCCGGACAATCTGGGCAAGGGGGCGCATGAAGATATTAAAAAGCATTGGGGAAAGGATTGCACCTTGCGGGACTCCACACACCAAGGAGTGCCGCGGTGACAACCCCCTCCCTAGCGCCACCCTCTGTCCCCGACCTGAGATAAAGGAACGCAGCCATAGTTGGACTGTACCCTGAATCCCCACGTCGGCAAGGCGGTGGTCTAAAAGCTCATAATCGACCATGTCGAAGGCGGCTGACAGATCTAGAAGAATCAGCAGCCCCGACCCGCCTTGATCCAGCTGTTTACGGAGGTCATCTGTTAGGGCGACCAGTGCTGTCTCGGTCCCGTGGCCAGGACGAAAGCCGGACTGGAATGGATCTAAAGCCGATGTTTCATCCAGAAACCTACCGAGCTGTTCGGCAACCGCTCTTTCAATTATCTTACCCAAGTATGGAAGATTTGAAACAGGGCGATAATTGGATAGATCTAGCGGATCTGACGATGCTTTCTTTAAGAGCGGACGCACCACTGCTTCCTTCAACTCCTCTGGGAAAGTCCCTGAACTGAGAGACAAGTTGATAATCTCAACCAGGGGGCCCCGTACCTCGTCTGGACACGCTCTAATCAGCCAGGACGGGCAGGGGTCTAGGGAGCAAGTGGTGGGCCTCCCAGCCTGGAGGAATCTGTCTACATCAGCGGGGAGTATGTGGTCGAAATGGTCCAATACTAAACTCGAAGACAGTCGAGGGGCCTCTAGTTCCGCTATTGTATCAAAATTGGCAGAAAGGTCACGGCGAAGTGTCAAGACTTTCTCCGCAAAAAAGCTCGCAAATGCCTCACAGCTATGGGTCGAATTAGTGCCTAAATTTGACTGGTCCTCAAGGGTTGTTAGAGACCTGATTGTTCGAAAAAGTTGTGCCGGGCGAGAGTTAGCGGATGCGATGGAAGCTGAGAAGTAAGACTTCTTTGTGGCTTTCACCGCCATCTCGTAGGTTTTCATAAGCGACCTATAAGATGTTCTTGAGGCTCCGTCGCGAGTATGCCGCCATACTCGCTCAAGCCGTCTGAGGTCCCGCTTCATTTTCCGAAGTTCCTCGGTGAACCAAGGGGCCCGGTTTCGGCGGGGTTGCAGAGGGCGCTTAGGTGCGATCTCATCAATGGCCGCCAAGAGCCGGTTATTCCAGTTCTCGACCAGCTCATTTAACGAGCCACCAGGGGGAGCAGGGTCCCGTAAAGCCTGACGGAATCTATCAGGATCCATCAGCCTTCGCGGACGAGCCCAATCGGCTCACCACCCAAGCGGGGCAGAGGCGGTAAGTCAATCCTGGCTTTCAGAGCGTAGTGATCAGACCATGGCACTTCCATAATTGGGGACATGATCACATCTATACCTGCACCAAAAATCAAATCCAGCGTGTGGCCTGCTTGGTGTGTGGGACCCAAAACAAACTGGGAGAGCCCTAATGTCGCCATGGAAGACACCAGGTCCGGAACCCGTGAGGAGGGGGTGGCATCGGCATGGATGTTGAAGTCCCCCAAAACCAATAAGTTAGGGAACTCCAAGGCCCAGCCGGCCACCACCTCCAACAGGTCCGACAGGGTGGCTGCTGGTGCGCTGGGTGGTCGGTACACCAGCCAGACAGCCAAGCCCTCCTTGGTGCCCCACACTAGGCCAACACATTCAATGCCGGTGATTGATGGTGATGGCAGAGCCCTGAAAGAGCAATCCTCCCGGATTAACAACGCCACCCCTCCCCCCCGACCCACAGTCCGTGACTGGTGGAGGACGGAGAACCCAGGGGGTGTTATTTCATGTAATGCAACTACTTCACCTTCACGTACCCAGGTCTCCGTCACACAAGCCAGGTCAACCCCCAGTGAGATAAAAAAGTCTCGCATAGTGGCGGTTTTATTGCCTATGGACCTGGCATTGCACAACACCAGTGACGGAGGTGGATAATCCCTGCTCACCCTACCCTCGTCCCTCGGGATGGGGCGTAGATTGGAAGGGATTCGAGCATCACCACATCTCAAAACCCTTCGTCTGTGAAATCTACCCCCACCACCATACCTCCCTCGCCCATCGACAGTGGTGATCCCTAGCCCCGTGTCAGCGTCCTCCCCAAAGGAATGATGTCCCTTCAATAACAGATCTGCCCTAGGCCCAGTCTCTTGAATAGGAAGGATATAATGATGATATGTAGAATCGGATGGACAGACATCTCCAGTAGGTATAAGTATAGCCCCTCCCGCCACATCCCGGATTAAATTAAAGTGCACAGTTTGTCCATCAAGGCACCCGTCCCCTGGGTTCCTGTGTCAGTCTTCTGCCTGAATGGTTTCTAAAGTGCCAAGTTTGTCCACAAAGACTGAACCATTTCCAGGCCTAGGCTGCACCAGTTCAACTTGGTGTGTTGTCAATTTTGGTGTTGAAGGAAGTGTTGGGGGGCCCATTTCTTCCGGGGTCAGGTATTGACATGCCAACCACTCCTCATTAGATAGGGGCTTTGTTTTGTGATTGGCGTAATAATAATCCAAAGGGGCCGGAGGAGCTAGAAGGAAAATATGTTTTCTTAGGGCCGAGAGTTCATCGATCAGTGTATCCTGAGACTGCTGAAGTTGCTCTAGATTGGCCATCAGGCATTGCCCATTCTTTAGAATAAAATCATTTCCTTCCTTGCTAAATGATGTTTGGGGTTTTGGGGGCTTATTCTCATGGAGATGGGTTTTAACAGTGACTGGGTGTGGTGATTTAGGATTATCCTGGAGGCGGGTTTCATTTTTTGTAATGTCTGGCTGTGGTGGCTTAGGATTTTCCACCTTGCTGGGCTTGTTAATAGATATTTGAGTTTTGGGGAGCTTGACCTCCCGGGTGTAGGCTATAACTGTGTCTGATTGTGAAGACTTAAGATTTGCCATACTGCTAGACTCTGTAGAACCAATGTTGGATCTGCCAGACTTGTAGTTCTCTAAAACTGGTGAGGGAGCTCCAATATTTTCAAAAAGGCGATTTATCCGCAGTCCGGACTTCAGGAATTTATCTCTGTTTGATAATACTTGCTTAACTGCCACCCAGTCTTTAAAAGTCACCACTGCCCTGCTGTATAACTTATCATTTGAGAGAAATGTTACCTTTCTAATATTGTCTAATCTCATAAAGCCCCCAATAGCAAGGTCAATTTTCGTCCGAAAGTTACTTTCCCTGTGGTTGTACATTAGGAAGTTTCTATTATTGTGTGGGATTGTAAAAACAAGTTTATGCTTGTTTAAAATTAAATTCCAGCCATTTTGGATTAATTTATCACACACCTTTTTGGATTGATTTGAATGGGCAATGATTCCTTCGGACATCTTATGTAAACTTGTTTGCTTAAGCGTCAAGGGGTCCTTTTGTTTTTCAGAGTCATCGCTTGGTAGCAGTGTAGGTTCTATACTGTTTTGTAGCACAGCCAGAGAGTGTTTTGTTGAAGAGCTTGGCTTTTGGACAGTTTTCTTCGTTATTGTGGAAGGGTTGTTTGTTATTGAGTCCTCCAGCAATTTGAAGAGCTTTGGGAAGTTCATTTTCCTGGTCTGGTAGTACAATTTTCCGGAGCGGCGGCCCATTTTGATATTCTTGGGCTTTTTCTTTTTTTGTACCTGTCGCTTTCTCTTTAAGGACAGTTTCCTGACCACAAGGGGACTTTCCTTCTGTCGAGGTGTAGAGGAGTTAATTTCCGTGACTTCAGTGCCTGACTGGCATTTATTATCATTGGATATATTATTATTTGATTCATGAGGTGGAGGCCTTTCTTGTCTCTTAATTAGTTCAATTAAGGTAGCAAGCAGGCTCAGGCTTTCTGATAGAAAGTTTTTTATCAGCTTCAGGTCTTTATTTATCTGTGAAGAATAGTTTCTAAACAAGTCTTCATACATCCCAGACAGAAGGTAAAAGTGGCTGTGCGTGAATTGTAATCCGATGTTGCCTTGCTGTTTATCCCATTCCTGTGAGGGAGGTGAACTGGGCACATTTAGTCCAGAATCAGGGTTTCCACTTAAAGGCCCCTGCTCCTGAGGTGGTTCATGATCTGAGTGGGCGACGAGGCTCTTATTTGCTAACGCTGCTTGTTGCAACTCCGTTGCCAGGTCTGTTTCAGCCACTTTATCATTTGGTGTTTCCTCCCACCTGTTCCAAGCATGATCCAAAGACCATTCGTGTGGGTGGGGGTCTACTGGGTTTTTTAATCCTTCCCCTTTTGATTGAAAAAAAGTTGGAATTTTGGTCTGCTTTTTTCTTAAAAGGCTTTCCTCAGGATATAGAGGTGATATACCCAGTTCCTTATAACACTGTCTTGTTAGAACCATAGCTGACTCAGAACGATATAGGCTAATTTAAGGAGTCCAGCGTTAGTCTGGGAAGCTATGGAGGCTATGGAACTGCGGAGGAGGAGAATTTACGAGCTCTTCAAACAACTCCCAGAGTCTTTCAAAGATCTTGTCGGAGTCTTGTTGGTGATAAGGGAAGGAGGTTGGTAATTATTTCTGCCCTGCACTTCTTTATCGGCGTATTTGTTAAAAGATGCTCTTACTCACATAAGCGGGACTCAGAGAGAACTTGCCTCGGCGCCATCTTGGAAGTAGTGCTAATAATAGCACTGGCTTGTATTGTTACTCTTTATGCAAATATTCACCAGGCTTTTCTGCCCTAAAGTCTTGAGGACAGGTGGAAAGCTGAAGCTATTTTACCACTACAGTTAAGAATCGTCCATGTTTTCAAATATGGATCGATCTGTTTTCATATACTATTTTACCCCTTTTAAAAGTAGTTAAAATCTCTACTGCATTTTTGACAGACTTGTGTCATTCTTGACTTTTAGGGGAATTGGTCACTGAAGAGATTCAAGATGGATCGTCAGGGTGTGACTCAAGTCTTGTCCCGCCTGTCCTATATTTCTGCTCTGGGGATGATGACAAGGATCTCTTCTCAGTTTGAAAAGACTAGAAAAGTGAGTGGTCCCCGATCTCTGCAGCCATCACAGTGGGGTATGCTGTGCCCATCAGACACTCCTGAAGGAGAGGTAAGAACCATGAACTTAATTTATTTTCTCCCATCACAGTTTGATGTGCTGAACCATTAGTTGAACTTGAACAATTGCACCAGCAGCCAAAATAGTGGAAACCTTTTGGAAAATGTGCATTTCTGAGGTTTGATGGCTCATAACACCAGTCTTCTTTAGAATAATTCCATTACATAATACTGAAATATTGCATATCATTAGAAAGATTATTTAATGCAGAATATAATGCAACAAGCTTCGTTGGATTATCTTCATCCTAACAAAAGCCAAATAAAATCAGTAATACACAGAAAATAAAGGATATTTCGTAACTTCTCACCATTTCTGTCAGGACTTAGTGTGAAAACCTTTTGCCACAATTACAGTCCTAAAAACGGCGTCCCATGGAGTGAACCAAGGATTTTAGTTCGTCAGGTGTTATCATGTGAAACTAAGATTGTATGATTACTTCTATCAATTGTGCTTTATTCCTTAGTTGCTTCTGACTAACAAGTTTCTTTAATTGGTTCCAAATTTTCTGTTGGATTAAGGTCAAGGCTATTACATCACTTTCTAGATGACCAGTCAACTCCTTAAACTCTTTCAGTAGCACCTTAAAGACCAACTAAGTTTTTATTTTGGTATGAGCTTTCGTGTGCATGCACACGAAAGCTCATACCAAAATAAAAACATAGTTGGTCTTTAAGGTGCTACTGAATGAATTTTTTTATTTTGCTTTGACTCAGACCAACATGGCTACCTACCTGTAACTAGATCCTTAAACTCTGTTTGTCATTGGTCAGTTTTGAGTTAAGGAAATCCACTTCTCGTTACATAAGGCAGTTGTGCTGTCTTTTTCTAGTTATTTGGCTATAAATAAAATAATTTTATATGAATTGTGTGTGTATTTTTTCATTATTATTATTATTATTATTTTCCTTTCAGGCCTGTGGTTTGGTTAAAAACCTAGCACTCATGACTCACATTACGACTGATATGGAAGATGGTCCTATAATTAAATTAGCTGGTAACCTGGGAGTAGAAGACGTAAACCTTTTGTGTGGAGAAGAACTTTCCTATCCAAATGTGTTCCTTGTTTTCCTTAACGGTATGGCACTTCTGAAATTTTCTGGGTTGTTTAGCTTAGAAGTATAGGTGGAAGATTAAAATTTTATTTTGTTTGCCAGAATTTGTATACCACTTCATTGCAAATAAAACTTCTGTGTGGTTTACAAATGATAGCACTGCAGCTGTCTGAGTCGTGAATTCTGAAGTCCTAGGAAAGAGTCCCAGGACGCGGGTGGCG
The DNA here is from genome assembly GCF_963506605.1 of Zootoca vivipara. Lineage (NCBI taxonomy): Eukaryota > Metazoa > Chordata > Lepidosauria > Squamata > Lacertidae > Zootoca > Zootoca vivipara. Next base: position 48,080,161 of record NC_083285.1, on the reverse strand, counting down.
CTGTGGGTTAAACCACTGAGCCTAGGGCTTGCCGATCAGAAGGTCAGCGGTTCGAATCCCCGTGATGGGGTGAGCTCCTGTTGCTCAGTCCCAGCTCCTAAAACCTAGCAGTTCGAAAGCACGTCAAAGTGCAAGTAGATAAATAGGTACCGCTCCAGCGGGAAGGTAAACAGTGTTTCCGTGTGCTGCTCTGGTTCGCCAGAAGTGGCTTTGTCATGCTGGCCACATGACCTGGAAGCTGTACGCCGGCTCCCTTGGCCAATAACGCGAGATGAGTGCCGCAACCCCAGAGTCGGTCGTGACTGGACCTAATGGTCAAGGGTCCCTCTACTTTTAGGAAAGAGTGGGATTGAGTGTGACGAATATAGGACTCCTTTGAGTTATTTATGACTCAATTAGGAGCCACTAAAAACCGCCCGGCACGCTTTCTCTAGCGCCTCTGCTCTGTAGACCCGGGCTGGCAGTAAAACATACAGCAGAGCCTTCTTCTTCTTCTCACACACAGCGGAAACTTGTATAGCCGTTGGATAAAAAGCCTCTTAAGAACACACAGAGTCCAAGGTGTTCTAATAACTACTGAAGTTTATTTTAGAGAGAAAACAACAAACGACCTGGTGAGCTCGCAGACATCTTGCGACCGTCTCCCAGGCAAAAACGAAACCAACTGATACACAAAGAAATGCTTCCAGTATATTCTGTAACATGATATCTTCCTCAGTGGTCAGGTGGTACACAGTACACAGTTAACCCCTTGGTTACTTGTTACTCCTCACATTGAGCAGGACTGGCAGCAACATAGGCTGTTCACAGCCACGGAGAGCCAGGGTTGGCCCCATCTGTCTGAAAGGTGGCAGAGTTGTGCAATAGCGGGTAATGGAGATGAGAGTGCTTAACATAATTGCTTTATTGAACAGGCAACATCCTCGGGGTCATCCGAGACCATCAGAAACTTGTCTACACATTTCGGCTAATGCGCAGAGCTGGTTATATCAACGAGTTTGTTTCAATCTCTACAAATCTTACTGACAGATGTGTGTATATTTCCTCCGATGGAGGACGATTGTGTCGGTAAGGAACTTGAAATACACCTTACTTGAATGACTGCAACTGCAGTATCATGTTCGTTCAGCTCGTTCTCAGGAACGGGTTTCGTACATACTCGACAAGATTACTGGTAAACAACCCTTTTTTGTCCAGAAGGTCCAGCCGGATGGATGCATGTTTAAGCAACAAAAAGCAGCACCAGTGTATTTGACATTGGAACAGTTTGGATGATTGTTCAAGGCTTTATGCCAGAAACGAGCTCACCTCCTCCCATCACATGCCAGCTTCATTTTGAAGATCTGAGCTTGGAATTATAGCAGAGTTTCTCATTTGGCCAAAATGGGGAAAATCTAGTTTAACGGCAGTTGTTAAACCAATAAAATAAGCCAGAGTTAGCAAAGTTAGCCAGCTGACTGATATTAAGACTAGTTCAGACATAACAGGGAACTCTGGCTTAATTTTTAGTCGAGATTTACAACCCTAAGTCAGCAAGTACTGGAAGGAGGAGAGAAGGAGGACTGCTAAGTCCTAGTGTTCATTCCCAGCTTTGCAAACAATGGTTTATGAAGCCTTGAACAACTGTCTGAACTGGGACACTGGGTGACTAATAAGTTTTGTCAGGTTGTTGTTGTTTTTGGTTTCCGCAACCCCCTTGTAATCCTTTCGCAGTGGTTCCGACATCCACTTCAACATTTAAATGTGCTAATTAGCCTCTGAACTATTAGCATGGACTCTTGGAGTGGAATTCCCAAGTATATTGCAGTTATTTACTGCACACTGCGAGAGCATCTTGTCCAAACAGAAACAGCCCTTGACGTTTCGATTGTGCATGCCATTCTTTGTATCAGTGTTTCTGTGTGGTGGTTGTGGTAGAAGCCTTTTAGAAAAATCATTCCTGCTTGAAAGCCATGCTGCCAAATAGCAAATAATTTTTTATACTTTTGTTCTCCAGCGTGGAGTTGGACTTAGGTAGGTGATATCAACGGAATGTTATATTCGCTGATCAGTACATTATACCCCTCCTATTCCCTTGCTGATGTTTCTTAGTTATTGCATTAGCAGCTGCATGGCATACAGCAGCATTTGTTTTGGTGTTCAGGTCTCCTGCGTGGTATAATAAACTTGGCTTGGCTTGTCCTTTAATATATAAGCTTAATAAATGTTGTTATACTGATTGGCAAGCTTAAATAATATTGTTCTTTTATAAGGAACACTGTACAAGGACTTGTTATGATGAACTGAAACCTTCATCTGAAATTAAAATATGGTCCCTGATTAAGGAGCGGATTGAGAAAAGTGGAGAGAGAAAAAACTGTTTGGATGTACAGCTTCTGAGGCTCCTGAATGATTTATCAACCAATATGCAATGTCTTGCTTAGCTCTGTTCCTTTCTCCTAGTGCAGGCCTTACATCATTGTAAAGAAGCAAAAACCTGCAGTTACAGGCAAACATATGGAAGAACTTGCACAAGGTTATAGGTAAGCAATTGGGCAAGATGCAGCATGCTTGTTTCCTTGTCTAGGTATAGCTATGCAGAAATTAGGATAAATCACATTAGGTGATCCTGTAGCAATTAAAAAAGAAGATGCTTTTGGACCAGGGATGGGGAACCTGTCCCTCCAAATATTTTTCGACTACTGCATCATCTCTGACCATTGGTCATGCTGGCTGAGGTTGATAGGACTTGGAGTCCAATGACATGCGGAGGGCCACAGGCTTCCCCTCCCTGGTGTAGAAAATGCTGAGCTAGTGAGACCAACGATCTGACCCTGCATCAGGCACCCTCAGACCCCACTTTTCATTTCACGCTAGCATACGAGCTGGTTTTCAGAAGAATTTAGTTCACAGTAGTAGTAACAGTTCAGTTTCTACACAAATTGGTCGGTCACTTTTTTTAATTGATGCGATAACGCAGGTTTAATGTGGAATTTGTAAGTTATTTTTGCACATTCGTGCTCTGCCTTCAGGAATTTTGAAGACTTTTTACACGAAAGTTTGGTTGAATATTTGGATGTGAACGAGGAAAATGACTGCAACATTGCACTGTATGAACATACAATCACAAAGTAAGTGTTCTATGTTAAGAGGTTTGTGTGGTAAAACTGGTATTGGCATTGGAAGGAGTTCCTCATGTTGTGTTGAGTGGTTTACAGGAGTGAGAAAGCAGGGAATGATGCATATATATGCAGATATCTGAGATAAAGGATGTTTGATATTTATGAAAAATGCTCCTCAGGGATATTTATGTTGTCTTTCATTTGTATATCTGATGGAACTATGAATGCACTCATGGGGTTCCTAAACTAGTGTGCCTCCCCATTTAGATCAGTCATATTATTGTTATTATTTATTTAATTCAGGCATCCCCAAACTTTGGCCCTCCAGATGTTTTGGACTACATTTCCCATCTTCCTCGACCACTGGTCCTGTTAGCTGGGGATCATGGGAGTTGTAGGCCAAAACATCTGGAGGGCCGCAGTTTGGGGATGCCTGATTTAATTTGTATGCAGCGCTTTGTCCAAACATCCCAGGGTGGCATGTCCCTTTACATTTTCCCACCATGGAAACCCTTGGAGTAGGTGAGGGATTTCTCGTACACCCTGGAGCTTCCAGCCTGTAAGGCATCACTAGATTACGGACTTGTAAAATGCAATAGAGGAATGTTTTGTGTGATTTAGAATGCATGGTCACATTCACACCATGATGATACTGTTTTGTCACAGAGTTACAATCTCAGGACACTTGACAAGCTGCTGTCCCCAGGATTCCCACGACCGCTAAAGTGGTATACTAGTGCTTCAGATGAATGGAGTGGGTGCAGCCCTTATTTTTGTCATTCTCTTCTTCACTGTCTAACTGTGTGACTTTTCCATTATTTTCCCGGTTCATGAAAGCCCTGAAATACATATTTGAGCCTTCTTGTTTGTCAATACAGTCAAACCTTGACCGTAATCTGTTCCGGAATGCTGTTTGACTTCCGAAACGTTCAACAACCAAGGCGCGGCTTCCGATTGTTTGCAAGAGCTTCTTGCACTCAGGCGGAAGCCGTGTTGGATATTTGGGTTATGAAAAACGTTCAAAAACTGGAGCGTTTACTTCCAGGTTTCCGGCTTTCAGGGCATTTCCGGCTTTTCCGGAGGCATTCGGGAACCGAGGTTTGACTTACCGGTATGTGGGCTGCAAGCTTTAAGAAATCTAACTACGTACTCTTGATCTTTTTGTTTCTCTCCCCTTCCTCCCACCTCCGCTTAAAAGAGAGACAACACATCTGGAGATTGAACCTTTTACTCTTCTTGGCGTGTGTGCTGGCCTCATTCCTTACCCTCACCATAACCAGTCTCCAAGAAACACTTACCAGTGTGCTATGGGGAAGCAAGCTATGGGTAAGACCTATGCCTCACATCTGAGTACTTGCTTTTTTATGCAGGCTGTTTAGTATTTAGTATATATAAAGGTAAAGGGACCCCTGACCATTAGGTCCAGTCGTGACTGACTCTGGGGTTGCGCGCTCATCTCGCATTATTGGCCAAGGGAGCCGGCGTATAGCTTCCAGGTCATGTGGCCAGCATGACAAAGCCGCTTCTGGCAAACCAGAGCAGCACATGGAAACGCCGTTTACCTTCCTGCTGTAGCGGTTCCTATTTATCTACTTGCATTTTGACGTGCTTTCGAACTGCTAGGTTGGCAGGAGCTGGGACCAAGCAACGGGAGCTCACCCCGTCCCAGGGATTCGAACCGCCGACCTTCTGATCAGCAAGCCCTAGGCTCAGTGGTTTAACCACAGCGCCACCTGGGTCCCATCTATTTAGTATATATAGTATAGTATTAAATTATTTTAAAACCATTGATGATAAGCCAATTTTTCCATAGTGGAATGTGAGGTTCAAATTTGTTTTTAAAGATGCTTAAAACAGCATTGCTAATATGAAAATTACTGTGCTTGCCTTTTCAGTGTTACTGGAGAGCTAGCAGTGAGTGTCTATGTCACCTTGCACTGCAGTGTTTTATACAATTTTACACAAAGACTGACAGAGAACATGGAGATTTCCTGTCAATCACTAATGTGTGTAACTTTTCAGTATTAATTGCTAATTCTTTAACACCAAGATCTAGATATTGAAATGTAGTTATAATGAATTTTCCCTTTGTAGGAAAAGCTGGAATGCACTATTTATCAGTGGCTTCTTAATATGGTAACAAATAATACAAGCATTACAATCTCAAGCACATTTACTAGGCACATTTACAGATTTGAGTTCAGTGGATGTTACCTTGGAGTAAACACACATAATACCAAGCTGCAACTGTGGAAAAGCTGCAAATTCTAATACTGTATATGCTAAACGTCAAATAGAAATTCTTTGCTATCCTATCTCACAAGCCGCCTTTTGTTGGTTGGCTAAACCTTTCCCCATTAGTTATTTATTAAAAATACATATAAAGTAGTGTACAAGGTTCACAAAAACAAATAAACCCACCTGCCAGTAGTTCATATTAGAGTATGCTAGTTATGCAGTTCATAAGTCAACGCAGGAATACAATATGGCCTTCCAAAAAAAGATATTTCGTCTCAATCTAGCAATCACTATTATTTCGTTAAATGAGCATGGTAATTCCAGGGGTGCAAATCCACCTCCCCAGTCTGTAGAACCTGTGGACACAAGACTTGCTGTTTCTATTGAAATGAATGGGGCAATGCATGGGCGCATTGTGTACATGTTGACCCCTGTATCATATGTTTGTTCATTTATGATAACATTGTTTTAGATCACACACACAAAGTCTTCAGTAAAATAAACTTAGCACCTCCTGGGCTTACAAAATTGCATTGCTTTAAACTGGGTCATTTACTCCCCCCACCCCACCCTGCCCCCCCAAAAAAAATCTTTGTGAAAGATTGTGAATAAATCTCTCCCATCCCATCCCCACTCTTGGACACTGTCCTTGAAAAATTTATCCGGGGCAGTTTCAATTGCAAACAGTACCAGAGAGTTGTGTTCTTACCATCTCCTGTTCATTTATTGTGACTTACTCTTGAAAAGTTAACACCGAATTGTGTTTAAAATATTTACTTTTAATATTTTAATATTATGTATGTGTCATTTCTGGAAATCACATTTCCCCGAATAAATTCTAAAACTGAATCGTGTTCCTTCTCTGTCACTTTTTCTGGCAGAAATAAAAAGTTGGAGGAAAAAACTTAAATATATGCGTACTTTTTATTTTATTTTTGCCTCTCTTTTTACTGCGATCCCCCCCCCCTCCAAAGGGGACTCTATTTTAGGACTATTAGCCTCAGAAGGTTTGGTTAGTTACCACACACAGTTAAGCAGGATCAGTGTGTACAGAAAGCCAATTCAGTATCTGTAGAGTTCTTTTGTAGTTTTCTGTGTGAAGGTCTTTTTTTCTCGTTTTGTTTTCAGTGTCATTTGCAATTCATTGTCTGTGTTTTCTGAGGTTGGTGTATTCAGCTGCTTTGACCCTGGGTCTTGCACATTTAGCTCCTTGGATACAATCCTCTGACGTTGCTGCTGACGCTGGGAACACAAAAGCTGCTGAATATCTTTAGTAATATTTTTTAAGGCTTTGTTTCTTTCTGCTATTGCAAAGCACCTGACTCTGAAGAAAGAGCAGGGAGACAAAACTGCATTTCTAAAGTTGGCGTATTACAGATTTGTTTAAATTGAGTTTTTACATTGTGTGCAGAATGTTTGCAAAATCCTATGGAATCTCCTCCCTCCCACCAGAAAAAAAACACCCTATGTGATCATAGTTGCAAGAAAATTCTTTCCCAGTCCTCCTAGATTTGTAACTTGTGAGTAATATCAGCATTGAGGAATTTTTGTGCTGAGTCTCATAAACTGACTGTTTTGAATCTGTCTGCGGTGATTCATCACATCAGATACGTTTGCCCTTTTTAAAAAAACACCCCAGCCCTCTCTATAGTAGTCTTTGCCCACCCCCTGCTGCCACTAACTGCCTTTGTATTGTCCTGGAGGAGATCCATGTTCAAGTCCATTTAGTCATTTCCTGGGCTGTCAAGAGCTTGGGATTATTGAGATAGCATTTTAGCTTCCTGCTGAGAAGAAAGAACCCATTGCTCAGCCTTGCCCCATTCTGATCACTGAAATACTTTCATTGCTTTCAAAAATTGCAAAAATTGCATCCTTGGGCTTAGCAGTCATTCAAGTGAGGGAAATGGGTGTGTCCCATAATATGCAGGTGTGCCTGGTGAACTAAGATGATGTAGATGTATAGTGGGCATATTCAATAGCGAAAAAATATGGTTTTAGGTTATAGGCTTGGGTGAGCTGTTGCAAGACTATTTAAGCATTTTACTGATAATGCCTATATCCTGGTTTTCCTTCAAGAAGCTTAGAATGCAGCTGATCTGAAGCTTCCAAGTGGTGTTGCATCCAGGCACTGAGCAGGGTGACACCTTGCTAGGCTTCAACAATGTAATAGTATCATATTCCTCCAAGCAGTCTCTGGATGAATGATGACAGGGACTCTTGAGTAGCTTCTATATGTGCAGCAGAACTTCAGAGGTTGTGGAGAAGCTGCTCCAAATTCTGGAGGACCTTCAAGAATAAACCTATTGAAATCAATGGGAATGTGTCTGGATCCAGCTCTCTGTGCCTTGTTCATTAGTAAAGTTCCAAACATACAGGGAAGGTTGGCCTTTTCAGGGAGTGATGTTCATACACTGATTGCTATCTAAAGGTTTTATGAAGCCTCAGGAATGCACTCTTCATTCACGTCTCTGAAAAGGGAAACTTTTACAGGCATAGCTCTGGATTGCAGCCATTATGACTTGCCCCATGGCTATTCCACTGAAGTAGCTGTTGTATTTCTAACTAGGTTGCTGCAAGCCCAATTCTTGATAGAGAAACAGACTTTGTAGTGGCTTTTGCAGCCTAGCTCTAGGGTAGGTAGCACAAGGGCTGACAGGTGATAGATACTTGAGGTAAATAAATGTTGCCCAAAGTGGACTGGTGTGCTAAGGCCTTCAGAGATACAGCCATGTTGTCCAAGCATTTCTTGATTTAGGTTTAGGTTTTATTATGTTACTGTTCTAAAAAGAGAGAAGAGGGAGAAAGAAAAGTCATGTATGGTAAAATTTCATTTGGTTAGTGAGGTTGAAAGAAACACTGAGGCAATGGTGAAACCAGGGTTGTTGTTTTTTTATATATATATAAAGTTGTTTAGATGGATAGTTTTATTATACATTTGCTTATTGGCACAATGACTATGAGTTTTATTCAACTAAGTTCTACTCTGCATAGATCCATTAGGGTCTGAATTCGACCCACTGTCTCCAACACTAGTCATACTTGAAGTGGGCCCAAACTGATATCAATGAACATGGCTAATTTAAATCCATTAATGTCCATGGGTCTACAAACATGAACTACAGTCCTTTTTAAACCGTGTATATATATATATTGCTGTTCATTTGATATGTGTGCCACTTTGGTACATTCTTCTATAGATGCTGCATACATAGACAGAGGAGGACAGATAAAACTTAGATGAATAATAATATATTATCTATACCCCACCCATCTGGCTGGGTTTCCCCAACCACTCTGGGCGCTTCCAACAAACATTAAAATACAATAATTTATTAAACATTAAAAGCTTCCGTAAACAGGGCTACCTTCAATCAGAAGGTAGATTGAAGAAGTGCTATATGGAGCACTCTTTAGAGTCTCTTATTTGAAAGCACTATCAGACAAATTATAGAGCCTGGGTACTTGGAGCCTTTTCTGATGACTTTTCCATACCACTTACTACTAGTTGGTATTGTAAAAAAAAAAAAAAGGTGTTTTCAAGAATCATCCAAGCTATTTTGCTGATGATAAATGCCCAGCACAACTTAGGTCCAAGCTATCTGAAAGACTGTATTCCCTCATACAAGCCTGTCTGGGTTTTGAGATCTTCAGGGGAGGCCCGCCTCTTGGTCCCACCACCCTCACAAGAACGCTTGGTGGGTGTGCAGGACAGAGCCTTCTTAGTGGCTACTCCCAGACTTTGGAACTTCCTCCCTGGAGAAGCTAGGTTGGCTCCCTCCTTGCCCTTCCGTTGGCAGTCGAAGCCCTTGTTCCAACAGGCTTTTGGGAAACTGTCTGCATTTAGTGCCAGGGCTGGTGCTGTGCCCTTTTTATTGCATTTATTTGTATGTTTTAAACATATGTTCTGTATGTTTATAGTTTTACTTCTTTCAGTGTTTGCTTTTATTATTGTTTTTTCAATTCTTGTTTTTATCTGTAGGCTACCTTGAGTCCTTACAGCAAAAAAGTCAGTGTATAAATGAAATAATAATAATAATTAATAATATCTTTTTTAAATTGCAGGTACTATTGGATACAATCAGAGAAACAGAATAGATACTCTTATGTATCTGTTGGCGTATCCCCAAAGACCAATGGTTAAAACAAAAACCATAGAACTCATAGATTTTGAGAAACTGCCGGCTGGACAGAATGCCACAGTTGCTGTGATGAGTTACAGTGGTTATGACATTGAAGATGCTCTTGTGTTAAACAAAGCTTCTTTAGACAGAGGTAAGAAGGACCTCATAATGCTCTGCCATTATCAGTGGATTGAGAGCTATGTTTCTTTCTTCAGCTCAATTCATTCAACCATGGTAAATAAATTTACCATTCATTTTGCTGAACTACAAATCCCATCATCTCTGACTATTGGCCATGCTGTCTGAGGCTGATGGGGGTTGGAGTCCAAAAAGTACTGGAGGGCAGAACATTGGCTACCCCAGATTTAGGGTAATATTTCACTTGACAAGCCATGGTTTGTGACCTATCATGTGTTTTTAAACCCATGGTTTATAAAAGCTATGGTTTGGTGTGATTCCTGAACCAGAAAATCATAGTTATGGCCATTGCTCTGATTTCAGAAGCCCCTGCAAGATAAAACGGGGAATGCTGAGCTGATTGAAAACAAAAGGAAGCAGGCATCTCTGAACCCAATTGGCCTGTACATTTGAAGCCTCAAATTATGGTTTAGGGCTAGGCTATTACCATAGTTTAACTTCTTCCCATAACAATAAACCATCGTTTATCATTACACCTAATTGCAGCCACTGTGTTACAGCAAACAAAATGGGGAAAGGCAGTATAAAATTGCCTAGCAAATCTCTATACTTAATCCTGAATCAGAGTAGTTTTTGAAAAGGAAGCAAACTCTCTAAATCAGTACTTTTTAATGCGTACAATTGCAGTGTCATATATCCTTTAGCAGAGTTAGCATCTGACCAAAAGGAACGTATTAAATTTTGCTGGAGGTTGGTGTGTGTGTGAATGTATCCTGCTGTCTTCACTTTGATGAAGCTTGTCTGGATGATCTGGTTTTAGTGCTGTGCTAACAATCATTTTCAAAGTGCCATCGCCCTTGAGAAATGCCTAACATTTATTTTGCGTGGCCACAAAACTTTCTCGCCAGCTTGTGCTGGTACATCCTAGCACACTTTCCCCAGCCTTTGCACCCCTCCTTGCTAGTTGCCAGGCAGCCATACTAGTATTCCTAGACATGTATCTTTGGCATTAATGTCTGCACACTTAATTTATTCTTTTTTTCTAAAACAATGGCAGACATGATTTAAAGCAGAATGTTTTCCTTCTTGTAGACTGCTAACATTGGGGAGAAATCAAAGACTGCTCAGAATTACTTCGTATCACTGAATAATGTTGATACGTCAAGCATAACTTACAGCTATTTTGGGGTTTTCAATCCAAAGTCTATTCAAAGGCATTCTACTTCTGTTTAGAAATATGTATGTGTTTTAGTCAGTTAGGGCTAAGGAAGGAAACTCAGTGCATTTGTATGTTTAGCTCTAACTTCGAGTTCTTAAAAGCAAAAGTTATCAGTGTCATTGTCTGATATTTTTAGAAGGGCAAACTAGAGTAGATACTTCTTTTTTAAAAAAAATACTTTGAGGCCTTTATTAAAACTATGGAAATTTTCTGGCCACTGTGAACTCACAGTTTTAACAAGAGTAGCCATATTAGCAATCTCTGGCACTTTAAAACTAACAATTGTATTGCATCATAAGGTTTCGTTCACCAGGGCCCATCTCATTTTCATAGTACTTGTTAGAGACGTTTTTAATTGTTTTACAATGTTTTAAATGTGTTATTTTGTTTTATTTTTAATTGTGTTGTTTTATCTTTGCTGCCCTTCGCTCTTCACGGAGAAAGAGCAGGATGTAAATTTAATAAATAAATGCCGGCTTTTGTAGCCTTCAGAGGTCCATGCCAAAATTGGTGCAGCCTGATCCTATACTTGCAATTCCACATAGGACCTAGATATATGAAAGCTGGGGGGGCGGAAACCAGGAAAACTGGGCTGGAGACCTACTTCCCACGCCAATTTTTTCCCATATATATTTTTTCAGGCCCTCTCTAGTAAGATCACAGCCCTACACTTTTAAAGGTGTTTGGGAAATTTATATTTTACTTGTATTATCTTATAAATCAGTGCTACTCAAAGTGGTGGTCCACGGACCAGTGCCAGTACACAAGCCATCAGCTACCCAGTCCCAGTGACTCCACAGCCCAGGTTAGGTGGGATGCTTCAGGGATACGGTACCAGACCCTGGCACCTGTTATAAGTAACTTTTCAGAGGGGCCATTTCTGTACTGTAGATTTAGATTGTGAGCTAGCAACGTAATATTCACCTAACTATCTAACTCTCACGGTAGGAATTTTAATTAATTTGTTTGCTTTCTCTGAGGTTTCGGAAGGTGTCTTGTGTACAAGAATGCCAAGTGTACTCTGAAGCGTTACACAAATCAGACATTTGACAAGGTGATGGGACCCATGCTGGATGCAGCTACACACAAGCCAATCTGGCGCCATGAAATTCTAGATGCTGATGGTATTTGCTCTCCAGGTATACATTGATGTTTTGTGTATTTTAAGAAACTCTACTTTCAGTTATCATTTTGCGCAAGCACGCTAGGTACAAGTCAGAACACGGCAGCCCCATGCCCTGTGGCATTCCATCAAAGTAACAGAGTAAATGTGAAGGGCTGAGGGCTTAATAATAGTGGGGAAGCATTCAGTGTAACAGAGAGTAGATAAATTATAATGCATGCTTTGTCGATGAAGTTGAGTTTTAAGATGGAGTATAGCTAAACAAGGGACCCAGGTGGCGCTGTGGGCTAAACCACTGAGCCTAGGGCTTGCTGATCAGAAGGTCAGCGGTTCGGATCCCTCACGGGGTGAGCTCCCGTTGCTTGGTCCCAGCTCCTGCCAACCTAGCAGTTCGAAAGCACGAAAGCACATCAAAATACAAGTAGATAAATAGGAACCGCTATAGCGGGAAGGTAAACGGCATTTCCATGTGCTGCTCTGGTTTGCCAGAAGCGGCTTTGTCATGCTGGCCACATGACCCGGAAGCTGTACGCCGGCTCCCTCGGCCAATAATGCGAGATGAGCGCGCAACCCCAGAGTCGGTCACGACTGGACCTTATGGTCAGGGGTCCCTTTACCTTTATAGCTAAACAAAATGGAAACTTGGTACCAGGCAAATATGTTCTTGTTTGTCCTGGCATTTGGTTCTTAATTGGTGGGGTCGGCCCGCCTATGAGGCAATGTGAGGTGACTGCCTCAGGCGGTAGGAGTCACAGGGGCAGAAGATCCTGATGACAATCTTTCTCCCCACCCCCCTTGTTCCTGATGTAGATCTTCCCTCACCCCTTCTTCCCTGATGGGGAGGGGGCACTATTTCACTATTTTGGGGTCTGCCTCAGGTGCCAAAATGCCTTGGGCCAGCCCTATTAATTGGGATCAGATGATATGATGAAACCTTAGCCGGTATTGGTATTGGTATGGTGGGGTAGGCATTGTCATTAAAATGATCACTTTTAGTAAATAATACTATGTATCCATCTTTTAGTGGGATGGAACATGATTGTCCTTTTGTAACATTGTAGGATGAGCACTTTTAGTCATTGATGGGTTTTTCATGTTATTTAAAATTTTGCATTTGATGTTCTTTTACAACTATGTCTTCTTGAGACATTTTATGTCAGGCATCCCCAACCTTCGGCCCTCCAGATGTTTTGGACTACAGTTCCCATCATCCCTGACCACTGGTCTTCTTAGCTAGGGATCATGGGAGTTGTAGGCCAAAACATCTGGAGGGCCGCAGTTTGGGGATGTCTGTTTTATGTAATATTCAACACATAAGTGCAATAAATAATAATAATAATAATAATAATAATAATAATAATAATAAGCTTATTAGTTGCTTTTTAAAACTGTCCACTCTTAGATGATAAGACTCAATAGCCTGTTCACTGCCAATTTTTTCTTTACTTGAAAACTTTTTAAAATGCTTCATAGTTTTGATCAACTTGATACATTTAAAAAGCACAAATTGTTTTCTTTTTCCTGCGTCCTTACAGGTGAAAAGGTGGAAAACAAGCAGGTGCTTGTGAACAAATCAATGCCAACTGTGACCCAGACGCCTCTGGAAGGCAGCAGCATCCCACAGCAACCACAATATAAAGATGTGCCCGTAACGTATGTCGCACCATCATACTTTATTTCTAAAAGCCAAAGGGGAAAAGGAAGAGTGGATAGTTTGTGCTTAGTTCTGGAAAAGTTGGAAATAAGGCTGAGCAACAGAAGGCAGGGAGACCAGGTCAGGAACGTCATTGGATCACTGCCAGTGAGCTTAGTTTTCCAGGTTGTGCAGTGCAGAATAACTGTAGGCTAAAGTACGCATTGCATTAATCATGCTGTTAAAGTGCTTAAGCTGTCCACTTTTATTTTGAAAGAAAACTAGCTCCGTTCTGGAACATACCTCAAATATATAGAACCACAGAATTGTAGAGTTGTATATTATTTGAAGAGAACATCCAAAACTCATGTAACAATAAATGCAGAAGTTGTTCAGGTAAATGTCATTTCTATTATAATTTTCACTTATCGTGGAAGGGCTGGGCTGCAAATTATTCTTTATTTATCTGTTAATGTTCTTTTTTATCTGTTAATGTTCTTTTTTAATATTCAAGCACAGTGGTATCATTTTTAAATCAGGGACAGAAAGGTGTCTCATTCCTTTCCTTATAATTTAATTCCAAATGCTTTTTAGCAGTAGTTTTAGTATAAAGAAGTACATTTGCTGTCTGAGCTTTAAACTTGCAACCTGATGTTCCGCAAACAATGTGGCTTTATTTATGAGAAATGAAACGTGTTTTGTCTCTTAATCATTAGTTACAAAGGTGCAACTGATTCATACATTGAAAAAGTCATGATATCTTCAAATGCAGAGGATGCATTTTTGATCAAAATATTGCTGAGGCAAACGAGGCGCCCAGAAATTGGAGACAAGTTTAGCAGTCGCCATGGGCAAAAAGGTATATACATTGATATGTTTATTTTTTTTTTAGTTTGCTGTCCTTGAAATAATGCAAGATGCATTGCTTAATTTATCGCATATGGGGACATCTGCATAAAATTGGTATATACATACATACATGCCTGTCAGAGGGTCGTCATGGCTACTCTAGAGTAACTATGCTTGAGTCCAGTTTGTCTTTAAAGACTTTTATTGTTCAAAGTATTTACAGTGCAGAGACAGCTTAAAACATGACCTCTCACTCCGAATGAGAATCCGGGAATGGCGTACGTCTGTTCTTATGCCAGCAAAGTAGTCGGGGCATCCCAAAACACCTCCCCCTAGACCTGAGTCGCGGTGCTCTCCTTAACTCTTGCGCCGGAAGGAGCGATGCCCTCTCAGTCTCCTCCCTGTCAAGGCGGTGGAAGGGCTCTCCAGCATCCTTGAGCCCTTGCCTACATCTCTCCTCCCCTGAGCTTTCCCATGGTTCTGCATGCTGGCTCCCTCCGAGTCTTTCCCCACCCCCCTGGCTGCTTCAGACCCACTGCTGCTCCCTGTGCTGGGCGAGGTGGAGCTTAGGATGATGGGGGCTGGCTCTCTGTAGGGAGTCACCCTTACAATGCTGCTCTCAGCTATTCATAAGTACGTATGCTCATGTTACTAAAAATGTGTCAGTGTATGCAAATGACTGGGAGCCTAATACCGTAAAACATAGAATATAACAATGTAACAGTGCTAACAAAGAATGGAAATTGCTCTGTTTTGAAATAACAATTCTGCACACAATTGGCCAAAATATTCCAATCTCTCTGTGTTTGTGCATGTACACGTGTGTGTATGTGCGCGCACACACACATATATCCAAGTGGAGATGGAATTGCAATCTTACTTATCACTGATCTGTTGAAACTTTAAAAGGGTTACTGGACTTTAAAGTACAACAGAGCTGAGTGCAACCACCATTGTGCTGCCTTTTGGTTTACTTTATGGGTGCATGGCAAGCAGCAGTGGCAGGAGATTGAAGTAAAGCAAATGACTATCCCTTCATGATGCTCAAGATTCTTCTAGCCAGCTCTGCCTATGAGGAGTGTTTCAGCAATTCCAATCTGCTATCCAGACCTTAGGTGGTACTTCATCCCACTCTGGTCACCACAGGGCCACTTGTCTAAAAGATGGTACAACATGCAGAGTTCATTTGCAGTGACGGACTGATACAAACTGAATTCGGACTCCTGATAATTCTCAATCATGTAAAACTCACTATATCTTTTAACTTTTTATTAAATAACTAGCTGGCCCTGCCACGCATTGCTGTGGCTAATCCCTGTGACTGCCCCCACCCTGTGCTGATCCATGATGTATCCCGCCCCCTCCTCCCCCCACCCCCGGCTTATCCCTGTGATTCCCCCCACCCTGTCCTGACCCATGACGTATCACGTCTCCTCTTCCCCCCACCCCCCGCTCATCCCTGTGAATGGTTCCACTGTGTCCTGGCCTATCCCGTCCCCTCCCCCCCCAGGCCAGTCAGTACCTCCATTCGGCCTAGTCTGTAAAGGCTTTGGCCTCCATTTGGCCTAGTTTGTAAAGGCTTTGGCCTAGTATGTAAACGGCAGCCGAGGTGCTGTTGAGAGGGAAGGTTATATAGGTGCAGTACCAGTGTAGCCGCCACTAGAGGGTGCTGGTTTTCGACCTGGTTCTTTTCCCACCATGCACTTTTGGCTGAGTGCTGCGTTCTGGAACGGGTTTTGGGGGGGTTTCACGTGGTGGAGGTGTGGCATCTGTCTTTGAAAACCTTATAAGAGCCTTTGGACATTCGCTTTGGACATTGTGTTCAAATTTGAACGGAATCAGGGAAGCGGTTTCGGAGAAAAGTGGTTAGTAACTCACATGCCCAGTTTACATTTATATATATATATATATATATATATATATATATATATATATATATATATATATATTTACTGTAGCTGATGGAAAACCTTCCTTTCAACAGCTTGGGCAACTGAATAAATTCTAATATTGCCAAGACCTTGATGGGGTTGCCTTTTTGAGCATGCCTGGAATTTTATAAGCAGAAGCTACCAGGTATCTTTTTTGAAAGATAATGCATCTTTAATGCTGTGAAGCTCAGTGGGTGTCCTTTGCACCAGTCACTATCTTTCCGCCTAACCTACCTCACAGAGTGATTGTGACAATAACATCTTGGAAGGCAGTGACCAGTATCATGTGTGTCAACTTTAGCTTTGTGAAGGAATGGCAGGTTGTAAATGAAACAAACAAACAAACGATAAATAAATAAATATCAAGTTAGGAATATTGTCACATAATTGCCTCATCTGCTTTCTGTTGTCAGGCATCAATCATAGTGTGAAAATGAGGCTGTTACCTATAAGCAAACCAACTTGCTCAGATGGATTGCCGATAAGGCCTCAGTGTCTACCTCTTCCCTTAGCAACTCTGCAGCAAAATAAGGTAGCAGATTTGCTTTTCAGAGAATCTAGGGGGAAACCAATAGGAATCCCCCAGGTGAAGTTTCTTGATAAGGACATCTCCTGCGTAAGGCATTCAGACTTAATAATTTCCCCAAGTGCTCTACAAAATATATGCATTGTTTTCAGTGCACTTGGAATGCTTGACAGCTTTGAATACCGTGCCTAATTATGTTAATCATAGAAAAAACGTGGAGTTGGAGCTTGCTAGATGCCTGACCACTTTCCAAGCTGCAGTTCTGCTGTTGGAAACAACTCCCAACAAATGCCTGTCAAGCCTTTCTTCTTCAAATGTTTCAATGCAGGAGATGCCATAGCATCCCTTGGAACTTTATTCCATTGCTTAGTCTGCATGACTGTTCCCCTTAACCCACCCCATAATGTCTAACCTAAAATTAAAAATTAAAATTAAAAAAGAGGATACTGTTGTCCTTAGCTGATAGGCTCGGTATTGGTTCCTCTTTGTTTTATGAGACCCTTTTGAAAACACTCACCGTCTTCTCTTGCTGTGTGCAGCATGAGACAATATCAATTACATTCAGAGCCTCAGTCAGTGCCCCCTGGGAGCTGAGTGTACACTGTGAGGTGCCCCAGAATCTTCTGCAGCACCCACATTTCTGCAGTTGACAAAACAGTGTGGAAATTGTATTTACTGAAAGGAGGAAGTTGGGGGAAATACTGCCCCAAAATCATTATATATATATATTTTTTAAAAAGTTGCTTCAATAATATTTCAGAATTCTGTATCTTCTGAAAGTTGGGGATAAGCAGATGTAAAACCACACACTATATACAGTAATGATGCACTTTGTTGGTGCATCTCATTTTTACCCTTCTGTATTCTGGGCACAGTTGGGAGATACTTGAAATTTTGCAAGGAACATCCTTGCATTCTTTTGGAGTGTCAAACAGAAAAACCTAAACCCATTTGAGATAATATTCATGTTGTTATATCAGTAGCTTGACTTCCACCAGATATCTTTTGATTGAGTTCAAACAAGCAAAAGGAATGATTTAGCAGCCATGCTTATTTTTTCCCCAAATTCATGAAAACTGAAATCACTTCTTGATTCCATAGAGGGCTGGGAGAACATACAAGTTCTGACTTCTATATTCACCAGATCATTATATTTCCAGATTTTCTCTTGCTTCTGTAAAAGTCCCAGTGAAGGGGGAATGTTAGGCTCCTTTGATGTGAAAAAAGCAATATATCACTTCTCTGAAAGAAGGTTTCGCAGTCTCTCATGTGAAAAAGGATTAACACCTCCAACAATGGTCCTGCAGATCACAGAACTAAGCAGCAATGCTGAGCAGTATTCCTGAAGTGGAAGAACTGTATTTAAGCAAGGAGGATTGAAATGGCAAACAGAAGCTGTTTTAATAGCTAAAGATCCCAGATAAAGGCTTAAACATTTCTTGAAGTATTTGCACTAAAATGCCTCTAAAGACAAGGAAATGACTTCAAATTCATAAATGCTATTTTTAGGAAAACAAAGTTCTGTGGCCCTTAGCATTGAGATAGTGCGTGTTCACTGTAGTGCAGAATAAAGATACATTATTCACAATATCCAGTACCTCTTAAATAGCCTTTTTCTTTCTTCTCTGGTATTATTTAATTAGTGTACACTATTAAAAGCACAGTTCTGACAAACTCAGACACAGGACGGTAGACATATTCCTTTATCAATATATGGTGGCCTGAGGACCACATGAAGTATCTTTCTTAGTCTATTTTTGTCCTGCTTTTCAGCCAGCAGGCTTCCAAAGCATCTTACATAAGCCAATCCAATTAACTGAGGAATCCTATGTATGTCTGCTCAGAAGCATACCCCAGTGAATTCAATGGGACTTATTTCTAGGGAAGTATGTATAGGATTGCAGCCTAAAAGTGCAATAAAACTGCAATTAAAATGCTATTAAAGGCAGAATTCATTCTAGTAGAATGAATTAAAATCGTACATGAAGCTCCAGTGAGGAGATCTTGGACCGCTTTGTAAAAAAAAAAAACCAGCAATGAGTTAATTGGGCAAATATACAGAAGGAAGTTTTGAGGGCCGGGAGGTGGGTGGGCAGGAAGCATTGCTAATAGTTTCTAAGCATAAGTGAATTCATTGTGTATGTTTTTCTATTCTTGTCACTTTTGCCCCACACAAGCGTCTTGTATAACTCCATGCAGTTTTGGAGCTTTTAAGATTCCTTGTGAAAATGGGAGTCAATCCATTAAGCACTAAATAATTTGGAGTAGTAGCAATATATTTTAGACCCGGGAAGCCCACAGGGTGCCTTCCAGATGTTGGCATAGCTGCCAAGTTTTCCCTTTTCTCGCAAGGAAGCCTATTCAGCATAATGGAATTTCCCTTAAAAAAGGGGATAACTTGGCAGCTATGGATGTTGGGCTTCCACTCTCATTAGCCCTGCCCAGGAGTCAGAGTGATGGGAGTTGCAGTGCGACAACTGGGGAGCACCATGTGGATTAGCTCTGCTTGAAGAGAAACGGCCATTGATTCCTTAGTGAAACTCAAGAGTTGGGGGGACAGGTTGTTTTAACCATAACATCTGGTTCCATTTTGTTGGATCTCTTAACCCATCTCATCCCTTGGATCACAGCACTGAAAGCATTACAAAATTGTATTGAATTAAAACGAAGCACAGAATTATCCCCCCTTCCTCCCCTTTCCACTTGAAGCATGTTCATACAAGACTCCCAACTTTCTAACATTTTTTTTAAACCACTGCTTAACTTGCTGTTCTGAGTGTCAAGTAAGCATTTTAACTCAAATAACAAACAGGTAACCTTCTGACCCTTTTCAGTAAATCTCTCCCCCCCCCCATTTCCCCCTCTCCGCCCTTCTCCCAAATTACGGTAGTTTAGCATTTTATGGCACAGAATAAAAATCTCCCAATTCTTTTTCCAAATAGTATATATCCTAAACACATTTTTCTGAAGCTCTCGAGTCATTCAGCTATGTGTATTTTGTAAAGTTCCTATGGTTATTGTTTTACAATAGCTGCTTCCAGGAGCATTGTAGGGGTTTCAGTTAATCAGCTCTTTGTGTGCTTCAGACTATGCAAATTTATCACACCAGACCATTCAGCAGCTCATGGGAAACCAGTGTACAAGCTGCATTGTCTTCTAGCGCCTCCTCTAATTTAAAATGGTTTTAATAAAGAAGCTAATCAAGTTTGCTTATG
This sequence comes from Zootoca vivipara, assembly GCF_963506605.1. Classification (NCBI taxonomy): domain Eukaryota; kingdom Metazoa; phylum Chordata; class Lepidosauria; order Squamata; family Lacertidae; genus Zootoca; species Zootoca vivipara. The sequence goes on along the minus strand of NC_083285.1, from coordinate 48,060,067 downwards.
TATTATTTATCTGTTAATTTTAATTCTGGCCATCTCTATGTCATAGGAGAAGTACTAAGTGATACGATAGATCCACAAATGATTCAGCAACGGAACAAAACTAAAATTAATTGGTGCTGCTTTGCCCTTGCACATTTCTAGGCAAATTGTGTCTGCTAACTAGAAGACCATGTAGCTTTGGCATTTGCAATAATTTATTTTGCTATAGTGATAAACTGGATCCCCCAAATGCTTCCATTAAATTATGAATTAACAGAGGGGGGTTTTTTTTGGGGGGGGGGCGGATTTAAATCACATTATCTGGGTCTCTTAATGCCAGGAATAGCATTGAATCAGTTCATTTATTTAAATCATCTCTACCCCACACCTTGAACATGTGGCTCATAGGTGAACTTTGAAAGTATACAGTTAAAAGCATTTTTGCACATTCTGAGATCTCCGCTTGAGCAGTATAGAACAGTAGAAACACAAGCATCATGTTACCTAGAACTATGGTGGAAGATACAACACATAATAAAATTATTATTATTCTTGTTAGTGGCATCCATCCTGTGGGACACCTTTCTATCAGATGTCAAACAGATAAGCAACTACAGTAGAAGATATCTGGAGGCAGCTCTGTATAGGGAAGTTTTTAATGTTTGGGTTTTTTTAGTGTGTTTTTATATTTTGCTGGAAACCGCCCAGAGTGGCTAGGGTAACCCAGATAGATAGATGGCATATAAATAATAACATTGTTGATATTGTTATTATGTGTAATGGAAAACCCTAACTGTACCGGTATCTGAAATAAGTAAGGTTTTAATATTGTGCTAAACATAGACCCAAGGCACTGTTTCTTATATGGCTGGTTCCACTTTTAATCTATCCCAACAATGGGGTTGCCAAATGTCCTCTTTTTCCAGGACATGCCCTCTTTTTCAGAGGTAAAATTTGAGACAAATTGTATTTATTTGCTTTGAATGGCCATCATAACATCCTCTTTTTTGCTCCTTAAAATATGGCAATCCTACCCAACAGAAACCAGCAGCACTGCAGCTGTTGCTTCTGATCCAACTGTGTCATAGTTTGCACTCTGTATACTATGGGGCTTAATCAGACTTTCAGCATGGTAGGATTATTTGCCTTATTTAGAACCTTAAGAGCTTTGTCATTATGAAAAGTATCTTATGCTTATGATTTTACTCCTACTGACGGATTTTTTTGATAGCTGAGCACTATGGGTGGGGTTTTTTTAATTATGAAAGCAACATATTCTGCTATAAACGACATGAATCCTTGGATTTTGTACATGGAGGGAAAATACAAAATTTGTGCAGGGTATATCTGAAAGCTTTAGGATACCTGCCTCAGACTTTGGGCTTGAAAACTGGAACCTACACAGCCCCATTCAAACTGGGCTCTGATATTTACGGGGCCCTTCACATGCACCCTGGCCATATGGAAACTGCTTCTTCGTGAGCTGCAGAATGCCATATCCATGGATCAGGACCCATATGCCCGGCACTCACCATGTGATCAGATCTCTCAATAATAGCTAAGCTATGTGGGAGCCTCAACAGAAGCAGCCAAAGTAAAATTTTAAGGTCTTTTAGAGCAAGATCTGAGACGACTAACTCTGTGACCAGTAATGCCCAAGCAGAAGGCCCAAATACTTTTGCCAAATATATGTGGTGCTTTTGATTTTGTGCTACTCCCCGCTAAAATATTTTGAATGGGGCAAAATTATCAAGTTGTCTGATTGTGTCTGATGCCTTAAAAAAAGATCTATTTGTGCAAAACATCTACACTACCTTGCATGCTCCTTACAAAAAGTTACTTGTAGAACAAGGCAGGTGTATGCCACAGAAAATGGGGCATTCTGGACTATACTTTTTACTATGCAGATAAATGGTATCTGAACCATAATGAACATATGTTGAAACATAAATTGACAATACCTTGCTAGTATCCATTTCTAATAACCTTGAGGTATGAGTGAAAATAATACCAAAATATATTCTTAGTTGGAGAATCCAGTAATATAGCTATTGTGGTGCTAAAAGCATTCAGGATCATTGTAACTACACTGACTGGCAGCAGCTCTCTAGAATTTCAAAAGGGTCATTCTCAGTCCTATCTGAAACTGCCAGGGTTTGATCTAGAGACCTTCTGCATGCAAAGCAGATTCTCTACCACTGGGCTACAGCTCTTCCCTTCTGCACATACTCAACAACTCCACATAATCTGAGCGTGTAAGTCCCCCCCCCTCTCATTCATTTGTAATCTGCCTGGAGGATTTTTATTATCGAGCAGCATCTAAGTGGCATAAATAAATAACATTTTAATTGTGCCCTCAATGACCCAATACCCTTTTTGTGAAATTCAAAAGAAAATTAAAAGGAAAGAAAAAAAGCAAACCCACAACTCCATGTGATTGTATTTGAAACAGTACGGAATGGTTGAATCCCTTACCATAGGAAGAAAGCATCTATCTAGTGTGTCTGTCTGATGTTCATTCATTTGAGGATCTGTGTTTGGGGGTGGATCTAAGCACGTCCAAATCACACAGATGAACTCCCATATGCCTAACTCAGCTTCCAGTCACCCTGTGGCGACAATATGTGAATTGTCCACATTAATCTGATTTGGAACTATAATTTCTCTTCTAGAGGGGCTACGTTAGGGGCTTCCTTGTAAACAATCCACTGGGATTGCCTCTTGGAAATGAATTAAAATTTCGATTTGTGCTCTTGCTCCTCTTCTCGTGCAGGGCTGGGGAACCACAGGCCTGGGGGAGACAAACACAGCCCTCCATGCCTCTCTTGCGACTGTCCCCACCCACCACTGACAAGTGACCCCTGGAGTTTGCCCAAGTCCCCCAAAAGTTCCTACCCCTGTTGTAATGGTTTCGGTAGGGTGTGTGCAGGCGAACCACCTTTTGAGTTGTGTCCTATGCTAAACTTTACACAATGAGATCACTCATCTGTTAAGATGATCAGGAAAGGTTCTTCTTGGGGTGGGGGACTCTCTTCTCCCCCACCTCACATGTGTACTTGTTGTTGCATGGGAGCCACTTCCTTCTTGCACAGTCTCGTACAGGAGGGAGCATGCCCTCTGTGTGGGGGAAGATCCAATAAACTGTCCCAGCCAATATATGTGCATCATGTGGCTTGCCAGCCACATGGGACTGCACCCCAAGCAACTGTCTCTTTGAACCGGAAGTCTCAGATTGGGGTGTGTGTGTGTGTGTGTGTGTGTGTGTGTGTGTGTGTGTGTGTGTATAGGGGTTTTCTCAGCTGTGGTTCCTTGTCTTGCAGATCTGCTTTGTTTGTTTGCTAAATTCATACCCTGCTTTTCCTTGTAAAATGCCCAAGCTGCCAAACGACAAAATGCAATTAAAATACTGGTTTAAAAAAGGGACCAATGATTATAACAATAAACATAATAAAGAATAACACAGTAAAAACAATGTGACAAGTAAGGGCCTTTTTTTAAAAAAAAAAAATAAGTCAGAAAATGACAGCTAGCTAGAAACGTGTTAAACTTAAAAGACAGTGCGGCATGTATTAGAAGAAGTGAATGCTTATCTTCTAGTTAGGTGGGTTTAAGATGGATTGGATGTATGTGTGCGTATTGTATTTTAGGTTCTTTTACCCATGTTTTTAATGTGGGTTTTTTGGGGGGGGGACAAGTTTGCTTTGAGTTTCACTTTTGGGGGGAGTGGGAAGTGGCTAATAAATACAATTAATAGTAATAACATCCATTATTACTATTATCAACAGCTCCACAGGTGGTAAATAGTTATAATCCCACATAAACCACCTACATTAGAGGATTGGTTATCTTAAGCGTGACGAGTGGTACAAGTTATAAAGATACAGAGTAAGGGAAAGTAGGCAACTTTCTGGTCATTTTATGGACAAGGGTAGCCTCTTTATAATGCAGTTTGGCACCACAAAATGTAAGATAATGTTGAACTGCACACATTGCTCGGGACATTGTACTTTTTTTGTATGTTATATATACTGAGTTGTATCCAATGCTAGTTCTCGGACCAGACCCATTGAAATTAATAGTCATGTCAGATTGTGGTCCATTCATTGCTGTAGTATAACTTCATTTGAATATAATTCATTTCACTCATCGTTTAACTGTATCCTTTGCATTATATCCTTCTCATGTGGTTGTTTCTTATGTCTTCAGTTCTGTATAGTGTTTCCCCCTCCTAAATAAATAAATAATTTTTAAATGCGGTGCAGCAGAGCAAGACAAATTAGCTCAATAGGTCAAACACCTGTTTAAATACTAATTAAAAAAAGGTTTCTATTTGTCACTTGAAAAGAACCTGAAGGTTAAGCAGACCTTGCTCGATAGGGAATTCTGAAGTCTGTGCATACCTAGTGAGAAGGTCTTCTCTCAGGTTCCTGCTAAATGCACATCAGATGGTGCCGGGTGGGACAGAAAAAAATGGGTGAAGTCCTTTCTGAAGGACCTCATCATCCATTGATCTGTGGAAAGTCCACTTCCACTCCAAATTTTAAAATGCTTATGAAGCAAAACAAGGCATTTTTATCAAAGTACATATCTGGTGATCTTCCATAAGCAAGTTCTATATTTTAGTGAGGTCAGGCTATTTGATGAAAAAGTGGTATTTTGAAATTATTGTTAGTTTTGGATTCAGTTATTGTGTTGGATTGTTAATTCTTAAGCATGTTTTTTTTACCGCTGGAGAGTTTTGTAAGCACTGTATGTAACTAAATGGAATGTATCTTCAAATAAGGAGGACAACGTAATCCTATGCACATATATGCAAAAGGAAGTACTGTTTATTTCAGTAGGGTTTACTCCCAAGTAATGTTTGCACAGGACAGCAGCCCCCCCCCCAAAAGGTTTCTTGGAGATGTTGTCCTGCAGTCATCGTTGCCCCTTTAGAAGACTGCTTTGCATTATTCTGTTTTACTCAAAGAAATACTTACTGTGTGGCTCATAGAATGAACCTTAAAGCAAGCAGCATGGCAGATGTGTCAATAGTTTCTGTTTCTTTCTAGAACTTAAGAAGGACAGAAACTTGTTTTAAAATTATTCAGATTATCACAGGTATCTTCCTAGCCATACACTATACCGCAGGTAGCCACGAACATTAAATTTAAGGTAGTATGTAGACTGCCATTATTTTTAAAATAAATAAATAACTCTCTGATTAAAGAATATATATATATATATATATATATATATATATATATATATATAGGCTGAAAATAATTTAAAATAACTCCTAGCACTCGCAGAAGAAAAACGTTTTTGCAGATGTACAGTTGTACTTTGTCAGATCTGTACAGACCAATGCTGCTTTAGTTAGTTAGCTAGCTAATTAGTTGTATTTACAAACGAGAGTGCTAAAAGATTTTTCTCGGAATTAAGAACTTTTAACTTATTTTGGAAAGAAGAACTTTCAAAGTTGCCCGATGAGTTGGATGGGGTTCACTCCACTCGCCCCATCTTCCAAATCTGTCTAAATATTTTGTTTTAACGTCTAATCTCATTATGCTCTCTTTGTGTTTAACTTGTATTAAAATCTGTCAGCTATGACTGGTCTCATAAGCACAGTCAGCGGACCAGAATAAGTTAATTATTTACTTGTGTCACTAGTACTCTTCATCTAATGAAATGCACAGCTGTGTTAGATCTGCAGTTGGACGTCTCGATTCCATTGTTATACAAGTCAGCAAAGGGTAGAAGCTGCTATGATGGAGAGGCCTCGGTTCTTTCTGCTGTTCTGCCTTTCTGTGTCGATTTCATGGATCTTTTATCATTCACTTTCACACAAAACAAACAACACAGCGCCTGTCTGCTATGGGAACCGTCTTGGCATATAAAAGGGTTTCCAGCGCCTGAAGTAATTTTAAGTTAGTGCAGATTTAATTTTTGGCTTACAGGTGCCCTTTCCTCCTCATGCAACCAAACACAATTTCCTAGTTTGGAGGAGGGGTAAGGGATGTAAGTTTGGCCAAACCCACAATTTAAGTGGGTGTAAATTTTGCGTTGTAATTCTTTTGCATATTTTTCACACATGAGATAAATTACTAAAATGATATTTGTGTGTATGGTGTTACCAGCAAAATATTGGTTTGGCAGGGATTTTTTATGGAGTAGGAATCAGTAATAATGGTAAAAAATCATGTTGTTGTTTTTATTGAAAAACACAAACTATAGAAATGCTTGATCTGCTTCTTTCATTGCACCGATCCTTCCACATACTGTTAACAGCTATCCCGTGCACCTAGGCCCTGCTCTTATTTTGTTTCATGTGTGTGTGTTTTTTTTTTAATTGGGAAGTGGATGTTGGTGTTTTCTGACCAAGCCCTAGTATCACGAACTCTTCTTGCCCTTCCCCGCAAGTGGCTGGTTGAGTAAACCCTTGTTTAGAGAGTGTGTAAACATTGCTTAACTTTCTCTAGTCCAAAACACTTTTCTCCAGTTATAAAATGTATTGCCTACTTTACTGTACAAATCTACAAACTCTAAAGTATTTTAAAACATTTTACTGTGCTGCTCAACTAGTTTTTTGCCCACCTGTAATAAAGCCACCATACACAGTGAGAAAATTTGGTTTGCATTGACGTGGGAAAGAATAGGTTATGTTTTGTTCTAAATGTTTGTGGTTTGATTGTATGCATCCTTGGTTTTTTTTATAAACACATACATTTTTCAAGTTATTTAGATGCATGTAATCCTATATTGCTAATGTTTCCCCAACCTTCTGCGAGGCAGGGAGGGAAGTTCCTTGCACAAGCAGAAGTCCTTCCCTTTGACAGGTGGACCAAAGTTGTACCCCACTCAATAAATAAAGACAGGGAACATTAGATTCCCCCACCCTCAGTTTCCTCAAAATCTTTGGTTTTAATCAAAGCTTCTGTGTTGGGCCTGAGTTTAGAAGGAATACATATTCTGGGGTCAGTATTTCCAATATAACCCTCTGCAGAATAGCTTGACTCTCACAAAGTACAGAACAGAGTAATCTGGATTGTAGGAAGCCAAGTGGTGGTGTTCATCACTACAAAATGATTTTTTAAAGTCTACATCTTTCATTTATCCTAGTCAGTATTGTTAGCTACATTTCTATGACTGCCTTTAGTAAGCGAGTCTCTGTTTTTGAGTGAGCTATTTTTAATTGGATAGGCTAAAACAACATCTAACTCTTGCCCAGAAGCATTATTTTGGCTCTGCAAAATGAATTGCTTGCTTTTGTCATTTGAAAAACCTGTATACTGTGTTTCAGGGGTTTGCGGCCTGATTATGCCTCAGGAGGACATGCCGTTTTGTGATTCAGGAATCTGTCCTGATATTATCATGAATCCCCACGGCTTCCCATCTCGTATGACGGTTTGTAACATTTTTACAGTACTGGACCTTAAAGCATTATTAAAAAGTGCTACTTACCCATTTGGGGTAAATATCTATTTACTGTTAATAAAAGAAAAATGCAAGTTTTCACACTGTGCATTCTTCACAGGGCAGAAGGTGGAATGGGAAAGTTGTATCTTGACAGGTACCGTAGTGCTCTCCAGTGCTGGCAGGCATTGGTCTGCGTGGGAATAACATGAGGAGGTTGAGGAGAACTGCTTGACCAAGTGTGCCAGCTCAAGGCATTTTGCAGCCTGAGGTGGAGCAACAAATGCCCTCCCCCATTCCCACAGCAGTGGTACCTCGCAAGACGAATGCCTCACGCAACGAAAAACTCGAAAGACAAAAGCGTTTTGCGATGTTTTTGGTGACTTGCAAGACAAAGTTTTCTATGGCTGTGCTTCGCAAGATGAAGTTTTTCGGCGGTTTTTTGTTTTGTTTTTTTGCCACAGGAAACCACGCTTCGCAAGACGAAATTATCGCAAGACGAAGTGACTTGCGGAATGAATTACTTTCGTCTTGCGAGGCACCACTGTATATATACACACATACACACACATATTAGCATAACAACACGCTGACTTTTTAAAATACCCAAATTCAATCTACCTGAAACAACTCACTTGTTCTACCTAACACTGGCCATGATTACAGAATATAGGATCAACTTCAGGTTTCTGTCTGGGGTCTGAAAAGCTGCTTTTAAGTATGCTCATGGGTTTGGGTCCACCCAGTGGGACATATTAATTGACTGATTATTTGAACAGCAGCCTCCCCTTCCACCTCACAGGTTGCTGCTGAAAGTTCTTCCAGTTTGCCGTGCAACAAGAGACACAAGCCCAATATCCCCTTGGATATGCGGGCCTAGTTGCCTGTTTTGTTTGGACTAGTATTTGCCCACAGAATTTTGTTCCTACTCTTTGCACCTTAGACAGATGTAGGGAGAAATCTCTAGAAGACCACAACTTAAAATGCTGACTTTTCTCTGCTTTCTGCTGCATAGGTGGGAAAGCTGATTGAACTTCTGGCTGGAAAAGCTGGTGTCCTGGATGGCAGATTTCACTATGGAACTGCATTTGGCGGGAGTAAAGTGAAGGACGTGTGTGAAGATCTTGTGCGTCACGGGTATAACTACCTGGGGAAGGACTATGTAACATCTGGCATTACTGGGTAAGAACCTCCTGCAGGCGACTGCTATGCTGTGTACATGTTCCTGTTCCTAATAACTAATAGTGCCATGTGTGCATAACGTTAATGTGAATAGCTGCACATAGTTTTTATTATTATTATTTTTTAAAGAACCCTGCCCCTAGAGCATTAAACAAAATTAAGAAGCCAGCTTCTTCTTGCAGTGAGGTTTTTTTTAATCACTTAAAATACAAAAAGTTCTAAGTAGTTTTGGCAGGGGTGCCATGTGCTCTTGGAATATGATTAGCAGCCTTAAACCGAATGCAATAGCAAAATACGGCATTGAAGGCAGGTGCTTGTCCGTTGGGAGTTTTTGTGAGCGGCTTTTGCCAATTGTGGAGTCGGTCTGGCATAGTTGGCTGGTCTGTTAACTTCCTGCTGTGTTGATCAGACTCTCTTCAGAGATGTGGAGTTCAAAGGAATATGAGAAGGTTTAGGAAGCAAGACAAGGCCATATGGCCCAACGCGTCTGTATTTTTAAAATGTATCTTAATCCTACCTTTCTGTTTTCTACCACATCCTCCCCCCCACTCTAACACCAACATAATCTGGGCCACTAACCTGTTCCATCTGTCAATTCTTCCTCTTTCATAAACTATTTCTTTGCTTGTCCTAAATCTGGTTTGCTACTCCAGTTAAGGATAGGGGGAAATACATTTATTTATCTTAATGAACTGCAGGTGTTTTGTATGAATCTCTTAATGGTATATTTCATTTACATTTTAAAATGTGCTGTAAGTCACTTGGAGACCTTTCAGTTACAAGGCTAATAGATGAGGATGATCCTAGCTGAAAAACAATGGCAGTATGACTCCTTTAGGGAAATTATGCAGGGTGGAAAATGTTATCTTTTGCCCCACAATGTGTTTTTTGAAATCCTCTAATTTGTCTACATTTGCTTCAGGTGCCTAAAACTGCTTCCCTTTTCCCACACTATCGTTTTCAGTTCCAATAATTTTCTTGAAGGTCATGTAACAGCAATGGATTGCAATTGTACCTACCCAGAATTCAGGAGCAGCTCCACATGCCAGCTTACAGACTGACTTAAGGCTGACTTAGACTGATTTAAGAGGATGACATGGAAACTCTCCCATGACCTGGAATCTTAATAGCTGGAGGAACTCTCTTGAAGCTATTTAACATTTTAGTTATTCTCAGAGGTATCTACAGAGGTATCATCTTTCCCTGCCCCCATGAACTGCAGATCATTCCACTTCTTCCATAGAAATCAATGAAACACATGCTGCTCCAGTGAGCTGTATGGAAATCGTTCTTTGATCACAGAGCAGTGAGTGAGAGAAAAAGAGGAGGCACTCGCCATACCCAAAATACCCCTTTTGTCCACAGAATCTAGGGCAGAGGAGGAGGCAGGTATACCAACCCCTGTTGGGGCTCTTCCTGCTGCTGATGCTACCAACGCTCCATTGTTCCTGCTTCCTTTCCACCTCCTTTCCTCCCATCTTCTGGCTCTCTCCCTCAAGTACCTGCATCAAAAGTCTTTGCCAGGAATTTCTACTGAAAGCTGGATTGGGTGGGGGGAAGAAGAGAGAGATTGGTTTGGCTGACTTGCTGTGTGTAGTGTGATGCCTGCTTGAAGTCCAGAGCTCCATGGCATTGAGACCCTAAAATAACAAGCTGTTTGTATTTGCAGTGCACCAGCTCTAGGCTTCTTATGCACCATGATCTGTGTTGAATCCTTTAATGTTTTGCAAGATCAAGTGTCTGGCTGAAGCTTCTCAGGTCTTCAAGGGTTGGCTCCTGAAGTTCTGGATATTTCTGAAGGGGATGCAGAGAATGTGGTCAACCAGAAGCCTAGTGGTTGGCGAAAGTCCAGGACTTGGGGGAACTGGGATTTATCCTGCTCACTCTCACAGTCACGAATACCTGTTTCCCCTTCTGTAATCTTGTTTATGTAAACAATGCTTTCTTAGCTTCTCTGAAAGAAACATTCTTCTTCCTTCTCAGGGAGCCATTAGAAGCTTACATCTATTTTGGGCCAGTGTATTACCAGAAACTGAAGCACATGGTTTTGGATAAGATGCATGCAAGAGCTCGAGGGCCCAGAGCTGTCCTTACCAGGTATGGCAGAGACAGGATCACAAGCACAAGTGCACAACACCACAAGGCAGCCTTCAGGTCCGCTCCATTTGTCAACAGCTGTGCCCCTGTAGAATCTTGCACAGACTACAAAGGCTCTCCGCTTCAACTATAGCTTGAAAAGATGTAAATGGGTCATTTTGAAGCCAGGGAGCGACGTGTTGACGTTATTTGATTTGAAAGGGGGGTGGGGATCAGGTTGCTACTTAAAAAGAAAAATACACAATTCACATAGCAAGTGGAGAGAGATTATTATATATCTTTAGGTTAGAAGCGGTAAGTGGTCTTCTAGCTGAATCAAAGCCTCTTCCCATTCTTCTACTTCTCCACACCCAGTCACCCTTTATAAGCTGAATGAATGAGGACCAGGGAGCAATGCCATGCCCCTTTTCTGCTGCCAGCCTCATTCCTTTTGGATCATTTGGGCTAACTGCAGCCTTAAGTTAGACCAGGCACCCCCAAACTGCGGCCTTCCAGATGTTTTGGCCCACAACTCCCATGATCCCTAGCTAGCAGGACCAGTGGGCCGAAGTTTGGGGATGCCTGAGTTAGACCATAAGTATGAGCCTTACATAGACTGGGGATAGCCAGTGTCATGACCTCCAGATGTTGCCGAACTACAACACCCATCTATGACTATTGACAGTGCTGGTTGGGGTTCATGGCAATCCATCAACGTCTGGAGGGTCCCATGTTGGCTAATCCTGCTCTAGACTCCTATAGTAGAGATGGATACGCTTTTGATGCTGAACACTTAGCAGCATTCTGATGTGGTTTATTTTGGGGGCTGGGGGGTGGGATTACCTGTTTCAGTGGGACAACATCCCCCAAAAGTCTCTACCTGTTTGATTGAAAGGCAACCGACGGAAGGCCGCTCCCGTGATGGAGGCTTACGGCTGGGAGAAATGGAACGGGATTGCCTGATAGGCTATGGAGCTAGCATGCTCCTGCTGGAAAGACTTATGATTTCGAGCGACGCATTTGAAGTGGATGTGTGTGGCCAATGTGGACTGTTAGGCTACTCTGGCTGGTAAGCGGACAACTGAATTTTTAATGTTTCAATGTGGTTTACCCAGACGCTTGCATATGTGTGTGGTCCCTGCTTTTACATTAAGTGAAAGCTTTCCCTTGACAAATGAATATAATACAGTGCTTTGCACATGTTGCATTTTGACCTGTGACACAGAGGATACTTGTAATGCCGAACTCGAAGGAAGGTAGCTCTTTACAAGAATTTTTTTAAAAAATACTAATAAGTTATTCTTGGTATTAATGTGATGCCTGTGTTCTTCTTACAAAGCAAACCTCAAAGAGTTTAGTGAAGTTTTTGTAGTGCCCGCAGAGCTTCTGGATTATGTCTTTACAGGACAAAAATCATTTAAAAGGGAATTGGGCTCTCCCTTGTGTTTTTGGCAGAAGATTATCTACTTTTCTGGAAATATTCCAACCATATATATATATAAAGAAAAGCTACCATCTAAACTTAGGCCCTTGGCTGAGTGTAGGAATTGAGACAAAGATGTGATTGCATGTATCACTCATGTTACAAATAGCTGACTTATCACCGTGCTTTCAGAAGAGAGGAGACCAGCTGTGTCAATGTCCTTTTCTCATCTAAGATCCAAATTAGACCACACTGAAAAGGCTGGCAAAAGAACTTAGTGGGACTATACCTTTTGTTCAGTGGCTTGGACTCGTGCAGAGCAAAAGCAGAGGGAAGGGATGTAACAGAGATTGTGAGGGAGACTTTTCTTTCCTCCCTGCAAATTTTGCTTGTAAAATCAAGTTGCCCTCCCTGGCCGTACCTGTGCATGGGTTTTCCTGCTTAACCTAGAAAATTCTTGAAGCTTTTCTTCTTTCCCATGGCACAGATGGAAAAGGACTTATAGACTGTTATTTGCACAGGGCAAGAATCCTATTGGCTTGCACACATAGTCCTAAAAGCTTTATTCAGTTACTGTTCTTTTAATCTTAAAAAAAAGCACACACAACCAACTGTCAATTACAAACACTTGCTAACCACTGGATGAATTGCTGTAGTGTAATGGAACGTCATGAGAATTTTATCAGTTGTGGGGGAAGGCACCTGCAATAGAACGTTGGTAAACACTGCTGCTTCTGTTAAGGATGTGAAAAGTCACTTTCTCTGGGAAGAAACCACTATACAAGGCCCAGAGAAAAGGAGTACAGAGGTAGTGGTACTAAGCTGAAAGATCAAAAGGTAGGTAGAGAGATTAGATTGAAGCTCAGAAGTGACTGAATGGGAGACAGATTACCAAACAGTGTACTCAAAACACTTAAGACCTGATAAATGGAAGCAGACACCTGAAGTATTACTAAGGTAATTGCAAGGGGAAAGGCTATGGGTTGTATCCAGTGCTGTGCAAGCAGACTTCCACTCGAGCAACAGAACTTCTACTTCCCCAGAAATCTGCTCCCCCGACCTCCTGAAGCAGAGTTTTGAGGGTGCATGTGTGTGGGGGGGGGGGTGGCTACAGGGTGAAGTCCCATTACATGAGCAGAAGTCTTCCCCCATTTGCACAACAGCAACTTTGGCCAGAACCCAACTACCTTTTCCTTTAGGCAGAAAACACGTCAAACGATTGGTGGGCTTAAAGGACTGTATGCCACCACGCCCAGTTCCAACTCTGACAACCAGCTTTTCATGCCAAGACAAATTATACATATAAACCATCATCATGTGGCTTTCAGGCACTGGGCATCTGCAAGCGCAGAAAGGGTTGGGGTTTGTTTTTTCTTGCAGCAAAGCAGAGAAGATTCTGCATCCTCAATACGCATGCAGATACTTTGCCAGGTGTGGTATAGCAGCAAAAGGAAGAAACAAGAAGTAGAGGTTTTTAGAGGTCAGAGGAAAGTAATTGAAAACTATAAAAAATATGCATGCAGCCATGGAAGGGTGTAGGAACTTTGCTTCTTGAACATTTGAATTTGCAATCTTAAGACTACTTTTAATACTTTCATAAGGATTATAAACTAGATCTTTTTTAAAAAAAATTGAGGTTCACATGATTGTGTCCGTGGTTGGGTTGCATTTATTTAAAAAAAAGCTAAATATGCAGAAAATTACAGTCCATAGCTATGACCACTTACTACAGGAAAAGATTACAGTTTTAAGGGAAATACGGTATGAAGAATGGCATTTGCAATTTCACAAAACTTGTTCAAATGTTGTGATTTGCCCTATATAAACTCTGGAAAGGCATGCAATTCTGGTCTTCTAATGTATTTACTGGGTGGGGGAGCATAACCTGTAATTGGGTTTCTTATCCAGTTATTAGGTGATGATGTGTTCTGTCTGTCAATAGTGGGAGCCAAGCAGCCCTGTAATGAGCAACACAATAGAAACTAGGCAATTACAGCAGCTCCAGACCTCTGAAATGGTCTTGGGCAGCTTTAGTGAGGAATTGGTATACAGTATAAACAAGCTTATTGCACAACATGACTCTAAAAACTACATGGAAGACTGAAAAGGAAGGTGGCTATTTGAGTTGGACATATTGCCAAGAACCGTCAACCTGATAGCATTTCTAGTGCAACTTAACAATGGACAATTTTGTTGGTGCTAGGACTGGGCTCCTTCAAAGAGGGGGACAGCAGAGTAAAAACAATGCTATTCAGAATGTTTTTACTTTATGCAATCATCAACTACGCCAGCGTTTCTCAACCACTGTTCCGCGGCACACTAGTGTGCCGCAAGACGCTGGCTGGTGTGCCGCGACGTGCGGCAACGAGAAGGGCGATTTGCATTGTCATGTGCCTGGCGGCCGCCAATATACAACACTGACCCACTGGAAAGCAATATTTCTCCTCCTCTTTCCCAAAGTTCAGTGCAAACGAGCCTGGCGGCCACCAGTACACAACACTGACCCACCGGAAAGCAATATTTCTCCTCCTCTTTCCCAAAGCTCAGTGCAGACGAGCCTGGCGGCCGCCAATACACAACATGTACCCACCGGAAAGCAATATTTGGCAAGTGTTTCTTACAGTCATAATTATAATATAGGGCGGCACAGAGTTAAATTTTTTAACTTTTTTAATGGTGGTGTGCCTCGTGATTTTTTTCACGGAACAAGTGTGCCGTGGCCCAAAAAAGGTTGAGAAACACTGAACTACGCATTGCCTTAGTCCAGAATTTCAAGCACTCAGCAAGGAAGTTAACACCAGCCTTCCCCAACCTGGTGCTCCCAGACATTTTGGACGCAGTTCCCATAATCTTTGACCACTGGTCATGGTGGCAGGGGCTAATGGGAGTTGCAGTCTCAATCATCCAGAGCCCCCCCCCCCAGGTTGTGGGAGTCTGCCTTGCCTTAAGCTGGAGTTTCTAAATGCTTATTTTGGAAAGCCATGCTGAGAGGGTTGGAATTGGTGATTATATGAATGCAGCTGCCAAGGCAGAAAATCCAGTAGAATGATGATGTGTTGAGCTAAGCAGATTTTTTATTTCACAGATCTGGAAGTATTTGGCTTTCTGGGAAGCCTTCAGCACATCCTCTTTCTCTACATACCCTTTTGTAGGCGCGCCTAAGGGAAATAAGCCTTCATTCTTCACCTGTTGTCTTCCCTATGTGGAATTATAGATTACAAGCCCCTTGGGGCAGAAACCTGTCTCATCATTTGTAAAGCATCATGCACATAGATGGTGCTATATAATTCACAGTGAAGTAGGAAAGGGAATTGGATAAACAGTGTGGGCCCAAAGAGTGCACACGACCTCTTGGCCTTTATTTCCAGTTGGTCGAAAGTGTATTCTTCTTGACTCTTCCATCTTCACATGAAGAAGCCCTGCAGTGGGAGGCAGGGCACATAGAGAGGCAATCTTGGAGCCTGCTGTACCACTAGCAAACTTCTAGGAACATAGGAAGTTGTCTGATACCAGGTCAGACCATTGGTCCATCTAGCTCAGCATTGCCCACACTGACTGGCAGCAGCTCTTCAGAGTCTGTCCCAGCCCTGCTTGGTCTTGCTGGGGATTGAATCTGGGCCATCTCCATGCAAGTCAAATGCTCTACCGCTGAGTGCGGCCCTTGCCCAAAGCAGTTAGGTCTGTGCATTATCCAGAAATGCAACCAAACTGGAGGATTTAAGTATACAAGAGATGGTTGCGGTTGATAATTTTTATTATTTATATTTGTCTTAGAATCATAGAATTGTAGAGTTGGAAGGTACCTTGAGGGTCATCTAGTCTGACCCCCTGCAATGCAGGAATCTTTTGCCCAACATGGGTCTCGAACCCATGACCTTAAGATTTAGAGTCTCATGCTCCCAACTGGGCTACTACCCATTGAGCAAACAAGATCTGTGGTCTCATATCCTGAAGGAACACTTTCTAGGATTAGTCTTCAGGTTGCCATTTTCTCTTCCCAACATGCTGTGTAACCTGTTTTGGGTAGGCTCCAGGATGCTGCCTCTGGGCATTTCAAAGGCAAGATAATGCCCAACTCAATGGTGTCCTTAGCTGCATCCCCAGCTACATATATGATCAGCCCAGAGATCCAGGAAAACTGATATCCCTGGGAGCTCTTTGGAAATTTACTAGCCCCCTTGCTCTTCTACCTGTGGTGGGGGAAACAGAACTCAGGCACACATGCCTCCCCCCTCTATAGCCTCTGCATCGATGTGTTGCCAAATGACTTGTGGGAGGAATATTTTACTCTCACTACACAGGTTGGGGAGTAAGATCCAAACAGCCCAAACCCTCTTCTTCTTCTTTTTAATCATCCCTAAAAATATATGTGCTTGGTCGTAATGAAACCATGAGCAACTGAATTAGTGGGCTCCCTTTTTGCTTTTGGACAGGCATACTCGGGAAAACCTGTTAATTGTGGTGTGTGGCTAAACGTATTGTTGTCTTTCCTCTCAGCTCCAGCAAGTACAGGTCTGGCCATTCATTCAGCACACAAATTAGATTGAGGGGGCACCTCATTCTTCACCCCTAAATTGGAATACCACAATTAACATTTCTGTGCCTGTGACTGAGGGTTTCCTTGGCAATACAGGGCTGCAACAGAGGCTCGTACTGCAGTTAGGGGAGCACACCAGTTTACATTAAGCATTTACAGCAGGTGGGCCAGTAGTGGAAATAGGGTGGGAGGGGAAGGGAACTCATACAGAATGACCCTTCTTTGTAGACCGGAATTAGCTCATTCATTATAAGACAACGCTGACCTATTTCATACTTAAAATGTAATTTGCAAAGAGGTATAAAATAATTTCTCAAAAGCGGTACTTTCAAAGCCACCAGTTCAGTTGCCAAAGTGATACTATAATCCAGTTCCAAAATTGCAACACACAAGTTCAGCATCAGCACCAGGTGTCATCGGGCAGCTGCTCGGGGTCCAGCACCCTGACAGGGAAGGACTGTCCTGCCCCCCCCTTTTCTGGTGCTCAGATGAGGGAAGGGGAAGAGCAGAGTCACTGTTTAAATTTCCTACTATGTCCCTGAATGCTTCTATCATAGCAGTTCTCCCTGGGATTGTGGGAAAATTAAATAGAACTGCTGTTGAAGTGGGGGGAAGAGTTGGGATCTTGGTTAGGTAAGATGCTATTCTGTTCCTTGGCTGCAAAGACAGCCAGTCTGCCCTCTGTAGGGAAAGTAATGTAGTTTCCTTCTTCAGTTGTTCATCTACCATAGGAACAATTTGCCTGGCTTTATTTTACATTAGGTTCAGCTCCGTAGTGCCAGTACACAAGAGTTTAGCTCAGGGGTAGCCAACATGTTGCCCTCCATGGTTTTGTTGGACTACAACTCCCATCATCCCTGACCATTCGCCTTGGTAGCAGGAGCTGATGGGAGCTATAGTCCAGCCACACCTGAACATTGGCTAACTCTGCCTTAGGTGACCACAACTGTATGACTTTGGGCAGAGTAGTAATTCTTCATAAATAGCAATAATTTGGGACAGCTACCCGAAGCTAAACATTTAAATAGTAGTTTCTACCTCATTTCTGAGCACAATTTGAAGTGTTGCTGTTGACTTTTTAAAGCCCTGTGTAGCTTGGGATCCTCTGTACCTGGAGGAACACCTGTTCCCATATAAACCTGCTTGTGTTTTGAGGTCATCAGCAGACTCTCTCCTTCACGTGCTTCACCATCATAGGTGAAGCAGGTAGCAACCAGGGACAAAGCCATTTTGGCAGGGATACAAATACTCTCCCCTCTCTCCAAATTTAACATTTTGTAAATTAACCAATATAAAGGCTGATTGAATTTTATTTTTTTCTGTATTTATTTTATTGCAATTAATTCTTAACCAACTTGGCAGAAATTTAGCCAAAAGTTGGTGAGAAAACACAACAAAGAAATTGCTATATCTCTTTGTCTCTTTTATGTAAATATACAATGACCTTGGTGTTTCTTTCCTATCTTTCAGGTGCCATTACTGCAAGTCTTCCTGCCATGTGTCTTCCCTGCGCATACCATATGCCTGTAAACTGTTATTCCAAGAACTCCAGTCTATGAACATTATACCCAGATTAAAATTGGCCAAGTATAATGAGTGAAAGTGTTGAGGAGTGAAGGGACAAAATGGCAAGCGGAAATATAATTGGAAAGAGCTTAAGTGGCTTCAGAAGTGCTAAAACCGAATTGGCCCCTAATTCCTTACTGTTTTTCTCTTCTCTCTTTGACTGCGGGACAATGCTGAGGAAGAACAGTTGGAAGCTGTTAGCGCAAAGACTCAGGCGGTGTTTATCTGTGGCACTAAGCTAGGTGCCCCCTTCCACCAAGGCACTGGGACTATGCAAACTCAGCTTCCACTTCAAATGGATGGAGCCTGCAGATCAGCCATGCTTAGTGGATTGCTTCCTTTGTCAACATGGTATTTAAATATGTGCATAAACCTAGAGTGGGAACACAGTATTGAAATGAATAGGATTTCAAGGAACAGTTTTGCAGAGTTTTAACTGGTGCACAGTTTGGGGTTAATGTAACTGTTTTTGCACAATGTTTGGGGTTTTTTTAATGAATAAAAAATTTCAGTTACATTTTTCAGGTCTTGAGCTTTTGTGGTGTAGCAATACTGAGATCCTGTTAAGAGTGTCAGCCGTAGGTTCAAATCAGAGGGGGAATAGTTTTACAGAGCTCTCCCAATATGGTGCTTTAAGGAGGATATGTTGAAATAACTTATCATATCACCTTGTTCTTGTCTGTTTTGTGATCTTATTATAGCTACTTGCTTGGAAATGCTGGACATTGAGGCCCTTCTGTGGCATGTTCCCACACATTCATACCTATCATTGGGTGTCTGTGACAGCTGCCTCCCAGCACCCTGGGTCCTGTGCTTCCAGGGGAAAGAAGATCTGGCCACAGCAGAGTGCGCACCCATATCTTGCACCCTCCCTTTCCCCTTTTAATAACTTGCTGGGGAAAATTCTCTCTGCTAGGCTTCCCTTTCTCCTTCACCCTAAACTCTTGCCTTGGGTCTCCCTGAAGTCTCTCAAAGTAGCACAGTTTATGGTTTCCACACATGAGGTTGTTTACCCAAAGCTGAGACCACACAGGTTTATGAAACAAGTCAACAGTATACTAAGATGGAAAAAAATACAGAGTTTCAAGGAAAAGTGCAAATTCCCCAATGGAGTAAAATAACAAAATAAAGTAGATTAAAGCACCAGCCACTTTCCCTGAGCATAAACCATCCCTCACTTTACCAGACTCTCTTTTCTTCCAAGCTTTCAGAACATTTTCTTCTTATGCTAGACCCACCTCCAGCCTGGCTCCCTTTTCTATATCCTTTCTCTACATGCTCCCTGCCAATCGCATGCTCTGCCCCTTGAGCTGCAGGCTTCAGGAAATTAGTGGCTTTTAATTTCCCCCACTCTCCGACCAGAGATCTCCCATTTCTCACATACACAATGAGCCCCAAAGCAGATCAGGATTCACACGTTAACTCTAAACTCCTCAAATCAAGAAAGAGATGTAGCAGACAACAAAGATGCCAATTCCCATATGATTTGCATCAGTCCATAATACAAGGCCCATTCAAATAGTCCAGTAAATTCCCATTCCTTCACAGTGCCAATTGAGCAGAACACCAGCTTGAAGTTCCCCACACATTTATCATTATTCCCTTGTTATTGGCCCCATGCTTCTGAAAATGCTACTTTTCCAGAGACATCTGCATGATGTATGTTGTATTCATAATTAACCATGGAGAGCGAAGCAAATTTCTTACAGTTTTCCTGTCCACACAAACTTAACTTTAAAGGTCCTTGGACCCATTTGCCTATAATTTGGCAGGCTTTATCCAGTTTATAGGGGCCACTATGCCTGCAGATTGCACATACATCTGTCAGGGGGGGGCAGGGGGGAGAGTTGCAGCTATTTTTGATTCCCCATAATAGTGGGGGGGGGGATGCAGCAGATTCAGGCCCTGAGCCTCCAAAGTGTTTCATACCAGAAGCAAGCTGCTTTCCAAAGTGCTGAACTGTGATCTGAACCTAGTCATGTAGCTACTGCATACCCTGACTTTCTGTGCTAGTGACATTAGGAAATACAGTAAGGTCCTGGAAAACAAGTGTGGGTAAGAAGCTGAAGCTGAGGACATTCTAAGATAGCATTTTCAGAAATGTTATCTGTTCTGTCCACTTTGTTGTTGTTTAGTTGTGTCCGACTCTTCGTGACCCCATGGGCCAGAGCACGCCAGGAGTTTGGTCAGACTCATGTTGGTAGCTTCGAGAACACTGTCCAACCATCTCATCCCCTGTTGTCCCCTTCTCTTTGTGCCCTCAATCTTTCTCAGCATCAGGGTCTTTTCCAATGAGTCTTCTCTTCTCATGAGGGGGCCAAAGTATTGGAGCCCCAGCTTCAGGATCTGTCCTTCCAGTGAGCACTCAAGGCTGCTTTCGTTCAGAATGGATAGGTTTGATCTTCTTGCAGAGCCTGCAAAATCAGGTAGAGCGGTGTATATTAACTAGATAGGTGGTGTCAGGATGAAGAGTTCAGATCCGTAAGGCACTGGGGAGCATTTTGGGACCAGCTGGTTCTCTACAAAAGAGATGCGCTCCGGTGAAACTAGACTGTTGGTACTTAACTTCACAAAAGTCATTTGAAATGTTTTATATTTTTGTAAACCACTTCAAGAAGTGACTTTTTTATTTTAACAATGAAGCAGTATGTAAATTTTGGTAAATAAATAAATAAATGTGAAAGAAGAATAGAACCAGAGTCAGAAAAGATCTTAAAGACCATCCAGTCTAACTGTTTATTGATTCAAGAAAACCAGTACTACGGTATTGCTAATAGGTGGCTGTCCAGCCTCTGCATTATAACCTCTAACCAAGGAGAGCCTATCACTTTCTGCAACAATTTGTTCTATTGTTGAGCAGTTTATACCATCAATAAGTCCCCCCCTAATGTTTAGTCTAAATCCTTTCTCTTTGTAATTTGAACCCACTGAGTAAGGGGCTACCCACTCTGGAGCAAAAGAAAACAAACTTGCTCCATTATCTATGTGGCACCCCTTCCAAGTATTTGAAGACAGCTATGCTATCGCCTCTTAATCATCTCTACTCCAAGCTAAATACACCCAAATCCTTCAACCTATTCTCATAAGAGCTAGACTTCAGAACCCTCCTCATTTGTCGACGTCGCACTCCAGGCACAGAGATAAACCAGAGGAAGAGGTCCCTTAATAACACAAACATAATAACCAAGTTATGGACCAATAAATAAAGTGAATGGTGAATTAATAAAATGTATATACAATAAAGGATTCAACCTAATATAAAAGAATGTAATGCAAATACATATAAATCCAAAACACACAACTAATTCTCAACAAGGTACAACAGCCAGTATAAATTAGTAAAGTTAATATCCGTATATGAAACAAATTCCATGCATCAGTAGAGTTGAAATACAAATTTCATGCAGTAGTACAGTTAATATTGATGAAAACTCCAGAATGTATTTTTGTTTCAGTACTTCCTCAGAAACTACTGTAATAAATGGCAGCCAAGCTTGACTCTTCCCAAGATATCACTGAATACATAGCAATGGTTTTTTTTAAAAAATTAATTAACAAAAACCAGGAAGCTACTGTCCAGACACCTTCCAGTTTGTTGATGTCTTCCTTAAACTCTGGCATCCAGATCTGAACTCCAGCTGAGGTCAAGCCAAAGCAGAACAAAGAAGTGCTATTACAACTGGAAAGCTGGACACTATTGATGATGCGAACCAAAATTGCATTAACCTTTTAAGCTGCCACATCACACTGCTGGCTCACGTTTCATTTGTGGTCTACTAAGAATGTGTTTTGGGATGCGGGTGGCACTGTGGGTTAAACCACTGAGCCTAGGACTTGCCAATCAGAAGGTCAGTGGTTCAAATCCCTGCGACGGGGTGAGCTCCCGTTGCTCGGTCCCAGCTCCTGCCAACCTAGCAGTTCGAAAACATGTCAAAGTGCAAGTAGATAAATAGGTACCGCTCCAAGCAGGAAGGTAAACAGCGTTTCCGTGTGCTGCTCTGGTTCGCCAGAAGCGGCTTAGTCATGCTGACCACATGATCCGGAAGCTGTACGCCAGCTCCCTCGGCCAGTAAAGCGAGATGAGCGCCGCAACCCCAGAGTTGTCCGTGACTGGACCTAACGGTCAGGGGTCCCTTTACCTTTTACCTTTTTAAGAAAGTGTTTTGAAACTGTCAGGAGCTGGAGAGCATCTGTTGCAGCTAAATTCATCCCCAGCCACTCTTGAGTGGCTTAGAGCACATATAAAAAACAAAACATCAAACATTAAAAGACAGAATATCCTACACAAACAAACCAATAAATCAATAGAAATCAATAATAATAAACAGTTTGAAGTTATACCCAAATTAAAATAACTGCCAACCCCAACAAAAACAAAACAGAGGAACCAAAATTAGAACCATTTTAAACATTATAAAACATTTTAGCCACTTGCCCTGACCCAAGAGTTGTTCCAGCAATGTCCCAGTGGTCTCCCAGGAGCCTCGGGCCTTGCAGCAGGGAGCAGTCTTCCTTCCAGCACTCATGGCAGCAGCAATGTGTAAATGTTTTAGATACTGTATCAGGTTCAAGCTTAAAAACAATCATACAAAACAAATGACAACTCTTTAAAGAGACAGAAGAGTTGAAGGGAAAATGTGAGTGCTTACTAATAGAATGTCAGAAACATGGTAAAACGCTGATAATTATTTAATGAGGATTAGAAGACTATCACGAACCAGCTGTTTAGTCAGGCTAAAGCAGCCCTTTACAGTGCAGCCTTATTGAACAGGCATGTATAAGATTGCACTGGGCGAATTTGTCAATTTCAGTTTCAGTTTCTCATTTTTCCAATCTTAAATACAGTTCTGCACTTTTCTAGCCTGGGGACTTTTTAAAGTCCTCATGAAAATTTATCAGCATTTTAGGGCACACTTCCCCTAATATCCACATTTTTGCATGCAATTTTTCTAATATGCATGTTTATGCAAAGCAGTCTTCCAAATAGAACGCCTTTTTGTATGTTATTTTTGCTAATCAATGGACTTTTATGTACTCTTCCCCCTACTATATGGGTTTTGGAGACATTACATGGCTGGGGGACTGCATTTCAAATTCAGAGAGGTTAAAATGTCGGAGGAAAGTTGTGTTTCAGTTTGCACAAAGTGTGAATCAGAGGTTCACCTATGACTCTGAATGGAATCGCCTTTCTCCCCCATCCCTAACTGTTAATTATTTCCACGGTGTGGTTGGATTTCTGTCCAGTGACTTTTCTCAGATAGTTGATGAAGATGTGATGGCCTGAAGAATGCTTCAGGATCTTGCGGTATCAACACAATGAGCTGTGGTAGGCAAAATGTTGGCCACCCGAGTTTTTGTTCCCAGTCCAGCTCCTTTATCACTTTGTATTCCAGTGTCCAGGCAAAGCTGTTTACCAGAAATGTTATTCAATGTGAAGGTCACTAGGATGTTAGTCCAGCTGAGACGCTGAATGCAGTTTGTGTCCTGTCCTAGCCAAATCCTCATTTTGCTGCTGTAAGTAATGCCCACCTTTATAAATTATTTTCCAAAGCGGTGCCCTTAGTCTGCAAACAAACTTTTTTTACTAGCTTGAATTACTGCACTAGAATAAAGAGGCTGTTGGCATTCCTGAATTTAATGTACTATAAATGTTGAGGAATTAAATGAGTTTATATTTATTTTAAAAAAAAGAATAAGGGAGGGGTGGGGTTGACAGTAAAAGTCTGAACAGACCTAAATCATTGCATGCAGGAGCAGCAGATATTATTTCATAGGTGGGTTATTTTTATTAAATGCAGTACTTCACAATACTACGTCACAAATGAAACATTGGTAAGGGGGGAAGCCATTAATGCAATGCTAATAATATATGCAAAAAATAGACAGAAGTTAAATATCATAAAAGCTATATTAAAAACACCAAACAAAAGGTTGTTATCAGGAAAAAATATATATACAGTATAAAGCAAAAAAACAGAATATAGATAAAGCATTTAAATAACTTGATCCAATAATGAAACCTACACTGATATAATCTTAGGAGCATAGAGGGTCTTATCCAGCTCAGTATTGCCTACACAGGATAGTTTCAGACAGGTGTCTTTCACAATCTTAAGAGATGCTGGAAACTGAACTGGTACCTTTTGCATGCAGATCAGGTGCTCTGCCACTGAGCTATGGGCCTTCCCCTGTTGATAAAGGAAAGCAGTAACTAGAAAATGACTACCCCCCCAATCACCCTATATTAACTGCTCATCAAATTATCCATTGATATTACAGTCATACCTCGGTTTAAGTATGCTTCGGTTTGAGTACTTTCAGTTTAAGTACTCTGCGGACCCGTCTGGAACGGATTAATCCACTATCCATTACTTTCAATGGGAAAGTTTGCTTCAGGTTAAGTACAGACTTCCGGAACCAATTGTGTACTTAAACCGAGGTACCACTGTATTAGGAGCATCTGATCTTCTTGGTGATTATGAAGATCACCTGCTTTTCCCCCAATGTTACACAGTCTGCAAAAGTGTCTTCGCTGAGCTTGGTGTGTAGGCCTTCCTCTACAGCAGCATTGTTGAGATGGGGTGTCCTGGCTTCCTCAAGAATACAAGGTATTTGATGTGTGGGTGAGGTTCATATGAAAATAACTTGTGGGCTCTCTTTGCTTCCCTGCAACACTGCAAGGCTGTCTTAACATATATCAGATGGCACAAGACCTGACAACTGACTTAGAGGCCTTTCCCCACACTTGAGGATTCAGAGTGGGTTCAGCTATGTTCTCATTTTATATTCACAACAGCTTTGCAAAATTTGGACAGGGTGACCTGCCCATAGACACTGGGGACCCCACTGGGAAATATCCCCCCACCCCAGTTGCTACTTCCAAGTAACTTTAGCAGCAATTCCTCACCCCACCAGCCATTCATAACAGCTGAGTGATACTACTTCATTGCTGTATCATAGCGCAAAATGTATTGGTAGAAGCTGCCAAGCTCAGTATTATAGTGGCCATTGTTGTTGTTTAGTCGTGTCTGACTCTTTGTGACCCCATGGACCAGAGCACACCAGGCACTCCTGTCTTCCACTGCCTCCCGCAGTTTGGTCATTTGCCCTAGATTGGACAAATGCCCTCAGAAAAGCAGAACAAAATTTAGAATATCAAAAAACACATTTGTGGGCTGTGTGTGCTACCAGGTTGATTGAGAACTGAGATACATACCCCTTCCATACTCCATTTGCATGGAGAGAGGAATGTGACCCTGTGAGCATTGTCCCCACCAGAGGTGGGTTTAGGGGGGGGGTGCAACCTAAATCCGCATTGCACTGGGCATGGATCCACAGGGGCACCGCAGGGAGCTCTGCAACTATTATGTAGAATGGAAGGTGAGAGGCAGAATTTTGGTGTTGCACAGGGCGCTGCTGAAATTTGAGACCCCAAGGTCTTCCACCGCACCCATATCCTTATTTACATTGCTTCTACCCTCCAACCCACCCACTGGATGGAAGGTCTGAAGGGGGTGTGTTCATGCAAGTTCATCTGAATATTATGCACAGGCTCCTTCCTGTGGTCCAGAACTCTGCCAGGTCAGGATGCCCAACCTTGTAAAAGAGTCTACATGCATTCAGCCAAATGCATGTAGTAGCTTGAGGTCCCTCTTTCAAGTGGTCAGGTTGAGACCCCACCACCCAGTGTGCAAAGGCTGGATCCACAGGGGTGCCACATTGGGTGCACCATGCCAGTCAGCGCTTTGAAGCAGAGGAGGCTTGTCCATTAGGGTGAATGGGGTGCTGCACAACCTTCAGTCTGCCCTCAGCCAGTCCTCACCAGCCAGCTGCCTCATGTACAACCAATCAGAGGGTTGCTCTGCCTCCTTTTGGTTCTGGCTTCCCCTATTGACTTATCTCCCTGGCTTTCACCCCACCAATCGCAATGGGCACCAGCCACTGCTGTTCTGAAGGGCTGCGGAAGGACTTCCAGAACTGCACTCAGAGCTTCAGCAGAGACCATGGCTAGCCACCAGCCAAGGGTGCTGATCGGCAGGTCTGTTCTGTGCCACTCTGGTTCTGGTATCTGGTGCATGCACAACCACCCTGCTCTTCCTGGTCATCACCCAACACTCTTATCACATCACACTGGTTCTCCTAAAGCAGGAAGGTGGTGGCCTGCTTAGCTTGGTATGACTTACTGTGCCTGCAGCAGAAGTAGGCAACCTTTTCCCTGTTTGACCCATCTTGGCACTGGGTGGGCCCTGAGCTGGTGCTGAGCAGGGCCAGAGAAAACACACCCTCTTAAGTATCTCAGGAAAGAAAGAGAGGAAAAGAGTATGGGGTGGTAGTAATTCAAACTCCCTCCATCCTCCTCGTCATCTGCATGCAATCTGCTTGGGGGCCACATGAGTCCCAGGGGGCATGGGCTGCCAACTCTTGGTGCACGAATTCCATTGTAAAAGATGACCAATGTAAGGTTACATGAGATGTTTGGGGAACTTAGGAAAACTCCTCCGTAAAGCTATCTGGATTCATGAATGGATCCCTATTAAGCCCTGGCTCCAGGTCATTTTCTGCCTGTCCTGTTGGGGCATTGCACAGCAATGCAGACATGTGCCCACCTTGCCAGGGTTCGACAACAGAGGGCACCTTGGGTGCCTTCTCCACCTGCCACGGCTGCTCCCTCCACCTCCACCAGCAGCTTCTGTTACTTTCAAAGCATTAATCCAATAGGAGACCCCTGGAACAGTCTGACATTTATTTTTCTCCTTGATCGCAAGTGTTTTCTATCTCCTCCCTGTGATATCAGAGAGTTTGTTGCTGCTGCTGCTGCTGCTACTTTTTCTGTTTTAAACCACCTCATTGGAATTTATGATCCAGACATCCCCTCTGGCTTTCCCTCCACCCCCCATTCTGACTCCAGCTTCTCTATTTAACTTTGCCCCCCAGGACTTTGATCTGCAAATTTCCACCGGCCTTTCTTTCCTACCCCTCGTTAGTTTTTTTTCCCTTTTTCTTTAAAAATATTGTAAAAGCATGTAGTGCATTTGCTCCAAACCGTTTTGAATCCCTCCAAAGGCTTCCATATGCTGCATTTGGGGCATGGGGTGTGATGGGGGAATGTGGGCACGGTGTGTGTGTGTGTGTGTGTGTGTGTGTGTGTGCGTGTGTTTTCCTGCCTTAAAGAGAATATAGGGAGAGGAGAGGGGGGAGGGGGGAGCGGGTGGCTTCCTCCCTCCCTTTTTTAAACCATGTTGGCTCTGTCCATGGTCAAAGTAATTCAGCCGTAATCCCCTTTTCTCTTCCTCTCCTAGCCTTCCATTCATATTCTAATCACAGCTTTCCCTTCTCTCGAAACCAGCCACTTTATCAGAGCTCCAGTTTTGCTACTCGCTTGAGCCCTTCCCAGCACACAGAGAGCCGCCTTCAGAAGAAACGGGCAACTTTTCTCCAATCTTCCCCCACCAGCCTGCACGCATCTCTGCCTCCAAACAACCCTACAAGGGGGGTGGGGGGGTGGGGAGTCTTTGGGAAATCTTCAGACCTCCGGAGGGATGGGATCGGGCATATTTCAATCCACAGCATCTATCTCTTCCCCTCCCGGGAACACAAGCACTAACTTCTTCCTTACTCTAATAACCGAGAGAGAAGAAAAGAAGCGCGGGTGGGTGGCTTAGATTTATCCCAGTGATGATGGGGAGACGGGTTTGTTTCCTGCTCCCGTGTGCATTTAGGGCCTCTTCACACGTTACACCCCAGCAATACTCTAGTCTGGAAACCTACTGATGTGATGTTTGAGAAAACAAATCTGTAGCGTTCACATTTCGATAGGGATCTTTAAAAAGATTGTAAATGTGTGAACAGTTTACACCTAGCATGGACTCCTTAGTCCAGAAACAAACTGCGCTTCCAAGATGCTCTGAGCGATTCCCTAAGAAGAGAAGGTCTAACATAGTCTTTACATGCCCCCAAATAGTGCCCGAGAGAGAGAGAGAGAGAGAGAGAGAGATCTAAGCCAATTTTGATCTCAGCCTGCAAGGAGCCAAAAACTGGGTGGTGAGTGGGGGAGCAGTGGAAGAAGAGGGGGCGAGTCTCTCTCTCTCTCTCTGGAACTTTAACCAAGACAAACGTTCCCTAATGGCAAGTGGGGAGGAGGGAGAGGCAGCCAGGGAAGGGGGGGGGAAGTGTCGGGCTTGCGTAGATCTGAAGCCCCCCTCGCTGGGGGAGCGCTTTTCTTATTCAAAACAGTGGCACAATGGGGTTCACATTGAGCCTTGCCACATCCCCATCTGACTAGCAGCCATTCATCAGGCTGGCCGGCCTATCAATGACATTTCTCCCATCAGGGCTCCTATAAAATGACGCTTTTTCCCATGAAACATCCGCAAACATTTTGACGGCTCTGGCGTTGCCCTGTTGGATTTACTGAGGATCTCTCCCTCTCTTTCTCCCCCCCTTCCTTCTCTCTCTCTCTTTCTCTCCCCCCTCTCCCCTCCACCCCCACCCACCCACCCCCACCAGCACACCTCCTTCTCCCTCTTTTCTTTCGCCGGCATCTCTGAGCAAAAACAGGGGAACTCCACAAAACTTCAGGACTTTGGGGGCTCCTGCACTGTCCATGGGAACAGCATGCATTGTGGGTTGCTGGAGGAACCTGACATGGATTCCACAGGTCAGTCCGAAGCCGTCGGGGCGGCAGGGAACAGACTCCGTCCGTCTTTTTTTGCGCCCAAAGTTTGGCAGGGATCAAGGCGAGAAAGGGATCCACAGGAAAGCGCGGCGCGCTGGCCTGGGGGCCATGGGATCCTACTAGGTTAGCCGCTTCCGCTCGAGGGGATGCGCCTGGGTGTGGACCCCGAGGGCTGGGGAAGGTTCACTGGTTGTCACTGGAGGGGAGAGGGGGGGCGATCCGAGGCACGTGGACTCGGAAGACTTGATCTCGAGGGAGGGTGCCTCGGTTTGCAGAAGCCCCCCATCTCCCAAATCCAGGTGGGCAGGATCGAGCTGGGCAGCCTCTCATTTGAAGGAATGCGAGCAGAATTGAATGAGCAGAATTGATTTACGGTATTTATTTTTTGAGGGATTGGCGAAGTTAAACTTTGGGGTGCTTGCGAAGTGGGTGGTTAGTTAGGGGGTGTTCTTCGCAATTCAAACGTCTTGGGGCGCAGAGCTTTGAGATCAGCTGGGCGGAGGAGTTAGTCCTAGGAGCTGGGCTGGGCCTGGGGACTAGCAGGCTGTTTCATAACGGGGGACGATGAGGCCCGTTTTGATACTGAGCCACTTCCCAAAGGGCTGAAATTCCGAGGTTTTAGTCCTCGCCTCCTGCCAAGTTCGGGAGCTATCGGCCTGGGATGGCTTTTTAGGATGGAAATTGTCCTAACTTTAATAATGATGATGATGATGATGATTGTCATTACTATTTCTGGGTTGGATTTCAAGTTTCTAGGCCCTCTAAACTCCCACCATCATCTGCACATCGCAAACTCCTCTGTTTTCCCTTGGAAGGGAAAGCCTCCATCCTTGCTTTGCATCTTCCTCCCAGGGGCATGTGCTTAGAATTTCACCCTTAACCTCTCTCCCGGCCCCCTTTAATATCGACTGGTGGTTCCTGTCCACTTTGAATTCTGTTTACACGGTATGGGGGGGGGGAAGGAGAATCCTCGTCCCCATCTGTTTTGGGCTCCTCCTGCGCTGCTCACGATCCTGACAGTAGAGCTGAGGATCCCGCGCTTCACATGTGGGGCGTCTCGCTGGAGAGACACCTGTAACACGGCCGGGGCCTGTGCGGAGGGCGATGGGGGCTCCCTCGGGGCAGAGAGAGGTCCGAGGCTGCACTGCGATTTACAGGCTGCAATCCTATGCAGTACACACTGACCTGGAAGCAGGCTCCATGGCCCTCGATAGGGCCTACTTCCGAGTAGACCTCCCTAGGATCGCGCGGCCTCGTGCGAGGGCTGCGGAGCCCAAGAAGCCCTGGAAACTGCAGGTGCCGCCTCGCCCAATAAATGGGGCGGCCATCGCCCTCCCTCCTCTCTTGAACTTTAAAAAAGTTGCATCGAGGGCAGCACTTTTCTACTGTGGTGTTAATTTTTGTAGTATTTTTATAGCATTTATTAGTAATTAATAAATTAGTTATTCATTACTACGAAATAAACATCCCCGGCCGCTCTCCTTGGATTGCTGACTTTGGAGCGGCTCCCTAGAAGTCACCACGGGACTGTCCTTCCACGAGGCCCTCGCAGTTTTGTTTTTAGGGTTTGTTAAAAAAATAAAAAAATTCTTTCCCTTTAAGCACCGAAGTTTAAAGTTGGGTCCAGCTGTGAACTTCTTTTGGGGAGGAAAAGAGAGGTCAATCAAAACAAAACCAAAAGGCGCTTGAGCGACGGATTCTCTTAGAAAACGCGCCTGCTTGGAAGAAGCCGAGTAGGCCGGAGGGACTCGCGTAAAACTCGGGGGTCAGGCCTATATATCTCCCCCCCCCAAGCGCTACCGAGGCCAAGCCGGCAGCCAACATGCTCCCCAGAGACACGGGAAAAAAAAAAGAGTTTTAGGCCCCCAGGAGCCCGCCGGGAGAGTGCGCGTGAAGAGGGGAGAAGCGAGGCATCCGGAGGGGCTGCTTGGCGAGCCCGGCCTTGGCTGGCCCTCTTGTTTTAGGGGCGGTATCCCTAACAGCTCGGCTCTCTAACTTTAAAGAAAAAAAAGGGGAAGAAGGGTATAAGGTACATATAATACTTTCAACGGACTGAGTGGGTCCCCGTTTCCATTTTAACGTCGGAACGGGGAAGCCAGACCCTGGTGTTCGTAGGACCCTTTCGCGCGCGTTAAGCAATGAACGCGACACTTGGAGGAACCAGCGAGAGTTTCGGGGAAATGGGTGTATTTGCGGGAAACCTTGTTCCGCAACGGGGCGCGCAGTGGTGGTTTTCGGAGCCATTAACTGAGCGGGGTTGAACTGCGCCTTTCGTGTAAGTCTCTTCAAAACCGACTGCTCTAGTGTAAGGCAGCCTCGGGGCCGGGGGACTTGGCCGCGCTCCGGGCCTCCAGGCGGCGGCGGCATCGGCTGCGTGGGCTCGCTCGGTGGCGGGGGACGGCCTCGCCTCTCTGCCGACCCGCAAGCGAAGGCCCGGCCGCCCGCTGGCCTTGAAAGGCGCGCCGGGCTGCGCCAACCCTCCCGGGCTGCGCGCCTGATGGAGGGCAGCGGGTTTGATTAAGATAATATTAATCAGAAACCACTTTCGCCTTGCTCAGCAGATGGCAGGGAAAGTGGAGCCTTTGGCGTTGCCCCATTCAGACACCTTCACCTCCTTTTCAGGGGACTTAATCCAATTAGGCTTTCCTCGGACTTTTCAGTTGTTATGTAAAGAATCCCCTTTTTGCGTTTGGGGAGAAATATGGCTTCATTGCAAGCGAAGGGGCGGCGGCTGTGTGTGTTGGGAGGCGGGGGGGGGGTGTAGTCTCGTTTTAATTTTTCCTGGCCATTCACTTCTTCTCCTTAATCGCTTAATGAGGAAATCAGCTGGAACGACGAACTGCCCAGCGTTTCTTGGGTTGTGTAAAACTCTAGGAACCCGTTGCAAAAAAACAACAAAAAAAAACCCCGTGCGTGTGATTGAAATAATAGAAAAGAATAATCTGTCTCTAGAAACGAAACCAGTTCTTCTGAAGCAACCCCTGCTCTAAACAAACCCATTCTCTTTTCAAGAACATCTTCAGCAAGGTGCTAAGAGAGAGACCTTGAAACAGATTTATCCCAAATTTAGGTACAAAGTTGAAATCCATTGGCAAGAACATGCAACAGGTGGGTCCTTGAAAGGAAGTTTGCCCAACTCGAATGGATTTGTGGAAACACAATGAAAAGCCTATGCCACTAAATAAAATGAGCATATCTTGCTTTTCCTTTTTTTTAATAAAAAAAATAGGAATGTAGAATCATAGAATTGTACAGTTGGAAGGAACCACGATAGATAGATGTACAAATTTTAAATAAGGTGGGGGATTGGGAGAGTCAATCCACATGCCCAAGTAAATCCCTAAATTAAATCTCCACCAAAGAAATAGTAGGGGAAGGGAGGGAGGGTCGTTTTCTGTTGAGCAGCGGGGAGCTGAAGACTAATTGAAATAGGCCAGTGGCGGGACTGAGCCCGGCAGTCCAACTGGTGGTCGTCCTCTACAATGCTTCTGAAGCCTGTTCCCAGGATCCAGAAGCAAAAAAAGGGAAAGTGTCATGAAGTTAATTCCAGTTATAGCTCCTTCTGAGACACTGATTAGCCTCAGAACCTATTTTTAACACTTAAGCTCCGCTCTGGAAATATTTGCAAACAAATTTGCAAACAAAGGCAAATATCTGTGTGCATGCACAGAGTGCTCCCTCTGTGATTAAAAGTTAGGGCCTTTAGGAGGTGGTCACCTTATGTGCACCCATCTTTTTAGAGTGGAATTGCTAATTATTATTTTTTTCAGTAGAGGGCCACACTAACCCTTGGCTAGCACTTTAAGGGTGACATGGCTGTGGTGGGTGCAACCACCCACAACTCTTGTGCATATGCGTGCACACCCTCCCTGATCCATGCAGATCAGCTGAGGAGAGGGGTTCGATCGACACCCCATCAGAGCGCTAGGTGCTTTCCACCCCATCACTGTGCCTACTTCCTCTCCTTGTATCTTTTAGCAGTTGCTAAAAATGGGGCAAAAGTAATAAATTGCCTGGAGAACTGGGGATAGCTGCCTCTATTTCGAAAGCTTTAGCCAATCCTGCCCATGCAACATCCAATGGGTAAGATTCTGATGAGCTTGGGGATAGCAGTTTAGCCCTTTTTAGCTGTTCCCTTTTTATTTACCCTGTTTTCACCCAAGCACAATTTACAACACCTCCCCCTTTCCTCTCTTACTAAGGAAGAGAGAATCTCTGTGCAACAGGACAAACAGCCAGGTTGGTGGTGGTGATCATTCATTTATTGACTTTCTAACTGGGGGTGAGATGAAGGCATTATACGCCATTCAAAGGGATGCAGCCCTCCGATCCTCTTTGTTTTAATTCGACAATGAAACCAATGGAAAACGAAGGCTTTCTGTGTTTGTAGGGCAGGGGGTTGTTTATAGCCCTAATTAGTGAGCTGGTCGCCCTCCTCAAAGAGGGAGACGTGCTCATTAAACAAAGATCTTAGCCCACCAGATGTAGAAGGGCAAGACACCTTTTTCTCAATCCAGTCCTCTTATCAACCCTTCACACTGTCAGGTCTCCTCATGGGTTATACCCTTCTCTTCTTTCAGGAGGGGGACGTGAATGTAATTTAGTGTCCAGATAAGGAGGAGATACAGCCCTAGCATTCTCCATCTTAGAAGATGCTGAAGTTGGTGACTAGTTCCCAGTTACTTACTTGTTTCAAATTATTGCACAAATATGTTGGTGGGAACCAAGTAGCCAACTTCAGCAGCATGTATAAAGGATGTCTGTAAGGAAAGAGGGGGCAACTGTGGCTACAGGGTGTGGGGTATCCCAAAGCGGTTAGCCTTGGCTATTGTGACAGTCCCAGGAATGGCAAAGGAGGCCATGGGCTTGGGGAGGCCTGTCCTTGTTTTACAGCACAGGGATGTATCCTGTAACGTAGTACATCTCTTCACTTACGACTGAAGAGGCATACTTTCTTATAAAAACCCCTCCAGACTGGTTTTGTCTGCAGTTGTTTTACACAACATGTAGTTGAAACAATCATAGTGAATTAGTGGTGGGTTCATAATAGCCTGCCCGCATGTCATTCTGCATTGCTTCCCTCAGCTGCTAACATGAAATGCCAATCGAGTTTCATTCAGCATTTAGTGGGTGACCTGTTTACTGAGCATTCTGGCCGATTCGTTTGCAGGGAGGTTAGAAGTTGGGAGGTTAGAAGACACTAAAGTAAGTGTCGCCTTGCACTTTTGCAGCCCGATCCTGCAGGTGTGTTGCGCAAGACCTCCCAATCAGCTAGAATTGCACAACCTGGATTTACCCTTCTGTGGTTGAAAAATAACAAGAGTTTGGAAGCACCCAGTGAGCCAAAATTGATCAAGAGGGAATTTTCTGAAAGTATTAGGCAACATGCTCCCAATCAGCTTTGCCACCTACAGAATTTTGAGAGGTGATGAACTCTACCAAGCTACCGTTCTGCAACCTGTTTCTTTTTAATGCAATCCCTGAGGAAGTGGGTGGGAGAGTTCTCTCTTTCATTGTGAAAGTACATCTCTTTCAGACCAGTTCCTGTTAATTTGCAAAATTATATTTAAAATCAATATTCCTCCTCCTCCCTCATCTTAGCCTGGAAAATTTGTCAGCAATTCATGTGGAAAAACGAGGGCCATTTCAAAAGTGTGAAATACTTGAATAATGAGATTTTTAAAATTTATATTTGAATATTTCAATGGTGTTTCTCCATTATTTTCCTCCTCACAGGCTATTAGTTGTAAGTGAAAAGTATATGCTCAGCCTTAGCAATTCTGAATTCCTGCTTACAGAAAGTGCTATATTTTAAAGCTGTAAATAAAAAAGGAGTTTGTGGTTGATGTTGTGGCCTTCTGATCTCAGATCAGTTATGAGTAGACTCGGGTGCATTTTCCCATTCCTTTCATTGTAAAGTTTAATA
Organism: Zootoca vivipara; assembly: GCF_963506605.1. Lineage (NCBI taxonomy): Eukaryota > Metazoa > Chordata > Lepidosauria > Squamata > Lacertidae > Zootoca > Zootoca vivipara. The sequence goes on along the minus strand of NC_083285.1, from coordinate 48,025,308 downwards.
ATTTAAGCTTCACAAAGAAGCAAATGCCTGTCATTAAAGAAGTTGTAGCTTCGCATTTTCTGATCAAACCTCAAGAGTCGGCCATTATTTCTGCACCCCCAGTGTCCTTGATTCCATCTTGGCTCTTTTAGGATTTTCTGTCACGTGGTTTCATGTTAGTATTGTAGGGGTCATGTATGCATGCAGAATGGCTAAATGGAGAAGGGCATTTCTGCAAGCCAGATGATGATTTGTGTGTCCTTGAGACCCGTATTCTGCCTTTTCACCAGTTTGACTGAGAACGGGGTCAGCACCTGTTCTGTGGACCCTCCTGATTTGGCCTGAATGTTTGCCATTCATTCTGCCATCCACAGTGGCGCCAGCAAGACTCCACTACTGTGTGTGTCCTTGGAGGAGACAGCGGGGCGTGAATGTTTGTCTATGTTCTAAAAAGGGATTGTGGGTATATGAAGGAAAAGCACCGTCTCTTTTTCTCTCTTCTTTTTTCACCTTTTTCCACCTGCCAGAGCCTTAGGAGGGAAAAGTGAAAATCTGTGTTGCATAGATTTAGCAACAAGTGTCTTAGGAAAAAGTAGTGGAAGAAGCAAACAGGATATAATTGAGGGGGAAGATTTGGCTCTTAAATCATGGGCGATCCCTGCCACATTTCAGAACATGCAGTGGGAATTGGCTTCCCAAAGACATCTGGAAACAGAGATGGGCCTGACAGTCTGATCCTGTTACTGCAAGTGCTTTATGCCAAATTGCCAGTGCTGGGATTTGAAACCAGTCTACATGCTCTGCAGAACGAGGGACCCTCCAGAGTCCAAAGGGGTGTTTTATTGCCGGTGCAATGATTCAACAAGTTCTTGACACAATCATAGCGCATTCGTGGTGGGTTCATTTTGCTTTATTGGTTGTTCTGCGACGCTGCCCCAATGTTATTACTGTCTGGAGAGGCCGTTGTTGAAGGCAGTGATGCTTCTGAATACCAGTTGCTGGAAACTGCAGGAGGAAGAGAGGGCTCTTGTGCTTGGGTCCTGCTTGCTGGTTTCTCATTGGCAACTGTTTGGCCACTTTGAGAACTGGTTGCGGGACTAGATGGACCATTTGCCTAATCCAGCAGGCTCTTCTTAGCACAACACAAGCAAGGACGGGGTGTGTGGGTTGTTTTGGACATTTGTGATATGGAAACTTATGGGATTTCAGCAGGAAGATGGAGGATATGCTTTGATTGGAAATGAAGCAGCCTGACCACCCCAAAACTATTGCAGGCACAAGTTGCATTGAAAGCAAGATTATGTATTATTATTATTATTCATATTTATAAATGATTGCCCTCCCTGCTAGTATCATGAGCGCAAATCATCTGGAGGAGCTGTGAGTACCCTGAGCTGGTAGAATTCTGAGTTTTACCGATTCAAACTTCAGGGTATGTGTTTGTGGTGTAGATGCGATTTATTTCCTCACAGGAAGAAGATTTCTGTAAATTAAAACAGGGCTGGGCAAACATCAGGCTTGTCAGATCTACTTTGTTTCTTGCTAGAAAACCTCCTCTCCCCAAGACCTACCAGTGTGAACGAGGTGCAAAAGGCATGCACTTACAATTAAAGAACAGAGTTCTGAACCCTTATACTGTACTTGCTTTCACTACCTGAACTGAATGGAATTGAACACATAGTCCTTTCACGCAAAAGTCCACTCCTGGTTAGTTTCTTTATCTCATCATCAGTCAAAACCCTTTATGGAAGTTACCCAGAGAGGTACCTGTTGATCCCAATCTACCTTCTCCCTTAAAACGCTATGAGAAAAGGTTTAGCAAAAACCCCTTACTGATGGGACCCGCAGGGAGATTCTTTTTAACGTGGCAGAGCATTTAAAAAAATGACACGCATACCCACACACCTGTAGTGGTGCCATTCAGAATTCTACCCCCGCCTCCTGCCTAATGTGTCAAAAGAATAATGCCAGAACTCACGCAGCCTTTGACCTGGAAGCAATTCCTACTAACGGCAAATGTGTGGAAATGGTTACCATCACTAACAACCACTTTTCACCTTATCGACAGGCAGCAATGGTGTTTGCACCATGGTTTGAGCATCTATTTCTCTCTTTTGCACTTTCTGTGTAATGGGCACAACGGTGAAAGGAGTGGGTTTGAGTTGGGTGCAGCTTACTCAATTCACCAGGAGGATGATGTGCACATTCTTGCTTCAGTAATTAAATAAGAAGTGGAAAAGGAGGAAGTCGCTTCTCCTCTGTCATTGCTGGCTAGTGATGTATGAAACTGCAAAGGGAAATTGTTCTCGGCGGTAAACTCTTCATTAAAATAGGCTCCAAGTCTGAGGGCCCGTCCAGACTTCAGCTTAATGTGAATTGTGAACCCCTTGTGTCTCCTTTAATTCCCCTTTGTACATGTGGTGTTCTCCTCCAACTCCTCCTATGCTTTCTCCTCCCTAAGACCGGAAATTCCCTACGCTCTGAAAAAATCCAAATCTGAGAGCTACATCAATGGCATAGGGAATCGCGGGTTTTAGGGAGGACAAAGTGTGGGAGCAACAGTAGTTGAAGGAGATCGCCATATGGATGAGGGGAAATTAAAGGAAACACAAGGACGAGCCCTGAGACTTGGTTCAGATTAAGCCCTGCTGTTCGGTTTCAGTGATGACCAGTCCACAAAACTGATCTCTTTCCTGCCAAGTGTTACAGAGTGGTTAATTCGCATACCCATGAACAGTTTGGCAGGTTGGTATCTGCAGTGGCGTCGCAAGGGGGGGCAAGGGGCAGTGCGCCCTGGGTGCCATGTCTGGAGGGGTGACAAGAAGGCACCCCGCGGGGTGCTTGCCCCACCACCCCTGGGCTTGGCGGCGTGAGCAGCCATTGTGCCGCTGCCGCCACATGTGGAGGATCCCACCACTGTCCATATGGTGCTCGGGTGGCGCCGGCCGCAAACTGCTACGTACAACGCATGTGTGGTGTTGCATGCATGCACAGTACGTAGTGACGCCGTACATGCACCCTACGTAGCAACACCACACATGTGTCGTACGTAGCGGCGCAATGCGTGCACAGCCAGCAGTTTTCCCCGCCCCGAGTGTCGGTTAGCCTTTGTTTGCCCCTGGGTATCTGAACTTACCTGGGATGTCAATATATTCCTGATGACACAATTCTCTGAGTTGTTCATCATCAAAATTCATTGAGCTCCACGTGGGCTCATTGACACTTCAGATTCTGTTGGGCTTCCCCTTCCATCAGCCTCAACCAGCACAGTGTTGCGAGTTGTAGATCAAAAACATCTGGAGGGCAACAGGTTATCAGTTCCTGATCTAGCAAAAAGGTTATCAGTTCCTGATCTAGCAAAATATTGGCATGACTAACTAGCCTAGATTTGATTGAAACAAGGATCAAGTTCTTGCAACCACTTTGGGCCATCTTCAGTCTGTTCTGGCAGATCGTACAATTCCCAAAGTTCCCCGGGAAGAGGGATTGATTGTTAAACCACTCTAGAAGCTGTAGCTCTGGAAGGGGAACAGGGGTCTCTTAACAATTCTCAACAAACTACAGTTCCCAAGATTCTCTGGGGGAAGTCATGACTGTTTAAAGTGGTATTTTACTGCTTTAAACGTATAGTGCAGGTAGGGCCCAATATATGTTGGATCTTTCCCCAACAGCTAGATCTCAGAGGGCTTCAAAAATATTGACATGATAAGAGAGATGGAGAAGCACTATTCAAGTCTGATGTCCGTCCATAGTTGGAGTGCTACCTAAACCCTGACCAAGTGAGAAAAGTTTGCAAGGAAGAGTAACTACTAGCAGGTTTTCATAGCCACAGACTTGCTCCTAGTAGTGACATCTCCATGGTGATTGCAGGGAGCTGTGTTTTCGGAGTGAGGTAGAGGGGTGCCCAGGGAAATAGCTGCTTGTAATTGTGGGAGGGAAGAAAGCAAAATATTATGAGTTTGCAGTTGTGCTTTAAGCAGCGATTGGAAGCAGGGGGCACCCGAAGAGAGGCCATGAGCCCACAACAAAGGGGGAAGGAGGGAGGTGGAGAGCAGGGATCCAATGGAGCATGCGTTGCCCTCCTTCCTTGGACAATGAGGGAGCCCCTGCAGCTTGCTGTGAAATAAAAACCATCCAGAAGAGAAGGGAAAGGAAACCCCACAGAACAGCTCCCAACAAATCATTCTTAATCACTCATTAACAGTCCTGTCCAAACAAACCTGGGAGGGGGACCAGCAGCATCCCTCCGGCCACCTCAGAGAGAGAGAGAGAGCAATATTCACCCAGGCCAAATTATTACTGGTGTAGCTCATTTCTTTTCATTCATTCTCATGGCCCTGGTTTGATGTTCCAAAGCTCCTTTCATGGGAGCACATTGGTTGCTCTGAAATGCTTAATGGGGTTCCCTTTGATCAGGGTAGCACTGAAAGAGGCCAGAAAAGAAAGAGCAGTGTAAGGCGGGGGGACAACACACACACACACACACAATGGGCCCTCAGGCAGCAATCCTGTACACATGGACCTGAGAGCAAACCCTTTCTAGGTAGACACGCATAGGATGGGACTGCTACTTCTGCATTTAAAACAAGCCACGCTTGTGACATTACTGGGACAAAGTTGGCCTTAATGGCGCCAGAGCTAAACGCTTCCTTTCAATACGATGTTTTGAAGTCAGTCAGGAGCTCGGGAGGCAAAGAGAGCAGTGATCTTTTGCCCGTTTTTTGAGCTGCGTCCAGGCAGCGCCAAGGCCGGCCCATGTGCATCTGTAGTGACAATTGTTTGCCTCTCTGAATCAAAGGGACTTAGAACCTGGCTAGTGGGAAACGAATCCTTGACCTCCTTAAAACTCTTTGTGGCACCCTGGATCCCGTTCAAATGTCACACGCTTCTTTCGGAGATGGTGCAAAGCAGCTATTGGGTGGCAAAGTGCTGAACAGGGTCACATCCATACTGTGTGTTTAAAGTGCTCTTGTACCGCTTTAACAGGCATGGCTTTCACCCCAAGGAATTCTGGCAAGTTCACGAAGGGAGTTGAGAGACTCCTCGCAGAGCTGGAATTCTCATTGCTGAAAATAAATGATGCTTCTGGTGAAAATGCTGGAGTTGGAAAGCAAACATTTTTTGGGGGGGGGAAGCATCATCAGATACTATAATAGCCATTCTGATACTGGTGTTTACAAAGTTGAGAAATGAGCAGGTGGATGATGTGTTGTTTTTATTTATAGTTTAGCAAAGGGGACCATAATTTAGTGATGGAGCATGTTTTGCATGTGAAAAGTCCCATTTTCTAGCATCTCTTGTAACAGGTGATATGTAAGGCCAGTGCTGGAAACCTGTTGTCAGTCAGAGTAGACAATTCTGAGTTAGATGGATAATTAAAGCGTCCAACCGGGCATAAGGCAGCTTTCCTACGTTGTCCTACCGATGTAGTAAGCAAAACTTATATTCTCATGTCGAGTGGAACAAATCCTCTGTTTGTTTAGAACACATGAGTGCATCTGCACCTGTACATTGAAAGCGGATCATACCACTTTGAAAAGTCATGGCTTCCCATGAAGAATCCTGGGAACTGTAGTTTGTTAAGGGTTGTGAGCTGCCCATTCCTCTCACAGAGCCACAGTTCCCAGAGTTCTCTGGGAAGATTATTAAACCGCTCTGAGAATGCAGGTCTGGGAGGCGAATAAGGGCCTCCTGGCAACTCCCAGCACCAGAGAACAAAGTACAATTCTCAGGATTCTCTGGGGGAAGCTATGACTGCTTAAAGTGGTTTCATGCTGCTTTAAAGCTATAGTGCAGATAGGTCTGAGGCCTACACATTTACGTAGCCAACCAGCCATATCATAACCTCCATTGTGCTTAACACACACACACACACACACACACACACACACACACACACACACACACACACCAAACTAACTCTTTGCAGGCATTATAAATGGGGAATGAGGTTATAGAGTCTCTGATGGAGAAGCAGTATACTTGTTTGAGACATTAGACCCAGGTGGCGCTGTGGTTAAACCACTGAGCCTAGGGCTTGCTGATCAGAAGGTCGGCAGTTCAAATCCCTGTGACGGGGTGAGCTCCCGTTGCTTGGTCCCAGCTCCTGCCAACCTAGCAGTTCGAAAGCATGTCAAAATGCAAGTAGATAAATAGGAACCGCTACAGCGGGAAGGTAAACAGCGTTTCCATGTGCTGCTCTGGTTTGCCAGAAGCGGCTTTGTCATGCTGGCCACATGACCTGGAAGCTATATGCTGGCTCCCTCGGCCAATAATGCGAGATGAGCGCGCAACCCCAGAGTTGGTCACGACTGGACCTAATGGTCAGGGGTCCCTTTACCTTTATCACAGTATGCCAGTTGCTGGGAATTGCTAGTGAGAAGATGCTGAGGCCCTGCTTGCGGGTTTCCCACAGGCACCTGGCTGGCCACTGTGAGAACAGGATGCTGGACTAGATGGGCCAATGGCCTGATCCAGCAGGGCTTTTCTTATGGTTTTATGTCCATATTCCATACCCGATTAGTGACTGACTGTGCTCAGCACTGTGGGTCATAAGCTGTGCAAGACTCCTTTAGAACCTTTTAAACACAAGATTCTTTTGACTTACTGTATAAAGTAGTATACAATTGAGACAGCAGCATCACCACAGCTTACCTGGATAGGACTAGGCTGGGACAGGACCACAACAAGGCTGGGGCTGCACAGGTGCACCAGCAGAGTCAAACTGGTGCTCCCACCAGTGTATCTACACAGCCCCAACCATGCTGCCATTCTACCCAGCACCAACCTTATTCAGGAAAGCTGCAGCAAAGCCAGTACTGGGAGGAAAACTCTGCCCAAACTTGAAGTTTACAATTACACGCATCATCAGAGATCTACAGCCTCTCCTGGACAATGACCGCTCCCTTTCTCAAGCTCTGGGAGGAAGACCTTTCATTGCCTACAGACAGCCACCCAATCTTAAACAACTCCTCACCTACAATAATATAACCACCAGACTTAACATGGACACTGGTACCAGAGCCTGCAATAAACCCAGATGCCAACTTTGCTGCCACATACACCCAGACAACACCATTACTGGCCCCAACAACATCCAACATACCATCTCAGGACTATTTAATTGCTCATCCTCTAACATTGTGTATGCCATCAAATGCCAACAGTGCCCTTCAGCTCTCTATATTGGACAAACAGGCCAAACCCTACGCCAAAGGATAAATGGACATAAATCTGACATCAGGAACCAGAAGACAGAAAAACCAGTAGGAGAACACTTCAATCTCCCAGGACATTCTATACAAGATCTCAAAGTAGCTGTCTTACTACAAAAGAATTTCAGAAATAGACTGGAAAGAGAAGTTGCTGAATTGCAACTTATCACCAAGCTCAAAACCATGGAGGGACCTGGTTTGAACAGAGATATCGGATTCTTATCTCATTATACATGATAAGCGATCTTCAGCCATCTCAACCCTTGCTTTTTCATGCAAAACCATTTGCAGTCGTTTGCGGTCATCAACAGCTATCAGTCAGTCAATCACCCATTTCCACCACCCTTCTGAGTGATCCCCCCTCCCCATCCCCACCCCTCCCCACCCCTTCTCTACATAAGTGCCTGGAAACTTCCATTTCACTGTATCTGAAGAAGTGTGCATGCACACGAAAGCTCATACCAAAATAAAAACTTAGTTGGTCTTTAAGGTGCTACTGAAGGAATTTTTTTTTATTGAAGTTTACAAGTTGGCTTTCAGTGTTTTGAAGGAACATAGGAAGCTGCCTTATACTAAGTCCAGACTATTTGTCCATCTAGTCCAGGGGTCAGCAGACTTTTTCAGCAGGGGGCCGGTCCACTGTCCCTCAGACCTTGTGGGTGGCCGGACTATATTTTTTTTGGGGGGGGGGGATGAACAAATTCCTATGCCCCACAAATAACCCAGAGATGCATTTTAAATAAAAGCACACATTCTACTCATGTAAGGACACGCTGATTCCTGGACCATCTGTGGGATCCGGCCCCTGGGGCTTAGTTTGCATACCCATGATCTAGTCCAGGGGTCCCCAAACTAAGGCCCGGGGGCCGGATGCGACCCAATCGCCTTCTAAATCCGGCCCGCGGATGGTCCGGGAATCAGCATGTTTTTACATGAGTAGAATGTGTCCTTTTATTTAAAATGCATCTCTGATATTTTTTTTCAAAATATAGTCCGGCCCCCCACAAGGCCTGAGGGACAGTGGACCGGCCCCCTGCTGAAAAAGTTTGCTGACCCTTGATCTAGTCCAGCAATCGCTGCCCCAGCCAGCAGGAGGTCTCTAGGGTCTTGGGCGGAGCGGGATCTTTATCATTAACCACTACCAATGTGATTTGCCTGATGTTTTAAGACTGCTGCTTTTTATTCGTTGTGTGTGTGTGTGTGTGTGTGTGCGCGCGCGCGCGCGCGCGCTGCAGACCATTGATTGAAGATAGATGGTGGGTTAGAAACAGATAGACAGACAGACTGGATATGAATAGTTCAAGGTATGTTCAGATCACAGGCCAACCTACCCTCAGAGCTTTTGCTTTCTGCCGTGAATATGTTCAACTATTCAAAAAGTTGGGAGGAATGTTCTATTTTATTTTATTTTGTGGATCGAATGTAAAAAAAGAGACAACCCAGACCACCTGAACCAATAAAAGGAAAAGCAGAAGCTTGGTAGGGGAGGCTTTTTGCTAATGAAATGGTGTGCCTTATGGTAACACTATTCACAAGGTAAATGTGCATGTAGTGAGTACACTTGGAGGAATGTTCCCAACCACATGTAATTATGTACATTTCAGTTAGGTCATGTGTAGTGACTAGACAGAAAATTAAGTGAATGCACAGAGGTTGGGGATGGGACTTGCCAATATGCACCCTCACATGCCCATATATGTACAGACACATACTTCACTTTACAGGGCTTGTATGATTGCAATGATTGCCTGCTTTTTTGGTCTGTGTTTTATTTGTTTTCTGGTTCTCTGTGTGAGCTAGGTGCATTGCTTGTTGTTGGTTATGGGGTTCTAAGCATTGTCAGCTTTTCTTCTGTGAAAGGGGCTTAGATTTCCACATGCACCCCCTGGAGAACTTATTGATGTATCTGCTGGACACATTTAACACCATATGGCCTCAACCTAGAGGATAGTACAGTACCAGCATCATATAGTTTTAGCGACTGAAAGCCTTCTGAGCATTCCATCCTCAATACCTGCCACCTTGGAAACAGCACAATTTTTACCAGAGCAGCTGCTGAAGGCAAAAGGCAAAATGTTTGCCATAAGAACTTAAAATTTTGGTTTCGTTAATCACTGTAATACATTTATTTCTACGATTTGTATAACATTTTCCAGCCAAAGTTCTCTAAGTGACTTACAGGGGTTAAAGCAGGCATCCCCAAACTTCGGCCCTCCAGATGTTTTGGACTACAATTCCCATCATCCCTGACCACTAGTCCTGTTAGGGATCATGGGAGTTGCAGGCCAAAACATCTGGAGGGCCACAGTTTGGGGATGCCTGGGTTAAAGCAACCAAACCTGCAATGGGACAAACTAACCCACACGGCACCACAAATTAAGGAACAGAGGGAACTCGGCAGCAACAACCTTGAATGCAGAAGACTAAAAGTCACAGAGCTATAATTGTATGTAGCCATAATATAATTTAAAAGGCCTGGGGAGACAAGGTTATATTGGGACTGGCCCAAGAAAATATATTCAATGCAGGTGCTGGGAGGGTCTTGCCGCATGAGGCATTTCACAGCTGAAGGGATGCTGACAAAAGGTCCTTTCAACATGTAGCTAAAACAGGCCATCCACACAAAAGGGGGGCATCCTCAATTTGGGGGGAAGCCCCAAAGTTTGCAGAAGTTTGGGGAGGGGGAGATTTAGAGAGGGGCAAGCCCCATGGGTGAATTAACCCTCAGAGAAGGTCACCAGTGAGGACTGAGCATGCTCCGTGACCACGGAATGGTTGTGGATTGTTGAGAAGAAGGAAAATGGAAAACTGGGTATGATGGAGACTGGACCACCCTGAACAGGAAGATCCTTCCAAGTTCTTAAAAATTCCTTTCCCCCCTCTCCACCCCATATTACATAATCGTATCAGAACCAAAATAGCTTCTAAAAATAAGCAAGCGTAGCCTGAACTTGTTCTTTCTGACCCAGGTTGACCCCAGCCAGCTAACTAATCCATCAGTTCAAGCTGCATATCTTTAACGTGTGCTAAATTCAGCTAATTTTATATCCAGCGATGAAGGTCTTGATCCTCTGGATCACAATCTGCTTCTAGTATGCACAAGCTGGCTCATAGTTTCAAAGCTGTTGCAATGCACCCTTGGGAGAAGCCCTATTAGTAAATAGCACTTTATGCAGTATAGCACATTAAATTAAAAAATATTTCCCCCATCCGTACAAACAGTGAAGTATTGTTAATTCTCTGACTGCTTCCCACTTGTCTTTCCATTCGTCTGTACCAAATTGTAACTGGAATGGAAGACACCATCAGCTTTGACACTGAAATCCAGAGCAGCTGAGTAAACTGCCTTTTAAAACGGTAGCTGGGATGAAAGCTGATATAATGGATGTTTTGTTATTTGGTAGATAAGGGGTGGAGGCAGTGTAATTGGTGGTAATTACAGCAATTGAGGTTTATGGACAGCTTTCCAATATATGTGTATGCAAGGACAGCCAATGTTGCACTACAACTTCCATCGTCCTTGATCATGGAGGCTGGAGCTGATGGGAGTTGTAGTCTGGAGGGCTCCACATCAGCTACCCCTTCTCTAATGTTTCGTGTGTGGATACATAAGGGAGCATGAGCTTTCTGTTGTGGGAGATCTCACTAGTGTGAATCTGCCTGAATACCAATTGTTTTCCCCTTGGTAGAGAAGGAGAAAGGATTATGTAATGTGCTTCCAGAATGCTTTGCCAGCAAGGCAGTTAAAAACAAAGTTGTTTAATACATTGTGCAACTCAGTAGGCGGGAACTTGTTGGTGGTGCCTGGTTGTCACTGACCCACGACAGGGCCTTTTCAGTGGTGGTTCCCAGTTCTGGAATACTTTCCAACTGTAACTGCTTTTAGCTGTATTTAAGTGTAATTGTTCTTAGAATGGTTTGTGAATGTTTTAGTATGATACTGCTTTAGTTTTTGTTTTTAAATTGTGTATCTGTTTTCCTCCCTGGGGTACTTGGGGAGGACTGGTGCTGCCACACTAAAGGACTATCAGTTGTTCAGATGCAGATCAGCACACAAGATGCAGAGTTCAGCAGTGTAGTTAATTCTTTATTCAAGAAAACGGCATACTGCTGTACCTCCTGACCGGACTTGCCCCTATTAAGCAGTTGCCAGGACTGACAGTCCCCGCTTTCTACTACCGGTAGGTCTCCATTCCTGCTGGATGTTTCCCAAGCAGCCTCAGTCAGACTATGTCAGGGCACCTGTAATCTCTGTCCTGCTCTCCGCATCCCCCTGCGTGTCCTTGGAGTCAAGGCGGGAGTGGAGCTTGTCGCCACAGAAGAGGCAGACTCCTGGGATTCTCCCTCAGCCTCCTCTTCTTCGGCTTTTGAGTCTGAGCTGTTCCCTGTCACAGGCTCGCCTTGCTCACTAGAGCCTGTTGCTTCTTCAGCATCCAACCATTTCTCCCACTGACCTCTCCTCAGTTTCCCACCACCAATCACCGGGCTCTGAGCCTTCCTCCTCTTGGGCTTCCCTTGGTGGTTCCCCAGCTGGTACCTTCCACCAGTCCTCATCATGATTCTAGCCTGTCTCTGACAAGGACCAACTCCTTACAGATGCCAAATGGGCAGTGTGTGGCACTTGGAGAAGCGTAAGTTCTGCAGATCGAAATGATATTCAAGTCGTAACCTGCTTGAGGCAAAGGACAAACCCACTCCCATCCCACATACAGAAGGCTGACCAGACTGGTAGCTGACTCTTGCGGCAAGAGGACCATGATGTCCAAAGGTGGCCTAAGGCATTTTGCCACCTGAGGTGAAGGACAGTGTGGACGCCCTCCTTCCAGAAGCTCACCAGACTGGCTGTCAAATCTTATTCCAGCACTAGACAGTATCCTCCACCCCACCTGAGAGAAACAAGCTAGCTGCGTTGTACACTCGGCTCTGGCCTACAACACCTTGCTGCCACACCCCACACATCTTGGCCCCTGCTGCTTGGGGTGGTTGCCTCACTCTTCCCAAAGGTAGGGCCACTGCACTCAAGGGCTGCAGTCTATCTTAGGGGATATGTAGATGCTGTGTGGCACCCACAGATCTGTCTTCCAACAAAAGACAAGGGGCTCAAGAGTAATAACGGAAAGAGCTTGCATGGCTGCTTGCCCCCACTGCCACATACACCGTAGCACCTGAGGAAGCCACTTCACCTTGCCCAATGATAGGGTCGGTTCTGAACTCTGTTGGTGTCATCTCTAGGATTCATCTCTGCATGCTCAGAATTAATATTTATTTTGCAATGTGAATGAGAACCTTGCTCAAGCACTTTCTAATTTAAGAAACTCGTCCATTGTTGTTGAGGGCTTTTTTGGAGGGGGGTTGCTGTCATTTACCAGCACCACCTCTTATAATACCCCCCCCCCACACACACACTTACTTTTCTGGGATGGAACATAGCTGTGCAAAACTGTTAGCTGTTACATCCAGATTTAAACTGGTAAACGGGTGGCGCTGTGGGTTAAAGCACAGAGCCTAGGGCTTGCCGATCAGAAGGTCGCGGTTTGAATCCCCGTGACGGGGTGAGCTCCCGTTGCTCAGTCCCAGCTCCTGCCAACCTAGCAGTTCGAAAGCACATCAAAGTGCAAGTAGATAAATAGGTACAGCGGGAAGGTAAACGGCGTTTCCGCGTGCTGCTCTGATTCACCAGAAGCGGCTTAGTCATGCTGGCCACATGACCCAGAAGCTGTACGCTGGCTCCCTCGGCCAGTAAAGCGAGATGAGTGCTGCAACCCCAGAGTCATACGCAACTGGACCTGATGGTCAGGGGTCCCTTTACCCTTTACCTTTATTGCTCATGCATGGATGGAAAGCTTGCTTAGGGATGGTCTGTTAGAAACAATCTTTTGCATTAACTTAGAATAAAAGCTTTGCACGTTTTAAAAAGGAACGGGAGTTCTGTCAATGGAAAGTTCTGGCTGACAGTTGAACGTCCGGGCTTTGCAAACTCTGTCTCAGCACTGCTGTCCTCAGACTGACAGAGACAATAAGCAGGCATCCCATAATCTAAACCATATATATATATGAATGATGGTAAGGACAACAAAATGCTTTCAGTGCTGGGTGGCAATGTGGGGAACTGAATTTCAATCACATGGGTGGCCCAGTCTGCTCACCTCTCGCGTCTCTTTGTTGGATCATTTCCACTATGAGCCTTGGTACACAGACCATCTATTGAGCAACTTTGTATTCAGCAGCAAGTATTATTCAAGACTAGATGCTTGTTTTGTTGCATCTAAAGGAAAAGAGTAAGAAGACTCCCCTCCCCCCTTTTTATGTCCTCTACGCTGTCTTCCACTTCCATCAGAGGAGAACTGAGCTCCACAGTTTTGAGACACGATAGTGCAGAGCCTTTTCGGAGGGTGGGTCAAAGGACCGGACGGGGGGAGAGAAAATGAGAGATAGGACAAGAGAGAAAGAGAAACTCATCATTACTTTTGCATGAATCCTTTTGTATCTATTAGCAGGAAAACATTGGGGGTCCAAGTTTTTCTTTACAATAAAATAACCAGGTTAAAAACTCTGCAAGTGTAGCAGAAGCAGAACGCTCCCTGGAATAATTTTTATAGCCCACCCTAAGTCATACAGCTGGAACGCTCTCGCTAGAACTCAGGGACGTGGTGAATGTGAATTTTGAAAGAGTAAGACAAAAGAAAGCCCTTCTTCCCATAGCACATAGTTAAATGGTGCCAGCATTAGCTCCCACAAGAGGCAGTAATACCCACCAACTGAGATGGCTTTAAAAGAGGATAAGGCATATTCATGGAGTAGAAGGTTATCAGTGACTACTAACCCTGATGGCTGTGTTCAGCCTCCCAAAGTCAGAGGCAGCAGGTCTCTCAATACCAGTGCTGGAAACCGCAGGAGGAAATAGTGCTCTTATGGGCAAGTCTTGTGAGTTTCCCATAGGCATCAGGTTGGCCACTGTGAGAATGGTGGGTGAGGTGGGCTTGATTAGATGGGTCGTTGGCCTAATCCTGCAGGCTCTTCTTATCTTCTTATGAACAGCATCTGTGCAGTTGGTGCTTCGTATCATGACCCTTTTGTGTGCAACGGCTCATTGTGCACATTGACTACTAGAGTAGTGAAATTCTTGCTACCTCCAAGCCACTGCCAGGAATGTTTTGTGGTGCTGCATGATGAGAAGGCACATCAAAGTGCTGAATGCAGCCAGGAGCCTCAGGCAGCCTGAGCTGTACTGATTTCTGTAGAACAGGGATGGGGTGTTTTTTTTCAGTCGGAGGGCCACATTCCTTCTTGGGGCTGCATACCAGTGATGGACCGGCCACAGACAAAAACTGGGTGGTGAAATTGATGTGGCTCTTACCTTTGAATGGCAAGCAACATTTCAGCTACGCAAAAGTCAACGACTTCTGCAGACGTCTTCCACCCAGGCAAGAAGCGCCAGGAAGCTTTGGTGTAGTTTGGGGAAAGGGAGCATGGACTGGAACAGGGTGTGGCCTGGAGATTCAGCTCTTGGGCCTGAGGTTCCCCACTGCTGCTGTAGAATTTACAGGGACCTGCTAACTTCCTCTAGGACTCCTGGGAACGGTGGCTTTTTAAGGATGCTGAAAGTTGTTAGGAGACCCTTATTTCCCTCAGAGAATTACAGTTCCCAGAGTGGTACAGTGGAACCTCGGTTGTCAAACACTTCGGATGTCAAACATTTTGGCTTTCGAATGCCAACAACCCAGAAGTGAATGCTTCCATTTTCGAATGCACCTCTGAAGTCGAATGGCTTCTGAGGCGCATTTCTCCATTCCCCCCCCCCCCAATGGATTTTACTGACTGGCAATTGCGCCTTGGTTGTCGAACGTTTTGGAAGTTGAACGGTCTTCCAGAGTTGATTACGTTCAACAACCAAGGTTCCACTGTATAACAATTAATCCTTTTTCACAGGGAACTCTGGGAATTGTACCTCTCTGACATAGCTGTCAAGTTTTCCCTTTTCTTGCGAGGAAACCTATTCAGCATAAGGGAATTTCCCTTTAAAAAAAGGGAGAACTTGACAGCTATGCTCTCTGAGGAGAATAAGTGTCTCCTAACAATTCTCAGCACCCTAAACAAACCACAGCTCCCAGGATTCTTTGAGGGAAGACATCACAGATAAAGTGATATGATGCTTCTTTAAATGCATGGTTTGAATGTGGCTTTTGTCTGAATTATGTCCCCATGCAACCATGGTGCCAGTTGGCTTTGTCACCAGGATCTGTGTAATGCGCACATCATGGAGAAGAAAGACCACATGAACCTCTAGCGAACCCCTTGGCCTTGTTTACTGACAGTGACGGATAGTGTGTGCACCCAGCTCATTCACAATAACATTCTGGGACTGTTCCTGCTTTCTTAAAAGAGTTGATCTATTTTGCCTGTGGAGGAATCCTGTGCCTTTAACCAAATTTGGAGCGCTGCTCCATAATGTAATGTAACGTAACATGGCAATGTACGGAAGAAGGCAACAGGTGGCAGTTAACCCTGTAGCCTTGGCAACCATGACAATAATTAGCAGGGGATGGAAGAGTGAATAATATGCTGGCTGGGGGGAAAAAAAGAAGAGGCAACAGAGCTAGAACCCAAGGAAGAATATGTTGGTTTCATATATGAGACTGAGACTTCCTATGCGTCGTCGTCACCACGCCCTTAAGAGAGAGAAATTCATCAGGTGCAGTGTTTAAGCTTTGCAGCTGTCCATTCTGTCTTTACTGGGGCCCTTGTCTCAGTACCATATTGGATATGGTACTGCTGCTCATCAATATTATAAAAGGGAGTTTTTGTAGTAGAGGGAGGGAACCTAAGCTATGAATTCTATGGGAAATGGAACTTTTTGTAACTTCAATCCATGGCCTTTGGTTGGAACCAGCTGATGAAGCCTCCCATCTTTTGGAGGAAAGTATAGTTAGACCAGACAAAAATTTAGAGGTGGTGAAAAGCAAATGGGCAGCCATGACCTTCAAGGCTGTATACTTGGAAAGGGGGGAGATCTTACATTTTATTGCCTGGATGTGAGAGACAAAGTAGTATACAATCCAAAAAAAGACAGACTTGCTCTGCTGATTCTCAGATTGAGTTTTGCCCTTTAAAAATGGCTGTATTTTCAAAAATGATAGTCAAAGCATCTTGTTCACGCCACTTCATCAGCAATTTACTATGGCTTGTAATAAAGAAGAAGAAAAAAGCAGTCTTCAGTTAGAATGGAGTGTTGTTCATATCTTTCCACCACCCAGGCTAGATTACTGCACCTTGATGTTGAATGACATGTGCATACTTCTTTGCGGCTAAATCCCACTGACATCACTAAGTATGCATAGGAATGGGGTACATCCCATTCCAGGCTGGAGCCTGCAGAAGTGTACTAGCCAAGGACAGCAGAAGGTCACAGATGGTCAGGACCATAGACAGCTCACTGTGGAGCTGCTTATGGTTACAAGTCAGGCTTGTCACCAAACCAAAAGAAGACACTAAGAACTTGCTACTCCAGCAGCTGTTCAAAGTGGACCAGATCCGAGGGAGCCTTGGGCAAGGGGGCCTCCATTCCCGTCAGTTCCCACTTTGCCCCGTCCAAGATGAGCTGCACCAGAGCCCAGAAGCATACTGGTGAAATGGTGGCAGCTTCAGATGCAGCTACTTTGCCCAGTGCTGCTCTTCACAGTCCTAGCCACCCAAAAACATATTTTAAAAATTTAAAGGGATGTTGGCAACTGGCACCAGCCACCATCAGGCCCAATGTCAGCATGCAGCACATTGAGACAAATGCTGGGGTCCACTGGGGTCCTGGCCATGGGAGTGCATGCCAGCTTTATTAGTGATCATCTGCTTTGTTTGTATCAAAGTGTTTTAGTCAGACTGTATGTCCATTTAGCCCAGTACCCTCTGCTCAAACAGGATCTCCCATCACCTGCTTCTACGGTACCTTTTAACTGGGGAGACTAGTGGTTGCAACCTTCCCCAGTCAAAACTTGTGCTCTCCTACTGAGCGACAATCCCTCCCTTAAAAAGAAACCCCCTTATACTACTGTTGTACTGGGAACTATGGTTTCTCCAAATCCCTGGTATGGGCAGTTTGAAAGAGGATCAAACAAAATCATGAAGAGAATAGACCTTGAGTGGCTGTTAGTCATGGTAGCTAAATAGGATTGCAGCCCCATAGCAGCAGTCCAGGATTGGAAGCAGTGTACTCCTAAATGCCAGGTGCTGGGAGTAAATAACTGGGAATAGCCATAACTATCATGCCCTGCCTACAAACTGTCCAAAGGTATCTGACTGGCTGGAATGATGGACTCTCTAAACCAGGCTTTCTCAACCTTGGCCCTCCAGATGTTTTTGGCCTACAACTCCCATGATCCCTAGCTAGCAGGACCAGTGGTCAGGGATGATGGGAATTGTAGTCTCAAAACATCTGAAGGGCTGAGGTTGAGGAAGCCTTTGGGCTGACCTAGCAAAGCAGTGCTTATGTGCTAATGATGCAAGGTGAACTGGCCCATGGTTTTGCCTAGTCATGTAACTCTGTGATGTGCGCACGTGTGTGTGTGTGTGTGTACATGCATGTACACAATCTTGTGTGAGAGTGTGTGTGTACATGTGTGAGTGAGATATCTTCCCCCTCCCCCCTTTTTTAACTGGATGGTTTTAATGAGAACACAACCCTCCTGCGATGAGGTGAGTGGAAGTAGACCGGATGGCATGCCTCTGTATGAAGATAGTACTTTTTTCATTTACTAGTGTCTGTGTTTCTTGCTTCCTCCTGTCTGTTTTGGGAAGTTGCCAGCCACTTTGCTATCTCCTGTCAGCGATGGATTGGGTAAACAAAGATTGCATTTTGCAAGCATAGGCACGTGCTGTGAACTG
This sequence comes from Zootoca vivipara, assembly GCF_963506605.1. Classification (NCBI taxonomy): domain Eukaryota; kingdom Metazoa; phylum Chordata; class Lepidosauria; order Squamata; family Lacertidae; genus Zootoca; species Zootoca vivipara. Next base: position 48,007,240 of record NC_083285.1, on the reverse strand, counting down.
CATTAGGCTGAGTTAGACAACTGGGCCCATCAAGCTCAGTACTGCCCGCACTGACTGTGGCAGCAGTTTTCTGGGACATTAAGCAGAGGACATTCCCGTCTCCTGCCTGGGGCTGCCAAGGATTGAACATGGAGCTGTCTGCATGCAGAACATGTGCTCTGCCACTGACCTTCCTGGCTGGCTGTTTGTGAGACATGCCACCCCCAATTTACCCATATAAGCCTAATTAAAGATGGAGATGAGGGATGGAGTTTCCCACTGCCCAACATTTTATTCCATGCGTGTGGCTTGTTCCTTTTTCTGAGGTGGAACACAGGCTTCTGTTATGAGGTAAACTTGTAAGTGTCAAGTCTGGAGAGTTAGATCCCATTTTCAGACTTTTCTAATAATACGGTGTGTTGATTCAAACCACGTGCCTGTCAGATTCTAACTTGCGGGCTAATATTGAAGCACCACAACAATTTCTAGAGAGAAATGTAGAAATTTTCAATTTTAGACCCTTCTAGTAATGTTGGTTCATATATTACCAAGTGGAAACTTTTAAGTAACCTAGCAGTTCTGACAACTCCCTGAGAAGGGTTAGTTGCAAGTGGTTTTATAGCAATAATGGCATGTGCTGGAGTCTCTGTGTTTTATAATATATACACCAAATGAAATATACCCCAGAGATTTTCCTTAAGAGAATTTGCATGGCACCCTAGCACCCCTCTTGATCCTCGGTATAATAGTATTTATTGTATAATAATGAAAGAAAAGGTTTGTCGTTCATGGGAAACATCCTGCCTTTTTTTAAAAAAACGAAAAACCTTTTTTGTTGTTTTGCAGAGAGTTGGATTGAAAGATGTCTCAGTGAAAGTGAAAACAAACGTTATTCCAGTCATACATCTCTGGGGAATGTTTCTAATGATGAAAGTAAGTATATGTCATTTTCAGTAGTAAAATAAAAAAATTCCTTCAGTAGCACCTTAAAGACCAACTAAGTTTTTATTTTGGTATGAGCTTTCGTGTGCATGCACACTTCTTCAGATACCATTTTCAGTAGACTTGTATCGCCAGAAAAGACCCCAAAGCTGTAGTGTCCAGTTGCACCCATACATCTGATTGGGGCCATAGTTAGGATAAAATGACAGGTGTTGCTACCTAGAACACAGCATTGTTTTATTTATACAGTTTATAGGCCAGAGTTCTCTGGGAGACTTAAGTCATGTTTTACACCATTAATCTAATGCACCATAATGCCACGTTAAACAGTCACAGCTTCCACTCCAAAAAATTCAGGAGCTGTAGTTTATTAAAGGTACTGAGAATTGTTAGGAAACTCTTGTTCCCTACTCAGAACTACAGTGCCCAAAGTTCTCTGTGAAGAGGGATTGATTGTTAAACCACTCTGCAATTGTTGCCCTGGGAGGGAAATAGGGGTCACCTAACAATTCTTCACACTCTTAACAAACAACAGCTTCCAGAATGCTTTGGGGGGAAACCCATGATTGTTTATAGTGGTATCATAGTGCTTTTCAATGTGAAGTGTGAATATATGCAACATGATGGTGTGTGTCCTTTGTCCTTTAGCTTAGTGTTGTAACGGTTTTCTTTCCTGGTACCACAGTTCAGTACTTACTTACTCCTAAGTAATTCCAACTGAATTCTGTGGTGCTTACTCCCAAGTCATTGTACATAGCATGACATAGCATTGTACATAGCTTTAGTGGTGTGTGCATGAAGCTGAGATGAGGCAATATATTAAGAGAAAATGGACAAACTGTAATTTATTTATTTTAAAAAGGGCAGGGTCTTGAATCTGCTTTTTGCAACTATCTCAAGAGCCAGTTCACATCTGCATGTGCAACATTTGATGATTCATTGCAGAATGTGAACAGTACGAAGGATGGACTTTAAGGCAATTTGAAAGTGGATATGAGCATTTGTTCTGTGGCACTGTCTCTGCGATGGCCCTTATTCACCATCTGTGATGGCTCATAGAAGTCATTACGGGTGGGGGCAGGTGAGACTTCCAGAATGGTCTCAGTAAAGTCTCTCTCAATGCGATCCTATGCATGTCTACTCAGAAGTAGACTGATTTCAGGGCGGCTTACTCCCCTGGTATATGGCTATGTTACATCCTCCTTCTGAGGATGATAAAGTTATCAGTGACTAATCGCTACGATGACTTTATACTAGGAGGCAGTATGCTACTTGCTGGGAATCATGGTGGAAAGAATGCTGTTACACTCAAGCCTTCCTTCCCATAGGCATCTGATCAGTGAGAATAGGATGCTGGACTAGATGGGCCTTTGGCCTGATCCAGCAGAGCTCTTCTTGTGTTCTTCTGAAAGGATATGACAACTGAGGGTTTTTAGGGGGGGACAATACTGCATCAAGCTTTGCTAATTCATAGAACTCACTGCCTCAAGATGTGGTGGAGGCCACTGACTTAGATGGCTTTGAAAGTGGAGGATAGTTAATGGAGAATAAGGCTCTCAGTCGCTACTAGCCATCATCATCATCATTAATATTAGTCAACCTCCATGCCCACAGACAGTGTACAGATGAATAGCAGCTGGGGAGCAACAATGGAAAGAGGGCAATGGTCTCCCCATCCTGCTTGTGTTTTAATACTTATTGATTTAATACAGTGCTAGGTTTGTAGGTTTAGTACTTCTAGCATGTTGAAGTGGCCAGATCTATCTGACTTGCTGGGCTTGTAAGGTAGATTATCCAAACCCTGTTGAGAAGCTCCCTTGAGTTTCTGCTTTGTTTGGCTGGTGTCTAGCCACAGGCTGTTACGTGGCCACTGGATGCAGCCTACTGGCCAGCTTGGATGATGTCAAGACCTCTGTGAGGTAGTTTGATACACTCTACCTCCTGTTTGTTAAGCTGATGCCAACACACTGTCCTTTGTGATATCATTGGCTCAGCAGTCTTAGCTCACTGAGCCCGATTTTAAGGTGCCGGCCTCTGTGAAGATTTTCAACTGGGTAATTCCAGTTCGATACGTGTTAATGACAAAGCCCCAGGCAAGTGAAACAGCCTTTCGCTCCTCGATGGCTGTAAATGGAAAAGGAAAGCTAGCCAAGAGGGAAGGGGATCAGATGCACCAATCAGAACCAGGTAACACCACCGTTCTGCCTCTGTAGCTCCTTCTCTCTTGTCACAGTACTTCTGTGAGGAAGGAAGGGGCCAGTGCTTGTCCATCAAACCCATCCTTAGGCTTCATAGGCCTCAGGAGGAGGCGGACCATTGCATCACAACCACCCCCTCAGTATCTGACCCACACACTCTTTGGGTGGGCTCACCTCACCCATATATTAAATGGGAGAGGAATTGAACCCTCAGGTTGCCTGTGAATGAAATAAAATACTATCTGAAGTGTAAAAGAATAACAGAAAATAACCTGATATTTTCTCAGTGGTCCCATAGCCTTCTGACAAGGGGCTGAATCCATTGCAATGGCTGCCTAATACCAAATCAGACTGATTGCCCAGTTAGCCCATTTTTGTCCACTCTGACTGGCAGCTCCATCAGGATTTTTCTGAGGATCCCCATCTTTGAAAGAAATTCCATAATGCCTAACACACCTTTACAAGCTCAGTTCTCAGAGAGAAGGTTGATGGTATCTTTCACTTACAGCTGTTGTTACCATCATATTAATTGATTAATTTCTAAATATAGGCCATCTATCTCTCTACATTGTTCATTTCAAAGAATAGGCATGACAAGGCCCTAGCTGAAGTGACTTACATTCCAAAATAAGTGGAAACAATGGAGGAAGGGGGAAATGGAGGGGTGGGGAAGAAGAAAGATGAGTATCTTGAATACTTGTACTTTGGTTCAGTTACAATAAGGTTTAGGAAGTGACACTAAGCTCCAGGTCAGCCTTTGCTGGTACCCAGGGCCAGCTCTAAGGCAAGGCTGGGTGACGCAGGGCGCCCGCCCCCCGCTGCGCTGGGAAACGGGGCAGGGGGCGCCGCCAGAGGGATCTTCGAACCACAGCGCCAGGGCACCAGATATGCTTAAGACGGCCCTGCTGGTACCCTCAGATGTTTTAGACTGCAATTCCTTTGGTGAGCAAAGTCACACAAACAACACAAATAGAATCCAGAGAGAAAAGTCTTGATTGAAAACACTTTACTGAGGAAAGCGAACAAACAGTATAATTTTAGGAGAAGCAAGCAGAAATCTTTTGTCTTTCTTACTTCAGGCCTTGTACGTTGCAGGATGACATTCAACCAAAGGCACAGAGGACAATTCCTCAGAACTCTGCAGCCAATCAGGGTACATGCTACCTCAGGACATCAAGGCAGAAACACTAAAGGAGGATGGAAAGTAGAGCTGGTGAAGGGGTGTGGCCAGGGAGAGGCCTGAGGGCCAGATAAGAGAGCCCCAGGGGTGACATTTGACCCCAGAACTGAGGCTCTGCAGTCCTGTGTTAAACAAACGACATGCTGATTCACACTGACTCCAGCTATACTATGCAACGTTCAGAGTTTATCCTGGGAAGCGTGAGATTTTATGTACAGTGGTTAATCCTGCATCCCCCTTGTTGGTGCTTTAGTGGTTTGACTGAAAGTCTCTTCTCTCGTATTGTTTTCTCGCAACAGATGAGGAGAAAGAGAATAACAGAGCATCCAAACCACATTCCACTCCAGCTACTCTGCAATGGTAAGGTTTTTATTATTGTTTTCAAAGGCTAAGATGTGAGCCTTTTGTATTTTCAGGCTACCTACATCGGGACTCAAAAAAGCAAGTGCAACTTGAAAGGATGATAAGAAAAGAAAGGATAAATAAGGATGAATGTAATTGAAATCTTAGAGGAGGTATGGGGAACCTTTGGTCCTCCAAATGTTGCTGAACTAGAACTCCTATCACCCCTGACAATTGGCCATGTTTGCCGGTGCTGATGGGAGTTGTAGTTCAGCAACATCTGGAAGGCTAAAGAGCCCCCACACCTGGCTTACAGTAAATACCTGTACTAGTCCGAAAGCCAGACAAGAACTTTTTTCCTCTCTCTCCATCAAGAACAGAACAGGAAATTCCTTACTCCACCCCGATACAACTAATGCCACCTAAACCACATAAAAGCACTATCCACACCATGGTCATGGCAGCCTTCCCCAACCTGATGCCCTCCAGATGTTTCCATTTTCAGCATCCACCAGCCCCAGCCACTATGGGAATTATAGTCAAAAACACCAGGCGATTGAGGGAGACTGGTCTGTGGTGAGCACAGCTCCTGCCTCTCTCTAATAACCAGCAAAACCAACATAAGCCAGGAAACTCCTCATTTCTGAAGACCGGGGCACCCAGAAAAGGCCCTCCAAAAAAGGATTTTATAAGTGAGCAGGGTTATGTGGGGGGAAAGTAGTCCTCTGAGACCCCACCCCTCAAGCTGCGCTAACAGACTGCTAGCATTTTCTATGCATTCAAACAGCACTTGTCTTTTTTTTCTTTCTTTTGGTTAAATTTGATTTCCCCCACTGACTACTGCTTCCAATTATCCCACACCCATACAGGAAAAACAGGCCTTCTGCGTCAGTCTCTCCCATAATTTGATGGAGTCTGGAGATAGCTTGTTAGCCAGGACATCACCTCTAATTAGATCATAGAGCTCTGCTCCGAAAAGAAAACAAGCAAATACTGGCAGCAGTATTATTTAAAGCATTTTGTTAGCATCCACAGTCTTGGAGGTTAGTGGGCAGTCCCTAAACCCCTGGGATCCTTGGCTCTGTCAAAATGTGCCCCTAGTTTACTATTGCATCCCAGATGTCTGAGGGGGACAAAGCCTATATTATATAATCCAGTTGACTCCCCTCACCAATGCAACTGCCTCTTGCTCTTTCTTCTTTCCTGCGGTCCCTGTTTTGGCTTGTTGCCACCAAACTACAACCTTTGTTTAGGACCCATTTTGGTATAGTTTGTTCCTAGTTGCTCAATCCTGACAAGCCTGTTGTGTGGGGTTGATCACAAGTACTGTTCTTGGGTTTGGCCCAGAACCTCTAGGCCTGAGGTGCCACCTTTGGGTCTTTGACCCAGAGATACAAAATACCATATCTGGGCTTTGGACCTGCTATGGAGGAAGGAGGAAGGAAGGAAGGAAGGAAGGAAGGAAGGAAGGAAGGAAGGAAGGAAGGAAGGAAGGAAGGAAGGAAGGAAGGAAGGTGAAATAATAATAATAATAATAATAATAATAATAATAATAATAATAATAATAATATATTATTTATACCCCGCCCATCTGGCTGGGTTTCCCCAGCCACTCTGGGCAGCTTCCAACAGAAAAACGAAATAAAATAATCTATTAAACATTAAAAACCTCCCTAAACAGGGCTGCCTTCAGATGTCTTCTAAAAATCTGGTAGCTTTTTTTCTCTTTGACATCTGATGGGAGGGTGTTCCACAGGGCGGGTGCCACCACCGAGAAGGCCCTCTGCCTGGTTCCCTGCAACTTGGCTTCTCGCAATGAGGGAACCGCCAGAAGGCCTTCAGCGCTGGACCTCAGTGTCCGGGAAGAATGATGGGGGTGGAGACTCTCCTTCAGGTATACTGGACCGAGGCCATTTAGGGCTTTAAAGGTCAGCACCAACGCTTTGAACTGTGCTCGGAAACGTACTGGGACCCAATGTAGATATTTCAAGACCGGTGTTATGTGGTCTCGGCGGCGGCTCCCAGTCACCAGTCTAGCTACAATCTGCCTGGGAGCAGAGGATGTGTGGAACAGTGTGGAGGCAGAAGCTGCAAAGGGAAGAGGAAAGGCAGAGTAGTGTCATGGTGGCGGCAGCAGTGTGGCTGCTGCATTTGGGACCAGCTGACATACGTCAGCAGCAGCTTGTGTGCTCTACCTGCTACATATTTCAGGAAGGCCCATGAGCAGTGGCAACAGCAGTACCCTGACATGTCCTGCTGTGCTGCATTTCAGGTTGTTTGGCCAATGCAGATGGGGCCCAGCTAACTAGGTCAGTGGAAGTGGGAGCAGAGGACTGGGGGGGGGGGCGGTGATGGCGGAGGTGTTAAGGAGAAGGGAAGGGAATTGAGATTCTACATGTTTGCATGGATATAAGCACAAGAGAGGGATGTGATATCTGTATACACTGGTGCCTCGCTAGACGAATTTAATTCGTTCCACGGGTCTTTTCTTATAACGAAAAATTCGTCTAGCGAATCCCATAGGAATGCATTGAATTTTTATTATTATTATTTTTGCCCACAGGAACGCATTAATTGAATTTCAATGCATTCCTATGGGAAACTGCGATTCACTAGATGAATTTTTCGTAAAACAAATTCGTCTAGCGAAGCAACCTCCACTAGAAAAAACCTTTCGTTAAGCGGAAATTTCGTTAAGCATGGCATTCGTTAAGCCAGGCACCACTGTATATTGTTGATTTGCTTATGCTTTGGCTTTGAATTCTCTTCATGGGTTGAGTGGATCTGAAGCTTATGGTTTGTTTTGCTTCCTTGAATGATGTTCTGGGCATGATATTTTGAACTGGCTGCCATGGATTAACTGGATCTGGAACTTTGTTCATTTTTGCATGGGTTTTTGTTTTCTGCAAGGATTCATTGGTTGTTTTGTAGCAGGGCTTGCTTGTCTGAGTCACCCATTTTTATATTTGGCTTTATGGTGTTTGACACAGTTGGAATCCAGGATGTATTAAGCTGACATGGGTTGGCCTGAACACAATAAATGTATATTGTGATGACAAAAGAAATAGCTGCATACGTTGGACTAACAGAGTGTTTATCCTGGACACAAAGGCCATTTGTGATTAAATTATGCAACTACTGTGAACACTTAAAATGACTGTGCAATATTTATGCATCTTATATTCTCCTAAAGTCAGTGGCTTTTTTCTTTGGCACTTCATAGTAAAGATTTCCAAAGATAAGAAAAGGTGCAATAGAAATGTAAAACCAGTGAAGTAAGCCCCATTCTTCACCTTCATAATATGAGATCTCTGCTCACCTTTTATGGTGGGTGGCGTTGCAGCCAGGCACCCGGGCCCCTGCAGTGATCTGGCAGGGGGCAGAGATTGAGACCCTCCTCGTCCCGTCCCGGCTGCATCACCAGCGCTGGGCAGGGCGACGCCCAGAGTTGGACCCGCTATCCAATCAGCGCTAGTAGGGGGCATGGCCACTGGAAATTTAAACCGTGGCGCAGCTGGGCGCCCTCCTCTCTCACCCTTCACCGGGCAAAGTAAAACCACTGTAAAACCAGTGAAGTAAACGCATTCTTCACCTTCATTATATGAGATATGCTGCAATGCTATAAGTAGCCTCAAAATCTTATTGCGAGAGCTCATATTGCTTTATAAGGGCATTCCTCTACTTCTTATAGGGATAATAGTCAAAGTTCATTATCTTTACACAATACTGTAGGCTAGAGCTGAATTCAACTTATGATGAAGGTCCCCCCCTTTTTTTTTTTAAAAAAAGGAGGGGGCAAAAAATTGAAAGACATTGTGAAAGGTTGGATTTTTGATCATTAAAAAAAGAGTTCAGGTATAATGGAACATTGTCCAGTGTCAAACTAATGACTCTCTGTGAAAGACAGAGAAGGGAAAAGGAAGAAAAGAGAGGGGAAATTCATCAAATATATGATGAAGAAAAATAATTAACGCGGCCTTTCTATCCTGTCTTGGTCAGAGAAACTGACATGCCAATTAGCAGTTATAGCATACAAGCAAAGTCTCTGTGCTTTGAAAAGAGGTTTTGTTGAGGTCCGTGAATTTGGGGAAAGATGCAGAGATGATATTCCCATTGAAAGGAAGGAAGCATGGCTGCGGCGCCCTTATTGACTCTATTCATACCACCAAATATCTTATTGAAATAGTTTGCAGAGACAAATTACCGCCATAACTTGAAGATAAGGGGGGAAATTCCTAGAACAAGCTAGCAGGACATCAATTAAACCCTAACATAGTGTTTAAAGAGAGGTGTTTGTTTTCAATTCCAGGTTTGTTGAACTAATATCATATTGTTATGAGTATGGGGAGCGGTTAGGGTGCATGCCTGGGTCCCTTTCTAATTCCTGGAAGAGCCAGGCTAGCTTCCTGTTGAGGTAATGGGCCTTTAAGGGAGCAAAGGGAGTGGCTCTATGCTAGATGGCAAATGGGTGGGTTCCCCACCCTTCAATTGGCTGGTAGTTAGAAAGACAAAGGCTAGAGTTGAAAGCTGTGTGTGTGTTTGTAAGATAGAAGTTGGAGCAAGAGGCAGACTGAAACCTGTGAGGGGAGGGAAAGATATGCTTGATTTCTGCTCGCATCCAAGGCTGTGGCTGTGGGTGAAGCGAGACCCTTTATTTGGGGTGCTAATGCTGTGAACCAGCCGATCAGATCCAGATGTGTCCAATCCTCCGGGCTGTGATTCTTTTCCAGGCATCTGACACCGTACATGATATCAGATGTGGGAAAAGTGGGCATAGCTCACCAAAAAAACCCAGCTTTGCGGGCCACCTTCCAAGGCCAGGCAGAGGACTGTTTTATGATTAGTGATGAACTAACACCAGTGCTCTACTGACTAGTGCAAGAATACAAGGGGCTGAATCCAGCTCCCCATTTCTTCCTTAAACAGATGATTGGTGCTGTCAGAACAGGCAGCACCAACCTGCTTGAGTTGAGGGTAGGTCAGTGCAGTCAAGCCATGCAGAACTTCCTGCTTGCTCACCTTGGTAATGCTTTCAAATGATAAGAGATCAATATACACATGTTTTGTTATTACCATGCAAACTGAAATGTAACATGGGCATTCTTGAGAGGCGGCTGCATTTCTTGATTTTGCTGCAACAGACTCGCGGTGCAATCCAGTGCATGCCTACTCAATGCTACCGAGTTCAGTGGCACTTTCCCACAGGGAGGTATGTACAGGATAGCAGCCTAAATCTTTTGGCACCTTAAAATACTGTGGCATAAGCTTTTGTGCGAATGTCACATGCAGAGCATGGCAGAACAATATTTTCCTGCTTGATTTGGTCTCTGGTTGCATTTCTTTCACTCAAGATACGGCATATCAGAAAATGGTTATAAAGTGCTGAAGGGCATTTTAATGTTCGACTGCCTTTAAATGTGTGCAAATGTTTTATTTCAGCCTTTGGATCCTTAATTACTTAGTATTCTAGTGGTGTAAGACATTTTGAAGTGTTACAGGAGTCTGACTGCAAGAATTTGTGGCACATTGCAGCATCACCGTTGATTTTCATCTATAGTAGTATTATTTATATATTAACAGAATGGATGATGATGATGGTGTGCAAAGTATGCTGTATTTCAGTACAGAATAAATAGAACACATTTGGCTCATTTTTATGAATGAAAAAACAATGTCCTAGCGTAGGGGCTGGCCCTTCAGTCTGCAGATTTGGAAGTTGAAATACAGAGCAGCCAACCTATTTGTAGTTTTCCATTGTTCGATCATTGTTTTTAAGGCTGGAGGAGAACTACGAAATCGCAGAAGGTGTCTGCATTCCTCGAAGCGCCCTTTATATGCACTATTTGGACTTCTGCGAGAAAAACGACACACAGCCAGTCAATGCTGCCAGTTTTGGAAAGGTGAGTGTCAACCGAAACCGAACCTCAAGTGGGGTTTTGGAAATCTGAAATAATACTACTAGCTGTGAAATATACAATCTCCTACATGTGGACTGCAATCCAAAGAGGAAAACTGTCAGGAGAAAAACAGTAGAGGGAGTGCCATGATTGGATTATTAGTAGCATCAGTCTTAAGAAACCTTTTGTTGAGCGTGAGACTTAAATGCCAAAAAGTAGCTGGGTGAATTTGACTAGTGTTAATGAATTGTGACCCCAGAAAGAGAGTGCAGGGGAAGGTCTTCTATTCCAGATACAGTCACCTTGAATGACAGTATTGGTCTCCATCTGCTCTATACACTTAAAGCAGTACCATACCAGCCATGGTTCCCCCCAGAGAATCATGGGAATTGTACTTTGTTAAGGGTGCTGCAAGTTGTGAGGAGACCCCTGTTCCTCTCACAGAGCTACAATTCTCAGAGTAGCTTAACAGTCAACCCCTCTTCCCAGGGAACTTTGGGAACTGTACCTCGGTGAGGAATGACTGTTTTTGTATTGTTTTGGAAAGTAAAAAAATAAATAAAAAAATAAATAAATGCCAAATTCGACTTTAAATGCAAACTGAATTGACTTTCTTCCCCATCCCTGCTCACAAAACACAACGCTCATTCCACTTAAGGCGTGCACGTCACAACCGGATTCTACCTTACATTTACAAAAATCATACCATAGCTGCTTCCCATACAGGCAGCCCTGTTTAGGGAAGTTTTTAATGACTGATGTTTTAATGTATTTTTAATCTTTTGTTGGAAGCTGCCCAGAGTAGCTGAGGAAACCCAGCCAGATGGGCAGGGTATAAATATTATTATTATTATTACTACTACTATTACTATTATTATTACAATTATTATTATTATCATCATTATATTATCATTATTATTATCATTAAATGTCACTCATCCCTTTCTATTCCCACACAACAGCACCCCCCATCCACCAGTACAGTCAACCACCAAACAGTATCGGCACCTACTTCTTCCACCCACAAAATATACTGCAAAAACATCTTCATAGCAGTGCCGCCGTTGCATGAATCTTTTTCCTTTTTCCTTACCTGTTCATAATGTGAGAAAAACTGCCTATATCTATTGGTACTGGGCTATGGCTAGCGCAAGTGTAACTTTAGGAGAGATCCAGGATTTTTTTTTTAAATCATCTGGAAGGTCACCAAAGGAGCATTTGGGTACACAGATAATTTTTTCCCTAAAGCCCTCTTGATTTGCTGGGGCTCAAACACTGGAAGTGTAAAGGAACTTGTTGGGCTTTCTTTGTTTCTTGTACTTCCGAAAGCGAGTTAAAGTGAGCTGGGATGTTTCGTTTTGCTTTAGGTCTGTTGAGGTAATATTCTACTTTGGGAGTACGTCCTGAATGACAACATGCACCCCTCCCCCCAAAAAAAGCCCAGAAAATGCTTTTTTCCCCACAGCCCCTAGGAACCCCCATCCCCGTCTGCACAAACTGAAAGAGAGAGGGGTGGGATTAATGTGTAATTAAAGAGAATTTGGAAGGCTGAGATGTTGCGGAATGTTAGATCAGTAGCTGGAACAGCATGTGGTGTTCTTTAGGTAGGCTTCATTGAACCCGCACAAAAAAGAGAGGGAGAAAGAGAGGCAGCTCGCCTGTCTGCTCATTTATCAAATAGCTAGCTTGAACTTTCACAGCTCAACAAAAGTGTTTTTCTGTTTGCTGATTCCCCCCCCCCTTTGCTCTAGAAAATAAACCAGAAAGGCTAGTGAAATCCACGCTTCTGTAACATGTGTGGACTATTCTGGATAAGACTCATGAACCAATGCCAGGATGGTTTCCTCTTATGAGAAAAAAAAAATAAGTAGTAAAATCAGAGGGAGGGTGGAAATTGTATGTAAATGGTGTTGTGTGATCCCCCCATTTTTGCACAGCAGCTGTGATTCAAATGTACATCACAGAATTTGGGGTGTGGACACGTTGCCGCCTTGATGGCATTTGCAACAGGAAGGGTTAAAAGCCAATGGAGGCAACAGATTTTTTTAAATCAGTTGCACGGATCTAAAATTTTAAAAAAAAGCATAGTTATTTATTTTTGTAATTTTAATTCTCTGTTTGAAACATGGGATGGATTCTTTTTCATGCTTAACACATCTTGGCAAAAAAAAATACTTTCCACTATTTGATTTTTACCTCTTTATTGCTTGTGTGGATTTTGTTTCAACTGCAGTCTTGCCATCCATGCTAGAACTTAATAGGGATTGATCTTCCTCCAGGTTGATGTTCTCAGTAAATTGACAAGTATTTTCCCATTTAAAATTCTGCTCCATTATTTTCAGTAAATATGGATGGGTTGTTGAGCATGGGGGAATTTCAAAATGTGGGGGAAAGAATCATTGCGGGCAAAATAACACAAGTATCTCCTCTGTAAGAAGTTTCTGCAATCAAGCTAATTTGAATAATAATTACAGGCAATCTACACGATTTGCATATGAAACTGGAATATATCAGAGGATGTATACGGTATATGAGTGTTTTGCCCAAGTTTATAAGATTGGTACCAGCCCTTGAAATTTTTTGCTATATGTACTTAACGTTTTTGCTCAGTGGTATCCATTTATCAAAACTATTGAAAAAGAATTAAGTCACATTAAATATTTAACCCCCAACTAAATATTCCTCAAATGGGATTGTTTAAGTGCACCTTCCAAAGGTCTCATGCACTGTAAATAAACTTTTCCTTGTACGTCGCTGTCATGCCTGCTACAAGGTGTTGGGTTCATTTGCCACACAGTTGAGTGAAATAATGTGTCAGATATTTTGAGGTTTGTAGCTTTAAATGATTCCACCCCCAGTAAAATTAGTTTCAAAAACCAAAATCATGCAGACTTCAGCCTTACAAATCTTTAGCAGTTATTTATCCGTCACATTTTCAAACCTATTTTTGCAACCACCTGGGACTACAAAAAGCAAATAAACAAAAGGGATGCTCAGGATTCTAAGGATGCTTTTTAGCCAGAAGTGTTACTAAGGGCTGCCCAGCAACCCATAAGATAAAGGGGCACAGTACAAATCTGCCTGCAGATAATGACAGGTTCCTAGGTGGAACAGTAACTGCACATGAAGCACCCTTCATACATCCCATGCAAGAAAATTTATATTTGAAGTACTTTCTGTTCAGCCCACCTATGTTGGCACTACAACAACAGGAGAAGCAACTGTCTGGATAGGCTCACCTTAACATGCTTCTGAAATTGCCTTAGATTTGAGATTTTCCTTGCAGCCCATTCACACAATATGCATTCTGGAAGTACACTGCTGGTATCCCATGTATATTTGTAGGGATGCACGAGGAAGCTAATAATTGTCTTCCAGGATCAGACCAAAGGTCCATCACTCTGTCTTCCATACGACTAGCCATTGAGGTGCTCCCAAGTAGACAGGGCTGGCATCAGCAGGTGGCATCCTGGTTACCTGTTCAGGCCCGCATTCCAGTGTGAGGCATTGGAGCCTCCTGGTTCTGTTTCTGCTCCTCCTCCTCCTCGCTATTGCTGCCTGTTCAGCTGCCTGTTTTTTCAGCAAAGGAACCTGCAGCAACTCTTAATAAACAGTGCATTCATTGCCCTACCATTGAGGTATGTGCTCTTACATACACTGCCCCACACTGGAAGCAAGGGACAGGGGCAACTATACAGCTACCAGGTGTTAAAGACCCACCTGCTAACCATGTTGGAGTGGTTAGTTGCGGATGCTGTAGTTTTATCTGTTTTAATTATTGATGCATTGTTTTATTGAACCTTATTTGTTCAATAAAGGGACCCAGGTGGCGCTGTGGTTAAACCACTGAGCCTAGGGCTTGCTGATCAGAAGGTCGGCGGTTCGAATCCCTGTGACGGGGTGAGCTCCCGTTGCTTGGTCCCAGCTCCTGCCAACCTAGCAGTTTGAAAGCACGTCAAAATGCAAGTAGATAAATAGGAACCGCTACAGCGGGAAAGTAAACGGCGTTTCCATGTGCTGCTCTGGTTTGCCAGAAGCGGCTTTTCATGCTGGCCACATGACCTGGAAGCTATACGCCGGCTCCCTTGGCCAATAATGCGAGATGAGCACGCAACCCCAGAGTCGGTCACGACTGGACCTAATGGTCAGGGGTCCCTTTACCTTTACCTTGTTTGTTCTTTTAACTTTGTTGGTTATCCACCCTGGGTTTCTTTGGATGAAGCAGGGAGGATATAAATGTATTTACATAAATAAACAAAATCAAAATATTTGTATACTCTTGTTGCGGGTCTGAACCAAAGAATGTGTTTTTAAGTTTCCAGCCTGTTTTACCTTTGCCCTCTAATAATCCATTGCTAAATTATGAGCAGAGGGCTTTATTTTTTTTAACTTGTTAACTCATGAATATTATTTGCAGATAATAAGGCAGCAATTTCCGCAGTTAACAACAAGAAGACTTGGAACCAGAGGCCAGTCAAAGTAAGCAATAATGTGTGTTTCATAATCACGGAAAGGCTAAGTATGGTCGTAGGTTATTCACTGGGAGCCTTTTTGTAATATGGCTTTTGGTGTGTGTTGGAGGGAGAAACACCAAACAAATTTGACCTTTCTTAGGTCCAGTAAATGGCACTGGCTCTTTTGTTCGATATGCTTTGTTCTGTGGGATCAGCTGAGAGTCTGATATATAACAGAGCGACGGAGCTCCTAAACTTCTAATAGTTGCATAGAAGAGATTGTTTTAGCACCAACCAAAGCACTTTTCCTCTCCAAGGCTATTCAAGAAACGCTGCCTTCTGCTGCAGTGGGTCACCTTGGACTCATATTTGGGCAGAAAGAATGCCTGGGCTTTACAATTCGCAAAAGATAACAAGATGCTTGCTTTCTCTTCATCAGAACAAGAGATCAGTGGCCACGTTGCCAGTTTGCACATGGGTGTGTCTGGATGCTTCCAGATTGGGAGGGGCCTTAATATTGTACATGGGTGGCTTTTTATGAGGGATTAAAAAACAAACAAACCCACAAACTTTTTGTGGAAATGTGGACTGAGTTTAAGATAGGGGGGAGGGGGGACTGGGAGAAATCAAAGTGGGCATGAAGCACCCATCTCACAAGAAGCATCCGTCTGGAAGCACCCCATGTCACAACCAGGACAACATATATGGACTTTTAAATTCCCCCAAGGCAACAGGAGGAAGGACAGCTGCAGCTTCCCCCTCTCCTGTAATCTACCCTCTCCCCTGCCTGCTGGTTGGTACAATTGGAGTCCTCCCAGTAGACAAAGGAGTGGGCGGCATATGACAAGTGAGAGGAGTAGCAGGTAAGAGAAGCTGTGGCTCTCCCTGCGATGGATATTTAAAGCTATAATTCATATTCTCTAGATTGTTATTAAACTGCCTTCCTTCCATCAAACCTCAGACATGGAGGGATGGCTGTGGCTTTGCAGTATTCGCTTTTCCATTCTCACTTGATGCTTGTCCTGGACTGGAGGTACCCTGGAAACAATACCAGCTCCGCCCTTGTGCTTTATCAGCTGCCTGACATCCAGAGATAGACGAGGTCAAGTTTTTTCTAACGCTTCTCTCTCCAGGCCAGCCTGATGCATTGGGGCTGTTCCACACATTATGTCAAGGAAAATCTGGCTTTGTTGCCACAAGTAAGCTGAACAGGCAGCTGCAGCCACTCACAGGTCCCTGATTTCTGCCCCCACCTGTTTGTCACAACCACACATTTCATTTTTACATGTGCACCGGTTTGCACAGATGTTTGCTGCCAGCCCGAAAAGGAGTGGGGACCCTGGGCCTTTCCAGGTGCACCGGGGCACAGTATTTCAGGACGATGTAAGTTGCAGGAGGTTGAACTAGATGACCTTTCCAAATCTATGGTTAATGGGACACAGGTGGCGCTGTGGTCTAAACCACTGAGCTTCTTGGGCTTGCCTATTAGAAGGTTGGCGGTTTGAATTCCCACGATGGGGTGAGCTCCCATTGCTCTGTCCCAGCTCCTGCCAACCTAGCAGTTCAAAAGCACACCAGTGCAAGTAGATAAATAGGTACCGCTGCGGTGGGAAGGTAAAAGGCATTTCCATGCACACTGATTCCATCATGGTGTTGCATTGCACCAGAAGTGGTTTAGTCATGCTGGCCACATGACCCGGAAAGCTGTCTGTGTACCTCGGCCTGAAAAGCGAGATGAGCACCGCAACCCCACAGGCTCCTTTGATTGGACTTAACCGTCCAGGGGTCCTTTACCTTTTTCTTTGATTCTGTGATGATGTGTGGAGAAGGAGCACAAAAAGAAAAGAAACTCTGGCCCAAAGAAACTCTGGCCCTCTTGTTTAATGCAGTGCCCTGCTGCCATAGGGAAGGGGTAGCCAATGTGTTGCTCTGCAGATGTTGCTGGACTTACCTTCCATAATCCATGATTATTGGTCACGTTGTCTGGGGCTGATGGGGAATTTGAGTCTAACAACATCTAGAGGCCCCACTATAGCTACCCCTGCCATAAGTGACTGTGAGATGCTGCTAGAAGCTAGTCTCCCATGGCTGTTCTTTGTATCCTCCTAAGTAACTGTGTAGACCATTTACAAGGAACTAAAGGGAGGTATGTACATCTGTGGCTTAATTTGCACTCAGCATCTGGACAGGAGGCTTCCTTGGGCAGAAGGCAAAAGCCCTGGGCTGTTCCACATTTGGCAGCCCTTAGGATACTTCTCCAGCTGGACTGGGCTGTGAGCTGCTTTGAAAATTGCAATTACATTCCATTTCTGGATTTGCACTTGTGCATCAACTTGTAAATTGGCATAAAATCTGCTTCGTTAGCAGCTTCCTTTTTAAAAACCATACTGAGTGAATAACTCCTTTCCAAGGGTCCCCACCCCTCCCGCTAACAAATGTGTATTTCAACATTTCAGGTACCATTACTATGGGATTGCAGTAAAAGAAAGCTCCCAGTATTATGACGTGATGTATTCTAAGAAAGGAGCAGCCTGGGTCAATGAAACAGGAAAAAAAGAAGTCACCAAACAGACAGTGGCGTATTCACCACGATCCAAACTGGGGACGTTGCTGCCAGAGTTTCCAAATGTCAAAGATCTAAATCTGCCAGCCAGCTTGCCAGAGGAGAAGGTGACTCTAGTGAAATAGTCTCTGGCTTGCCTTCCCCCCATCCCCTTTTGCTCTTCTGTTGAGGAATGGTTGGTCTATTATATGGTGGGGAATCACCCTTTGAAAAGAGTGAATTTTAAGGATGCTCTGATTTTATTTATGGGAGGGTGCTTAACTGCTCGCTGCACCAGAAACAAATATCTCCCCCCCCCTTATCTTAAAGTGTTTGTTTTCCAATGTATATGTGCCAGGATGCTTGCCAATCTAGAAATGCTGTAGGAGATCTGTGGCTATGTCTCCCAACATGACTTATTTGATTAAGAACCAACCATAGGGAGCAGAGGAGGTATATAGCTCAAGGCCAAAGGGCAGGACGTTAATCCCTTCTGCCTATGCCATTTCCCTGGCTAAAATTGCAACCCCATCACGTATCTCCCACATCATGTCTAGTTGGGCAAGTCGGTGATTGTGAAAAATACATATATATGTGTGTGTGGTACTTTTGATCATAAGGCTGGCCAGATAGATAGATAGATAGATAGATAGATAGATAGATAGATAGATAGATAGATATAGCAGATATCCCATGATATTTTTTTATCTGGAGAAAGAGAAAGAGCCCCTTATCGATCTATTTCCAGTGCCCATCCTGTCTGCAAATGGAAGCCCATTTTGCCAGAGAAGATTATGGGCCGAAGTGGCAGAACCTCAGACAGCTTCAAAGAGACAGTTTGCTCTGATAAAGTCCAGAGCCCAACCAGACCCTCTCAGGCTCTGCTCATGTGCTGGGGAACAGAGTTTTGAATGGGCCACTCTTGTGACCTGGACCCTAGCCTAGTTTTCTGTCATTTCTCCATTAGTTTCTCACTGTCTATGTTCCATATATTGGTCAGTATAATTGGGGGGAGTCTAATACAAGAGTCTTAGGCTTAGAGTTGTCTAACTAGCTAAAGGTCTCCAGCTCAAGGCGTTTCTCTCTGTGTGACTTGGGTCTTCCAAAGTCTGCGCCCCGGGCCCTCCTGACTCAGCCAGACCCTCACTCTCTGTGTCACGGGGAAGGATCTTAGCTCAGTGGGAGAGCATCTGTTTAGCATGCACAAGGGCCCAGAATAAATCCCTGGAATTTCCAGGTAGGGTTGGAAATGTCTTGTGTCTGAAAGAGAGACAGCAGCTGCCGGTCAGTGTGGACAATACTGAGCTAGATGGAGCTCAGTATAAGGCAGCCACCTCCTGTGTTCCTAATGGCCAAGGCGTTGCCTGGAGTCATGGCCATGATGACCTTAGATTATTGCTATAAAAAGATATTCATTATATTTTTATTCCTAACTCCTTATTCCTAAGCCTGTATATCCTTTATGCTAATTTTTTTCTACCAATTGTAATTATTCGCGAGCGTCTTGCTCGTTTTGTATGTTTTGTATTTTTTATGAGCTTAAAGCTGAAATAAATTTGATTTGATTTGCTATAAAAAGAATATCTTTAAAAAATATTGTTTCCCTCCCTTGCCAGGTGTCCACTTTTATTATGATGTACAGAACACACTGTCAGAGGATACTCGACACTGTAATAAGAGCCAACTTTGATGAGGTTTGTAGGAAAATAATAATTAAAGTTTCATGGGCAACAGAGTAGCCATCTGTATTGTACTTGTAGATAATGGGGGAAGCCTCTGGTATTTATTGATTGGTTGAGTTGCTGTGATGGTTTAGAATGCTGAATTTCAAACACGGACCTGGTTGCACATCATGGTAAGCCACAGTTAGTTTTGAGGCATGGTTTAATTGTGAACATGCCTCCCACTGCCACAAGGGCCTCCCCACAGCTTCTCCCCCTCCCCATGTGGCTCTTCCATGGTTCAAATAAGCCATGATATGGCTTATCATGTTGTCTGAAGCCATGCCGTGGATTGTTTGCTTCAAACAAAAGCACAAGTGGTAAGCCAGAAATAAACCAAGGAACGTTCACAATTAAACAATGGTTTAAGATCAACAGTGGCTTACTGTAATGTGAGGATGAGGCCATTCTCAGCTACAGAATCTTCTCCTTCCCGGTCAGCCCACCTAACCAGTATCTGTGCACCAGTACCAACACATTTTCCTAGAGTAGGCTCTGCTGTTTAAAGGTGTGAGAGATAGAGTTGTTTGCACAGGTTCAAGGTTTGATGCAAGGTCTTTAACGCAGGAGTAGCCAATGTGGAGCCCTCCAGATGTTGTTGGGCTACACCTGTTGACAACGCTGACCATTGCAATGCTGGCTGGGGCTAATGGGAAATAGAGTCCAACAACACCTGGAATCTATGTTGGCTACCTCTACCTAAACAGTTTGGGATCAGATTACATAAAGGATCACCTTGCCTCATACATTTGACCACTTTGATCTGTGGAACTTACAATTTTACAAGCGCCACATAATGTTCTGCATTTTAATTATTGTATGTATATTTGGGGTTTTTAAAAAATGTTTTGTGGATTTTCGCTGCATTTTATCTACAGATTCATTATGTACGCTGCTTAGAGAGCTCTTTGACTAAGTGGCTTCTGAGTCTTTCTAAATAAATGAAATGCAATAAAAAATAGTCTGCGGCTGACAGCTGCACATGTGGGATGAGATAAAGTGGGGGAGGGAGAGTCTGATAGCTGTTTCTCTGTACCCTGAGTCCAACTATCCTCCTGCTGTGAAGTGATGTTATTGGTAGTGGTTGGCAGAGTACCAACACTTAACCTGACCTCCCATCGCTGTTGTCATCGAGGAAGAAGGAGAGGTGCGAGGGGACCACAAGGTTGATGCTGTGCAAACACATGGGGGGGGGTGTCTGATCAGCTCCACTGGTGCATTTGCACTGCACTGACCGCTCTGTCACCTTGCCCCTCTCCAAGTAAGGGCCACCGCCCCGCCCTGCTGATCACTAGTGGATGTTGCTTGGTTATCTAGGCAATAAAAAAATATTACCAGTTCCATTTCTTCCTTATGTCTTGGCACACCTCTAGGTTCAAAGTTTTCTTCTGCACTTTTGGCAAGGGATGCCACCTCACATGCTTCCTGTATTGGGTTCTTCCACAGTAGTAAACATTGTTGGAGTTTGTGATTCAATATTGTACAAAGCTATTTCCGGAGTCTTGATGCCAACGGTGTTGCAGGCGTTACCTGATAGGTGAGTATGTTCTGATAGGGCTGGTCTGTATGTGCATCTGTGTTCATACACGTGTCTTTGAGTCAAAGAATGTTGCACTTACACAAAGTTTAATAAAGGGGCATTCCAGAAGTGGCTCGTTCCGTGGGTCACAGCTGTAGGGTGATTGCTGATTGACGTTTTCCAGGAGGGGAAGGGGTGACATGGTAGGATGCTGGATTGGTGGTGGGATACTGGATTGGCCCGCGGCTGCATAGCTGTTCCCCTTTTTGGTATGTGATGCCACTACTGGGAAGCTGGCATTGGAGCTCCAGCCCACTGTGTGAGCAGCTTCTGGGGAAGGGAAACATACATTTATGAATAACATTAGCATTATTATAAAGAGCCACCCAAATGTATCTGATATGTTGTTTTGGGCTGAGTTCAAAGGGGAAGGAGGGGGAAGGGGAAAGTTGCATATTCAGGAACATAGGGCAGAATAGCCTGGAAGAAACAACAACCTTTCTATCCTGTGCAGATTTTACCAGCAAGATAGTTATGTTTAAATACTAAATACCTGCATGTTTGAACTACCCCGTTTCCTGTCTTTGACTGTTTTGACAAACTACTTTCCTTCCTTCAAGAATGAGTAGAGTTGATCGATGTTTTGTGTGCTTTTGTGTACACTACAGAGTGCTTTTGTTTTGCAACACATTCTGGGTACAAACCTATACATGCCTATTCAGAAGGAGCAAGTCTCACTGAGTTCAGTGGGGCTCCCCCCATACCCACCCCGTTAATTGTGTATGGGACTGCAGCATCAATAACTTAAAAGGTCATTGGGGCAAAGGGTAGATTAGGTGAGCTATTAGTTTTTCATGGCTGCAGGCATGAATGCAGAGAAAGTGGTTCAGCATAGATTTCTGAAGTGGTACTTTCCTTTTCAGCTTGACACAGGTGATACGCAAGTTTGCCAAACAACTGGACGAGTGGCTAAAAGTAGCTCTTCATGACTTGCCGGAAAACCTACGAAATATCAAGTTTGAGCGTATGTATTGTATAATTTCTCACTTTGGTCAGGAAAACAATATGGTGTTACCTGTCATTGGTAACAAACAAAGAAAATATTTCTCCCCCAAAAATTCTATTCCTTTTGGCGAGAGTTCCTTGCTCATTCATCATTTCATCAGACCATATGACATCCCACATCAGTACAAGTGCCCAAATACTTATTTATTTCCATTTATGAATCGCTTCCTGGAAAATACCTTGAAGGGATTTAACAATTTTAAAAATCAACAATAAAAAATGCAAAAAGTTCATATATAAAACAATTTTAAACATTTCATTTGAAATACCATTTCAAATTTGACACAGGCTGGGGTAAAAAAAAAAAATCAAACGACATTATAGGCTTGTTGAAAAAGTAAAGTTTGCTGAAAGCGCCAAAAATGCAATAGAGGCTATCTGATATGCAACAGGAGGCAGTTCCAAAGGGAAGGTTTTGCCATTCTAAGGGCTAAATTCCAGCATTGTATAGGATAAATCTGAAGGAGTCCCTTTCTTAAAGAGCACAGTAATCACGGTCCCTCCAACATTTCTCCAAGGAAAATAGGGACGTCCCATTTATACCCCACACATTTTACAGAGTTGCCCCAGCCACTCTGGACAGCTTCCAACATATATAAAAAACATAATAAAACCTTAAACCTTAAACAAACTTCCCTATATAGGATTGCCTTCGGACAGCTCAGGGGTGTTGGATAACTCCATACCCTCCAACATTTCTTCAATGAAAATAGGGACATCCTAAGGAAAAGTGGGACATTCCAGGATCAAATCAGAAACCGGGACGGCTTCTCTAAATCAGGGAAGTCCCAGGAAAATAGGGGCACTTGGAGGGTCTGTGATCAGTTGGGTATGTAAGGGGTTTGAGCACTGAGTCAAAATTAACTGATAATTCCTTTTGGCTATGTGAACCAAGCTGAACTTTCTCTTCCGTGATGGCCTGGATGTAGTTTTAGTGAATGCATACCATTAAGCAACTCTCCAGATTTTCGGCTGTTTGATTACAGTTCGAGGCTTTTGCTCAGAAAAGGTGGCAGAGTTAAAAATGGAAGCGATCAAATTACCCTATCTCCACGGGAAAGGGCACCGCACTCTTTTCAGGCATGCTTTGTAGATGCCTGCAGTGCACATCACCTATTGATAAAGTCTGCTTTATTTCATGGCTCTCAATTCTTCTCCTTTTATAAGTGCCAAATTCCACATCACAAAGTTAAAAAAAGAGGGGGGAAGAATGAGAAGGAGATGAAAGGGGAGGGAAAACTAATTTAGGAAAAGGATTAGGCATTGATTAGCATGAAAAATTAAAATAATCTTTTGTCGAGGAGACTTTGGATATAAACTTCTCAATAATATTTTTGTAATTTCATAATTTATTCAAATGTTATAGGGTTCAGTCCTTCTCTCAAAATTAATTGTGGTTTGCTATTAGCTTTACTAAAGCAGAACTGCATCCAGAGAGAATTATTTGGAACGTTCCCCCCCTGGTTAAGTCAGTACTAAGAATATGATGTATTCTACATTTGTTTTACAGATGTGATTTTTATTGTTGATTTTTTTGTCGTGTACTACCATGATGATATATATATTTAATGTGGGTGGCATAGAAAATTTTGCAAGCAATAAATAAATAAATAAATAACTTGCTACAGAAAAAAGTTTTTTGTGACTCTAGGTCTGTGCAATTTATAAGTTTTGTTGTTGACCTAATTGAGCATTTAATTTTTTGTACAATATTCGGTTGTAGATTACTGCAGTGATTTAGTATAAAAATACTCTTAACATGTTTAGTTTATTCTGCAGAGCTTTGGATGCATCAACAAGTTCATAAACATCAACAAATATTTGTTTACATTTTTCTTAAAAGAAAATGAAAGACTAATAATGTAAATTATATTATTTGGATTTATTCCTGAAAATAAAGATGTCAATTTATATACCAGTAATAAGCAAACACACACCAGCAAATGTTGTGGATTTTGCTTGCATAAATGGACCAAGATTTCAGGTGATAGGTGTCCTACAGTTACTAGCCCCAAGTCAGTCCCACTTAAGTCCATTGAAATCAACAGGACAGGATGGTCACAGTGAATCCTGCAATCCTATACCTTGTTAACCTGAGGGTATGCCTCATTGTACTCAGCAGAACTTACTTCTGAGTAGATAGGATTGTGCTGTACCATGGATTTCAGTGGCAGGTTGGCCTTGATCCACAGAAAATTAATTGTGCTGATTTAGATTCCAAAAACAAAAAGTCAAAAAGTACCACCCCACCCAACTAAGATGCAAAAAAAAAATGTATACATTTTGTTTGTTTGGTAACAAAAATAACCAGTCTAGCTTATTATAATAAATATCTTCTTCATTGGCAGTATCCAGAAGGTTTTCTCAAATTCTTCGGAGACAGACATCCTTAAATCATCTTTGTCAGGTATTTTGTCTGTCCTTGTTACAAGGTCACTTTATCTGTGGTTTGTTGATCCTTTGCTTTGGCAGCTGTATAAGTACCAGGGCTGAGCCAAATTTTATCAGAAAACATTTTTCTCGCATAATTTTCTTTTATGAGCTCTCCTCTCCTCTACTGGAGAAATTCAGATATCTCCAGGAGACTTTTTGGTACAATGGCCTCTCCATGAATTATGCCTTCCATGAACTCTGGACACAACAGTTTTAATATTGATTAATGTATATCTCTAGGTTCATAGCATAGCTGCCAAGTCTCCCGTATTGGCCGGGAAAACCCCGATTTTAAAACTGTTTCCTGCCCTCCTCCCGTATGGCGAAATACCCGGTATTTTCCCCGTATTTGCTGATGTCAGAGACAGGCAGCAGCAGAAGCAGGGAGAGGTCCTCTCCGTGCCTCCCTCGGCGAATTCAGGCATGCCTGGGCAAGCTGCGTGGCTCTGGGCTGGCTGGAGGGAGACTCTTATTTTGAAGCGGGGTGGCCGCTTCCCTCTCTTGCTTATTACAGCCTCAGGGCGGGCGGAGGAGGGCGGGAGGCGGCGACAGCGAGGAGGGCAGCTTTAGCTCCGCTGTTTGCAGAGTGAGGCGAGGGAGGAAACAGATTGAGCTTGCCGTCGCTTTGAGGTAAAAAAAAGATTTACTGTACTGCAAATGATTTATGAGTGGGCTGCTCCTCTCTACAGCCCCCTCTTAGCATAGCTCCTCTCTCTTAAACAAAAAACCAGCCCCAACATTCGCTGAAGAAGGCATTCTCTCTAAAGCTGCTGCATACTGACAAATTAATCCGCTTGCAGCTCTGAGTCAGATGCCTGTGTGGCGCTTTGCTTTGCTTTGCTTTGCCTCCCTCCCCTCTCTCTCTCAGTCAAAAGGGAAAGGGGAGAGAGAAGGCAGTATTTGCATTAATTTATGCAGTTCCCTGCATAGACACTGATAAAGGAATCCTCGCTTTACACAGCCTGATCCTGGCTGGACCCTCCCCCCCTTTCTGGCAAGGGATGAGGTCAGTCTCCGTCCTGCAACTTTGGGAAAGAGATTGCAGGAGGATGCGCTTCCCTTACAGGCATGGGCTCTCTCTCTCTCATTCTCTCTCTCTGCCTCTCTCTCTCTCTCTCTCTCTCTCTCTCTCTCACACACACACACACACACACACACACACACACACACCTCCCCAGCGGCTGGCCGGCAATGCTCCTGCGTCTGGATCCCTTTCCCCGTTTAAGAGGCTGCACTAGTAAACCCCCCTCCCTCCCAATAATACAAAATGCTGGGCATGTACGTGCCGGACAGGGTTGCCTTGAAGTCATCTAACAAATTGTGAAAATTATTATGATAAATAGCCTCAAAAGTTTTTTAATATATCTTTTTAGCAGCACCTCCTCCTGTGCCCAGCCACATAAAAGAAGGAGCTGCGAGCTCAAATCCAATTTGCACCCCAAGTACAATAGATTTGCCTGGGGGCAGGGATTCAATTTGCATCTTGCAAATCCGTGACATTCTTTGGTTTCAAATAAACAAAAGGTGCCTTTTGCAAGCCACTCTCTTGAGCTGGTTTAGGTAGCCAAAGCTTGCCAAATTATAGCAAACTGTTATTGTCCTTTCTTACTGTAATTGCTCCTCTGTTCCTGGTTTATGCTTTCTGGGCTGTAGCTCAGTATAGCCATAGCTGCCCTGCATTGCCTCAGGTTCAGTTGCAGGCATGCCCAGGTAGAGTCAGAAACTCTGGAAAGCTGCTGCCAGTCAGTGTAGACAATACTAAACAAGATTGACCAGTGGACTTAGTATAAGACAACTCCCTTGTTCCTATAAACAAGCAGCTAAGCAGTTTACATTAAATAATAGGATGAATGGTTGAGTCAGTGGATCATGTACCTGTGAGTACCATATTTGTAGTTTATCAGGTAGCATGGCAGAGGACATTGTGTGGCCCCCCCTGGACCCCATTAATTGACAGCATGTACACTGAACAAAACTGACAGGCTACTATGCTGAAGGTTGGGTCTCTTGAGAGCATACCTATTGCCATGGCAGAGAATCACATTATGGGTGGGTGGGTGTATAACCAATATGATCCGGGGATTGGAGCAATTCCCCTATGAGGAAATGTTCCAAAATCTGGGGCATTTTAATTTTTAGGAAAAAAAGGCAAGTAATTGTGGGTGGGAGTGAAGAGATTTTTTTTCCTTCTCATAATACAGTACTAGAACCAGGGAATATCCAATAAAGTGGATGTGAAATTCAATCTATTTTAGTATTTTAATTTTTTTACGTTTTAAAGTTTTGAGATCCCCCCCCTTAATTTTCTTGTTTTATCCTTTTGTAAACTGCTTTGAGGTTGTTGCTGTTGTTATTTTACAATCGATTGTAGTAAATAAAAATAAAATA
Source organism: Zootoca vivipara (assembly GCF_963506605.1). Classification (NCBI taxonomy): domain Eukaryota; kingdom Metazoa; phylum Chordata; class Lepidosauria; order Squamata; family Lacertidae; genus Zootoca; species Zootoca vivipara. Next base: position 47,980,580 of record NC_083285.1, on the reverse strand, counting down.
AACCTGAAGGCTAGAGGGTGGTTTTGCAGGGCACATACCAAACTTTCTGTGGGATGCCCCCCCCCCCCCGGAGCCCTTTCCAATGACTGCCACAGAGAAGCCCGTTTATTTATTTCTTGGAGTATTTTAATCATAGTATCACAGAACTGGACGGTTGGAAGGGAACCCCCAAGGGTCCTCTAGACCAACCCCCTCCAGTGCAGGAATCACAGCACAAGCATCTCCCTGAAGCATCACTGCATTAGTGCATTTGACATCCTTTTTTTGCAAGCATTTATTTCCTGCATCTGAGCCAGTGCCGCTCTGCCCATGTCTAGGCACCGGAAATCGGGCAGCGCCAGCACCGATCCCTTATTTTTCTACCTGGAACTTGGCAGCTATGGTTCATAGTAGAATAGCCACTTACATTTTGGTAAAAATGCTGCCATCTTCTTAAACTGTTCATCAGCCTGGGTAGCTCAGTTAGTTAGAGTGTGGCGCTGATGACTCCAAGGTTGCAGGTTCAATCCCTGTGTGGACCAGCTGCATGTATCTCGCATGGACTAGATCAGGCATTCCCAAACTTGGCCCTCCAGATGTTTTGGGACTACAATTCCCATCATCCCTGACCACTGGTCCTGTTAGCTAGGGATGATGGGAGTTGTAGTCCCAAAACATCTGGAGGGCCAAGTTTGGGGATGCCTGGACTAAATGATTCTCCGGGTCCCTTCCAACTCTACAATCACCCAGAAAGACCTCTGATTATTGATTTAGGAATACAGCAAAGAATGCCTTTATTGATCTACTGCATCTGCACACTGTGTGAAATCTTTAGTATTAACTATAGGAGGAGCAATAATAACAGCAGTAGCAGTAGCAGTAGCAGCACTGGTAGCAATGTTATTTCAATATACGCACATCCTTCTGTTTTCCTCAGTCATCTTTTGCACCTGCTATACCAACAGGGTATCAGTGTGGAGTTCAAGGCAGTGCCACTGAGTTGACACCATACAGCCAGTCCATTTATTGAAGGCCTCACATGCAGCGGCGGAACAAGCCGATCAACGCACATGCCTTGCGCCCAGGGGCAGGGCCAGCCGCCCATGGTGCGGGGCCAGCTGGGGCAGGACACTCTGCCTGCCTTCTCCCACTCAGCCGCCCTACAGCTGAGGGGGAGGCAGCGGGCAGACCATTTGGGGCAGTATGGAGCCTGCGGGCGCCCAAGCCACCGCGTCACTCCCAGGAGAGACACGTGGCTCAGGCACGCTTCAGGCCCCGCGGTGAGTGCCGCCCGTCACCCCCCTCAGTGGTGACACCCGGGGCGGACCGCCCCCACCGCCCCCCCTTCCTCCACCCCTGCTCACATGATGATGCGCCATCCCAGTTCATTGCTAAAAAGAGAAGTGCCAAGAGACAAGCACTCTGCGTTTTTCCATCCTCTTCCCTAAAAGCCGCCCCCCCCCCCTCCCTGGAGCATGAGAGCTAGTTATGGTTATACTATTGGTCACTATTGGACCATACTATGGTCACTATTATTATTTCACATATGGGGGGGGCTGCAAATGTGTTTGTGCTATTGTGCCTGCAGCCTCGGTTTCATGTGGAAGGGGTGTGATTTCAGGTGCCTCTTTGCATGGAACTGAAGTAGCAAATTCACAGGGTGAGGATTTTGCTTTTGATGTGATTAAAAGGTATGGATTAGCCTTTGGTGTGTCTAAAGGAGTAAGCCTACCAATAGGGCCCTTGCAAGAACAGATCAAGGGTGGCAATTCTGACTCCAGTGTTTGTTTGTTCTTCAACTGATGTAGAAAAAGAAATGGCATTTATTTGCAAAAACAAAACAAAACACTGTAGAGCAAACAAACGGAGGTAATCTGTTTAGGTAATCTGTACTGGTGATTAGGGGTGGGGGTGGGGAATTTAATTCAGTTTGTATTTAAAGCCAAACCTATCAAATTCTCACTTTTCAAAACAATTTGCAAGTCAAAACATAGCTATCCTTCAGAAGACATACCCAAAATTTGCGATGTAATTCTTCAGCCAACCATTGTTTAGAAATATGCATAGATTAGGGGGAAGTGTGCATAAAAATGAAGATAATTCATGAAAATAACATACAAAAATGCATTAAATTGGGGGAAATTGCTTGCAAAAATGTGCACATTGGTCCAAACTGCATATAAACATGTGTTTATTAGGAGAATTTCAGACTTAAATGCTGTTGAATTTTCATGCAGATTTTTTAAAAATTGCAAACTGTTGCAATGTGAACTCAATTTAGGATTGTAAAAATGAGGAACTGATGGAACCGAAATGAACTTTCCATCCCTAGTAGTGAGTAGATAGATGCCTGTTGTGACCCACAATGCTTCTAGATTAGAATCCATGAGAAAATCAATTTAGTGAGACTTGCCAAGGAAGCGTGTAAGGGGATAAAAGTCTATTTTTCAAGCTAATAAACCATGAGCTAATGAGTTGCTTGGACTGGATTATAGGCATCAAGAACCGTGATCCACAGTGCAGACATCACATTCCAAATGCTGGAAGACTGGAGGAATGTGGACCTTAACAGCATTACCAAACAAACGCTATACACCATGGAAGACTCGCGGGAGGAGCACAGGAAACTTATAATACAATGTAAGAATATTAAAACCCTCAACTCTGATGAGAGAGGGCAGCTCATGGCAAATACAGAGCATGCCAAAGTAGTTGCTCTTTGACATCAGGAAGACTCCTCCGTGCATCCTAATCTGTTGATTAAAAGCGCAAAAGACAACAAGTGGCTGGCAGTAGGAAGATCCTTGGGGAAAGAGCAGCTGCTTAACCCTTTCCCTCCCTGCCGTTTGTCCACTCAAATTTCCTCCCTACTCTCAGCAGCTCTCCCACCTGCAGGGCAGAAAGAGGAGAGGAAATGAGTCTATTGCATAGGAGAGTCTAAAATGCTTTTATTCCTTCTGCCTCTTGTGATGCACATGTTAAAATTTACGTAAACTAAGTACAGGACCCAGATGCGAGATAGTGTCTTGGAAATGGAGCCAGATGCAAAAGGAGGTGGAGCCTTAAGTTTTCTGGAAAACCATATTAAGCAAGTTCAGAGTGAGAATATGATGCAGTAACTCTCACTCTGTTCAATGGGGGCCTACTCCCAGGCTGGTGTATTTAGAATTGCAGCTTTAATCACATTTTATTTCCCTGCTGTCTTTTAAATGGAATGTTGCTCTTGTTGGTTTTGAGCCACTTTGATCCATTGCGAAAAGCAGCCTGAAACTTTTCATAAGCAAAGCCATTGCAAATACATAGGTTTAAAGTTTACCTCCCTGTGGCAAACCTGAAAGAGGGCATTCATCTTGTGGATAATATCCGGTAATCTCTTTGAGGTCATTAAATATGACCGTTTTGTAGGTTTTGATAGGAAATAGCTTGCCTTTTAGTTATGGCAAATAAACAAACGTTGCTAGCAGCAGTTACGTATTTGTGGAGCATTTACTGACGGGAAGGCCGCCAGCCGCTCTTGGGTTCCAGTAGCATCTTGATGCATTTCTAAATCAATTTCATGCATGACCTTCTTTATCAAAAGGGTCAGAGCCTAGCTTTCGCTCTTGGAAGAAAGACGATCATTGCTGTGTCTCTGATTTACTTATAGGCAGGCACCGCTAGAAAAATGGGGTGGGGGTGGGGAGAGGGAGAAAGTGTGAGGGAGATCAAACACAGCAAATGCTTTTTGCTTTTCCATTATTATTATTATTTTTAAAAAGAATAGCACAGGTATTTATAAAGTGAAGAAACTTTTAAAAAATGGTGCGAAAAACAAGGAAAGTGTTAGCGATTTCCCCCTCCCCATTTTCCTTCAGTAAGAGGGCAACAGTAATTAATTATTTGGATTTGGGTTTCCTTTCTGCTAGTATATCAAGAGTTTGATCACCTTCTGGAAGAGCAGTCGCCCATTGAATCCTACGTGGAATGGCTGGATTCCATGGTGGACAGATGCGTCGTAAAGGTCAGTAGGAAAAAGGAATGGAGAAGGTAATGCTCAGAATGTGGAGCTCTGTGTCCAGCCATTTCCTATCTAAAAACAAAACTACAGCACATGGTTAGCTAGAAGAACACTTAACCATGTATCCTTGTTCAGACAAAATGCTAAGCCAGACCTTGGCTTAGGTTGGTGCAGCAGTGAAAATGACCAGGGAGATGCAAAGCAGCTGGTAGCTCCTCTGTGAGAGCTTGCAGCATATTCACACATTCTCACTAAGCCATAGTTTGGCTTATCTTGTTGTTCATATCAGGTCTCTTATTATGTCGCATTGTGCTGGTGGGCCAAAAATGTAGCTCGTGTGGGTGGGCTTGACTCTGAAAAGGCTAACAATAAAAAGTGATTACTACCGTAGCTGCCGGCTGTCAAGTGTTGATTTTTTTAGTTATTCTGCTAGCATAAAGCCCACCAAACAGCTGGAATGTAGCTACAGCTGTTGCCTATCTCTCTGCGCACATGCTAATATTTGACCCTTTGCTTCTAGGCAGGCCTGGTAAATATGACATTTCCCCCTTTCCTTGATGCAAGGTGTCCTGGTTGCTTGGCATGCAGATAGGTCTGAGATGAGCGTGACAATTGGTATAATGATTGTTGGTGTCATGGTGGCACTTCTGATACCCCCAACGCAGGGGAAAGCAGGGGTGTTCCTAGAGGGAAGAGGCACTTGTGGTGCTGTCCCCTGGATGAAAGATTGGAGGTCCCCCAAAGACAGCTTCCCTCTCTGCTTTATGTTAGCATCTCTTCCACCCACACCAGTGAAATAATTCAAAAGGAGAAGGTAGACTTGCAGACTTTTATTTTTATTTTTTAATCTTCTTTATAACTATTCATATGCAATTACAATTGGACGTAGCTATCTACGAAAGAAGATAGAAGAATACATGCAATGTTGTCCTTGGCTGGCCGTAAGTAAGTACAGTGAAGAGGCATCTGATCTGAATCACATCCATTTCTTTTTATTGGCAGGTAGCTGCTAAGAGACAAGGCTCTTTGAAGAAAGTCGCTCAGCAATTCCTCTTGATGTGGTCTTGTTTTGGCACCAGGGTTATTCGGGACATGACGTTGCACAGTGCTCCCAGCTTCGGTACTTTCTCTTTATATCAACAGTAAAAATATTTTTAGAGAGCAATTTAACAACAACAACAACAACAACAACAACAACAACAACAACAGGAAGTGGAATTAAGATTTTCAAAATATGCAATCTAGCTGTTTTGTTTTCCAGAGCAAAAGGCTATTTTTTCCCCCACCTTCATAAGGATCCCCAATTACCAAAATTTGGTCTGCTATCAAAACTGCTGCCGCTCAAGTGGTTTCCTGATTATTCATGTACCATGTTGCTCATGGAACCCTAAGATTTAGACTACCATTGAATAGTGCCCCATACCCAATTTCTTTCTGCATTGCCACTCACAGCCTGTTGAGTCAGCAAGCTTCAAACCACTGCCCATTCAGTTCTACTTGAAAAAAGAGACAGAGGACGAAAATGGAAATAAATGTCTAGGTACCAGTTCCCAGAGTATCCACCTGTTTCCTCGCCATTTCTTTTTCTGGTAGTTGGTTGCAAAAAAAAAAAAAGGCTTAGTGAGGCTAAAAGTAGATGTTTAACTGCTGTCAAAAGAACACAAGATGAGCTCTGCTGGATCAAGCCAGTGTCCTCTTCTCACAGAAGGAACATAACACTCTGCAAATCTGGAGAGGCAGCTCTCTCGTAGCAACTACTAGTTACTCTTGCAGTTCAACTGAGTGGGGAAGGAAGTAGATGGGAGAAAGCAAAGCAAAGCAAAACAAAATTCCACTTCCACTAGTCTGATCCCAATTGTGTTTGGGCTTCCCTTTCATAAAGTGACCGATAGAAGGACTACATAGGACCAATGAGTTTCTAAATGCGATGGAGGTTCCATTAACTGTTTTATGCTCATGCTGTTTTGTCATCAGGATCTTTTCACCTTATTCACCTGATGTTTGATGACTACGTATTGTACCTGTTAGAATCACTCCATTGCCAGGAAAGAGCCAATGAGCTCATGAGGGCAATGAAAGGAGAAGGAGGAACAGGTAAGCTGCTTCATTTGCACTTAAGAACATAAGGGGAACCTGCTGGGTGCTGCTGCCATTGACCCCTCTAGTTCTGTATCCTGTTATCCCAGTGGCCAACCAGATTCCTGTGGGAAGCCTGCAAGCAGGGCACTCTGTACACCTGTAGTTACCTGCAACTGTTGTTCAGAGGCATACTGCCTCTGGTGGAGGGGGTAAAGAAAAGTCATCAAGGCTAGTAGCCATGGAAAGCCTTGTCCTCCATGAATTTGTCCAGTCGTTTTTTAAAGCCACCCAAGTTGGTGGCCATCCCTGCCTCCTGTGGGAGTGAGTTCCATAGTTTATGCGCTGCATGAAGAAGTACTTCCTTTTATCTGGTCCTTCATCATTCAACTTCGTTGGTTGTCTACGAGTTCTAGAGTTAGGAGAGAGGGAGATAAACTTTTCCCTTTCCACTATCTCCATGCCAGGCATAATTTTTTTAACTTCTATCATGTCACCTCTTTCTTCCCTTTTCTTTAACCTAAAAATTCCCAAATGCTCAACCTTTACTCATAGGGGAGCTGCTCCATCCCCTTTAACCTTTTAGGCTGCCCTATTCTGAACCTTCTGAACCTTCTCAAAATCTACTACAGTGGGACCTCGACTTACAAATTTAATCCGTTCCGAATGCACACTCATAGGTCGAAAACTTCGTAAGTCGAGTTTCCCATAGGAAAAACGGTTTCCCATAGGAAACGGAAAAAGTCGAAGAAACCGCATCTGGCTGTGAACGGGTTTTCTGTTCGGATGTCGGGAAAAACGTAAGCATGTGGCCACTTTTCCCGCTCGTAAGTCGAAAACTTCAGATGTTGAGGAGCTCATAAGTCGAGGTCCCACTGTATACCCTTTTTGAAGTGGGGCAACTTGCATCACTTTTAAGCACAAAGGTAAACTAAGTGGTCCATTGGGGAGGGCCATAGTACAGTGGAACCTCGGTTTACAAACACCTCGGTTTATGAATTTCCAGTTTACGAATGCCGCGGACCCATCTGGAACGGATTAAATCACTTTCCATTACTTTCAATGGGAAAGTTCACTTCAGTTTATGAACAGACTTCCGGAACCAATTACACCCATGCTTCGGGTTAAGTACGCTTCAGGTTGAGTACTCCGCGGACCCGTCTGGAACAGATTAATCCACTTTCCATTACTTTCAATGGGAAAGTTCGCTTCAGTTTATGAACGCTTCAGTTTATGAACAGACTTCCGGAACCAATTGTGTTCATAAACCGAGGTACCACTGTACTAGTAGTAGTACAATTGAATTTTGAAGTCCATTGTCAAGGTACTCAGAGCTTTAGATTTTCCCTCTGTAAAGAGAAGTGCAGAGTCAGGCAGCTGTTTGGGAAGGCCATAATCCTTAATGTATGTGGACAGGCCATGCTTGGTCCGTGATCATTCACTTCACATGGGCTTTGAGGAATTTTTCTTTTAATATGACTTCACAAGTTCTTGGGCTGATCTCTGGGGCAAACTAAGGGTCTGCTTTAGAATCCGCTGGAAGAAGAATAGTAATCTAGACATTGTTATTGAAACAAAATTTAAAAAATCCTTCCAGTAGCACCTAAGAGACCAACTATGTTTGTCATTAGTATGAGCTTTTGTGTGCATACACACTTCTTCAGATACACTGAAACAGAAGTCACCAGACCCTTATGTATAGTCAGAGGGTGGGGAGGGGTATTACTCAGAAGGGTGGTGGGAATGGGTGATTGGCTGATACCGTAGGTGTGGTAAACCTGCTGATGACTGTTAACGACTGCAATTGGTAATACCAATCAAGTAATACCCCTCCCCACCCTCTCACTATATATAAGGGCCTGGTGACTTATGTTTCAGTGTATCTGAAGAAGTGTGCATGCACACGGAATCTCATACCAATGACAAACTTAGTTGGTCTCTAAGGTGCTACTGGAAGGATTTTTTAAATTTTGTTTCGGAATTGGCTACCAACATGGCTACCTACCTGTAACTATTGTTGTTGAAGTTTAACATCCTTTTAACAGAAAGGAAATAAAAAAGGAAAGGCAGCGTGGTATTTCAGCGTCTGTTTCTCCCCCACCCCCACCCCCTTGCAGTGGAAGTACGAGAAGAGATAATACTGGCCGAGCCAGTTCCTCCAAGTCCTTCCCCAGTGCCTTTCTCTCCAGCTAAATCTGCCACCTCAGTGGATGTCCCATCTGCACCCTCGCCTGTAAGCAACCAGTCTCCGGAGTATGTTGGCATAGCAACGACAACAGGTTGGTAAGGCTGGAGGTGTCTGATTAGTAGTTCACTTTTCGGGGGGGGGGTGGAAGTAACCTTCAAAACCTGAAAAAGTGTGGTTGTGTGTTTGCTGCTCATTTACAGTGAATGAAGTTTCTTATGACGTCCAATCAGGACAGGGCAGTGCTCAAATTACAGGAGGGACAGGGGGAACTACATTATTTGGGGGGGGGTGCCCTTAGCTAGTGTCTTTGAAGGCTTTGTGATGGGGGCATGATTTTGACTCAAGTCTCCCCCGTCATCATTTGAGGACTGGAATCCCATCAGAGGGGGAGCCTGTCTGGGAGGCTAGCTGAAATAGGAAAATGGCAGGCAAGGAAAGCATTAAGCACCCCTTCTCCACACCCCTTCTTTGCTCCAAATTATCACCGCCACAACCTGCTTTTTATTTGAAAAGCAGCTGCAGGAGTTCTGTTGCTGCACCTTTGAAATCTTCTCTTTCTGGCCTTCAGCCCTTTATCTGTGCAATAGATCAATAAGATAGAACAACTTTGCAGGGCTGTTGTACCTCTTGCAGGGAAGGCCCACATCTCAGTGATGGAGCACGTGCTTTGTGTTTCATAAAGTCCCATATGCAATCACTCCTGGCATCACCACTTAATGGGTTTTTAGGTAGCAGCACTGAGAAAGCCTTCTGCCCAGAGCAGGCTTCCTCAACCTCGGCTCTCCAGAGGTTTTGAGACTACAATTCCCATCATCTCTGACCACTGGTCCTGCTAGCTAGGGATCATGGGAGTCGGACACAACTAAACAACAACAACAACAACAACAGACTTAAAATCCCCAGGATTCTTTAGGGGAAGACATGTGATTTAATTGTTTGACATATACACTTGCTGAAAGAACATATATGAATCACTCTGAATGCATTCGAGTATTATATAGTTGTCAGCATTATTAATATCGGTTCCAGTAAATTTAAAACTGAATACCTTTGTATAACTCGGAAGCTAATCAGATTTTATTCCTAACAGATTGCTATTCCCTTGTTTCATCTTCCATTAAGACATTGCTGCTTATTGGTAGCATTAACTATACATGTTAACGCTAAAGCCCGGCAAAGTACAATTTCTGTAGACAATCAGTGACACACACAAAAAGGCAATTAAATCCTTGAGTTTTACATGACAGCACACTCCCTAAAGGCAAGCCATCGCCAAATTGCTCTGTTGTAAAACATCTGGCAAGACCCAACAACCCTTTCCCCTAAATCTTTTTGTTGAACTTCTGCATTCTGAAAAGGGATAATTAGGCCTTAATTCTTTTTTAAATTACAAAGCCTCGATTAATGATTGCTCAGACAACATCAATTCTGGAACAAAAGCAATGGCTATATGGTGTTCTCTCGCCCTGCTTTCTAAAGTCCTGGGATTACTCATTTGCCAGGTTCATTGTCCTTTGATGCGCCTGAACCCCTTTATAGAAATCATAAAACTTCATCAATGGATAACTAATAATTTTGTTGCCTGCTTATCAGTGTGTCTTCTTGCATGTAGTAGGCAGAATTGGGCTCAATATACATTACAGGTTGTGATCCTAGAAGCACACCTGGAAGTAAGTTCTACTAAAATCATTTCTAGATAAAGGTCACTTCTTGTAAAGGTGCTTAAGATTTGTATTTCAGTCACGAAGTGAAATCACTCCTCAAAAGGCATTGGGGGAGATGTTCAATTCAGTCCATATTTTCAAGGCAAATATACCTATTCTGCACTTTCTGAAATAATGCATGAACCAAAACCTTCCAACTTTCAAACTTTGCACCTTTCTGAATTTTGAAGTGCAGTTATCCAGCCAAGTAATGTGTATAAAAATGCATATACTAGCACAAACTGTGTGTATTAGTTTACAGGTAGGTAGCCGTGTTGGTCTGAGTCGAAGCAAAATAAGAAAATTCCTTCAGTAGCACCTTAAAGACCAACTAAGTTTATATTTTGGTATGAGCTTTCGTGTGCATGCACACTTCTTCAGATACACTAGAAACAGAAGTGTCAGACCCTATATATATACAGAGGGTGGTGGGTGGGAATGGGAGATGGGCTGATGGGAGTGGTAAACCTGTAGATGGGTGTTAATGGCTGCTGATGGCTGCAATTAGTCCTGGGCTGAGGTGCTAAAGAAAGCTTGATCATGCATAATGAGATAAGAATCCGATATCTCTATTCATCCCAGGTGCTTCCATGGTTTTAAGCTTGGTAATGATTTCCAATTCAGCAACTTCCCTTTCCAGTCTGTTCCTGAAATTTCTCTGTAATAAAACAGCTGCTTTGAGATCTTGTATAGAATGTCCTGGGAGATTGAAGTGTTCTCCTACTGGTTTTTCAGTCTTATGGTTCCTGATGTCAGATTTATGTCCATTTATCCTTTGGCGTAGGGTTTGGCCTGTTTGTCCAATATAGAGAGCTGAAGGGCACCGTTGGCATTTGATGGCATACACAAGTATGGCCCCACAGTATGCCAACATCTTCATGGCAGACTTAGAACATCGTTTCCTAGACTCCTACCCACTCAAACCTCTCTTGTACCTACGATACATTGACGATATCTTTATTATCTGGACACATGGACAACAGACCCTGGAAACCTTCCACCAGACATTCAATGACTTTCACCCCACCATCAACCTAACAATGAACCAATCTATGCAAGAAATACATTTTTTGGACACTACTATAAAAATACAGGATGGACGTATAGACACCACCTTATACAGAAAACCAACTGACCGACAAACATATCTACATGCTTCTAGCTACCATCCCAAACATACCAAACAATCCATCGTATACAGCCAGGCCCTACGTTACAACCGTATCTGTTCCAACTCTACAGACAGAGAATCTCACCTAAGAGATCTACAGCAAACCTTTTTAGAACTAAAATATCCACCTGATGAAGTTAAACAACAGATCAACAGAGCCAGACTGATACCTAGGGAGAACCTGCTGCAAGACAGACCCAAAAAAGAAAATAACAGAACACCACTAGTCATCACATACAGCTCCCAAGTTAAAACAGTACAACGCATCATCAGAGATCTACAGCCTCTCCTGGACAATGACAGCTCCCTTTCTCAAGCTCTGGGAGGAAGACCTTTCATTGCCTACAGACAGCCACCCAATCTTAAACAACTCCTCACCCACAATAATACAACCACCAGACTTAACATGGACACTGGTACCAGAGCCTGCAATAAACCCAGATGCCAACTTTGCTGCCACATACACCCGGACAACATCATTACTGGCCCCAACAACATCCAACATACCATCTCAGGACTATTTAATTGCTCATCTTCTAACATTGTGTATGCCATCAAATGCCAACGGTGCCCTTCAGCTCTCTATATTGGACAAACAGGCCAAACCCTACGCCAAAGGATAAATGGACATAAATCTGACATCAGGAACCATAAGACTGAAAAACCAGTAGGAGAACACTTCAATCTCCCAGGACATTCTATACAAGATCTCAAAGCAGCTGTTTTATTACAGAGAAATTTCAGGAACAGACTGGAAAGGGAAGTTGCTGAATTGGAAATCATTACCAAGCTTAAAACCATGGAAGCACCTGGGATGAATAGAGATATCGGATTCTTATCTCATTATGCATGATCAAGCTTTCTTTAGCACCTCAGCCCAGGACTAATTGCAGCCATCAGCAGCCATTAACACCCATCTACAGGTTTACCACTCCCATCAGCCCATCTCCCATTCCCACCCACCACCCTCTGTATATATATAGGGTCTGACACTTCTGTTTCTAGTGTATCTGAAGAAGTGTGCATGCACACGAAAGCTCATACCAAAATATAAACTTAGTTGGTCTTTAAGGTGCTACTGAAGGAATTTTCTTATTTTGTGTGTATTAGTGTATATACACAAGTGCATTCCATTAGGGAAAATTGCTTTGCACGAATGTCTACACTATGGGAAATGGCAAACAAAACAAAAAAGTGTGATTAAGGGGGGGGGAATCATACTAAGGTACTGATGAATTTTCAAAATTAGAAAAATGTGCAACTGGGAGAAATAGGAATTTGTATATTCAGCCATCCCTACTCATGAGGGGCAACAGGTAATTGGCTCCACCTCCTAAGGCACTGTTTCGTGTCTGGTTGCATATCCCAAGATACTGGCTTGCACCAAGACCCCAGTTGGTTGACCCCACACGCCTGGCACCTGTAGTGCTTGCATATTTTAGTGGAGGTTCACAAAATACATGAATGCTAACTGGATCTTTCTATTTTACGCAGGGGCCATGCAGTCTTATACATGGTCTCTCACATACACTGTAACAACAGCTGCTGGGTCACCTGCTGAAAACTCTCAACAACTGCCTTGTATGAGAAACCCTCATGTGACTCCTTCATCTGTTACACACAGAATACCTGTTTATCCGCACAGAGAAGAACACGGGTAGGTCGCTTAGCATCATGTTCATCCACTGCATTTTTCAGCACAGCCAGTGCTTAGAGTAATTGAACAGCCATGCTTGAATTCCCAGGTTTGTTTCCTGGTGCTGCAGATACAAATATTTGGGGGGGGGGGGGAGAAAGCTGTCTCTTTTGAAAACAGTAATATCAGATACAGTATACCAAATGTCCACCCTAAATTAGACTGCATGTTTATAGGGACAGATTTGCTGCACATCTGTGTGTATTGTGGAGGGCCTAATCAATATTATGATTATTATCACCATCAATCATCACTTTCTGATATATCATTGCTCGTGGCAAAGTTCCATCTATTCCAGTATCTTGCTTTCTACAGTAGCCAAATACCTATAGGAAGCCTATAAGCATAGCTGCCAAGTTCTCCCTTTTTTAAAGGGAAATTCCCTTATGCTGAATAGGCTTCCTCACGAGAAAAGGGAAAACTTGGCAGCTATGCCTATAAGGGGATGAAGGCAGTAGCCCCCTCTTGCTGTTGATACCCTGCAAATAGTATGCAAGCACAGAAGAACTTGCTGGTGGATTGTGCCCCTTATCCATTAGTGGATGGGGTAGTGATTTGGAACTTTCTACCTAAGGTACGACTGGAGCCTCCAGTTGTGGTTGGACTACAATCGCCATCATCCCTGACCATTGGCTGTGCTTGGGGGGGGGGGTTGCGTCTGAAGAGAGTTTGAATCCAACAATATATTGAGGGCCAAAGGTTCCTCAGCCTTAACCTAAGGAATAAAAATGTCCTAAGGGCATTTGCTTCCAGGTTTCAGCCATGTTGTAAGGAGTAGCCTGAGTATTTGCAGGGCCAGGCCCTGAGCACAGTGAGGAGTTGCAGAACCAGGCCCTTGTAGGGTTGCCAGACTCAATAGAGCAGGCATGTCAAACCTGCGGCCCTCCAGATGTTTTGGCCTACAACTCCCATGATCCCTAGCTAGCAGGACCAGTGGTTGGGGAAGATGGGAATTGTAGTCCAAAACATCTAGAGGGCCGCAGGTTTGACATGCCTGCAATAGAGGATAGGACTTCTGTGCCTTTAATTGCTCTGCTCTCTTTTGAGTCTGGAAACCTTAAAGAGAAACCAGCAGGCCCTTTATTTAACTTCTAAGCAAAGGGTCTTCTGGTTTCTCTTTAAGGTTTCCAGACTCAAAAGAGAGCAGGGCAATTAAAGGCACAGAAGTCCTATCCTCTATTGTGTCTGGCAACCCTTGGCCCTTACTGTGTTTGTCTTGGGGGAGTCGGGTGTGGCCTGGCAGGTGTGGCCCGATCAGGAGAAGCGCAGCACCTGGAGGAGCAGTTTCCCCTGGTTCTTTTCCACAGCAACGTGGTTTATACCCTGCTGTTGCCAGTTCCTGCTTTCGCTCCTGATCTGATCCAGTTCCTGATCCTGCTTCGGCGCTCCTGTCCTTGCTCCAGTTCCTTCTCCTTTTCCAGTTTCCTGCATCCCACCCTCATTGAGTTCCCCTCCTGTATTGAACTGCTACCATTGTTACCATCCATACGTTGGTCCCGGCGTGTCAGGTCTGAACTGCTGCTGCCTGCAACCCGGAACGTGACACATATGGTGCTGAAGCTGGCAAAGCCTTAGTCCTAGTGGAGTCAAAGTGATAGTAATGGATATGTTTTGAACTTGGAAGAGAAAATATAAAATACGGTTAAGAGAAAAGGAAGGGAGGAAATACAACTACAAAGCTCCACTATGCTCTGGTGCAAAAATGCAGTGCAAGTATCTTGCAGCCAACCCTAACCATGTCTATTCATAGCAGCAAGAACTGCTGAATTCAATAAGACTTACCGTACTTCCAGGTCAGTGTGGTTAGGATTACAGTCTTAGTAGCACATGAGGCTTTTTTTTAAATATAATGCTAAGGATCTTCTGTTTCTTTTTAGGTACACAGGGAGCTATAACTACGGCAGCTATGGAAACCAGCACCCCCACCCAATGCAGAGCCAGTATCCATCCCTTCCCCACGACACCACTATTTCCACACCCCTCCATTACTCTGCTTATCACAGAAGCTCTTCGCAGGTCAGTTCCTTGGTCTGAGTGCTGATCCTTTCATGATTGCTTAGGATTTCACAAACAAATCAAATAGACCGAGATTCAATATGGCGGCTTTTATTTTTTACAGCGGAGACGGTAAAGAATTCCCAATTTTTATTTATTTGAGCTTTTTTATCCCGCTTTCAAAAACAGGAATTCCCAAGACAGCTTATGACTGAAGCGTTTCTACATTTCCAAATCAGTTACTCTCCTTTTGTTGAGACAAAACATCATATTCAGTTCAATAGGGCATGCACAGGAGATCCTTCCCACAGATTGTGTACCCTTTATCCTCTGCATCCCATCTGTAGGTAGGGACGGAGGAGAATTTCGTCCATTTTGTCTGCATTTTAGGAACATAAGTAAACCCCTGCTAAATCCCCTGCCAATGGTCCATTTGCCCTGCATCCTGTTCTCAAAGTGCCAATTGGAAGCATTCGGGCCAGACCTGAGCACAGCAGTGCTCTTTCCACTTGCGATTCCCAGCAGTTGGTATTCAGAAGCATTACTGCCCGCATCAGTGGGGGGAGAATTTTTAAGTGAACCAATCTAATTCACACCACCTGGACTCATAAGCAAGCGAGCAAAGGAGGTTGGACCATGACAACATCAGGTCCTGCTCCACACAGATTGTGTCTTCCCCACTGAAGGGCCAACTTTAAATTTTATATTGTTTGTTTTGTTTTAGTACTTTAACATTGTAAAATGCCTTGGGAGAAAGGCAGTATATAAATGCAACAAATACGTCTTGTTAAGGCTGCTGTTAAATGCACCCAGGAGGAGATCCATTTAGCGGTCCTGACACCCAGGACAAAAAGATCCAGTGAAGCTGAAAAGGCTGTACTATATGTAACCCATGTGCACATCAATCCATAAGGATAGAAAAGAGGAAGGAGGCTAAACACTGAGATCCTAGGCAATGAGAGAGACCCATCTTACCTGTGAATCCTAAAAGACCCACTGCACAGGATGCCGAGAAACTATTGTGAAGGAGTTTTTGTTGGGGATCAAGATTTAATTTTGCAGGTGTTTAAATTTTGCTCTTATTGATATTATGTTTTTTAAAAATCTTTATTGCTAGGCCTAATAATGATTTAGGTGGGGTTGTTTAATCTCATTGCATATTAATATGTTTCATGCATTGTTTATGGCTGCTTAAATTTTGTATTATTTTTGTAAGTCTTCTGATGTTGCAAGCTGCCTTGAACATGGCTTAACTATCGAAAGATAGCAAACATCATCGTGATCCAACATCACCCTGAGGTCACCAGCCGAGTTTTCATTGATTTTGATGGATGTGGGTTAGAGTCTATACTATTTTAAAAGCACTTTGAACGCTTTTCAGTGGTTCCAACAAAGGACGGAGAAGCAATAGGGACAGAAATATGTTTATATGCATCCATCCATTTAAGATTTATCCTAAGTCTGTCCTGATTTTGCAGTGCAATTTTATTCTGAAGGTGGCTGGATGCAAGTTATAACCCCACAACAAGACCGAGATGTTGAGATACATGTTGATGTACATTACAAGGGCAATAGCACGCTTTCCAAAGTATGAGTAAAATCAGCATAAAGTTAGGGCTGCATTCAGAAGGAAAATATTTTGCTGTTTGAACAGAGACACCTTTCACCTCTTTGCATAATCAGCCTGCAAGCTGAAGGACAAGAATAAAGGGATTATTATTCAGCCTGACACTGAAGGAACTCAGGCTTCATTGGGTGGAGGAGACACTTAAAATAGTATTTTCTGGAATAATAACGGAAAGAAACAGAGCTAATTTTAATTTGGGGCGTAGGGGGAGAAAGAGCCTCAACAATAATCGGCTTAAAGTCACCCCAACTTAAAGGGGTTAGTGTTTCTTGTCAGGTCTCAACAGCATGGTGGTGGCAAGAGAGTTGACCCAGAAAATGGTAATTTCCTGTGAAGGGCTCTCCAACAAATGTCGCCTTTATATCTGGCAAAGATCACTAGGCCCCAGTGTTTTGAGATCAGCATGCTTAAGCACTCTTCATTAAACCGGATGCAAAGTGTGAAAGGTGATTCAGGCAGCATGGGCCGGCATCCGCGCAGATGGCGAAGCTTTGGACACTCCAACAAGGCTGAATAGATGCTTCATTGGTTGAGCTAATAGTCAGGCAGGGGCCAAGGCGGACTTTAAAAATATTGTCTCTCAATGGTCTCTTCACTGGAAGGAAAAAGAAGTCACTGACTCATTTGCAATTAGTTGACCCACCATTACAAATCTTTCCATGTTGCGGATTCAGCCGTCACAGATTTTATTGTAAAAATAGTCGATATTTGGGAGTCCGTATTATTTTTGAGCAATTATTCTTTTTTATATTCATGACACATTCATAAACACAGCTGCATCTGGGGGTATTTGGCCACACAGAGAAGCAAGACACTGTATTCCTGTCGTCGCCCCCCCCCCCCCTGTTTTTGCAGTCATTTATTAGCCCTTCCTTTCTGGTCAGGCATGCTCACATTGGAATGTTAATGAAAAGTGAAAAGGCAGATCAGCACGCCACACCAACAACGCATTAGGAAGTCTGTTCTTGTCTGTGCCAAATGGCACTGCCAACAAGACGAATGAAATGTGGCCCATGACTAGCCTAGGGCTTCATAGACTTAGGCTGCAGCCCTAACCATATCTACTCAGGAGTAAGTCCTATGGAACTCAGTGGTACTACTCCCATGTAAGTGAGGTTAGGATTGCACTGAACTTGATGGGTCTTACAGGTAAATGGGGTTAGAATGGCATGTTAGACTGGAGTCACGTCTGAAACTGTGGTGCCAGGTGTGCTGCCTGCCAGAGGGCTGAGAGCACTCCATCTGGTGAGCTCAGGAGTAGATTTGTGGTGCTTGCCTATGAGCATCTATAGAGTGTCTTGCCTTCGATGCTTAACAACCTGACCCAGACTCTTCCCTATTCAGTAGTTGAGATTCTTGCATTGCAGGGGGTTGGACTAGATGACCCTTGAGGTGCCTTCCAACTCTACAATTCTATGATCCTACCATGAACTACATGAAAATGGACCCCGTGCTGACAAAATCTGTGAAATCCCTCTTTGAG
The DNA here is from genome assembly GCF_963506605.1 of Zootoca vivipara. Lineage (NCBI taxonomy): Eukaryota > Metazoa > Chordata > Lepidosauria > Squamata > Lacertidae > Zootoca > Zootoca vivipara. The sequence continues at coordinate 47,962,665 of NC_083285.1, read as the reverse complement.
GCTTGTCATTAAAAGGGCTTGCATTTTCTTTTCCCCCGAAACATGTGTATGCCTAACATTCTTACAATGTCATTTCATCTAGTACCCCTTCAACAGCCCGTCGTCCCGGATGGAGCCGTGCTTGATGAGCAGCACCCCAAGACTACATCCAACCCCAGTAACTGCTCGCTGGCCGGAAATGCCATCCGCAGATGCTTGCTACACAAGCCCCCCCATGCACTCCACAAGATATGGAAATTCCAGTGACATCTACTCGCCGTTGACCACACGGAGGAATTCCGAATATGAGCACATGCAACACTTTCCTGGCTTTGCCTATATCAATGGGGAAGCCACCACAGGATGGGCAAAATGAAAATGACTTAGTAAATAGTATCAGCCTTACATATTTAATAAAGACAGACACACAAATTTCAATGCCTGGCTTGTAGGTTAACAGAACTCTTACATGGGACTTTTTAATGGCTATGAAGATTGAAAAGATCCTGGACACAAAAGTATAAGTAAAGTAGAAAAGTAAAGGACCCCCTGGATTCTTAAGTCCAGTCAAATTCAACTGTGAGGTGCGGCGCTCATCTCCACTTTCAGGCCGAGGAAGCCAGCCTTTGTCCACAGAGAGCTTTCCAGGTCATGTGGCCAGCATGACTAAACTGCTTCTGGTGCACAGAAATGCCATTTACCTTCCCACCGCAGTGGTACCTATTTATCTACTTTTGCTAGTATGCTTTCGAACTGCTACGTTGGCAGGAGCTGGGACAAAGCAACGGGCACTCACACTGTTGCGCAGATTCGAACTGCCAATCTTACAATCAGCAAGCCCGAGAGGCTCAGTGGTTTAGATCACAGCGCCACCCGCATCCCTCTGCCGGAGTGTAAATGGGGTAGTGTGGTAGGTTACTCTAACCAAGCAAAATTTTACTGCTGCTATAAAGCATGGTTATTTTGGTGTTTTCTACAGGTGTCATGCAAGTGGCTTAAATTAGTTACAGCCTCACTAACCATTGAAAGTTGCCGTATCTGAACTGAGTTCCTGCTCTGTAAGCATAGCTGTTGCAATTTGCCTCCTTCACAAGGGCCAAAACTACTCAGAGAACGCCAGAGGTGTAACGGACTTGAAAACGATCCAATCTAACTCTCAAAAATAAATATACAAATTCCTCCACTCATTAACCCACATCTGCCCCAAATTATGATAAACCTTCCTCCCATCTTCCTGCTTGTGAGTCCCAATTTATAGTTGCAGCTGTATGGAGTCTGCGTTTCTATAATCACACCACAGGAGTGCAGAAATGGATACTGAGTGGAGAAATAGGTATCCTGGAAAAAAAATTCATTGATTTTAAGAAGATGTTTCCTGCCCTTGAGAAATGGGCAGGCTTGGGAGTGTTGGGGAAGTTACAGTGAGATCTCAGAGGTAGGAGAAGTGGATTCTGAACGCTTCAATGCCTTGTACGTCACACTTAGGAGTGTCAGCTGGGAAGCTCCTAGTTGCAACCTGGCCTCAGCTATTAATTCACTAAGTGCACAGTAGGCTTGACTGCAGCAAGCCCATGCCTTAGTACTGAGTCATTGCCAATTTACCCTAAAGAGAGGTAGTTGAGGAATTAAATGCAGCATAGGTGTGGGGGGGAGGGGTGTTTAAATTCTGCTCCCACCCATCATTCCCCACCTATCCCACAAAACACTTCCCTGTTGTTTTCCGTCCAGGGGGCGCTACGGCTGGAAATGAGCCCCATTAGGAGAAAAACATCTGCGGAGAAGTTGTCCGGGATGTTGCACAGATGAGGGAAAGGTGCTGCGTGTCCCTCCTGCCTATGCTGTGCTTTAAGCCCCCTCCTTGGCTTTACAGGTGTTTGGCTGTGCCTGGTAATAGGCCACGCACTCTCTCTCCACCAGCCTATCTCAGACAGCGGTGATATTAGCCTGCCTTTCCAAGCCTTGTAAGGACTACTGATGATATGAAGTGTCTGAGTGCTCGATGTACAATATATACTTGCTAAATATTAGTAGCCTCAGAACAAATTATGCAAATTGAGAAACTATATGCGAATACAATTAATTTGCATAAGGGACTCAGATTGAACAGTGTTTTGTTTTCTTTGCACAGGTTTTGATATTATTATTGTTATTATTATTAGTGCGGCATACACACAGCCCTAATTATTGTGGCCCCTGGCCCCAAGCAGAGTGCAAATACGGAAAGCAAGATGTGTGCCACACGGGGGTCGTGGTATGTTCAAAGAACGAAGCAAACCAAATAGAGCCAAGCTGTGACGTGAAGGGGAATGCAAAGCCATGCCCTGTGCCGCTACCCAATGTGACCTGGTTCGTTCAAACACCTCAAAGCAGCTTTCTGAGCAGCAAGGAGATATCCCACTTAAGCACTCTTGGGCAGTCTTTTGATTTAGTCATGTCCTAAGTGTGCCATGTTTTAGTCTACCATTCTAATCGTTTTCACAAATATTACATGGTCTTTGAGGAAATGTGCTGGGGCGAGAAATCTAGTCCATATTTTTAACTAATGGCAGTCGGATCCAAATTCTTGCCTCCATTCTTTAACTTACTGGTCTAGCTCCTTAAAGATGCTTTGCGGGCTTCTTCTGTTGTTCTCGGTTTCCTCTTTGAGGCTTCTAAAACGGCATGTGGCAGTGCTCCAGTTTACATGTAACTTTGCATCCATGACACATCTTTCTATTGATCAAATAAATGTTAGTTTGCAAAGAGGAAGACATAGAGTACTGGATAAATTGCTGACTTGTTGGCCGTGTTTCCGTGCTGCGTTATCACCATAAAGGTAATGGGCCCATAATGACAAGCAACACCTTGCTACCTTGCGTGTGTCAAGAGCTCATTGGTACCAACATACCTTCCCCCCCAGTTGGCAGTTCCACAATTCCGGTGGGCAAGTAGCATCGGCCAAGCGGCTCACTCCAAGGTGAGGTTCTTCCTTGGGAATATCCCAAAGATTGAGTTTCTCTAGGTCCCCACACACATCTCTATTCCTGCTTTCCCTAGGAGTTGTCTATGAACCGGTCCAGAGGTCTAGGGGAGAGTAAGATGCTGGAACTTTGGAAGGGTCTTGTGGACTGAACATCTTGGTCTAGATGCACCCAACAGGGTAGCAGCTGGGAAGAGGGAAAGCCTATACAAGCTCCTTTGGGGCACACCTCTCGGGGGGGGGGGGCAAGTATTTTTGCAGCCAGCCTAATGACACACAAGAAACCTCATGATCAGTATTGTCAAACTGCACAAATGTTTGAGAGTTGCAATGCAACACATACACACCTGTAAACAAATCCTCTACTTACCTACAGCTTGGAATGAATGAACTTCATTCCCAGCTCTTTTGCCAGGACAATTCCATAAACTTGTACAGAACTCAAAGTTGTGCCTTTGAACCTATGCTGTGTTATGTATGTGTGTGTGGGAAATTATTGTATTTTGTGGGTTTTTCCCATTGGTATTTTTTGTCAGATTCATAGCTCTTTGTCAAATTCTTTTGTTTGTTTGTAGAAAATTATTAACATAGGGGTTTCTTGCTTCTGTATTATATATATAAAAAAGAAAAAGCAGCAAGCAATTATGGTGGACTTATTACCCTATGGGTAAGATATAATTACATGGAAATATGACATCAGGCATTTTAATAATTGTTTTGTAAATAAAATATTTGATAGCACTCAAGAGTGGTGATAACTGTGTTTATGGTTAAAATGGAAATGTGTTATTTGTTACCCAAGGTATATGAAGGATTTTCACACTTAAATAATAAAAACAATCCCCAAAAATTGAAATCAAGGTTCTTAGCTTGATTACTGTAATAGGAAAAAGTTTGAGTTGCAATAGGAAAAAGTTTGAGTTGCAAGCTGGTGATGTGTGAAGTGCTTTTCGCAATGTAGACCAATTCCCAGATTGTGTTCTAGGGGAGAGCAGGTAAACTGATGCAGAAATTGCCCTAAATTAGGCTTGGATCTTAGATAATTTAAGGACTTAAGATTTACAGAATGAAAGGGTGGTATCCAACTAAGATGTATCATTAGTGCAAAGGAACTTTCCCCCTGCACTCTTACTAATGAAGAGTTGAGGTGACCCCCAGGAACAGATTTAGGGGACACATGGACAGGGAAAAGAGAGAGGGAAGTTTCACTGTACAAGTGTAAATCATTGATATGACAGGATGAGTTACTCATGCTATGTTAGATACAACCCATTGTTTACCATTCTCCTTTCCTCTCAAGCTCTCTCTGTGCCTCATCCCACCCTGATCAGGGAAGGACCTGACTGATGGACAAATCTGCTAATTTTTGTTTCCCTCGGCTTCTCATTTTTCCAATCCTAGTACAGTCGTACCTTGGTTTTTTGAACAGCTTAGTGCTTGAATGTTTTGGCTTCCGAATGCCGCAAACCTTGGAAGCCAAACGTCTGACGGGGTTTCTGCATCTTCCGATTGGCTGCAGGAGCTTCCTGCAGCCAATCAGAAGCCACGGTTTGGTTTCCCAACGTTTTGGAAGTAGAACAGATTCAGGAACAGATTCCGTTTGACTTCCAAGCTACAACTGTACCAGTTCTCCACATTTTCCCAGCAATTTGCAACTTTTAATATTTATGTAAACCCACCCACATTTTACAGGGACCCAGGTGGCGCTGTGGTTAAACCACTGAGCCTAGGGCTTGCTGATCAGAAGGTCGGCGGTTCGAATCCCTGTGACAGGGTGAGCTCCCGTTGCTCGGTCCCAGCTCCTGCCAACCTAGCAGTTCGAAAGCACATCAAAATGCAAGTAGATAAATAGGTACCGCTACAGCGGGAAGGTAAACGGCGTTTCCATGTGCTGCTCTGGTTTGCCAGAAGCGGCTTTGTCATGCTGGCCACATGACCTGGAAGCTGTACGCCGGCTCCCTCGGTCAATAATGCGAGATGAGCGCGCAACCCCAGAGTCGGTCACGACTGGACCTTATGGTCAGGGGTCCCTTTACCTTTACCTTACCCACATTTTAGTGAAGTGCAAATTTTGAAGGACAATTGGTCCGTATCCAACTTTAGTCTTTCTCAGTGTTGAAATTAATCATTCAAGAAATGCAAATTAGATTGTTCCTTATTAAAATGCAAACAAAATCAAATTTCCCCTCCACCTTTGGTCCTGACCCTTTGAAAATGCTTTTTTGTGGGTTGTGGGTGAAGGAGAAAACTGAAAGCTTTCCTTCCATGCATTGTTTAAGCCTTAGACTCCGTCCTGTCAATACAAAACACCTATCCCTTGACTAGAGGGAGGGAACCTTTTTCAGTCTGTTGGCAATATTGACTAATGGAGAACATTTGGGTAAGTGTGGCAGGAGGAAAAAGTGGTTGGGGAAGAGGCAAGAATGGGTGGAGCAATGGATTGTAGACTACATTTTAGTCATGCAAAAGTCAGGTTTCTACATTCCCGCCTCTCTACATGTAGCCCTGTAGCAGGCATTATTTTATTTCATTTTTCTGTTGGAAGCCGCCCAGGTCAGGGCGCGAGGTCAGGAGCAAGCCAGCAGTAAACCACACAGTCCTTAACTCTTTATTAGCAAAATCATGATTTGTACAGGAATGTGAGGCCTAATGAGCACAGCAACTCATCTCCAGTAGGTCTTGCCCCCATGAAGCAATTGCTGAGACTGGAGGTCCCTGCCTTCCCACAGCTGTCTAAGTCCCCTCGTCTCCAGGGTTTTCCCCCCAAGCAATCAGAGACTGAGTCTGCACATTGCCACCAATATCTTCCGTCCTTTTCATGCTTCTGATTCTAGGAAACAAGTGGGGAGGGGAGCTTTTTGCAGTCGAGGGAGAGACAGCCATGACTTTTCACCAGCCTGAGTCATATCTGCCTCTTGGCCTCCTTCCTCACTTGCTTCATCCTCTGTCTCTGATTCTGGACTTCTCTTGCACAGGCTCTTCCAGCTCACTATGCCCTGTTACCCCTTCAGTTTCTGATACCTTCTCTTCCCCAACTTCTCTTTATGACTACTTATCATTGTCCCACCACCGCTCTGAGCCTTCCCTTGGTGGTTCCACAGCTGGTTCCTTCCACCATTCCTCTATCCAACCAGTCCCTCAAAGAACTGTGATAAGATGCCCCTACTGTTTACTTCCATTCCCACTTGCATCAGGTCTCCAGGCTCTGGACATAGCTGCCAAGTCTCCCATTTTCCCGGGGAAACCCCCGTTTTTAAAGCCGTTTCCTGCTGTCATCCCGAATGGCGAAATATCCCGTAATTTCCCGGATTTCTTCTGGTGCCGCTCTGCCCATGTCTGGGCACCAGAAATCGGGCAGCGCCGGCACCGGAAGTTGCTTCTATGCATGTCTGGACATGTGCAGAAGTGACTTCCGGTGCCACTCTGTCCATGTCTGGGCACTGGAAATCGGGCAGTGCTGGCACCGGAAGTTGCTTCTATGCATGTCTGGACATGTGCAGAAGTGACTTCCGGTGCCACTCTGTCCATGTCTGGGCACTGGAAATCGGGTAGCGCTGGCACCGGAAGTTGCTTCTATGCATGTCTGGACATGTGCAGAAGTGACTTCCGGTGCCACTCTGTCCATGTCTGGGCACTGGAAATCGGGTAGCGCTGGCACCGGAAGTTGCTTATATGCATGTCTGGACATGCGTAGAAGCAACTTCTGGTGCAGGCGCTGCTGATCCTGTATTTTTCTAACCAGGACTTGGCAGCTATGGCTCTGGAGCATTTGTGGGTGAGTGGGGACAGTCTACCTCTGGCTTTGAAGTTATTCACCTTTGACCAAAATGACCCCTGACTTTCCCCAGTTCAACAATTCCATTATGATTTACTCCGCCCCCCAAAAAACTGCTTTCAGGAGCTGCGCTAAAGCTGTTTTTATTTATTTATTGTACAAATTTATAAACTGCCTCACAGTCTGAGGGCATCAAAGCAGTGTTTGCTAAGGGTTGTTGGGAATTGAGACTGTGTTTCAAAATGTGCTTTAAAGCTATAGCCTGTACACAGCTGAATAAGGCTTAGTTCAGCTCAGTGCAGCAGCAAAAAGATGGGAGACTCTAAATTCCACTTTGGGAGCCTACATGCCACGGTTTTGGCTTGGCAAGATGTGTGAACCAGGCCACTGAATCAAGGGACTAATACCAAAAAAGTTTATTTGAGAACTTACTTGGATTACTTTTGAGAATTCTGTGAATTGTTTTCCTTCTATCAAATTAGGAGGATTGAGTGGCAAGATTTCCCATGATCATTCAGAAAGTAAAGTGATTATTTTTCAGTATTCAAGCTGTAAATTGTAAACTCACACATTAGCCAGTAGGCTCTTTTATGTTTGCTTTTTTAAAAAAATATTGGTATGAGGGGTTATGCTAAAAATTAAATTTACTGAGGTACCGTATTATTGTAGTTAAGGGCAAATGTCACTTTGATGGCTGTGCTCTACCTCTGCAGCTGGAGGCAGCAATGTTTCCATATATCAGTTGCTGGAAACCATGTAAGGGAAGTCCGCTCTTGTGCTGGGAACCTGCTTGCTGGTTTCCTATAGGCATCTGGTTGGCCACTGTGAGAGCAGGCTGCTGGACAAGATGGGCCATTGGCCTGATCGAGCAGACTCTTGGGTACTTATGATCAGGCCAGTCCAAATCTCACTGAAAGCGGCTAGGAAGGTGCAATATGGGTGCAAAGGTGTGCAACTAGGCTGAGGCACTGCCCTCTGCAAAACACTTCTTATGTAGTAGCCTGCAATCTGACACACACTTGCCAGTGTGTAGGTTATATTGAAATCAATGAGGGTTTCCCCGCTTTCTTCTGAAGAAACATACAGAACTGCACTGTTCCTCAGTAGAGTTTAAACTGGTCTGTCAACCCGAGAGCAACAACGTCAGTCAACCAGACGAGCATCCTTTAGAACGGTCGTTCTTTTGTCAAAGATGACCGCGCCCTAATCTGTAGCTAGGCAAGGAGCCCCACCATGCACAGCGATCCGCCGGAGGGCCCTCCTAGGAGGGTTTGCAAAGATCCTCGGGAAATGTAGTCTTCTCTAAAGAGCCGCCTCGGCGAAGCGCTCCCAGAGGTAAACAGAATCCAGCCAATAGCGAGTGGGCCGCCCGCCCACTCGGCCTCCTGCCAGCCAATGGGAGAGCGGGGCGGGGCTTGCTGCTGCTGCTGCTTCTCCCTCCGCGCGTGGCGTAATCTGAGGTGAAAGGTAGAAGGGTCAGGGGAGGCGGCCACGGAGGCTGTTGCAGTTGAAGCTGCCGCGCGCCGGCAGGGGAGGAGGAGGAGGGGGAGGCGGCAGCGGAGCAGCAGAGGCGGGAGGGGCTGCCTGGCCGCGCCCTGCTTCAGGGATGGCGTTGGAAGCGGCACTGGCGGCGGTCGGTGGGCGCGGCGGCGGCGGCGGGGCCGAGCGGGACCTGAGCCACTTCAATGAGCAGGTAACGACGAGGCAGCCGGCTGGGCTCGCCCCGCCTCGGAGCGCCTTTCCTTGCTCATGGCCCCTCAGTAGAACGCCCACCCTTCTCTCGCCGGGAGGCCCTCCGGGGGCCCCTAGAAACGGCGTCGTGCCGGGTGGTCCGTTGGAATGCGGAGGGAGGGGCGGGACCCTCTCCCTCCCGCTGCTGCTCCTTCCCGGTGGGCTGCTACTGGCAGAGGCCCAGCTCTTGGGTCTCCGAAGGGATTCGGAGCCTTCCCCGTAACAGCTCTTCTCTGGCCATGGGGCGCTCTGAAGCGCATTTAGGCTGCATTTGGCGCTCGCTTCCCAGCAGAATCGGGTCCTCCTCGGTGCCCTCTTCGTGGCTGTGAGCAGATCTTTGCCAAATCTATGCAGTCTGATCAACCCAGATTAATTATTGTAGCATTTACCCCAGTATCTTAATATTTTGCTGGAAGCCGCCCAGAGTGGCCAGGGAAACCCAGCCAGATGGGCAGAGTATAAATAATATACAGTACTGTATTGTTATTTGTTACAGGTAGGTAGTCGTGTTGGTCTGACATAGTCGAAACAAACAAACAAAAAATCATTCCAGTAGCACCTTAGAGACCAACTAAGTTTATCATAGGTATGAGCTTTCGTGTGCATGCACACTGTATCTGAAGAAGTGTGCATGCACACGAAAGCTCATACCTACCGGTATGACAAACTTAGCTGGTCTCTAAGGTGCTACTGGAAGGATTTATTATTATTATTATTATCATCTGCAGCTTGGTGCAGTCTTAGCATTTCTTTCCCTGTGGGAAGCATTATTTGTCTAATCTGCATTTCGTATTGTAGGTAATCCTAATTACCGTATACTTGCCCTCCTTCCCCTGTCACCACCATCAGCAGCTTGCAGTTATATTTATTTACCGTAAATAGGTTCTTTTTATGTTTTCCAATCATCTTCAGATCTGATCTTGACCCCAACAGAATGCACACCTTCCTAATAGATGTTGTTATTATTTCTTTTCTCTTTTTTTGTATAATAGTCTCTTCCCTTTCTTAAATGGCTGTATAATAATTCAAAGATCTGCAACAAGTTCAAAGAGTGTGTTGAAGCAAATATGTGTGGCCATAGCTATGCACATCTCAGGGTAGACTAAAGGGCATGTATTGTAGCATGAGGAGGTTTGGAAACAAGGAATGCTTTAAAAAAAACACCCAATGTACCTTAGAATAATGGCTATCTTCCTACAGTGTTGTGGCTACTAGAAGCTCCCTCCCCCCAATTTGTAGTGTTTCCTGTTAGTTAGATTATTATTATTATGTAGTATTTCCTGTTACAGTTACGTAGCCATGTTGGTCTGCCGTAGTCGAAACAAAATTTAAAAATTCCTTCCAGTAGCACCTTAGAGACCAACTACGTTTGTCATTGGTATGAGCTTTTGTGTGCATGCACACTTCTTCAGATAACAGGTAGTATTTCCTGTTAGCTAGATTAGGCAGCTGTTTCCCGCCCCTCCCCCCTTGTGCTGTGGATTGATCCATTAAGCATCCATGCTGCTTTGAGTTGAATGCTCTAAGCAAGGTTACCTTTGAAGCTTCAGTTGGCCCACCAAGCTGGTTGCTTAGTTACCGGAGTGCCAGCTATAGCAACACTGTTACACTGATCTACATTGCTTTCAAGTGTATTGCAAAGGTAATTAAAATGTCTGATCTAAAGCAGACTGTTTGAAATATTTATTTCTTGATAGGTGTGTATTATATTCAAAGTGTCTTATATATGGGTTCAGATTTCAGGCTGCAGCCCATACCAGGAGATCTAGATACATGTTTAGTAGTTTTACATGTTTATATGGAGGTCAAATTGTCAGGCTCCTTATGCACTACATTTAAAAGATATTGATGAATCAACACTTTTACTGTGGAATATTTTAGTAGGCATATCTAGTTTTAGTTTTGATTTAACTACTGTGGCTTATTGCCAATTATCAACTATTTCGCACTGAGGTTGTTGCTCTTTTTATTTTTATTTTTGGATTAAAATATTTATGTCCTGCCCTAACTGTCAAAAACAAGTGAGGTGGATTGGGACCAACTGTGCTTCTCACTCAGGGCAAGGCGTTCCATGATTTTGGTGCAGCCACCAAGAAGGCCCTCTCGTAGTCCAGCTGTGCATTCATCCTGAGCAGGGCACTAAAGGGCCTCTCCTTCTGATCTTGGGGAGCAAGCAGGATAGGAGGAAGTGATTCTTAAAATATCCCTCTAAGTCAGGGGTCTCCAATCTTTTTATACCAGGGGGCACATTTGGAATTTTGGGAGGGTGGGGTGGGATATACATCACAAAAAAACAGCTGCTGAAGGGGTGTGGCATAATGATTTCAACGTGGGAGAAGCTGAGCCAGTGCAAACGGGAACTGAGCAGGACACGCAAACAGTCTCTCATAAATTTTCCAGAACATTTCCCAGGGACTTTTTCTTTTTCTCTTCTTTCTTTAATAAATTTCAGTGCCACCTTTCATCCAAGGATCACAGAGGAGGTGGGGGTTTACAATATTAAAATATATTAAAAAATTCCTCCCACACAGTTTAAAAGGTCATACATAGATTGTTTAATTAGCCAAAAGCCTGAGAGAAGAGGAATTAACTGGTGCCCCTGTCCTAAGCCATTTAGGGCTTTAAAGATAATAGCTGGATCTGTGTAATGTGATTAAAGGCCATCTTAGCAAGTGGTATACCTATAGTCTTGGCAAGCATCACTTTGCTAATAAATTGAGTATCTGATAATAATACTATTAGAGTGCAAACCTAAACGCATATACTAGGGAGAAAGCTCCACTGAGCTCGTTGGAACTAACTTCTGAGTAAATGTGCTTAGGGTTGCACTGTTGACATCCTAAGGTTAGCCTCTGAGGGGATGATAAAGCATTTTCTGGCAAAATCAGAAAGCTTGTATGAGGACTATTAAAACATTTTTAAGAATGGATTTTTGTTTTTTTGTTTTTTTCAGAATAGGTCCACCTTCAAGTTTGAAGTATCAGATGAAGAGAAAAGAAAGGTAAGAAACACAGAAACAGGCGTGCGGAGGTGTTTCTTCATGGTACACTGATTTATAGCGTTCTTATGGACTATAGGTAGTCTGCTTTTTCTTTCCCTGCTTTGTGTCTGTTATACCAATGCCAGGATTTGTTGGCGATCATTATACTTAGGGTTGTTTCTGTCGTGTATATTTGAGGTTTGTTGAAGTTAATAACTTAAAATCAAACTTGGGCCTGGGCCTGTTGTTGTTCAACATCTTTATAAATGAGTTGGATGAAGGTATTGAGGGAATGCTCATCAAATTTGCAGATGACACCAAGCTAGGAGAGGTAGCCAATGCTGCTGAAGACAGAATCTGGTCTCAACATGAGCTTAACAGATTGGAGAACTTGGTCAAAACTTTAAAAAAAATGAATTTCAATAGGTGCAAATGTAGGCAGGAAAAACCAGCTGCACATATAGGGTGGGGAACACTTGTATTGCCAGTAGTACAGTACATGTGAAAAGGATCTAGGGATCTTAGTAGACCACAAGCTTAACCTGAGCCAAAAGATGTCAGTGTGGAAACAGCCCCCCCCCCTTTTTGTGTGTGTGTATATATAGGTTTCACCTTTTTTTTTGGTATCATAATTTGTAAACACAAAGTTTCTGAAATTCAGAACAATATTCATTGTTGGGCATTAGTAATTTTGGGCTTTTTAAAAGTCACACTTTCCAAATTGCAATGAATCCAGAAAATAAGCATTAATATGTATAGAAGGACTATACATGTAAAATTATACAGATAACTATATTATCATGTTTTATATACTCTGCTTGCAGCAGTAGTAAATTTCTTCCTTCTGATCAACAATATAACAGTTGAAAGCTGTGGGGAAATGGGCAAGAAGATAAAATCTTTTCCCTCTTAAAATAGGAAGAGACATAGTTGCCACATCTTTAAAGAATTAACATTTCATATCAGTTGTCCCAATGCATACCTCTGTAGTTAATGTGAATTGATCATTTTATTTTATTTTACTTTAGAAGATGTATTCGCACAACTATTTGGATTTAAGAGATGATGAGTTGTGTTTGTGACAGTACACTTCGTTTGGGAAAAAAGGCTTCATGGGTCATGATAGTGACACTGCCTTTTCACCTGATTTGTGGTGAAGTTTAACATAATGATATAGACAAGTAGCTTTAAAATTTGTTACAATGGTAATTTGCTAGTTCATAAATAGAGATGTCCGTATCCACTCTGTGACTGCCAAGGATTTTTAAAATTGTGCCTTGGGTTGCCTGTTCACCATAGTCTCTCTTTAGGGCAGGGATGTGAAAATCTGTGGTCCTCCAGATTTTCACATCATCATCATCATCATCATTATTATATACCCTGCCCATCTGGCTGGGTTTCCCCAGATGTTGCTGGTCTAGAACTCCCAACATGGGCACTTGTCAGGGATGATGGGTGCTTCTGGAGGGCAACTGGTTTTTTATCTCTATTTCAGCACATCTAGATTATGGGTCACATGGAGAGACACCATAGTATACCTAAAGTCAGTGGAAGATGCACGTGAATTAGTGAATAATATTCATTTGCAAATTTCACATAAGCACTAGTACTTCTGGTTGATAGGAGGAGCCTTTTTGGCATTGCTAGTGTATGTATAATTACTGCCTAATGCATTAGAGACCTTTTTGTTGTTCCTCAGAGTCTGCTCTTCTTCCTTCTCTCTCTCTCTCTCTCTCCCCCCCCCCCACCTTGCCCCAGTAAATGAGTCATTAGTTGCCATGCAATCAGGGGTTTTTCTGGAGAACATGCTTTAAAAACCCCCACATATTACAAGCTGTCTTCTAACTGTAATAAGTACATATTAGATTCTTAAAATATAGGTGAACTCTGATTGTCGAGGCCTGATTGATTTTGCCTTAAGGTGGGGAAATGAAAGTAATAGGGAAAATAAGCGCTAAAAACAGGAACTGAGTGTAAAGAGATGACTTATGGCTCCCTGAGAATGCTGGCAGTCTGGAACAATATGGATGCAAGGCGTATAATTCACTGACTCACTAAATGAACTTAATCTGCAACTTAATAGGGGTGGCTCAAATTCTGTTCTTTTAAATCCTTAATTGCTAGCTGTTCTAGTCACTAAGTTATTCAGCATAATTGATTTTCTCCATGACTCAGACTTTTGTCCTTGTTGTCCTTACCATTATCATACTATGCTGACAAAAGAACCCCTAAACAATGCAGATAAGAAAAAAGTGTAAATATTTTTCCCCAACCCCAAATTGTGTTTTGCTAACCATAGATCAGAGGTCCCCCAGACTACGGCCCCCGGGCCGGATGCGGCCCAATTAGCCTCCCAATCTGGCCTGCGACGACCCCCGCCGCCCGCTCTTACGACGCGCGGCACGGCGGCGATCTTCAAAATCGGCAAAAAATCGCCGAAAATCCTTTGTGCGCATGCGTATGGGCCTCTCCCGACCCAGAAGAGGTCATTTCCGATGCACTTCCGGGTCGGGGGAGGCCCATACGCATGCGCACAAGCGATTTTCGGCGATTTTTTCCCCGACCGTGTGCGCATGCGCACGGGCGCGCACTCCCCCGTCCTCCGGCCCGCTGCGCGCGCACTCCTCTGCTCTCCGGCCCGCCGTGCGGTCGGCGCGGCGGGCACCGGCCCGAAGCCCGGTAAGTCTGGGGACCCCTGCCATAGATAGTAGGAAAAAAATTTCTGTGTAGGGCTCCACATGATGTGACTTGCCCTCTTACCGTGTCTTGTTCCATTCTCATGCTCTCAATACTCCCCCCCCCCCACAAATTTAGCCACACCAGGATCACAGCATGCAAAAATATTTGACAGTGGACACTATTATTAGATTCTAAATCACTAGCATGCAGCTTAAATTAAGGTGCCGTGGTTTCAGTGGCACCTGGGGTCAACAAAATCCACCTTTCTTGCTTGTCATGGTAGATTAATGAATTTCTCTTTCTCTCTCTCTCTCTCTCTCTTTAAGATATCTTAGGCCAGTGTTAGCTGGGTGTTGACTGTTATTTTAGATCACAGTTTCCCACCATCCCTGGTCATTTGCCATGTTGTCTGTGGTTGATGGGAATTGGAGGTCACCATGTTGGATACCATCTGCACACCTGCTTTGGCAGCATCTGCTATCCATATGTGTGTAGCTGGGCAATTCCAGAAATATCTAGAATCCTCATGCGTGTTTCATGGTATAAACTTTCACTTTGTCAGATATATTAGGTGATGTTTGTTATGGACAATTGCAAGCCACAGTTTGCATGGCACAACAACTTGCTGGTCTGTTTTTGGCATAATAGGATGTTTTACCTCCCTTCCCCACCCTCCCAGGCCAACTTGGGTTTTACTTGAATAGTGCTTGCTATTCTCAGGGGCTACTTTCAGGTCAGATTTTAACTAGCCTCTTTATCCTGCATAGGCAACAGTAGGAATGCTATTAGCCCATACAAGAGTGGTGAGAGAATTATAGAGTAACTACGGTAGAGAGATTCCAGTTTATTTATGGACTACTTTATTCCCAGAGTTCTCATTGACTTGATTATAGTCATTCTGACCAATGAAAAGCTGCAGAACTCAATTGAATTCAATAAATTAAGAACATGCCTATCTCATGGGCCCCCTAGGGAGGGCTTAATTAAAATCAACTGAGAATTTAAAATTGAGAAGACCCTGGGTCAAAAGACATAATGGACTACAAAATCTTAAGGCCAGGCCAGGAGAAGGAAGCATGACATGATGCCAATTATTATTTGTTCGGGAGGCTAGGAACATCATGTACTTTAGTAAATAATCTCCAAGGAGACTAAAATACTATGGGCTGCCAGTGGCCCCGTGCAGTGTGGTACGTGACACTTTTTTCTGGTTGGGCAATTTGGTAGGGTATTTTTTGTTTTGCTTCCCTGCTCTTTGTGCTTCCTAAGTGTTTCTAAAGCAAAACAAAACCCCGCCATGTAGAATGGTCATGCTTCCACAAAACAGTCCTTTTTGTATTGTCTCTACATCAATGAAAACAAAATGGCTGCAAGGTTCCGTAAGATCTTTGCAATTCCAGAATGGCTAAATGAAGTATTTTACTTTGGTATATGTGGGGAAACTGCATTTGGACAACCCCATGGGGGTTCTGCATTCCTGCATGCCTTTATCTGATCTGTTTACGGTAATGGATTTGGAGTTGATAGCAGAATGCTCTCTGGCTGACATAGTACTCGCTCATTTTAGAGTGATACTTGTTGCTTTATTTCTAATGTCTTATTAAGCATTTACGAACCTAACACAAATCAGTGTCTGAGTTAGTGCACCGAGCAAATAATAGAAAGTTCAGCTGCGTAGGTGATAAATGTTGAAGAGAGAATTTCCTCATGTCTCAGAAATTATCTTTGTTGTACAGAGTACACACTATGCTTGCATTTGTTAGCAACCTGGCACTGTTACTTGAAAATGACATAAGCCACTATACAGCTTTGTAGAGCTTTAATATGGTCGTTAGCCCTTGAACTTGGCCATGATTTGTACATAAATGCTGTAGGTTTGTGCCATATAGTTGCAATTTTGTGAGAGCAGTACCCTAAGAGGCAGTCTAAAAATGGTAATTTTAAAATAGAATACTTGATTTGATAACCACTTTATAATCTGGTGGTATATAAATTTTGTTATAAATAAAATATTTTGTGTGGTTTTTTCAACCTAAGTTAAAGGATGCATCAGTAGTAGTAGTAGAGTAGTTACTGTAATCCAAAGTGCCTACAACTATATGCATGGGTGCAACTTGCTTTTTACTTTAAAAACTGAGTTCCTGTGATTATATCCTCCTATCCAGAAGCATCCTGTTCTTTCTGTGGCACAACTGAAGATGTTCCTGTATTCTGGTGCTTTAGATCAGAGCCAGCAATTGATATGCTAGTGAAAAGCCAAGTTGTACTACTCTTATTTGTATCCATTTGTTGACCAAATCAGACATAATCTAGTTCTGATTGGTGCAGCCTTCCTCTGAAATAATTTCACAAACTGTGAGCCACGCAGCAAACAATAAGCTGAAGCTAAAATATTTTTAATAGCATTGATACTCTATGACAAATCAGAGGTGGGGATGGGTTATGGGCGTGTTACATTGCAGGGCAGAATGGTAAAATCTCATTCCTTTTCTCCTGTATGTTCAGCAACTATGTGAAGGAATATTGCTTTTACTGGACAAAGATATAAAAACATCCTGTAAAGTCATTTGCCTGGAGGCTCTCCGCATACTCTCAAGAGACAAAAAAGTATTGGTTCCTGTAACAACAAAGAAAAATATGCAGATCTTGATGAAGCTGGCAAAGCTGGACACTATGGAGGATTCTTTGGAAGATGTGACAGATTTCCCTGTCATAGTGGAAGCTTTAAAATGCCTTTGCAACATTGTTTTTAATAGTCCGGCCGCACAGAAACTCAGTCTGGAACTGAACCTGGCAGCTATGCTTTGCAATCTCCTGAAAAAATGCAAGGATCAACAATTTGTCGAAGACATTAAATGCTTTGATTTGCGTCTCCTCTTCCTCCTCTCCCTTCTGCACACAGATATCAGGTCACAGTTGCGTTATGATCTCCAGGGATTGCCACTGTTGACTCAGGCCTTGGAAAGTGCATTTAGCATAAGATGGACAGATAAATACATCACAGCTGAAGACCAAGAAATGTCACCTTTGTCACTGCAAGAGACAGATTGTGCCGTTGAAGCACTGAAAGCTCTCTTTAATGTAACTCTTGACAGCTGGAATGTACACAGTGAGGTAAGATTTGAGTTTGACATATCCTGCCCAGGGTTATTTCTCTGCCAGAGGATTGCAGCTGAGACTACAATTTTACATCCTTGTCATTGCAACAGTTGATTGGGAGTAGCATCCCAAATGCAATGCAGGATGCAGCATAAATGTCAAAAGCAGAGTCATCTGTTTATCTGAAATTGAATTTTCCAGTTTCTGGAGTCCAAGCTCAAGTGTCCAGGACAATAGGACTTATGATTTAGCTAAGTGTTGCATTAATGGTGCCCTCATTATATGGCAGAGACTACCGTATTCTGTCCATATTACTTGATCTATTGTTTGGATGCAGTTTGGCTGACTAGAAAGGCCCCGCCACCACCAAGCAGAAAAGTACTTCTTCTTGGGAGGTGTGGACACACCAGAAGAAACAGGAGTAACTTAATCTCCAATGTGCTGGCCTGCAAACAGTGCTGAAGAGAAGTACTACTCCTGTTTGAGAGTGTGAAAACACACACACGGCATGTAACCTTTTACTGTCAAGTTGTAATTGTAAGTGGACATTTCCAAAAGGCATTCAGCATGGCTCATTAATATGAAAGAAACCTTGTCTTACATTTCTATTAATCTAGAAGTAAGTGGTACACTAACTACAGATGGTAAAGAATTGCAAGGTGTTGCAGATATAATTCAGGATGGAAAGATGAAATCTTTAAGGGAGAAAATTTGAATTGGCTTTGTTTCCCCCCCCCCTTTTTTTGTAGTAATTTTCAAAATTTGGGCAAGAGTTTCAAAGGAGAGTATTGTTGTACTGTACTGATGGGAGAAAAGAATAATGAAGCTAGTAGTTCAGTGCCTATTTTTCACATTTCCACTACATACAGTAATTCTAGTGAATGAAAGTAACGTCCTGTTTCTTCCCATGGGCACAGTATTGCTTCTTGCATGTTCTGCCCCATCTTGTTTTGACCCTTAGTAAGGAAAAGAACATGGAAGCTATGGGGAAGGGCAAGACTGAACGGTGGATCCTACTATGTATGTAAGAAGGCAGTGTTGCTGTGGTGGGGGAATTGTTTGTTTTAACACCAGATTTGAAGAACTGTCAAGAAGAGCCAATTCAGTTGTGGAGAAATAATACCTGGCAAGAATGGCATGATTTTGTATGAATAATAATAAAAGCCTTCTATTACTTATTTCGAAGACTGAGAAAACACATGAACATAAGAAACAAAGTTCACACACCCATAAGGGTTTTGTACCGTGCCAGCCCTTTTATTTTAATCCCTGTTCTAATTAGGACTCTTAGAAGTCCCCATTTGCAGCCTTGATAATTAAATATGGTTCTCTTCATAATTTGTATGTCCACAGAACGATTCTCATGAATTTCGTTACATGACTGCCATTCTGCGTCACTGCTTATTAACTCTGGGTCCTACTGAAGACAAAACTGAAGAGTTGCACAGGTTAGTGAAATTGCAGGTCCATTTATTTTAGGGATAAATGCTTGTTGTTTGGCTAGGTCAGGGTTAGGGAACCGGTGGCCCTATTGGCCATTGGTCATTGTGGCACAGGTATCTAGCAAAATCTGGAAGGCCGTAAGTTCCCCATCCTTGCGGTAAGTGCTTGTCTGCTTGATCTAATACATGTTTGCTTGCAGCACTCTGTTAACCTTTGGGTTGTTTTTTAAAGTGAAATCAAATACTTGTAAAATCCTTTTCTTTTTCTTTGAATAAGTAAAACATTAGGGTTGGTGTGGAATTATTGGAATAAGACTTTTGCCAGTTGCCTCACATGTAATACTGTTCGATGGCAGTAGTTTGCTTAGCACTTGGACCTGTTACCGATGAAACGACTTACCTAACAAGTGTGTACATGTGTGAAGTGAAGTGGATTACCTCTGCTGGAGCAAGGATGTACTGTATACTGAAAGCCCAGAAAAGTTGATGATTTGTTTTTTTTCTTGGCACTGGATACTTATTGTCTAAGGCAGGATTAATTTCCATCCTTCCTGAAGCACTCACAGTGGTGAATCTAAGTAAAAGTGTGGATCTTAAGATACAATGTTGTGTTGGAGGATATTTGAAAACTTTTTCCTCTGTTCTACATATTAAATGGAAGATTAAATTTTGATTCAAAAACTCTGGAAATATAAGACTGTGTTGTGTGGCCCTGTACCTGCCATTGCAGATTTCCTTTGTACACCGGACCAGCACATGGCTTCCAATGGTGCACTCTCCTTCATTAGAGGTTTTTAAGTAGAGGCTAGATAACCATCTGTCATGGATACTTTAGTTGAGATTCCTGCATTGCAGGGGGCTGGATTAGATGATCATTGCGTCCTTTCCAATTCTATGATTCTGCAGCCTTGACAAAATGTTGGAAGGGCTCACCTGAGTGAATTGGCCTTAAGGATAGATAGGTTTGCAGGGAGGGGGGTCAGGCTGCTGCTTAAAGCACAGTCTGGTAAGAATTCTGGTTCGGGGGTCAACAACCATAGCCAGCATAGTCAAGTCATTTGTGTATGGGCACTAGGGTGATGACTTTTTCATTTTTTTCTCAAAAAATATTTTCTGTAGCACAAATGGATGAACTTTTGCCTATTGATGACTAAAATGAGGTATATTCCATTGAAATATTTAAAAAGGTTACGCACAAACCATTTAAAAAATTTTTGTATGCCGTTTTACCATTTCATAAAATTGTATTAACAATTCTATATATATTTCGTATCAAATTTGGACACAACACCACATTCCACAATGGGGAGTGTTCTTAGCAATATAGGGTATACAAATGTCACACCTGCACAAGGTAAAAGCCCCTTTTTGGGACCTCAAAACTCAGCCAGCAGACCCAGCTGCTTTCTTTAATGAAAGCTCATCCAATTATGATACAGGGAAATGAGGTTGTAAAAAAGTCATCACCCTAATGGGCACACAAGCATGCCCCTTAATACTTTGGTCCTCATGCTCTGAGCCTGTATATCAGGCATAGGCAACCTTGGCTCTCCAGATGTTTTGGAACTACAACTCCCATGATCCCTGACCACTGGCTCTGTTAGCTAGGGATCATGGGAGTTGTCCTGGAGAGCCAAGGTAGCCTATGCCTGCTGTATATGTATGTATGGTAATTCAAGTAAAAGTCAGAATCTGCTATAAATAAGAACATAAGAGCCTGCTAGGCCAGGCCAGTGGCCCACCTAGTCCAACATTCTGTTCTCTAAGTGACCAACCAGATGACTGTAGGAAACCCACAAGCAGGATTCGAGCACAAGAGCACCCCCCCCAATTCCCAACCCCATGGTTTCCAGCAGCTGATATATCTGAATATATATCTATATTCCAGCAGGTACCATTGAGATACCTAGAACCTAATTAATTGCTCACTTGTTTCCCTTCTTCCCTGCCAATATCTCAAAACATTTGTGGGTTGGCCTTGGCATTAAGAACATACCCTGAAGCAAAGCCTGCCAAAGGTGAGTTTCTTTGTCTTGCCAACGCCTAGCTCTGCCTGATCCCTTATGTTAGGCATTTAACAGCTGCAGCCACACTACCCATGTTAGTAGCGCTCTGTGATCAACCCTGCTCCATTATTTCTGACTCCAAACCCAGTTCTGCAGTCTTTCCTGGCTCATCATAACCTAGCCTTTCTACCCTGCACTCTGTAGTTAACAATTCCATTCCTCGTTCTCAATAGCCCTATTCGGGCATTCTTAATGTCGCTTAAATGAACACATGAGGAGCATAGAGCATGCATGAATGCGCTTAACTGTTCTCCCTCTGCATGTTCAAGGGCAACTGTCAGCAGTAGGGAGGCTTCCCTTCTGCAAAAAGTTGCCATTCAACACATGGAGATAGGAATGATGGAGCAGAGCTAACAAACTTGTGCACTCTTTCCTTCTCACGTGTTCATTAAGCCCCATTTATGTACACCTGAATAGGGCTAATATGTTTTTGTTTTGTGCTGTTCCCTTACCTGCTCATATCTATCTTAAGACCTGTTCAGGCATTACTTTGCTCTTCCCCTATGTAGTGAGTTCAGGGACAGTCCTCAAACTCATGCACTTCATCTTTGCTCCTTGTTCCTGTGCATATAGAGGGTGATGCCCAAACCATCATTTGAACACTTGGTCTCTCTTGACCTGGATATCTAACACACACAAACAAACAAACAAACACGCACACACCCCTACACACCTGCTGACAGTGAATGGGGAACAGAGAATGAACACAACCTCAAGGTTCATCTTGCTTGAAGATGAGGACGGAGAGTAACATCTGAACAGGCCATGGGATAACACTTTAGGATTCTCTCTTGTTTGGTACTATCCAGTGGTTGGTGCTGTAGTAGTAGTGTGTAGCCGTTTTAAGATTTATATTTGGCTCTCACATGACTTGACATTTCTTCATTTGGACCTTCTTTGGCTAAAAAGGTCAGGTGTTTCTCTGCTTGTTCTGTTACGTCCCTGTTCTATATCATCCTAAAACATGTGGACCTGTTAATATATCCTGGAAGAGGCAATGTTCTTTTTGCCAATGCTCTCTTTCTTTTTGGTCAAAATCACTGTGCTTCGTGCTTGCTAAGCTCAAGCTGTCAGGAAGGCTCATGACTGTAGAAGACCTAGACAACTACATGCCCTACCAGGTGTTTCCATGAGATTGGTGAGGGGATGCTCTTTGAAAATTTCATGGCAGAAATAACATTGAGCCTAGTTCTGATGAGATGACACACCTGCCTTTTTTATTTAGGAAGTATAAGTAGTACTTACTCCACATTTTTGTTCAAGAGCAACTGTCTGAACTGAAGTTTTATGCTTGCTTCTGATGTATTTTTGAATGATCTGTTAATTGTTAGTATTGGCGTACATAACCATAAAAAGTTACTATGGCTTTATTACAGACTGCTTATTTTAGTAAACTGCTTTGAGCACAAAAATGGTTTGTACTTTAGTATTTTTATTTTGCTTTCTATGTATTCCTTTGAAGGCCTATAAGGTGGGGAAGCAATCTAAAAACCTACAAATATTTTGCGGTGGGTTTCTTTGCAACCATGGAGGGTTGCAAACTTTGACTCATTGTGGTTAGCATGCAAATGATCGGCCTTGTCAACCCCATAAATTATAAAAGATGGATGGAGGCTTGTTTGTGGTATAGTCCTGTGCACGAGCAAAAATGTTAATGTGGGCAGAGGGGTGAGAGAGCACAGAACTGCTTCACTCTCTTTGCATGGAAGATTTAGGTCTCTTAACAGAAGGTGTATCAAAGTCGCCAAGGAGAAGGGTTGGTTTTACCAAAGAAATTTATTGGTGGTTGTAACAATTTAATTTTTTAGATGCATTTTAAATAAAAGCACACATTCTACTCATGTAAAAACACGCTGATTTCCGGACCGTCCACGGGCCGGATTGAGAAGGCGATAGGGCCACATCAGGCCTTAGGTTGCCTACGCCTGACATACACAATGATTTACTCAGATACAACCCAGAACATTTTCACTGTCCAGTAACACAATCCAAACCCTTGATTATGCAGTCCTCAACTGCTTATGAGTGCAATTGTGAAATAAAAAATTTATACCCATGTAAGAAACTAAAGAACCGCTTGAAGTAGAATTTTCTATATGCGAAAACTGATGTTTATTTCAGAACAGTGTGCGTGCATTACATAGAAAACAAATAGCCATTCTATTTTATTGGCCTAACCTGAAAAATCAACATTTGCAAAAAGGAGAACAATTCATGCCATTTTATCATAGGTTGAATGCTTAACCTTTAAAAGTAGCAGGGGATGGAGAAGTCTACCTGAGACCCTGGAGAACTTCTTAGACATATACCATATATTCCGGCGTATAAGACGACTGGGCATATAAGACGACCCCCAACTTTTCCAGTTAAAATATAGAGTTTGGGATACACTTGCCGTATAAGAAATACGACCCGGCGTATAAGACGACCCCTGACTTTTGAGAAGATTTTTCTGGATTAAAAAGTAGTCTTATACACAGGAATATACAGTTTGCTTTATTCATTTCTTTACATTGAAAAGCAAGTTCTAATTCTGTGCGCTTGTTAGATGGACATGGATTTAGTTTTAAGACACCTTGAATGGAAACCTGAATATATATTTTTGGAAACTTGGATATATATATGTTTAAATTACATTTACATTTAGAAATCATTTTAAGGGGGGAAAATAAGGGACAAATGACTTCTAAAAACACTTATGTAAATTGGTTGCCTTTAAATTGTAGAATATTTTTTATTCCTCCCTGTTTCTAACAGGATGCATATGAGAAGCTTATATATGTTATAGTGGTGCTATCCATCATGTCACTTAAAATATTTGAAGGCACTCTTTAAATTATTGTACACATTAAAGTAAATGGCATGTTTGCCAACTAACAAGATTTTAATCAAGGCTTTCAGTGGTGCTAAACAGTTGTTTGCTTTTACATTTGCATATCAGGAGGGGGCTGAGAGCGTGAGTAGGTGGATGTCATGTCCAAGTGATTAATGATCTCTAAAAAGCTGAGAGGGGGGATAATATAGCAGCATTTCTACCCCCTGGAGGAAGAATGCAAACACCATTGTGCAGATCTGTGCACAGTCACTGACTTCCTGGTAGCTGGAGAATTTCATACACTTCTTGGCCACAAATAAAACTGTCAGGCGGAGTGACAAAGATCAGAAAGCCAAGCTTTGGTTATTGAAAAGAATAGCTCGAGCACAGTGATCCAGAAAATTAATTTCGTAGGTGTTTGGGAACACCATTCTTATTAAGAAACCAGTAAAAAAGGGGCCTTCTGTGGAAACTATCCAAGCTGCCAGTCCCCCCCCCCAATTCAATTTTGCTGTTTCTTGCCAATTCAGTTTTACTGAAAGCAAGTTACCTTGCAAAATGTGAGGTAGCTGCAGCAAAACCCAGCCTCTCATCTTGTGTTCTGCATCTCACTTTCTCTTGATGCTACTTCCAGAAAGTAAAAAAGGAGAATGAGCTATACAGTACTGTGGCCACAGAGATGGTGAAGGATGTTGTTCAAAAAAGAACTTCTGATAACTACTTCTAAGTAAAATGTTTGCACAAAGTGAGATAAGAGACAAGAATTAGTGACTGAAGCCATTTGCTGACTTAGATACACTGGAAATCAGTATGAAGTATGATCTTAAGCAGGGGTCAGCAACCTTTTTCAGCCGTGTGGTGGGCTGGACTATATTTGGGGGGGGGGGAATGGACGAATTCCTATGTCCACAAATAACCCAGAGATGCATTTTAAATAAAAGCACACATTCTACTCATGTAAAAGCACCAGGCAGGCCCCACAAATAACCCAGAGATGCATTTTAAATAAAAGGACACATTCTACTCATGTAAAAACAAACTGATTCCCGGACTGTCCACGGGCCGGATTGAGAAGGGGATTGGGCCACATCTGGCCCCAGGGACTTAGGTTGCCTACCCCTGATTTTAAGATTAGCTAGCAACACAGGTAGTTTGGGGGTGGGGGGGCAGGTTGGTGAATGTAGGTTTTCAAAAACAAAGCTTATCAAAATTGCTTAAGAAAGCCTTTTGCAGTGCTTTTCAAGCTAACAACTTCCCGGAGTGGAAATAAACCACAAAATGAATACAAATGAGGACTAGATAAGCCTAAATTGCAGTTCCCACTACATGATATCTAGTGGTGTGTATTAGAATAACAACACAATTTTCTCCTAAAACCCTTCTCTAGGTTGAATCTTGCTATTCTAGAACATTATTTTGACAGCATGGGAACTTTTAATTTGCTTAATACATAGAAACCATAAAGTGCGGGGTCATAAAGTTTATATACAAAAGGAAAAGGAATGCAAATTATACACCAACAAGACAAAACCACCTATCAAAATGCAATATAAAACACAACTGCCAGTGCTGAATAAGCATTGTAAAGGAACTTCTTCTTTTCTTTTTGCAAAAAACCAAACCCAGAACAGACAAAATGGTATAAATGGTATAAATTGCTATTCCCAGTGCATTTCAAGAAGCATCTCTTATCTAGGGAACTGAAGCCTGCTAACGATCTCCATGCTGCTGTTTACCAAAGCAGCTACTTCCTTTGCCTCCAAGCTATTGCTGTCATAATAACATAGGATTAACAGGTGGCGCTGTGGTTAAACCACTGAGCCTAGGGCTTGCTGATCAGAAGGTCGGTGGTTCGAATCCCTGTGACGGGGTGAGCTCCCGTTGCTCGGTCCCAGCTCCTGCCAACCTAGCAGTTCGAAAGCACGTCAAAATGCAAGTAGATAAATAGGAACCGCTACAAGTAGTACTACGGTATCTGTGTATGCTGTTGGGCCCCTGCACAGACCACAATGCAATCCAGGCCATATATGTGGCACAGTGAGAAGGCAAAACATACTCACAGAACATATGTTTCAAATGGGCCAAACCCCAGACTACATGTGACATCACATGTGTTCATTACATGGCCAAAGACTGCAGTGTGTGTGAAAAAACACAACAGAGGTTTTTTGTGTGTGCCCATTCATGGGAAGCTCTCACAACAGGGAGTAGCTTTTGGTCTTTTCAAACAAGCCTTTAAAGTAGAGGTCTTTCCTAGTCTGCATCTGTATTGGAATTATTTGTAGACGTTTTATTTTGGGGGCGTTTGCCACTCGGGCTCCTTTGAGAGGAAGTGTAGCATATAAATCTAATAAGCAAATTTTAATAAGGCTAAGAACTTGCTGCTGCTTAAAAATGCTAAGAATCTTAGGAAGATGAATTCTGTACCTCATTCTGCACTTTGTGCTTCCATTCCATCGACGTATACCTGAAAACTTGTTCTTATTTAAACTTTGGAATTTACCTTTTCCTTTATTTGATAATCTCCCCAAAGTCTACTAAATCCCGGGAAATTCTTTGGAATCTAAGATGAAATCTTAGAATGGGGTGTACTATGTGTTATACCAGTACAGCATTATAATCTGCTGTTATGCTAGTATTACATACAGGTTCTTCAACACAAATGCTTGGCATTCAGATGTGATATTTGCTGGCACGGTATGAAGAAAATGGTGTCATGAATAAGAATGTTTTTAAAATCTGTTTCAGCAATGCAATCAACCTTTTAAGCAACGTTCCAGTTTCTTGTCTGGATGTCCTTATCAGTCCATCGACACAAGAGGATCCCGAGGACACAGATATCAAATACAATGGCATGAATATGGATGCAATTCAGGTGCTATTGAAGTTCATGGAGAAGAGAATTGACAAGGTTAGATTGTTTTATATAAGAGCTAAAATCATAGTTTTTATAAATTAATTAGATGTTTGTTGTCTTGTGACAAATGCCATCTTTTAAAACAGCTGTGTGTGGAAAAGCCACCTCTGGAAAGTGACTTTGATTTAGAGAAAAGCATTAAACATTCCCCTCACCTCCTGGTCACTTCACCAATCACATTCACAGCCTTTTGTCACTTGAATAAAAGCACACATTGTTGCGAACCTGTTATATTGCTTGCAGTATAATGTCTTGTTGGGCCTTAAAAGCTGACACAAGCTATCTCTTAATAACAAAAATGGGCCTGAATCAGAAATCCCCAAGTTTTTACCTATTCTTAACCATCTAATATTTTCAAGGTTGGAAGGTGGCCTTGGTGAAATGCAACGTCAGGTAGTTGGGTCTACCTAGGTTTTTTATTTTAAAAAATTGTATTACATACTCAGTGTTTGCTTACAAACCAAATTACATATGTGTAGAAAGATGAGTGTGACTGATATAAAATATTTATGCCAGATTTGGGGGATCTTCTGTGCAGAGCGAACAAAACAGCACGTGCACACACAAACATTCAGCTGTTTCTCACTGAAGCACTGCTTTTAATATCAAACCCACAAATGAAACAGAGTGATTAGTTTTATTAAAGTAAAAGCTATTTGTTGCTTCCCACAATCAGCAGAGGTCCTTGTGTGTGTGCATGTGTACACACACACACACACACACACACACACTGTAAAACATATCATCACATAGCCATTATGTGAGGGACAGGGGATATCGCGAAGTCCCTCCCCTCCTGAGTTCAAGCCCGTCCCCGAGCAAAGGGGAAAGCAGGGAGAGTTCCGATTCCAGTGGGGAAGCAGGAAGTCGTGTCCGAGGCTCAGGCAAGGTAGAGGAGCCAGGGTCCCAGGTGGGACAGGAAGGGGCAAGCAAGGGGGGAAGACCCATCCCTCCAACTCCAGAATTACGCAGGAAGAGGAGGGGCAAGAGGATGGGTCTGCCAAAGCTTTTGTGTTGGAGAAAGACGCGCCAAAAGCCATTAGGAGGTTCTGAAACCGACTGACAACATCGCTCCGTGTAAATAGCAATGACTTGAGCACTGTAAATACGCAGCACCAATAAAAGAATAAAATGCAGAGCTGCGTAGCGTCGTTACTCTGAAGTAGTCCACTCCGGCCACTGTGACAGCAACCTCCTAATCATTTTTGGGCTACTTCGGAGTTGCCGGGATGAGCGTGTCCGAGGCGGAGAAGTGGCGGCAGATCGCTGAGCAAGCCCAGCTAGAACTGCAACAGCTGTCGCTGCAGGCGCAGGGAGAAGTGAAGGCAGCTAAAGAGGAGACTAAGAAGGTCCAGGACGACCGGCTACAACTTGCGGAACAGGTGAGAGAGCTCCAGGAAAAAGAGCAGCATTTAAGGGCGGTGGCGGTAGACCTCCAAAACAAGCTGGATGCAGAGAAAAACAAGGCGGGAGGGGCTCCCCAAGTCCAAGTGCTGCCAGGAAGGAGAGCAGGGACCCTTGTAAGCAAGTTCAATGGAGACCCGAAGGAGTTTCAGGGCTTTGAGACTGAGATCGTGTATGCTCTTGAGCTGCACCAGAATGAGTTCCCCGATGATGAGCACAGAGTAGCGTTTATTGTGGAACATCTCACCGGAGCAGCCAGGGAGTGGCTAAGACCATTAATCGCAACCAAGAATCCTTGCATGAAAAATGTCCAACAATTTCTAGAAGGTTTGAGGACGATGTATTCGTCCGATAGTCATTTGGACCAGACTAAGGAGGAACTGCATAATTTACGCCAAGGAAATATGACAGTTCGCGCATATTGGGCGAAATTCACCATGCTGGTGCACAGACTGGGGTGGGTTTTGGATTCGCCTCCCATGCAAGCTGCGTTTTACTTGGGTTTGAGCGAGGAGGTGAAGGATGAACTCTCGAGAGGTCCAAAGCCCAGTACTATGGATCAGCTGAGCAAAGCAGCTCTGGCGGTGGGGGTGAGGCAGGAATCCCGGTGGAACGACAAGCAAGCGACGCGCGCAAAGCGGGCTTGGTTCCCACGGTCGCAGGAGAAGCCACTCCCTCAACAACCCTTTCAGGCCACGCCTGGAGCCAGCCAGGACCAGGAGCCCATGCAGATTGATAGCGCGCGCGCGCGGGCTTTTCAAACCCCAGCGGCGCCAAGACGCAAGGAGGGAAGGGGCGGGAATTGCTTTCTCTGCAACTCACCCCAGCATCTCGTCAGAGACTGCCCACATCGCAGGGAGTGGCAAGGAAAGGCGGGAACGGTGGTGCCCTCCCCCACTGACGCAGCACCACAGCAGGGAAACGGGAAAGCCTGGCTGCAGGAGACAAGGGGCAGCAGCCAGGCACAGTCAGCAGACAACAGCCCCAGCCCGCCCACCCGCACAGAGAGGTGCAGAGCCAGCCCACCCCTCCCAGAGCAGGAGTGGTTCTAGAAGTGACGCTAACGCTCCCAAATGGCTATCCCCTGACGGTCCTCGCCTTAATTGACAGTGGGGCGTCCGCCAACTTCTTCTCGAGAAGCTTTGCAGAAGAGCACCAAATCCAGCTTTTGCAGTTGGATTTTCCTCTGCACGTAGCAACCATTGACGGCAGGGAGCTGCTGGGAGGGGCCATCACACATCAAACCCCCCCCATGAGAATGACGGTGGGAAGGCACTCAGAGACACTGGCGTTCAACGTCACCACCATCTCAGACCCCCCCATCGTCTTGGGCATGAGCTGGCTGGCGCGCCACGACCCCTCCATCAGTTGGCACCAGAGGTGCATCACGTTTGGGTCAGACTTTTGTCTGGAACATTGCATGCAGTACCAACCAGGGGAGGGGCCTCCGATAGCCACGGTGGCCACCATGCATATCAAAGGGGGTGAGGCAATACCCAAGCAGTACTGGGACCTGCAGGAGGTCTTCAGCGAAGCGGAGTCCGACCACCTACCCCCGCACAGGCCTTTTGACTGCCAGATCAACCTGGTGCCAGGGGCGACGATACCCCCAGCCAAGCTGTACGCCATGTCAGACCAGGAGCTGGAGGATCTGCGCGCTTTCATCGACAAGAACCTCAAGCGGGGGTTCATCAGAGAAAGCAAGGCAGCAGGGGGCAGCCCGGTCTTCTGGGTGGACAAGAAAGACACGCAACAGCGCCGTCTTGTGGTGGACTTTAGACGGCTGAATTCGGTGACAGAGCCCGTGGCTTTCCCCATGCCCAGAGTGGATGATCTCCTGACAGCGGCACGCAGGGGCAAGATTTTCACCAAGCTGGACCTAAGGGGGGCGTACAACTTGATCAGGATCCGGGAAGGAGATGAATGGAAAACCACGATGTTCACGCCTCTGGGCTCTTTTGAATATCTGGTGATGCCCTTCGGTTTGCAAGGGGGCTCAGCATGCTTCCAGGCCTTCATGCACCACGTCCTGGGGTCCCTCCTCTTCAGGAAATGCTTGGTCTTCCTAGATGACATCCTTATCTACTCGAATGACCCAGTGCAGCATGTGAAAGATGTCAGAGAGGTGTTGCAACGCCTGAAGGAGAACCACCTGTATGTGAAGCTGGAGAAGTGCAAGTTTCACACCAAAGAGGTGGACTTCCTGGGCTACAAGCTGTCAGACAAGGGGCTGGCGATGGACAAGGACAAGGTGCAGGCCATCCTGGACTGGCACAGCCCCAGGACGCGCAAAGATGCCCAACGCCTACTAGGCTTCGCTAACTTCTACAGGAAGTTCATCAAGAACTTCTCTCGCGTTACGGCTCCCATCACGGACTGCCTGAGAGGCAAGCAGAAGTTCAAGTGGACACCAGAGGCGCAAGCAGCGTTCGAAAGCCTCAAGAGAGTGTTCGCCTCAGACCAAAACCTGTTCCATGTGGTGCAGGACGCGCCCCTACGCATTGAGACAGATGCTTCTGAAAAAGCTGTGGGCGCAATTTTGTTGCAACTGGACGCCAACAGGGAGTGGAGACCCTGTGCCTTCTTCTCCAGGAAGCTGACACAGCCTGAACGCAACTACACAGTGTTTGATAGGGAACTTCTTGCGATCTACGCTGCGTTCCAGCACTGGCGACACTTCCTGGTGGGCGCGAAGCACCCCATCCAGGTGTGCACAGACCACAAGAACCTGGAGTTCTGGAGAACTGCCAGGGTGCTCAACCAGCGGCAGATACGGTGGGCAGAGTTCTTCTCGAACTTCAACTTCTCCATCCACTACATCCCGGGGGAGCAGAATGTCCGGGCGGATGCCCTCTCCCGCAAGCCAGAGTACATGGAGGAGGAGGCGCCACCAGCCCCAAGGCACATTTTCCCCCCGTCGGCATGGTCCTGCGGAGCAGCTGTGGTGAGCGAGGCAGAACTCACAGCACTGACGGCAGCGGATGAATTTGCCAACCGCATCTTCAGAGAACTGAGAGGGGGGAGGGAGCAGGCAAAAGACTTTGCAGAACGCAGAGGGCTGCTTTTCTACAAGGGTGCGCTGTACCTACCCACCACCCAGCTTCGACGTACGGTCCTCAAGCAGATGCACGACAACCCTACAGCGGGGCATTTTGGAAGGGACAAAACCGCTCACCTAGTCATGAGACACTTCTGGTGGCCAGGGGTGCGGGAAGATGTTCGAGACTATGTAAGGGGCTGTACCACCTGCCAGCGGGCGAAGGTGGTCAGAGCAGCGCCACCAGGGTTGCTGGAGCCCTTAGCCACACCACACAGGCCGTGGGAAGTGGTGTCCATGGACTTCATCACAGATCTGCCTTCGTCCAGGGGTAAGACTGCAGTGTTGGTGGTGGTGGACCTTATGTCCAAAATGTGTCACTTTATACCGTGTGCCAGGGCAGTCTCGGCAGAAGAGACAGCCAAACTGTTTGTTGATCACGTTTTCAGACTGCATGGATTACCTTTAAGGGTTATTTCGGATCGTGGCCGCCAATTTGTTTCCAGGTTCTGGCGGCGGCTCATGAACCTCCTGCAGGTGGAGGTCAGCTTGTCGACGGCTAGACACCCGCAGACCAACGGACAAGCGGAGAGGGTCAACGCCATTCTGCAGCAGTACCTGCGATGCTACGTCAGCCAGCGGCAAACGGACTGGGTGGATCGCTTGCCACTAGCAGAATTTGCCTACAACAATGCAGTGCACGTCTCCACAGGGGTGTCGCCCTTTAAGGCCAATTACGGGCGCGACCTCAGATCTTTCCCAGAGAGGGAGAGGGAGGAGGAGGAGGAGGAGGGCCCACAGGCTGAGGATTGGACAGAGGAACTGGAGACGGTGCACCAGCAGCTCAGAGAACACTTGGAGAGGGCCAAGGAAGCGTACAAAAAGGGGGCAGATCGCCACAGGCGACAAGGGGAGGTCATCAGGGTGGGGGACAAGGTGTGGTTGTCCTCGGAGGGCCTTCCCACCAGAGGGAGGTGCAAAAAGCTGGCACCCAAAAGGCTGGGCCCCTTCACGGTCACGCAACAGGTAAACCCGGTGGCATACAGGCTGGCACTGCCAGAGGACATGAGGGTGCATCCAGTGTTTCATAGATCGCTGCTGTCGCCGTACAGGGAAAGCAGCAGGCTCCGAGACGGCGAACAAACCCCCGAGGGAGGTGGGGAGAGGGAAGGCAGGGAGCAACTCAATGAGGCCACGGCCATCCTGGATTCAAGGTGGGGGGTGGGGGGACTGGAGTACCTCATGGCATGGGAGGATGCTCCACCGTCCCAGAATGAATGGGTCCCAGCCACTCAGATACAGGAGGAATTCTTGGTGGAAGAATTTCACGCCCTCTTTCCCCACAGACCCAAGCCCTGGCACATGGAAAGGGAGGGGGAGGAGGAGGAGGCACGGGAGAGCAGCTCACCATGGCGCTGGGAAGCGGAGTTTGAGGAACCAGAGGATGAGGTATGGGTGTCACCGAGATCCACCCAGTCAGAGGAAGGAGCAGATTGGCAGAACGTTTTTACCCCCACCAGCTCTGACGCCACGGACTTTTTGGGATTCCCGTCCGCCCAGGCGGAAGGGGGGGGCTCGCAGGACTGGGGGGAGGTATTCACACCAACGGGCTCGGAGAGCACTGAGTTCTTAGGCTTCCAGTCGTCACCGACACATGGGGGGGGCCTGGGGAGGGGTGAAGGAGAGCTTGGGAAGGGGGTGGATGTGAGGGACAGGGGATATCGCGAAGTCCCTCCCCTCCTGAGTTCAAGCCCGTCCCCGAGCAAAGGGGAAAGCAGGGAGAGTTCCGATTCCAGTGGGGAAGCAGGAAGTCGTGTCCGAGGCTCAGGCAAGGTAGAGGAGCCAGGGTCCCAGGTGGGACAGGAAGGGGCAAGCAAGGGGGGAAGACCCATCCCTCCAACTCCAGAATTACGCAGGAAGAGGAGGGGCAAGAGGATGGGTCTGCCAAAGCTTTTGTGTTGGAGAAAGACGCGCCAAAAGCCATTAGGAGGTTCTGAAACCGACTGACAACATCGCTCCGTGTAAATAGCAATGACTTGAGCACTGTAAATACGCAGCACCAATAAAAGAATAAAATGCAGAGCTGCGTAGCGTCGTTACTCTGAAGTAGTCCACTCCGGCCACTGTGACACATTAAAATAATACAGTACAGATGGAACACATCGTTCATCCAAAATCAGAAAATATTATTTCCTTATCTAGACAGGAATGAACACCAAACAGCTATTGAAAGGCAGATCGCTAGTGTTGTCTAATACATGGAAGGCAGTGTTGGGACCAAGTGAGCTTCCTTGTGCAAGGTGTTCCATAATTGGGGGGGGCTACCACAGAAAAGGCCTGTTATCTTGTTGCAACCCTACAAGTATCTCTTGGTGGAGACACACAGGATGTCTTCAGATGATGATCTCAGAGTCTAGGTAGGCTTATACAGGGGAAAGGAGGCCTTAAGGTATTGGTGTCTTGAACCATGCAGATCAAAGCCAGCACTTCAGATTGGCAGCCAATGTAGTTTAGACTGCCTAGTCCCAGTCCATGTTTTGGCTGCTACATTCTGCAGTAGTTTTGATTTCCGAACCTCCTTCAGAGACAGCCCAATGTACAATGCATACATCATGATCAGGAATATTTGAAAAGCATCCGCATGTCTGAAAACATGTCATAAATATGCCTGGGAACATTAGCCAATCACAGCTCTGGAGGCATTCATTTGTGAATTTTCAGGTATGGAAATGCTCTTTAAATGGTATGGGAAAGACACGAGGGACCTGCTGTGGAAACTTGGTGACCTGTTTTGAGAAACACTAGAGCGGGAATATGGAGTATGGTAGAAAGTCCTAGTGTTATTGGAAGAAAAAAGATGTGTCTTGTGATTTCTTATTCTAGGGGAGCAGCTATCGGGAAGGTCTCACTCCAGTTCTCAGTTTGCTAACAAGATGCTGCCGATCTCACCGGAACATAAGGAAGTTTATTAAAGCTCAGGTGAGATACCACAGAGATGAGGATAACAAAGGAATACAAGCACTTGGCAGGAAGGCTATTTTAAATATTAAGGGATCTTGTTTATATTCTCACAATGTATATAATACCTTTATCTTGCTTTATAGCCCTGGGGAGCCCTTAAGAGTTGTTTGCAAAATTATTGCTTACAAAAAACTCACTCAAATGGGGGAACCTTTGGTCCTTGAGATGGAGTCAGAATCTAGCAACCATTCTCCCTGCCCATTGGCCAGGCTGACTGAGACTGACAGGAGTTGAACACCAGCAGCTTCCTGGGGGGCGGAGACAGGTTTCCCATCCCTGGAGTACAGGAACAGAAGCTGCATGATGCCCATATGGAACCAAGATTATTCAGGCAGCATTTCTTGCTCTTATCCTTTTCCATTGGTTTCCTACCTGGCAATGTCTCCCACTGAGGCAAGGGCGTGGGTCTGAGCAGCTGGGTCTCTTCCCTGTATTCTCTTACTAGTAGTTGCTCGGCAGCAACAAAAGAATGGGGCTAAGACCTCATTGTAGAGCTAGGCAGAGTGTTAAAGCAGAATTTTTACAAATACTTTTGAATAAGAAAGTGTGGTGAACACTTTCCATTGGAGATTAATTGCTCTTATTACTTGTTTTTGTCTTTAGGTGTTGCCTCCCTTGAGAGATGTATCTAATCGCCCTGAAGTTGGCACAACACTGAGAAACAAACTAGTGCGACTCATGACTCACGTTGACCTAGGAGTAAAGCAAATCGCTGCAGAATTCCTTTTTGTTCTTTGCAAGGAAAGAGGTACAGGCTGGTTCTTATAATGAATGTGGGTGGTTATTCCAGACTTCTGAACAATTGCTTGCCTGGTTATCTCTTGACAAATAAAATTTGCTTCTGAACAATCACAAATGAAAGTTTTTTAAACTGGTGGAGAGTTTATTCAAGTTGTTAATATGTCACAAATGCCTACTTGGAATATGGGCAGGTGGGACAATAAACCCAGTGGGTTTATTTTGCACACACACACCCCATTAACAGTGTTGGCACTTCACCAGTATGGACAGTTGTACTATATAGTTATATATAAACATCTTGCATTTTACGTAAGAAATTGGAAATACAAGTATTTAGTTACCGCAAGAAGTGTAAAATTCTAAAATCAAGGTTTAAATTAGGTTATTTTAGGTGACAATCTTTTCCTTAAGCCCTGCATGCTTCTTTTCTTAGTTGAAGAACTTTTTTTTTGTTTCCTCAACTCTTAATTTCTGTAGAAAAGCAGAAGACGTGCCAACTTCACTGGCATCTTAAAAAGAGAACTGTTCCATGCCACATCAGACAGGGAGCATTCAGACAACCTGAAGACTTCATTTATGTTTGAATGTGACTTAAATTTAACAAACTTGTAGAACTTAAATCCATAGCTTAAAGATGTTCCCAAGTCAGTTCTTGTCTCCCTGTCACTTTTCAGTTGACAGCTTACTGAAGTACACTGGCTATGGCAATGCAGCTGGGCTACTGGCAGCAAGGGGCCTATTAGCAGGAGGAAGAGGGGAAACCTGGTACTCGGATGACGAAGATACAGACACTGAAGAATACAAATCTGCAAAGCCAAAGTATGTTACTGCTTGGGTCTCTCACCTGAACCCCCCCGCCCCCCCCCGGTGTATTAAGCTTAGACCAGTGGTAGCCAGCTTTGTATCCTCCAGATGTTTGGACTACAACTCGTATGACCTTTGCTGATGAGAGTTGTAGTCTACAGCCTCTGGAGGAGTACCATGTTGGCCACTCCTGGTCTAGTCTTTAATGTTGTCTAAGATACGTTCTTTAATTTTTTGGACCTCTGTTTTATCACAAAGGGCTGAATTGTGGACTAAAACTTTTATTAGCTTCAAGTGACCTTGATTGCAATGGGTGCCCAAGGTACTCCTAGAATTGCCTGCCTGGTGAGCTTATTACTAAGGGTTCTTCGGTAGATAAGCCAAACTACATAAGTAAATGTAGATTTGAAAGTTGGGGCTACTCACAGGTTTTGGTGCCATTAAGCATTTAGGTATGTTCATATGTCTTAGATGTCAGCTATCAAGTCAATAAAGAATGAGCTTTGTGAAGGAGTATTGGTTATATTTGTGTGTGTTTTTAAGCTGTTTTTTTAAGCTGTAAAATAAGATTTTTTTGGGGGGGGGGAAATCTTATCTTTTTCTTATATTCTCTTTCCCCCTCCCTCCCCGCCCCCCAACCACAAAGCATTAACCTTATTACAGGTCATTTAGAAGAACCAATGCCCAACCCAATGGATGAAATGACTGAAGAACAAAAAGAATATGAAGCAATGAAACTTGTCAATATGTTTGATAAGCTTTCTAGGTAATGTAACTAAGTTGCTTTTCATTTCTGAGAGAGAAATTATTTGGTTCTGTAGATTGGGTTTGAGACTAAAATGGCTTGGGTAGCTCTGACAGATGATTTCTGAGATAGATGGAGTCTCTTATTAATTTTCCTGGACCTGTCAGTGGTTTTTAATACCATCAGCCATAGTATCTTACTGGACACACTTGGTGGGTTGGAAGCAGAAGGCACAGTTTTGCAGTGGTTCTGCAAACCAGGCCACTTCCAGATAATAGCATTGAGAGGCTTCTGTTTGACCCTGTGGAAGTTAATCCATGGGTTTCCTCAAGGTTCCGTTCCATCTCCAGTGCTGTTTGACATCTGTATGAAGCTGCTTAATGAGGTTACCTGGAGATTTGGAGGCTAGTTGGCATCCTTCTGTTTCAAGAGACAATGGAGGAGTGTGCTTTTGGGTGTGAGATCAAGCTGTTGGAAGGTTGCAGCGCCTGCTGTGGCTGTAGAGACTGATATGGGAAAGACATGTTTTGTTGTAGCTGGGGCAGATGAAGACATCCAGCTGTGCTGCTGCAAATGCACAAACCCAAATATTCCTCAATAGCCATATATGAGCATACAGCTTTCCAAATAATTGGATAAGTTTTCTTCATAATGTAGATGTTATGAAGAACATCAAGGTTGTTTGACTTGGAGAGTCTTAGTAGGATTCCTTTTAAATGATGGATCGTGTAAATACTCAAAGAGTAGCAGTAGAAAACTTTGCACAGTATTCCAGAAGAGTACTAGATATCTAATGTTTAAGAATCAGGCATGTTTAAATCATGTTTCTGATTATGACTATCACTAACTAAATCTGTTTTTCCTAATCTGTCAAACACTGGCATTCCCAAAACTGCCCTTGGTTTTATAAAATGTAAAATATAGCTAAATTAAACAACTAGTCTGCAATTCTTTGTGTTTGCACATCATGCATGCCTGGATGTTTTCAGTATTAATTAAAATGCTTATTAAATACTTTTTCCTGCAGTTATAAATTGGTGGCACAGTTATGAATTAATAGTCTGAATTAAAACGACAGAGTGCTTTTTCCAAGCCAATGTTGTATTAATAGCAGGAATGCTTTTGCTGATGAAACAGTCCCAATTACCATAGTTTGGGTTTTGTTGTACATTGACATGAAGTCAACAAAACAAGTACGCAACAGAACTGGCCTAAGTAGCAGCCTTACTCATTAAAAATACAGAATTAATCATGGCAGTGACTGAAGAAAGCAGTGCTTCCATAGGTTTTTCCTCGCCTTTTCTAATTGTGGAACAAAATATTGTACATAAAAGGATCGGCACTATTATGTAGCACTCAATTATAGGGAGGTGAATAGGTCCCCAATACACTATTTTATCAAAGGAACAGGCCGGCGTTTGCAATGCGATTGTTTCATTACAGAGAACTGCCATTAGTTCCATGTGTTAACACTGACCTGTTGTGCACAGGGCAGGCAAGAAAGAAAGACCCTTGAAAACAAGGGAATGGTTTTGGAGTCGTTATCAAGCTAAATGGCAAGCAGGAGGCAGAAGCAAAGATTGTGTAGGTGAATCTGAAGGGATTAATGGGATATCTGCTAACAGAGAAGGAGAATGCATCATGTTAAGGTTTTCATTATGGCATGTTTTCTAAGAATTGTTGAATATAATCCTTTTTTATTTATAAAAAATACCACAAACTTATTTGGTAGTTCTCAGTCAAGGGTCAGTCAAACATTTTCATAAAATATGTTAATACATGAGGCTCTGTTTGGGGGGGGGGATTATGAAAAGTGCTCCAGAAGTCATAATTCTGCCTTGCAAAATGTTTGGTTGTGATGGTTTTCCCTTTGGTTCATTTAGAAGATTGAAATATTCTGTGTATGAAATAGTTTTCTTAGAGGGATGCATTATGGGCCATACTTCATATTTTAGAGGACACAGAGCTAAAATTCCTACCCCGTGGTGGTCAGGTTTTTGGAATGTGGCAAGTAGTTCTGTATTACAGAAGCATTGCATAGGAATGAAGTCCACTATTCTCTTAATTTTCCTGTAATCTTCCTGCACCTGCATTACTCAGAACATGTGTTGCTGCGCTATTGGGTTTGTGGCTATATTTTATAATAAATTGCTACTCTTCCTGCTTTCCTGACATCACTCACTTACAGTGCACTCCGTTATATATGTTTAATCGGAAATGAGCTCCATTAAGCTTAATGGAACTTACAGCCAGGTAAGTATAGGGGTTGCAGCCTAAATTGGTGGAAGTTGTTTGGCTCAAAGTACCCTATATTTCATGTCTCTCTCATAATCTTGGTGATTCCATTCTTTGTATAACCAAGTTTGACACTGTGATGGGCCTCACCTAAATAAACCAGTTTCGAAACACCTGAGAGACATCTGTGAAGAGTGATGTATACTTTTTAAAAAATCTCTGAAAATATGGTGTGGGGTTGGTGGGGTATGGGTTTTTTTGTTTTGTTTTGGAGGATCAAAATGTTGCCCTCCTTGGCCTTACAGCTTTTTCCATAATCCACATATAATAAACGAGATTATAATCAGATGTGAGGCAATGAAAGGCTTAAATAAATCTTTGCTAATACTGTTTGATTGGCTTAATCAATAATTAATCATCTTTACATGAGGCTGTAACTTGTGGAGTAGATATAATTGGATTAGCTGTGAGAGGCCTTCAGAGCTTTGAAGAGATTAAAATGGCTGTCAATCCTGTAATTAAACAGCTGCAAACAAAAGCAACAGTTTAAAAAAGAAAAAGGAGGGGCGGCAGAGAGGGAGAGAGAGAAAGCTGACTGAATCTAAATGAATCCACAAGTCCTTAAGCACCACTAGAGGCTGGCTGTGTAGCCCAGATCTCTTTCTGACTACTTTCACTCAGTGAAATGAATATGTATGCAGTTGTGGTTTTGAAGCAGGAGGGGTAGCTGCTCCCCACATGACAGGTGGGACATCAACAGCCATGTTAGCAGGATTTAAGAATTAACAAAGGCAGTTTCTTTATTTTCCTATTTTTACTTAAACAGAGAACCTGTTCTTTGTCCTTAGCCCATTAGTGGTTGACTTCTCTTTTTTTTCATATTGGTCTTAATTGGCTCCATGAATGTGGCCTGCCTGAATTAGGTCTTTATTAGTGTTGTGCTCCGGTTTCCCCCTGCCCACCAATCAATTTTGTGTGAAGCTCTGTTCACTCTTTCATAGTAAGGATTTGAGCTCCCTCAAAAATGAGAATGACTTAATATCTGGATTTTTTTTTTCAATTAGTGTTGGCTTTTTCATTTAGATAATTATTCCTTATCTATTGAAAACATACAGTTCAGTATATACAAAACTGGTTATTTGCTAATGCTTTTATATACTTCTAAATATACATATTAAAATTATGACAAATTGTTAATAAATATAAAATATTGTGTTATTACCTAATTATGCTTCAGAGCAAGAGAGCGTACTTCTTTTCATTCCTTTCATTTTAAATAAACAAATGATCTACCCCTTGAGATTTTTAATCCTTTTTTGTACGTTGTGCTACTAAATTCAAACTCCTTATAATTTCTAAACATTTTTCTGTCTTTAGTCATTTCAGTTAGTTTTACTAAAGTCATTTGTTCCTAGAGTTTCCTTAATAAATCCATTCTATTAGGTTTCTGGCTATTTTTCCAGGTTTTTTTTTTACCATTGTTATAATATACAGTGCTTGGATCTGATGGTTTGGTTTTATTTGACTTACATAATTCAACAACAAAAAAGAGAGGATTCAATGAGATTTCAAAGCAATAATAACAATAATAATATTTAAGAGTGTCGGTGACCGTGGACCAGAAAAATATGCATCAGAAGACAATTTGAATTCTCTTTTTAATAAGGTCTGCTTTTTCAATAGCTACCTAGGGGGGAATTGAGGAGAAGAGATGGCAAATGTTGGCACTGTGGTAGAGATAAAAGTGATTTCATCCACCTATGGCGGAAGTCTGGAAAAACTATACAGTGGACGCTCGGGCTTGCGAATGTGATCCATGCGGGAGGCATGTTCGCAACCCGCATCTGCGCACGCGCAGGTCACAATTCAGCCTTCTGCACATGCGCAAAGCGCAATTTAGCTGTTTCGCACATGCCGAAACCCGGAAGTAACCCATTCCGGTACTTCCGGGTTCGGCGCGGAGTGCAACCCAAAAAGACGCAACCTGAAGCAGCTGTAACCCGAGGTATGACTGTAGTTTTGTTGTAGGCCTACAATTAATCTGACCCACAGAGTTACTGAAGTGATCCTGAATTATGAGAACAGAAAAATCACACTTGAGTACAGTAGCTGAGCATTACACTTACAAGTATGTTGTGGAGGCACGTTGCCCGTGAGGTGAATAGGCTAGTTCTCTCTGCTCTTTTTTTTAAAATAAAAGAAACTTATCTACTTTTCTTGTTTGCAGGGACAAGGTTATAACACCAATGGGAGTGCGACCAGATGGCACAATGACGCCTTTGGAAGAAGTTGTCTGTCAGTATCAGACCAACGAGCAAGAGAGTTCAGACTCTGACTAGAATATCAGCTGCTTTTATTTCTCAACCACCTTCCCTTCACCCACAGCATCTTTTATTATCTAAATATTAGACCCTTCAGTGTTGCAGCAAATGTTTTACCCATCAAAATGCATTGAATTATAAATTTTGTGGTGTAACTATACTAGCATTTCTAAGGCCTCGATTTATATAGCAACAAAACACCCCATTTATTAACTTAAAAGCTAATTGTATTTCAGTGGGATGAAAAATGTAGTGTGAAATTTAAAAATGTTAACATTTATCTGATACACCCCCCTTTTTTTTAGATGCCTTACATCAGCCCTCTGTCAAAAGGCAGGAAATAGATTGCCTAATTAGATGGATAAATGTTAAATAAATGTTAGGGGAAATGTGAAATAAAAGTTGACACAGTAAAATTGTCACTGGCTTAGGAACAAGCTACCCAAACGGTGCAGCTTTTTAAATCTCCGGTCTCTCTCTTTCTCTCTCTGTGTGTGTGTACGTGCCTGGCTGTCATAATTAAACAGGCTCTGAAGGATGGCCGAGTCTTATTAAAGCATTCATATTTAGATCAACTGAATATCTATTTTGTTAGAACACTTTCATTTGTCCCCCAGGTCCAGATTAGATAATGGGCTTGAATCCTGTGACTGCAGAGGGGCTCTCTACATGGCCAAGGTCAGGCATGGCCAAGGTCAGGCATGGCCAAACTTGGCCTTCCAGCTGTTTTGGGACTACAATTCCCATCATCCCTGACCACTGGTTCTGTTAGCTAGTGATGATGGGAGTTGTAGTCCCAAAACAGCTGGAGGGCCAAGTTTGGCCATGCCTGGCCTAGGAGAATAATTCTGTAAAACAACAACAACAACAACCCACTCCCTGGTCCTGGGACAGTGGCTGGCCTGAAAACATGGGTTGACAAGGCTTGATAGAGGCTTTAACTAAAGAGTTGAGGAAATGCCGTGTTAAACATTCCTTTTTTGTTGCTCGGATGTCTTTATAAAGAATTATGTATGAAAATAGTCTCTAATGTATGAAGCAATGGAAATGGAGGATAGATTGTGTTGAATTATGTTGCTTATGTGGAAAGAACTATAATAAATGCTCAGTGGAGGATGTGTTGCATTCTAACAATAAAACTTTATATAAATTAAATATGTAGCATTGTAAATTTTTAGAACTGAAATTCCCATGTCATTTCGCCACTCCTCCTTTCCTCCTTAATCTACCAAGAAGTGTTCACTAACTTCAATGGGGTTTCCACTGTAGAACTTCCTAGTGGATTGTGTCCTTGCTCAATTCA
Source organism: Zootoca vivipara (assembly GCF_963506605.1). Classification (NCBI taxonomy): domain Eukaryota; kingdom Metazoa; phylum Chordata; class Lepidosauria; order Squamata; family Lacertidae; genus Zootoca; species Zootoca vivipara. The sequence goes on along the minus strand of NC_083285.1, from coordinate 47,920,612 downwards.
TTTCCCTGTCTGTAATAAATTTGGGTTCAATACATTGAGGCAAGACTTAACACAGTGAATTTCATGAATTTGCAGCCACAATTAGTTTTATGCTCTTCAGCCAAACAGGCTTCATTCACCCCATTGGACCATTCTCCAGAGATCATTTTAACACTCCCATCCCAATGTTTTTTTTAAAGAAATGTCTTTAAATTACTACAATCACGACTGTCTAAATCGCTTGATGGGATAATTCATGGTTCCAGTCACTGGGCTGTTCCCAAAACTAGTTCTACAGACTCATGGAAGTTAATGGACATGACTGACTTGGGTCTATTAAGTTCAGTGGATCTGCTGTGAATTGAACTTTGATGGATACAACCCATTGTGTTTGTTCTTCACCCAGCAACATATAGTATTGTTTGTATATTTAGGAATAAGTTGGTAAAATTTTAAAGTTGATAAAGTGATTATTGTCCAATCGCTGTTGCTTTGCATGGTTTGAGAACCAATAAGTCATCTATTCTATGGGCTGGTTTTATACCAAGTAGACACCATGCAGCCTGCTATGGCAGTCATATGCAGTTGTCATTTGTGTGGATGGGTGTCACATTGTGGGGAATGTACATGGCATTTAAGGACCTGAGATAGTTCAGTCAATACCGCATGGGACTTTTAATCTCGGGTTTGTGGGTTTGAACCCCTCACTGGGCAAAAGATTCCAGCATTGCAAGGGGTTGGACTAGATGACCCTCATGTTTTTTTTGCGACTCTATGATTCTATACTTAGCCATGATTTCCATGGCAGACTGAAAAGAGACCCCTGAACCAATTTTACCAATCCTTCATCAGACCTATTCACAGTAGCCAACTGAAAGTAGAGTCACTGTGCCTTTATTGGCCCACATATTTCCCTTTGCACTTCTTACCCTAGCTCCATCAGCTCTAATATTGAAACAAAATAAAATAAAAAATTCCTTCCAGTAGCACATTAGAGACCAACTTACCAGATGTAATATTGTAGATGATGACTCTGTAATTCTTCCTGCCTCAGGGGCGAAGGGCATGGAGAAAGTGATTTAAGTTGTTACAGTAGTAATTCTGCATTCTTCATGGATCACTGCCTTGTCCTGGCGAAGGGGCTTGAATAACTCAGAGAAGCTATGAGCTATGCCATGCAGGGCCACCCAAGACGGACAGGTCATAGTGGAGCGTTTTGACCCCTCAGGTCGGAAGGCGTCCAACATGCTACTGAGGAAGAGCGGAGGACAAGTACAAGTAGATTCAGAGCTGATGAAGCGGCTGGGCCAAAGCCGAAAGGTCACTCAGTTGCGGATATGCCTGGAAGCAAAAGGAAAATCCAATGATGTAAAGAAAAATATTGCATAGGAACCTGGAATGTAAGAACCATGAACCTTGGTAAGCTGGAGGTGGTCAAAAAGGAGATGGCAAGAATAAATATTGACATCCTGGGCATCAGTGAACTAAAATGGACGGGAATGGGCAAATTCAGTTCAGACGACCATCATATCTACTACTGTGGGCAAGAATCCCGTAAAAGAAATGGAGTGGCCCTCATAGTCAACAAAAGAGTGGCAAAAGCTGTACTGAGATGCAATCTCAAAAATGACAGAATGATCTCGATACGAATCCAAGGCAGACCTTTTAACATCACAGTAATCCAAGTTTATGCACCAACTACCAGTGCTGAAGAAAGTAAAATTGACCAATTCTGTGAAGACTTACAACACTTTCTAGAAATGACACCAAAGAAGGATGTTCTTCTCATTATAGGGGATTGGAATGCTAAAGTAGGGAGTCAAGAGAAAAGGAACAACTGGCAAGTTTGGCCTTGAAGTTCAAAATGAAGCAGGGCAAAGGCTAATAGAGTTCTGTCAAGAGAACAAGCTGGTCATCACAAACACTCTTTCCCAACAACACAAGAGACGACTCTACACATGGACATCACCAGATGGGCAGCATTGAAATCAGATTGATTATATTCTCTGCAGCCAAAGATGAAGAAGCTCTATACAGTCAGCAAAAACAAGACCTGGAGCTGACTGTGGCTCAGATCATCAGCTTCTTATAGCAAAATTCAAGCTTAAACTGAAGAAAGTAGGAAAAACCACTGGGCCGGTAAGATACAATCTAAATCAAATTCCTTATGAATACACAGTGGAAGTGAGGAACAGGTTTAAGGATTTAGATTTGGTGGACAGAGTGCCTGAAGAACTATGGATGGAGGCTCGTAACATTATACAGGAGGCAGCAACGAAAACCATCCCAAGGAAAAGGAAAAGGAAATGCAACAAAGCAAAGTGGCTGTCCAACGAGGCCTTACAAATAGCGGAGGAGAGAAGGCAAGCAAAATGCGAGGGAGATAGTACAAGAAATTGAATGCAGATTTCCGAAAAATAGCAAGGAGAGACAAGACGGCCTTCTTAAACGAGCAATGCAAAGAAATAGAGGAAAACAATAGAATGGGGAAAACCAGAGAGCTGTTCAAGAAAATTGGAGATATGAAAGGAACATTTCGTACAAAGATTACCATAATAAAGGACAAAAGTGGTAAAGACCTAACAGAAGCAGAAGACACCAAGAAGAGGTGGCAAGAATACACAGAGGAATTATACCAGAAAGATACGGATGTCTCGTACACCCCAGGTAGTGTGGTTGCTGACTTTGAGCCAGACATCTTGGAGAGTGAAGTCAAATGGGCCTTAGAAAGCACTGCTAATAACAAGGCCAGTGGAAGTGATGATATTCCAGCTGAACTATTTACAATTTTAAAAGATGATGCTGTTAAGGTGCTACACCCAATATGCCAGCAAGTTTGGAAAACTCAGCAATGGCCAGAGGATTGGAGAAAATCAGTCTACATCCCAATTCCAAAGAAGGGCAGTGCCAAAGAATGCTCCAACTACCGCACAATTGCGCTCATTTTACACACTAGCAAGGTTATGCTCAAAGTTCTACAAGGCAGGCTTAGGCCGTATGTGGACCGAGAACTCCCAGAAGTGCAAGCTGGATTTCGAAGGGGCAGAGGAACCAGAGACCAAATTGCAAACATGCGCTGGATTATGGAGAAAGCTAGAGAGTTCCAGAAAAACGTCTACTTCTGCTTCATTGACTATGCAAAAGCCTTTGACTGTGTCGACCACAGCAAACTATGGCAAGTTCTTAAAGAAATGGGAGTGTCTGATCACCTCATCTGTCTCCTGAGAAATCTCTATGTGGGACAAGAAGCTACAGTTAGAACTGGTTATGGAACAAGTGATTGGTTCAAAATTGGGAAAGGAGTACGACAAGGCTGTATATTGCCTCCCTGCTTATTTAACTTATATGCAGAATTCATCATGTGAAAGGCTGGACTGGATGAATCCCAAACTGGAATTAAGATTGCCGGAAGAAATATCAACAACCTCAGATATGCAGATGACACAACCTTGATGGCAGAAAGTGAGGCGGAATTAAAGAACCTTTTAATGAGGGTGAAAGAGGAGAGCGCAAAATATGGTCTGAAGCTCAACATCAAAAAAAACAAGATCATGGCCACTGGTCCCATCACCTCCTGGCAAGTGGAAGGGGAAGAAATGGAGGCAGTGAGAGATTTTAGTTTCTTGGGCTCCATGATCACTGCAGATGGTGACAGCAGTCAGGAAATTAAAAGACACCTGCTTCTTGGGAGAAAAGCAATGACAAACCTAGACAGCATCTTAAAAAGCAGAGACATCACCTTGCCTACAGAGGTCCGTATAGTTAAAGCTATGGTTTTCCCAGTAGTGACGTATGGAAGTGAGAGCTGGACCATCAAGAAGGCTGATCGCCGAAGAATTGATGCTTTTGGAGGAGACGCTTGAGAGTCCCATGGACTGCAAGAAGATCAAACCTATCCATTCTGAAGGAAATCAGCCCTGAATGCTCACTGGAAGGACAGATCCTGTAGCTGAGGCTCCAATACTTTGGCCACCTCATGAGAAGAGAAGACTCCCTGGAAAAGACCCTGATGTTGGGAAAGATTGAGGGCACAAGGAGAAGGGGACGACAGGGGACAAGATGGTTGGACAGTGTTCTCGAAGGTACGAACGTGAGTTTGACCAGGCTGTGGGAGGCACTGGAAGACAGGAGTGCCTGGCGTGCTCTGGTCCATGGGGTCATGAAGAGTCGGACACGACTAAATGACTAAACAACAATTCTGCATTAAGATTCTCCAACATACTTTAGGTTTTCCTGTTCTAAATATCTCTTGTTTATAAACAGTCTACAGGTGGGGTAACATGAATACAAGCTTTCCTCTTGTAAAGAGTGCTTATAGGAATTGCTCTAAAATGTCAGTTTGGGGGGGGGGAACAGGGTTCTTGCAGAAGAAGTCTGTTGAAAAGGGAGTAGAAATAAAGCAAGGGAAATGAAATCAGCCTCTGCTTCTTGATACTGGTCTCCTTGGTATTCTTTGCAAAACAAGTGTGAACTCAAGGGATCCTATTATAACAAGTGTATACATTTCTGAAGAAATTTGCATTGAAGAAGTACGAAAGCTCATACCTATGACAAACTTAGTTGGTCTCTAAGATGCTACTTGAAGGATTTTTTAAAAAAAATTGTTTTGACTACGTCAGACCAACACGGCTACCTACCTGTAACCTGTATAAATTTTGTGTCTGATGTAAAAGCACGTGTATTCCTATAAAGGTAAAGGGGACCCCTGACCATTAGGTCCAGTCGTGACCGACTCTGGGGTTGCGGCACTCATCCTGCTTTACTGGCCGAGGGAGCTGGCGTACAGCTTCCAGGTCATGTGACCAGCATGAGAAAGCCGCTTCTGGCTAACCAGAGCAGCACACGGAAACGCCGTTTACCTTCCCGCTTGGAGCGGTACCTATTTATCTACTTGCACTTTGACGTGCTTTCGAAACTACTAGGTTGGCAGGAGCAGGGACCGAGCAACGGGAGCTCACCCAATCGCAGGGATTCGAACCGCGGACCTTCTGATCAGCAAGCCCTAGGCTCTGTGGTTTAACCCACAGCGCCACCTGCGTCCCTGTGTATTCTTACACGCAACTATATATGTGTTGCACGATTCTGTGATTTGCATGGTGCAAATGCTGAGTGCAGAATTCATAAGCTTGACAACCTTAAAAAAATTTTTAAGCATTTGATGCTACAATGAAAGTTAAGGACACAAAAGTGGGCTAAAAACTGAGGCTGGAGGGCAGTGGTTTCCAGTGGTCCAGGCATATGCCTTCACTGTCTCCTGCAGCTCTATCCTGCTCCCCTTGACAGGCAGATAAGAAATGTGTGTGTGTCAGAACAATGCTCCTTTTTCTCCAGCGGGAACAGAGAAAAAGAGATAGCAAAAATATTCCAGAAGGTGATGAACCTGCCTCAATTCCCCAATACTGCATGGACATCATTATTACAATGTTATGCAGTCATATCAACACAGGCAAATCTGAGCTTTGGTTGAGCATCACAAACAGGATGGCACTTTCTAATATGTGGACCTGATGGAAATCATTGTTTTTCCCTAGTTTTTCAACAACTATGGATATTGATTTTAAAAAAAAATTAAAAACAAAAAACTCTTTAAAACTTTAAAAACAACAACAACTGGGCAGAATTCACCTATCAAATCCTGTCAAGAAGAGGCATGCACAATGGCTTCTGTTTGTACAATGGGGATTTCCCCTAAAACTGGCTCTGGGTGAGTCAGGAGAACACCAGAACAATCTTGCTTGAAGGAAATGTTTGTGATGGTGCAATGTTGAATTCTTTCCATTATATATAATGCAAAGAAGCTGCCATTTTAAAAACCACATTTAATGTGAGGCCATTTTTCTTTCTCTTTTTTACCATACTTGAAATGGATTTTGTATATGTAGACCTGCCAAAAGTTTTTAATGAGTTCATTTTAATCACTACCAAATTATCAATTTTTTAATTAATGGCCATGAGCTACATCTCTAAAATTTGTTGTTGTTTAGTCGTTTAGTCGTGTCCGACTCTTCGTGACCCCATGGACCATAGCACGCCAGGCACTCCTGTCTTGCACTGCCTCCCACAGTTTGGTCAAACTCATGTTCGTAGCTTCGAGAACACTGTCCAACCATCTTGTCCTCTGTCGTCCCCTTCTCCTAGTGCCCTCCATCTTTCCCAACATCAGGGTCTTTTCCAAGGATTCTTCTCTTCTCATGAGGTGGCCAAAGTATTGGAGCCTCAGCTTCACGATCTGTCCTTCCAGGGAGCACTCAGGGCTGATTTCCTTAAGAATGGATAGGTTTGATCTTCTTGCAGTCCATGGGACTCTCAAGAGTCTCCTCCAGCACCATAATTCAAAAGCATCAATTCTTCGGCGATCAGCCTTCTTTATGGTCCAACTCTCACTTCCATACATCACTACTGGGAAAACCATAGCTTTAACTATACGGACCTTTGTCGGCAAGGTGATGTCTCTGCTTTTTAATATGCTGTCTAGGTTTGTCATTGCTTTTCTCCCAAGAAGCAGGCGTCTTTTAATTTCGTGACTGCTGTCACCATCTGCAGTGATCAAGGAGCCCAAGAAAGTAAAATCTCTCACTGCCTCCATTTCTTCCCCTTCTATTTGCCAGGAGGTGATGGGACCAGTGGCCATGATCTTGGTTTTTTTGATGTTGAGCTTCAGACCATATTTTGCGCTCTCCTCTTTCACCCTCATTAAAAGATTCTTTAATTCCTCCTCGCTTTCTGCCATCAAGGTTGTGTCATCTGCATATCTGAGGTTGTTGATATTTCTTCCAGCAATCTTAATTCCGGCTTGGGATTCATCTAGTCCAGCCTTTCGCATGATGAATTCTGCATATAAGTTAAATAAGCAGGGAGACAATATACAACCTTGTCGTACTCCTTTCCCAATTTTGAACCACTCAGTTGTTCCATATCCAGTTCTAACTGTAGCTTCTTGTCCCACATAGAGATTTCTCAGGAGACAGATGAGGTGATCAGGCACTCCCATTTCTTTAAGAACTTGCCATAGTTTGCTGTGGTCGACACAGTCAAAGGCTTTTGCATAGTCAATGAAGCAGAAGTAGACGTTTTTCTGGAACTCTCTAGCTTTCTCCATAATCCAGCGCATGTTTGCTATTTGGTCTCTGGTTCCTCTGCCCTTTCGAAATCCAGCTTGCACTTCTGGGAGTTCTCGGTCCACATACTGCCTAAGCCTGCCTTGTAGAATTTTAAGCATAACCTTGCTAGCGTGTGAAATGAGGGCAATTGTGCGGTAGTTGGAGCATTCTTTGGCACTGCCCTTCTTTGGAATTGGGATGTAGACTGATCTTCTCCAATCCTCTGGCCATTGCTGAGTTTTCCAAACTTGCTGGCATATTGGGTGTAGCACCTTAACAGCATCATCTTTTAAAATTTTAAATAGTTCAGCTGGAATATCATCACTTCCACTGGCCTTGTTATTAGCAATGCTTTCTAAGGCCCATTTGACTTCACTCTCCAAGATGTCTGGCTCAAGGTCAGCAACCACACTACCTGGGGTGTACGAGACCTCCATATCTTTCTGGTATAATTCCTCTGTGTATTCTTGCCACCTCTTCTTGATGTCTTCTGCTTCTGTTAGGTCCTTACCACTTTTGTCCTTGATTATGGTAATCTTTGTACGAAATGTTCCTTTCATATCTCCAATTTTCTTGAACAGATCTCTGGTTTTCCCCATTCTATTGTTTTCCTCTATTTCTTTGCATTGCTCATTTAAGAAGACCCTCTTGTCTCTCCTTGCTGTTTTTTGGAAATCTGCATTCAGTTTCCTGTATCTTTCCCTATCTCCCTTGCATTTTGCTTGCCTCCTCTCCTCCGCTATTTGTAAGGCCTCGTTGGATAGCCATTTTGCTTTCTTGCATTTCCTTTTCCTTGGGATGGTTTTCGTTGCTGCCTCCTGTATAATGTTACGAGCCTCCATCCATAGTTATTCAGGCACTCTGTCCACCAAATCTAAATCCTTAAACCTGTTCCTCACTTCCACTGTGTATTCATAAGGGATTTGATTCAGATTGTATCTTACTGGCCCAGTGGTTTTTCCTACTTTCTTCAGTTTAAGCTGGAATTTTGCTATAAGAAGCTGATGATCTGAGTTACAGTCAGCTCCAGGTCTTGTTTTTGCTGACTGTATAGAGCTTCTCCATCTTTGGCTGCAGAGAATATAATCAATCTGATTTCGATGCTGTCCATTTGGTGATATCCATGTGTAGAGTCGTCTCTTGTGTTGTTGGAAGAGAGTGTTTGTGATGATCAGCTTGTTCTCTTGACAGAACTCTATTAGCCTTTGCCCTGCTTCATTTTGAACTCCAAGGCCAAACTTGCCAGTTGTTCCTTTTATCTCTTGATTCCCTACTTTAGCATTCCAGTCCCCTGTAATGAGAAGAACATCCTTCTTTGGTGTCATTTCTAGAAGGTGTTGTAGGTCTTCATAGAATTGGTCAATTTCACTTTCTTCAGCACCGGTAGTTGGTGCATAAACTTGGATTACTGTGATGTTAAAAGGTCTGCCTTGGATTCGTATCGAGATCATTCTGTCATTTTTGAGATTGCATCCCATTACAGCTTTCACCACTCTTTTGTTGACTATGAGGGCCACTCCATTTCTTTTACGGGATTCTTGCCCACAGTAGTAGATATGATAGTCACCCGAACTGAATTCACCCATTCCCTTCCATTTTAGTTCACTGATGCCCAGGATGTCGATATTTATTCTTGTCATCTCATTTTTGACCACATCCAGCTTACCTCCACTCATGGTTCTTACATTCCAGGTTCCTATGCAATATTTTTCTTTACAGCATCGGACTTTCCTTTCGCTTCCAGGCATATCCGCAACTGAGCGTCCTTTCGGCTTTGGCCCAGCCGCTTCATCAGCTCTGAATCTACTTGTACTTGTCCTCCGCTCTTCCTCAGTAGCATGTTGGACGCCTTCCGACCTGAGGGGCTCATCTTCCAGCGTCATAACTTTTATATGCCTGTTGTCTTTGTCCATGGAGTTTTCTTGGCAGGGATACTGGAGTGGCTTGCCAGTTCCTTCTCCAGGTGGATCACGTTTAGTCAAAACTCTCCACTATGACCTGTCCATCTTGGGTGGCCCTGCATGGCATAGCTCATAGCTTCTCTGAGTTATTCAAGCCCCTTCGCCACGACAAGGCATTGATCCATGAAGGGGCATCTCTAAAATAGCTCGACATAAAATGTACGACATTCCCCCCCCACTTCCAGTAGAGCAAACATTGGCCTATTAAACCACCTCTTGCATCTTATTCAGAAAGAGCAAAGTAAACTGTAGTGTATGCAGAATTCTAAATGAGAATTCCAACGGATTCTCGTAGCACAAAACAGCTAATGAAATCCTGGACTTTAATAAGACAGGCTGTAAAAAGACTGTTCTGCTGCTCAAACTGTGGAAAAACAGACTTTACAAATCTTCAATGAATAACAAGTTAAACAAGCCAATGTGCAAGACTGAGTCTTTTCTAATGCACCTGTGAAAGATACGCATTTTATTACATTACATTACATGTGTATCATCCCTATTTTCATTGGAGAAATGTTGGAGGGTATGGAATTATCTGACCCCCTAAGCTGTCTGAAGGCAATCCTGTATGGGGAAGTTTTTAAATTTTTTATTGTTTTTTAAAATGTTTTTATATATGTTGGAAGCTGCCCAGAGTGGCTGGGGCAACCCAGTAAGATCTGTGGAGAATAGTAAAATTATCATTATGGAATGGGACGTCCCTATTTCATCAGAGAAACGTTGGAGGGTGTTCTCTCTGACAATACACTGAGAATTCTCTTACCAGTCTTTTTAGTCCTATTTTTGTTTGGGATAAGAGGACCGCATCACCAGCATATAATGGTACAGAGATTGGTTTTGAGGCCAGTTTAGGGGCATGGAACTCTGGAGATGTTAGACACTGGACCATGTCGTTTATGTAGAGGTTAAACAGTGCCGGAGCTAAAATGCATCCTTGCTTGACTCCCTTTGTGGCTGGTACAGATCCTGTAAGTTGGCCATTTGTAGAGCATAGAGCAAATCACTTTCAGCACAGACCAACGGATCTCAAGCTTAGGTCTCCTTATAAGATATAAAAATCATTGAAGCACCATTCTATGGAAGAAATATTAACCTGATTAAAAGTAGACAGATTACAATGTATTCCTCTACTAATTTAAAAGGTAAAAGTATGATAGTTTGTCTTAATTAAAAATCCGCTTAAAAAGCATGGTTGTTTTTTGATTTCAACGGTTCCATATGACAACTGCAACATGTTGTAAAATTAACATGCTATGCCCTACGTAGTACTTCAGCATTCATGCCCATGAATTTGTTGGTGTCTCCTCTAAGATGTATCTTAACCATATGAATACTTACCTGAGAGTAAACTGCACTAAATAAAGTTTCTGAATAAGTATGTGTGGGATCATACTGTTACCTTCTAATGCTGGAATCCCCCCAGCTCACCCAGACAAACACCCTTCCCTGCACCTGTCAAAGTCCCCTGCACTTCTGATGATGATGATGGTGTTAGGGTTCTTGACATTTTGATGTTGTTTGGGAGGAGTTTGTGTGATTTGGAGGTGTTCCCTGCTTTTTTGCCTGTTTTATTTTTTTATTTTTTTTAGGGCTTGCCTGTTTTGAGGCAGATTCTGAGCATTATCCTTTTTTTGTCTATGACGTTATTATTTGAAAAATTCATCCTTCCTTCTTCCCAGAGAAGCCCAGGGGAACCCAAACAACAAAGCAGCAAAGCAATGCAATTTAAAAAAATAAACATTTCAAAACACTGGGTGGCATTCAACTAAGCTTTATGCAGAACAGGCCTATCTAAATTAATAAATCTAACTCATTCATTTCAGTGAGTCTGCTCTGAGTAATAGTTAGTTGAAGACCCCTCATTAATAATATCTGTAAACATCTGCCTATCCAAACAGCTAATAATTTAAAGGTTGCCCAGAACAGTATCTGTTGGGTGAAGAGGAATGCTTTTAAATTCTGTCTCAAGTTTATAATGAGCAAGGCAGATGTGCCTTAGGGAGATTATTCCACAAATTGGGAGCTACCATCAAGAAGGCCTTCTCATGGGTTGTTGTTGTTTAGTCGTGTCCGACTCTTCGTGACCCCATGGACCAGATCACGCCAGGCACTCCTGTCTTCCACTGCCTCCCGCAGTTTGGTCAAACTCATGTTCGTAGCTTCGAGAACACTGTCCAACTGTCATGGGTAAGCACCACCAACTCCCCTGCCAATGGCAGGGTAAAGGTATTCGGGGGTGCCCATGACAGTTTGTTAGATTTTGAAAATCTAACCCCAAAAAAGATTGGGGATTGTTTGAGAGAGGCTGGGGTGAGAGAATGCTGAAAATGGAAGAATAGCAGCACCAGAAACTTGCACTTACAAACATTTTAACCATTCCTAAAAGGCGAAACCAGGGACAATTTACCAGCAACAACTTGTAGAAATGTCAACCGTAAATAGGGACAGTTGGGATGAATGCTTACCTTCCAGATTTCTAGACATCTTTAAGGGCAATTAGTACCTTCTTTTACAAAACACAAATACTGTTCTTTTATTTATTTTTATCGAGCCATCTTTAACTCCCAACTGGAGAAGAAAGGTTTGCTCATTCCAAATTGTTATATGCATGCATTATACAAGATGGAATTGGTGAGAACAGAGCCAAACAAACCCACATCTTCCTGGGCACACATCACACTGTTGTGTGTTTTGTACAAATTAGCATATTATGAAGCCTGGTTGTTGCTTTCTTTTTTATTCTTCAGAGAACTAATATCTGACAAGCTTTTCTCAAGCTCTGAACTCTTCCACACTTTTGCTTCATTACGGCCAAGTGACCCATATTTTAAAAAGCATTTACAAAAAAATTAATAGCTCTTGCTTTTGTTCTCCCGGCTTTCCCAGTGAAAAGCTAAAATGTTTTTAAATTGTCACTTTTTGACTGCGGTAATGGCTGTAATATATTTAGTCTCTTTCTCCTTGTTGTGCTTAGAATGACTATGCTAATAAAGGGCACAGCTGTAGATTCTTTATGGCTTGCTTTTGGTGGGGGGTGATGGAAGACATGGGGGGGGGGAGAAACCTCAAGCCCAGAATGGCTGTGTGTGTGTCAACAAATGCAGCTGGGAAAGAAAAAAAGAAGCCCCTTGGAGGCCTCTGCAACTTAAAGTCCAAGATAAATGATGTTCCCATTTAAAAAAAGAAAAGGAAAATGGAGGTTGGAATTCAATAAAAGGGAGGCTGAAAAAAAGGAGAGAATTGCCTAAAAATAAAGGCTTTCTCCCTGTCCAGACAGCTTACAAGAGAAATGAGCAAAACTGAGCACAAAAAGAGGGGAGAAGCTCGAAAAAACGGAAAACAAAGACTTATCTTGCAAAATATATTGCACTACCAAATTATCTGGAGTGCATTATCCCTTGTGGCTAGTGAGAATACAGTTAGATGGGGATGTAGTAGACAACTTTTATAACCTTATCTGTTGGCTAGGCGAGGAATAGACTTTATTTTTTGATATCAAGGTCAACAAAAGCAAGTATTTCTGTGAAATATGGTTTATTGCAACTGTAAAAGTGAGCTATGGAGTCAGTTCAGACATGTAATGAAGTGTTTCTGAAAATATGCAGCTCATACATGGTTTTGCTTGGTGCCAATAGGGACTAACCCAGATTATACATTTAAAGCACACCCAACACACATTTATTTCCCCCTAAGAATCCTGAGAACTGTAGCTTAAGAAGGCTGATAATTGTAGCTCTCTGGGGAGAAAACGGATGTTGATCTGCCCCATAGTGGGCATGAGGGAACTTAAATTTGAGTTTTAAAATGAATTATTTCAAATGCCTATTTTGGGGGAATACTTTCCACTATGAGTCACCTTTTGGGAATCACTATTTATATCTACCATGTTCTAGCACTTTGAATTGGGCCCAGAACCTAATCAGCAGCCAGTACAGTTGGGACAGAATTGGTGTTATAGGCTTGCCCCAGTGAGCAACCTGGCTGCTGAATTCTGCACCAATTTAAGTTTCCAAACTGTCTTCAGTCTTGCCAGGGGAAAAGGAGAGGTATAAAGTAGTAGTAGTAGTAGTAATAAGAATGCTAATAATACAGTAATAATAATAATTGTTGTTGTTATTATTATTAAGAGGCAGTCCCCTGTATAATGAGTTGTAATAATCTAATCTAGAGGTTACCAGAGCATAGATAACAGAAGTTAGGCTATCTCTGCCCAGTTAGGGGTGCAGCTGGACCACCAGTCGAAGCTGATGGAAGGCATTCCGTGCCACTGAGGCCACCTCAGCCTCATGAGATAGCAATGGATCCAGGAGCTACATACCTGTTCCTTCAGAGGGAGTGTAACCTTGTCAAGAGCAGGTCACCTCCCATCCATTCATTCTAGGGAACCACCCACTAACAGCTTCTCACTCTTACCTGGATTGAGCTTCCCCCGAGACTGCTATTTCTTTTGTGAAACGGTTTATTTCTCCATAAGCACGATGTCTCATACGTGCGAAATCCAGTCTTCAAAAATATTTGCATTTAAAATTTTCCAATTTGTTGCCATTGCTAATCCAGCTGCAGTTAATAAAAAGGAGGATGAGGTCGTTATTGGTTATGTTCTTAATCTGAAGAGTAAAATAATATGAATATGGTAGAGCTAATTCTGCTGTCTGCTAGTAGTGATTGTCCCATCATTTGATTGTATGTATATTGATAAATATTGATGCCAATACGTGTGGGTCTGTAATATATACATTTGTACTCCAAGCAAGCAATTTACATACTCCGTTTCATTTCAACTGGTTAAGCCAACAACTGCTCACTAGGCAAAGTGTATCTGATATCAGTGCCTTGTTCTTATTCATGCTTCCGCCTTCTTTGCAAAATCTCCTTGGTTTTGTTTTGTTTAAACCCCCAGGGAGACTGTTTTTTAAGAAGCTACTCAGGCTGACACTCCCCCATTTTCATTTTGAAAGGTCAGGCTGAGAGTTGGCAGTTGTATAGGAGCCTGTCCTCTGTAAAGAAAGTCTTAACTAGCCAGGCAGGGACTTAACCCAGCCATCTAAAAACTAACATTGTCACTAGGATATGGAGAAACCATGGTGAAGAACTAGCAACAGCCCGACCACGGCAGAGTGAGCAGTCGGCATCTGCTTGGCGGGCCTTTATCATGTCGTGTTGTTTGTACGATTCAAAACGCGCAAGACGATTGTTGAGATGATGTAGACAAATTGACTCAAATTAGTTTAGCATGGGCCAAGCAAAGTTTAAACGCGCTGAGTCCAGACACATAGCAACAAGTCCGCTGCACTTTTGGAAGGGAGCATATTGGAATTGCTAATTTAAGAGCAAGGGAGAAGATCATTGGGAACGCAATGAGGGCTGCTGCTTTTTTGCTTTTTAATATAATAATAATAATAACAATGGAGTCTTCGTTTAAAATATTATCCATCTTACAGCTTTATCTCTAGCAGTAAATTAATTTGTAGGAGTACTTATGTGCTTGAACAGTTTTATCTCGGGAGTTTTATTTGATGGCAAACAAATTCACAAAGAACTACCAGCCCCCAACCCCAAAAAAAGATTTAAAGGATTTTGAGGGGGTTTTTTTGTTCCTTGCTTTCAATCAAACTTTCCCAAATCCTGCAGCATAATACTTTAGTGCCCTATGCCATCCATGGACCACCAGGGGTGAGCATCTTATAGTATTTACAGTAATCTAATTACACCAGGTCTTCAATTCACAGCCTGCTTTGGTATACAGGCTTTCAACTTCCAGTCGGGGTTTCCATTTTTTAATCTTTTAAAATAACAGGGTAACAGACAGAAGGGGAGTGAATTGGAAAAAGAATGGACACAGTCCTGCAGAAGTTAGTTGTGACTAATCCAATTCCATTGCTTTCATGACTAATGTTTATTGAATTGTGCCTAATGTGTGAAATGCCATATTGCTGCTTTTCTATTTTTTAAAAATGATACTTTTAAAATTAATGTTGCTTGGCCCTTATATATATGGACATTTATTAACGTCTAAGAAGATACTCGACAGGTGAGAAAAAGTGAAGAATGTGTCCTCCTGAAATCAATGGGACTTAGATAAGCTTTGGCTGGATCTTTCCCAAACTGTCAAATGGAAAAATCCATGTTGGTACTTCTACCGGTAATTGTCTGTCTGCATGGCTACAGCAGGAGAACACAATGTTGAAATATTCTAACTGAATTAAAGAGTACAATTTTATTTTCTGTATTAACTTCTAGGAAAGCTTCAATATTCAAAATTGTTACTGATACCTACTTATTTTTTATTTCCTTTACATATAGGCTGAGAGAGATGAATGGAAGCCACGAATGAAAAATTGGCTCCCCCAATTTTCACCAATTCCTCTTCCTGCTGCAGCCCCCCATGCCACATTCCACACCTTTCCAGATGTTTCCCCAATTCAACTGAATAGTTTTTCAGGGTGCAATGAAGGCAGGAAAACCCTACCATGCAAGTGGAGTTTAATTTGCACATGTTTGGGTCCAGTCCTTAGAGCTTGACCCAAACAAAGCTGTATTTGTTGGAGTCCAAGCCTATTCACATTTACCCAGAAGTAAATTTAACAAGACTAATTCCCAAGGAAGATGACTGTAGCATTAGTACCACATAAAACCATTGAAGTAAAATATGGAGATACACCATTTAAGTCTCTTGAATAGGACTGTTATCTTCCTCTAGATTGCACGCAGTGTTCCAAACTACAAATTCCACATCCAACAGCATCAAAAACCTAATGGGGGCACCTGGCATGCAATAAACATGCCAGATTTATGGGTTTATATGTTTTTTGCACATGTGGTCCTATGCATCCAGAGCCATGTCTGCATGTAATTTCCAGTGAATGCTCACACAGATGTACTTTGGATATATATGTGTACATACAGTGGGGGACATACAAGGAAGATTTCCCCATCCCATCTACCTGAAATACTTAACTAGATATGCCAATGATTGAATTTGGGACCTTCTGTATTCAAAACATGTGTTTTATGTGTTTATTTTAGCAAGATTTATATATCGCTTTGTCTCCGAAAAAGTCATGTGGTTTACATAACAGTATTTTAAAGCAGAAATAAAAACAGACTTCTTCAAGGTAGCTTCATTCAAGCAGTGGCACAAATGTGTGCTTCTCTTTCCCTCTCTCTTCTGCTTACCTTAATCTCAGCAAATTCACTTTGAGGCACTGTAATTGGGCATGAAGTTTTGCGTATTGGAGGGAAGAACTATAGAGACATTGTCAGCTCCAGAAGAGAGCCCTGCCCCTTATGAAATGGTTTGCTGGCATTGTTACTGTCCCCTCTGCTGACAAGTGACCTTCTGCGCCAACTATGCTGGAAGAGGCCTGTGTGGACATAGGAGTCTTTCTGTTTAGGTATTGAGATTTCCCACCTGCCAAAGGGGTCCAGCGGAAGAAGGGCAAGGAGCCCAAAGGGAAAATAGACAAGATCCGGAACAAACATGAAGGTATTGTTCCAGCTCCATCTATACAAACTTTGATCAAAGATACCCTTACTTTTATTGTAGACTGTAAAAAAAAAGCCTGTCCTTCAAGAAGCTACAAAAACTACCTACTAATTGGATGTGCCATTACTGCCATCTAGCTGTACAAGGAAATGGGCCATTCCATTGTCACGGGTGGGACACTTGGACCATGTTTTTTGGTATTCACACATGTGTAAGAATGTAAATATACATAAAAATTAACGAACCAAAATTTGAACTATGTTCTTAATAAGATACTGAACATTTTACTAATTTTTTATTATTTTTATGGATATTTTTGACAATTTTATTAAATGTTAAAGTATTGTCACGGGTGGGACAAAAAAAGGACATGGGGCTTGAGATAAGTTTGATTTATGGAAAAACTCTGTGAGTTGGGAGGTGAATCAATTATAAACTCAGCATATTTGTTTAAATCAATGTTTATTGGTTACAACTATGCAATCAGAAATTCAGGTTAAGAAATTTAATGATACAAAATTAAGGAAAAAATGCTGTCACGGTTGGGACAATGAAATGTCACGGGTGGGACGCGTCTGGCATACACTTGATTTAACATACAATTAAGGTTGTTAAAAATAGAATAATTACAAAAAACCTTTTGCTATTACTATACTTACTATCTACCATAGCCTACAAAGTATAATGTTGTATTTACAGTGGTACCTCGGTTTACGAACACCTCGGTTTACGAACTTTCGGTTTACGAACTATCCTAACCCGGAAGTTAGTAAACCGAGGTGCCGGAGGTCTACTGAGCGTCCGATGCCTTCGGGGAGGCCGGGCCTTCGCTCCGATGCCTCCTGGAGGCCCGCAGCGAAGGCCCGGCCTCCCCGAAGACATCGGAGCAAAGGCCAAACCTCCCCAAAGGCATCGGAGCGTCGGATACCTTCGGGGAGGCTGGGCTTCGCTCCGATGCGTTTGCGGAGGCCGGGGAGCGTTTCCGTGACTGGGCTGCAGTCACGAAAGTGCTCCCCGGCCTCCGCAAAGGCATCGGAGCCGGGACTTCGCTCCGATGCCTTTGCGGAGGCCGGGGACCGCTTTCGCGGCTCCCCGGCCTCCGCAAAGGCATCGGAGCGAAGTCCCGGCTCCGATGCCTTCCGGAGGCCGGGGAGCGTTCCGGGGACTGCTTTCGCGGCTGCACAGCCCAGTCGCGGAAACGCTCCCCGGCCTCCGGAAAGCATCGGAGCCGGGACTTCGCTCCAATGCCTTTGCGGAGGCCGGGGAGCCGCGAAAGCGGTCCCCGGCCTCCGCAAAGGCATCAGAGCGAAGTCCCGGCTCCGATGCCTTCCGGAGGCTGGGGCTTTGCTCCGATGCCTTTGCGGAGGCCGGGACCGCTTTCGCGGCTGCAGCATCGGAGCAAAGCGGTTAATCCGTTCTAGGGGGTGTTTTTCCTCGTCTAGAACGGATTAATCAACTTCCCATTACTTTCAATGGGAAAGTTCACTTCGGTTTACGAACACTTCGGTTTAAGAACAGACTTCTGGAACCAATTGTGTTCGTAAACCGAGGTTCCACTGTACTAAAATTAAAATCTATTAAAAAAATATTTTCTTGATTTTGATTTGCTGATTTCAACTGTTGGATTATCAATCTCATAGCTGCCAAGTTTTCCCTTTTCTCGCGAGGAAGCCTATTCAGCATAAGGGAAAATCCCTTAAAAAAAGGGATAACTTGGCAGCTATGCAATCTTAAATAAGGCATAGGCCTCTTGGACTGTCATATTCATATGCTGCTTTTGGATTTTGATTCTTTTTCCACTTGTCGGATCTTTAATAGATTTGACATCCTTAAATCCTGGTGCCTGCCTGCTAATATCATCTGAATTATAAAACTCATGGACCTTTGAGATATTATCTTGTGAAATAATAGAACTTTTGGTGTTCTGTTTAGGGCTTTTATCATATACAGTCGTACCTCGGGTTGTGAACTTCGCAAACCGGGAAGTATTTTGCCGCGCGCGCATGCGCAAAAGGCGGTTTGGGCCCTTTTCGGGTTACGAACTTTTCGGGTTACGAACTGCGACCCGGAACGGATCGCGTTCGTAACCCGAGGTACCACTGTAGTGGTTTTGGCGCTTGAGGTGAACTCTCATACACAAGCTTTCGTAACATGGCTATTCTTTATTCTTTTCCGTGGACTTAATGGCAACACTCTTTTAACTTTGGTAACAGCCTTTCCAAGAGATTGTGGGCATTTAAATGACCCAATCTCTGGAATAGTAGTGTCGCCAATTGGCCTAGATTTTTTTCTTTTATCTTTTGTCTGTACTTTCTTTTGCGCTCAGTTTCTTTCCGTCTGTATTCCAT
Organism: Zootoca vivipara; assembly: GCF_963506605.1. Lineage (NCBI taxonomy): Eukaryota > Metazoa > Chordata > Lepidosauria > Squamata > Lacertidae > Zootoca > Zootoca vivipara. Next base: position 47,901,738 of record NC_083285.1, on the reverse strand, counting down.
AAGTGATTTTGCAGACAAATTCTTTACCAACTTTTCTCGCCTCTTCTTATCTCTGACCCTCTCCTTTTCTTTGAAGCTTTCACATTCGTTTTTATCTTGTTTTAGTTTTTCACGCAGCTTTCTCATACGTTCTGCAGATGTAGTCTTTCCCATTTTGTGTATTGATTCAAAGGTTATATTATCTGTATTACTGTATGTATTCGTACTAGGGTAAAGTAACGGTAACTGCCTTTATGTTCCAGAAGGAACAGCTACTATTGATTCATTCAAGCAGCTGCATTTGGCGCCTTAGTCTTATTGGTTTCCACCAAAAGGCAGCTTTGTGATTGCTTGAGATTGTTCCCTCCAAAATGTATCCCTTTCTAGCTAGTTCCCCTCTCCTCAGTCCCTCAGTCTTGTTTGCCAGAATAAAGAATTGTTACATGAGGAATCTGTCTCCTGTCTGCAGAGAGCTGAAATCACTTGCTGAAATCACTAACTCAAGCTACAACAGTAAAACAAGTTGAAAACTGTCACGGGTGGGACAGAAAAAGAATTATTAAAATTTCATGGTGTTTACATTAATTAACTGCATTTTTATTATTGATAGGTGTGTTATACTCTAATACATACTCCCACAATAAAACAAACATAACCTATAAATTAGTTTTATCACAAAATAAACTTTTGTACCTTTTGCTGTCACGGGTGGGACACTGAAACAGCATCCCATTCAATAATAAAAATAAAATAGAAATAACTTACCTATTTAAAAATTTTCAAGTCCAATGTGTAGACAAAGTTCTTCACTTTAATAATATACCAACAATGACAACCACAATTTTTGTTTATCTTTAAAAAATAATGCCAACCTAAATGAACAAAATTAAGCTACACAATCAGAAAAATGATACTGAAACTTCAAGCTCAGATTTCTCATGAAAAAAAATAATTTCAAATTCTTTTTTCCTTTGGAATATTGAACTTTAATATGTTTAGTTAATGAAACTATAAGTAAAATAAGTATATTTTAAAAATAATTTTTTTCTAATCAGGCTCATTTTTCACGGAATGGCCCAAATGCTTCTTCCTTGAGAATAGTGTATTTATTTGGTTTCAGCTATTCTAACCTGTCTCTCCAAATGAGCCCAAGGAAGCTTACAATGAATGAAACTAGTGTCATCTGAGACCACAAATCAGCAAACTAATGCAGCACAGAATTAAAAACCAAAACAACAACAGCAGCAAAATCCAAAAACAAGAGAACTCCCAAAGATAGATCCCTTGTTCCTCATAAGCCCACAACAGGAGACTTTAGTATGCCCTTCTAAAACCAAAAAGGAAGTGCACTGATGCACCTCCCTTCAAAAAATTTTGAGATGCACCATTGCTAAGCTATTTTATATCAGGTCAAACTGTCCATTTAGCCCAGTTTGTCTACTCTGTCTGAGAGTCCGGATACAGCATCTGTTTAATTATTCTTTTCCCCTTACTAATCCCACCTGTCTTCCAAGGAACATAAGGTGGCATACATTGTTCTGTCTCTCCACACCCGTTTAAATCTCACAACTGCCCCTTGTTGAAGGTCAGGCTGAGAGATGTTCACTCGATGGTCAAATGAGGATTTGAGCCTAGGTCTCCTGAACTGACGCTCTAGCTGCTGTACCACATTGGCACCCAGTTGCAACTTAGACGCTTACTGACAAGGCATAAGGGAGGCAGCCATGCCATATTGCTCAGCCTCTGGAATATAACGATGTGGTTCCCTTGGGATCCATTTTTACATTCTTCTCGGTTATTTAAGGATAATCGCATCCACTGGAATTGTGCAAGAGGCGGAAGACGCTAAATCTGGTCAGCCTCCATTGAAAGCTATGCAGATAATTTTGTCTTGCTGTGTGCTAAAGGAATTCCACTGAGCCCAGGACCCATGAACAATGTGGGGCTCAATGAACTCTTCACCCACCTACAAACTATGAGGCCATATTTCTATCTTTTAATCACTATGTTATTAACCCAAAGCACCTATATGATTTAAATTCAAGTACATTGGTTTAAATATTTTGTGGATTGGGCTTATTGGATCTGTTTTGGTATTATTAATATTGTTAACTCATTTGACTTATTTTTAACTTGTTTTAAAAGCAGATAGGGACGCGGGTGGGGCTGTGGGTTAAACCACAGAGCATAGGGCTTGCTGATCAGAAGGTCAGCGGTTCAAATCCCCGTGACGGGGTGAGCTCCTGTTGTTCAGTCCCTGCTCCTGTCAACCTAGCAATTCGAAAGCATGTCAAAGTGCAAGTAGATAAATAGGTACCGCTCTGGTGGAAAGGTAAACGGTGTTTCTGTGCGCTGCTCTGCTTCGCCAGAAGCAGCTTAGTCATGCTGGCCACATGACCCGGAAGCTGTACGCCGGCTCCCTCGGCCAATAAAGCGAGATGAGCACCGCAACCTCAGAGTCGTCCACGACTGGACCTAATGGTCAGGAGTCCCTTTACCTTTAAAAAGCAGTTACTTAGCTGGACAGGACACACTGCTCCAAGGAAATGCTGTTGTAAGAGCTCCCTCTGCTGTCATTTTAAAAGCATTGCTTCTCAGCAAACATACCGGTATGAACAAAAGTGATGCTGGCAGATTCATGCTAATTTGAGCTGGAGACAGACTAATAACATGTTTTCAGGGAGTTGAAGGGTGGTGGTATGATAAAGGCATTATGGTTAATGCACTCACTTTTCATTCTTCAAACAGGTGTTGTATTACAGTGTTTTTAGTGTTCTGATAACTCAGGTTCTTGTCAATAGCAAGAAAACGCAGATGAGCCAAAAAGAACAAGAAAGCAAAACAGCCCAGGCCAAGGCACCAATTTACTTATTTCCCCCTGGCTGACCGTTGAAAAAAACAAGGCATGTGGACGGGTGCATAGGCACTGGCAATGCTCTCCTTGCTGGGATAGCAGGGCAAAATGAGACATACACTATCTTCTATGAGGCTAGCTATGAAGCTCGAAGGAGGGTCTCCAGAGTGGAGCAACTGTTCTGGTTGTCAGAACCAATGATTGCTAAAGTGCAGAGATGTTTTTGGGAATGTGATGCTTCAATCTGAAGGAATCTGAAAAGTGTCATGGGCTTTGAAGATGCTCGAACTCAGGACGATACGGAGAAAAGTGCTAAGAGGAAGTCACGCTTGGCAAACCCTCACCGTGATCAATTCCCACCCAGAAACCTATGTCCCCACTGTGGAAGGACATGTGGATCCAAAATTGGCCTCCACAGTCACTTACGGACTCACTGTTAAACCGTGTTTATGGAAGACAATCTTACTTGGCTACGAGTGATCACCAATGAAAAAGAAGAAGTCTGTCTGAAATATCTTGCATCTGGTAAGTAAACAGCATTGCCTTTCGAATGGGACTACAGTGGTACCTCGCATGACAAAATTAATTTGTTCCACAAGTTGCGATAATTTCGTCTTGTGAAGCACGATTTCCCATAGGAATGCATTGAAATTTAATTCATGCGTTCCTATGGGGGGGGGAAGCGCAAAAAAAAAGGGTGCCGAGTCACCCGCCACGGCCGGAAGTCTTCAAGGCTCTGGGGAGGGGGAAGCAGGAGGAGGGCCAGGGCCGCCTGGCTCTCCTCCTGCCGCAGCCTCTGCTCCTTCAGGCGCCGCCGCTGTTCCCGCCAAGGGCCGTTGGCGGGCGGTTGAAGCCCTAGCTGAGGACGTCAGGGCCAGAGGCAAGATGGTGGTGTAGAAGCAGGAACAGGTGCAGGGCTGAGGGTCCAGCAGCAGGCAGTCACAGGGTCAAGGAGGAAGGCAGAGGTGAAGGTCTGGGAGTCAAGGAGCAAGGCGTCGGCAAGGCAAGGGTGCAAGGGTCGAGGATCAAGGTGTTGGCAAGGCAAGGGTCCAAGGAGCGAGGAGCAAAAGTCCAGAGGCAACCAGGCAGGGATAGCGTTGCTGTGGCAAAGAGCTGAAGGGAAATGCTGAGCTTTTATCCCTCCCAGCTCCTGCCACCAGGTGCAGTGAGGTATCAAGTGGCCTCACCTGAGTGACCACTCCTTGCCTCTCCAGCACAAGCTGAGGCCTCACCTGAGTGACCACTCCTTGCTTCTCCAGCACAAGCTGAGGCAGGCCCCAGTCCTGCAAAGCACTACAGGCCCCAGAGCCTGACTCCTGCCCATACTCCTGACACCGCTGCTGCTCCTGCCGGATCCCGCCAGCCGCCATGGCTGCCGAGGGGGGAAAGACCGGAGGCGTGGAGGCCGCTGAGGAGGGCAAGGCCGGAGCCGCGGAGGCTGCCATGAGCGCCACGCCGCCGCAGGAGACAGAAGTGGCGGCTGTGGACGTCACCGGCAGAGTCCTAAAGGTAAGCGGCAACGGCTTCCCTTCCTGTCACAAGGATGCTTCGTCTTGCGAAGCACGGCCATAGACGGCTTCGTTTTGCAAGTCATAAAAAAAATCGCAAAGTGCTTTCGTTTTGCGGTTTTTCCATTGCGCGAGGCGTTCGTCTTGTGGGGTACCACTGTATTTGAGGTTGAGATCATCTTGCCCTTCCAAAATAAAATCCATTGCATACTTATAATTTTTGCAGTACAGAGAGGGGACTGTGGTTCCAGCCTGTCATTTCAAGGGTCCAAAAATAGAATCACTGTATCCTTTAATTTTACTAGAATAGATGCGTTGATTCTGCTAGCATCTAAACTTGCTGCAATGAGAGCAGCAACATGCCAAGAACCCATCAAAAATTTGGCACTGAAAAATCTGTTAGCCAAGATTTGGCTTTTAGTTAACTGATGATGAATCAATTAAATGCAAATGCACATATGAATAAAACTCTATGATGATGTGTCCAGAATCCTCTTTCCCACAGTGGCCAACCAGACACCTCCATGAAGTCCACAAGCAGGTCATGAATGAAGGCAAGACCGCCATTGTTTGCCTTCCCCCCACCGTATGCTTCACCAGCTTTTGCCTAAGAGAGATTTACTGCCTTTCACTCAGAGTAATGTATGCTGTTTTGCTGCATTTTTTTACTTGTACTGTTTTTTCCTGCTCAGATTTTTTTTTTAAAGTAATCTGCCAATCTTTAGGGCTGTTTTTGTTTTGTTCCTTACTTTGGGCTGTGTCCAACACTGTAAACCACTTTATATACACTGCTTGGAAACACTCATGATGAAGCAGTATATAAATGCCTTAAATAATATAAACAAACACTAAAGGAGCAAAGTTCCGTTTGTGTAATGGGACTTTCCCTTCCTCCCCATCCCCAAGCAGTCCTAAAAGCAGCACTAGATGTTCCTCCAGCCCTCTGAGGCAGATTTTGAGGGTGCACAGAAGGCTGTAGGGGGCAGGGAAAATTCAAGCAGAAGTGCAGAATACAATCATTTTTTCTGTTGCATCAAGTTTTTTTAGGCAAAAGTGATTGGTCAGTTCGTTGAGTATTTCTATTGTTTTACTTGATCTAGGGGGGCAGCTGCCCCCCTGCTATGCCCATGCCATCGGCTAACCTCACCTGGTATGGCCGGCCAGTAAAAGCTGTTCCCAAGTTGTGGCTGCTGTTACATGCTGACAACTTCTAGGAACCCCAGGTGGACAAACTACCCCAGAAGGAGCATGACATGTCCCACACCAGAGATACTAACCTACTCTGACTAGCACACTAGGATCACAGGCAGAGAACAGGCTTTCCCACCACCTGCCCTCTGATCCTTTTAAGAGGAGATGCCAGGGATTGAACTTGGGACCTTCTGTATGCAAAGTATGCCACAGAGCTATGGTTCCCTGCAACCATGTAACTGGACAACCTTCAAACATAGCTTTCCCCTGTTACCTAGCTCATATATGTTATTCTGATATCCGAGGGCACAACACCAATTGACATGTCTCTGGCTTTCTAGAGAGGCTTGGGAATGAAAATTATAGTTTAAAGATTATGGGGTTTTTTCCCCCTCCAGCACCAGCAACATTTTACTTTTGTGGTATCTGAATATGGCAAAGTGTACATGATGCAAAATATACAATTTCCATTTCATCAGTCCCTGAAATGAGTAATTGCTTGTGCATCCTGGGAGAAAGAAATCAGCGGCTGCTGAGCACAAACAAGGCACCACAATAATTAGCCATTTGAAGCCTGGGACAGGCTGCCAACTCCGCTTCCGTTACTGGGACCTTGTGCACATATTGTTGTGGATTTTGGCATGGCTGCTGAAATTCCTGCACTCATGACTCAAATAGGTTGCACCTGCATAGAAGCCCTTGGGTCAAGCCAACCCTTCGGGATCTGATCTCTGACTATGCTTAGGGCATAGTCTAATTTCCAAACCCAACTGACAACTGCTGGCAAGAACCCCAGGCATGTGAGCGGGTAGCAGCAATGCCACCTCTTTCTCTTGTTTTGATTTCAGTGACAGATGTTGCTTTCCCTGTGGTAGCCCCTTCTGGCAGAAAAGGCTTTGCCTCTCTTGCATTTCTACCTGAAAGGCACAGGGTCGCTATCTTGAGGAAAGAAATGTGGGCAACTGCAAGAATTAGCCAGGCAAATGCTGACTTTTGGACACATAAACCCGTCCTTAGTGACGGGGAAATTGGGAGCGGGGAAAGGAGTGTGTGAACATAAAACGTTTGATCCCCATATGGGCCAGCTGCATTGCAGGGGGTTGGACTAGATGATCCTCAGGGTCCCTTCCAACTCTACAATTCTATGATTCTATCACTATATCTATATCTATATATGGCTTCTGTCCCCTTCATCCCTCCTCTTACTTAGTTCCTCAGCATCAGCGGTCGCTGAGGAGGCGCTGGCCGGGCTGGTGGGAGAGCGAAGCGCCCGTGTAGACGGGCTTGGGCCTAGGCTGAAGCGCCTGCGCGCCCCTCCGAGCGGCGGGGGGCGCTGGGGGCCGGCCCGGGGCGGGTTCTCCGGGCGGAGACAGGGCGAGGTGCGTAGGTCGCCACGTCGGCAGGCGCCGAAGGAGCAGCTTCCACAGCAACGCGAGGGGAGCCCGAGTTCGCTCCGCGGTGGGGGAAGAAGCTGCTGTTGCTGCCGCCGCCGGCGACGGAGAGGAGAAGGGCGAGCTGAGGATCCCTCGGCCTGGTGAAGCCGCGAACGGGCAGGACGAAGCGGCGGAGGTGAGCCCAAGACGCGGCCTAGTCAGCCGCGGAGAGAGGGAGGCGAGGTGGGCTGGGCAAAAGCATCTCCCCCCTCACTCTATGGGAGAAAAGAGGGGTGCAGGGACTGTCTCCCGTGGGACCCCCTTCCCCTCCCCTTAAGGGGTCTCCTGTCGCCCTCCACCCGTGGACGCTGGGGTGGGGGGGACAAGGCAGGAGGGAAATGGGGGACATTGAATGACACCCCCCATTGATGGTTTAGGAAGGGGAGCTCGTAACTGAATGGCAGGGTGTACACAAATGGCTAAAGGGAACCAGTTTTGAATAAGGACGCCCACAGACGCCGACTCTTTTCCTCTGCTCCCAAAACTACAGCTTTTCGGGGTACGCGAGGAAAACGGGCGGTGGGGGGCGCAGGGGAAGCCTGGGAAAATAAAAGAATGGCCGTTTCGTTCCGAAATAAGCAAATGCAGTTGAGTTTTTGCCTTGGAACGGTTGTTCTTTTTCCCCGCTCTGGAAAACGGTTTACAGGGCAGCCCCCGACCCTCCCAAACCGTGTTTTCTCCGAATTAAGACCCGCTGTGTTCAGTGGAGCTGACTCCCAGGTAAGCGTGCACGGAATAGCAGCAGCCTTAAAAGCTGACCTCCTAAAATGGCCAGATTTAGGTCGTCATGGAGCAGAACTTGTGATGTGTTTGTGTGAGAGGGAAATCTCTGCAAGCATCAGAAGCTCCCAATCTTGTCTTTGCATAGAGACATTTGCCATATATGATATCCACCAGCCTTCCCTAGAGAGCCTGTTTGTGCAGTTCTGTTTACAGCTTGAATGGAGGGGGGTGGGGATTTGAGGAAAGACATTAATTCACAGTAGAATTTGCTTCTGAGTGCAGATGGCATGAGAATCTGTAAATGGAGGAGGGGTGGTAGTGTGGTGGTTGCAGCAGGGGGAGAGAAGGTGGGGTTTCCTGCCAGTGCAGTTCTGGCAGGAGACTGAGCACCTTCTCTATTAGAAAGGAGCACCGTGTTCAACGTGGAAGAGCCCTTTAGAGGGCGGGCAAAAGAATCCAGGCAGCAGCACGTCAACAGCTGCATGGTTCCAGGTTACATCTCTCTCTCCTGCCACGTCACTGCTGTGATATAGAGCCATGGTTTTTTTCCTTGTGTCTTCAGGGTTCCCATTTACAGCTTTCTGCAGTAGAAAGTAGTAATGCTCCCAATCTGCCATTTACAGACCTGTTCTCAGCTTGTTTTTCTGCTTCTTTCTCTCCCAAGACTCCTTTGACTTGGTGTACATAATGCTATTCCTGAAAATTTCTGCTCCATAAACCTTTGGTGCTAGATGCCTGGCCAGGCTTATTAAACTGTCTGACCATTCATGCAAGCCTTCATTTGTGGGAGTAGCTCAGGTTACAGACGCTTCAGGTTACAGACTCCACTAACCCAGAAATAGTACCTCAGGTTAAGAACATTGCTTCAGGATGAGAACAGAAATCGTGCGGCGGCGGCAGCGGAAGGCCGCATTAGCTAAAGTGGTACCTCAGGTTAAGAACAGTTTCAGGTTAAGAACGGACTTCCATAACGAATTAAGTTCTTAACCCGAGGTACCACTGTACTCAGAAACATGATGGACTCCCTTTCTTTGGAACTCTTCAAGCCATCTAGACAGCTACCGGTGTGTTTGCTGAGGATTCACTGACGGTGGATTTCCTGCATAAAGCAGGTTTTTGGACTAGATAGCTTACAATACCACATCTTACCCTATGATTATCTCATCATCTGGAATCATAGAATCATAGAATTGTGGAGTCTGATTGGACTCTGAGGGTCAGCCAACCCAACCCCTGCAATGCAAGAATCTCAACACACAATCCCTCATCCAATTTGAAACCATACTGGACCCTGCTTAGTTTGCAAGTGTGCTAGCAGTTACGGTATATGTCTGCACCACTAGGAGATGCTTACTTCAGCTTTGACTGTTCTAAACCCAGAATAAACAAGCTTTATTCTCCAGAAGGGGGTGGGATATAGAGCGGCTGGAAGTACATTCTGTTGCTCAACACCCCACACAGTGCTTTATTATAAAGTCTGAGTAACTATTAGCCAAAGTGTTTCTTTGGGGGAAAGTGAGTAGAACTATGGAAATTTTTAATAATACTTGTAATTTGTTTGGGTAAAATTCAGTGGAGAATTGAGGTGGTGGTGATTTGGCCAGCAGATTCCCCAGTTAGCAGTAATTGCTAAACCACATTCTTCTACTGTTGCTATTTTCAGGTGGGATTCAGTCACATAACTGCACATTCAGGTTGCACAATTATACCGTAGTAGATTTGACTTTCTTGCCCAGCAATCCCACTTGCCCAACTTTTTGTGATAAGGAAAGTGATGGGGAAACCACAATCCCCCCCCCCGCTCATTTGCTTTTCTTCCATTCCTTCTTTTCTGGGACACTAAAGTACATCATACACTTCAATGGTTATACAGCCTCCCTTTTCTCTTGATTTTCCTAGCATGTGGGGAGGCTGAGTACTACTAACTGAACTGCCTGTGCTTCCCCATAGTTAAGCAGCTTGATAGATGCCCACAGAGATAGAGTGTAGGAACTTGTTTATTAAAGCAGTACATTTTAAATTATGGCTAAATGGAAAACTTGCTCTAGGGCATCCTGCTTCGCCTTTCTTAGATGTTCAAAGCTTTGCATTAATTATAGTTCTTTAAGAACCACATAAATAACTTGCATTTCTCCAGGCCATTGTGTGTTACAACTGAGATTTAAGTGACATTCTGAGAAGTCTATTGTACAGTATATAAATGTTAATAAGCATGTTACTTTCCTAGGTTTTCATATAGGAATCCACAGTAGGACTTTGGAATACAGAAACAGTTGGTAAGTCTTGGTTTTTATATATATATATATATATATAGATTTAAGTAATTGTAGGTGTACCATAAGTAGACACTGAGAAACCTAAATGGCGGCAGAGGGGATAAAGAGTATTTGCCAATGACAGATGCCACCTAACTTTGCAGAAAAGCATTGGAGACGGGTGATTCTGACCTCACTTCTCCATCTGCCACCATCAGCCCCCGAAACATGGCCTGCCGCAAGGGTTGCAAATGTGCACTTCTCTCAGTTGTTGGATAATATCCCATCAGTATAGGAAACTGCAAAGGCAGAAGAGTAAAGCTGTGTGGGAAGTCCAGGGAGGAAGGCAACGGCAGGGAATGTTCATAAAGGTGCAAGTCCATTCCAAACTTTGACATAGAATTAATCTTATGCATTTTCATGTAGAATGTGATCTTTTATTCAACTGAATATTTGCAGGGAGGCAATTTGCAGTGTAGTGATAATAAATCAATCCTGATTTCTTAATTTATTTCAGAATACTCTACTAATTAACCTGGTCAAAATAGTTTGTTATGCATGTTGTTGTGTTCACCTTACCTGTAAATATGAAGAAAAGTACCCTACTGCAAACATTTAAGATGATGAAAAATCTCTCATAAAACAATAATCTGGCCAGTTTGCTCACTTGTTTTACATGGATGGGGAAAGGAACTGAGGATGGCTTGCCTCAGGTTGCATCTGGTGCAGGGATGAGGCTCTCCAGATGTTGCTGGACTACAACTCCCAACTCCCATCATTGGCTACACCAGCTGGGCTCACAGGAGAGTGGATTCTAACATCTGGATGGCTGCAGATCCCCCATCCCAGACCTCTTGTCATGGCAGAGGCAAGATTTGAACCAGGAACTCTCTGGCTCACAGCTTGGACTCTTAGCCTGTACTACAAACTGAGGACCTATTTATGCCTTTTTAATATTGATATTGGTGGAATTGTTTTCAGTAAAATAACTGAGAGACAGATTTTGTATACGATACCACTTCATGTCAGAAATGCCATTAAATCTGCATTTATACTATCACACATGATGTATGGACACACATCTACAAACAGTGAAAGTCCCAGTAGATGGCAGACTTCCCTGACAAAATGGGCATATGCACATTTGTTGCATATGGTGATGTATAGATAGGCAACATGCAGCTTTCCACACAGGAAGGGCCATGAAGGACACATGTGCAGCAGTTCCAAAATGCTTTTATTTTAAGCTTTTGGTGCAACCTTCCACCTTATGCCTATACACTGATAGAAACGTCAGAAGCCTTGACTCTTTTAGTATATGGTTCATTTGGCACCCCAGAATAAGTATGAATCTACAAAATTTGTGTGTGTGTGTGTGTGTGTGTGTTGTTGTTTTTTTTTTACAATTTAGCATCTGTCATTTCAGTTGAAATCTGAAGTTGCATAGTACCAGCAAGGACACACATATTTATGTAAATCGTCCATTAAAATGCTTGTCTTCCTCCTTTGGGTGGTTCTCAAAGATGTGGATACTTGTTTGTTAAATGTATACGATTTAAAGATTAGCCAGTGAAGTGTTGCCTCACTTGAAAAAGCACTGCCCAGTTTCCAGAATGTCTTGGACATTTTTTTTATAAGGACACACCAACCTTTCTTTTACTTCTGGAAATTTCTTATATTATTAATCTCACTGGATATGTGCTGTTTTTGTTTCTGTTGATTTGACCAGTGTTTATAAGACTGCTGTTTAATAATAAGGGGGGAAAGGAGAGAACTTGTGCTTGTCATCGTGAACCTACACAGCAAGGCGTTAAATAGGTATGTACATTATATGTGGTGTAATATATTTATATTTAATACTACTTGTTTAATTCTAGTGCTGCATAATGCTTCTTAAATAAGCATAGTGTACTTGACACTTATCTACATGTTAGCTGCTTAATTTTGGTAATTTAATTATTTTTGTCCTGCATTGCTTTTAAAAGCCCAAAACGGAATGTTCAGTTCTGATTAAATGAAAAAAAAATGTCATTGACTTTTGGAAGTGAATTACAGATACGATAATAATACTGCCACTAATAATAATAAACCCTGTTATTCAGCACTGCATATGTACACTTCTAAAATGTATGCTACTTCCAAAATAGCAACTTCCAAAGAAGCTTTTTAATACTACTGTATTCTAAAGACAGGAAGTAGAGATTAATGCTATATCCAATTAAAACTGTAGGAGATATGTGGCTGGAATCTGGCCAATACAGTAGTGTTAATACCACATCTCTTGGCAAAACTGTATCTGATCTCATTGACCCTAATTAAGGTCTGGGAAATTAATAAGGTAACATGTCCTGCATGGCATTATTGAACTAACTCTGTTAGATGGTGTTACTTGGCTGCCTTCCTTTTAAATGCTTCTGACTGGTAACCTTGTATGGTATGAGGGGGAGGCGTCTGACACCTTTATTTTAAACTTACTTAATTGGAATTAGGACCTACTGACTTCCACAGAACTTGTCTTAGCAGATATATTTAGCACCATGGTATAGTTCTGATCTCTCTCTCTCTCTCTCTCTCTCTCTCTCTCTCTCTCTCTCACACACACACACACACACACACACACTTAACTATATGTTTCACATTAAAATAACAAGCAGCCATTTAAAAACTAGATAACTTAAAATGTGTCCCTTTCAATTAATTAAAGCCAACAAAATTGTAAATAAAACCTTTAATGATATTTATTTGTTAAAATTGCCAATAAAAATCAAAGCTAAAAAAAAATCAAAATATGACCAAAAACCCTCAGTTAAAAATACATGTCTGGGTAGGCTTAAAATACATGTCTGGGTAGGCTCACCTAACAAAAAGGTTTTTAGCAGGTTCTGAAAGGAATACAGTACCTGCCTAATGTCAGTGGGAAGGAAATTTCAGAGTGTGGGAGCTGCCATGCCAAAATATTTTTTCCTTACAAGTGCAGAATGTATATTATTCCACAGATCAGAGTGGTTGAGTGGGCATGTATGGGGTAAGGTCATCCTTTGAGTAAACTGCTACTAAGCTGTTAACACCTTGAACTTGGTCCAGTAACAAATCTGCCTCTTGCGCAGACATCTGAGCAGGCATGTTATATATTCACAGGATCTCACTTCCACCAGCAGTTGATAAATATTTGCACTTGAGGATGAGCTTGTCCTGGTGATTTTAATATTAATAGCCCATCAAAGTCCAAAAGTCAGTTCATTCATTAGTTCAGCATTTTTTAAAGGGCTGCAAGCTACGAACATGAGTTTGACCAAACTGCGGGAGGCAGTGCAAGACAGGAGTGCCTGGCGTGCTATGGTCCGTGGGGTCACAAAGAGTCGGACACGACTAAACGACTAAACAACAACAAAGGGCTGCAATGTAATCTACTACAGTGGCATGCCACTAAATCAACTCCTTTTGTTTTTGCATTTTCTAATTGTTCAATATCCATGCAACCTCAACTCTTCACTATTTATTGAAAAACTATATAAATGGTTGGAATTAAGAACTGTGAGATTCTGCTAGCGTCCAGGAGCCCATAACTTTTGCTGGGCCTGGTAACATTCATTGTATTTGATTGCCAGCAAGACTGCCTTCTGTGTCCCTTTTGCACCCACTGCCTTCTGAGTGGGCTTTACAGGGGAAGAGTAGCAGGAGCTGTGTGTATAGGAAACCCTTACCCTCAAACCCATAACCCTGAAGATAATGTTCAAGCACAGGGCAGCCCATTACCTATTTGGAAAACATGCACTTTGCCTCCAGTGGCTGCCAATGTGTTTTGTTCTGGGGTGTTGTTGTTTTAAAAGCTTGTCATTGTGAGGGTGGAGTTTACCAGATGTTTTCAATTGTTGACTGTTCAAATAAAATTTATTGTTGCCCCAATAACCATATTTGAGTATCCCTGCCAATGTGGCTACCCCCTGGATTTTCTTGGCTGAAGAGAAACCTGTTCTCAGCCTAATTCTTACATCATTTTTGTTAAGTCATAGGGAAACATACATTTATTATTTATTTATTTAAAAACATATCTAAACCGTTTAAAATTTTAAATCTTCAAGTGAACAAAAATACAGCCAAAAAACCCAGTAAAATAGTATCATAAATGCAAGACTCTCGTTAGGGCCCAATATTATTGGTCAGGGAAAGACTAAGCAAAAAGATTTTATCAATACAAGATGCCTGAAGCAACTGATGGAAGATGTTTCATGTATGGTAGAACCTTTCTCCATGAACTAAAAAAATCAGCTTGCTGAACAGGAGATCTTGAATAGGGTGCCAATATCTGGGTTTGAGATAGACTTGTCTGAATGAATATTGCCTAATCTGTAGTAAGGCAGTCTGACTCTTCAATTTGTGGAGTATAATTTGTGCAGTATTATTTGTCACAGTAAAGTACTGTTGCTAGAAAGTGTGACAAAGTTGCCTGTTCCTCAAGTACGGAGCTATTCTTGCAGTTTTGTGCTCTTTGAATGGCTGCCCGTGGTAGCTTTTTTTATACTGATTCAGTAGTTACCTTATACTGTATTCTACCAGGCCTCGCAAAATCAGCACAGAAAGCCAAAGATCTGCTAACATGGATTACTTTTACAAAGTCTGAAAATAAGGTATGCTGGTGTATATTTCACCTATCAGCGGTGTAGCTAGCTGCTCGGGTGCCCGAGGCGGTGGGCAGACTGCAGGGCCTGCAGCAGTCTGCCCGCCACCTCCCTCCCCAGCTGAGAGGGAGGCAGTGGGCTGACGTGAGAGCCACACTGCCTGAAAAGCCAGTGTGGTGGCTGCAGGATCCGCCTTCTGCCTCCCCCTCAGCTGCAAGGCGGCTGAGAGGGAGGAGGCGGGCTGACTTGAGCCCCATGCTGCCCTTTCAGGCGGCACAGTGCCAGCAGGCGCCCGAGCCACTGCGTTCCTCCCAGGAGAGTTGTGTTGCTCAGGCTTGCTGCAGGCCCACAGTAAGTGCCCCCACCCCAACTACGCTGCTGCCTATATAATGGTTCTTCACATTTGATTCTTCTGCAGCACAATATCGTCGGTGAAATAATCAATACTAATCCTTCCATATTGTAAAACGAAGTTTGCCTTAACAGCAAAGGCTAAGATAGGACTTTATTTTGTTTTCTCTTTAATTACTATACTTTTATTTCTAGGGTTTTCTGTCAAAACTTTGCCATTTTAAAACAGTCTTAATACTATGCTGTGTAGGGCTTTCAATAGTTTGTTCACATGGCCTATATGAGACCCAGCAAGCCTGTCCCATCAGCCCTGCCTTTTCTCAAACTTGTATCTGCTGGTGCATCATTTAATAATAATAATAATAATAATAATAATAATAATAATAATAATAATTATTATTTATACCCCACCCATCTGGCCGGGTTCCCCCAGCCACTGGGCGGCTTCCAACAAAACATTAAAATACAAAAATCCATCAAACATTAAAAGCTTCCCTAAACAGGGCTGCCTTAGGGTGCCTTCTAAAGGTCTGGTAATTGTTATTCTCTTTGACCTCTGGTGGGAGGGCATTCCACAGGGTGGGCGCCACTACCAAGAAGGCCCTCTGCCTGGTTCCCTGTAACTTGGCTTCTCGTAGCAAGGGAACCGCCAGAAGGCCCTCGGCGCTGGATCTCAGTTTCCGGGCAGAACGATGGGGGAGCTACCATGTTTCCTTATGAAAATGCACACACACACTATACCTTTATTCTTTCCAGCCAAGAATTCTGGGCACTGTAGTTTACCCCTCACAGAGTTGTAATTCTTAGCAATCCTTAAAAAACTACAGTGCCCAGAATTCTATGAGGAAAGGAATGTGCTTTATAGTGTGTACGCAGCCTATGATGCAATAAAACGAAATGGTTGCTGTAGCCACATTTTTTGCTGCTATATCATGTATTACCGGTATTCTTTACTCCATTCAGTGATGTTTTTGTTTGTTTTTTAAACCAATGCAAGCTGGGTTGGCAGGTTTGTGCTTAACTTAGCACAATGTGAAAACTGCCATTGCTGGCTCTTGCACATCAGATTGCAGCGCTCATGTAATGTCATTATATTGGATTGGCATGGCAGTTAGTACAACTGGCTGTTGTAGCAAGTATTAGGATTAGGCTGTACATGTTCTTTCCTATTTTCAAGGGAGGTGTGAAAGATTGACTTTTTAAAAACTTGTGCCTATATTGTAAATGAGAACTCTGTTGTTGTTTTTCTCCCACAGGCAATAATGAACCAAACAGACAAAAATGAACAAGATGTTCCTGCATATCTTAATGAGGAGCCACCAGAAGGTACATTTCAATAACAAGTTTACCATGGTTCTGTCAGCTTAAAAGGTTTCGTCTACAACCCTTTTTGTCCCTGTGTTTCCTGGGTGTAAGTGCCATTGAATCCAGTGAGATTTACTTCTGAGTAAACTTGTAAAAAAGAAGAAATATTCGTATGTTACTGTGCTGAAGGATTTCATCAAGCCTACTTCAGAAAATGATTGCTCTTAGTGCTGAGGAGCCGAGCAATGCAATGTGGGGGCTGAAATGTAGTCCAACTACTCATTCACTATTAATCAGTTATTTGCTAAATTGTGAATAAGTTTCCCTCTTGTGGACTTATTTCAATACTATAGCTGACTGTGCAAAGAAAATCACAAAACAATTTTTTTAAAAAAATAAGTTTGAAATTGTGTTTGCCCATGCCCACACAGTGTGCTTCACAGCTGAGGAGGCATTGGGTTTTTAACAACCAGGTCCAACTCTTAGCATCTTACCTTCCCTGGCATATGCTTTTTGGTAAATTCTGCAAACCTTTGTTTCCCAAAACATTGCTGATTCCTCCCTGCTATGTGTGGATGTTTTTGTTTTGGCTGCATAAGGATCTACATTCAGAGAATGAGTTGCTGTTAGCGTATAGGACAGCACAGAAGCTGTACATGCTTATATGCCAATAAATCCTGTTTTATTTCTTGCATACCTTGGCCTATTGGTTTCGCTTATGTTCCTGAATTTCTATTTTAGGCTGTGTATGTCTTGCTATTACCAGCTTATTGGTTTAAATGAAATTCAGGAACTTATTTCTTGCATAGTTTGTCTTATCCAATAGGCATGAGTTTCACAGTGGTCAATTCCATTTTATTTCATGGACTTGTGTGCTTCATAGCATGTGGTTCAGAAATTCAGATAACTTAGATACTTTTCACATAGAGAACTAATCTTATGAAAACTGAAATTCACAGGCTTCTGAAATGAGTGATCAACTCACTGACCTGTCAACCACTGTTAGGCTTCCTCCTGTCTCCTCTGCAGTATTTAGATACACAATCAGGTTTAAGTGGTTGTTAATACTGGACTGTGCAGTTCTTGAACATACTTTGACTTTAGTCACTCTCAGTAGCAACAGTTGAGTAATGCCTAACATCATCATCATCGTCATATAACAAGGGTGTGGAAAGAAGTATCTCTCATTTCTTAGTGATTATTTTAGAGCTTACTGTCATTGTGTTGGCATGATGGCAGGCTGTGTTCTCTGTACTACACGAACAAGCAGCCATCAGCATGGGAGCTGAAAATAAAAGTGAGACTTGTGGGTGCTCTGGAGAGCCAGTAATCTACAAAATGTTATGTCTGGAAGCACCCTATTATTCTACTGCTCTGAACCTGTTTAAGTCTGGTAAAACAAGAAAAAAAATGGTGTTAATTCAGAGCTATTCAGAAGCAAGTCCCATTGAGTTCAGTGGAATTTACTCCCAAGTAAGTGTGTACAGGATTCTAGCCTATGCTTTTCTAACATGGCATGCAGAGTTTGGTGCTTAGGGGGTGTATCCAACATTAACCATACACAGAGTAGATCTTTTAAGGCAGGCATGGTCAAACTTGGCCCTTCAGCTGTTTTGGGACTACAGTTCCCATCATCCCTGACCACTGGTCCTGTTAGCTAGGGGTGATGCGAGTTGTAGTCCCAAAACAGCTAGAGGGCCATGTTTGGCCATCCCTGTTTTAAGGGTTGGGTATATGAGCTACTTCCCAGTGGGGAACTGGCATGCTCCACCTGGAAGAAGCCTGGAAATGACATTGAGGCATTAAAAATAAGGAAACATCCTGGCTCCTGAGGCAATGTTCCTTCCTTACTATATTTTGAAAGGCAGGTCAAAACCTTTCTTTTCCAAAGAGAATTATGAAAATGGTCAAACCCTAGTTCGTCCCAGAGCATACACAATATGCAAGCAAATCATAACCAAAGGTTGCAGGATTCCTTAGAGAGGAAATCAAGGACGAGGTCATTTGTAAAAGTAGGTTTGGTTTAGACAGAATCTTCCATGTGCTCCTGAAAGGTTCTGAGACTCTGGAAATTTGTGTTATTTTTTTGACCAAAATAAGCACTGCTCCAATTTCTTTATTTTATTTGTGATGAGACTGAAGTCAAGAGGCAGCAGCTTGATAAAGGAAAAAGTGGTGTAAGTTTAACAATTACACAGAATATTTTAAAATCTTTTTTGAAAATGTTACCCTTTTTTTAAAAAAAAAAACTTGCATCGGCAATGGCTTCTTCCAAACAGCCATGTCATGTTAGAAGGATCTGCAATTGTTTGTCTTAAAAACATTAAAATATGATTTGAACATTTTACTATCTCTTTCCTTCTCAGATTCATTAAAAGATCATCCACAGCAGCAGCCCGGCATGCTTTCTCGTGTGACTGGTGGCCTCTTCAGCATAACAAAGGGAGCTGTTGGTGCCACAATTGGTGGTGTAGCATGGATAGGAGGGAAAAGCCTAGAAATGACCAAAACAGCAGTAACAGCCGTGCCTTCTATGGGAGTAGGATTGGTAAAAGGAAGTGTTTCTGCTGTGACAGGTGGTGTTACAGCTGTAGGATCTGCTATCTCAAGCAAAGTGCCTTTAACAGGGAAGAAGAAGGATAAGTCTGACTAAAAGAGAAACTGAGGCCAAGGAAGTTGCTTCTGTGGTTGTAGAATCTGCAGAAATGGACTGCTACAAAGCCACAGGTCTTAAGACTCCTCTAAAGAGCTGTGTGAATGACTTTCACCTGAAAGGCACAAGAGCAGCGTGATACCCCAGTGTCTGGAATTTCATTTAAAACGAGTTTTCTTCAAGCACTCATCTGTCAAAGGTTACACTTGATGAACATGGAATCAAGTACATGGATCTGAAGGGGTAGCTCACATATGAATATTAATTCACTGTAGATCTTTTTTGCAGTCTTGAACTAAAAATGTGAAAATAAGAGTGGGAGGGAATGACCTAGCAAAAGGTAAAGCACTTTGAAGTCCTGTTGGTCTCAATGGGAGGGGCTACAGCCTGTGCTTACCTGCCCCTTTAGTATCAGTTGAACATTAAAGTGCTTTAAATATTGGCTAGATCATGTCCTTAGTTGGTAACTTCTACAGTACCATAAATATATTGATGTTCTAGCTGCAAGCCTATGGCGTCTGTATTATTTTTTTTAATGAAGAATCATTGAACTGCTTAAAGGGTCTTCATATATCTTTGCTTTTTGAAACTATTTTTATACACTCTATAAACTCTGAATGGTGACTGCATTCACTCTGCGTGTGTGTGTGCGTGCACATGCGCGCGCCTCAATATATATATGTAGTTGTGTGTGGTATATCAATCTAATCATTCATGCCTTACGGTGAAAAACAATCTATTTTTTCTTAGTGACTGGAAGGATTTTGTAATGTCCCTCATTTCAATGCAGTCTGTGAAAGAAGCTTTACTTTTTTTAACACTGTTGATACTGACTGAAGAGAAGACTGCTAAATCTCAGGTGTAACTTGCCGGTTTCCAATCCCCCCCACCTCAAAATGAAAAATCCTTTGTGCTGTTAGTTTGTTTAAACTGAAGTGTATGTCCAAGTTTACAGTCCATACGTTGCTGAATAACTTCTAGCTTAGAATAAAAACACTTTTTGTGGCTTCTAGTCCAAGAATACAAATGATTCTAATACCTGCTTCTTGAACACTGCCATGAATTCAACAGCAGCAGCTGCTATGCATCATTTGTTTCAGTGTTGCAGATGAAAATGAGTAGAGTCTGTGCAGCAACCGTGGTTGATGGGTTAGACAATACCATTTTCACTATGAAAACATAGAACTTCCTAGAATTTGCACCTCAGTAGGTAGTTTTGCTGAAATTTTTTTTGGGGGGGGGGGTTGACAACAAAATAGCACCGCAGACTGGCAATGATAAAATCCAAGTGATTAAAAATAACTATGTGACTTGCATAGAAATTGATTTAACACATACATTTTCAAGGTTTCCTGAGCAACGTGTAGATTTATCATTTGCTCTCTTGCAAATTCATAATCCATTAACTCCAAAGTAGCCCTCAAATTAGTGGACTGTAATGTGGGTTAATGGGGTTCATGCCTTGCAAATTTCATTTGGAAACTCTTCAGCATGTTGACTGTGTTGTGTTTTTAGTAGTGTAAAGATGGCTGAAGTACGCATGAATATTCTGTATGCTGCATTTCCTAAAATGCATGTGTTAAAATGAAGAAAAAGCTAAGCACCTGAGCTTGATTGATTCTTTCTAAACAGCGGGTTGTTTTTCATTTTTGTTTTGTTTTGCTGACAGCCAAAAGCCATTGTTTGTCAAAAATCACTTATTCTAGTTTCTAGAATTTTGTGCATTTAACAGTCTGATATAGGGCTGCCAGACTTAATAGAGGACAGGACTTCTGTGCCTTTAATTGCCCTGCTCTCTTTTGAGTCTGGAAACCTTAAAGAGAAACCAACAGACCCTTTGCTTGGAAATTAAACAAAGGGTCTGCTGGTTTCTCTTTAAGGTTTCCAGACTCAAAAGAGAGCAGGGCAATTAAAGGCACAGAAGTCCTGTCCTCTATTGAGTCTGGCAACCCTAGTCTGATATAAATGATCCGGCTGTTGCTATCTGTATTTCAGCTGCCAAGGGAAAGGACAGTAGCTTAAGTGGTAGAACACATGCTCTGCCTGCAGGTTTAACCATAGCTGCCAAGTTTTCCCTTTTCTCACGAGGAAGCCTATTCAGTATAAGGGAAAATCCCTTTAAAAAAGGGATAACTTGGCAGCTATGGTTTAACCCTGATTTCTCTAGCTAAAAAAATAAATTATGTAGCAAGGCTGGGAAACATCTGTACAGTACTCAAGACCATGGGGGGAACTGTTGCCAGTCAGAGAAGACAATGCTGGATCAATGGTAAGGTAGCTTCATAATATTTTACTTAAAATATTTCTTGTAAAGGGTGAGAGAACTGATTTTTTCAAATCCAGAATGTGATACATCAAACCATCCCAACATAAGGATTTTATCACTGCTACTCTCTGAATAAGTGTTTTTCGGGGAGCTGAATTACGGTAAGACTGTAAGAAGGCCATGGCTATGCGAGTTTAAAATGAGCTCTTCATCTGGGATACCTTGACTAGCATGATTGTTCAACCATGCTGTTCAACCACTCTCTAACAAAGATTCCTAAATGCATTTATTAAAGCAGAAACCTCAAATTCCTTTTTGTTAAGGATCTTTGTAAAAAAAATCAAATCTGAGTGTCTTCCAGATGTTTGACTTTTAATTGGTTTGTATGTGGATATTATTTTTAGAATGAGTAGCCAGACTGAAACAAAGGGATAGAATACAGAAATATTTAGACTTATAATGCTGTAGAAATTAATTGCCATTCAATGTGGCAACCCTCCACTGAGGGTCTTAAACTGTAAATGAGATATTGTGATCACAGTGTTGTCTGGTTACAATAGCTTAGTCCTACTGCGGATAAAAGAAATGTAACATGCAGAACGATGTGGCTGATTTTAAAAGCATCCTCGCTGATCCAAGCTTACTTAGTTCTCTCTGGTACTGAGCGCCTGCCAAAACAACTAGTGTCCCTGCTTATTTTGTGTGCTTAATTATAAAAGCTTTCGAAAAAGTGAAAACCCAGGTTGGTCGATAGATAGGAAGAGGGGTGCTTAGAATCCAAAAGTCTCCCAGCACTTTTAAGGAGTGTGGCCATCTTAATAATAGGATGTTAAAATTATGCAACTCTGACACTACAGGGCTATTTCCTCAAGGCATTGTTTTGAAAGCTTTTATTTGTCAACTTACTGAAAAGTGATACAGAATATCTGGTGGGTTTATCTTTCTTTTGGTTAGTATAATGCACTCAGTATCAGCAACACTGTTAACAGCAGCATCATTCAAGCTAAGTTTCTGATAAGATGGTGTCCAATTTGGTGGAGAAACTTGCAATCCCATTACTCACTGAGTTTCATGTTTAAAAAAATTCATTTAAACCGAAAGTAGTAGGGTGTGAATAAAAATCCATTTTGAGTATCAATCACATTCAGTGTTCTCCAAGTATAAAAAGTCACCCAAACTCCCATGTGGCATTCCTAAATACGTTCCAGAAATTAATCTTCAATGTTTAAAGGAGCAACTGGATTAAATATTGGCCTCTCCTTTTTGTCTTGTATCTTTCCGTAAGTAACTTCAAAATCCTTTTTTGTCCCATTCAGGTATTCCAGAGTTCTGCCTTTTAGACTGTATCCTATGGCATCTAATTTTTTCATCCTATATTGCACTATTTCTGCTGACAGTTCTAACACTGCAGGTGTTTGTTTAATTTGGTCCACAGAAATTCCCACCTTCAATAGCCCCTCCAATCTTTCTTCCAGAACTGGAACTGAGTAGTAGAGAAGGGCAGGGCATTTTATTATTAGCTCTTTTAATTCTTGATCACCGCATTTGAAGATGTTCTTGGAGAACAGCAGGCTGTTCTGCATGCTTCTAGGGTTAAGTTGAAAAACAAAACCCTTCAGCTTGGATAGCAGACTCAAAACTTCAAAGTCAGTGAATTTGTTCTTCTGGAAAAAACCCAAATTTTCTTCAACAGTGGCCGAAGAATTTAACAAAATAAATGGGTTTTGACTCAGTAATTTCAGCATCCAGTTCTTCATATTCTCCTGTGAACCGCCTAGCCTTATATAGCTACTTTGTAGGGTTTCTATCATATGCTTGTTCTTTGCAACAGGATTATAAAAAATATTTGATGCGCTTGTTAGGAGCCGGCTGATAACCGTATTTTTCAGTCCCAGATCTTTGAAGAACCTAATGTTGGCTTTCTGGTTTTCATAGTTTTTAACTATAAAAAAAGAGTCTGGGAACCGTTTTATTAATTCAACTAATTGTTTTTCATTTTGGCAGACTGATAACCACAATTCTCTCTGATAATGGATATCTGTAGGGCTACAAAGAATTGCCTCAGGACAACGTTCAAAAATATATGCCACAGAACTCTCGTCAGCCCCCATTTCTTGCAAAATCTTAGCTGTTTCCTTGAGGTGCGTCACCTCTTTTGAGAGCACCCATGGCTTTAGCCTACGGATCTTCTTGATATCCACACATAACTCATAGAGGCTTTGTACAGTGGCCTTGTTCTCTCCAGCAGCAACATCCGATGTATATCTAAAATGCAGTAAAAAGTTTCTGTTTTGTCTTTGATTCCATAAGGCTGAAAGAGCTGGCAACAGCAGGCGAGGCTGAGATCGCATAAATAGATTTGGAGCAACGTGGGTCATTTCAGTTTGTGATTTAGCACTATGTCTGAGAAGGCCTGAAAGAAAAGCATTTGAGATAATATTAATAATGTGCCATGTTCAACTTTTTTTTGTTGGGGGGGGGGGACAAGAAAATAATCTTTCCCCGCTTAGGGGATTTCTGCTCCTGTTTAACAACAATCTTTCCAGGCTGTAATTATGCTCCACTCTGTGGCAGTTGCATTCAAATATTCATATTTAAATAATGGGCATGCTGTGAAGTGCTTTGCACCTTCTGTCTCAGCCAGATATAAACGATAAACCACTGTTAATCAGTAGCAGAATTTATGTCAGTAGGTCAACAGAAACCTGCAACGCAAGAGGTTGGGTGCCTGTTGCCACACCTCCTGAGACCTAATGGGGGTTAAAATAAAACTGCACTTCCGGAGGAATTGATGAAGAGGAGCAAGGAATGGATGGGAAAACACAACAACCTGCTACGTCTTTATTGTTAAGGTATTGTTAGGTAAGTGCACCAGCCACCTTCACACAACCATGACAGTTACATCTATTTGTTTTCATTTTTTAAAAGGTCCCATTTCACAACCTTACTCTCGCCTATTTTGCGAGGCCTCTATTTTTTCACCATCACAGAAGCAGGTGGAACTTCAGGAGACTGCACACTATGCTTGTGGCAAAACATTAAGAGAGCTTCGGTCCCTTGAAGTACCATGGAGGTAGCCATGTTACTGAAAAACCCTCCCCACAGAGGCTCCCCTATTGTACAACTTTCATTATATGCTGAAGACGCACCTCTTTTTTTTATATTGATAGGAGTTTTTTTGGGGGGGTCAGTCTGGATGATGCCCCGAGTACCCTTCTAATCCTTGAGATCCTGGATCTGTGCAAGTTTGCCAAACCAGATCCTTTAAGGTAAAGATTTTGGCTAGCCACTTAAGCACTGCAATCAGGACAACCAAATAAGTTACCCTGCTGGGAAATTGGGGTGGGGTGTAGCAATATATTTAGGACGCATTCTAGTTGTGACTGCTATTTCTTTTTAAACTGATTATTAAAGAAAATATGGGAGGAATGTTATTTATTTTAAGGCTGGCATAAGGAGGACCGGATTTAGGTTTAATGATGCCCTAAGCTACTGAAAGTAATGGGGCCCTTTATATGTCCAGCTGTCCTTTGTCAACAACAAATTGTCGCTGTTTTTTGTGTTTAAGATGTTATGCTATAGGGGACCCAGGTGGCGCTGTGGGTTAAACCACTGAGCCTAGGGCTTGCTGATCAGAAGGTCAGCGGTTCGAATCCCTGTGACGGGGTGAGCTCCCGTTGCTTGGTCCCAGCTCCTGCCAACCTAGCAGTTCAAAAGCACGTCAAAATGCAAGTAGATAAATAGGAACCGCTACAGCGGGAAGGTAAACAGCGTTTCCATGTGCTGCTCTGGTTTGCCAGAAGCAGCTTTGTCATGCTGGCCACATGACCTGGAAGCTATACACCGGCTCCCTCGGCCAATAATGCGAGATGAGCGCGCAACCCCAGAGTCGGTCACGACTGGACCTAATGGTCAGGGTCCCTTTACCTTTATGTTATGCTATATGGTAATTTATGGACCTAATAGGTATCTAAAGCCATTTGCACATAACAAAATATGTATTTTATCAAAGTAATTGTTGAACTGAAATGCAATTAAGAAGAAGCATATTAATAGTGAAATAATTATTAAGCTTGAACTTAAAATGATTGGGGGCCCATTACTTACATCATAGGAGCCTACACAACACAAAACACTGTTGTTGTATGTAGGTTTTAATTTATTTGTTTTTTGTCTTGCATTTTGAAAATGTACATCCAGGGTGTTTTGTGTTTTTTTTTATTGGGGGGGGGGCAAGAGAGTAGGGCCCTAAACTACAGCTTGTTTATCTGATACGTAAATCCGGCACTGCAATGGTGGCCAGGTGTGTGCCAAATACTGTCCCTTCCAGTGAGAGATACTTACTAGGTCGGAGCTCAACCCACACATCGCCCTTGCTGGAAGACCGCCTGTTTCTCTTCCGTAAAGCTGCTGCGGCCGGGCTTTGCTACCGGTACTGCCTCCGTCATTCCCTCGAGACCAGGCCTCGGCGATCCCTTGGGCGCTTGACCTTGCACTGCCCTGTCCCGGATCCCCATCATCAGTGCAGACCCCGCGCGCGCGGCAGCTCCTGCGAGCCCAAAGTGCGACGCGAGGTCCGGAAGCGCAGCAAAAGGGCGTCTGAGTTCCCACCAAGGAAGAGGCGGCATTAACAGCCACCCGGGCAAGATTCTTGGCCGTACCATTCATAGTGCGAGGCAGAGGGAGGGGTGTGATGCTGGCGGAGCGAACCATTTCCACTTTTGCAACTCGGGGTGGTGGCTGTGGCAAGCCAGAGGAGTGATTTCAAACGGGTTTGTTGATGTTGTGTTTTTTTGTTTTTGTTTGTTTAAAGGGAAAATAAGCACAAGAGGAACATTTTGCTCCCTGCAACCACCCCTTTCCCATAGCAACCGCAAAGGACAGAAACTTTTATTTGCAAAAGAGTGGGAGAAATTGAGATACTTATTCACAGCATACGTTTTTAAAGCACATTTCTACCACTTTTAACACTCGTGGCTTTCCCCCAATGAGTCCTGGGAACTGTAGTGTACATAATGACCAGCACCCTCAAAAAGCTACTGTTCCCAGGGCTTGTCCGGGAGAGCTGTTCAAGTGAGCATTGGCATGGACTGACATTTATTCAGCTTTAAGTTTTGAAATTTGAAATGGTGTAAAGCGGACAATGGCTTCACTTATTGAGGAAACCCCCTTCATCTGATTGCCAATCTTGACTGACACAAGCACAAACAGAATACATTCCTTCCTGAAGCCATGAAGCATGCAGTTTAGTATGCAAGCTAAACATAAAAGTAAATGTTAATGTAATTGCCTAATTTTTAAGAAGTAGAAGAGGTTATTTTTACATAATTTTAGGCTAGATCAGTAACGCAGTAGTCAAAATACTACAGGTATAGATTCTAATTATTAGAAAAGCAACTTGCAGGAAACTGCATATTGTGGAAATCTTAGAAAGAAACAAAACTTTTCAGGTGCGGAAACATGTCATTAAAAGCACACTCAGGCAACACTAACACCACCTTGCACTTAATGTCATAACAAGCACCATATGATTAGCAAATTACAGGGTTTGTTGTACTAGCTTTCAAAGACATTAGATGCTTTTGGATTTCTTGCTTGCTTCATGGTACACAATGTTCTGCCAAGCCTTAGTACAGTACGTACTTAGTGCAAAGAGAACTAGTGTGGTCAGGGCTGGATTTAGGTTTGATGAGGCCCTAAGCTACTGAAGGTAATGGTGCCCTTTATATGTCCAGTTGTCCTTTGTCAACAACAAATTGTCGTCATCTTTTATGTTGAATATATGCTATATGGTAATTTATGGGCCTAATAGGTATCTAAAGCCATTTGCACATAACAAAATATGTATTTTATCAAAGTAATTGTTGAACTGAAATACAATTAAGGAGGATATTAATAGTCAAATACAATTAAGAAGGATATTAATAGTGAAATAATTATTAAGCTCTAACTGTTTATAGGTTTTATTTTATTTGTTTTTTATCTTATATTTTGGAAATGTACATCCAGGGGTTTTTATTCCTTTAAATTATTTGGGGGGGGGAGTTTGTTTAGCTCAGCGTTTCTTAACTGCTGTTCCGCGGCACACTAGTGTGCCGCGAGACGCTGGCTGGTGTGCCGCGACGTGCCGCGACGAGAAGGGCGATTTGCATTGTCACGTACCTGCCGGCCGCCAATAAGCAGCACTAACCCGCCGGAAAGCAATATTTCTCCTCCTCTTTCCCAAAGCTCAGTGCAAACGAGCCTGGCGGCCGCCAATACACAGCACTGACCCGCCAGACGGCTTGTGAAGCCTTATTACAGGAGATTGCAACCAACACAGCAATTGGCAAGTGTTTCTTACAGTCATAATTATAGTCAATATAGGGCGGCACAGAGTTAAATTTTTTAACTTTTTTAATGGTGGTGTGCCTCGTGATTTTTTTCACGGAACAAGTGTGCCGTGGCCCAAAAAAGGTTGAGAAACACTGGTTTAGCTGATATATGTAAATCTGGCCCTGAGTGTGGTACAACTATGCTTCTTCAGGAGTTCTTTATCCATCCAACCTTATATAAAGTGGGGAAAATTCAGCTCTTTAAATATGGCCATTTGCAAAGTCAAAAAGGTGCCTATTACGTATTATTTAAAGCTTTTTCTTTGTGGTCACTTTTGCAAAGTTGCTAACAATCTTTGACTGGCAAGACGCTGTTCATTCGATTATTTCCTGGTTGCTATGCAAAACTGAGACTGTCCCAGCTCCTGCCAACCTAGCAATTCGAAAGCATGTCAAAGTGCAAGTAGATAAATAGGTACCGCTCTGGCGGGAAGGTTAATGGCATTTCCGTGCGCAGCTTTGTCATGCTGGCCACATGACCCAGAAGCTGTCTGCGGACAAACGCCGGCTTATAGAGCGAGATGAGTGCTGCAACCCCAGTCGGACACAACTGGACCTGATGGCCAGGGGGCCCTTTACCTTTTATGCAAAACTGATAATCATTACCTTCACACACTCAACTCATTGCTACTGTAGTGATTATTGCACCCCTCTCAACGAAATACATGATTCCGACATGAGAAAATTCTTGCAGTGTGATAAGCTTCATTTCGGAGGAAAGCTGCTTATTGATAGCCCAAATTCACTAGGTACGGTACTTCCTCATTGAGAGCTAGTGACATAGTGAGCACTGGTGAAGCGGAGGAGGAATGAGAGAAGTGTGCAATTCCAGGATCTTTTTTCAGGGCAGGGGTAATGATATCGTCCGCTGGGCACCAGGATAATTTACACATCCTCTGCTTCAGCAAGTGAGGCTTTCACATTTTCCTATTATTTCAAATAGATTAGCATACAGAAAGTCAGGGAAATAATCAAGGAAAGGTTTGACCCCCCCCCTTTTCTTTGTTGGGGTTTCTACTAAGGGCTGTGGGATGCGGGTGGCACTGTGGTCTAAACCACAGAGCCTAGATCAGCTAATAATTTTTTCAATTAAATAATGTGGTACCTACATTCTTAAGATACACAATCTTCATATGCCCCAGCTTCTAATTTAGCATAAAAGCAATCAACTGAAAGTGTAGGAAGCTATGGTTGAAGAAGCCCTGAATTGTTAAAAATATAGGTCAGTCTTTTTACAGGATTAGTTTCCTGTGAAACTAATCCTGTTGAGTTTGACCAAACTGCGGGAGTTTGACCAAAGTGCGGGAGGCAGTGGAAGACAGAAGTGCCTGGCGTGCTATGGTCCATGGGGTCACGAAGAGTCGGACACGACTAAACAACAAGAAGTTTCCTATGAAAGAGGGAGCACTGGAGATTTATGGTGTCTTTGTAGTAATCCACTTAATTGCAAGTGAATATGCTAAGCAGGTCAAGCACATACTAGATTCCCAGCGACATTATTTTGGCCCCATAAAACCTACACCACCTCATAGTATATGAAATAGAAGCTGTCTGCAACTCCCTCCCTCTCCCAAGCCTCTTAGGTGCTGTTAGACCAGGCATGTTTCCCAAGTGGGTGTGACCCAAGGTGGCTTGGATGTGAACACCTATATACCTCATTATCATGAAACCAAAGTCCCAAAGGCGAACTCTTCACATAATGTTGAAGATATTCTTCTGTTGCACAATTATCTGGATGTGCCCTAGGCTGTGTACACACTAAACCTACAAAACACATTCGAAGGGTATTCTTTCCCTCAAAGAATTCTGAGCACTGTGGTTTGTTAAGGGCTGCTGGGAATTGTAACTCTGTGAAAGGTAAACGAACAGTGCCCAAAATTATTTGCAGAAAAGAATGTTTCAAATGCTTTGTGTGTATACAACCCTAGTCTTCAAATTCCCACTAAATCAGCACCTCAATTTATTTATCCCATCAAACTGGCTTTCTCCTGTCCCATTATGGAAGCTGTGAGGGGAGAAAGTAGGACAATGGCTCCACTCTTGCAACCACATTACTGTTATTTTATTATGTTGTAATTGTTTTTGTTGTACTATTGTCTCCCATTCTTTGTGGAGTGTGAAAGAGCCATTAGACGCTCGGGATTACCAAGGCAGTGCATTAGACGCTCTGGATTACCAAGGCAGTTCCCACATGATAGTAATCTGCATGGTTGAAATAAGTACCAAAACCCGCCTTCCCTTCTGTGTCTCCTCATTTGCCCCAGCAACTCTGTCAATGCTGCAGGTCCTTGGCAGCCAGGGACTGGCCTAGAGGGGCTCTCAGATGACATAATCTGGGTTATCGAGTAATGTGAGTTTTTACACTTTTTGTAAAAAATATCCCACCAAAAACTGTATATCGAAGGTCTCGAAACTATCTTTTGCGAAAGATCTGCAAAAGTCAATTTCCAATCCACAATTACCAACACTCAGCTGCATCCTTATATTGGTGGGTGAACCTTTTAAGTGAACTGGCACACTGGTACATAAAGCACGAGCAGAGGTGATGGTGGGGTGTTGCCCTAAGGAAGAAGTTCTGGGTTTCTATTTGGCTGCAGAGCGTGGCGAACTAAGTAATAATATTTAAATAAAAATGCAGCGCATGACCCGGACCGTAACAGCAGCAGGGCAGAAGCCCTGCTGCGAGGTGACAGGAAGGCCGCTGCCTCCTCACGCACTTCAGTTACATAACGACGACTTCTCAAAGGTTCGCACTGCCTCTTGCCGCCCGCTCGCTCCAGGCCGCCCCCGTCGCCATCCGTGCGAGCGGAAGGACCCGAACAGTGCGCGCGTCCACGCCTCACCCATGTGTTGCAAACACGAGCCTCGCACTGGCTGGTCCAGGCGGCTGCAAAAAAAAAGCGGGGAGGGGGGGGAGTAGATACACAAGCGCGCGCACCCCGTGCGTACGTGCACGCGCGTATATGTAACCCAGCGGCTCCGGCGCCCGCGCGCATTTACGCGGCTCGCCAAGCGCTTAGCAAAACCTCCACCGAAGCCTCGTGCTCATCCGGGACATTCGCGCCCGCCCTGAGGGCGTGACCAGGAGGCCTGTTAGCCACGCCCCCTGGCCTCATTTTATTTGTTTGTTAGATCCTTCGTCCGTCTACTGAGGGCGGCTCGAGGCTGGAGCTTTGCCGTTTCAGACGAGCTCGTACCTCTGTGTGTGTTTTGACAGTGCTTTAAAGAAAACCGTTAAGTTTTGTTGCTTTGATTCTCTCAGCCCCGCGTTGCTCCCGATCTCTGCGCTGCGCGCGGAGGGAGATACCCGCTCCCTCCCTCCGCCCGTCAGAAATCCGTAAACACATTTCAGAAACGTGAGGCGGCTGGAGGTCACGTGCCGCGTGGGCAGCCAATGGGGAAGAGGGGGCGGCGCTTGGCGGCTTCTGTAGTGCAGGGTTGCTGCGTAGAGTCACAGGGCGGGCGGCGAGGAGAGCGGCGGCAGGTTTGTGGCTGCGTGAGAGAGAGGGGGGGGGAATCCAGGAGGGAGTCGTCTCGCGGCACTAACCGCCGTCCGTTCAGCTCGAGCCGGGTCTGCGTCGAACTCCGCGGAGCTCTTCGAACCTCCATCTCATAACCGGCAACTGCGTGGAGAGGGCCCGGGGCTGAGGAAAGAAGGGGTAATGCGTTTCCCGCTGGAGGCCATCGCCACTGCCGCCGGAGCTGTTGCCGCCTCCACAGCCGCAGCTGCCGCCTCCACCGGGTCCTAGAGCCGCTGCTGCTGCAGCCTACGGCCCCGGCCTCCTGCTCCCCTTGGCTTCCCTGCTCCTTCTTTTGTATAATCCCCCCTGAGGGTGTTTCCCCTCAGTGGCGGGACTCCGGCTCGGCATGAGCCGCGACGCCAATTTCATTTATCCCTGAGGAGCCGGCAGCTCTTTCCTCCGACTTCTCTCCCCACACCCTCCGCCTCTACGTCCAGCGGCCTCCGCCACCAGGAGAATTTGTGAGGGGAGTAACGGGGCGCCCCTCGGAAGATGGGAGTGAACGCGGTGCACTGGTTCCGCAAGGGGCTCCGGCTCCACGACAACCCGGCGCTGAGGGAAGTCATCCAAGGCGCCGACACGGTGCGCTGCGTCTACATCCTGGACCCCTGGTTCGCGGGCTCCTCCAACGTGGGGATCAACCGGTGGAGGTCAGTGAACTGGATGCGTGGGCGCGAGGATGCGGCTCGTTTTTATTTTGCCAGTCGGTTTTTATAAATCCCCATTCAGAAGGTTCCCGGTTGCGGGTAGGAAAGGGGGGGAGGAAATGGGAGAGGTTTGGGCGTCGTCTGCGCACGCGTGTTGGCTGCTGGTTATACAACGCCGATTCAGGTACTATGTAACGCCGGTGAAATGAATCTTGACGTCCTGGCACTCGGAGCTAATGAAAGGACGGCGCACTTCGGCCATCCGCTTCTGTTCTCACGCATATTGTAACTTGATTTTTAAAGCTTGCCGTTTCCTATGAGAACGGATTGCGTCGTTAACTACTTAAGCAACTGCGCTTCTCTCACTGCATGTAAAAGAGTGCTGATTTAAAGCGATGAATAATTTCTAGCCCATGTTGGTGGTGTCAAAAGGATTTTTGGGTACTCAGAAAAGCTGTATAGTTCAATACTTATACAAACAGAGCTGGTCCAATTAAAAAAACAAAACAAAACCCACTTCATCTTCCCTCTGTTTCCTGTTCTCCAGAGAACAGGGTAACAAATATTTGTAAACGGCTCCAAAAGTTATGCCCATTACATGTTTGTCACTTTAATGCCCTTGCTGTGCAACAGAGGCTTTGCCGTCCTGGGTTATATATGTGTGGCCATGATGCTCACCTTCCTCTTGCTAGCTATGACCTCCTCCTAATTATGCCCTTTTCAGTTTCTTCCTGATGCTGGCAGCACTGAGGCAGTTGCACTTGCAGTTCCTTCTGTTGCTGTGCAAAGCAAGACATAACCTCACTTGGATATTTCGCAAGCAGTATTATGCTTGTTTTCCAACCACAGGCATTTTAAGGCTAAGAGGCCTACTAAAAGTTGCTTCGAATCAATAAAACATTGGAGAAAATTATTATTACTAGTATATTGTTCCAAATGGTGCTGAAAAGTTAGGCAATGAGAGCTGTACTGTAGCTGACTTTTTTGGTGAGTTCAAACTTAATAGGATAGTTCTTGTCACATGAACACTGTTCAAAACTGGTGTCTGGTCAGTAGCAAAGGTAGACAAATGATATGGACCACTTTGACATTCGTGGAACACAACAAAGATGAAGAGGATTATCAATCGTTGTAAGGAGTGTGCAGGTCTTTCAAATGAAGCTTCTTAGTCAGTTGCATTCTGAACTAATTAAACCAGTTTATTTTGAACCAGAACTGCTAGATAATTCACAGATAACTAGAAAACTTGGTACATAATGCTGGGCAACTTTTACTTGAAGTAGAATGTGTGGGGGCAGGTACAGGAGGCTAGTCTAGTTTTCTAGTTTATATTATGCTACTTACTATGCAGTATGGTTGGTAGCAATTTCTTGGTAATGGCAGATAGCAAATATTTCTGCCAGGGCCTCTTTTGGGTCTGGATTTAAGCTGCTAAAGGTATGTTGTCATTCGTTCACCATTTTAAAAATTGTGACTTTAGAAGTCAAAAATAGGGTACAGTATTGAATGAATACTTGTTAAAATATATCAACACTGTATAGTAGGCACAAGGCAATACAAGTGGAGATGCTTAAAACTATACAAATGCTGAGTATGCTGTGAGATATAAGGAAAATGCATAGTACACTTGTGAATGAATTTTATCTATTGCTGTCATACTAACATGCCAGATACCTCGTGTGGTACTACTGACCTCCTTTCTCTTGTCCCCATTCCTGGTCCATTTGTTATACAGTAGTTCTCATAATGTAAAAGCTTTAAAGTTGAGTCTGAGTTTCTTTGTGTAATGTTTTTAATGCACCTTATTTCTTAGCTAACAAGTTGTTCAAGACAAAAGTGGCTCAGAATATTTGTGACAGATCCTGTGTACTTCATTCTGTAATGTGTTGTAGTAAGACTTCTGTGAATCTTGCTTTGAATTAAGTGGCTAGCTTTCATTTGGATGTTGTGGGAGTCAGAACGGTTTTAGAATTTCTCAAGTTTTGCATTAAATTAACATTGAGATATTATATTAATTAAAACTACTTTGAGACATATTATGTGAAGTGGCAATAAATATTTCAAAAAAGAAACCAATATTCATTGTTTAAAAAACTTTTTTTGGTCCTGGGATAAATGGCGTACTGAATATGTGTCAGTTTTGAGTATTTGCTGTCACTCCTTGATTTGTTCTTAGATTTTCTTGGTTAATGTATGGCAAACTTCCTTTTGTAAATTTATTACACGTTCAGCAATACTTCATATGCATAATTTTTTCTTACATTGTAAATTAATTGCTGGGGTAGTAGATGAAGGCAATGTGAAGCATTCTCTCTTTTGTTCTTGAACACTGGTAAAATGCAATACCAATTATTCATTAAACAATTAGCCACAACAAAAAGGACTTCATAGGTCAGGGATTATCAGTTATTTTTTAAAAGATTAGATCTAGGCCAGAAGTGTACTTAATTCTTAAAAGGAAATAATATTGTATTCACTTTTTAAAATGCTTAGGGGGCTGGTTAGACATATACTGTATCATGGGGCCATTTCTGTCATTAGTCCCAGGGGCCTTTGGTGTCTTATTCTTTAGTTAGCTAGCTTACAAGACTTAAGATTTTTTAAGGTTCTAATAAAGGTATTGCCTGATAGTGGATCATTTTTCTTTAACCGACAAAGCTTTACATGCTTTTATTGTCTCTTTTATTCGTCACTGTATACCTGAGGTAAGTATTACCATCATCAAAACTGAGTGCCTTGTGAATGTTGCCTTGGGTCCTGCAGTTGCGGAAAGTTGGAGTATAAATAAATAAAAGTTGACTGGTAGTGGCATTCATAATTTGAGTTAAGGAAATTCATTGTGACAGAGAACGGTAACTGGAGTAAGTAGGTAGAACAGCCTTTCTTCAACATGCTGCCCTCCAAATGTTTTGGGCTCAGGTTTTATCATCCCAGACAATGTGTCATGCTTATTGAGGCTGATGGGAGTTGGAATTTGAAACATTTGGAGGGCACCGGGTTGGGAAAGCTTAAATAGAACACTGGACTTCTGTCTCAGCTAGCCACAGATTCAGTGACTTGCCTGTTTGAAAAAAATGGGGGGGGGGAGCATTTGCAGCGGGTGCTGTAAATATGAATTAAGAATGAGTTGAGAATTGAAAGGTTCCACTAAATACAGTCATACCTCGGGTTGCGAACGTGATCCATACGGGAGGCACATTCACAACCCGCAGTGCCGCGTCTGCTTGTGCGCACACGTGTGATGTCATTTTGTATCTTTGCGCATGTGCGAGCACCGAAACCCGGAAGTAACCCATACCGGTACTTGCGGGTTTGGCGCAGTCCGTAACCTGAAAACACGCAACCCACAGCATTCGCAATCCAAAGTATGACTGTATATTGTAACTTTGTGTAGTACCAAACAAACATAACTGCTACTGCTGTATTACTTAAATTAGTCTTCTTGAAACTGTTTGTATGCCTTGTTCTGGGCAGTATAATCATTTGTAGACATGTTTTAAAATTCCAATGGAACCTCGAGTTACGTACTGTCCTCCTTACAAATGCATTGGGTAACGAGCTCTGCTAACCCGGAAGTAGATGCTTCTGGTAGCGAACTTGCTCCGGGATGCGAGCGGAAGTCGCGACGCGGCCCCATTAGCGAAAGCGTGCCTCAGGTTAAGAATGGTTTTGGCTTAAGAACGGACCACAGTAAATATATAAATGTTAACATTGATCAGATATGTAATTTTATTTTTTGCATTTGGAACAATAATCTTTCAAACATGTTTTTAATTGATTTACCTCTGCAAGAGTCATGTTGTGTTTTAACCCATGTTTTCTGAAATGGGTGCATAATTCTGGTGTAGAGCAGGGAGTATATTCACTATATTTTGATGACAATACGTTAAATGAATGGCTTCCCTGCTCCCCCTGAAAATCCCCTTGTCAGGCAAATAGGATCCAGTTCCTGGAATCCTCAGGAGGAAAGAGTGCTGTTGTGCTCAGGTCCTACTTGAAGGCTTCCATATGCAACAGGATGGCCACTGTGAGAACAGGATGCTGGACTAGGTGGATCAATGGCCTGATCCAGCAGGGCTATTCTTATGTTCTTGTGTAAATATAGTGGGTATAAGAGGAATCTGATGGAATGGGGATAATCAGTGTCCTTTCAGGGCTCTCCTGAATACATAGCGAAGAAATGTGTCTTAAGAGTGGTGTAGCACTGCATGTCAAGGAGGGCATAGAAACCAATCTAGAAAAGGTACAAACTCCTCCACAGAAGCAGGGTTTGAAAAATAATGTCATTATTGGAGACATATTATCATGCTCCTCCCCCCAATCAAGTTGAACTTGAAATGGAGAAATAAACCAGAGGGATCAAAAGTGTTAATAGTGGGTGACATTGCATAGAGTGATATAATGACAAAGAGACAATGTTTTTAGATACCCTAAATGACTGTTACTTAAAACAGTTGGCTAGGGAATGGATGGGGCGTGGAGCTGGAATTAATTGTGTTGACCAGGACCCTAGAGCAAGATGTAAGTGTTGCTAAACTAAGGGGAACAGTGACCACAGTGATATGAAATTCAAGATACGTGTAACTGGAAATTGCCAAGAGATATCCAAGTTTCTGTGTACACTATATCTTTAAAGCACATTCTTTCCCTCAAAAAATCTGGGCACTGTAATTAGGAGTTGATGGGAGTTGTAACTCTGTGAGGGCCGAGCTACAGCGCCCAGAATTCTTTGAGAGAAAGAATGTTTTGAACATTCTTTAAAACTATAGTGTGTACACAGTGTACACAGTCCAAAACAGTCACATTTGACTTAGAAAAGTAAACTTACTTTTAAAATGAGTATGAAAGGGAGAGTCAAGAGAATCACATCTCTTTTAAAAGCTTGGAGGATATTTAAAGCCATGGCAATAGAAGGTCAACTAGAACATATGCTACAGATTCAGGTGCAAGAAGGCATTCCCCCCCAGAAAATTGAATAAGAGAACATGAAAGCAAAAAGAAGCAAAAAATTATGCAAAAGAGGGAAGCAGAGGGAAGGAATTGAGTTATTGTTAGATACATTAGCAGCACAATCCTACATGTGTCTGCTCAAAAGTAAGTCCCATTGAAACTGGCTATAGGGTTGAAGCCTAAAACAATCAATAAAAACTGATATGTTTGACTATGTTGGAAACAGAAACTGTCCAAGACATGTTTGGATCCTGTTAAGAGATGGAAAGGTGTGCTAGGGAAAGATTGAGAGCTTGGAAAGAGAGTTCTAGTACTAACTGACAGATAACTGGGGCAATAAATCTACTTGAGTTCTTAAGGAACCCAAATGTAAAATTGCTGAGATTCTTACAATACAGTAATATATGTTGTTGTTGTTGTTTAGTCGTTCAGTCGTGTCCGACTCTTCGTGACCCCATGGACCATAGCACGCCAGGCACTCCTGTCTTGCACTGCCTCCCGCAGTTTGGTCAAACTCATGTTCGTAGCTTCGAGAACACTGTCCAACCATCTTGTCCTCTGTCGTCCCCTTCTCCTAGTGCCCTCAATCTGTCCCAACATCAGGGTCTTTTCCAAAGATTCCTCTCTTCTCATGAGGTGGCCAAAGTATTGGAGCCTCAGCTTCACGATCTGTCCTTCCAGGGAGCACTCAGGGCTGATTTCCTTAAGAATGGATAGGTTTGATCTTCTTGCACTCCATGGGACTCTCAAGAGTCTCCTCCAGCACCATAATTCAAAAGCATCAATTCTTCGGCGATCAGCCTTCTTGATGGTCCAGCTCTCACTTCCATACATCACTACTGGGAAAACCATAGCTTTAACTATGCGGACCTTTGTCGGCAAGGTGATGCCTCTGCTTTTTAAGGTGCTGTCTAGGTTTGTCATTGCTTTTCTCCCAAGAAGCAGGCGTCTTTTAATTTCGGGACTGCTGTCACCATCTGCAGTGATCATGGAGCCCAAGAAAGTAAAATCTCTCACTGCCTCCATTTCTTCCCCTTCTATTTGCCAGGAGGTGATGGGACCAGTGGCCATGATCTTGGTTTTTTTTGATGTTGAGCTTCAGACCATATTTTGCGCTCTACTCTTTCACCCTCATTAAAAGGTTATTTAATTCCTCCTCACTTTCTGCCATCAAGGTTGTGTCATCTGCATATCTGAGGTTGTTGATATTTCAACAGTAATATATAACTTGTCCCTAACATTAGCTTCTATACTAGAGGGCTGGAAAGTAGCTAATTGAACATCCAGGAAATTACCAGCTAATTATAAAAACTGTTCTGTATAAATTGGTAGAAAGCACTATCAAATAAGCAAGTTTCTGCCCTGCTAACATTTTTTTTGAGAGAATCAAGAACTGAAAGGATAGGGAAGATCAAAATGATCAGGTGGAGTATAGTCCCCACAAGGAAATGTCACACTGGCCTGGTTTCTGTGACATGGTAAACAAGACTGACTTACTGGAGTTGTATGGGCTCCTGGAGATAAGCTCTAAACTGCATTGCTCCTCCCCAGTCTTGAATAGTCCCATGGTGAGCTAAGCAAAAGTTTGACTTCCCTAGTAGTTTGAATCCAGTGCTGTGGTTAAGCACTCTCCTCACTAACCATGAATTGTAGCCTAGGGTTATTCCTGTATTGCATGTGGACAAGACTGTTTTGGGAGGGAAGAATTGTTCAGTATGGCTCTAAATTTGCATACTGGCCCAGTATAACAACACACTATAGTTTGAATATGAATGAACTGACATGAACTGCAGGCCCACTTGCCAACCTCTTTCCCTTTTTACTCCATGAGAAATGATATAAAGCTTGTATTACTGGTTAGCAACATATTCTTTGTTGCTGCAGCCAAACTGGCAAGGAATTGTTTGTTCACACTACAAATTGCTAACAAGCCAGAATACCAAACCAGGATTGAAGTTTGTCTGTGTGATTTGCTTCCTACATTTTTATCTCTAGTGTTTTGACCCTTATCTTAAATGGTATTACTTTCAGCAGTCTTAAAATTGTCCACAAGTAAAACACATAACTGTTTAAATGTGGAACAGTATTAAGTAACCACATATTTAATAGGTATAAGCTTTTTACTTACAAGTATGTGTGGTCACCTGTGGAATAGCCTGTTGTTAGGCCTTCTCTGCATTTATTTATTTATTTATTTATTCACACACACACACACACACACACCACTTGATTGGAAAAAATGTTAAAATGGGTTAGAAAAATATAAAACAAATATGAGAAAAAATCAAAACTATATTGAGTTACTCTGTTTCTGTCTGGTGGCACTGGTTAACTTTACTTTCATATTGATTGGGCATCAGCAAAAAGGTTATGGTAACTGAAGGAATCCCTAAAATTCTAAGAAATTCTCATTGTGAGTCACTCTCAAGGCTTTGGGCAAATTTTCATTCCCCCCTCATTTATTAGACCCAAAGGTCTCTAAGCGACTTACAGCAAAAAAAAAGATACACAATACCATAAGAGGGAAATCATATACATCAATATTTTATATAACATAACATCTGGGGCGGGGGGGGGGGGTAGCAAACAGCATTAACAATACAGTGGTACCTTGGGTTACAAATGCTTCAGGTTACAGATGCTTCAGGTTACAGACCCCAATAACCGAGAAATAGTACCTCGGGTTAAGAACTTTGCTTCAGGATGAGAATAGAAATCGCGCGGCGGCAGCGGGAGGCCCCATTAGCTATAGTGGTACCTCAGGTTAAGAACAGTTTCAGGTTAAGAACCAACCTCCAGAACGAATTAAGTTCTTAACCCGAGATACCCCTGTACTCAAATAACAAACAGCAATACTCTGACCCATTAATCAGCAAATAAAACCTCAAGCTTCCCCAGTCCAAAAATCATTCACATAAAAACACCCCCCTCCCCATTTTAACCTCTCCACTCAGAAGTATGGTGTCAACACCATCTGTTAGAAATCTGGTGGATGGGTTCAGTGTCTTCCATGGATGATTTGGCATCTCTCCTCTCCCTTCATGGGGAGAACAGTAGAAAGCAAAGCAGGAAGATGGTAATGAGAGTTTAACCTGCCTTGCAGTTCACCCGGCTACTGCTCCTCTTCTGTTGTTGGTGAGGGAGTGGTGGGTGATTGTAATCATAACCACTATATAACTACAGGAGGTCAGAAGAACAGTGCATACAAGCACTACTTCCAGCTTGGGCAAGAGGGGACAGACAGTCATGGTGCTGTTGCACTTGTAAACTCTTTTCTCCTGGTACTCAAGCTACATAACTGTCCCTTTAAGAAACAGATTGTGGCAGGTAGAATGTAGGTAGGTGGTTTTCTCTTTCTCTCTTGGTAATAATTTCTAAAAGGCAGCACCTTTCTTTATTTTGTCTCTTAGGTTGGGATTTAATTTTATGCAGAGTTCTATCTGACTTTATTTCTGGATAAAAAATGCAAATAAATGTTTAATTGATCAACAAAAGATAATTGATATCAAAAATTATTTTAGAGCATCCTACTTTATCAGCCTTATACATGGTGAATGCTGACGAGAGCTTTTGAAACTACAAGACTGACATTCTGAAGCATATTAAAGCATTTCATAGGACAGTTTGATACTGCTGTCTGGGATATCACTTTTTTAAAAAAAAGAAAAATAGCTTCTGTGTAAGATGATAAAATGAACAAAAACAGTAGCATCATTAGTCCTTTATTTGTCTGAATACTTCAGCTAAGACACCATAGACCAGTACAGTTGTATAACTAACTGAATGAGTCATCTGTTAAAGAAGCACATGTTTTGAGAACTGAATAATGTCAAGCAGTATATAAAGATTTGGTATACCGGAGAAGACCAGTTTGTTCAGTTACGTATAAATACAGTACAGTTTGTACACTGATAGTGACACAATAGACCTTCCTTGCATGAGCAAATGTGTGTACCTGCTATATTCAATGTGATATATAGATGATGGAAGAGTCTGTCCTAGAAACCTTTACCTCTTTATCTGGCATAAATTCTATTTCTGATAAGCACATGTAAATAGATTGCACAACACTTTTTCTTCCATGAGTTCTTTCTATTGTTGATTCTCATTGCGATGGACATTCTTAAATAGCATTTTCATTAATGGGAATCCAAACATGGAAGATTTTAAATTTAGTTTTTGTGTTTGCTTTTAATTGCATGACTAGAGTAAGTGTTCTCACTAGTTTAATTCTCTTGTTCATTGAAGCAATATCAGTTCTGCTTTTCAGGATCATGGATCCTTCCAAGGCAATTTATACTTAAAATAAAAAGTGACAACAATAATGCAACATTGTTAACTACAGAATTTAAATCAATATAATGTTGATATCCTGTACTAAATAAAAACAAACCAACAGCAGATGATATAACCATATGTATTACAGCCACCCACTCACACTTAGTAGAGGATACCAGCTTAACCAGTTGGAAATGTAAAGTGTGTAGGATCTGTCTAAAAGAAATCTGAACAGCTGTCAGAGAAGGAAGTTCTATAAATGGGACTGCCACCAAAAATCCTATCTTATCTGTCTGCCAGGCTAATTGTACCCACAGCCTCTGAGGCTGATCTTGAAGACCTAGGCAGCTTCCTGTGTGTAGGTGATCCTTCAGGTATCCCAGTCCCAAACCATTAAAGGTTTCAAAGGTTATAAACACCACTTTGAATTTGACCTAAAAATGAACTGGCAACCATTGAAACTGTTAAACTATTGTAGTCTGAGCACTCTGAAGTGTCTCCAGAGGCAGCCCCACATGGAGTGCTTTACAGTAGTCAGTCTGGATTTAACCAGGACATCACTAACTGAGTCAAGATCTGCTTCATCTGAACTTGGTAAAGGGCACTCCTTGTCACTGCCACCATCTGTGCTATAAATGCCCATTATGCTTACTCACCTAAATTCTATGTTATAATTACATTCTATCTAGTGATGTTTCATATTTTCCCAGGTTCAAAAAATAGTGCTTTGTCAGAACTGAAAAATGTAATATTATTGAAACTAGATGCTAACTACAGAAATTTATGTAGATAGTGTACAGAAATGAGCGTTTCTTACACACACAAAAATGATTTTGTGACACTGCCTTAAAGAAGTTGAGAAATTTTTGGTGGAAGTGGATTTGCTAGCTCAGTTGATAAACTCCCCCCCCCCACTCATCTGTTGGGTGGAAAAATGTATGAGATCCAAAAAGAAGTAATTAATAAGTAATAAAATTAACATTTTCAGAGTTAATTGAAAAGCTCTAATGACAAGCAATAAAAACATCTTAATTCACAAGGTGAGCCTCCCCCCCCCATTTTTTCAAAATCGAAAAAAGGGTGAAATTCCATGTTAGTTATACATTTCAATATGTCAGCATTAGTATGGCTTAAGTGGGTATTGTCTACTCTTTACGTCAGGCATGTCCAAAGTCTGTTTCAGGGGCCTAATCTGGCCTGCCGGTCAGTTTAATCTGGCCCCTGTGGCAGTTTAGTACCTGGGGTAAAATCCTAAAAATTGTGCCCCTGAAGGACCAGGTGCGCAGCCTGGGAGTCATTTTGGACTCACAGCTGTCCATGGGGGCACAGGTTAATTCTGTGTCCAGGGCGGCTGTCTACCAGCTCCATCTGGTAAGCAGACTGAGACCCTACCTGCCCGTGGACTGTCTCGCCAGAGTGGTGCATGCTCTGGTTATCTCCCGCTTGGACTACTGCAATGCGCTCTACGTGGGGCTACCTTTGAAGGTGACCCGGAAACTGCAATTAATCCAGAATGCAGCAGCTAGACTAGTGACTGGGAGTGGCCGCCGGGACCACATAACACCAGTCCTGAGAGATCTACACTGGCTCCCAGTACGTTTCCAAGCACAATTCAAAGTGTTGGTGTTTACCTTTAAAGCCCTAAACGGCCTCGGTCCTGTATACCTGAAGGAGCGTCTCCACCCCCATCATTCAGCCCAGAAACTGAGATCCAGCACTGAGGGCCTTCTGGCGGTTCCCTCATTGTGAGAAGTGAGGTTACAGGGACCCACACAGACGGCCCTCGGTGCTGGACACAAGATGTCAAGGCAAGAAGCGACTATTTTACTTTTAGAAGACAACTGAAGGCGGCCCTGTTTAGGGAAGTTTTTAATGTTTGATGCTGTACTGTTTTTAATATTCGGTTGTAAGCCGCCCAGAGTGGCTGGGGAAGCCCAGCCAGATGAGCGGGGTATAAATTTTATTTATTTATTTATTTATTTATTATATAAATAACCCTCAACTTCAATCCTAAAAAAAGCTCAACAACTTTGGTCGGCCCTTTGATTGGCCCTTCACTTCATCAAATCTGGCCCTGTTTGAAAAAAGTTTGGACACCACTGCTTTATATATGTTGACTTTCAATATTCAGGTTTAACTTCTGTGCATCCATACTTCTGAGCAAAGTTTTTGAGTCCTAGAACTTTCATGATAGAAAATCTGAACTATAGTTTTGGTGGGCATTTTGATCCATTGTGCCATAAGAATGGAAGAACTGCTTTAGTCTGTACTGTAGCACTTTGGTCAGTAGCCCTACGTAGATATTGTTCTGACTGCTGCCTATAAATGGTAAAAATTACTATTTGTGATACTATTTGATCACATGCATTTGGGAGAATGGAGGAAAACTAGATTGGTAGACTTCCTTACACTGTACTATATCCTTTCATATTGTGGAAGGCTTTCTTATACTATTTCTTACACCTTTCATAGCACAGTTGTAATTTTAAAACAAGTCTTTTTGAAATTTGAATATTGTGTGTTCAAATATGTAATTCTTCTGCAAATTATCAGATAGTTTAGCTATGGTACCCTTTTCTGTTTCAGCAAATGTCTGATTTATTTCTGGCTGGTAATGCAGTGTGATCTCTTCAAAACATTGCAGTGATTAACTTGAAATTCTAGTTATGAAACTGTTGTAGCATGATCCTTCAAGTAGGTCATTGTGACGGGAGTAGTCCAAACAGGCTGCTGGTTGCTAGAGCAACGACCTATTTAAGAAGCCCTTTCTGTTGATTCATATTGAAACAATCCTTTAGAAATCATATAAGGAAATGAATTAAGAGCTAACACAGATGGAGAGAAATATTAAGAGTTTGTTATACTGGGTGTCTTTCTCTTCCCCACTCCCTTTCCCCAATCTGTTGGGGACTTTGAAGATTAAATTGTATATGTTTTTTTCTCAAGAGTTTCTCTTTCCATTTAGGCCTCCTTTGCACACTTTTGATGATTCATTTTTCTTAAAGCATGCATAGTATTGTTTCATTTAATTCTAACTTGATAAACTGGTATTACAAACTAGTGTCATTCAGTCCGTTTACTAAACGGGCGCTAGAACATTTGGCCTTTTTCGGCGACGGCGCGTGGGGGGGCCGG
Organism: Zootoca vivipara; assembly: GCF_963506605.1. Classification (NCBI taxonomy): domain Eukaryota; kingdom Metazoa; phylum Chordata; class Lepidosauria; order Squamata; family Lacertidae; genus Zootoca; species Zootoca vivipara. The sequence continues at coordinate 47,857,696 of NC_083285.1, read as the reverse complement.
CTGGCCCCTCCCACGGCCACCGCTTCGTTGGGGCGCTCTGTTGATCCCAGCTGGCCGGCAGGCGCCCAGGAGAAGGCCGTGATTCGGCCTCTTTCTGCGGTGGCAGCGCGTGGGGGGACCGGCTGGCCCCTCCCACGGCTGCCGCTTCGTCGAGGCGCTCCGCTGAGCCCAGCTGACCAGCGGGCGCCCAGGAGAAGGCCATGATTCTTCTGAGGACTGTGAGGGAAACGGTAGGCAGAGGGGTGGGGAGAGCGTGCGTGTGTATGTGTGCGTCAAGTCTCTGCGTCCAATCCCTGTGTCCGTGGGGCACATGCGCAGTAGCGCAAACCCAGAGACACGGAATACTGTACGCAGAGACACTTGCACTTTATTATATAGGATTATTCAGTGTGTTTATATATTGAGTTTTCATGCAAAGTACTTAAACATTTTAATAGAACAATGCAATTCTGATTATGTGCAAGGAAATAGTTGAATATGTTACGTTAATAGCTTGCCTTTTCCTCTGGGAAAGTGAAAATGGTATTTTAACCTTAAAACAATTCTGAAAGAAGTAGCTGAGGCTGAGAGATTATTTGTTTGTACAGTGGTGCCTCGCTTAACGAATGCCCTGCTTAACGAAGTTTCCGCTTAACGAAAGGATTTTTCGAGCGGAGCTTGCCTCGCTAGATGAATGCCTTTTACGAAAAATTCGTCTAGCGAATCGCGGTTTCCCATAGGAATGCATTGAAATTCAATTAATGCGTTCCTATGGAGGGAAAAAGTCGAAAAAAATTCAGTGCATTCCTATGGGATTCGCTAGATGAATTTTTCGCTATAAGAAAAGACCCGTGGAACGAATTAATTTCGTCTAGCGAGGCACCACTGTATCTGTAGTTTGTGATGAGATTTGATTCTGGATTTCACACATCCAAACTCTAGTCACTGCACTACACTGTAAGTGTATGCATGGATGTACACACAGAGCAACAAAAACTGCTACATTCGTATTTGAAAATCCTTGGTTGATCAGCAGAGGAATGCTTTGATCAGCTTTCAATGTAACATTTGTCTACTCTGTAAAAGTTGAAAAGGTAGATGTGAGAGAAGGGTAGAAAATACTTCTAGAATCCCAGAAAGGATTGACAGTGGTGGCAGTGTCTTCCTTTCAGCTGCATTAGGTGAACAGAAAAGCTAATAATTAGTTGTGTATTTTTTCTTTGCTTATTTTTGCCCTCTAGATTCACAAACAAAGAACCAGTATGATCTGAAGTTGAGAATCAGATCAAGATGGAGTGAGGGATCAAATCCTTACAGCCAATAAAGTCACTTGTGAACCCTGGGCCTATCACTGTCTCGCAGCCTAACCTGTCTCATATGATTGTAGTGAGGATAATGTGGAGGGAGGAACCAGTACCCTGCACATCTTCAAAATCTGCTCCTGTGTATTGAGGACCTTCTGGAGCAGATTTTTTTGGGGGGGGGGGTAGGGAGGAGGAAGAGAGAGTCCCATTGCATGAACATAACTTTACTGGCACAGCATTAGGTATAGCTGTCTGCATGCTGCATCTTGAATCATGTGCTTCTTGGAAGAAAAGGCAGGATATAAAAATTGCAAATGAATAATAAGTGCAATAAAAAATATCAGTTGAGCTTGTGCAAATAGTATTTTTTCATAGCACAAGAACCATAGGTTATGGATAGTAGCTTTCACCATTCAAAAATTAGAGCTTATAATGGAAGTTTGGGGGGCTGATGGGGCTGGGAATGAGAGTCTAGGATCCAGCAGCTATGGGCATCTCTGCCTCTGCTCTAGAAAGGAACCACTTTTTGAGGTTGGCAATGTTTATTTGAAATGAAGTAATTTTGATCAGACTTGGGTGATAATTTTAGAACTGTTCTTTAAAATGATTAATTTACATTTTAACAGATTCATAAAGTTATATGGTTGCTATACAAATTATAGGTCACTTTTGACACTTAAGACTGCATACAGATCACCACTACTGTTGAATAAGAAGAACTTCCTCTTCCACTTGACTATGTTTGCAAATAAAATAGGTGTTACATAAATATCTCCTATAGTTTCATCTCTTATTATAAGGGCTAAGAGCACTAAGGTCATAATATCAGACTTGAAGTCCTCTAAAATGAATTGTTGTTGAATTTGGCTGTTCAACTGGTTGACAGTCTGCTAACTGGGCTAAGTTCAAGGTGTTGCTATTATTATACAGTACAAAACCCTTAATAACTTGGGACCAGTTTACCTATGAGATTGCCTTACCCCACGTGTGCCCACTTGACTGCTTCGATCAAAGGAATTGGCAATAGTATAGGTGCCGCAAAATACCCATTCCACATTTGTAAGAACTTTATTGTTTAGTGTGGCAGCACTTGCACTTTGGAACTCCCTGCTTATTGATATCTAGCAGGCATTTTCTTTGTATTCTTTTCGGCGCCTACTAAAAACATTCTTATTTAGGCAAGGCTACTGAGATGCTTAGAAATGCTGGCATGAATTTTAATCTGTTTTAGTATTTTAATATTTTGTTGTTTTAAATAATTTATTTTATCCCTTTGTAAACCATGGTGAGGTGTTTTGATTTGGTTTTTTTTTACAATCAAGCTGTTTATTACTTTTATGAAAAAAAACTGATTGCAAACTGGATTGCTTTCTAGCAGTTTTTTCTCTCTTTGCCACTCAGCTGAGTTATTTTGGCCACAGTGAGTAGGTTTTAAGACAATCCTTTAAAACAATAGTTGAAATATAAGTCTTAAATATCAGTGCACATCTATGTTTCTGAAAAATGAGAAACATACCCATCAAACTACAGTATAGGAATATTGCAGAAGACCTGTAGGATTAAGCAAAGCAGGCAGTTGACTTAGTATTGCTATTCTATAATTACAAGTATTCTAAGTCTGATAATTCATTTTAATAAAGGAATTTAATTATGCAACAATGAACTATGAAACATTTCTAGGAATGCTACCATAAATATGAGATGAAATAGAAAAAGCTTAAAGGCAAAGACTTCTACATTTCATAACAAAACTGCTGATCTTAGCCCCCTTCCCCCGGTGGGGTTTGGCTATCTCATACTTAATTGAAAGAGAAAAATAGGTTAGCAACTTTTTAATGCTTAAATTATTTTGTTGCAGGAGAAAAATGCATCTTTACAGGGAGCTTTTCTATAAGTGTATATTTAAATTCATTCCAGTTGACCCTGCTATTATATCTCTACTTAAGCATTCTGTGTTGAACCAGACTGTGGTCCATAAAAATTAATGGTGTGGTAAATATCTGTTATCATTAAGGTGCCACAGGGTTCTTTGTTTTTGCTACAAGTGACTAACCTGGCTACCATTCTGGAATTTCTTAAAATGTAAGATCACACTTGCACCATTCAGGAAAATGAAGCTAACTGTATTATCCACATTTAAAGGTAAAGGACCCCTGACAATTAAGTCCAGTCGCGAACGACTCTTGGGTTGCGGTGCTCATCTTGCTTTACTGGCCAAGGGAGCCGACGTTTGTCCACAGACAGTTTTTCCGGGTCATGTGGCCAGCATGTGGCACTGCGGGGATTCGAACCGCCGACCTTCCGATCGGCAAGCCCTAGGCTCAGTGGTTTAGACCACAGTGCCACCCGCATGTATTAGGCACATTTAGCAGCACATAAAATTCAGTAGTTTCCCGTGAATTGTTGTAACTGAAGATATGAAATTATAATTAATATACAAAGGGACCTGAATTTGCTTTGATGAAGAAAGCAAAGGTGTTTGACAGCTAATAGATTCTGTGGAAAACATTCTGTGCAAAACATTTAAATCCTGTCTGAGCTTAATCGTCTTAAGAGTTCCAAAAGTGCATATTGGTCCTGCTATAATTCCATTACAGATATCACCAGAGTAATCTTCTCTGAATTTGCTGACATCTTTGGCAGCACTGTAAACTGCTCTGTGCTCCTCAGATGGGCAATATTTAAATTTACTACTGTAATAATATTCTTGACTATTGATTTGACTATGCACTGAGAAGACCTGAGCAGTTGAGTGTTCCCCATCCTAGTGCCCATTTACATGCTGTTGGTCTGGAAATAATAATCCCGCACCATAAACTATACTAGCCAAGACTGGTGTAGTGTTGCAGTATCTGTACTAGCCAAGACTGGTGTAGTGTTACAAGGTTGGGGAAGACTGCAAAAATGTGAGTTTTTTGTTTAACACCAGGTTTTACACTATTAGAACATTTACGTGAACCCTTGAATGTGTGCATAATTGTGACAGTTGGGTCACAACTGTTCCTTCATGCAGAACGTCTTGTTTTTCAGGGAGGCTTTTCAGAAAATAAATGCCCTCCCCCCCCCTTATATATTCCTTGCAGGTTTTTGCTTCAGTGTCTTGAAGATTTGGATGCCAACTTACGAAAGTTAAATTCTCGTTTATTTGTGATTCGAGGGCAACCTGCAGATGTGTTTCCCAGGCTCTTTAAGGTAAAATCCGATGCTTTTCTCCAGTGCTGCTTCTGTGCAACTTCTATACATTTATCAAGTTGTTTCAACATAATGTAACATATTCATATTTGTTTTGGAGAGCTCTTGAAGCTCACTGGAACATGAACAAATCCAGCTACTCTGGATCAATGTTCTTTTATTTGAGTGCTATGGCAAAATTTGAAAAGCAGTACACAAAACAAGTTCAGGTGTGTAACTTTCCCCATATATATAAATGTTGAAAATTAAAACTCTTCTTCAAAAATTGTTTTATTTTCATTGTAATGCAATACTGTACACAAACATTTAAGATGTTTGTAGCTACAAACAAAAAGCTGGTTAGGGTATGTTTTGGTAACAATTGTATCTGCTCATTCCTTTCTCTTTTGTTCTTCCTACAAAGTTGTCAAAAATTGGTAGATATTTTTCAAGTGAAACAAAGGTAGAGTATGTGCAAACAGACTTATGAAAGAGGAAAGGCCTGCTTATATTAATGATCCTGTTAATCTGGATTATGCATCTGATCAGTTAGTCTTTTCAGGCAGTGGCTGAAAAAGTGAATATTAGGACTATAGTTGTTAAAGTACTCTTAAGGCCTTTGAGACTGCATTTGGGATAGATGTTCATTTTTCTGCAAGCCTATGCTGTTACAGCTATAGCTTCCTGAGAGGAGGGAGCTATAGATACTACTTCAGTTAGCTGAAATCTTTCATGGCAGAACTCTTGGCTCACATATTCTGTGCAGCCAACTACAGTTGCAGAAATTAAGATTTTTGGAGGGCTGTCCATATGCTACTGTATACAGTTGGCCACTTGTGTTTTTGGTTTGACTGTATTAATGTTCATATATGTTATTCCTATTTCTCCATGATCTGAAAAAAACTATCCTTTTAACCCTTTTTCAAAACTGCAGGAGTGGAACATTACAAAACTTTCTATTGAGTATGACTGAGCCATTTGCTAATGTATACAGTTGGCCACTTGTGTTTTTGGTTTGACTGTATTAATGTTCATATATGTTATCCCTATTTCTCCATGATCTGAAACAACTATCCTTTTAACCCTTTTTCAAAACTGCAGGAGTGGAACATTACAAAACTTTCTATTGAGTATGACTCTGAGCCATTTGGGAAGGAGAGAGATGCAGCAATCAAGAAGTTGGCTAGTGAAGCAGGAGTGGAAGTCATTGTACGAATTTCACATACTTTATATGACCTAGATAAGTAAGTTAATAGTTTTGTGAATTTAAAATGAGAAAGATAAGCTTAATGTTAACATAATATGCAATATATATAAGTTTTAGCAATGTTGTGGAAAAAATCATTACCATACTATTTTCCATGAATATTTTCCTATTTAGGAATGTATTGCTTCATAAATATTGTAACATAATGATTTGGTTCCATACCAAGCAAATTTGGCAGTTAACTTACCAGTGTTTTCAAAGTGTGGAAAGTGTGTTCTATTTATTTATCGCATCTTGGAATACCCAATATTCACAAAAAATAATAATAATTTCCAGTTGGGGAGGAAATAAAGCTGCCCCAAAAGCTGCCCTTTGAAAGCAGTGCATGGACACCAAGCTACTTTCTTTTGCAAAGGTTGGATGGCCTAAGTCTTGCAATGCTACCAAAATATAGATTTTCCTCCCCTCTCAATCACCTGATAGGGAGAGGAGCAAAGAAGGTACTTTATGGGAAACTTCGGCTGCCGGGGGGAGAAAACCCTTGGACTCTGCACTTTCACCAGTCAGCTGACCTCATGAGAGGCATCAGCCGATGAATAGGTGGACATGGTCTCTGGAAAATGGCATTGCAGGCCAAAATTGGCTCTTCATTCCAGATGAAAGCTGCAGTGTATAGCTTTCACTAGTTTTCTTGTCACCTTTTTATAAATATTGTCTAAATTATTTCTATCATTAATTCATAGGTCAGTTATTTGCCTGGGTGGTAATGCTTACACTTTCAGTCTAATACAACTACAGTGGTTGTCTCTTTAGGCTTTTCTGTGGACATTTGATAAGGAATATGAGCTCTGTTATTGCAATATAATGGGACTGTTAAAGGTAAAGGGACCCCTGACCATCAGGTCCAGTCGTGATCGACTCTGGGGTTAGCAGTGCTCATCTCGCTTTACTGGCCGAGGGAGCCAGTGACAGCTTCCAGGTCATGTGGCCAGCATGACTAAGCCGCTTCTGGTGAACCAGAGCAGTGCACAGAAACGCCGTTTACCTTCCCACCAGAGCGATACCTAATTACCTACTTACACTTTGACGTGCTTTCAAACTGCTCGGTTGGCAGGAGCAGGGACCAATGGGAGCTCACCCTGTCGTGGGGATTCGAACCGCTGATCTTCTGATTGGCAAGCCCTAGGCTCTGTGCTTTAACCCACAGCGCCACCCGTGTCCCAAACGGGACTGTTATTTGTAGATATAAGAGAATTCATGTCACAGGTAAGAAAAATATGCAGTTCCCTAGTGTTTTGTAACAACATTACCTTAAATTAAGTTTTTCTTCCATGTTTTTAGGATTATAGAATTAAATGGAGGACAGCCACCCCTTACCTATAAGAGATTCCAGACACTAATAAGTCGAATGGAGCCATTGGAGATGCCTGTAGAAACTATTACTGTGGAAGTAATGTCAAAGTGTACCACTCCAGTTTCTGATGACCATGATGAAAAATACGGTGTTCCATCTTTGGACGAACTAGGTAATCCAAGAAACTTAATTAATATTCCCACACTACAAAAATAAATGCCAGTATTTTTAATGGCCCTTCTGTTGTACTGTCTGTGTTTATTTGTAGAAAATTGAAAATCAGGGCTGCAAACAAAAAGTCTGTCCCTGGTTTTTCTTCAACCTGTGACCAAAAGGATTATAAATCCCTGACAATGTAGGATACAGTAGCTGATTTGAAGAATAATTATGAGCAAATGATGTTGGTTAGGTAGTATCACATGTTGATAGAAATATCCTTAAATTAATTCACAGTTTGAATGTCAAGAGAATGTCAAGCATTTTCCCCAATACACTTAATTTATTATCCCAGTACCATATTCAAGGTGGAGTGTTTAAAGCTAGTAACTTTTACAATAAGAATGAATATTCTCTCTTCAGAGGATAGTAACACTTTATTGACTTACAACCATTGACTTAAGAAAACTTTGATTATAACAGAAAATAGACCTGGTTTGTTTGACAAGAAATCTCTAGTATCCTGTAAGACTTTGTAGGGGATCACATACTTTTTATTTCAGTTAAATACAAACATTTGGTCAAAGGATATAAATCTAGGTGCATGGGTATTAGAGGCCAATTATAAATTCTGTATTTAGCAATCATAGAATTGAGGTGGAAGGGATCCTGAGGGTCATCTAGGCCAACCCACTGCTATGCAGTGCATCCATAACAGATGGCCATCCAACCTCTGCTTAAGAACCTCCAGTGAAAGAGAGTCCACCACCTTCCAAGGGAGTCTGTTCCACTGTCGAACAGCTCTTAGTACTACTACTACTTTTATTAATGCTATATCCATATGGATATAAGCATTTTCCCGCATAGCAATGAGATGACGAATTTAAAAATATTGTTATTAATCACCTTCCACATCCATCTTAAGGAGATGTACAAAATATAACAAACAGCTAAAACAATTAAAAATAACAAGAGAATGTGTTTAAAAAGTAATCTATTCAAAATATGTGAAGTTGATTGCTATTGTTTATCCTTAAAAATTCTAAGGGAAGCTGTTTTATTACTAAATGAAAACTGCTCTCTGTTGTTAGACATTACTGCATTACAGCAAACATTTCAGACACAGGAGTAACATTTTGGGTTGTGTTCAGTGGTGCCCCTCTATTTTCAGAAGCCCATTTTATCCAACAGAGACCTCTAATAGTGGTGGGGTGGTGGTGTGATTTTTGTAGATTTCTGCACCCTGTAAACCAGCTTTGGAGAGTTAAGAGACCCTTGGGTAGTGTGTTGAAAAACAGCTGAAGGGAGATGGGGAATCACCTTCTTTCCCCACATCAGCAGAGACCTGTGGTATTCAGAGAGTACAGTCCTACCTTGGTTGGCGAACGCCTTGCAACTCACACATTTTGGCTTCCAAGCGCCGCAAACCCGGAAGTGAGTGTTCTGGTTTGGGAACGTTCTTTGGAACCCGAACATCCAACATGGCTTCCAATTGGCTGCAGGAGCTTCCTCCAACCAATCAGAAGCTGCGCCTTGGTTTCCAAACAATTTGGAAATCGAATGGACTTCTGGAACAGATTCCATTTGACTTCCAAGGTACCACTATATCCGCAAATGGAAGGAATCATTCCATATGTTGAAGGGTACTTAAGGATATAGCCACTTGTCTGGTAATTAGGAAAGGAAATAGAAGATTTTTATGAATTTGGTGGGTAAATATATAGCACTTTTGAAACCATGCACATCTTTTGAATCTTTTTGGAACCTAAAAGCTTGTAGTATTTGGATATTTCCCCCTTTGTTATCCTTGATTCTTAGCATTGACATGCTAGCAAACAATTTCTCACTTGGGAAAATTACATTCTTGACAAAATTGTTTGGCTGCTATATTTATAATTATTTTATCTTACAGGTTTTGATACGGATGGATTGCCTTCTGCTGTTTGGCCAGGTGGAGAAACAGAAGCTCTTACAAGATTGGAAAGACATTTGGAAAGAAAGGTACATTCACTAGCCTTAACACACATCAGTTAATGGTGGTTTAATACCTTGTACAGAGATAAAAAGGTACTGACTGTAGAATCTGAGGATTTCTATGCTACCTTTCAAAACACAACATCGTCCCATGAAGGCTAAAGTTTGGTACAAAAACTCTTAAAATAGCATCAAAATATTAAATATTAAAAGACAAAGAGCAGCATAGAACAAAGTAGGCCAACAGACAAACAATTTAAATTGTACCCACCATTTCCCAGAAAGATGAACTGAAATAAAAAGCTCTTTCACACCTACCCAAAAAGCAGGTGGGGAGGAGTGAAATATATCTCCTTTGTAGAGGTGATCTTCCAAATATTCTTGTTAACTCTTCTAAAGAAACATAACCCAGCTACTTGTTTATGCCTTTATTAACTGGCTCAAGCATATGGCCCTTGAGGGAGGAGTCAGTATTGTATTTTTGCTGTATTTTCAAATAGAGCTCACCTTTTCTCAGTACCTTTTGATTGGAGAGCAATTGTTGCTTCTAGAATTCACAGTTAAACAAACTGAAGCTGGTAAATGTCAGTGGTTCCAGATTCTGAAATCTAGGTGTGCTGTTAGCTGTTGCCAAGTTTCCTTTTTTTAAAAAAGTGATTTTAAGGGGGGGGGAAAACCTAAATGAAAAATGTACATAACCGTTTCATTTTCCTTAAGGCTTGGGTAGCGAACTTTGAACGACCACGAATGAATGCAAATTCTCTTCTTGCAAGTCCCACGGGACTTAGTCCTTACCTAAGATTTGGCTGTTTGTCCTGCCGCCTGTTTTACTTCAAGTTAACAGACTTATACAAAAAGGTATGAACCAGCAAACGTGAACTGTCAAATACTCATTTAATAATAAAATAAAACTTTTGTTAAAAAAAATGAATAACTAATTATGCTATCATTTCAGGTAAAAAAGAACAGCTCTCCTCCTCTTTCCCTCTATGGCCAGTTGTTGTGGCGTGAATTCTTCTACACAGCAGCCACTAATAATCCACGCTTTGATAAAATGGAAGGCAATCCCATATGTGTGCAGATTCCATGGGACAGGAATCCTGAGGCTTTGGCAAAATGGGCAGAGGGCAGGACAGGATTCCCATGGATTGATGCTATTATGACCCAGCTACGTCAGGAAGGCTGGATCCACCACTTGGCCAGGCATGCTGTAGCATGCTTCTTGACTCGAGGCGATCTGTGGATTAGTTGGGAAGAAGGGATGAAGGTACACTTCTTTGTTCCTTAATTGATGATGATTTTTCTTTTGTATTGGCATTTTAAGATTTCAGTTTGATATTTTAGTTATGCAGATATTTCTAAATTTCAGGCAGCTTTTACTACACAACCTTTTTATACAGAATATATTGTATCTAGTGCTGTATCGTTGGCTTTTCTGTTCATTATATATAATGGTATTAGACCATGGTATTTATCCCATTCTTTGAATAAATACTCGGAGAAGGCAGTCCTAAATCCCACTGATGATGGAATTTACTTCTGAGTAAACATGCTTAGGATTATACTGTAACAGTAGATATTGCTAGGCCTTTAGAGTGGAATTTATATCCCCTTAAAAAAACAGTGAACACGGTGTGCTACTTATTATATAACTTAAGCAAGGCTAGCTAAATAGCATCATCTAGTGGAAAACAGACATTATTACATGCCACCCTCAAAGCTTCCTATGTGAATTTTCCTTTTCTTTACACTGCCCCCTCCCTCAAACACAAATGCACAGCTCTAAAGCTGTTAAGAATAATACCACGATCCTGTGGACCAGGGGTCCCCAAACTTTTTCAGCCGGGGGCCGGTCCACCGCCCTCAGACCCTGTGCTGGGCCGGACTGTATTTTTGGGGGGTGGGGTGGGGAGCCGAAATCCTATGCACATTGAACATATTGCATTTGGTGCACAAAAAACAGGAAAACAATACAATATTTAAATTTAAAATAATGATTTTAATCAACACAAAATAGTATTTGAAATAAAACAACACTTTTTGCTTTTGTTCTTCTGCAAACCAGAGATAGCCACGTCTAGTAAGAAGCAGCACCAACCTTCCCCAGCAGCAACCCTGAAAAGGCAGGAAGTCCTTCAAAAAGCAAAAACCTTACTCCAAGGTGCTATCCACATGTCTTTGCAAGTCCATTATCATTCTCCCTCTCACCAGTCATGCTTGGAGCACATTTGGGGACAGTGGCTATGGAGGATTCTGTGTAATATGTAGCCATTTCTGGATCCACACAGGAGTTAGTAGGGCTGTTACCACAGGGTGGGATAGAACACTGTCTGGTTGAGGGGCTTTGATTTGTTTGTTTAGTTTTGCCCCAAATTTACTGGTGGTTAATTGAATTGGGGGCTGGCTAGCACTTAGGAAGGATAACCACACCACCACAGTCTTTGCTTGACTCTCCATGTTTTGGTGCCCCCCCCCCCAAGAACAATCCTAGTAAATTGGGTTGGGGGCTGACAGGTCAATCTGGAAGGCTTGGTGGACTGGATCATGCATGCAGACCTAGCTCCAGCTTACTCAGTGATATGTGATCAAGGCCAATGTCATTCAGCTTTAGAAAATAGGAAAATAACTCCATACAATTACAGGTGGCATACTTCTGGGGTGGAAGGACTAAAATCGATTGCATTATTTCAGCTAAAGTTCACTGTGGCTTAATTTAAGAACAGAGAGTTCTGCTGGAGGGGGGAGGCGGCTGTGGCAGTGGCGGCGGCGGGCAGGCGGCCCAGGCCAACTCCTCCTCAAGCGGCGGATCGGGCCAGCCCGGCTCCGGCGGCGGGAGCGGCAGCACGGCTGAGCGGTGGCGATGGGGGGAGGGGGCGGAGGGGGCCATCAGGGCGGCCGCGGCAGTGGCTGGGGTGGGCAGGCGGCCCAGGCCAACTCCTCCTCAAGCGGCGGATCAGGCCAGCCCGGTTCCGGCGGCGGGAGCGGCAGCGCGGCTGAGCAGCGGCGATGGGGGGAGGCGGCGGAGGGGGCCATCAGGGCGGCGGCGGCGGCGGCGGGCAGGCAGCCCAGGCCAACTCCTCCTCAAGCGGCGGATCGGGCCATCCCGGCTCCGGCGGCAGCGCGGCGGAGCAGCGGCGATGGGGGGAGGTGGAGGAGGGAGGCGGCGGAGGGGGCCATCAGGGCGGCGGCGGCAGTGGCGGCGGCGGGCAGGCAGCCCAGGCCAATTCCTCCTCAAGCGGTGGATCGGGCCAGCCCGGCTCAGGAAGGAAGCGATGGGGCCGGGGCTGCGGCTAACGGCAGCCCGACCGGGACTGGGGCTGCAGCCGCCCGCGGTTGGCAGCTGCCTGGGCTCATCCCCCCCACCCGGCCGAGAAAGCGCCAAAAGCCCAGGAAGAGTCCCGTCTGGGCAGGCAGATGTAAAAAGGTAGCCGCTTTATTCCTAAGGCGCATGGTGGGCTTCTCCCGGAACTGCCGCCCCCGGCGCGCCCTCCCCCTCGGACAATAGAGGCTGGCAGGCAGGCAGGAGGGGGGATGCCGCTGGGATGGCTGCGCCTCTGAGGCAGCGGCGGCGGTGGAGGCGAGAGCGGAACGGGGCAAGTAACGCTGCTGGGACAACCCAAAATAAAAATACTTAAAACACACACACACACACCTGTGTCTTGCAGCAGGGGCTGCTTGCGGCGAAGGGTGGAGCGGCAGCAAAGAAAGGGGTTTCTCCGGCTGGCTCTGCTCTGGCAAGAAGCGGCTGCTGAAAATGGCGATCAGCCAACTTAGCACAGCCCCCTTCCTCCTGCACACGTGCAGCTGCTGCGCACCCATTGGCTGGGGCCTGAAGCACTTCGACTTTTTGATTGGCTGCTACTGGCCAGCCACGATGAAGGAGAGGGGGGAAATGGCGACGAAGGGGGAAAAATGGCGCTCGGCTTGACTCTCTGCTTAAATTTTTTTTTTTTAAGTGCAGGATGGCCATGCTGATCCCCAGACCTTTCGCGGGCCGGATTGGCAGGCCAATTGGGCCGCATCCGGCCCGCGGGCCGTAGTCGGGACCCATGCTGTGGACTGTCTTCATAGCTGCAACAATATGAGCAGTTGCTTAAGTTAAGATTCTAGCGAAGGGGCAGCATCTCCCACTACTGCCTTGCTTTCAAGGAACTGAACAAACCTATTATGTTCACGTTAGTTCAGTACAGTATGTATCTTATATCTAAGCCAGGTGAGCAGGCAACAGTGTCCAGGCCAGCAGAACAGCCTAGGATCCCTTAGATCTCCTTTTGCAGTGGTGCCTACCTTAAGATCTCCTTAGTTTTGTTTCTCATTTTTAGTCTAAGTTTACCGTATGTATATGAGCCACATTGTGCTTCTGGTGCAGACGAATTCATCTAGATAAAACTATGACTGCTGATTAAGCAGAGTTTGGAATTCTGTTGGGCTCTGCTGTGTGTGTTCTCATATGCCTTGCCTCAACAGGGATTTGGAACAAGAATTTACAGTATACCTTCCTCTGCATTATGCCAAGAGTAGGAGTTTTATGTAACTCATCATAGTCATTTTAGCAGCCATGACTCTGATGGCTTTGTTTTAATGCTTCAGAATTGTACATCATTGAAAAAGTATTTCTGAAAAAGTGTTTGGGCTAACAAAGTGTTTGTTTTAAAGGTATTTGAAGAATTGCTCCTGGATGCTGACTGGAGTGTGAATGCAGGCAGTTGGATGTGGCTGTCCTGTAGCTCCTTCTTCCAGCAATTTTTCCATTGCTATTGCCCTGTGGGCTTTGGCAGAAGAACTGACCCTAATGGGGACTATATCAGGTTAAGTACCATTGTCAATTATTAGTAAAATTAAAGGGTTAAACAAGCTGTTCCATAAAGGACTCTGACTTAAACTTTTTCTTCTTTTATTTATAAGACGCTATCTGCCTGTACTCAGGGGGTTTCCTGCAAAGTACATCTATGATCCTTGGAATGCCCCCGAGGGTGTCCAGAAGGTTGCAAAATGTGTAATAGGAGTGAATTACCCTAAACCAATGGTAAATCATGCTGAGGCAAGTCGTTTGAACATTGAAAGGATGAAACAAATCTACCAGCAACTATCACGATACAGAGGATTAGGTATGGTAAAATGTTTTTATTTCTGTACTTGAATAGCCACAGGGCCCAGGCAAAATGAGTGTAACTAGGTGATTGAAAAGATTGGCAAATGAAAGACTGTTTCTCTTGTGCATTTCATTCATGTCAACTGTTTTATGTTGAACTGTTGGGTTAAATTTTGTGAACCACTATATAAAGGGTTGTATCCAGATAAGGTATACTCTGAGTATTGGAAGCAATGGAATTACATAACTCAAATCAATTGATTTGATGAGAGTACTCTGAGGATGACTTGACCAGATGCAAATTGAAATTTTTCAATCCAATTATCCATTGGATTAGCTTTTTTTGAAAACGAAGTTGGATCCATTGTTGGTCATAGTAAGTGTCCAACTTAGTTGGATACAGCCCATTGCATTCTTCTGTCTAGAAAGAGTGAATGAACATCCATATGAAAGGAGAATTTGCTGCTTTTACATACTTTCCAGATACTGATCTTGGTGCTGCCTTTGCAGCCCCCCCTCCAGTTCCTGCATTTTTAAAATCCTTGTATTCAAATTCAGACTAGCCTGGATGTACATTCATATATTTAACAATACTGCCAATCCATGTAATTTCCTTCTATGATCTGTTTCTTGGAGGACCTAATTTTCATTTTGGATGAAATACAGGAAGCCCATGAGCAGGATTGGAAAAGATAGTGACTAAACAAAAATGCATGTTCTTCATTCTGATGCTAATGTATTTTGTTTTGATTAGGTCTGCTTGCATCAGTGCCTTCAAATGGAAATGGGAATGGAAATAGTGGCCTAATGGGATATTCACCAGGGGAAACCCTTCATGCCAGTGGTAAGTTCTACCTAATAAAAGTAGGCTGGGAAATAGAAAGCAGTAAAATCTACTTAAGACTCCAATGACATTGTATTGTTCAGCAAATCTATCTTACCAATTTTCCGAAACTAGAACTTCAACAGCATATGGCCATTATTATTCATAACTAGCTGGCCCTGCACACGTTGGTGTGCATTAGTCTGTCAAATGGAGGGTAATAGGCCCCCTTCAGATCCCACTGAGCCTCAGAGTCCCCCTGTTTTACAGGATCTCGTGGCGGAGGCGGGGTTTGTGGGTGTGGCACGTTGTGGCTAATCCTTGTGACTGCCCCCACGTGTTCCGATCCATGATCTATTCTGTTTGTCCTCCCCCCCTCCGTGACCGGTGTGTATCATGACGTTTTGAAGGATGGTATTTATTTTTGTCTTGTGGTTATTTGGTGGGGATTTTGGGGGGGTAGTGGTGCTAAATTTTAAAGTAAAAACACTTGCCGTGCCCCCAAGTGCGTTGCTGTGGGTTATCACCCCCCCCCCCGGGCGGCCTGGCAGGGGGCTACATAAAACAACATGCTGCGGCCTGCGATCCATGCGCTTGCCCTCTCCCCCCCCCCGACTACAATTCCCATCTTCCCTGACCACTGGTCCTGCTAGCTGGGAATCATGGGAGTTGTAGGCCAAAACATCTGGAGGGCCGCAGTTTGGGGATGCCTGGTATAAAGCATAAGTTAAAAGGGGCATGACTGCCCTTACTTAAAATGGCCGCCAGAGCCTCGCATGTGACACAGCGCCCACTAAATTTTAAAGTAGAAACCCCTTGCCGTGCCCCCAAGTGGGTTGCTGTGGGTTATCCCCCTCCCCGGGCCTAGTGGGGGCTTAGCAGCCTGACAGGGCCTAGGGGTCTGATAATGGCAGCCTTGGTGGTTTCAGTTGCTTGGTTGATGATGTCATTATTTGGTTTGTGGGTGTGGCGTAGATTTCACAGGAAGGGAGGGGGTGTAGGAGGAGGAGCTGAGGGAATAACGCCACTTGAGGGCGTTGTTTGACTTGGTGGAAAACCAGGTTTATACCTGCCCAGGTGTGAGATTTGAGGGATTTTCTTTTCCAACAATGCCCAGGGAGTGACCTGGATCGTTGTGTCAAAATTTCAGGACGTTCGGTCAAGCGGTTACGGAGAAAAGTGGAACACGCACTTTCACGATTTTTACATTTTTATATATATATAGATCACTCAGTTAATAGGTAAAGTGGACATCTACATACAGACTACAGATGGGAAAGGGTTTAATTCGCTCCACAACTTTTGAGGGAGCATCATGCCTCTTATCTCAGTACCTGGACTGGAACACAATTAGCCAATTGTCAATTACTGCATTTTCACAAATAACATGCACACTGAAAGCAGTTTAAATTAGTAGTTTCCAATAAAGTACATAACCATAAAAGGTTAAAAGAACTCCAACACAACACTAATAGTCTTAAAAAAACAGAAAGGTGAAATGCAGTGTTTTCATTTTATTTGCACAGCATCCATTATACTGATACCCAGTTGCAGGTAAAGGTCCTTTCCACTACAAAAGGGGAACTCTTCAACTTTCTTAGTGTTTACATCTGAGTATGTAATATGTATATATTAATATTGATAGGATATATATTAATAATATTATAAAATGCAGTTGTGATGACTAAATATTTAATAGTTCTTTTCAAAATAATATGCAGATGTAGTTCTACAATACAGTATTTAAAAATCGGGATTAAGGCCTTTTCTATCTTGGTTACTTTGAACCAAGAGGAAAGTACTTGCAAATCATTGTTTGCATGTACTTAGATTCCTGTCCAATGCGAAAGTAGAGATTGCACATGGATTTGGTTAAGAAAATGGGCTATGTAACTAGCACACAAATACACATAAGCAGCTCAGGCTGTTTAGTATTTCACATGCTGAAGAGGTTCTCATAGCTTTCAGATTATAATCTTTAAAACCAAACAAAAATAGTTTGGGGGACTGACCAGAAAGTCTAATTTCTTGAATGGGAAAGGAATAAATGCTTCTTTCAGGCAGGATCATAAACGAATTGACAGTCTAGTCAGAAATTAATTTTATTGTGACTGTGCAAATTAACTATTGATAGGAAACCTGTTAAATGAGTAGAGTTAACCATGCAGATTTGTGTTCTTCCAGGATCTCAAATGGGAACAAATGAAGCCCATACAGGAAGTGTTCAAACATGTACCTTAGGAGAATCTCATACAGGAACTAGTGGAATTCAGCAGCAAGGTAAGACAACATTGCTTCTGTTTTGCATTAAATTCCTCAGAAGTCTTACTTATTCCAATACTTTGGATTATACCAATTGAACAGGGGGAAGGAGGGGTTTCCTGCCATGCCGCCTGTAATTATGTACACCTTGTCTCTATAAGACAGGTTCCTTTTAAACCTTCTTTAAGTGAATGTATCTGAGCAAAAATATCTGGCCCTCTCCAAGAAGAACCAAAATAAAGTCAAGAGAACTTTATGCTGCAGCATCAGAGTTTGTAAATCAAAGAAAAGTTTATCTCCCACCCACCCCTACAAAGTTTCAGATGCTTTTAGTACCAATTCCCCGGCTACCCTCTGTGTAAGTGTGTTGTTGAGGACCAAGGTGTAAGAGGAAGAATTCTAGAAAATAAATGAGACCTCCTCAAGTGGGATTTCCATTGCATTGCCAGCAATCATACAGGTTGTCATTTAGAGAGAGCTATGTATGCCTGAATAATTAAGCACTGAAGTCTCACTGGCTTCAGAGAAAGTGAGATAGTTCTGTCATTATTTATCCACCCATATGCTGGAGTTCTACCATTTTCCGCTATGCAAGTTAACCACAGATCCCAGCTGCAAAGGTGGAGAGGAAGTAAAGTAGGCACACATAGGACTTCAAAATTTTTGCCTCTTAGGTATGCACACAGCCAAAAGCTATTCCTTGGGGCCAAGGGCATGGGCTGCAACATGACCTGCAACAAGACTAATCTTTAGATTTCCCTATGTATTCACCAAGCCTAAACAACTACCTTTTAAGATCTACGTAGCTTACACATTTGACAGCCCAATTGGTGGCACTTACATTAAAATGTATTATAATTGTATGAAGAATTTCTAGAACTTTGATCAGAAATATTGCAGATCTTTTACACATTTCAAAAATATTTTAATGTGTTTTTAGCAGGTTACCCTCAAGGGAGTGGTATTTTGCATTACGCTCATGGGGAAGGCCAGAAAACACACTTAATTCAGCAAGGTAAGTTCTCTAAACATGTGTGATGGCATTATCTGAAACTCAAATAGATTCTTAAAGTAGGTCTTTGGTTTCAATTTGCAGGAAGAGCATCTCTTGTTGCTGGAGTGTGCACTGGGAAACGTCCAAATCCAGAAGAGGAAACTCAGAGCATTGGTCCCAAAGTCCAGCGACAAAGCAGTAATTAATTGGGTAAAAAATAAGAACTCTGAAGGAAGTTATTAATGATAGAAAACCACATGCTGATGTCAGAAGGAAAAACTAAACATGCCTCCTGAATGGTTAAGAACATAGCTTCCATTAGAGGAGTGGACCAAATATCATTGAACCTAACATCCTGTGTGGCAGTGGCCAAGAGTCCTGACATTCAGTTTATGCTTTTAGCAGTTGCATGGGAATACCATATGACTTGTATTGCCAGTTCTGCTCCTTTACCTTAACTTGCCCCCAACCCTTAAAACTGTGCATTAGCTTTGCCTATTTTTTGAGCTTGCTGAGTGATGATAACCATCCACTTCAGTCATCAGGTATTTGTGTAACTTTCTTTGAGCGGGGAAGAGGGAAGGATTTTGTTTTATTTGACTCCACTCATTCTTATGATCTTATGCATAGTTTTTATACTGAGAAAGTGGAAGTTTCCTTTCATTTATTACCGTTGCATTATACAGTTGTCCTTCCTGCAACTTGTTTTTTTCCTCCCTAAGCTGCAGCAGGTCTAAGATACTGTCCTGTTGGCAGCTTCGAATCTGCACCCCTACAAATATTCATGTTCTGCTCTCCCCCTTTAGAGATAATATCTAAATGCATACCCAGTGTAAACACTGCACATAGATTTATCTAGGTTGGCTGCAATATTTTTCTGTAGTTCTTGCACGTCTTTATGTTGGTGCAAATGTGCATCAGTAGGCCTATGAAGTGTGCATTTAGAATAAGTAGCCATGCCTGCTCTGAAGCATATTTTGTACTGAAGCAGTTACTCTGTTCTAGCCTGTTTAGAATAGCTGGGGCCATGTGTTTTCTTCTGCTGCTGTGGAGCAGGATTTGGAGCAGTTAACAGAAAATTTTTCTGCACAACAAATTACTTAAACATCCACATAGTTGGGAAATCTCACCTATCTTGCTATGATGACCATAAAAATAACCCTCAATATTCATATAACTGCTGAGTATTATCAGCTGACATAGAAGGGTAGAACAGTTTATTTTGCTGTATTTTTCTCTGTATGCCTGAAATATTTATTGTAAGTATGAAGAATTGCTCCAGCAATTATGTTTTGATGTGTCACCTCATTTCTGAGTTCTGTTTAAAATATTGTGGCATTGTGATCTGAAATATGCCATATTGGTATTATGGATAAACATATTGTCAGACTTTACTTAACATTGTGCTTCCATCAAATTCAATCCATTTTGCCACTCTACACACTCCTTTGTCTCAATCAGCAGCTTCTTGACTAATTTACAAGATATAAAAACAGCCATCTATTTGCTCAGCACTATTTATATTCTGTTCAAGTTTTATTGACTCCCTCCTTTATTTTACACTTTGAGGCACACCAAAGGTTGTAGGGCTATAGCTCAGTGGGAGAGTATCTACTTTGTATACAGCAGGTCCCAAGTTCAATCTGACATCTCCAGGTAGAGCTAGGAGAGAAACCGTGAAAAGCGGCTGCCAGTCTGTAAGCAATACTGAGCAAGATGACCAGTGCTCCAAGTATAAGGCAACTTTCTGTGTTCCTAAGATAGACTTATAGATCAAGATCTTATGGCTAATTTTGTCATATTATCTCTAGGCTTCTAGAAAAACTTTACTTTTGTGAGTTACTGAAAGTTTAACATAGCATTGTGTGGATCATGTATAATTTGGTAGCTTACACAAGTGAAGATTGGAAAAAAGACCAGTCTGCTCTTCTTAAAAACACAAAAAATGCATTCTGTAGCTGTCCATTATATTTGGAAATATTTTTTACCTACTCAGCTTTCACAGCAAATATTTGGCTGCAATCCATCACACACTTACCTGGGAGTACATCCAGTTCAACTCAGGGGGGCTTATTCCTCAGCAAACATGCATGCAATTTCATTGGTAGTTTGCCATGCATGTATGTCTATGGACAGTTTTTATTTTTAAAGCTTGTGTTATTTTTTTGACAGGGCTGTTTACAATATAAAGCACAAAAATATATAGCATAATAATGATAAACATATAATACACATAATCCCCCCCCCCGAAATTTAAAAGACCACAGATCATTTAATTAGTCAAAGGCCTGGGAGAAGAGGAATGTTTTTGCTTGGAGCCTAAAGATATGTAACAAAAAAAGTGCCACGGAAGCCTCCCTAGTGAGAGCATTTGATAAGTGGGGAGCCACCTCATAAAGGACTCATTCTTGTGTTGCCACCTCCAGACCTCTTGTGTAGGAGGCAGATGAAGAAGGGCCTCAGGTGATTACTGCAGGGTCTGGGTCAGATCATACGGGGAGAGGCAGTCTTTGAGGTATTGTGGCCTTGAGCTGTTTACGACTTTATAGGTCAAAACTAGCGCTTTGAATTGGGCCCATAAATTAATTGACAGCCACTGTAGTCGGGTCAAGGCTGGTGTTATATGCTCAAACCATCTTGTTCTCTTGAACAACCTGACAGCTAAATTCCGCACCAAAACTGGGCCTAAACCGCGATTGAAATGGATCTAGAAAATTTGTTTCCTCCAAGAGTGCCTAGATCTGGTCTGCGACCACTCGTTCAATAACCTTGCCCAAGAAGGGGAGGTTGGTAACAGCAGTAATTAACTACATTACTTGAGTGGTTTTACCACTGCTTCCTTCAAGCTGTCAGGGACCACTCCCTCACACAAGGAGGCATTAATCACCTCCCTGGTCACCCTGACTCATCCAAGCACCTTGTCCACAACTCATTGAACATAACAGGATTAGACAGTGCTCTGGACATCACTTACTTATGTTCTGAAATTCCCAAATCACCACACTCTTTTGTTTGGACTTCCACTGCTAGCAAGAAGCTACGCATTGTAGTCTTATGGCACCTTACATGCAGCACAACTTATGCAAGTGATGAACCAGTCATTTAATTAAATTATGAACAAACAATGTATGCAGAAAATGTGGTTCATTACATATAAAAAACATATATTAACAAATATTAAAATGTATGCAAGGTATGGCAACAAATTTCAGAAAGAGAAAACATAATATTTATTGAGAATTAATTCCTAATGGACTGATTCATTTTTGTCTTGCAGCTTTGCTGAAAGAGAAGGATCCACACCCTAAAATTTCAGGGCAAAATTATTTCACTTCATATTGGAATTAAAAGTTTTTGTGAGAGTATTTATATTAAAATGTGCATTTGCATACATTTATTTTCACACAGTCTGAATGGTTGTAAACAAGTATGTTTTTTAATGCATTGTTTCTAACTGGTATTTCTATGGTTTTTAAACTTTTAATGACTCACAAAGGGGAAATAGAGATTTGTAAATAGAGCATTTGGTGATGAATTTGGTAACTTACTGTAAATATAAGCGTTCATGATTAGTGATAGACTCATCAATATATTTTTGATATTTCATGTATGGCTTTCAGAAAAGGCTTTACTTTGATGGATATAAAATGGAAAGTGTCCAGACAATGATGATCATTTTTAGATTTAATATTTTCAGATTCGGGGCAGGATTTTTGACCCCTTTATGAACCAAACTGTCTTTTCAAAATGGTCAGCTCTTATATGTCTGTGTATAAAATATGATAGAGATGTTACTCTATGAAAATACAGCTGTATATAAGTCTCATATGCCAATATTTTGTTAAACTATGAAGTTGTCATGTCTGATGTTCTGTCCTTGTATTTCCCACTGCCTTGTTCAATCACAGTGAGGATGCCCTTGTTAATAAAAATGTATATACAGGTTGTTTCATTTACGTCTTGTTTTTGAGCAGATTTTGTATTGGTCTAGTCAATACAGTTTCTAAGAAGTGCTAGCATACAAGTTTTGAATTGCTTATACCTTGTGTTTATAGAATTTTATAGCTTCAAATAGCATTTGCAGAGTTTACTCACCCTCACTAGCTATTGTCCTAGGCACCCACAGCCAAGGAAGGCACATATCTGATAGCTAATTCTTTATTGACAAAAGTGTGTACTTAAAGCAACTCTCACAGTGCTCCAGAAGTCCAGTTACTGAACTTATGTTTACTTCTGATATTTTGCCTCTTATCAGGGTAGTAGTTCCTGTTATTCCTTTCACAATGAGTCCCTCTGCATTGCTTTTCTGCATGCATCTGGAAGCAATTTTATCCCTGGTTCCATATTTGTGCCAATGCTATCTTCTACATTACTATCCTGCAGTGCCAGTACTTGTTCTGGTTTTTAGTAGTAAATATGTGCTTTAGCACACAAAGAAATTAAACAAGATATAAAAAGAAAAGGACAAACATTGCCTGTTCAATTTCTGGGAATAGGTAACATATTACAGGAAATAAAATAGTAGCAATGCGAGTTGAAATGCTGCTGGTTAGTTCTATAGTAGGGAACAGGGAACTAGGCCTAAATCTGGTATGCCATTCCCAAGTAGCTGATTTTTTTGAATTTAACGGACAGCAGTGCAGCGAAGTGCAACCATAAAATATAGAGCAAACATCATAGAAAGGTGGAGCTTTTCTCTGCCACCAACTGCTTCACAGTTCCACTCCTCCATGCAAGGTGAGTTAATACCACTTTCCCAGTTCCCACATGAGAGGCTGGCACTGCAATTGCAATTAAAGTTAGAAAAAACACTGCAGCCCAGGTCTTGAAACATGGAGGACTCCCAGGAAAACACTTGAATGCAATAGTTTTGCAACCATTTTGTCTGGTTGCAACTACTTACACCAGTTCTAGAGAAATGGTTCATATGAAAGCATTATTTATGGTTTATTACTATCCATATAAATCTTTGGGAATAATAAAAATCCAATGAATTTGTTAATCTGAATGTTGAAAGAGTAATCAAGCTTTTTTAAAAAAAAAATCAAAAAAAAAATCAAACCTCTGTTGTCAAATTGACCTATAGAGGGTGCTCCAAGAGCTCAAGTATGATTTTTTCTCCCTTCACCTCATGCATCTCTGGGATAGCCAGCACTTTTGTAAACAGTATACAAACAATATGCTCAGCCAGTGCTCCATAATCTAGATTCAGAGAGTAACTTCAGTTCATCTCTTGTGAAGAGCGAAAGAGTGCATTTGATGGTCAATGGCTACCTTTTTGAAGGGAGTGTGAAAGCCTGCTTTCATCTTTAATATAAACAAGAATGAGTGCCACAGAAGGAAACACTTTATTTCTGAGAACCGCAATTCCCCCCCCCATCTGTCTTGCAGTGTGGGGAAGTGTTTTTTTAAACCATTCTTAAATTGTAAGCCAGAAAGTGTTTTCTGTTCTGCACAGTAGTAGTTTATTCTACTGAAAGGGCCCTTGTGCATCCCTATAAGTAATTGCACACCGTACATGCAATTGGATCAACACTTACATCCTGGACCTGCTAATTTGATAAAGAGTTGACGCTTGGAGAGGGACCCACCTAGAGAGAAATCCCTTATTATAATGTGAACCGTTCTTTATAATTTGTTTTAATACATTTTTGCCCCGCTTTTCAGCCAGAAAGGGATCTCAAGTGACTTGCAAAAAAAATTAGCAAGCTGCCTTTGGCCTTACAGTTAAATTAACAGACACAACACAGAAGGGGAAAAGATGGGGAGGGGGGAGCAAAACAATTGTTGATTGTGTGGCAAGTGTCAGTTAACTGTTGCTCTTCAAATAGCAGCTTTTGACAGCTTCCCTCCACTCACTTTTGTTCTTTCTAATGTCTAGACACTTTTTCTCTCCTCCCTCAGGTCTCATTTGTTCCCAGCATTCTATGCGCCTCCCTGCTACCTACAAATTTGAATGAACAGTCAAGATGCAGCTCTTTGAAAGTCTGTAGCATCCTGAGCTATATGCTAATCCTGAAGCGGAAATCAAGGGAAGTGGTGAAGTTCTCACCTTTTGACAAGACCTTACAAGTGACCAATTTAGCAAGCAGTTTCATAACACGCATGCTGTAGTCTCATTTTGTAGGTAACAATTTCAGGTTTCAGACTTTAAAGAGGAATAGAAGCTGGATTACAGGGTACTCTGGTGTTCATGCATGAGGTTCTGTACAACATCCACCCACTGTTCTCTTGAAAATACAGTCCCATATTTCCCGTTTAATTGACATTTACCATTGACACAGAATATCTGAAGTCAAACAAAAACAGCAAGTACTGATTAAATGATGGAGGGAAAATAAGGAATGGCCTTTTGATGAAGGCAACACATGGACACTAAAAAAACACCCACTGCATGCATGAATCTGAAAACTCACATACTCTTAAAGCAGTAGCAGCTCCCAACCTAAAACAAAAACCAGTGTCCTGCCTTATGCTGATCTGATTCCTATTGTGCTACCAGGTCCTGGTTTCCCCATTGCCTTATTCATTGCTCACTGTGCACAAGGAGAATAAAAGCAAAGGGCTGGATCATGGATACACAGATGCTTTTCTTTGGTGCTGCGAGATGGTGCTTCATCATATTGATTATGGAAGGTAATAAGAGATGAGTAACGTTTTGTAATGGCCGCTTAAAACAGGTGAAGCCTGGGATGAT
Source organism: Zootoca vivipara (assembly GCF_963506605.1). Taxonomy (NCBI): domain Eukaryota; kingdom Metazoa; phylum Chordata; class Lepidosauria; order Squamata; family Lacertidae; genus Zootoca; species Zootoca vivipara. Next base: position 47,832,683 of record NC_083285.1, on the reverse strand, counting down.
GGCAACACACAGTGGGGAGCTTGTGAAATTTCCAAGTGTTCCCAATTACACTAGCAGAGGCTTAAAATAGTACAGTGAATGGTTCGGCATTTAGCTTTGATGCTGAAAATGTTTAGCAAACATCCATTGGATTTAGTTATGGGTTAAACCACTGAGTGTAGGGCTTGCTGATTAGAAGGTCGGCGGTTCGAATCCCCGCGACGGGGTGAGATCCTGTTACCTGGTCCCTGCTCTTGCCAACCTAGCAGTTCAAAAGCACATCAAATTGCAAGTAGATAAATAGGTAGCACGCCAATGGGAAGGTAAACAGCGTTTCCGTGTGCTGCTGTGGTTCGCCAGAAGCGGCTTAGTCATGCTGGCCACATGACCCGGAAGCTCCCTCGGCCAGTAAAGCGAGATGAGCGCTGCAACCCCAGAGTCTGCGACTGGACCTAATGGTCAGGGGCCCCTTTACCTTTACTAAAAAGCAGAAGACTGTAATATTTGCCTTTGCAAAATTAAAGGCTGGAATAATTGACTTACCTGGGAGTGTGAGCCCTATCGAACTCAGTGGGACTTACTTTTGATCAGACATGTCTTGGGTTGCACTGTCTGGCAGCTGTTGACCACCCAATTCATTTATGCAGGACAGAGGATGCAAGAATATCATCAGCTACACACAGTAAGCATCCCTCCTTCCATCATTATCTCTAATATGTGCTAATGACTCTATAGCTAGATAGAGGAGGCTGAGTAATTCTGATAGGCCCCTCTGGCCAAGTAAAACTCTTAAGATTTTCATAATTAAAATCCATACAGATTTCATTAATTGAAGAAAATGAATATACTTTCCCTGTAATTAACTCCTTCACTCAAAAGGCTAAAAAAGAAAAAACCAAACCAAAAACATAAAAGCAGTTGCGGTCATGTGGTATCAAAGTTGAGCATAAGATAACGGTGTGCTTATTCACTCTTATCAGTCCCCTCTAATTAGGACCACAATCTCACTTATTGTTCAAAATCTTAGCTGCGAATGGTATTTGAGAGATGTTTTACATTAACTCATAGCAGCCAAGGTCCAGCTCACATGGACTTCAGGTTGACACAGGGGCCATGGCAGTAGATTTTATTTGATTTAAATTATCTATTTCCAATGTTTGCTTTGAATACAAAATCATTGTCTATACCAGCTGAGGATAATGGAGGTTGTAGTCCAACAAATTTTGGTTGCCCAAGATCAAGGAAGGCCGTTCTATGACATACTTATTTGGCAATGCCCATTGCCCAGGCCAATGAAAGTGAACAGTAGATAACAGAGAGACTCAGAGAAGTTGCTGTGTTAGGTAGGAAGCGGAATGAATTAAAATGGCCAGTAGGGTTGGTGGAGGGTCACAGGTTCCCCATCCATGTTTGCAGCAAGCAAAGGGGGCAGTAATCAAAGTTGCCCTAACAATTTGGGGAAGAGCAGCAGTGGCACATCCTATTTCTCTGCTGTTGTCTACTCTATACTTCCTCACTTCCAAGATGGAACCCTCCAAGTTGGTGCTGCTGTCCCAGTGTGGGCAGTATGGTTTCTCTAGATGAGGCCATAATTCAGTGATGCAGCATCTTCCTTGCATGCAGGAGGCTCCTGATTCAATCCCTAGCATCTTCATGTGGGGTGGGGAATATCCCTTTTTCTGAAACCCTGGGCAGGTGCTGCCAATCAATGCTGATCATACTGAGCTAGATGGATCAATACAGTCATACCTCATGTTATGGACGCTTCAGGTTACGTGTTTTCAGGTTGCGGACCGCGGGAAACCCGGAAGTACCGGAATGGGTTCCTTCGGGTTTCGCCGCATGCGCAGAAGCGCCAAATCACGCAAGCGCCAGCGCAGACGTGGCGCTTCAGGATGCAAATGCTGTGGGTTGTGGACATGCCTCCGTCATGGATTACGTCCGCAACCCGAGGTTCCACTGTAGTCTAAGTTGATATAAGGCAGTGTCCTATGGGTTCTTCTTTTAAGAGCAATGCTCAGACTTGCAGCCATATCATTTGTTTCATTTACTTGAGGCTCCTCAGATCAGTGAGAAAGTTCTCTCTTTTTATGATCAATTATTAATCAAAGCAGTCTAGATTTCACTGAAGACACACAACTTTCTGCAGCAAGATACAGTCACCCTGATCCAGGGAATTTAGGCTTTCGCACACATACTGTATTGGAGAGCTGCATGCAGTGATCAGATACTTACCTGAACATGGAAGTCGTGGAAGGAGAATTTCCTCCCTCCTCCCTCTAGCAGCCACCCCACCCCACCCTTTACTGCTCAGGAGGTCCCTCTGACTCCTTGGGGCTAGGGGTACGAATTGTAATGCATGTCCAGCCATGTAGATCAGTGAAAGGTGTATAGGTGACCTCCATATTTGGGTTGGCACTGTTTATTACTTACTTGATAATAGATGGCAAACAAAAGCACAGTGGCTAATTACTGCTTAATTTCTACTTCCTCCCACCCAGAGGTCCTGTGCCTTTAAGAAGTCTAACAGGCAGAAATAGAGCAGGTGAAGCTTTTCCAATCACTGCTTTTTCATGTCAGGAAACTTAATGGGCTCCCTGTCTCATAGTGCTAGAATGATGCTGTGGCAGGAGAAGGGAAAGGAGGTGAAATTTCAGTGACCAGCAATTGCCAGTCAGGAATAATATGGGTGACTCCACCCCTTTTCATTTAGTGAAGATGGGATCTAGCTGTTTGCGGGACTTGGTAAACACTAGCAGCTCTATAGCACTAACCGCAGGCAGCACTTTGGAAAGGCAAGAGATATTGTATAGTAATGATGCTGGCAAAAAACGGAAAAAAAGAAGAAGAGAAATTGGGGTCAGGAATGAAAAATATAAAAGATGAAAGTGAAAAGGAAGCGCTGCTCACAGAAATGACTAAGGCAAGCAAAAGTGGTATATTATAAAGAGCATCTATTCTAAAAATATTAAAAAGGAAACTGATGCAAAGTCATACAATGTTCCATAAACACAAGAGAAAGAAAATTCGTAACACTAACAGGAGACAAAAAGCGAAAGATGTTTTCAGAGTTAGTATATGCAGCAAACCTTTCCTTTCCTTTTTACTCCCTTTATTCCTTAGAAAAATACCCATTTAGGTCACAGAGTCTGTAATGGACTTTCTCCTGCGGGTTAAGAGGAGAGGATCATCACTGAGGTCTACCTGGCCTTTGTCCTTTGTGTTAATACAGATGAGACAACATAGCTCAATATGAGCACATAAACAAACCTATAAGTGACCTAGTTACAGGTAGGTTGGTCTGCCGTAGTCGAAACAAAATAAAAAAATTCCTTCCAGTAGCACCTTAGAGACCAACTATGTTTGTCATTGGTATGAGCTTTCATGTGCATCTGAAGAAGTGTGCATGCACACGAAAGCTCATACCAATGACAAACTTAGTTGGTCTCTGTGGCGTTTCAGCTCTAGGGGCTTAGAAAGGGTTAAGTTGCCAGGGAGGGAAACGGCCAATGGGAGCTCTCCAGGCAGAAGCAGGGAGATATAAGGGGAAGCAGGCAGGCAGGAGGGGGAGTTGGAGATAAGAGGAGTTGGTTGGTTAGTTGCAGAGAGAGCTAGTTTAATATATTGAGGTGGAGAATAGGTGGTGAATTTAGTCAGACAGGATACAGAGTTGAGAGATTATTTAAAAATATTTACTTAGTTGACTTTAGCGGTAATAGGCCGGTAATTTATAATTAGAGGTAATAGGCCGGTATAGGAACCATCTGAAATTTGGAACATCCTAAGATTTGTACTGCAACCATTAAGCTTATGAACACACAATAAAGCAACTTCGTTTTATTTTACCTTATCCTGGTCTGTGGTGTTTTGAGGAGGTATTTATTTTGTCGTTGGCACATCACCAATAGACCGTCAAACGTCCGGGGGTGAGGTGCAGGTCAGAGTGACCGCGACAGTCTCTAAGGTGCTACTGGAAGGAATTTTTTTTATATAATTTTGTTTCAGCTATAAGTGACCTGTTTACCTCCTTCTCAGTCCACCTCAGGCATGTGTGGAGAGCCGGCCCTACCATGAGGCAGAATGAGGCCTTGGGCAGGAAATACTTTGGGGCAGAAAGTAGACAAGAGTTAATGCAGCCTCAGTTGCAGTGGAGGCCATTGTCTCATTGCCAGCATCAAAGTAAGATTAAACTGACAGTCTGGCCAGCATTTGCACATGGGGATAGGAAGGGGTGTTGGAAAGGTATGACACAGAACATTTATTTGTAAAATATGCTTATTTAAGAAATGTTTACATTATATCTTTTTCTGTTCTTTGTATGAAATAATTTTATTCATGTACTGGAATATCTGTCTAATGAACAAAAACAATAAAAATCAATGGAAAAAAGGAAGGGGTGTTGGAAGCACAATAGCAGGGACCATTAAGAAAGTAACTTAAGGAGTAAATTCTGTTATTGTTCTGGATGACAGCTGATTCTAATTGGCTGGAGATTGTAGTCAGCTGGGAGTTTGCTGTGAGGAAGACTGTTGTTTGAGGGAAACTGGAGGGAAATAGAGTTCTGAAGCAGTTTTCCACCTTTATGTAGGCTTGACCTCTAGTTTACTTTCCCTCAAGTTTCTGTTCAGCTTATGAACATAAAGTAATACTGGTTTCTTTTTGTCTCTGGACTGCCAGCTTTATTCCAGTCACCCTGCTAAGTGGGAGAACCAACTTGTCCTTCACCTCAGACAGCAAAAGGCCTTTGCCTGGCCTACAACTGGGAAGGCTGCTTTGTGAGTGGGGCTGTTTCCTGTGAGGGAGAACATGGCTCTGAGCAAGCTGAACTGCTGGTTGGCTAACAAAGCAATTTCCTCCTATGTTTGTGGACTGACTTGCCCTCCAGGGCCAATAGTCACCACGGCAGGCCCTGACTGGACTTGGAGTCCTCAGAGGATGAACCACACCACAGATCACAGGCCCTTGAGGAGCAGGCAGGACCTACTGGAACCAGAGCTGAGGATCCCCTTAAGGGAGATCCCTGCTGAAGAAGGCTTGGGGTTGTCTGAGGAAGAGGTGGGTTCATCCCCCAGCCCTCCAGAACAGGAGTGGCAACAGGACCAGGCTGCAGAATGATGGCCTAACATGCGCGGCTCGTGCGTAAGCAATCCCTGAAACACCTTCACTACCAGCAGCTAGGTTTGGGGTTTGCTCTAGGAGGCCAGAGGTTTCCCTCTTGAGTCTCCCAGCTGTTGAAAATGATGCAGTCTTCTGGAACCTCACTGCTAGTTTCAGCTCACCTCTCCTTGCTGTTCTGTACCTTGCCTGAACTCCTCAGACTTTGGCCTGACCTTGCCTCTGGATCATGTTGTGGACCAAGACAGTATTTCTGTGCTTGACCTTGGTTTGTTTGGCCTGGACCGTACCTGCAGCCCAACCTATCTCTGAGAGCATTTTGCTAAGAGGCTTCCACCTCCTGAGATTGGGACCCTAGCACTTGAAGTCACCCACAAAAGTTTGATTTTGTGACACAGATTGGTGAGTACCATAAATAAATAAAGCTACAGCTGTATGTGTATGTATTTCGCCCTATACTTCAGGGATGGGGAACCAGTAGCCTTCCTGATGTTGTTGGATTCCATCTCCCATCAGCTTCAGCCAGCTTTGCTCAAGGGCCAGGAATGATGGGAGTTGGAGCCCAGCAATGTATGGAGGGCCACAGGCTCCCCATTCCTCCCTATGGGAAGATTTAAAGCTGTATAAATAATCTCTTGACTCCTTCTTGGTCTACACAAATGTCCTATTTGTCCAGTCTAATTAGTGTCAGCTTCTACAGGTGTATAGCATCTGGAGCATATCCAATTAAATGAGGGGAATTTTCACAAAAGAAAACACACCAGGGCGGGAAATTCTGAGAAGAGCAGAGGCTGAGAAAAGGTTAGCTGAGTTTCCTGTTAAAAGGCTCATAATTGGCATGAACACTGTTTGCTCTGAGGCAAGTCCTTGAACAGGAGTGTGGTGGTCCTATAACTGGGTTGTATGCTTGGGGAAAAGGACGTGGCTTGTTTGTTTTTTTTACACCAGATGGGCTCTTAAACAAATTGAGGAACTGTAATCCTTTTACTTCGCTAGTTTGTAAAAGCAGTTTACCAAACTACTAGCTTTTGTCTCCATCTACTGAAATACACCTTTTGTGTCAGCTTTTGCCATAAGTTTTCTGCACAGTTTGTCTGTGAATAGTGGTGGACTAATAACCTCAACCTATGCAGTTTTGAATTATTAGGGTGGCATGCTTGTAGCACTTGTTATATTTGTGTTATATGCCAAGGCATTTCTTCTAAAAAATAGAACATTACTGCTTAATAATAATAAGTTACATACTTTATTAAATACTTTTATATACTGCTTAGTTATTTGCATTTCTAAGTAGTGTGTCCATAAAACCAATCCACAGAAAATGGGGTGATAAAATGGTAAAAAATATCATTAAAAACTATTGCTTCAGTGATAGGTTTGATTTCCTGCACCTGAGTGGCTCATGCTGGCTGCGGTAACCTATTCCCCCCCCCCTTGCTGCTTCCCTGGCCTATGAGTACATTCCCACATACAGCACTATCTCTGCTAAACAGGATCACTTCATCAAAAGTAGAAGCTGGTGAATAAGCAGTAGTTGGGGGACCTGTCCAAATACCTAAGACTTGTACTTAGGTATGGGTGAAGCTGTCAATTTTTGTTTCATCCAGTTTCTGGGGTTTTTTCCAGTTAACTTCAGTTCTGCACATTTCTGCAACAGTGTACATTTTAAAAAAAATTCTCATGAAAATTCACCAGCATTTTAGTGCAGATTTCTCCCAATGTACACATTTTTGTGTGCAGTTTCCCCTAATATAATGCATTTTTATATTATTTTCACTAGTGTATTTTTATGCATAAAACATTTTATACATTATTTGTTTGAAGAACTGAATGGCAAAACTTGCATAAGTGTGAGTTTCAAAGGATACCTGTGTTTTAGTTTGCAGATTGTTTCAGAAAGCATGAATTAGGTAGAGTCACATTAGAATTCAAGTGGAACTGAATTTCTCCCCTACGTGTACTATATCCACCTGCCTGCTTCTAGTGGCCCACATACTGCAACCACCTGCAAAAACCTAAGCTGAACGAATACAGACTGTACTTGGTTTATATATGCTCAGCTGAAAATGCCAAGGTTGCAGGTTCGATCCCTGTGTATTCCTGCATTGCAGGGGGTTGGACTAGATGATAATCAGGGTCCCTTCAAACTCTATAATTATCCTATGATTCTATGAAATAGGGAGCTTACATCTTTCATTAATTGTATCCTTTCACATCTTCAAATACTTCAAACTCTTCCAAAGCAGATTTTCATGGCACAAAATCACCTGATTATTCTGCACACTGCTCTCCCCCTTCCCAATCAGGTTATAGTGAAAATACAGAGAAAAGATAATGCCTTTGCAATACCAACTTCCTAAACATAATAATAAGTTCCATAAAGGGCTTAAGTATTAATATAAAACCTTATTTTAAAACTCTTAAATTCTAAGCCACTTTAAAGTGGTGGCAACTTAATTCTTTTTAATCTTAATGCTCTTCTGAATGTAATGTTTAACTGGTGTGTGTGTGTGGTACGTATGCATATGCAAAGCAAATACTCCAAGATAAAAAAAAAAAACACTCCACCAGGAATCAGCCAAATAGATCCATTTTCTGTTTTATCGTGTTAAAATAGGGCCCTGCAGATACTGTTGTACTCCACGTCCCATCAGACCCAGTCAGCAAGGCTGGGGATGATGGGAGCTGAAATGTAACCACATCTGGAGGGCTACTGTTTCTCCATCTCTGCATTAAGTGTTTGCGTCACTGGAGTAATCCACTCTTAGTGATAATTCCAAGCTATTATTTTATAGAGCAGGCACGTCCAACAGGTAGATTGTGATCTACCGGTAGATCACTGGACATCTGTGGTAGATCACTGGTAGATCACTGGCTCCGCTCAAAGCAGCTCAACAGCTTTAGCTCCCCTAAAAAAAGCTCAACATTTTTGCCCTGCACCCCCCAAAATGTGGCTTTCTTTCACCCTAAAAGAAGGTCAACAAGTTCGACCTGAACCCCCCAAAAACCAGGGCTTTCCTCCTCCCTAAAAAGCTCAACAACTTGGACCTGAACCCCCCCCCAAAAAAGCAGGGCTTTCCTTCATAGAAAAAGTTCAACAACCTTGACCCGAAGTAGATCACTGCCAGTTTTTACCTCTGTGAGTAGATCGCAGTCTCCTGGGAGATGGCCACCCCTGTTATAGAGGACTCATGCGCTTGCAGCTCTCTGGGGCTGGTAGGAGTTGTAGTCCAACTGCACCAAGAGGACCACAGGTTCCCCACCCATGCCAATGGCAGTAGAGGCTGCTCCATTGGAGTAAATGGGGTGCCCCTTCTACCTCGGTCTTGATTCTTTCAAACCCACCTGCCTTCTTGCTTACAACCGGTTCAGGGAGTGGCATTGGCTCCCAGCTTCCTTCCACTTAGGCTTAGTATTACTGTACTGTACTCCTTTAGAACTCAGCAGAAAGGAGGATGGCTGCAAAATGAGAACTACCGTAGTTGTGTCTGCTTGTCATGGGTTCTAGCTCCATCTGCTGTTACTCTCCATGCCTTATACCCTACTAGTCAGCACTTGCTAACTACCCCTCTCTGGTGTGAATACCATGCAAATGTGGCTTGAAATGCAGCCGGGGAAATGTTTTAAGTTGCTAATGTGAACATACCCTTGGAGTGACATTTGTAGGAGGAGAGAGACTAAATGAGTCAAGATTTGTTGAAATTTATGTTTTCACTGTTCCTCCTTTGGCATGTTCCTTTAAAGTGCCTGGAAAAAGTTATTATTATCAGGCAAGCCTATCTGATGGAGCTTTTGCTTGTCACCCATGGTTAAGCTTCAGTGGAAGCTAATCAAGATCAGAAAGGTTAAGTGTTGTGCTCTGTTCCTATGGAATTCTATCTATGAGATGAGGCAACTCTGTGGTTTTTTTTTTTAACAAGACCCAACAGGTCACATATATCGCCACCCCAATCGGCAAGAACCCAGCCAGCCCCAATGAGGACAGAATTCCAGTGAGCTTCCTCTCTGAACCAATGCTGAGTGTGGCTTGTTAAGAGAAGCTTCTTATTCTGTGCCTCTCAGTGGGTGCTTTAGTTTAGTTGATATTCCTGCATTGCAGGGAGTTGCACTAGATGACCCTCAGGATCCTTTCCAACTCTACAATTCTATGATGTGTTTATAAGAACAGCTGGTGTCAAGGGTCAGCATGGCTGGGCGACTGCTTATAACCCAGCAGGGGCCACTAACAAGTCCCCTGGACTGGCTGCAGTGAGGCTGTAGGTGGGGGTCCATAGAGGATGGCTTGGCAAGAGCCCTAAAAAACCTGAGTTCAACTTACACTGCCAGCTGAGACTATGCACCTTAAGCCTCCTGAATAAGAATGATGGGGGATAAGGAGGAGGAAGCCAAGCTACCCCGTTGTGCAAAAAACAAACAAACAAAAAACCCATTCATTCCATTATGACTGCCTTTAGGGTATGTCTAGCTGAAAGCTTCCTGTGCTCGTTTTCTTGGAGCCTTAACACAGGAAGGGCAGAAGGTGTATTCTCGGGGTTATTTGCAGAAGATCAGCAAGACATGCTGATTCCCAACTGTATAGCAGTTGTAGCAACAGCAAAGACTAAATCTCCCCCACTAAATTAAACTGCTGAAATGAAAGCTTAGCTGGGGGGAGGGGAAACCAGGACTGGATTTTTGTGTGTGAAAGGAGTGTGAGCTGGTTTCTAGTACTAAAACATATATTTGTGGTGAGCATAAGGGGAAATCCCTTAATTTTAAATTTAGGCTACCTCAAGACTGGTTCAATGCACAAGGGATGAGCAATTCCGTCCATTTCCATCTCTAATTTTTCCAGTATTAAACCCACTTTTCCATGTTTCCACATCAGTTGGCAAAGTTTGAAAAATTAACTTCCTGTGAAAACTCACCAGCATTTTCATCTGGATTTCTCCTAACATACACCTCTGCATGCAATTTTGCCTAATATACACTGTATTTCATCATCACGATGGAGAACTGCATTGCAAAATTCTGAGATGTGTGAATTTGAAAGCATAACTGGGTTTCGGCTCTTGTATCGTTTGGAAAAGTGTGAATTAGGTAAGTTTGTACTGTACTTAAATGCAAACTGAAGTGAATTTCTCTTCCATCTTGGAAGAGAATTTGCATGTGTTGGATGTGTGCGCTTGGTATGTGTGCGTCATTTCCTACTCCACCTCAGACAGCCAAATGTATTGGGCTGGCCCTCCATTGAGCTGATCATGTCAATTGGGCTCAGCTGAACACTAAGTGATCCACCCTTACACATAGGTCATCATCTTTCTCACAGGATGTTCATAAGCCAAATGAGGACCAGGGCCACAGAAGGAGTTGATATGTGCATGTAATAATGTACCTGGACTACAGACAATAAAAGTCAGATACAACCTTTTTGGACCAGTGGGCACACTTTGAATTTTGAGAGGGTGCTCTAGGCACCGGTTACAAAAAAAAGCTGCTATGCTAGGGTGGGGGGGGGTGGGAGCATGTCATAACACAAAATTAGAGAACCTTCCCTCACAATCTCATCCTTACCATAGGAAGTCAGCTATGTCCTGCTGGTTCTGACTTTGGACATCATACAATATTGGTTTTATACACATTGGTGCTGTTGCTCTTTAATAGCAACAAGGAGCATTACTCAGTACCAAGAAAAAATATATAAGGTGGCAGCACCACACTCACTCTCATGCCACAGATATTGCTTAGAGATTACCTGCACAATGTGCTCCATAACTTTCTTTCCACGAGGCCTAGAAACTTACTTTGTTTGGGGCACCTGCCCAGAGGCACCAGTGAAAGCTTTTGCAGGTATCAGGTTTGCAACCCCTGAGATACAACATAGGGTTAATGTGACAATTACAGCAGAGAAAAACACGATATACATGAGCACAGATGGTGGATTTTGTTATACTCTTATTTTCAAAAGCACAATCAAAAATAGTTTTTAAAAAGGCTTTGACTCAGAACTTATCTCCCCTTTAACATGAGTGGCCTAGTTTTGATGTTTACAGTGAGGAACTTGGCTATATCTTCTGTAGTTTTAGGGTTGGATTTTTTCATTAAAATTGAAATGTCTGTAACAAATTATGCTTGTAAAACACCCTTCTGCAAGAGAAACCACAAAGCATGGTTTGCCTAAAACCCTAGAACAATATCTGTAATTAGTAACAATTAAAACCATAATGATCTATTTCTTTAGAACATTTTTGATGTCTCAACACAAGGCCACGATTGCAAATGGTGGCTGAGCAATGGCTGAGGGCGTAATTATGGAAAGCACACTGGCTCTTCCTCCTCTGCCAGTTTTAATTAGGACAGATTAAAATATCTAGCCGATGCAGATCTTAATAAATCATTTATAAGCACATGTGAGATAATTGCATGAAACTGGTCACAGACATCTTTTAGGGAAAGATAGGCATAGTAAAGATGGAAAATTGAGTCCAGTAAAATTCTCATTTTAGGTTTACTCCAAATAGTGCCTGCATTCAGATATAATGGTTTATTTTTTATGTAACTAAGATTAGCCTATCCCTGGGTTCATTAGCTCCACCTTCCCCTCTTTCCCTTCAGCGTAGCGACAAATAATGCATAATGGAATCATAGCACTGTGGAGTCGGAAGGGACCCCAAGGGTCATCTAGGCCAATCCTCTGCAATGCAGGAATCCCAGCTAAAGAATCCCTGACATATGGCCATCCAACCTCTGCTTGAAAACATCCAATGAAGGAGAGTCCACCACCTTCCAAGGTCGTCTGATCCACTGTTATGGTCGGAAAGTTATTCCCAATTTTTGATGCTTTCCCTTCAATTTTTGATGCATTGTACATTGACATTTTGTCTGCATCTGACAAACTGGGATTATCTACGGCTTAATCTGCCTAGACTAGAGACATCTATGCATACAAATTAGCATATGCATTTTTTTTTACATGGACCTGTTCCCAACTAGTTTAGTTGCCTACCTAACAATGCACCTGGTTGTAGTCACATTTTCAGAAGTACAGAAATCATAACGTGATGCAGCACTGGGACAGGACTCTACCCGTAGAACCTGTTATTCTCTCCCTCTTACTATGAGAAAACTAGCTAGGATTTGAGTAACAGGGGACTCAGCTACATTGGCAAAATAAAAGTGCTTTATATGCATTGTTTATGCATTTTCTAACACTATGACGCCAGATGGCGCTGTGGAGTTCCATTTTTGCCAACCTGATTTCTCATACAAAATTTAAAACGAATTTAACTGAAACGCTTCTTTGATGTGTGTAGATCCCGCCTGGGCCTCTGCTGCAACAAACTACTGGGAAAAAAGCTACAGTTTCAGGATTTGTCAAATTTGGGCTGTTGGAGGGCAAGCAAAATGAAAGAACTCTTGTCACTGTAGTCCTGGAATTCACTGGATATTTAGTGTAGTGTAATCAGTCTGCAGTGTAAATTAAAGGATTTTCCTGTCTTCACCTGCTTGTGTTGGTTGTCCATGGCCCCCAGGAACACCTTAGCCAGCTGTGAATATAAATCATCTGACTTTGCCTCCCAGATCCCCTCAGAGAAGTTCTTACCCTTAGGAAGGGCACACCTCCATTTTGTAATCTTAACAAAATGGAGCTGTGCTTTTCCTAAGGGCAGGAAGCCTTTGTTAATAGTATCCTTGGTATGTCAGGGAAATGCATGGGGAGGCAATAAAACCAGCTCTCCTTCTACTTCATTGGTTTCCAAACTGTGTTGTTTGAGCCCAGGCATTCCTCAATCATGGCAGACATCCTTTCTGGGGGGACAGCTTGCTCGCCACTACCTGTCTCCCCCTGCAGTGCATTCAGCAAGACAGATAATTTGGCCCTGAGCTAAAGTCTACTATCCAATTGGAAGAGAGCCTAAGACTTGTTGTTGTTGTTTAGTTGTTTAGTCGTTTAGTCGTGTCCGACTCTTCGTGACCCCCCTTCATGGATCAATGCCTTGTCGTGGCGAAGGGGCTTGAATAACTCAGAGAAGCTATGAGCTATGCCATGCAGGGCCACCCAAGATGGACAGGTCATAGTGGAGAGTTTTGACTAAACGTGATCCACCTGGAGAAGGAACTGGCAAGCCACTCCAGTATCCCTGCCAAGAAAACTCCATGGACAAAGACAACAGGCATATAAAAGTTATGACGCTGGAAGATGAGCCCCTCAGCCTAAGACTAACCAACACTTAACTAAGCTTTATGAACTAAAGCAGCTGAAGGGACAGCTCAGAATTAAAGTAATAATAATAATAATAATAATTATGAAAGCTTCCAGGAGCGGTAAAGCCCTTTAGCTAAAAAGCTCAATGCTATGCATTGAGACACCTTAGGAAAATATAGGTGAGCACACTGGAGATTTATGGTGACTTTGTAACACTATATTTTCTTAATAAGGGAACAGGTGGAGCAGGAACGACAAGGTTGCAGGAGCAAGCACACAGGCAGTCCGTGTCATTCCCAAAGTAGCAGCAGGCAAGCATTCTGCCAAGCAAACCAGCTCCCTGCTAGCCAAATCCAAGCTGCTGCTTGTCCAGCTTTTCCAAACAAGCATCAGTACCAAAGGGAGATGATCAAGGGCCTTAAGCTTAAGACTAGGTTTACAGAGCCAAGCTTGAATGCAGACACAAGACCACAAAGGAAAGCATAAAAACAAATGAGGGAGACAATATACCTGGGGACATCAAAAGTCTTTGGGAGCCCTCCCCCCAAACGTCCTTTTTATTGTGCGTTCCTATTGATGGTGCTCGTTATGCTATCGGAGTGGTCATATGCAACCCCACTTTCAGCACTATTTATGCCTGCAAGATTTTGGGTGTTGGTCATGCTGATTCATTTTAGGATAGCTCTGCTCTACTTCAGAATAAATTGGGACCTGAGTTGCTGGAAACTGCAGGAAGGGAGTGCTCTTGAGCTCAGGTCCTAATTCGAAGTTTCACACAGGCGTCTGCTTGGCCACTGTGAAAACAGGATGGTGAACTAGATGAGACATTGGCTTAATCCAATGTCTCGATTTTCCCAATGGAAGCACAACCCTTGGTTGAGGGCCTGGAACCCCCTGAAATCTTGCTACTGCTCAGCAGAGATTAGTGGTGGTTGGTGCATAACCTTTGTAACAGTATGAACCAAACTCCCCTATCCCTAGCTATGAGGTCCTCCATCCTGCACTATTTGGTCTTAGGTTGTAATTTTATGAAAAGTATTATTCAAACATGGTGCAAATGAGTCTGATCCCTATTAATTGTCTTTTCATCATCCAGTACAATTGGTACCTTACATATTCAGAGATCATAGAATCATAGCATCATAGAGTTGGAAGAGACCACAAGGGCCATCCAGTCCAACCCCCTACCAAGCAGGAAACACCATCAAAGCATTCCTGACAGATGGCTGTCAAGCCTCCAAAGAAGGAGACTCCACCACACTCTTTGGCAGCAAATTCCACTGTCGAACAGCTCTCACTGTCGAACAGCTCATACTTATAATCTTGTCCTATCTAATATTTCACAAGTATTTTACACATGAAAACAGCATTACTGCTCTAACACTACCTAATAATTAACCCAATTTACATTTTGCATTGGTTTTTTTTAATAAAAAAAACTCCAGTTATAATTTCCAAAGCAGTTCAGTTCAAATGCTTATTGACTAAAATAGAAATCATAATGAAAATATTTGTGCAGTAGATGTAGCAGTAACAGAGGACAGGAGAATCTTCTGCTATAGGTATATATTTTTTTGGGGGGGGATGTGTTCTCCACACATTGGAAGTTTCCCATAGGCGTCTAAGATACGTAAGATACTGTAAGACACCTCTAAGATATGGTAACCAAATTTTGCATGATGATTGACTTATTGGTCTTTGTAGAATTGACATTGAACCACTATCTCTCAGTTTCAGCCCTCTTCATTGGAATGATAGCATGGGCCTACACTACAGAGCTTGTTGTGAGGGCTATTTGCAGTGTATGAGAAGCGTTTCAAGCACGTTGGAAAAAGTGGTGCAAGAATGCTAAGTATAGTAATTAAATTAAATTAAACTAAATTA
This sequence comes from Zootoca vivipara, assembly GCF_963506605.1. Taxonomy (NCBI): domain Eukaryota; kingdom Metazoa; phylum Chordata; class Lepidosauria; order Squamata; family Lacertidae; genus Zootoca; species Zootoca vivipara. The sequence continues at coordinate 47,817,520 of NC_083285.1, read as the reverse complement.
AACATCTATTAGGCAATACACTTTCTTAAAACAGGTCCAGTGTTAGACAGCAGAAAGGCAGACACTGAATGGGTCAGTGGCGTTCCTATTGCTGCAGGAATAAATTTTCAGAAGTACCACGTCCCTTTAATGTTTTCCTCCTCTTGATATAACTGGCACTGTCAATATCAGAGTTAATCTTCTTTTAACTGCAATTTTAGTAGATTACTGTTGCATCTGGTAGGATGACCCGTAGCTTACTCTTAAAATATTCATTATTCATTCATAATGCAAACCCTTAATATGTAAATCTTGAATTTTATTTGGCAATCTATCCATTGGTAAGTAGAGAGTGATGGATTCCATTTTGATTCTTGCAGAATTTTGAAAATGTTACAAAATATTACTATTGGTGGAATTCTGTTTCAGATAACTTATGCTATGGGGCAACTATATAAATTCAGTAAATAAATACATAATAAATTCATATTGGGTTGTATCCAATACTAGTTCTACTCTGAGGAGACTTATTGAAATTAATGACTATGACTAACAGGTTGGTTTTTTATTATTTATTTAACTTATATATAACTCAGTAGAAGATCTCTATGCAGTTTACATTGTTGTTGTTGTTGTTTAGTCGTGTCCAACTCTTCGTGACCCCATGGACCATAGCACGCCAGGCACTCCTGTCTTCCACTGCCTCCCGCAGTTTGGTCAAACTCATGTTCGTAGCTTCGAGAACACTGTCCAACCATCTTGTCCTCTGTCGTCCCCTTCTCCTAGTGCCCTCAATCTTTCTCAACACCAGGGTCTTTTCCAGGGAATCTTCTCTTCTCATGAGGTGGCCAAAGTATTGGAGCCTCAGCTTCACAATCTGTCCTTCCAGTGAGCACTCAGGGCTGATTTCCTTAAGAATGGATAGGTTTGATCTTCTTGCAGTCCATGGGACTCTCAAGAGTCTCCTCCAGCACCATAATTCAAAACCATCAATTCTTCGGCGATCAGCCTTCTTTATGGTCTAGCTCTCACTTCCATACATCACTACTGGGAAAACCATAGCTATAACTATACGGACTTTTGTTGGCAAGGTGGTGTCTCTGCTTTTTAAGATGCTGTCTAGGTTTGTCATTGCTTTTCTCCCAAGAAGATGCAGTTTACATATAAAAATATAAAAACAGTTCCTTCAAAACCCTGTTAAAAGCAAACAATAGAATCAACTTTTTTTTTTTAAAAAAGGTATATAAATTAAATATGCCATTTTAAAGCATAATTACATGTCTGGGTAGGCTTGGTGAAACAAAAATAAAACAAAACGGCAGGTGCTAAAAACAATACAGTGAAGTCATCTGTCTAATATAGATAGGCAGGGAGTTCAAAAGAGTAGGGGGTGCTGTACTGAAAGGAGGGGGTTCCTTTGCATGGATGGCAGGTTGTCCCATTTTAAAAAAAATGAGCACTACCACTTGCTCATCACAACCATAAAGCAGAACATGTGTGCCCATCCCTATGTGGATGGATCATTGGCACTTGTGTATGTGCATGACCTACACAAATTAAAATTGTGTCGGGTTCCTTTATGGAATTTTTTTGGAAACTTTAAACTGCAAAAGTATGTTAAAAGTGACTGAGCAGTGATGTTCTAAGGAAACTTGCCAGAACATTTCCCAGACAATGTAGCCTCCTTCTGCTTGTTGTTGTTGTTGTTGTTGTTGTTGTTATGGTTCTTATTTGGGAATGCTATGAAAACTCTGGGATATTAGAGAAAATCAAGCAACAAAATGGTTAAGTGGAAACTTCACTCTGCTCCCTACATTAAAATTGACGCTTTGGTTAACTTTCACAAGCTGGTGTGGCAGCTGATTAATGAATGAAAGAGAGTTGGCTGCTGGTGTCGCAGTGGCTGGCTCCATTACTGCTTTTGCTCAAGCTGTGCCCTTGGGTTCTAAACATAAGCTGAATTGAGTGTTAACTTTGCTAAATTATTTTATTTCTTTGCAAAGGCTGCAAGCTTATTGCCCATTATCTTCTTAGATGGAGATCCTGCAGTAACTTGATTTGCGGCTTTATAATACCGCAAGAAGTGCAGGAAACTAATAATAACCACCAACAGGGATCAGTCAGAGAGTAGCCTAATAGGATGGATGAGAGAGCTCATTGTTAGCAGTAACTGCCTCCCTTCCTCCCAACTGAAATGTTGCATTGGTATATCTGATTAGGAATGGCAAAGAGACTGTGAATTTGTGGTTTTCCACAGGTATGTCTCCAGACTGGATGGGTTCAGTAAAGATCAGTTATGTTTAAGGAAGGTGATTACTATTGCAAAATGCGCAGCATTTACAGGGCCAGCCCAATATATTTTACTGCTTGAAGCAAATGACAAAATGGTGCCAACTCCCCCCCCCCCAAAAAAAATCCTTATACTGGAGTGGCAGTTGAATCTGACTTCAACACCTAGAGCATCTAGCTATCTTAGGAGGCTTGGAGCGGGTCATGCCTTTGTCCTCTTGTCTAAAACTATCTATTGCTGCCTGACTCTGCCTAATGGTAGAGCTGGCCCGAAGCAAGATGAAAGCTTATATCCTGTTCTGCTGGGGCTTGAGGCCCTCAGGGTGTGAGTGGGTGTCGTAATGAATACCAGAGCTGCTTCCAAGCCAGGCCATTCAGGACCCTAAGCAGCTCCTGGACAGTCCTGCAAGCTGAATTTGGGAAGAAAATGTCTCAGCTTAGAGTCAACTGAAGCCTTTGAAAGGCTGATGGGATTTGAACTTCTAGGGCTCTCCCCTTCAGACCTCTCCTTCTGGTCCTTGGGACTCTCTGCAGGCCACACCCCTCACTGCCTTTGCTTTACTTTACACCATCCTAGAGTGTTTGTGCCAGGCTGGAATGTGTCCTCTGATGTCTCCTGCTTGCCTGAATGGAGGATGAAGAGGGGTGTGCATGATGATGTGTAGAAATGAGTGTACTGTGCATTTGTTCTCATTGCTCTGCCCACTTTTGCCTCTTGCCCCTGGAAGGTTGCCCAGAAATGAATGGAATCCACAGAATGAGAAGGGTTCTCTCCCCTGATGTAGAATTGGGGACATACTGTAACTATAATTGCCCCTCATCTTACACCTCACCTGCAATGCTTTTCTGCCCTGTTTCAGTTTGTTCTAGGCAGTCACACACACACACACACGGTCCTGGTACAGAGGACATCCACTTACCTCTCTTCTCCTCCCCAAATACCCTTGGGGATTAGAGTTGGGTGGGGAGCAAAAGGAAGGAGGGTTGTGGTAGCAGAAGGTGGAAGTAGGCTAACCACAAGTCGAGAAGAGGGGAATGTAGGTATATTATGGTTATCTTACACCTGCCCCAATTCCCTTCTTCTATGAAACTGTTACACAGGAGGGATCCTGGCTTCCCTTAGGTTAGACTGGATGTTTCCCCTGATCCAGTCCAATACATAATTGCTCACTGTTGTAAGACTGTAAAATGCATCTTTACCTAACTATTATAGTGGATATTTCCAGTGCTAAACATACGTGAGTACAGGTTACAGGTAGGTAGCCGTGTTGGTCTGGGTCGAAGTAAAATAAAAAAATTCCTTCAGTAGCACCTTAAAGACCAGCTAAGTTTTTATTTTGGTATGAGCTTTCATGTGCATGCACACTTCTTCAGATACGTGAGTACAGCTACTTTACTCTTGATCTTGTCTCCTGAGTAATTCAGAATCCCCCCCCCCCCGAATTATCAGTGAAAAAGGGCCAGATTAGACAATACAAATTAGTGTACCCAGCTCCTCTAAGCCCACCCAAAACGTTCCCCCTAGCTCTGCCATTCATGCAGGTATAAATGGGGGTGGAACATCTGAATATTGTATACATGTGTACCGTTCAACACCTATAGGTGAAAAGCAGGTGTTTTATTTAGTACATTAAAGCAACCAGACATATGAATGGTGGAAATATGTTATGCTGCAGGGTGAGAACTCAAAACAAGGCAGTGCCTGGGTGTTTATCCCCCAACTTTGTGGCTGTGTGATACATGGGTGTGGAAACCTAACATGGCGAGTCGTCCTACCTGTACAGTGGGCCACAGCACTCCAACTGTGTGATTGTCACTTAAGCAATTTGCTCAATATAGTATACTGTACTGAAAAAAGACGTTGCACATGCTAATGAAGAAACATCTATGAGGAAAGCTTGTGGGAAAGATTAGTATTGTGATTCTCTCTGATCTCCATTCCTTTGAAGTGAAGGTCTAGTTTGTTCAATAGATTCAAGTACTCCTCACTGGGGAACTGAATGTATGCTATGGGAGACTCTTCCTGTTGCAATATGTATGTTCCTAATTGCTTGCAGCATTGTGCAAGATGGAATCAGGTTTATTCTTGTGAGCAAAAATGGTTCATTTCAGTTGTGAAGGTGCCATGTGTATGTCATCTGCTCTCAGCTGCTGTGAATATTCTGAATAGGACTGTGGAGCAAAAGTAATTTCAGGCTCTATCACTTTAAAAGCAGATCTTGCTCATGCTAGTGGGCATAAATCATAGTTGAACTTCATGAATACCTTTGTTTCCCCCCAGCTCCTTCAGAATAGTGGATAGCTGGAGAATAAGAAACCCCAGTGAAAGAAAATATACTTACTATTCTGGAGCTAAAAAAATTGGCAGCAAGGATTGATAAGATGTGGCTATCAACGAAATTATTAGCAAAAATAACAAAATGTGATATTTTGATTAAATCTATAACAGATCATAACCCGGTGATGGTAAGATTGAAAGACAATAATAGAAAAATAAGTAGATGGCGATTAGATGAAAGAAACTTAAATGACGAGGCCTTTATAACAAAGGTCAAAGAGCTATTAAAAGAATTTTTCCAGCTAAATATATCAGAAGAAATTGAGTTAGCAACAGTATGGGATGTGAGTAAAGCATTTATTAGAGGTATTTATAAACAACAAAAAAGTAAAGTGAAGAGTGAAAGGGAGAAAAATTTAAATAATATCAAGAAGGAAATTGAAGAGAAAGAAAAGGAATTAGGGAAAAAGCCCCAAAAATATAAAGGTAGCAACACAAATTAAAATATTACAAAATGAATTAACAACATTGATGGGTAATGAAATAGAAAAGAAAATTAAATGGGCAAAACAAAAAACATTCGAAATGGGGGGAAATCGGGAGATTGTTGGCATGGCAATTAAGGAAAAAGCAAGAGGAGAGAATAATTACAAATATTAAGGAGGGAGAGAGAAATTGGACAAATTTGGAAGATATTCATAAATGTTTTATTAAATATTACAAGAAATTGTATAAAGGAGAAGAAATAAATGAGGGAAAGTTAGAAAAATATTTTGAAAATTGTAAATTGAATCAGATAAGTGAAGAAGAAAAAAGATTATTAAGTAGCCTAATAACAGTGCAGGAAATCTTAACAGCCATAGCCAAATTAAAACAAGGGAAGTCCCCAGGAATGGATGGCTTTTCAAATCAACATTATAAGATATTTAAAGAGGAATTGGTTGGGATATATCAGAAATTGGTAAATAAAATTCTAGAGAAAGGAGTATTCCCAAAAATGTGGCAACAAGCATACATAACCCTAATTCCAAAAGGAGATAAGACAGATTAGTGGTGTGGAATTTCCAGCACATAGGTCTAATTAGGCCCACCAGGCTGTTTTGGTCAGGTCAAGCCACACCTACCTGCCTTACGCATGATGACATATATTTGCAAGGCACAAGGCAAGGTGCTTTGTAAACTTCCCTAGCTGCCTGAGACAAGGGACAAGGTGGCACCCCCCTCTCTTTCAGATTTTTTGACAGTTGATTCTTATTTTAATTATGATGATGGGGCATCTTCTCCCACCCCACTTGAGGGCTGCTTTACGGGGTTCAGGGCAGGCTATGTGGCACACACGGAAAGCTCCAGTACCTTCCTGCAATTCGCTGCTATTTTGCATCTGCCCCATGACTTGGCAGCCTCATTCTGCCTAATGGCAGGGCTTTCCTGGTGCACCTCAAACTCAAAGATGGAAGGTGCAAGTGGTTCAGTGTCCAATCCTTAAAAGATGCCATCAGTAACTAGAATTGCCTCTAAGTCCCTCTTCACCCACCTCTAAGATCCCTAGTTTCATGGTAGACCTCAGCAGCTTGACTAAAAATCCTTGGGAATTCTGTCAGTGAATGTAGCTCTGTGGCTATTGCTTTGCCTGTAATGTATATATTAGGAGAAAAGCACACAAATATTTGTATAAATTCTCATGCAGACTTAATTTTTTTTTTTAAAAAAACAAAACCCTGCAAGTGTTGGTAGAAACTGGGGGCAGGGTGAACTGAACTTAAGACTGGAAAAATGAGAAACCAAGGAGTTCATCCCTTGTTGCAGCAAATAACAAAGGACTGATCAGCTTGAAAATGATAGAATTTTCAGGAATAAATGAAGCAAAAAGTATTAAATCTCAATTAGGTTCAGTGCTCAGAGAGTACCTTCTCCACCAATCTTTTAAATCTACAGATTCTCTTTTTTTGGGGGGGGGTAACACTTACAGTTTGGAACAAGAGCTTTTTGGCAAAAGGAATTGCCACTATCACATAAGTGGTGGGTGCCGAGAGACATGGAGCCAAAGCAGGGAGGTATCAGATTTCTTGAGGGAACTCCCAAGGTTTGAGAAGTAGAAAAAATTGTTGAAACACTAAGAAGCTGAAAAAAATGAGGGTGGGCACATCCCAATGAGGACTGAACATGCTCAGTAGTGACAGAATATTGTCAGTAATAAGACATGGAGTTAGAAGCTGCAGGGGCACCAGGTGGGGAGTCATGTCAGGGCACAGAGGTGATTGCTATGATAGAGAGAGCATTGTACCTGAAGCTGTTAGGCAGAAGCTCCTAGAGGAAACTCCCAGGCCTATAGGGAGAGAGACAGGGTGCCTTCCCACATGTCAACTGTCCAGTGGTGCAAGGAGTGCGCTGGAAGGAAGCCTGTGGAACAGAGGAGGGGGACCCCATCTTCAGGCTGGAGAGCTGGCCCTTTAGGGCTCTGAAAGTCTCTACAAAGAGGTGGAGACTGAAGGAAGGCATCTGGAGACAGTCCTCATTCTACTTCCAACCTTTGCTAGAGCAAGTTTTTCACTTACAGCTAACCAAGGTCTGGCAAGCTTTGACCCTGCCTCACTTTGTCCTTTGTGAAATCAGACCAGAACGTGACAGATGTTGAATGTCAATAGGAAAAGAAAAATGGAAACTGAAGATAAGGGAATAGAATGGCCTGCTGGAGGAAGGCATGGCTGGAACCATGAAGAGGAGCAATCCTATTACGAGTTTATCCTGTAACATATTGTTGCAGGTCACATGTGTAGAACAGGATCCTTGGGGGTTTGCACCAGTCTTTATATAATTTTGGTCAGCAGGTAACAACTGTTAGATATAAACAAGCATATTTTTTAAAGGCTTAAATTTCCACCTTTATGACTCCTTTCTTGTTGTTACTAATGGCAGTTTCCCTCTTAATTATTGTTTACTGTGATCTTATGCTTGTTTCATTGTGCTTATTTCCATTTTGACAGCCACCTTAAATGCTGTGAATGGCTGGGTAAAAATAGCCTTTTCACAAGACTGTCATTCCAATCCAGCAAGAGAGAGACCCTGAGCATCATTGTGGCTGGTGTGGTGGCTGTGCATTGTGTTGCTACTCCAGCCCCGCTGAACTTAATAGATGCTTCTGATGAGGATGTGGAAGTGGATTCCCCTGGGACCCCAGGTGGCATGTAAACAATAGAACCTATTCTGGTGGTGAAAGCCATTCCTGCAAATTTCAGTCTTGCTACATTGAACAGCGGTGAGCTCCTGCTGAAAAGCCTTTATTAAAACACTATCACTGAAGCATGGTTTGCAGGCTTTTATTTCAAATACAGCTCACTGGGGAGCCATAGGGCTGCAAAGGAGAAAGTATATCCCCTCTCCCACTAGGACACACTCTGCCTGCCACTTTGCTAGTCCTCTGTGCTGCTAAGCCTTGAGGCATCTGCTGACTTGAAGGATATTAAAGTTACAAGAACTGGAAGTGGCAGCTTGGTGGATCTTATTTCTCTTAAGTACATGAATCTCTGTTTAAGTCACCAGCTGTGCAAAGTGAATAAACCACAGTCCATCCCCATACTCTAAATAGTTTGTATGCTCCTGGTATGTGAGGGTGGTGTGGTGTTTGGGATTGCCTGAGGGGCTTTTCAGAGGGACACAATCTACCACTGTCAACACCACCCTCAGTTTCTCCTTTGTTAAGGTATCATACTTAACCTTCAAGCTATTATCTGAGATCAGGACGTTCAAGAGCAATTTGGGGTGGGGTGAGGGGGCTGGCGCCTTCTCAAAAGAAAACTCTGTTGGAAAAAAATATATATATGGGTGTGTTCATGGAATGTTCTGCATGTACATTCCTCTCGGTTCCTGATCCAGACTTATTAAGGATTGTGACAGAATGCAAGAAGCTGACTGAGCAACTATAATAACTCTGATCAGCTGGCTAATGTGTAAGATTACCTTCTGTGCTCATGAACTACACACACACCTCGTTTCAACTAGGGCTGGAACTTAATAATAACAACAGTTAATTGCTTAAATGTGTGGATTTTAACTGACCATTCTGTTGAGTAAATGTGCCCATCTGGGTAAAAGCAATATTATTTTGCTTTGAAAATTTAACAAAGAAAAGTATGGGGGAAGAGAGAAAAAACTACAGACAGTAAAATAAAATAAAGACAAATAATACATACATACATACATACATGTGTGTATGTGTGTGTTAATAGTAAAATACAACAACACACCACCCTATGATTCGATCCATAAAAATAACCCTAAAGCAAGAGGTATTCTCCTCTTGTGTAAAAGAGAAATGAGTACTCTTCTTTTAAGATGGTGCTTCTTATCAAGCTTATTTTTATCAGCACTTGTGTTAGAGACCTAAGTAGTTGCCTTATGTGGATAAGGTGCACTGGTCGATCTTGTCCAATATTGTCCACACTTACTAACAATGGCTTTCCAGAGTCTCGGGCAGTGGGCTATGTGATAGATAAAATCTGCTTCTTCAATAGCGGTTAGTTGTTGCAATGTTTTAAAATTAATCTAGCTAATTATTACTCCATTAAATGTTGCACCTCTAATTTTATCTACCGCCAGCTCCTACACACTGGCCATGATACTATGGCTACCAACTCAAATTAGCTTCCACTTAGTCCTTGTAGCAGATATGACAGATGTGTAGCCTGACTTACGAGCTATTGTGCCACCTTATGCATGTTTAGGGGGGTTAGGATAGGTTCTGTGTCAGCAGTGTCAATGCACTGGTGCAGAATGTCATGTTGTCACAGCAGCACAGGGCAGCATGCTGCAACAATAGCAGTAGCCCCTGTTACTGGAAATAAAGTAATGGCCTTGCACAAAGCAGTTGTATGATGCAGAATTGGACACAGAGGTATGTGGCATTTGGGATTATTCATAAATTACATTGATTTATGTTTAATGAATTTTGCTGCACTGAGAAGCCTGGAATAAATATATTTTATAGAACCCGCTCCAGGTTAAAAGGAAGGTAGCATTTCCCCACTTCTCTCCCATACTAGACTAGGTACCTCCAGCAATGTGGCCGAGTGCAGGGACCAATGAAGAAATGCATTCTGTTTGCACCACTAGGGAGGCCACATTTAGAAACTGCAGGTTGTCTCCTCTGCTCTTTTTCATTTAAACCCTGAGAAGGAAGGAGGAAATTAGAAAGGAGGTTTGGGGTTCCTCAGTGTAGCCTGTATGTGCACCCCTACATTGCCAAAAAAGAGAAAATGCATCACTAAGAAAGAGGACATTAAGAGAGCATGTAGTTGCAGAAAAATTGCATTTGCTGATTTATATGTATATATGCAAATTTATAAATACAGTACTTGCTATCCTGTAAAACAGGAGTGAGGAACTTCTGGCCCATTTAACCTGTAAAGTTGTTTTCCCAGAAATATCCTGCCCTCCCCAACACTTGAAATCAAATGTGATGTCAGGTGCAGGGCAGTGAGAGATGTGGCTGCCAATGCTCAATAGGGGCCTTCAAGTGCGCTCCTGATTGTGCACTGGCAAATCAAAGCAGGCTTTGATTTTACCAACCGGTGCTGGAGTAATAGCACCAGCAAGTTTCCTAAAGGTGACATCAGGTGACTGACAAGTTGGCTTCTTTGCTTAGCTGTCAAATTTGGCCCACGAGGCTGGGATCCAATAAGAATCTGGTCCATGGAACCGAAAAGGTTCCCTCACTCTGATTTAAATAGAAATGCAATAGTAGATCTCACCCAGAGGGGAAGACTGGGACCAGGTGACCTGCACCTCCTCAGTCCGCTGTCCATGTGCTAGTTGTAGAGGGGCAACTTCAAGGCTCCTGCTGCTCTCCCTTCTTATGGTTCTTTATATTGAAACCACACTTAGACCAGGAAACCCTTTGGACATTCAAGTGGACAACAGCCTCTAACAGTTCCTCAAAGAGGACTGTTCTCTGTCAACTAAAATGCATGGCACTCTAATGGCCAAGGAAAGGTGTATTGAAATATGGAGTCATTCTTATCCCAAGCTTAGGCCCCTTCTACTTTGCCATAGCAAGTGGAGAGGCCACAAGGAGTACAGCAGATTTCTCCAAGGCCACATTCACACTATACAGAGTTCCCCGTGAAGAGCGATTGATTGTTAAACCACTCTGGGAATTGTAGTTTTGTGAGAGGAGTAGGGTTCTCCTAACAACTCAATGACAGCTCCCAGAATCATTTGGGGTAAGCCATGAGTGTTTAAAGAGGTACCATAGTGCTTTAAATGCAGGGTGTGAATGTGGTCTTAGTCTCTTACACGAAGCAGAATGACCTGCTTTATGCCCCTAGTAGTTTCACAAGAGGGCCATTCTGAGGAAAGGATGAAGGCTCTTGGGCCAATTCCATACACATGTCACCCGGGGGACTACTAGCAAGTCCCAAGGCCAAGGCCACCGGTCCTTCCACACACTTTCCTGGGCAGAGAGCCAGACCAACACCGTTTATTACATGAGGCAAAAGACAAGATGGCGCCCGTGCTCATTCATGTACAGAAGCTGACTAGACTTGTAGGTAAATCTTGTGTCAGCCCTGGCAATGGAATGACATCTTCACGGGCACCTGTGGGCAGCAGGCTAGTTTAGGAGGTATATGACAGGCCTGTAGATGGCCAGGGTTCAAGAGGAGTTGGTGGGGTGTTGGTGTTGACCTTTAAAGCCCTGCACGGCTTCAGCCCTGTATACCTGAAGGAGCGTCTCCACCCCTATTGTTCAGCCTGGACACTGAGGTCTGACTCCGAGGGCCTTCTGGCGGTTCCTTCACTGCAAGAAGTGAAGCTACAGGGAACCAGACAGAAGGTTGTTTTGGTAGTCATACACACCCTGTGGAATACATCCTGGCAGGTGTAAAAGAGTTTAAAAAACAGCATAATTTTTTGTAGACTTCTGTTTCAGGAAGCTTTTAACGCTTGATGTTATTGTTGTGGTTGTTGTTTTTCCCGTATTTTTGTTGGACTCTACCCAGATTGGCTGGGGCAACCCAGTCAGATAGGTGGGGTATAAGGAATAAATAAATAATAGTAGTAGTAGTTGGTATACTGCATCCCAGCACATGACACCTGAGGTGATTGCCTCACTCTGCCTAATGGTTGGACCAGACTTGCCTGGGCAGATGCAATTAAAAGTTAAGTCATGGGATCTTACTGTAGTTAATCACTGTAGTTTATATTGATGGTAATGAGTATAAGGTGAATGTTTATAAATGACTAAAAAGTGTTTCCACAAGAGTTATGAAAATATAACACCTTTGGGTAATAAAATCAGATATCAATCAGAGGCTAGAGAAACTGGGGGGAAAATAACTCTGGCACCAAAAGAGATATATGTTGGGCTTGTTCCATAGTATAAACTATGCTGACCTCTTAATGTTTTGTTTACAGTGATTTAGTTATTCTTGGGTGGAGAAGGGAGCTAACCTTTGGCTGAGTTCATTTTTACTCCCCTTTTATGGGTGGGCCTCCACTCACAATCCGTTTCTCATTGCCCTGACCAAATAATGATACATAAGGGGGCGAAATAGTGTCAGTGTTATGTTCTTCCTGGTATGGTTTGTGGAAGCTGCCTCTCTTTGCTGTCCAGATGGATGGATTAACTTTGAAATGCCTGGCTCACTTCTTTCTGACACCGAGCAAAATAAACTTTAGGAAATAATGTTGAGGTCAGCTACATCCTAGTTCTGCTCAGGCAGTTTGGGAGTGTCTAATATAGATTGAATCCATCACCATCGATAAAATAGCAACAACATCAGACTAGAAACCCAAAGTGTTTTTCCACCCCAGGAAACAGAGGCCCTCAAACATTTCTACTTTCTGACTTGTTATTTTGACCTTATTTGTTCCTGTTACGCAACAAAAGCTCCAGTATCCACACCGGACTCTTGTTGTGAGAGTCAACAAAAGCCTTTCCATCAGTTCCAGTTGTTCCAGTATGTGGATTGTAATATTTAGTGTATTCATTATTCATCCATTAATTGTAATTTTTAAAAATGGTTCTTGGACTCGCATTTTAGAACCCAACCCGTTAGGAAGGGCCTTTGAAAAGCTCAGTGGCATTTCCTATTTGTTTGAACTTCCTGTCAGTTTCTTCTTTATCTATGTGTGCTGTGTGAAATCTAATCTATGTCACTTCAGGTGAAATCTAATCTGAATTTCTGCAGGGAAATTATTGCATGTTATAATTAATATTTGCTCAGACATTTCCCCCTGGCAGATCAGTATGCTTGGGACAGGCATGACTAATTGCTGTCCCATAGAGGGAGACAAAATCTGCTGCTTGTTTTCTTTATTTAATACATTCTTTAAAAACATAAACACTAACAGAAAAAGGAGCAAACTTGAGAAAAGATGGACAAGAAAATGAATGCTGATGAGTAGCACATAAATCAATAACATAAAATACAAAGCAGAGTAGGAACCTGAACTGTCTAAAATCATAAACATTTCCAAATAAAACTATATTTTAAAGGGATCTGCTGACTTACTGTATCTGATGACAAATAGATTACAAATACATTTCTATTTCACCCTTCAAAAATATTACCCCCGAAGATTACTCATCTACACTGTTTGCATCTGAGCTCTACGGTCTTCTCCTGCCACTGGTCATGCCTTTACTTTCTGCAACCTCTTATTAGTTTTGGACCTGGTCTCCTGAAGGTGCTGCAACCACTCCCACTGGTGAATTAGCTATTCCAGTGTGTCGAGAGCAGAAAATTCCTGGGCAGCCAGTGTGCCAGGTTCAGGTGATAAGTTTGCGGGTGAAGCATGTCACCTGCCAGGGCTGCCTCCAGGTTTGAGAAGGCCCTTGGCAAAGTGCCATCTTCTGGTGCCCTTTTTATGTCGGTACTCCTCCTCCTATGTGGGCGAGCTTACCTGTGGCAGTGGAAGGCTGCTGTAAATGGTTACCTGTACTTCTTTCTCTCCCTTCTAAGAACTGCCTCTAAATGTGTTGCTTGCTGTGCTTTTATCCTCTGGCTGTTTGAGTGTATCTCACATTCTCTTGTGGGACTTCCCTGCCCAGCCTCTTCTAGGCCGTTTGGCTCTGCAGCTGACTGTTGAGCTGACAGCGTGAGCAGGGAGCTGCTGCACCGGTTGTTTCTGACACACACACACACACTTATCTTTATCAGTGTGGCTGGTGCTTTACAAAGTACAGGATGGCAGGTCCCTGCCCCAAGGTGCTTACAATCTAAAATCTTGAATAAATGTAGGGTTACAGTGGGTCTTGGTGGCACTGCAAGATCTTTTGCTGTTTAAATAGTGGCAAATCCCCAAGTGGCCATGCAAGTGTCCTTCCTTTCCAAATGGTCACTGAAATACACTGAAATTGCTGAGTCTCTTCCCAGCTGTGCAGAAGCATCAGGAGTAGTAGATGCCATTGTTTTTAATGCCATTCCCCATTTGGGGCTTCTTGGCTCTGAAACGGTTATATTGTGTAGAGTGCACTGAGATGCTCTGTGTCAAATCTGATAACCCAGCAGGGCCCGAGGTTTGACATCCTGGCTTAAAGGATAGATGACAGAAGGCTGGGGAAAACCTGCAGCCATCTAGAAGTTGGGACTCCAACTCCCATCAGCCCCAACACTAGCAGGGGCAACAGTCAGGAATGGTGGGATTTGGAGCCAGCTTCTGGAGGGCTACAGCTTCTGCATCCCAGCGCCAAGATATTTCTGGGAAGTGCTTCATTTTCAGTTTAATGTAACCTGCATACAGTCCCCCCCCCAGTGAACTCCGTCCTCCAAGGCAGCTCACGATTAAACATAAACTATCAATACACAGCATTATAATCATGATTGGGATGTGTGTATATTACAACTAGGCACCTTGAGGGCTCGTGTTTTGAGTTGGCGTTAGATAATCTTGGTCTGGTTAGGAAAGGCTCGAGCAAATCCATTACTCTGCACCACGCAGAGGCTCTTTTTCTTCACCCTCCTCCTTGTTTTGAAGTACGTGTTGCTGCGCCATCTGGGCTCCCCTGTAACGATGCATGATGTAGCCAGTGCCAACGGTGTTTGGATCTCTTCACCCACCCACCCAGCCGCCCCACAACACACATTAAGGAAAATGCATGAGACTACAGGTCCTCACCTGCAGAGGAGATGCCACACACTCCAAAAAGGTTTCCTGGCTCTGAGCTGGAATGCTAATACTGTATTTCAGGGCTGTAGTGTGCAAAGCAACTTGAAGGGGGAAACGACAGGCACTCCGGCAAGAATCTGCAGCTGCCGCTGCTGCAGCCTTCGTATCTTGGTTTCTAATTTCTACTACCTGCTTCAGAGAAATAAATACATGCCAAGTCTGGAATTTGTAGGGCTGGTCCAGCAAACGAAAATCACTGCTGCTCATTCCCACCGTCTATTTTGGATCAGCTAAATATATCCTGCGGGTTCCTCTCTCTCACTCACTCTTGGCCCTATTTTTCCTTCCCCTCATCTCTCTCTCTCTCTCTCTCCCCACTTCTCAACTGCAGAGTAACGGAGAAAGACAAATAAAATCACACTGGAGCGGGCTCGAGACAGCGACGAAGGAAACCCACCACCCACTTCCAGCGCAGCACACCCAAACGAATGGGGGGGGGGGGGACGGGGAGAGAGAGAGAGAGAGAGAGAGAGAGAGAGAGAGAGAGAGAGAGAGAGAGAGAGAGAGAGAGAGAGAGAGAGAGAGAGAGAGAGAGAGAGAGAGAGAGGAGAGAAGGCTTGGAGAGCCTGTGGATCCCACTACGAATTCCAAAAAGAAGAGAGGGGGAGGGAGTGACACTTCTCCGCCGCTGCAACCGCGAGGGGAGAGGGAGGGGTGGATGGGAGAAAGGTAGCAATGAAATTAGCATCGGCGCTCCCATTGGATCTCTCTGCGTGCGATTTGCATTAGCCTCGCCTCTTCTCCCAGCCGCCCCTCCCGCCCCTGCCGTTCTTTGGTTGGCTTGGGTTTTGCGGGCTAGTGCAGTGCAGGAGTCAGGGAACCGAGGAGGAGAGAAGCACCCGAGGCTGCTAGCGCTGCTGCTGCTGCCCTGCTGCCGCCAGGAGTTGGGGAAGAGACCCAGGGACCTCCGACGCCGCGATCCTTTGGCCTCTCTCTCTCTCTCTCTCTCTCCCTCTATGCCTGTGCGCATCGCGTTTGCGGGTGGTGGCATTTCTTTATTTTGATCGTGAAGGAGCTGCTCTTTGCGCGTGCCAAAGCGAGGAAGCTGCGAAATAAGTACGTGAGAGAGGCGGAGGAGGAGGAGGAGGAGGGCGCAGGTCTGTTACTTTCTCTTCTCAAAGTTTCCTGCTGGTGCAGTATGAAGTGCAGCGATGGCAAGGAGAGGTAAGACGGTGGTGAGGACGCTGGAAGATCTGACCCTCGACTCGGGTTATGGTGGTGCGGCAGACTCCGTCCGGTCCTCCAACTTGTCTCTGTGCTGCTCCGATTCCCCCCACGCGGCTCACCCCTATGGAGGAAACGGCTGGCAGCATCTAACTGACTCGATGCACAGTAGACACAACAGCTTTGACACCGTCAACACTGTCCTGGTGGAAGACTCCGAAGTGCTGGACTGCGCCGACCAGCACTGCTCCAGGCTGCTGCCTGACCTTGAGGAGGTCCCCTGGAGCCTCGACGAGGTGGAGGCGGTTCTCCTCCTCCTGCAGCGCAAAGAGGCCAGGGGGCCGGTGGGGGTGGGCGCCGCCGCCAGCTCCAGCAGCGTCGCCAGCTCCACCACCACCATCAGCAGCAGCAGCGGTGGCGGCGCCCCCCCTTCCAAAGATGCCCTGGCCAGACTGTCCACCTTGGTCAGCCGGGCGCTCATCCGGCTGGCCCGGGAGGCTCAGCGCCTGAGCCTGCGCTTCGCCAAGTGCACCAGGTACGAGGTGCAGAGCGCCATGGAGATCGTCCTGGGCTGGAGCCTGGCTTCCAGCTGCACGGCGGCCGCCCTCGGCGCGCTGTCGCTGTACAACATGAGCAGCAGCGGCGGCGACCGCTTCAGCCGAGGCAAGTCGACCCGCTGCGGCCTCACCTTCTCGGTGGGCAAATTCTACCGCTGGATGGTGGACAGCCGGGTGGCCGTGCGCATCCACGAGCACGCCGCCATCTACCTGACCGCCTGCATGGAGAACCTCTTCCGAGAGATCTACGCCAGGGTCCTGCAGCTGGGCGCTGGGGCCGCCGCGCCACAGCACCACCCCCAGCACCACTCCCAGCACCTGCACCACCTCCAGACACAACAGCACCCAAACAATCCCCCTCAGCTGCCGCCGCCGCCACAACACCACCACAGGGGTCAGTGCTCTGGCGCTGCCTCCGCCGCCGCCGCCGCTCTGCCTCCTTCGGCTTCTGGAGCCGCTCCTGCCGCTGCTTCGGACAACAAGGACCGAGAGAGCAGCGGCAGCAGCAGCGCTGCCGTCGCCGCCGCCGCCGCCGCCAACAACAACAACCACCACCACCACAGCAACGAAGCGCCAAAGTTTACGCTGGAGTCCCTGGAGCAGACGGTCAACAACGACTCGGAGCTGTGGGGGCTGCTGCAGCCTTACCAGCACCTCATCTGCGGGAAAAACGCCAGCGGTGAGTCAGGCGTGCGATGCGCAGGGCCCTGCCCACCTGTTGTTGTTGGAGTGCCAGGGACGGGCGGGGGGAAGAGGGCTGCAGGCGGGGCGCGCGCTTGGCTGGCTGGCGTGCGTGCGCACATCCTGCCCACTATGGGTGGATGGTGGAGTTGCCTGTGCACCTCCGAGGGCCACCCAGTAGGAGGGACACACAGTGTTTGGCCCTTACAGAAGAAGACCAAACATCTTGTGGGCTGGTGGTCCTCTTGGGGGAGAAGCCTCAGTGAAGAGATGAGACTTGTGTCTAGGGTTGTGCTGTAAATCTGTACATGAACTTGGAGGCACCTCCAGGCACTTTTGTTGTGGGATGCACTTCTGAGCAGGCATGCACAGACCGTATTATTTGCTTGTGAAAAGTAAGGTATTTCCTGAGAGGTACCTTGGAGTTGTTTGGGGGGGGGGGAAGTGCAGTGAGGACCTTCTCATCCACTGTTGTTGGTTTTACACCCATGCTCCTGATGCTAACGCTAAGTGGCTGAACTTGATTTCCCGCTTACCTGTAACAATAGGATAAGCTGCTCTCCCAAGGTTGCCAATTCACCCCTCTGACAGGGCTCCTGTGTAACATGCCAGAGAGAAATGACTTGCTACTCGTCACCGAATCCCCATACAGGGAAAAGCTTCAATTTCTGCCTGCTGTGCAAGTGTTGAATAAGAAGGTCTCTTCCCTGCTATGGAATGTGGTAGCTTCTGTCTACTGTTAATAGTGTTCTTGCATAAGGCTATACTTTGTGCCCAATTTTGATGGAGAGCTGCATTCTGTGGTTGTCTTTGGAGAAGGGCTGTACACTGTAAAGGCAAGATGTGGGCCATGCTCAGCTGTCGGGTAGTTCTAGAGAAGGTGGCATTCTGTTTCCTCTGATAGTATCGGTGTTGATGTGGGCTGTACGCTGCATACCTGTAATTGTTTTCAGTGTCGAGAGATGTACACTGCAATGCTAGTGTTGAGGAGAAAGCTTGTGAACTATGCTTATCTAAACTGCTCAGAGCGAAGGGTTGTGCCCAGACATTTCTTGTGCAGTGATGCTCATGGCCATGCTGAATGTGCTTGTGCTTTGCACCCACTTGTATAGTCACTAGGTAAACTGTAGTTCTGGTAAGAAATCTGAAGAGAAGTGTTCCTGAAATATTGCCTCTTGCTCTGATAATGGTGCAGAAACGGCGAGACTGTGTTGTAGATGGCCGCACTTCATGCCTACCTGTAGTGCATGGAGATGGGTAATAGGGAAGCGGGTTTTTTTTGGGGGGGGGTAGTAGGGATGCTCAAGAGGGCTGTCTTTCTCTTGTACCCTGTATGATGCATTGTTGGGCATTCTGGGGGAATTATTCCACCTAGGTTAGCTTCATCACCGTCTTAGATTTCTTGCATCCTTTTATTCACAATGCTTCAGGGATCTGCTTTAAAATCTACTCATCTGTAAACATGGCTGGCTTCTATACCCTACTTATTAGGGGAAGGGCTATGGCTCAGGAGCAGAGCATCTGCCTTGCATACAGAAGAGTCCAGGTTCAATCCCTGGCATCTCCAGGCAGGGACAGCCTGAAATCCTGGAGAGCCACTGCCAGTCAGTGTAGACAGGTTTGAGCAATGGTCTGACTCAGTGTAAGGCAGCTTCCTATGTTATTCTCCTCAGCCTCCCTCAAACCTTCAGTATGTTACAATTATTTATTCTTATTTTATATAGACCTCTGAATCATAAAACCGTCTTAAGTGGTGTACACACTAAAACACAAATAAAATCAGCAAAATGTTTTTAAAAGGCCAAGGCATACAGAAAGCAATTGCCAGTACAACATGGTTGGATAAAACAGCAAGTAAATAGTTGCATGAGCAACTGTTGGGGAGCTGGGCTCCTTGGTTTCACCAAATCCCACTGGACTTTGCACACTTTCCAGATGTGCCACAGCCATAGAATCATAGAATCATAGAGTTGGAAGAGACCACAAGGGCCATCCAGTCCAACCCCCTGCCAAGCAGGAAACACCATCAAAGCATTCCTGACAGATGGCTGTCAAGCCTCCGCTTAAAGACCTCAAAAGAAGGAGAGTCCACCACACTCCTTGGCAGCAAATTCCACTGCCGAACAGCTCTTACTGTCAGGAAGTTCTTCCTAATGTTTAGGTGGAATCTTCTTTCTTGTAGCTTGAATCCATTGCTCCGTGTCTGCTTCTCTGGAGCAGCAGGAAACAACCTTGCACCCTCTTCCATATGACATCCTTTTAAGAGGAGTTAAGAAGCAGCTGGTTTGGCATGCTACAAAAGGGGAAGTAATCCTTAGCCTAGGTGATGGGAAAAGTGCCAGCTCCCAGCTTCCCAGAGACTTCACATTAACGACTTCAAAATGGCTTTGGATATATCACTGATTAATCTTCGTTGCCACTACTCTAGTTCAGCCACACGAGGCTCATCCATACTGTTGTTTGAAGTGGATTATAAACTTCCTGCACCTCCATTAACCTGCCATTGTCCACATGACCTCCTCCAAACTGCTGCCTCCACACACTTTCCTCTCCCTCAGTCTGGATTTTCTCATACCAAGGATACTCTGGAAAGGGGACGGTATGTGCAAGTTTGTGATCAACAAAGGTAACCGCATAGGTACCAGCTGCAGTGAGTGCGTTGGGTGGCATGGGGCACTGCCCCACTGAGCTCAGTCTGCCCTTAGCTAGCTCCCTTCTGCCTGCTTCCTCCCATACTGTACAACCAGTCCAGGGAGTGGCTCTGGCTGCAGGTTTCCTCTTCCTTCATCTCAGTCGGGAGGAGGAAGGAGACAAAATTAGCTGGCCCTGCCTGTCATTGGCTTTGGCTTCACTTACTGTAATCTGCTCTGCCTTCTGTTTTACTAGTCTCAACGGGCACCAGCCACCACTGAGAGGTACTTTATGCTCCCTCTGTTCACAGCTGTGACGGTCACCATATTTCCTGCCAGCTAGTTTGGAAGAGTTCCTGCTTGCCTAGTCTGGGGAAGTTTGTGGCTGTAGGTTTTACATTGAACAATGGAGGGCTGACAGCGTGCTTCACATCAAACAAACATTTTGCACACGTGGCACAGAAAGAACACAAGGACACTGAAATGTGAATGCGGCCCTTAACTGATTCTAAAAACTGGGTGCATGTGTGCATTCAAAAAGCCATTGTTGTTGTTCCCTTGCATGTGTGCACACAGCTCAAGGAAACCTCAAGGTGTCCTCCAAGTTGCAGGACAAGGCCTTTGAATCCCATCCCATTTTTCCTTCTTCTCCTTAGTGGCTCATCAAGCGCAGGGCTTGGTGGTTGCCTTCAGGTTTGGGCTTGAGGCAATCATGAATAAGCCCCACCCTGCTGCTTCCTCATTTCAGTTTCTTCTGTCCTCTTCATTTTGAGACCGCTAAGTAGGTTTTATTTTTTTAATGTGAGGTAGCAGTATAATTATTGTAAGAAACCTACCTGGGATGGATACCAGCTTTTTCTTTTGAATTTTGACCCTCTTTTCACTTTACCAGCCCCTTTCCCACTCATCTCTCCCCCCCCCCAATTTGTGTGCAAAGCACTGAACTGTTGGTGGCTATCCATAAGGTTTGAATTATACAGATCTAGGGATGTCTGGTGGGGGGGGGGGAGGAGATGGGGACCAGGATTGTTATTATTATCTTCACTTGTGTATCTCCAGAAATGTGCACGGTTCTGTTAAGGACTGGTGACGGAGGCAGGGAAAACTTCCTGACATTCCTGCCTTTTCCTTTTCAGTAGGTATGTGTGTGGATAAGGATAAAAAACACATGTGGTGCTCCCTCCCCTCCCTGAGAAACTGCAGCTACAGTGGATTGCGTGGTGGGAGGAAGGGAAGATATATTTGGGGAGGGGGACTTCTCTGAGCATTATTTACTATAACGTCTGCAGTGAACTCCAGGACTGAGTGTTTGGCTGAGTACCTCTGTTTTGTCTCCCTCCTCGCTTCTGTGTATATTTTTGTAGAGGCTTCTCATATGTTTGGGCTGCATATTGCGTACACACACACACACTCTTCAAAAGCCTTCGTTTTTCCACAGGAAATGGTAGAAGTGTAACTGAAGCTGAGAGAGAGAGAGAGAGAGAGAGAGAGAGAGAAGAAATAAAATTTTGTTACATTTGCAGTGGTTTGGCCAGCCAGCGCCTAGTTAGTGGGAGCTGCTCAACGCAGTCTTTTGCTGAGGAGATTTCATTCATGTTGCTGCTTGTTTACTGAAAGCTTCAGGCACAGAAGATGCAACAAAGCATCAGCCTCCCTGGGATAGTTTTTCATCTTTTAAAAAAGGTGTCCAACCAAACTGTAATGCTTCTCCTCCCTGCCAACAAATCCAGACAGCTTCATAATGGCAAAGGCATTACAGTACAGTATGTTATTCAGATGCACACATGCTGTAGGTGCAGGGCTGCGGTATGAGCTTTCGCATTCAATGGGATCTAAGCTGTGTTTGCGTTATTATGTGTGTCTCACCTCCTCCAAGAAAGAGATGTACCCTTCTGATATAAACCTTGGGAGGCAAAACCAGAATCTGAACAAGCCAAGGTGCAGAATGCAGAAATCAAGGGAACCAAATTGAAGCAACTGATTAGAATCTCTTGTTCTGATACTCCGTTGTATTTTAAGACTCTTCTAAAGGGCACAAAATGATATTTCATAATGACCGACTCATGTTTAACACTGTACAGTGTTAGCTTTCCTTTTGTTATTATGGCCCAGTTTGCACATAACACGAAGCCAAACCTAGCATGGATGAGTCAAATGTTCAGGCTTCCGGTGAGGAGATTGCCGCTGCTTTGCTCCTCTCCAGTCATTCTGCTACTGTGCTGAGACTTAGACCATGGTTTGGCTTAGCGTGTCACCTAAGCCAGGGCTTGCGGCTTAGCTTTGTCCAGATGGCCAAACACAAGACCATCCACATACAGTTTAGCTTAGTTCTCAATGGCTCTAGTGGTGCAAGAGCTAAACAAGTAGCAATATGAGACACAGCTGAAAGGAGGACCTTCTCATTTTACATTCATGGATTACCAGGGCAAGGTTTAACTGTATCCCTTAGCTCATGCTGTATAAATGAATGGTTTACATTCATTCCTATGGGGGAAATGAAAAAGCAGCATGTGACAAGGTTATGCTTGCTTGCTCACCATCCCATCCCTGCATGGCAATTCTAGGGCATGACTTCATTGATGGATGGGAGGGTGAGGAGTATAGCAGAAGGATTAAGGTAAGGAATAGAATCTTCCCATCCCTTCTAATAAAATTAGCTAGTGTGGAATAATAGTGCATGCAATTGACAGTAAGAGTCCATCTGTTACTAGAATCAATAGCATGACTTCCACTGATTACAATAGACCATGATCACACCATCTCTGTTGCCGTTTCCTCTACTCTAATAATTTATAAATGGTCAAGAGTAATGCTAGCTGCTACTCAATGCACGTACCTGGCCATTGTCAAGGTGTTGTTGGACTACAATTTCCATTGACCATGCCATTATATGTACATTCTAATTTTAACATACTTACCTCTTGCAAGATTTGTTGATTTCATCAAACAAAGAGTTCTCCTTCAACCTAGCAGCTCAGCTCATGCAAAGCTTATTGTTAGAATCACCAGATGCAATGAGACCAGGGATTCTGTACCTCTTAATCATTGTGCAGAAGTAGAGGAAAATTCAGCAGTCACAGCTTTTCTGATCCCTGCATGATGAGTTGCACTCACCGAAGCTCCCTTCTATAAAGTTACAAGAGCTCTTCTACCCTTTGGTATCTAGGCACACTATCTGTATTGCAGTGGCGTGTTCTTGCAATGGAGGTTGCCTTGATCTGTCAGGCTTCGCATTTGCAAAGCTTTCTGTGCTATAACGTGACTTAACATCACAACACTGGTGCATTAACCCTGGATTTTGGAGGCAACTAAGTTTTACTGTACAATCCTATGTGTATTTACTCAGATACTGAACTTGTTCAATGAGTTTTGTTCCAATATAAGTGTGCATAGGATTGAGAGCATGTTCCTAGTAGAGCTAGTTAGCGGTTCTAATAATGAATCTTGTCTTACTGGATACTCCTGCATTTGGCTTAATTTATTGCCAAACAGCTATCTTATGTTAAAAGAATAATAGTGTTTAGAAGGCTTGCATGAAGTGTAAACATCTTTTCAGAAGATAAGAACAAAACCTAAAAGCAAAGGAGGTAGATAAGATTATTTCCCTTTGTTGAAAGCTCAGACATACCCTGAATTTTTAGAATACCGAAAGGGAGGTTTATGTCTCATATATCAACCTGATTCATGGCTGAATTCATAAACCAGAAACTCTTCGGTTCAGGTACAGGTATGGAACATAAGGAATTGCCACAAAATTGGAATTGCATGAACCAAGGTTTCAACAGGAACAAGTACTGTATATCTTTTCCATTCAAATATCTGATGAAGGAATAAAGGTGCATTGCATCATAATGAAGATTCTGCCAGGGCAGTTCTTTATAAAATTAAAAACAGCTGCCCTCACTTGGTTGCTTCTGTTTAATCCATTTCAGTATTTTCGATTCCTGTCTCTCCACTTCTGTACTGCTCTTTTGTGTACTGTACTACTATTGTTAGTGTATTGTAGATGTGTGCTTTACTGTATTGTTTACAGCGTTGGGTGCCATTGGTAGAAAGCCAGGATATAAACAGTAATGATTAAAACAAAACACGAATTGATTTCATGGGCTGCCTAACAATTTTTGAGCACCATTCAAAGTGCTGATTATGACCTTTAAAGCTCCAAAATGCCTTGGGACCAGTATATCTAAAGGACTTATTGCTGATAAATGAAACCAACAGGACAGACCTTTCTGGTAGAAATACAAAATAGGCATACAGTGGTACGTCGGTTTAAGTACACAATTGGTTCCAGAAGTCTGTACTTAACCTGAAGTGAACTTTCCCATTGAAAGTAATGGAAAGTGGATTAATCCGTTCCAGACGGTCCGCGGAGTACTTAAACTGAAGCGTGCTTAACCTGAAGCGAACTTTCCCATTGAAAGTAATGGAAAGTGGATTAATCTGTTCCAGACGGGTCCGCAGAGTACTTAAACTGAAAGTACTCAAACAGAAGCATACTTAAACCGAGGTTTACACCTTCTTATACTTTTCTTTTTTTTAAGGCAGCTGCTTTGCTGTTTTTGTGATGGTTGTTGTTGTTTTTATAATGGAGTATGGCAGCCTTTGCTAACCTGTTGCCCTACCGAGGTTTTGGACTAAGGTTATTATTGTTATTTATTTATTTATACCCCGCCCATCTGGCTGGGTTTCCCCCGCCACTCTGGGCAGCTTCCAACAAATAGCAAAATACATTAAAATATCACAGATTAAAACCTTCCCTAAACAGGGCTGCCTTTAGGTGTTTTCTAAATGTCAGGTAGTTGTTTATCTCCTTGACCTCTGGTGGGAGGGCGTTCCATAGGGCGGGCGCCACTACCAAGAAGGCCCTCTGCCTGGTTCCCTGTAGCTTTGCTTCTCGCAGTGAGGGAACCGCCAGAAGGCCCTCGGCGCTGGATCTCAGTGTCCAGGCTTAACAATGGGGGTGGAGACGCTCCTTCAGGTTAGCTGGCATGTTGACTGCCTTCACCAGACTGGTGCCCTACAAATCTGCATGTTGATAAGGGCTGATGGGAGTTGTAGTCCAAAACATTTGGAGGATACCGAGTTGAAGGCTGATGCATTTTTAATTGAGGTTAGTCAATAGCCACCTTGATGTATTTTTAATTGAGGTTAGTCAATTGCTATTGAGTGCTCTGTGCTTCAAACTGGAAAAGCAGGTTAACAGTCTCATAATACTTAAACAGCTGATGAAGTGGACTGTAGCCTCGGAATGCTTGTGCTCTAAAAAATAAAGTGCATTAATGTTTAGGGTGCTACAAAGACCAAGTCTTTTCATATTTAGCCAGCTACTTCAGACCAACATGGCTAAGAACCTGGAAAGCATATAGTAACGTGTTCTTTGCCGACTATTGTTGATGGAACTTGGGTCTATAGAGGTGTTATCCAGTATGAAACCTGCTAGATCACTGAAGGGTACTTCATCCTGTGCCTCACACTATACCAGATATTATAGTAACAATGGCATCTGGAGGATGAGACCAGTATGTGGATCAAATCCAAGATGTGCATTTATAGTAATGCTTCCAGGTGAGGTTTTAGAGCTTGTGCACTCTTGCTTTTAAGTACTGGACATGGAAGACAGGTGAATGGGGTCTGTCATTACGTTACATACCCCAGCTGTGGAAAATCTCCACTGCTTTGTTCTCTTATCATGTTTTCCTTTCCTTGGTCCTCCAGGAGCAATGAAGTCATAATAGCCTGCAATTTTATTGGGCTGCTGCTAGTCCCCCAAGGTATAGCTGGGATGCTTTAAAGGTGAACATACCTATTTCACACTTTCCAAAACAATATGCGAACCGGAACACAAGCCCTCCTTCAAAATTGGCACGTAGCCGAATTTTGCAATGCAGTTCTCCAGCAAAATAGAGCAAGCAAATGTGCATCCGCTAGGGATAAGTGTGCATATAGTACTACTGCAAATATATAATATATGCATTATATTAGGGGGGGGGATCCTTTGCAAAAGAAATGTGTACATTAGGAGATGTTCACACTAAAATGCTGATGAATTTTCATTGGGACTTTTTATTGTAAAAAATATCACAAAGGGAATGCAGAGAACTAAAGAGTGAGAAAATGTGAAACGGAAAGAAACTGAAACTGACAGATTTGCCCATCCCCGAGGAATAGCTATGTGTGATACGAGCGGGAGAAACAAGCATAGTGTGGGGTCTGATATCACTGAACTAGCATGGCATCATGTGGGCTGAGCTGACATATGGTGAAGCAGAAGCATGCTCACAAAACTGTGGTCAATAGCTTGGCTTGATGGAAAATATGACTCTGGCTGAAGCACATCTATGACTTGTGCACAGTCAAAATCTACCACTGCACGTATTCATTTGTGAAAGTAAAAGATGTGTTTTTCTATCAAGCCCTTAGCAAGAATGTTAGACCTACAAACACTGGGATGCATGGGTGTGTAGAATCCATGGGAAAGTCCCTTTGCAGTTTCCCACTGAAGTGAATTGGCTTTGTGCAAAAATGCTGTTGTGTTTTTTAAAACTTATTCATTTCAGTGGGGCTTGCACACAGGCCATCACTGAGGTCCAGATAGGCCCAGGTCACTTCCAGTTTTTGAGACCCCTAATTACAGTCTAATCCTGTGCCATTGGAACTGATAGGTCTATTTAAATATTTGTGAAACTTACCAAATGCCAAAAAAATAGCAAGTGTTCAAATTTGAGGCCCCCTTTGAGTTTGCTCCCCTGCCCCTCGATTGGCCATGCTTGCACAGGGGGAGCTTATGGGTGGATTGTTTTCAGAATGTTTGTGTCTGAAGGCTCATATTCCTGGGAATACAACTTGCAATCAATTTCCCCATCACACATTCTTAAGAAGGTCTGTAGGAAACCCTTGGTAAGCTGCCTGAAGACATGGGTAGCTTTTGTAACATTTGGGTGGTTGGATTTACATCTTTGGATGGGTGTCTGAGAAACACTTTAAAAAGCCGTAAAGTTATGCATAGTAGCTGCCTCCCTGTATCATTGACGAGAACTGCACATGTCCCTGAAAAGTCACCAAGTGGCCTAATTCTGATTAGGACTGTAGTGCATGGGGAGGGGCACATAGGACCCTTCCACTCGCCCTGCTGCTTTCTCCAGGGAAAAACCCGCTGTTTACCACTGAATTGGAAGAAACATCAATGGGATTGATGTTTGCTCTGATTTAGTGTGAGTGGACAAGCTGTTCTACCTTTCCTCCAGCACTGTTGTTCTGATGAAAACCATTCCCTACAGAAGCTTTTATTTGGCTCCTGGTGGTTCCTGATTTTGAGAAGCCCCTGTTGCTTCCACCCCTCCTGCACCCAATCCCACCAGGCAGACTTAGGTGGCTACATGTGGCTGCAGATGCTGGGTGGGGATTGGAGCCCCTGCTCTTGGTCTCCCTAACCACCCTACTATTTCTTGCCTCCAGAGCCAGCACCCTGCAGTTAGCAGTGGTTGTTCATTGCTGACCTGGGCTAGGTTGCCTCTCTTGCCTATTCCTTTTCTCCCAATGCCTCACAGCCATCACTAGGGAGGAAAAGGCCCCTTGACCCGAGTGAGCAGGCATTGTGTCTGCCTGGTACTTAAAATGGCATTGCAAATGCGTACACATTCTCTGGTGACATGCTGTTATGCTGTTGCCAACCTGCTACAACATTTGTTTGAGCAGACTGGGATCAGGTGCCAGGTGGAGGAGCGAGTGAGTGGGTGCAAGAAATTGGAGGGCAGAGGTATGTGTGTCACATGGCCTGCCATGGCCGCCTCCTCTCCCCTTCTAGCGTCTGCCCTCAGATGTGGTGGAGGATGCTCTCTCATTGCCAGTGTTGAAGCAAGATTCAGTGGCCAGTCTGTTTGGCTCCTGGATGTGGAATTTGCTCTTTGCTTCAGCTAGCAAAATGTATTGGGTGTGCCATGCCTCTCACACTGTCCAACAGAGCCCAGCAATCCTCCACAGATGCTCTTCTTTTTTTAACGGTGTGTGTGTGTGTGTGTGTGTGTGTGTGTGCAGGTGACAGCAGTGGAGTAGAGAGGATGGGAAAGTCCCCTTCCATGGGCTTTATTCTTCTCCAGAAACTCTGGATCCAAGCCATTGTATTGTTTAAACCTTTGTTCAAAAATTAAATTAATGTTTAAAAAATCAATTAATATTTAAAGCACTGCTTGATGGAAGTTCGAGCAGAGAGATTAATAGCAGTGCAAACTTAACAGTATATTGTTAGATTTGGCAGTTGCAAAATGAGAGGGTCTGAAAATCTCTCCTATCCTTCCAGCGTCCTTTGTAAGAGAATGAATTATGCAAGCAAAGCATGTGAACTCGTGTGTACAAACACAAAATCTGAAAAATTGTACCTACTGCTTTACTTGTCAAATGATTTCCTGTCTATTGAGCCACTCTGCTATAAAAAAACGTAATAGATTGCATGTTTTTTCAGCTTGGTCAAGCCAAACTGATTTTTAAAGAGGTAAGGAATTCCTAAGCTGTTCAGACAAATATCAGCGCAGACAGCTCATTTAAAGAAATCCTCTGCTTTGTTCAAATCATCAGCATTGTCCAGAGGATCTGAGGCCCCAAATAGCCCTCCATTGCTTTCTTAAAGCAACTTGGTCCAGTTGTACTTGGAGTTCTGAAAAATGACATGTTATATAAGGACCTTGTTAGGCAAAGAGAGGCAGCTAAATAGGGTGACAGGAAGGGGCAGCAAACTGAGACTTGTTTAATGTATTGTTCTTGCATTTTTACTGCCAGGGAGGCGGAGATGTGCTTGTGGGATTTTTTTGCCTAAGGTGACAAAACAACCTTTCCTGTGCCTTGAAACTTTGCATTGTGACTTTGGGAAGGGGGTGCCATTTTGTATTGTCTTTTTTAGTCCTGGCCAATATGTTTCAAGGAGTGGCCCTGCATTGGTAGGGCATTTAAGAAGGGGAAAACAGGGGAGTCACTTACCAAAAAATGAGAGCGGTGGGGCGTAAAAAAAAACCTCACCGTAGCAGAAGATGAAAAAAGTAATTTAATTTTGCCCCGGGCACTCAGACTGTGTAGCTGTTTCAGTGCTACTGGGCAGAAACCTAGGAAACCCTCTGAAGGCAAAACATAATAAAAGTGCAAGCAAGCCGGTGTAGTAAAACAACTCAGAAGCTGCCTTCTTGGTGACCCCCGCAAGTGGCATGTTTGATACTAAAGAAGTTCAAAGCATGAATACAGGCAGTGCTTTTTTTTCTATATATAAAAAAAGTTTAGGGGTACTCTCATTTTGACTGAAGAAAATCACCATTTTATAGTTCAAATCAGGAAAAATAAATACAGTAAATGGACAAAAGTACAAAGATTCACAAAATGTTTAGGGGGATGTGTACCCCCCCCCCAGAAAAAAAAGCACTGAATACAGGTCTGGTGGCTAATGAGAAGGACTGTAGCTCAGTGGTAGAGCATATATGTCACATTGACAACATGCCCCATTAAGTTTGTGGCATCTCCAGTTAAAAGCATCCGGTAGCAACAGATGATGCAATATGTTTTTTTCCTAAGACCGTGGATAACTGCTTTCAATCAGCATAGGCAGTTGGACTACGACTCCCATCATATCTGGCCATTGGCCATGGTGTCTGGGGCTGATGGGAGCTGAAACTTGACATTGTCTGGAGGGAACCACACTGGCAACTTCTAGTCTAGATGGACAAATAGTTTGTCCTGGTATAAGGCAGTTTCCTGTAATTCCTCAATATCTCAAACTTACATTCCCAGAAATTTGTGTGTGAAAATGGGCAGTGTCTGAGTGGGTGGTTGAATACTAGCCCCAGTTGCCCTTCCCAATTAAGTTTGCCCACCTTTCCCCCTTGGTCCATACTTCCTCTGTTCCTCCATTTCTTTAGATTCTTGTCTATGTACCTTCTTCGCCCAAATCCTGTACTGTCACTCAGCTGCTCTCCACAGTGACTGTGTTAGTGTTACTGTGGTCCATCACGCATTGACAATATCACAGTTAGACTACTGTAAGGCACTGTATGTGGGGCTACTATTCTTGGTTTGGAAGCTGTAGCTACCGGCAGTACAGAATGCAGCAGTTAGGGTGCTCAGTGAGACCTATAGTTATATACACATCACAGCTGTGCTGAAATAACTGCCCTGGCTGCCTGTTAGGTATCAAGCCATGTTCAAGTTTTCATTACTAATGTGTAAAGCTCTAAATAGCTTGGGATCCGGAGACCTAACAGACCACCTTCCTCATTATCTCCCTGGCCAATCTCTCAGATATTTCAATGAGGCCTTGCTCATAATATCTGTAATTGGCAGAATGTCATCGTATGATAACTTGAAAGTGGGCCTTTTCAGAAGTGGCACCCACTCTCTGGGACACTCTCCCACATGGTGTTTATGAGGAGGAAACAGTGGCAAGTTTCAAATGCTTTCTGAAGATCCATCTAATTGTGCAGGATTTCTTTGGTTCAGAAAATTCAGTGCACTGCTCTGTTTTAGTGATATTTTTACTAATGGATACTCTGCTTTTGTTGATGTTATTTCTGTTTTTTTTTGTTCTAATGTGGTACAGACATTTCTTTTTCTTTAAGCATTTTACTGTGTTTTATGTAAATTACACAGAAATGTTGCATGTTAAACTGTGTGTGGGGTGTGTATGTAAATAAATACTCTGGTTTCCTCCAGATTTTTTTGGACCAGGTTGGCAAATGCTCCAGTAAGCTATGATGGCAGTAGTTTGTGAATTGCAGTGATATCTATTAAAGCTGAATTGAAATCCCCACTCAGCCACATGTGCCATCTTCTTTTTTTATTAACAGAGCTAGAAAAACAAGGTGGATGATTAGCAAAAATATATATTAAAAACCTGCTGAGCCACTTGCAATGCACTGCAGAGGCGATTGGCAAATCCTTGAAGAGTTGAGCAATCTTTCCTTTGCTGAGAGGATGCCAATTTTTTCAGCAACATCAGAAAGCTAAAAGAAAGAAAGAAAGAAAGAAAGAAAGAAAGAAAGAAAGAAAGAAAGAAAGAAAGAAAGAAAGAAAGAAAGAAAGAAAGAAAGAAGGTCTGCTTGTGAATCTGAAATAAAATACAATACAGAAAGCAATTGGAGAAGGCTTATTTTCCAAAACATATTCTAGAACCTATTTTATGCCATCAAATGCCATAATACCTGGTGGGTGGGGGAATAAATTACTAGAACTGGTGAATGTTTATGGAGTAATTTGGCACATGGCCTGAAGAGAGAGTGAGCAGATGCAACCTTGCACATGTTTTCCTGTGAGTAAGAGCTATTGAACACAGGTGGACTCACTTCTGCTTAGGGCTGAGCTACCCAGGGTTCCAGCTTTGACCGACTGGATGTTTAGTCAGTAGTGATGTATGGAAGTGAGAGCTGGACCATAAAGAAGGCTGATCGCCGAAGAATTGATGCTTTTGAATTGTGGTGCTGGAGGAGACTCTTGAGAGTCCCATGGACTGCAAGAAGATCAAACCTATCCATTCTTAAGGAAATCAGCCCTGAGTGCTCACTGGAAGGACAGATCGTGAAGCTGAGGCTCCAATACTTTGGCCACCTCATGAGAAGAGAAGAATCCTTGGAAAAGACCTTGATGTTGGGAAAGATGGAGGGCACTAGGAGAAGGGGACGACAGAGGACGAGATGGTTGGACAGTGTTCTCGAAGCTACGAACATGAGTTTGACCAAACTGCGGGAGGCAGTGCAAGACAGGAGTGCCTGGCGTGCTATGGTCCATGGGGTCACGAAGAGTCGGACACGACTAAACGACTAAACAACAACAAAGTATGAAGCATGGGTACCACATATGAAACAGAAAGCAGGTCTTTATGGCAATTTGAACAGGAGCAAGGGAGCCCCTCAGAGGGATGGCACCCCATTAAGCTTATATACTTACCTACTGCTTCTCCAGCACTAGGGCAAAACTATCCTTAGGAAGTGGAGGAAATGGATGAGAAGTGATGATTATCAAGCGCACTCCTGCTTTGGATTTGATGCAGCACACTTGCCAAAAATAAGGATGGTCACCACTGAGAGTTATGTTCTGTTTGTCATTACAGAGCCACATGGTGCCTGTTTTCTAGGTTGTTAATTTACTTAACTGTTTTGCACAAGGTTAACTATGAAACCATGAATCAGAAAGCTCTAATAACCAGCAGGCTGTTGGGTGCTTGGGAAAGATAGCATTTTGCAAGCCTTATGCTTGACACTTCCCAGGTGGCAACCATAGGGCTAGCAAAACCCCTGCACAGCAGTTTCAAGCTGGTTGTAGGGCATTTGGGAGGCACCATGCAAGGGACTTTGACAGCTGTCAGTAACCAGATGCCAATATACGGTATCAGGTCATTAACAGGTAGCTTGTTCTGCCCACCTGCCAAAGTTGGCCTGCAGGATGGGAAGAGATAATAACGGGCACCCCCAAACTTCGGCCCTCCAGATGTTTTGGACTACAATTCCCATCTTCCCCGACCACTGGTCCTGTTAGCTAGGGATCATGGGAGTTGTAGGCCAAAACATCTGGAGGGCCGCAGTTTGGGAATGCCTGGATAAGAATATTGCCCCACTGGGCCAAAAAGTTCCCTCCCTCCACTCTAATGTGACATTATACCTCAGGATGGAATCAAGAAGCAGATTTCAAATTTAAGTGGGCAAAGCTCCTGCTGATTTGACATCAGTAGGCTTTGTCTCCTTCCTATCTTTAATAGAGAAATAACAGGAAGACATTTATAACAGTATTTTGTAGTGTCCTTTCATAATGCACTTTGAAAATTGATCAGTCACTTTTCGAAAAGATTCCAAGTGGCACAGATCTGCTGGAGGGTAACTTTTTTCTTCCTTTAATGTTGAAATAATAGCTGAGCTTTAGCTTTTAATTTAAGTTTAAAAGCAACTGTGACACATTTAGCTGCATCGCGGACAGATATTTCTAAAGTGTAATAATCTTCTGGCGCTATTTGTAGATGATGGCAACCT
Organism: Zootoca vivipara; assembly: GCF_963506605.1. Taxonomy (NCBI): domain Eukaryota; kingdom Metazoa; phylum Chordata; class Lepidosauria; order Squamata; family Lacertidae; genus Zootoca; species Zootoca vivipara. The sequence goes on along the minus strand of NC_083285.1, from coordinate 47,784,780 downwards.
AGTACAAAACCTGGGTACTTTCTGAGAATCAGATGTTAATTTCCTGACTTAAGCTGCTTCTTTCTTCAAAACCCAAAGGGGACTAAATGAGATAAAACACCTAGAATGTTCACAAAAGCAGCTTGGGCACAGGTTACAAAAAAGTACACTTTTTTTAAGCATTTGGTAGCCATGGGGTTATGCAAGTGATGTGGAATGAATCTTCACATTAGTGGAACAGGACTGTTCTTATTTGTGCATAGGAAATTGGTTTGTACCAGGGTCAGACTATCTATCCAGCTCAGTATTGTCTACCATAGCTGCCAAGTCTCCCGTATTCCCCGGGAAATCCCCGTTTTCCCAGCTGTTCCTAGCTGAAAAAACGGATTTTTTTGTTTTTTCCTGGTTTATTCTGGCGCGGCGGCCATTTTGGAACTGGACGGAGCATGCTCAGAAGCGACTTTTGATGCTGCTCTGCCCAGTTCCAAAATGGCTGCAGTGCGACTTCTGGCGCGGCGGCCATTTTGGAACTGGGCAAAGCAGCATCAAAAGTCACTTCTGAGCATGCTCCGCCCAGTTCCAAAATGGCGGCAGCGCTACTTCCGGCCTGCTACTTCCGGCCCGGTCCCTTATTTCTCCGACAGCAACTTGGCAGGTATGTTGTCTACCCTGACCAGCATTATGTCTTCCCTACCATCAATTACCAGATCCTTTTAACTGGAGATGCCAGGGATTGAACCTGGGATCTTTTGTATGCCCAGCACTGGAGAGCCAGTGTGGTATAGTGGTTAGAGTGTTGGGCTAGCTGTGTTTCTCTAACTTGGAACTCAAGCTGTTGTTGGACTACAACTCCCATTAACCCTGACCACTGGTCCTGCTAGCTAAGGATGATGGGAGTTTTGTAGTCCCAACAACATCTGAAGACCCAAGTTTGAGAAACACAGGGCTAGGGCCTAGGAGACCAGGGTTCAAATCTCCACTTAGTCATGAAGCTCACCTGGAGTGACCCTGAGTCAGATGCAGAATCTTAGCCTAAGCAACATCACCAGGTGGTTGTGAGGGTCAAATGGGGAAGAGAGAATGCTGTATGCCTCCTTGACTCCCTTGAAAATAAGGTGGGATATATATGTTTTAATACAATAAAGAAAAATGAGATAAAAAGCCTATGCTCTGCTTACTAGTACATAGTTATACATGTATAATATAGTTTTGGTGTCATTGCATGAATTTTGCTGCTTCAGCTATTTTAAAAGCTGTCATGTTGAGCAACTTTTCTAGAAACCCTCCCATAGTATCTCAGAGCAGAGCCTTTTAGCACTGCAAAACCAGACCTGTAGAAAATCTGATCTGGTGGACATTTGGCAGGCACCATCTGTACTAGGTTTTTGATGCCTACTGAATACTTTTAAAAGATTTAGACAAGCCTTCTTAGAGCATTGATCCCAGCTGTGCATACTGCTATTTTATGTGAATGGTAAGAACTGCATTTTTATTATATACAGATGTGTTAAATTCTTGTATACCACTTTGAAATGTTCTAAATTTCAAACAATTAACTTTTAAAAAATAAATATGCACAACATCTTAAAATTATGCCTTTCCCCTCCCAAACCATTGTCTTCAAGGTAAAGGGACCCCTGACCATTAGGTCCAGTCGTGACCAACTCTGGGGTTGCGGTGCTCATATTGCTCTATTGGCCGAGGGAACCGGCGTACAGCTTCCAGGTCATGTGGCCAGCATGACTAAGCCACTTCTGGCAAACCAGAGCAGCGCATGAGACATATGCAAATGTATGCAGATAATCTCATCCAATATATATATAGCTCTAATATTTATTCCTATAACTTCCAAGATTGCCATCTGCTGAAAGCAAGGGAATGCTTAGAACAGCTCAAATACTTTACTGTTTCTGAGCTAACCAAATAAAACTAGCTTGATGATGTGTTCTCCATACAGGGTGAGCAATCTGTCAGGCAGTGCAAAACTGTCCTGCATAACAGGGCCGGTTATTTACAGGGCTAGTACCAGACTTCAGAGGATCCTCAACACTGCGCTGCCACTGGGCTCCCAGTCCCTCCATGTTGCTGTGCAGTATTTTCCCCCTTCTGTCGTTCCTGCTGCTGTGCTGGTGGAAGCATCATCACCACTGACCACCCACCCCCAGAGACCCCTGGGCATCTCTCTTTGATGGCTGGGCGGAGGTGCTGCTTTTGAATTGGATCTCATACTGGCTCCCATCTGCAGTGGATGCTTTCCATCTTAATTTACCCAGGATGCAATACCCTACCCTTGTGAAATGTGGCCTAGAGAGGGGCCCTTCTGAGTCTCAGGTTATAGATTCTTTTGTAATAAACAAACACAAAAATATTCAAAATTTTAATTAAAAACTTGCTTCCCGATTAATTAGGAATTCCTTTTTATAATGCAGCCCTAAACATGTTTACTCAGGAGACAATCCTATTGAGTTCAGTGAAATTTAGTCTCTAGCCTAGAAAGTGTGTTTACAATAGTGTCTTTTTAAAAGGTTTTTAGTCTATTAATTTAACTGCACCCTAGTCAATGCTCACAGCAGCTCTGCTTCAACACTCGCAGTGTGAAAATCTGGAAGGCATCTGGGACTGTCAAGCAGAGATTATCAAGCAGATAATATCTTAAGAGTCCTCCAAGGGAATGTTTCTGAAGTCTGGGGCTCTTTAAAACAGCCTTGTAAATAAGTCTACAAAAGTTACTAGCCTGCATTTTTTAAAATTAGCCCGTTGGGGGTTGACAGAGGTGGGATAAAAGCTTGGCCTCTTCTCCAACAGCCTGCTGGCTATTTGTGTTGGTGTGGAGGAATGGAGGGCCAGAACACTCCATCTGTCTTCTGCTGGCTTTTTCACTCATGGCATCCTGCAGGAAGGGCCATAGCTCTGTGGTAGAGCATCTGATTTGCTTATGGAAGGTCCCAGGTTCAATGTCTGGTAGACAATATTGAGCTATATGGACCAATGGTGAGCACTTGAATCCCAGGCTCCTTTAACAAATGCATCTGTGAGACAGCTGTGGCTCCCTTTAACTAGATCAGGCACCCCCAAACTGCGGCCCTCCAGATGTTTTGGCCTACAACTTCCATGATCCCTAGCTAACAGGAGCAGTGGTCGGGGAAGATGGGAATTGTAGTCCAAAACATCTGGAGGGCCGAAGTTTGGGGATGCCTGAACTAGATGAAGACCTTCTACAAGGCTGGGTTTGAGACCTGCTCAAAGTTTGTGCCAATGATTAAAGCAAAGGAAAGAGCCCATTTAAACCGATAAACGAGCAAAACTTTCAAGGAACTCGGCAAAAGGGTTCAGTGCTGAAAAGCAGCCAAGACTGATGGGCAAGTAAGTACTGGAGTGACTTGTTCAATAAATGGAAACAGTGTTTGGCTTTGCTTGATGTATGAGAGGAGTGAGGAAAAACCTTTGCACTGGTGCAGCTGATGTTGTCCCCACTCCCTTTAAGGCACCAGACGCCAAGATGATCACAGAGAGAGACAATAAAATGTGACAATGGAGGAGACTCTATCCTGAGCTGTGTTTTCATGGAACAAATGTCTCTCAAAATTTCCAAATACAGGTAGCTTGACATACAGCCCATGCAAACAAAAGTGTGCCATGACCTTGGCAAGTAGGAAGGCACCTGAAAACGATGGCCTGCCAGTCGAATGCCTATAGGCATTTAATGTGCACACTTTTTAATCTTTAAATAGCAGCCATGGGAGAGGGGTAGAGATTGTGACACATGGGTACTCCCCCTACTATTAGTGCCAGAAGGGAAATTTCCATTGGTGCCAGTGGAAATTTTCCTCCTGGGGCTAAGCTACATAGCTCATAACTTTTAGAAAACATGCTTCCATGGCTGTGGAAGTCCCTCCAAAATGAGATCAGATTGGCACTCTCCTTGTTGAACTTCAGGTGCATGGCAACAACTTTATTATTCCAGCAGGCATTTTAAAGTAGTGATCAGGTTTATATTTGGCTTTATGGTGAATGTTTATTGTTTTACTCTTTATGGTTTATTTTTATGTACACTGCCTATAAATGCTTATCTAAGGTAGCGCTGTGGTTAAACCACTGAGCCTAGGGCTTGCTGATCAGAAGGTCGGCGGTTCGAATCCCTGTGACGGGGTGAGCTCCCGTTGCTTGGTCCCAGCTCCTGCCAACCTAGCAGTTCGAAAGCACGTCAAAATGCAAGTAGATAAATAGGAACCGCTACAGCGGGAAGGTAAACGGCGTTTCCATGTGCTGCTCTGGTTTGCCAGAAGCGGCTTTGTCATGCTGGCCACATGACCTGGAAGCTATACGCTGGCTCCCTCGGCCAATAATGCGAGATGAGCGCGCAACCCCAGAGTCGGTCACGACTGGACCTAATGGTCAGGGGTCCCTTTACCTTTTTAAGGTATATAAATGACATAGATAGAGCAATAGATAAATATGTACATATATTTAACATCATGTGTAGTTTGGCACAGAGAAAAGTCTCAGCGATAACTAAAGGAGCCATGAGAATAAGGAATAGGTGCCTATTGCCAGTGAATGCTTGTTATCAGACATGTACTTGTAAGAATCACATGTTGCCTTTCTAAGGTGTACCATAAAAGCATAAAATATGAGACTATCCCAAGTGTGGACAGACCAACTTGTTATTACATTTCCATGGTTTCAACTTGGTTACTGGAAGAGAAGTAATCATTCTGAGGCCATGCATTATACTAACATTGCATAATTTTATTTTCATTTATATCTGCCTTTTTGCAATGCAACTTAAGATGGCATGGCATACATAGCACCCCCATTTATTCTCATAAGAACCATGCAGTATAGTTTATCTGAGAGTTAGTGACTGGCCCAGGGTCACCCAGTGAAGTTTGTGACTGTGGTTCTCACTGATCCTAGTTTGACACTTGTAACTACTATACCACACTGGCTCTCAAAGATCAATGGTGCCACTAGAGACTGCAGAGATTACAAAGCTAAGATAAATATTTGTGTAAAACTGCTTTCTCCATTGGAATTGAAGGGGAAAGTTCTATACCATAACTAGGGATGGGGAAGAAATTCTACTTAATTCATGTTTAAATATGAATCTACCTAATTCTGAAACAATGTGCAAACTGAAATGCAGATAGCTATCTTTTGAAATTTGTACTTCTCTGAATTTCGCAATGCAGTTCTCTTACAATGTAATGTGTACAAAAATACATATATGAGGGTGCATAAAAATGTGTGTCTTGGTGAAAATAATAGACAGAAATTGATTATTTTAGAGGAAAGTGCTTTGCAAAATGAGTATATTAGGCAAGGTTGCATACAAAAATGCGTGTATGAGGAGAAATTCACACTAAAATGTCTACGAATATTCATGAGAACCTTTTTTTTAAAGCAAACTGGTATGGAAATGTGGAGAACTGTAGAGTAGAAAAACAACAAATTGAGAAAAACTGAAATTGACAGGTTCTCTCATCCCTGCCCTCAACAAATAGTTGAATCAGGGGCTGAATACAGAAAATAATAATGGCTGAATCACATGGAAGTGTTTGTCTTAGCAAAGGAATACATGTTTCCTTTTGACAGTTAGAATGATCACTTATTGTTCCTGAATCTGCTGTGTACTCCACAAATGTGATGCTTTCAGACATAAAAAATGATGCTTGAAAATCGGTCCCCCCCCCCCAAATGATATTCAGTTACTTTCTTTTTTGTTATATTCTGAATGCCACTATTGAGGGAGGAGAGCTCTGGAGTGATATGCACTTAATCATCCACAAAGTGAACAACTGACACCAGACATAAGTACATATTATATCAAAAGCTTTAGTGTTTCACTCATCTGTAGTGAGCAATGCTGAGACGGATGCTCCCCTCACCTGGCAAATTTGCCATTCCCATCAAGTGGCACAATGACCTGTTGCTATCAGATTGCCTGGTACTTGCTGTCAGAAATAGCTGGCAAAATTCCTCTCCCGGTACTCATTTTTTAAGGGCTTGCTGCCTTAGGGTAATGTCCAGATCTTCAGGTAGTTAGGCATCAGTTTTATCCAAAGGTGACTTAGTGTTGGATGTAGAAGCACAACACTGAACATGGGTGAATGTTGAGGTCATCCTCCTTATCCCTGTCTAGCAAGTGAACTCAGATGGGGCACCGCTCAGAGTACCACATGCCTCAAAGGTGCAATTACTTTGTACTAGAAACTGGCTTTTTAGTGTCACAGTGCCAGCCCTCTGGAATAGATTACCAGCAGGAATTAGACAGGCACCCAGTGTTTATGCACCTACTGAAGACGTTTTTGTTAAAAGGCTTTCCTAGAGTGTATACAATGCTGACCTAAATTGGGTCAACAGTCTGACACAGTATAAGGTGGCTTCCTATGTCCCCCCTATGGCATTGTTGCTTAAGCATGGTTCAGCTGAAACTGAAAGTCTTTGATATTCCTTTCTGCCCAGAAGGATCCAAGGGCCACCTTCAGCAGGCAGCCCAGTGCCAGAAGGTTCTTCACTGAGGAGGCTGCCAGCTGCGGTTCAGCAACACAAGGCCGCTGGATACAGATCCAGCAGTTTCTGACAGGTCACCCTGAATAGAGGTAGTGTGCATTAAACCTGGCATGAGATATATTAACAAGTGGCCACGAAAGGGCTTGAAAATGCATGTATGGTTTCAGCCATCTAGCAACATACGTTTAACAGGCAGGGCCTGCTCTAGAAACATAGGTGCCAACTCCCAGATTGAAAAATCCGGGATTGGCTGCGCTGCGGCAGCGGAAGTCACGCTGCAGTCATTGTGGAACTGGGCAGAGCAGCACTGGAAGTCGCTTCTATGCATGCTCTGCCCATTTCCAAAATGGCCGCAGCGCCAGAAATCGCTTCTGTGCATGTCCAGAGACTCCAGACATGCACAGAAGGAGCCTCCCCGGGCCGGTAAGAAGGGGGATTTACGGGGTTTTTTAAATTACAGGTAGGTAGCCGTGTTGGTCTGGGTCGAAGTAAAATAAAAAAAATTCCTTCAGTAGCACCTTAAAGACCAACTAAGTTTTTATTTTGGTATGAGCTTTCGTGTGCATGCACACTTCTTCAGATACAGTGAAATAGAAGTCCCCAGGCACTTATGTAGAGAAGGGGTGGGGAGGGGTGGGGATGGGGAGGGGAGGGGGGATCACTCAGAAGGGTGGTGGAAGTGGGTGATTGACTGACTGATAGCTGTTGATGACCGAAAACGACTGCAAATGGTTGAGATGGCTGAAGATCGCTTATCATGTATAATGTATAATGAGATAAGAATCCGATATCTCTGTTCAAACCAGGTCCCCCCATGGTTTTGAGCTTGGTGATAAGTTGTAATTCAGCAACTTCTCTTTCCAGTCTATTTCTGAAATTCTTTTGTAGTAAGACAGCTACTTTGAGATCTTGTATAGAATGTCCTGGGACATTGAAGTGTTCTCCTACTGGTTTTTCTGTCTTCTGGTTCCTGATGTCAGATTTATGTCCATTTATCCTTTGGCGTAGGGTTTGGCCTGTTTGTCCAATATAGAGAGCTGAAGGGCACTGTTGGCATTTGATGGCATACACAATGTTAGAAGATGAGCAATTAAATAGTCCTGAGATGGTATGTTGGATGTTGTTGGGGCCAGTAATGATGTTGTCCGGGTGTATGTGGCAGCAAAGTTGGCATCTGGGTTTATTGCAGGCTCTGGTACCAGTGTCCATGTTAAGTCTGGTGGTTGTATTATTGTGGGTGAGGAGTTGTTTAAGATTGGGTGGCTGTCTGTAGGCAATGAAAGGTCTTCCTCCCAGAGCTTGAGAAAGGGAGCTGTCATTGCCCAGGAGAGGCTGTAGATCTCTGATGATGCGTTGTACTGTTTTAACTTGGGAGCTGTATGTGATGACTAGTGGTGTTCTGTTATTTTCTTTTTTGGGTCTGTCTTGCAGCAGGTTCTCTCTAGGTATCAGTCTGGCTCTGTTGATCTGTTGTTTAACTTCATCAGGTGGATATTTTAGTTCTAAAAAGGTTTGCTGTAGATCTCTTAGGTAAGATTCTCTGTCTGTAGAGTTGGAACAGATGCGGTTGTAACGTAGGGCCTGGCTGTATACGATGGATTGTTTGGTATGTTTGGGATGGTAGCTAGAAGCATGTAGATATGTTTGTCGGTCAGTTGGTTTTCTGTATAAGGTGGTGTCTATACGTCCATCCTGTATTTTTATAGTAGTGTCCAAAAAATGTATTTCTTGCATAGATTGGTTCATTGTTAGGTTGATGGTAGGGTGAAAGTCATTGAATGTCTGGTGGAAGGTTTCCAGGGTCTGTTGTCCATGTGTCCAGATAATAAAAATATTGTCAATGTATCACAGGTACAAGAGAGGTTTGAGTGGGTAGGAGTTTAGGAAACGTTGTTCTAAATCTGCCATGAAGATGTTGGCATACTGTGGGGCCATGCGGGTGCCCATGGCTGTGCCGCTGATCTGGAGGAACAGGTCATCACCAAATTTGAAGTGGTTGTGGGTAAGGACAAAGTGGCAGAGTTTGGTAGCAAAGTCCGCTGTGGTTTTATCTGAAATGGTGTTCCTTATGGCTTGTAAACCATCATTGTGTGGGATGTTGGTATATAAAGATTCCACATCCATAGTGGCTAGTATAGTATTGTTAGGAAGATTGTTCAAAGATTGTATTTTCCTCAGAAAATCTGTGGTGTCACGTACGTAGCTGGGAGCACTGATAGCATATGGTTTCAGAACAGAGTCCATATAGCCGGAAACACCCACTGTAATGGTGCCAATACCTGAGATGATGGGGCGTCCTGGATTTCCTGGTTTGTGTATTTTGGGTAGAAGATAGAAAGTTCCTGGCCGAGGTTCCGCTGGTGTGTTTGTGAGGATCTGTTCTTGGATGTGTAGGGGTAGCTCCTTGACAATCTTGTTCAGTTCTTTTTTGTATGCTTGTGTGGGGTCTGAGTCCAATTTCATGTAAAAGGCAGTATTGGAAAGTTGTCTGTTGGGGTTTTTTAAAATCTAGGTTGCCAGTGGGAAACGGCTGGAAAAACGGGGGTTTCCTGGGGAATACAGGAGACTTGGCAGCTGTGTCTAGAAAGTGCATACTAGTTCTGGATGCATTGTCAAGTCCTTTAATAACCACCTAGTTCTCCTTTTCTTGTTTTTTGCCAACCCTGCTCAGATAAGGTTGTATTTCATTGTACTGCTTTTTCTTTTACATCCCTTAAAGGAGCTCCCTGCCCTACCTTTTGTGTGTAAAAGGGAATGGTTCTTGAATCTGCTTTTGGGAACGGACTGTGGAGTTGGTGCAATATTTGTCTTCCTCTTAGCATAGACAGACCTAACACAACAGCAGGTTGCTGAAATGAGGAGTAGCTGGCTCAAGTTGTGTCTACAGCCTCCAGTGCAGTTTAGGCTCTAGAGATGCTTCTGCTGAATAATTTTATTTAAATGTAAATTTGGGTTACATCCACAGCAAATGGATGGTGTTGTCATGTATCCCATCTCCCTTGGTACTGGGCAACCTTGGGCCAGTTTACTTAATAGTATCAATTTACTGTATTGTTTTACTGCTCGAGAGAAGCCAGATTTCTGTGCCTTGGAGCAGAGCAGATAATGGAAACCAAATGGAAATTAAACTGTGCTTGCTCCAGCTGCTTTATGCAAGCAGAAACTGTAGGAGGAAGGGACATTTTCTTTCCAGTCCTATGAAATTCCTGGACAATACCCTGTCCAGCTGGCCTGTTTGGGAATTGGAGGTTGGGCAGAGGCTCCTTTATAAATATGTTTCTTCTCCTTCTGAAGATCTGTTTCTAGCATAATCAGAAAGGCAACACAGGAAGCCAGACCAGGGAAAAATAAAATCCCATAATACCTTCAGAAGTTGGCCACATCCAGTTGGCCACATCCAGAAAGTCCTGGACATAATGATGTATGGGGGTGGGGACTACATTTTTTTTCAAGATACTATAGGGCCAGTCTCCATAGCGAAGGAAGATTTATCTTGATCAGACATCCCCAGACTTCGGCCCTCCAGATGTTTTGGACTACAATTCCCATCGTCCCTGACCACTGGTCCTGTTAGCTAGGAATCATGGGAGTTGTAGGCCAAAACATCTGGAGGGCTGCAGTTTGGGGGTGCCTGATCTTGATGCAGTTATGCAAGCAACTTTTCTGGCATTCTGAAACAGGTGTCTCTTAGTGGGGTGTTTTGTATGTTCTAAACAGATATATTGTTCCAGCTTTAATCAATACTAACTTTGCTGTGATGCAATGCTATGCTATGGAAACCTGTTAGTTAAACTATGGAACTTGCTAGCACAAGATACATCACTGGGCACCAACTTGGGTGGCTTTAGGAGGATAAAAGGCATCACTCAGTACTAGGCATGGTGGCTAGGGGCAGAATACCTTTGAATACCATTTGCTGGGAATCACAAATAGAAATGGTGCAGTTGAACTTATGTCCTGCTCATGGGCTTCTCATAGGCATCAGGCTGCCCACTAAAAGAACAGGATGTTGGACTAGATGGGCCTTTGCTCTGACACAGGAGGGCTTTTTTATGTTCTTAAATCCTAGCAGTTAAACAATGATCCAGGCTTTTGGCAACCACAATCCAGAAATTTCCCTGACCCTCAAATGAGAGCTTATATTTCGTGATGGCTTCTACAGTGAACAAGAGGCAGAGTTGGCAACTCTTCCATTGTAAGTGGGAACCCATGACCCAGTTTTAAGGTTCATCCCCATCATGCTTTGGCTCCAGTACTACTTCGTTAAAATCATTTTGCAACCTTAGCCTCTATTTCTATCAATCTTGTTGTCAGTCACTGAGATTTCCTAAAGCATATTAGAAGATATGCAGACTAACCTGACTGCTTTGGACTGAAAGCTGCTGCTTTGCATTATGCAGCCTTCATAGCATACCTTATGCAGCATTATGAATTATTCCACATAGGCAACAAATATTCTTACTGCACACATTCTGCTTTCTGCTTGTCTTTAGTTAGAATACCTGCTGCCTCTAGATTCTGGACAAAAAATTAAAAAAAATTCCTTCCAGTACTTCTTCTAGTAGCTTGGTGCTCTTCAGATGTTTAAGACTACAACTCCAAGCCCCAGCCAACATCTGGTAGGCACCTGGGTGCTGAGGGCTGTTCCAGGCCCAAATGTAACCCTATATTCCACGGGTGCATTCTACCTGCTGTCATTCCCCCTTCTATGCAGCATTTCTAAATCCTGCATGACAAGATATGCCTGCTGAAATTCTGTTTTTCATTTTCCTTAAAGCTATAGGACACCTTCCCTTGGTCCCTGATCACCCCAGCCCTTTGACCCTTGCTCACTCAATTTGTCGAAATTAATTTAAAAACTTCATCAGTTGAGAAGCAGCGGCGGTGGGGGAAACACCAGCTAAATATATAGAAACTTAATTAAATTGTGGGAGTTGGCAACCTTGTAGCATGGAAATAGGCATTTGGGAAGCAAAAACGACAAATAATGATTAGCTGAATAATAATAATTCATGCAATACAACCAGGAGCAGCAGCAGCAACTGGAGGATTGGGGTGTTTGTGTCATTGTTAACTTACCCCTTTCACCATTTAGAGAATATGGAGCAAAGGAGACGGGTATTCGTCAGTCATTCAGAAGCTCACACACCTGCTGTAAATGCTTTGCAACACTTATCAAAATGTCCATTGCAGTGTAATTTTCCACTATAAACAGCAGTTGTCCCAGGAGAACATGACAATATTTTCTCTCTTTTTAATGATGCACCACCTTCACACAGTCATGCCTGTAACAGTTTCTTTTTAAAGAAAAGTTTGGGAAATGCCAAATAATTTATAAAACTGTATTTTAACGTGTTGCAATGTTACCCTTAAAGCAGGGATTGCCCTCTAGATGTTGTTGGACTACAGCTCCTAGAATTCTTGATCATTGGCCATATCCAACTCCTTCAACCTTTTCTTATTGGAGTTGGTCTCAAGTCCCTTCACCATCTTGGACACATTCCAGTTTGCTGACATCCTTCTTAAACTAGAGTGCTCAGAACTATGGGCGTCAGATGGAGTCTGACTGACACAGAAAGGATAAAAGGATGGCTTTCAGCCAAATTATTTTGCAGTTTGAAGAATGCATTAGTTGACTTTTCTCCTGGTTTCCACTATCTAGAAAAGAGAAAACACAAGGAGGGTCCTTGTAGCTTGGAGAATGGGTATTTCTAAAGCTATCCCCAAAATTATCCTGGTTAAATTGAATATTTCAGTGTTAAAAGATGTGTTCTGAGATCCAAGGCTATGAAAAAGTCACTTGAAATAATATATGGTTTAGTGAATGAAATGCATGAAAATGAAGATGGCTTCATTTTGGGTTTCTGGGAAAGGAGATATTATGGACAATGCAGGCAAGAAAATAAAATTGGTGGGTGATTGATAATTTTTATCTTTAAATTTGCCCATACTGAGATGTTTGAGAATTGCTAACATAAGGAGGGAAATGTGCACATTTTAATGGTGACTTCAATGAGGACTAGTGAACCTGAACAAAGAAAGAAGAAGTGCCCACACTGGTGTAGATAAATTTGATCTGCTTAAGGTTTTAAAACCCCTATTCCATTTAAGAAAAACAAACACACGTTTGCATCTGTTGGCCTTTTGATTTAAAACAATTATAATAAGGCATGCAGAGCTTTTGTACAGAATAATTGTAACTCATAAGTTGTGGGAGCTATAGAAATGAACCTCCAAGTTATAATTTCTAATGTCAAGCTTCTGCAATGCAATCAATACTTCCATCCAACAGTAAATAGAAAGATGTTATGTGGATACAGTCTCCAGCTGTGTAGATTAGCTGCCAGCTGCCACAAGGTAGCTATGCTGTTAGCTTGTTTTTTATAGGCTAATAATGCCTGTGACTTCTAAATCTATGATCTATTATTATGTTTTAATGCTCAGATGAATCATAGTGGACTTCCTTTGGTATCAAAACCTTTTGAAGAACAGGAGGTGACGTTCCCTGTGCTTTACTGTAGATTGTTTTTCTTTAAATAAACTCTGTTCATAAGATTACGTTAAATATTCTGTTTCAATTTCTGAAATTAGCAATGGCTGCATTCACACACCGTGATAAAGTTCGCAGCTAAACCATAGTTTATTGTGATGTGAATGAGTCTAGGTGAGCCTTGGGCTTGCATGCTCCCCTCCCCTTAAAACAAAAGTATAGTTAAACACGGTTAGTTGAGTCTGATGAAATGACAAACCACAGTTAAACAAACAAACAAACAAACAAAAAAGGAATGAAAGCTTCTGAACTCCTCCTGCAGGGAAAAAGGAAGGGGCAGGATGCAAGGCCAAGACCTGCATAAGCCCAGTTACATAATGATAAACTGTGTGTGACAAACAAACATGTCCATTTTGTCTCCTGCCCTTTTTTTGTAATGAAGCCACCAGAACTGTGTCCGTACAGGCATGTAGTTCTTAAATTGCCCTAACTTAAACAGTACAGGTCACTCTTTCTGTGTGTGCCTCATTTTATACGGTACATTGCAGACCAGCTTTTGCTTCATGGCTGCAGTGTAGTGAGCTTTGTTCCAATTTGCTATCCACTTATCGCCCCCCAAATTCTTCCCTGTTGTCTGAGCAAATGCCTTTCATTTTGCACTTGTGCTGTGATTTGTTTTCCCTATGTGTATTACTGTACATTTATCTAAATGAAATCTGATCCTATTTGAATTTGCCCATCTCCGTTAGATCTCTGGATCATTTTGTACTTTCAGTCTCTTTGCCACTGCGTTGGCAAATCCCTCTAGTTTAGCGTCATCTATAGACTCGATCAAAGGACAATATACTTTATCCTCTTGGCTTTTAATGACGGCATTGAATAGAAGCTGTACCAAGCACTCCCTCTTGTCATGCACTTCTTTGAGGTCATTCAACCAACTTCACAGTAAAATATTTTTAACAAGGTGTGAGGGACAGGGGATATCGCGAAGTCCCTCCCCTCCTGAGTTCAAGCCAATCCCCGAGCACAGGGGAAAGCAGAGAGAGTTCCGATTCCAGTGGGGAAGCAGGAAGTCGTGTCCGAGGCTCAGGCAAGGTAGAGGAGCCAGGGTCCCAGGTGGGACAGGAAGGGGCGAATAAGGGGGGGAGACCCATCCCCCCAACTCCGGAATTACGCAGAAAGAGGAGGGGAAAGAGGATGGGTCTGCCAAAGCTTTTGTGTTGGAGAAAGACGCGCCAAAAGCCATTAGGAGGTTCTGAAACCGACTGACCACATCACTCCGTGTAAATAGCAATGACTTCAGCACTGTAAATACGCAGCACCAATAAAAGAATAAAATGCAGAGCTGCGTAGCGTCGTTACTCTGAAGTAGTCCACTCCGGCCACTGTGACAGCAACCTCCTAATCCTTTTTGGGCTACTTTGGAGTTGCCGGGATGAGCGTGTCAGAGGCGGAGAGATGGCGGCAGATCGCGGAGCAAGCCCAGCAAGAACTGCAGCAGCTGTCGCTGCAGGCGCAGGGGGAATTGAAGGCAGCTAAAGAAGAGACTAAGAAGGTCCAGGACGACCGGCTACAACTTGCGGAACAGGTGAGAGCGCTACAGGAAAGAGAGCAGGAATTAAGGGCGGTGGCGGTAGACCTCCAAAACAAGCTGGATGCAGAGAAAAACAAGGCGGGAGGGGCACCCCAAGTCCAAGTGCTGCCAGGAAGGAGAGCCGGGACGCTAGTAAGCAAGTTCAATGGAGACCCGAAGGAATATCAGGGCTTTGAGACTGAGATTGTGTATGCTCTTGAGCTGCACCACGATGAGTTCCCTGATGATGAGCACAGGGTAGCGTTTATTGTGGAGCACCTTACCGGGGCAGCCAGGGAGTGGCTAAGACCGTTAATCGCAACAAAGAATCCTTGCATGAAGAATGTCAAACTATTTCTAGAAGGTTTGAAAACGATGTATTCGTCCGATAGTCATATGGACCAGACTAAGGAGGAACTTCATAATTTACGCCAAGGAAATATGACAGTTCGCGCGTATTGGGCGAAATTCACCATGCTGGTGCACAGATTGGGGTGGGAACTAGAGTCACCCCCAATGCAAGCGGCGTTCTACTTGGGGTTGCATGAGGAGGTGAAGGATGAGCTCTCGAGAGGTCCAAAGCCCAGTAATATGGATCAGCTGAGCAAAGCGGCTCTGGCGGTGGGGGTGAGACAGGAATCCCGGTGGAGCGACAAGCAAGCAACGCGCGCAAAGCGGGCTTGGTTCCCACGGTCGCAGGAGAAGCCACTCCCCCAACAACCCTTTCAAGCCACGCCTGGGGCCAGTCAGGACCAGGAACCCATGCAGATTGATAGCGCGCGCGCGCGGGCTTTTCAAACCCCAGCGGCGCCAAGACGCAAGGAGGGAAGGGGTGGGAATTGCTTTCTCTGCAACTCCCCCCAGCATCTCGTCAGAGACTGCCCACATCGCAGGGAGTGGCAAGGAAAGGCGGGAACGGTTGTGCCCTCCCCCACTGACGCAGCACCACAGCAGGGAAACGGGAAAGCCTGGCTGCAGGAGACAAGGGGCAGCAGCCAGGCACAGTCCGCAGACAACAGCCCCAGCCCACCCACCCGCACAGAGAGGAGCAGAGCCAGCCCACCCCTCCCAGAGCAGGAGTGGTTCTAGAAGTGACGCTCACGCTCCCAAATGGCTATCCCCTGACGGTCCTCGCCCTAATTGACAGTGGTGCCTCAGCCAACTTCTTCTCGAGAAACTTTGCAGAAGAGCACCAGATCCAGCTTCTGCAGCTGGATTTTCCCCTGCACGTGGCAACCATTGACGGCAGAGAGCTGCTGGGAGGGGCCATCACTCATCAAACCCCCCCCCCATGAGAATGACGGTGGGAAGGCACTCAGAGACACTGGCATTCAACGTCACAACCATCTCAGACCCCCCCATCGTCTTGGGCATGAGCTGGCTGGCGCGCCACGACCCCTCCATCAGTTGGCACCAGAGATGCATCACTTTTGGATCGGACTTTTGCCTGGAACATTGCATGCAGCACCAACCAGGGGAGGGGCCTCCGATAGCCACGGTGGCCACCATGCACGTCAAAGGGGGTGAGGCGATACCCAAGCCGTACTGGGACCTGCAGGAGGTCTTCAGCGAAGCGGAGTCCGACCACCTACCCCCACACAGGCCTTTTGACTGCCAGATCAACCTGGTGCCAGGGGCAACTATACCCCCAGCCAAGCTGTACGCCATGTCAGACCAGGAACTGGAGGATCTGCGCGCTTTCATCGACAAGAACCTCAAGCGGGGGTTCATCAGAGAAAGCAAGGCAGCAGGGGGCAGCCCGGTCTTCTGGGTGGACAAGAAAGACACGCAACAGCGCCGTCTTGTGGTGGATTTTAGACGGCTGAATTCAGTGACAGAGCCAGTGGCTTTCCCCATGCCCAGAGTGGATGATCTCCTGACAGCGGCACGCAGGGGCAAGATTTTCACCAAGCTAGACCTGAGGGGGGCGTACAACTTGATCAGGATCCGGGAAGGCGATGAATGGAAAACCACGATGTTCACGCCTCTGGGCTCTTTTGAATATCTGGTGATGCCCTTCGGGTTGCAAGGGGGCTCAGCATGCTTCCAGGCCTTCATGCACCACGTCCTGGGGTCCCTCCTCTTCAGGAAATGCTTGGTCTTCCTGGATGACATCCTTATCTACTCCGATGACCCAGTGCAGCATGTGAAAGATGTCAGGGAGGTGTTGCAGCGCCTGAAGGAGAACCACCTGTATGTGAAGCTGGAGAAGTGCAAGTTTCACACCAAGGAGGTGGACTTCCTGGGCTACAAGCTGTCAGACAAGGGGCTGGCGATGGACAAGGACAAGGTGCAGGCCATCCTGGACTGGCACAGCCCCAGGACGCGCAAAGATGCCCAACGCCTACTAGGCTTCGCCAACTTCTACAGGAAGTTCATCAAGAACTTCTCTCGCGTTACGGCTCCCATCACGGACTGCCTGAGAGGCAAGCAGAAGTTCAGGTGGACACCAGAGGCGCAAGCAGCGTTCGAAAGCCTCAAGAGGGTGTTCGCCTCAGACCAGAACCTGTTCCACGTGGTTCAGGACGCGCCCCTACGCGTGGAGACAGATGCTTCTGATAAAGCTGTGGGCGCCATTTTGTTGCAACTGGACGCCAACAGAGAGTGGAGACCCTGTGCCTTCTTCTCCAGGAAGTTGACCCAGCCAGAGCGAAACTACACGGTGTTTGATCGGGAACTTCTTGCGATCCACGCTGCGTTCCAGCACTGGAGACACTTCCTGGTGGGCGCCAAGCACCCCATCCAGGTGTGCACAGACCACAAGAACCTGGAGTTCTGGAGAACTGCCAGGGTGCTCAACCAGCGGCAGATACGGTGGGCAGAGTTCTTCTCGAACTTCAACTTCTCCATACACTACATCCCGGGAGAGCAGAATGTCAGGGCGGATGCCCTCTCCCGCAAGCCAGAGTACATGGAGGAGGAGGCGCCACCGGCACCCAGGCACATCTTCCCCCCGTCAGCTTGGTCCTGCGGAGCAGCAGTGGTGAGCGAGGCAGAACTCACAGCACTGACGGCAGCGGATGAATTTGCCAACCGCATCTTCAGAGAACTGAGAAGGGGGGGGGAGCAGGCGAAAGACTTTGCAGACCGCAGGGGGCTGCTTTTCTACAAGGGTGCACTGTACCTGCCCACCACCCAGCTTAGACGTACGGTCCTCAAGCAGATGCACGACAACCCAACGGCGGGTCATTTTGGGAGGGACAAAACCGCTCACCTAGTCATGAGACACTTCTGGTGGCCAGGGGTGCGGGAAGATGTTCGAGACTATGTAAGGGGCTGTGACACCTGCCAGCGGGCAAAGGTGGTCAGAGCAGCGCCACCGGGATTGCTGGAGCCCTTAGCCACGCCACACAGGCCGTGGGAAGTGGTGTCCATGGACTTCATCACAGATCTGCCTTCTTCCAGGGGCAAGACCGCAGTGTTGGTGGTGGTGGACCTCATGTCCAAAATGTGCCACTTTATACCGTGTGCCAGGGCGGTCTCTGCAGAAGAGACAGCCAAACTGTTTGTGGATCACGTATTCAGACTGCATGGATTACCTTTAAGGGTTATTTCGGATCGTGGCCGCCAATTTGTTTCCAGGTTCTGGCGGCGGCTCATGAACCTCCTGCAGGTGGAGGTCAGCTTGTCGACGGCTAGACACCCGCAGACCAATGGACAGGCGGAGAGGGTCAACGCCATTCTGCAGCAGTACTTGAGATGCTACGTCAGCCAGCGGCAAACGGACTGGGTGGACCGCCTGCCACTGGCAGAATTTGCCTACAACAATGCGGTGCACGTCTCCACAGGGGTGTCGCCCTTTAAGGCCAATTACGGGCGTGACCTCAGATCTTTCCCAGAGAGGGAGGGGGAGGAGGAGGAGGAGGGCCCACAGGCTGAGGATTGGGCAGAAGAACTGGAGACGGTGCACCAGCAGCTCAGAGAACACTTGGAGAGAGCCAAGGAAGCGTACAAGAGGGGGGCAGATAGCCACAGGCGACCGGGGGAGGTCATTAGGGTGGGGGACAAAGTTTGGTTGTCCTCGGAGGGCCTTCCCATCAGAGGGCGATGCAAAAAGCTGGCGCCCAGAAGGTTGGGCCCCTTCACGGTCACGCAACAGGTCAACCCGGTGGCATACAGGCTGGCACTGCCAGAGGACATGAGGGTGCACCCAGTGTTTCATAGATCGCTGCTGTCGCCGTACAGGGAAAGCAGCAGGCTCAGAGACAGCGAACAAACCCCTGAGGGAGGGGGGGAGAGGGAAGGCAGGGAGCAACTCAATGAGGCCACGGCCATCCTGGATTCAAGGTGGGGGGTGGGGGGACTGGAGTACCTCATGGCATGGGAGGATGCTCCACCGTCCCAGAATGAATGGGTCCCAGCCACTCAGATACAGGAGGAATTCCTGGTAGAAGAATTTCACGCCCTCTTTCCCCATAGACCCAAGCCCTGGCACATGGAAAGGGAGGGGGAGGGGGAGGAAGCACGGGAGAGCAGTTCACCATGGCGCTGGGAAGCGGAGTTTGAGGAACCAGAGGATGAGGTATGGGTGTCACCGAGATCCACCCAGTCAGAGGAAGGAGCAGATTGGCAGAACATTTTTACCCCCACCAGCTCTGACGCCACGGACTTTTTGGGATTCCCGTCCTCCCAGGCGGAAGGGGGGGGCTTGCAGGACTGGGGGGAGGTGTTCACACCAACGGGCTCGGAAGGCACTGAGTTCTTAGGCTTCCAGTCGTCACCGACACCTGGGGGGGACCTGGGGAGGGGTGAAGGAGAGCTTGGGAGGGGGGTGGATGTGAGGGACAGGGGATATCGCGAAGTCCCTCCCCTCCTGAGTTCAAGCCAATCCCCGAGCACAGGGGAAAGCAGAGAGAGTTCCGATTCCAGTGGGGAAGCAGGAAGTCGTGTCCGAGGCTCAGGCAAGGTAGAGGAGCCAGGGTCCCAGGTGGGACAGGAAGGGGCGAATAAGGGGGGGAGACCCATCCCCCCAACTCCGGAATTACGCAGAAAGAGGAGGGGAAAGAGGATGGGTCTGCCAAAGCTTTTGTGTTGGAGAAAGACGCGCCAAAAGCCATTAGGAGGTTCTGAAACCGACTGACCACATCACTCCGTGTAAATAGCAATGACTTCAGCACTGTAAATACGCAGCACCAATAAAAGAATAAAATGCAGAGCTGCGTAGCGTCGTTACTCTGAAGTAGTCCACTCCGGCCACTGTGACACAAGGCAATATCTGGGATACTGAGGGCAAGAGTTACGCAAACATTTGAGCCCCTGGTTGTGACAGGCTGGGTTGTTAGAGTAAAGGTTGATCATTACTGTCCATTACTGCCCATCATTTCCTGAGCTAAGCTAAGATCAGCTCTTTCAACTCACATCACACCTACAGATTTCCTCACAGTTTTGGTTTGTTTATTTACTATTATTTATTCATTCGTTGTACTTCTACCCAATCCTTCATCTTACTGGACCCTAGGGCAGCTATAAAATAACAAGGGTATGTGCAATGTCTCTTTTTTCAAGTTACATTTTCTACATTGTCTTGTTGGGCTGTGATGTGATAAAGGGGAGCCATACCAGGGTGAAGGCGTCGTCTTCTATTTGTCCCCGTGTCAGTTTCAGTTTATTGGTTATTTTTTCCAGTAAGGCTGTTTCCTGTACTGTTTGGTACCATTGGTCCATGCTTACTCCTGACAGGTCTCTCCAGTGTCTGGTTATGATGTTTCTGGTTGCCGAGAGTAGGTGGGTTATTAGTTCTTTGTGATGTGAGTGTGCATTATTGTCTTGGAAGACGTTTAGTAGGGTCAGTTCTGGGGTTATTTCTAATACTTGCTTAGTTATTTTGCATATTTCTTTTATGGCTGTTGTTGTTAGTGTTAGGTACCACCTGTAGGTGAGTTTTAGAGTGAGTTCTTTCCTTTTCATTGATATGGATTTAAAGGGGGGTTTAGACCACATTCTGGTCCACTGAGTGGGGTTAATCTCATAGCCTATGTCAGGCATCCCCAAAATTCGGCCCTCCAGATGTTTTGGACTACAGTTCCCATCTTCCCCTACCACTGGTCCTGTTAGCTAGGGATCATGGGAGTTGTAGGCCAAAGCACCTGGAGGGCCGCAGTTTGGGGATGCCTGGCCTATGTCATCCTCCCAATGTTTTTTTTTATTACATCTAGGGGGTTTGTGGGGTACCATCCCTTTGTCATGTCCCTTTGTTGGTAGGAAGAGGTTTTCGAAGGTTGTCAGGGGCCTAGTTGCTGCTGAATTTACTACTGGATTGTTTAAGAGGGCATGTAATTGGTGGTTTGTTAACCAGGACATTTGGGTGTCTTCTAGTTTGTGTTGCATTTCTTGTGTTGATAAGGGTTTGTTATTTTTTTATAAAAGTCTATTAGGCGATATAAGCCTTTGGTTTGCCAGGTTTTTATCTGGAGGTTTTGTGCTGCGTGGTGGAATAATGGGTGGTATGCCAGGGGAATGAGTGGGGTTGGGGTTGGGGACAGTTTGCCTATTTCTGCTTTCCATGCTTTAAGCATGGACTGGGTGTACTTGTTAAGTGTTGGGGGAATTTTCCTTAGTTTGTTTGGGAGGGATGGGTATGCTGTGGTGCAGGTGTTTTCAATTGTGTCCCTCTCTAGGTGTATCCATTGTTTTGTCTCATCTTCTAGTATACATGGGATTATGTGGCGCACTTGGTTGGCAATGTAATATGTTTCTGTGTTGGGGATCCCTCATCCTCCCTCTGAGGAGGGGAGGTGCAGGTATTTGGGGCTTATTCTTGGGTTTTTGTGTGAGAAGATGAATAAGTGTAGTTTATTCTGCCATTTACGGAGTTGGGTTGGGGGAATCCAGATTGGGAGGGTTTGGAATAGGTAGGTTAGTTTTGGGAGGGTGATAATTTTGATCTGCAGTCTTACTTCTCTGTAGATATGTGTAGGATTGCACTGCACAGCTATGGAGGTATTTTTTCAGCCCAGTCTGCATTTGTCTATTCAGATGTAAGCTTCCTGAGTTAAATGGAGCTTCATCCAGTGTAAATATAGGTGTGCAGCCATATATTTCCATGGGGATAGAGTTTAAAGAACAGAATTTAATTAAGCATTTTTACCACTGACCTTGAGAAGGTTTACATAAAAAGCTATGCTCTTGTTTGTACACCTTTGCTGTTGTAGCAGCTACAACAATGTGACACTTTCACATTTAACAAGTATTCCTAGAACCTTGATAAATTGAGCACTTTTCTAGTGCAGTACATTTGACCTACATAGCATTACTTCCTTTTGGAATATCATCAATTCTCTGCGGATTTCAAGAAATGATAATTGATGGGTCAGAGTCCATACTATGCATTTCCTTTTGTTAGACAATCTTAATTCTAGCTTTAACAGGTTTGCTGGCTATATATTTAACAAAATATTAAAATGTGGAGCCTCCCCAATCTTGAAGGTTATAATCTAAACAATATTATATATTCATATGGATTGATACATTAAAAGCAGATGAAGTGAAAGAATGGTAATTTGAAATTAGCTAGACATTTCTGGGTCACATTCATATACTGTGTCATGCCAGTATGTCACTGATTTTATTTGAGTTTCACAATGGGAGAAAATTGGCTCATTAATTTCAAACAGCTATCATTTCACTTCTCCATTACTGGTTGTTTATGCAGTTCTCATGCAGATTGATATCCACATCTCATCTGTAAGATCTGCTCTCTCAATTTCCCCTTCATCCTTCAAAGAGTTTCTGGCTCTTTAAGGCTAGGAGGAAGACCACAGGCGTCTATTGATATAAGAAGGGCTGCTGCAGTCCGTGTCCCTTTTGCATCATTTGGATTGTTAGAAGATCTAGGCCACATTGCAAGAGCCCAGGATGTGGGTCCAGCAGTGCCCTATTTCCTGCTGGAGTTGCAGCATTGGTATGGGATGTAATTGCATAATGAACTTCTCATTACCAGAGTAGCACAGAAGGGACACATTCTGAATTGGTTCACATGCTGCAAAGTAATGCCGGAAGAGGCCCAAAGACAGTTGTGCATGCAGGCTCCCTAGTGCAACCATGTGGGCAGCAATATGGAGGCTGCATGTATTGTTTGATGCGCATTCCTACTTCCGTTCCCTGCAACCATAGTATGAACTTTGATGCACTATCAGGGAGTAGCAATTATCCAGAGGAAGCCATTGGAGATTAAGGCAACATTCAAGTTCACATGCTGAGAATGAACTTCACGAGGGCCTATTTTGGAAGGATGTTTCAGAATTTTGGGGGCGGGGCGGTGAACATTGTTCTCTTTCCTATTTTATCCTCACATCAACCCTGCAAGGTAGGCTAGGCTACAAAATCACAATTGGCCCAAGGTCACCCAGTAAGCTTCACAACTGAGTGTGAAAAGGGCCACCAAAATGATCCAGGGGATGGAGTGACTCCCCCGTTTGGGACCTTTTAGGTTTGAGAAAAGATGAGTAAGGGGTGACATAATAGAAGTTCATAAAACTATGCTTTTCATGGATGAAATGGATAGAGTAAAGTTGTTCTCATAACGCTAGAACTCATGGACATCGAATGAAGCTGAACATTGGAAGATTTAGGACAGTTAAATGAAAGTCCTTTTTTATGCAGTGCATAGTCAAACTATGGAACTGGCTCCCCCAAGAGGCACTGACGGCCATGAACTTGGATTGGCTTTATAGACAGATTAGACAGATTCATGTAGAACAGGCATAGGCAAACTCGGCCCTCTAGATGTTTTGAGACCACAACTCCCATCATCCCTGACCACTGGTCCTGTTAGCTAGGAGAGCCTGATGTCGGAGAACATTGTCATTAGTACTAGTCATTATGGCTATGCTCTACCACCACAGTTGGAGGCAGGAGTGCTTTCAGATACCAATTGCTGGAAACTATGGGAGGGGAGAGTGCTATTTTGCTTATGTTCTGCTCCCTGGTTTCCCAGGGAGCATCTGGTTAGCCACTGTGAAAACAGGATGCTGGACTAGTTAGGCCATTGGCCTGATCCAGCAAGCTGTTCTTATTTTCCCATGATTTGAACCTGGGTCTTGCAAATCCCAGTCCAACATTCCAACCGCTACGCTGCACTGCCAGAGTTAATTACCGAAAGGTGGGCTGTCCATGTCTCCTTGTGTTGCTTGCTGGGCTTTTCTGTAAAAGGACTTCTGAAATAATGTCAGGTTGCTGAATCCCTACATTATGAGATTGTGAATACCGGCAAGCTGGTGACCAAAAATTAATGTGCCCCTTTTCAATTAGCACAATATAAGCTGGTTGAGCAGTTTGCTTCTTGCCATAGGTGAAGTCTAATTTTGTTGATTGAGTCTCTAGTCCCATGGCCTTTTTACCTATTGATTTGCTTGTTGCCTCAGCATCTGCACGTCCCGTTCCTTGTCGGTGGAGATGACCTTGTGCCCATGAAATACCCAAGTGATAGCAATTTACAGCTGAATCAGTCACAGCCTCTGAAATCCTATCAGGAAATAACATGACTTGATAAAGGTTTGCCATGTACTCAGGGTTCTGTTTTTATTCTGCTAGAATTTAAATATCCTGAGACCTTCTCTAGGAAAACAGACTACTCATTAAAAAGGAGCATTTAAAGGTGCATAGAAGCCTCAACTCAGGGATCCAGAATTATGCAAGGCTAGAAATGTCCCTGCCAAGCATTAAGAAAAAGGGCTAGGGAATAAGTTTAATTTTTTTACTTAGATTTTTTTTCTATACTGATTAACATATGCAAATAAATGTATAATAAAATAATAAAAAGGAATAAAAATAAGTGAAGTAAAGCACACTAAAACAACGTTACAAAAATACACACTAAAACCATTAATGTAAATTACTACTGTAATAAAAAATACCGTTTAAAATTCTGACACACTTGCTCAGTCAACACCTCTCAGTCTCCTGATTCTCACCTAGGATGTCTGTTTATTTGTAGTTAGAACTGACATGTAAGATAATCTGTAGACAGAGATCTTGTAGCAGAGGAGTAATAGTGGCCAGGCTTGAGGGACAATATGGGATGTTTGCCCACCTTACATGAAGAATCTATTTCATACTTCTTTAACATGACTATCATGCAACAATCAATCAAGAAGAATCTCCCATCAGAAATTGCAGTGGCATTGGTTGTTCCTGATATTTATAGGTACATATTACTATTTTTTATAAAAAACAGCTAGACATATCTTAGCCAGGGAGATAAAATGAGTCTGTGGAACCGAAGGGAGATGAGCCATCTGAAGGCTGCTCCTTCTTTTTGTTTACCATCAAGCCAACAAGTTGTTGGTTATTCTGGTGACACCCCCCTGAGCCTGATAATTCTGTTGCTTAAAGTCAGATTGGTAACTGGTAATATACCTCAACAACCAAGCATTAAATGCTGGAAGAGCATGCTGACCTGACTGGAAATCTGGTTGAGCAGGGAGAGAAAGTGGTTTGTTGAGTCAAGAACTATGGAGGTCATGAACCCTCTTTGATCCAAGTTCTGGTCAAGTCCTACTTTTTTTTTGTCAGGTGTGGGCCAGGTGGGCATGGCTTAGGGAAAGCAGGCTGGCAGGCCAAATTGTTCTGGACTCTGGAGTTTACCTAACCTGCTTTAGGGCTATGACTAGCACCTATAGTAATGGATTGAATTAGCTGATTAAAACATACCTCTTTGCAAGAGCATTCTTGAACACTGCATTTTAGTACAGTGGTACCTCGCTAGACAAATGCCTCACAAGACGAATTTTTCGCAAGACAAATGCGTTTTGTGATTTCAATTGAGACTCGATTTCAATTGAGACTCGCAAGACGAAGTTTCCTATATATATATATATATTCGTCTTGCGAGGCACCCTATGGGAAACCGCACTTCAATGCGTTCCTATGGGAGCCGCTTCGCAAAACGAATTTTTCGCTATACGAAGCGGCTCACGGGACAGATTAAATTCGTCTTGCGAGGCACCACTGTATTGGCTCTTTTAGGAATTTTGGATCTCTATGGTATTTTTGTGTTTTTAGTACTGTATTCTATGGTCTTTTGTATTGGATTTACTGTATGTTATAAACCACCTTGTTATTTTGTATGAAAAGCAGTCTATAAAGGTTTTATTGATTTTAAAAATAAAAGTGAACACCTGGAAAATGCTATTGAGACTTTTTAGTAGCAAGGGGGGGAACATGGGTTTTTTTTGGATGAAATTGTGTGATATGTTTCAAATTAATATCATGGGCAAAATGGTAACATTATTTGTTTTACAATAATAATACTGCTTTCTAGTGATGTATAATTAGGATAAATTTCAGACCTGTGCCAATAAAATTTGGAATAAAAATTGGACTTTGAGAAGTTGTATAACTGGGCAAGGGTGAACAATACTGGGATTTTAACAAAGCAGTGTGCAAACATCAATTTATTTGTGGAGAGCAGACAGAGACAGGTAATAACATCAGAGAGCAGTACAAAACGGAAGAGGAAAAAAGGCTGAAGTGTTGCCATGTAGAGTTCCTCTCTGAACACACCCCTTCAGAAACAGAACATGCAGTGTGGTGCTATTGCAAAACAAGCACATGCAAGTTATTTCCTAAGTTCCTGCTGTTGTGCCTTTTTAAAGCCTCTGTGTACAATAAAGAGGATTCTGTGGCTAGTGCTGCAAACCATTATTAATTTGACAGTACTTTTAATGCTCACAAATGAGTACATAAAATAATGCTTTGAAACAGGCCTGCACAAATCCCAAGAGCCATGTGTATGGCATTGATAGCCTACCAGAAGGCTTTTGTAAACAGAGTATAAACAGGCACCCTTAGAGGCTACCTCAGCCATGATGCCTCATTTTGGGGGTGGTTTGTTGGAATGAGGTCTTGTCATCATCATCATCATCACTCTTTATTCGACCGTCAGTCAGAAAAGATACATTTCTCAGTACAAGATTAAAACAAGACATCTAAAACTAAAATTAAAACATGGACAGCACTAATAAAGCTATACAGATAAACCCACATCAATACAGTCGATTTTAATCTTACGACATTTGAGAGCTAGGAAGAGAAAATTGGCCATCATGAAAGCTGTTGTCCCAGTGGGATTATTCAACAAATATACAACCTGACTTTCTCTGGGTAGAGAGCTAAGCTGAGATAGGCGTGGGGCTATGAGATATTGTCTTAAATCTACATAGAAAGGGCAACTCAGGAGGATATGTTTGGTGGACTCTACCTCTCCCAAGGGACAGTGGCAAGTTCTCTGATCATATGGAACTCCCCTGTACCTTCCCCATAGTACCACAGATTCAATGAGGTTCAATCTGGCCACAGTGAGCAGTCTACAGTATTCCAAATAGTGGATTTCCGTGAGGCAAGGAGCTGGTGTAACCTGATAGATCTGCTCCCCCAGGAACATCCCTGGTTTCACGAGGGCTATGTCCTCTTGTCTAGCAATATCGCCCAATCTCTGAGCAATCATGGCTCTAGCTTGACTGTATGTCATAGATTCCAAATAAAGGACTGACAGTCCGCAGGTCTGTACTTCAAGAGGTCTTTTCAGATGTGAGGTCCTGGAGAGACCCGCTGGGCTTGCAGTGCTGCAGCAAGGGAAAGAAAAACAGATAAACAAGTGGGCGGCAGGTGGGGGAAGGAGAAAGGGGGGGGGGTCAGCATGTGGGGCAGGGAAGGCAGTGACTATGCCTCAGGCTTGTGCTAGGCCTGTTCTCTCCTGAGGCTGAACTTGAGGTAAGAGGACAAAATAAGCAAGTCACAGACCAATGAAAGCGGAAAACTATAAATAAGGTGATAAAACACCTATACAGCAGTGGACTCAAACATCCAACATCATTTCATGTAACATAATACAGCTATGGATAGCAACCATTTATTTATTTATTTATTGAATTTATATCCGGCCCTTCCTCCCCATGGAGCCCATGAGTCAATGTATCAAATTCCCATGTGTCAATGAATATACAATACAAAACACTCAGTGGATAAACCAGGATGAAGGCTGTGCAAAACAGAAATAATAAACACTCCCAAGAAAGCTGTATGTAACTTTCTGGTTTACTGTCTTGAGGTAAGAGAAGCAGGTGCTAGCTAAAAAATGGACTCTCACATCAGCACGGTACAATTAAAGTGCATTTATACCACTTTAACAGTCGTGGCTTCCCTCAAAGACTCATGGGAGCTGTAGTTTAACACTCACAACTACAGTTCACAGACCTCTTAACAAACTACAGTTCTCAGGATTTTTTAGGGGTGGGGGAAAGCTTTAAATGTATGTTGTGGATGTGACCTCAGAAACAAGGGGTGATTATGGTAAGAACTGACTCTTGGATTCAGATTGTTCTGTGCAGGAATGAGAGGTCTAGACATCCCTAGAATTAGGAATTAACTGGATGCTATTGTGTGCTTTCTGTTGAATTGGGTGTGGAGATGAGTTTTTAATTCCTGTTCACATCCCGGCCTATTTCAAATACTCTTCAACAAGATTAACTGGCAAATCTGCCCTCCTAAATTCCAAAATGCATACAGAGTGGTGGTGGGGTGGAGAGAGCTGGTGGTTCATTTGGAAGTAGTTTGTCATTTCCTGAGGGATAAACCACAACAGCCTTACCTAATCAGGTGTTGTCCATGGTTTGGACTAGAACTCCCAGTATCCCTGACCATTGGCTATGATGTTTGGGGCAAATGGGAATTGTTGTTCAAATCATTCTAGAGGGCACCAGGTTTGGGAAGGCCAAACCACACATTACATACAAAAACACATAGAGAAGCTCTGGTGGGATTTTTAAAAAATGTTAATTATTTATTATGAATATTGACCTTAGATAGCTGTCATCCTGAGTGAATGAGATGCTTAGATTTTCTCTCTGCACCTATTCTGCTCAGAATCAGTACCCAAGTTGTCTTTGTGCGCCTGTTGAGGTTCCAGATGGATGTTTAAGGAATCCTGTGGGTTGGAAAGCAGCTGTGGTGGAATTGTGAGTATCAAAATATCTGGCAAGGGAAATTTTGCACACCCCTTCAAAATTTCAGTCTTCCAAGTCTGTTGAAAACACATCAAACCACTGAGACCTTGTTACACATACCAATATGTAATTTGTAGCTTGCTTGTGAATGTATTATTTCCAGTTTTTACGTATGTTATTTTAAAGGAAACCTGAGGAAATGAAGCTTCCTAAAGCCTTTAAGGGGCTTGTAATTTTGATTCCCATTAAAGTTAATATGTGAACAGAGCCACCAAACTCCTTAAGTTGGGGTTGAAAACAAGCATCTCAATATTATGTTTCCATGTTAACAGAAAAGTTGCCCTAGGGGTGTCATTTTAATGGATGATGAACAAGAGCAGGCATCCTCAAACTTCGGCCCTCCAGATGTTTTGGACTACAATTCCCATAATCCCTGACCACTGGTCCTGTTAGCTAGGGATCATGGGAGTTGTAGGCCAAAACATCTGGAAGGCCGCAGTTTGGGGATGCCTGGACAAGAGGGTAGTTAAGGGCTTCACAATAATGAGAATGAACAGGAAGAGCCATGTGTCAACAGGAAGAGAGGACAGTCTCTCTGGAAAATACTCTTCCATGCTACAGAAGTGTTTGTAGCACCCACAAGTCCCTTTCTGGCTGTTTAACTAGCTTTATGGAATGCATTTCCTCATAATTTCTTTACCAAAATCAATCCGTTTATTTTATGACATCTTTATACAAGCAAAGAGACTGACTGTCTTCTTATATAGCAACTTTGTCCCAGTCCCTAAAGCAATAGGGAGCTGGTTTCTTAATCCTTGCTAATGATTTAAACCCCCATTCACTGAACATCAATCATCTCAGCCTCCAGTGCCTAATTTTTCAGTCACTTCCTCAAAAATATTATATAGTGTTCTACAGGCATCCTCTGCACTTTCTTGCACAACATTTTGAAGCCCTCAGCTTCTGCACTTCAAATAAATTACACACGTTTCCAAAATTACAGAACTGTGCTTTTCATGTTTGTTTGCAGACTCTTTAGATAGAATCTGGAAACATATGAGGCCTTGAATAGCTGGTAGAGGCAATGGAATAATGGGACTTCAGAGCTATTGGTGTGCACAGATAGTTTCAGATGCACAGAACCCTCATCTTTTGGGAACATGGGCCATGATACAGCTTTGGGGAAGCTTAGCAAATCCGTATTTGATAGGTTCCTGCAGAGAAACCTACTTGGGAGGCCCATGTATGGAATGATGTAGAGAGTATTAGTTTCAGGCAGTTTCCTATGTTTCTCTGTACAGCTGTATCTTGCTTTAAGAACAGCTTAGTTTATGAACAACTTGGATTAAGAACGCTGCAAACCTGTAGGTGTTTTGGTTTGTGAACTTTGTCTTGGAAGCAGAATATTGTTCCGCTTCCTGTTGAGTGTGTTCCATTTGTAAATTGAGTCCCTCACTGCTATGGGAAAGCACGCCTTAGTTTAAGAACAGACTTTTGGAACAGATTAAGTTCATAAACCAAGGTACCACTGTATTCGCAAGTCTGTTCCATCCCCTTTCCACATTTTTCTGGGATTTAAAGAAAAACTGCAAGATAATTTTGTATTGAAATGCTCTTTTATCACAAAAATACATATTTAAATGTATTTTATCTTAATGTACTTATTGTACTGTAAAATATGCATTTGTAGCACATTTCAGTAGCTTTTTTTTCTGAACTGTGTGGCATAATTAAGAAAAGCACATAATTCAAAGGATAATTATGTTCTGATTTGCACATTAGTCCAGAAGGCACAGATCTGGTTAGTTCACAGCAATCAAATTATTCCACAATGCCTATATTAATGCATATTTTCAAGCTATTATTATATAGAACATGAATAAAAACTCATTGGGGGAAGAGAAAGTTTATTGGCTTTTTAGGTTTGCATGTTATCAGGCAAAATTGCACTAACCTCAAACCTAAATTCAGCATCTGCAGACATTGCTGATGAGAGAGAGGATATAATCCTATATCAAAGTAATGTAGCCACTGCTATCAGTTGAAGCTCATAGAGATTAGGCCAAGCAAATAGAAATTGGGAAAAGTTGGGTTCCAATGAGATGTGAAGTTTTTACAGAGCCCTGGAAGGTATTTGCAGTCATCTTAATGTGGAAAACAAACGTACAACCCAGAAATATGCTGAGTGAAGGGCTTTTGGTGGCTCTGAGCAGTGTGTGTCAATGCCCTCAGTCCACCCCCCGGAAGTAGCTATTTGTGTGTGCGGCATTTCTGGGCTGTCACAATTAATCTTCAGCATTCCTTTTTTGAAAAATTCAGAAATAGAAAAGAAATTATCTTGGTCTTCCCACCCTATATAATTCTGCAGCATCTGAATGCTACTGAAGTATATCAAAGGGTGAGCGTGGAAATCAAATGTTTGAAGAAACCTTTATGACTTTCTCAGATTAGCTTTTTAAAAAAGCATTTGCTCCCACCAGCCCCCATCTTCAGTGATTTCATTATCACTTGAGATATAATGGGGAAAAAACCTTTTCATCACTGCAGTAACAAGAATTCCCTCGTGCTTGGAACAGCCCCTTTATTGGGAAATGTCCTCTATCTAACAAAAACAAAATAAAGCATACTGAAGTTTTATGCCTAATAATAATGAGGCAGAAGAACTAAAAAGGGATATGAAAAGTGATAACGTTTTTATTTGCAAAGGCAATTAATAGGAAAATCTATATATTTAATGACATGTCCTTTCTTTCTGTTGGACTGTTACCTGTTTCCTTCCACATGCCTGTACAAAGTATATGCAGATTTGTGTCAGGTCAGTTGGCTTTGAATGCTGGTACTAACGTTGCATTCTTCACACCGTGTATGGAGAGAGGCATATTTTGTGCAGATGGCTGCAGGGGTACAATTTTTAATCTCAGTCTCAGTGTTGAAAAGCTTTCCACTGGAGGGAAAACTCCTAGTGTAGCTATTTCCTATTCTATAGAATACATGGGTCCTTGGTAACGTATATGTGAAAATATAATGAGTGAATTCCACAAAATACAACTGGCTTTGTTATGGTAGGGTGTTACTATAGCTTGAGGCTCTAATAACCCTCTACATTCTTTGCCAAGACATTTGCATTTGCTTGTCATTACACATGCAAGGAACTGGTATATTTGCTTCAGGAAATGTTCTTAATGGCCTTTAAAAATATCCCCCCACCAAAGAATCACAGGATCTGGCTTTTTGTAAGCTTTTGCATTGGTTGAAGATTTATATGCCTAGATACGCTCCTAGACCCGTGAACATTTCTGACTTTCAGTGGTGTTGGTTTTCTGCCTAGATGATTTTTTATTTTATCTCCTCCTCCTCTGTTACTACCATGTTTGGATATGAATCTCTGAGTAGTCCTCAGGGTACCTTGTCTTAAATTATAATGAAATCTTCTTCCCCAGTGAATTGAAACGTTTGCCTTCCAGAGATACTTTAGTTTCAGACCCAGAGGTACTTTAGTTTCAGACCCATGAACTAGTGGGACCCAGTTTTAATGTTTTTGTAAGTGTATCATAGGAACATAAGAAGGTATTGTATACTATGTCAGGCTGTTTGACCATATAATAACCCATTGTTGCCTACTGAGCCCGGTAGCAATTCCATAGGCCACTTTGCTATCACTTGTTATCTGATCCTTTTAACTAGAGATGTCAGGGATTGAACCATAGTCCCTCTGTGTTTTTCTCAATTTAACATATTTTTCCGTACTGTAGGCAGGCTTGTTCAACTGTTTGTGGGTGAGTGTAGAGATCCTGAAGAGAATTTTTGCTGCACAACTATATTGCAGTTCCTCATTGGTTGAATTCTGTATCTGTACAATGGACTTTTCCCTCCTTTCCTCTCGTGTGCCCCTGCACCCCTGAAATTGGCTGTGTGTCTTAAAGATCAGCAGCTTGTAGCTCCAACTGTAACAAAAATTCAATTTGTAATTGTTGTCTGAGTAAGCTGTAAAGTACTTTTAATATACCAGATGTGGATAATTCTATGGTAAACCATGCTATACATGATGCATTTTATATTGCTAAAGTAACAAAGTGACTTTTGGTATGTAAAGCGTACTAAAGAAAAAAACCAAGCATGGCACACAGACCCCAAACGATTTCCCCAAGAATTTTCTGTTCCTCCGTAAAACACAATGGAAAATTTATTATTATTATTAATTATTTGAATTCATATACTGCCCTATACCCGGAGGTCTAAGAAGTGTTATAGTTCTCTTCGTTATATTAGGTTTTGCTGGTAGGTGCCACAGAGGATGGTTCCAAGTGTTTTAAGAGCTTAGATTTTCCCCCAATAGCAGTGCTGAAATACTTTTGAATGACTTCATCCTGAGCTGATACTATAACAACTCAAAATTACAGATGTGTGTACGCTTTAAGAGCTTTTTATTCAGTTAATTGAAAATATTGAGTATAAGTGCCTTGCTGGGGGGCATGGAGCCACTAACAAAAACTTCCAAGTTGAAGACTACCATTAGCATAAGCATCAGCTTTTTGCTGGTGCAAATAGCAGCGGGAGGGGAAACGGTGGCTGAAACTCCAATCTACTGTATTCTTCCTGCTGCAGCTATTAGCCAGTAAAGAAAAAGCAAGTATGGGAGGGCCAGTCAAGTTATTCGCATCTACTTTGGCATGTTTGTGATTATTATTGGAAATGAATTCCTGGTAGGAAATTGGAAACAGGGACATATGGCTCGCTCTGGTAGCCATTGGCAAAATTGACAGCATTTTGCTCCTCACACTAAGGGCTCATCCACACTTCAGGCATTTTTATTTGGCCCCCGTGCTTTCCCTGGGAAAAGCAGCAGGTTTACTGTGGGTTGACATTTGTTCTGATTCAGCAGTAAACTGTGTTTTTCCAGGGAAAGCGGCAAGAAAAAAGACTTGTGCCTAGTAATCATGGGACCAAAACAGAAGAAATCATGGGACAAAGGGAAGTGTGGATGATCCCAGAGCTGATTTCTAATAGTCCACTATTCTTTTCTTGGAAAGGTTAAGTGTGAAGTATGTTATCCTGAGAGGGCAAAAATCCAAAATAGCTGTTCTGTGTACTTTTTAGATCCGTATGCGCACACCAAAATACATTATGAATGGATTATGATTACTATTAGGGAGGAAAAACCATCCAGGCGTCTGTTACTTTTATTAGATTACAACATATACAGTTTTACAAGGTTTTCTTTAGGCCTTCACTGATGCAGCAAATGGGATTAAACCGTCCAAACAAATTAAAACTATCGACATTATTACGTTGTTAGAAAGTTTCCCCTTTCCATATCATTCAAGATGATTCAGCCAAAGTTTTATCTTCCACAACCATCTGACCTGCATTCCTGCCACACCCTTGCGTTTAGAAGAGTTTTGTTTTCTTTCGCTTAGAGACAGTGAACTCTTGACAGTACATTCCTGAGCAAAGCTAGAGCCAGTGGGTAGGCTTTCGGAGGATATTTTAGGCCACTCTTGTGCATCTTTCCCTCGAGTCATCATTGGCTATGGTGAATCTGCTGAACTCTGAATCCTAGTTCAATAAACGTTCTTAGCATAAAGACTTCGGGTTTGTTTATTTATTTGATTTCTGTGCCGCCATTCATCCAAGGATCACAGGGCAGTTTATAATATGCTAGGCTTACTCAGAGTAATCCAACTGGAGTTAAAGGACATGACTAGTTTAGGTTCATAAATTCATCGATTCAACTCTTGAGTATATCTTATAGTTGGATACAACCCACCATGCCTTGAGTTTTGCTTTCTGACTTCCTTCATCCCCACTGCTTCCACCAGCTCCATGCTTAGCTATCATAAACTGCGGGAGCCAATCCAGCACCTGCCAGTGCATCTACACATTGCCAACCTCCCCACTGCCTGAGACATCCCAGTAACTACTAGCTATGCTGCTGGTGTGAGGTCAGGTATGCAGCAGCATCCTTCCCCATCAGCCATCTCTGCTGCTGGTATGTGACCTCTGATAGATTGCTCCCAAGGGAATGTGGCTCTCAACAGGAAAGGGTGTTTGTTTGTTTGTTTGCTAATTTCTTTTGTTCTGTTTATTTATCCATTGTAGGATCATTCTGATTACAGAGATGTATAAACCAAAGGCTATAAAATTCTTTCTGGGAGTGACCTGAAGGTTACAGATCCAAATAATACTATTAATGAAAGTAGGCTGGAAGAAAAATGCAGGTGAATGGAAACTTTAAAAGTTGATGCCAGCACCTGGATTTGTTATATTTTCCCATGTTGGACAGGTTTGTGAATAACATTCATGGTGAGAGCATTCTGGATTTCCTGTCTTCACTGAAACACATAGTTTTGACAATTGATACCTACAATATTCTATACTGTTTTGGACCTGGTTGGCCAGTTTTATAAATGCCATGTATAAAGGCCTCAATAGTAAACAGGGAAATCCACATGGCCATCGTAATGCCAAACTGTAATGGAATTCTGCAGCATCTCTTGGGTAAAATTTAAAGTGCAGGTAAGGTAGCCCTCATAGTAACAGAGACACTGATGGGAGGAAATTCTGCTATTTTCTTTTTGAAGAAAAATCTCATATGGTCTATCACCTAGTGCCCATTCTTTTCAGTCTTCCTGCTTTTAGAAACCTATTCTTTGTCTCTGGCTTTTCCCACGAGCCCAAATCCTTTCTTTGAAGTACAACACAAACATATGAATTCCAGATTCTGAAAAACAGATGGAAGGCTTGTGCAAGAGTGAAAACACCAGAAAAAAAATAGTTGGGGAAACAAAGGGGTGACAAAAATGGGAGAGCAGGGATTCTGCCACACAAACTAAATATAAAACTACTGTGACTGAAATCCAGGGGAAGTGAGAGATACTTGGGGGTGGGGAGCCCCCAATTAAACATACATATATATATCCCGGTAGATATCTGACATGCTTTTATTGGGTTAAAAGACATTCCAAAAAGGCACTCCCAATGATCAGTGCAGTGAAGGCCTATTCATCATTATCTTAGGGCACACCCATCACCCCAAAGCATGGTAAATTGGTTTTGAAAATAATGAAAACCTTGTCTGAAGGAAGCATTCAGTGTCAGAGGCAAATCAGCAGATTCTAAAATATTTCTACATGTACCAGGGGTAACATAGTGCTAGACTGTTTGAATATCCTACAAGCACTCATTGTTCACCCAACAGAGATGTGCATCAGGCTACAGAGGAACCATTACTGCAGAGTTTGGCATTTTTCAGTGGCATGCAAATGATCTAGTGAGTGCAGAAATCAGTGAATACCATAGTAGATTTTACTGCTTTGTGCTCTTTCACACAAATCTACCATTGATTTTACTGGCAGCTTTGGACACTTTTTCACAGAAATGTATGAGGCTACTTTATACTTTTTGTCTAAAAAAAAGCTCAACAACTACCGTACTTACTTTCGGGGTGTCCTGGTTCTTACTTTTTGAAACATGGCAACCCTATTGAAGCTAACAGCCACACTCCATTTCTGGGGAGGTTTGAGGGGTAGGAAAGATGGGTTGTTTGCACCACAATATTTTAAAGCCAAGCCAGAAAGTGTATACTATCAGGAGAGGCCGTGATCTGTCTGTCTGCTCCCATCCCACACCCAATGCATGCTGGGAGTTCAGGATAAGATTTGCTGCTGATGTCATGGGAGGCTCGCAAACACCCTAATATTTAGGTGCACGAGGGCTATTAGTATAGGATAATTTGTGGCAGGCTTCAGCTATAAATAAAATGGATTCTAGGCGTGCACAGGTTTCCTTAAACAGCAGACTCTTCCAGCACACTTAAGTACTCTGGCAGGCACCCCCAAACTCGGCCCTCCAGATGTTTTGGGACTACAATTCCCATCATCCCTGACCACTGGTACTGTTAGCTAGGGATGATGGGGGTTGCAGTCCCAAAACATGTGGAGGACCGAGTTTGGGGATTCCTGTACCATGGAGCAAGGCTTTTCAGGTAGCTGATACAGTGTTGTGACAAGACAAGTATGAGCCCCTTTGTAGTAATTAGAAGTTACGGGTGTTATCAATAGGATATTCAAAAATAGCTTATGTGAGGGAAGTGAAAGGTCAGTTGGTTCAGCTGTGCAAAAACTCTCACGGGCCAGGAGCACGAGCAATTGTATTGGCAGGAAAAGCAACCAAATAGAAAGGGAAGCTGAGGGAGGCAGCTTACAAGTGGAATAATTGAATTAAGGGAGCATAGTGGGCAATAGGCTGAGGAGCACACACCTGAAGGCTGCAGAGGAAGAAGCAGCTTGAAGCCTCAGGGAACTCTGCAATTGAGGAAATTAAGAGCGAGAATCTCTCACAGAAGGTTATCTTTGTATAATTCAAGTATACAGTAGAGGCTATACTTCCATTACTTATTTTGAAAATAGTGGGCTATCTCCCCTGCACCCCAGTGACATGTCCATTTTCATTGGTTGCATTGATACTTCAGATGGACATTTGCTGATTTGCTGCTCTTGGTAGGAAAAAGAAATGTATGCACTGTGGTGCCTTCTCATTAGGAAATGTGCACATGGTTTGCCTGTAGTCACGAGAAAAAGTGTAGCAAAAGCAGTTGACATGCTACTTGCCGTTGATAAACATCACTATGTGACCACTACAGTGAACACCACTCAAAGAAGCCTCTTATTGCTAATGCTCTCTTACTGTCTGACCTTAAACAGGTTTATTCTGAAGTAAATACCAGTCAGTTCCACAGGAGTTCCTTCCTGATTTGGGCCTAGTTAGTACTGGGACTCACGGAACTGAATGGAGGGCTAGTTATAACATTCACTTATCCTAGAATAAACTACCCATTTATTTGTAGATTCAAGTGGAAGGAGAGGATGAGATGAAAGAGAGGTGGAAGAACCCCTGATAAAATGTGGAGCTCCTGATTTCCCTCCCTTTCATCTTTGGGTAACTGACCATGTAAGTCAGGTGTTGGAAGCCTCAGGCCTGGGACCAAACGGCCCCCCCCCAATCCTCTCTATCTGGCCTGTGGCATTCTCTGAAGGCCACACCCCTTACAGACCCTACTCCATACGCTGCTTAAGTGCTTTTGCCTGACTGGAATGTGTCCATCCAGGGCCGGTGCTAGGGTTTTTTCCACCCTAGGCAAGATCACCTTCTGCCCCCCATTAATATAAAATAAAACAATAAATAAAAATAAAAATTAGAAAAAATAGAAAAATAGAAATAAAATAAAATAAAATAAAATAACAGCTGAGAGGCGTGGCGAGGTGGCCCCAGGCTCACACTCCCCGTGCGCCTCCAGAGTTTTGCGCAGGGAGCGCGAGCCTGGAGCTGCCTCCACTGCGCCTGTCAGCTGTTGAGCGGCTTCAGGCCGCTCTCCGGAGGCATGTGCATGCCTCAGGATAGCGGCTTGAAGCCGCTCAACAGGTGACAGGCGCAGTGGAGGCGGCCCCAGGCAGCACCGGGGGGCGGGCGGCGGGCAGGCTGGCCAGCGCCCCCTCCATTTTGGCGCCCTAGGCAGCTGCCTAGTTTGCCTAAATGGACGCGCTGGCCCTGTGTCCATGAGCTGTGATAAATGCACTTTGCTTGCCTGAATGGAAAGAAGCGTGTGGGGATGTGTGCATAGAAACCAGTGACTTCCATAGCTCTGAAAAAAGTTCTTCAGCCCTGTCATATGCACTGACAGGGTTGTTATTAATCTCCGGTGCAAAGAGTTCACGAGAGTTTTATGTACATCTAACACACAGTAACTTGTAAATGACTGTCCTTGGTTTTAATTGTGCTGTTTCCATTTTTGTAACTCTTATGTGGTAGTATTGGGGCTGCTTTCTTGTAGCTTCTTCCTGTGTATTTGAAGTGCCCAGCAACCAATCACAGCATTGGCCTTGTTCTTATGGATCCTGGATGCAGATGTTACTGGAGCCGTGTGGGAAGAAGTCATAGTGAACCCACACTGCTGCTGGTAACATGTGAATTACCTTCTACTCAAAAGCAATGAGAAATCCATAAAATGGAATGTAACGAAGTGATTCAGTATGCTCTTTTTTTGACCCTCAACCCAACCAACCAACCAACCCTGTTTATACAGATTGTGTGTTCATTTTGTTCCAGGTCCAGGATAGCCAGCGTGTTGTCTTCTGGATGTTGTTGGACTCCAGCTCCCATCCTTCCTCATCATTGGCCATGCTTGCTGTGGCTGATGCAAATTGGAATCCAACAACATCCTGAGTACAACATGTTGGCTACCCCCTTCTGGGTGTTCCACACACAAACTAGCTAGCTTGTGTAACAAGCAAGCTAGCTGTGACATATTGCCAGTAGCAAGCTTGTATATGTACCTAGAATATTTCTCTGTGAATAAATCTCTCACCCTGTTGCTACTCATTAATGAACTGGGCACTGAGAATAGAGAGAATTAATTTGCAGAGCAGATGTGTTTGGAGTCTAAACCCTTTCAGGCTGAAATTCCCCATCACCCTTGTTTTTAAATACAAAGCATAGGCTGTGAAACTGGCATTAGAAATCAACAGAAGTCTTGTATATCTGAGCAATGCTATTAACATTAACAATATTAACCTTTGGTATATAAAAGAAGAAAAGCTGTTCAGCACCTCAAGATATTTGCTCTGTCCGTGAAAAAAAAAAGGATAATTAGCTATGAAATTAGACATGACATTGGAGAGAGCATTTTGGCACTTAGAAAAGTCAGCAGTGGCATCGGATGCAGTTTTGTCTGAAGCTCTTGCTGAGTGACGTAGAGCAACCAAATCCTCCCTTGAGGCTTCATCTCAAACAGAGCAATGATCTTCACCAGTAGTATGGCACTGCAGGAAACTCAGACAGAATACTAATGATAGAGCAATGCACAAACAGAGCCTTACTTCAGCCGGGGGGGGGGGAATCCCCTAAACAAATCAAGAACATCACCACCATGAATTTATTCAACAGAAGTTTTGTTGGTGAAGTTAATAATTTACAATTGTAGCTGATACCATCACACACAATAGCAATGTGCTCACAAGGCTCCTGATGCTATTAAATATGCATGGAACTGCTGGATGAGATTTCAGAGTAATTAGGGTGAGGAAAGAACGGGGCTATCAATATGTAGATGCGTGCACCATAAGTCTTAACAGTCGCTCTAGCATTATAAGATTTTGTCAGGAAGCTGTTCTTCCCCAGCATCTTCCAAATTTAACTGTGTTGTTTTAAAGAGGGATGCTGCCTTCTGTTCCTTTGATGCTGGTGTACAAGAGAGATAAGGGCAAAGCAATAGAAACACCATCAGTTTGCAGATTGGTTAGTTAAACATTAAAATAATGTGAGAATGGACTTCTTCAAATGTACACCTCCAGTTTTACAGAAATAAATCACAGCATTGTTGACAGTGATGGCTGGAGCTTCAATCTAAACAGAGCCATTTAATCTAGGGGTGAGGAACCTTGGGCCCTCCAGATGCTGCTAACTACAAGTCCTATCGTCCCTTGGCCTTGGCCCTGTTTGCTGGGGCTGATGGGGTTGTAGTTTAGCAAGATCAGGAAGGCCAAAGTTCCCCACCTCTGGTGTAATCTGATGCTGCAGGATACAGTTTGAGCAAGTGCTGCTAGGTGCACAATCATGAAATAAACACACAATGCCTGTTTTTAAAATAGCTGCATTTGTTGCAGGTTTGTTTGCTGGCTGAATTCATAGTGCTCATGTTAGTGTTTAAAGCCTTAAATGGCTTAGGCGTCAAATATCTCAAAGACTGCCTCCTGCTCTACAGATCCTCCTGGCAGAAGGTCCCTCTTGGTAGTTCCAACTCCTTCAGAAGTTGAGTGGGTGGCAACCTGGGAGAGGGCATTCTCTAAATGGCCCTCAAGATACACAAAATTACTGTAAGGTAGAATCATAGAATCATAGAATCATAGAGTTGGAAGAGACCACAAGGGCCATCCAGTCCAACCCCCTGCCAAGCAGGAAACACCATCAAAGCATTCCTGACAGATGGCTGTCAAGCCTCTGCTTAAAGACCTCCAAAGAAGGAGACTCCACCACACTTCTTGGCAGCAAATTCCACTGCCGAACAGCTCTTACTGTCAGGAAGTTCTTCCTAATGTTTAGGTGGAATTTTCTTTCTTGTAGTTTGAATCCGTTGCTCCGTGTCCGCTTCTCTGGAGCAGCAGAAAACAACCTTTCTCCCTCCTCTATATGACATCCTTTTACCGTGTTTCTCATATTATAAGACATGTCTTATATTTATTTTTTCCTCAAAAAAACACACTATGGCTTATTTTCAAGGGATGTCTTATTTTTTTCCTCCTTCTCCTGCCGCGGCCAGCATTGCTGCTGCGTCTATCACTATGTCTTATTTTCGGGGTATGGCTTATATTCCTTGAATGCTTAAAAATCCTGCTATGGCTTATTTTATGGGTATGTCTTAAAATATGAGAAACAGGGTATATATTTGAACATGGTTATCATATCACCCCTTAACCTTCTCTTCTCCAGGCTAAACATACCCAGCTCCCTAAGCCGTTCCTCATAAGGCATTGTTTCCAGGCCTTTGACCATTTTGGTTGCCCTCTTCTGGACACGTTCCAGCTTATCAGTATCCTTCTTGAACTGTGGTGCCCAGAACTGGACACAGTACTCCAGGTGAGGTCTGACCAGAGCAGAATACAGTGGTACTATTACTTCCCTTGATCTAGATGCTATACTCCTATTGATGCAGCCCAGAATTGCATTGGCTTTTTTAGCTGCTGCATCACACTGCTGACTCATGTCAAGTTTGTGGTCTACCAAGACTCCTAGATCCTTTTCACATGTACTGCTCTCAAGCCAGGTGTCTCCCATCCTGTATTTGTGCCTTTCATTTTTTTTTACCCAAGTGTAGTACTTTACATTTCTCCTTGTTAAAATTCATCTTGTTTGCTTTGGCCCAGTTGTCTAATCTGTTAAGGTCATTCTGAAGTGTGATCCTGTCCTCTGGGGTGTTAGCCACCCCTCCCAATTTGGTGTCATCTGCAAACTTGCTCAGGATGCCCTCAAGCCCATCATCCAAGTCATTGATAAAGATGTTGAACAAGACTGGGCCCAAGACAGAACCCTGTGGCACCCCACTAGTCACTACTCTCCAGGATGAGGAGGAGCCATTGATGAGCACCCTTTGGGTTCGGTCAGTAAGCCAGTTACAAATCCACTGAATGGTAGCATTGTCTAGCCCACATTTTACCAGCTTCTTTACAAGAATATCATGGGGCACCTTGTCAAAGGCCTTGCTGAAATCAAGATAGGCTACATCCACAGCGTTCCCTTCATCTACCAGGCTTGTAATTCTGTCAAAAAATGAGATCAGATTAGTCTGACATGACTTATTTTTCAGGAACCCATGCTGACTTTTAGTGATCACAGAGTTTCTTTCTAGGTGCTCACAGACTGTTTGCTTAATGATCTGCTCTAGAATCTTTCCTGGTATTGATGTCAGGCTGACTGGGCGGTAATTGTTTGGGTCCTCTCTTTTTCCCTTTTTGAAAATAGGGACAACATTTGCCCTCCTCCAGTCTGCTGGAACTTCGCCTGTTCTCCAGGTAGTTGTATGCTGAACATGCACCTTTTTACCCTGGCCTTTGACACCTAAGGTGCATATTTTAGGACCCTATTCTCTTGATTGTAATTTGTTTTAACTTTTATTAATATTGTATTTTTAAAATGTTGTAACTTGCCCTGGGCCCTGTGAAGATGAGTAAGAAATCTTAATAATAACAACAATAACAACACTATATAATTAATAATGGAATTGCACTGACCATGGATGTGGTAGTGGATGCATTGTAATCTCTGGTGCACATGTGTATAAGGGCATGTGGATGGAATCCAAAGCATCATGCTGCACACTTGCTTAAGATGAGGATATATTTTGAACAGCTCATAACCGTGTAAGAGAACAGCATATCTATAACCCAAATAACAAACACTCAGTTTTTTGAACAGTGGAGGATGAAGCTATTGCAAAGTAAATAAATGAAGTGCCTACCTTATGAGGTAGGGTCTTCAGCAATTACGTCAGGGTGGAGGAAGTCTGGGACACAAACTGTCATAGGAAAAAATGGGTTGCAACAATGTGTGTCCCCTGTTTTCATTTGTAAAATGTTGAAGGGTATGTTATCAGCAACTTGTAAATAGCCAGTCGCCTGCTCTCCTTTACCAGATAAGACTTTTTCTAGTTGACTGGATAGGCTTCTTTAAACCATCGTGGTGTAGTGATTAGAATGTTGGAATTAGGACCTGAGAGACCAGGGTCTAAATCTCACTCAGTCGTAAAGCTAGCTGGGTACCTTGAGCCAGTCACTATCTCTCAGCCTGACCTACCTTGAGGGGTTGTTTTGTGGATTAAATGGAGAAGGGGATCCCTGTACATCACCTTGAGCGCCTTTGAGGAAAGGTGGAATATAAATGCAATAATGATGAAATCAATGTGGAAAAGAGTTTGCATTGTCTGAAGGCATATTGTAATAAGCAAAAATCTGCTCTTATTCCCTTATTGGGTTCTCCATTGGACGGAGAATATAACAGAGGCCAACCAGAGAATTTTGAGAAGCAAAGCATTTATTTTTGCTGTTGCAACAGGGTCCTTCCCCTTACGCAGGAGAGCAAGGAAGGAACCCAGAACAAAAGAGAACCCCCACTTTTATCAGTTTTCCCATCACCAAGAAACACCCCCAAAATACATCATTCCTACATCACAGCTACGTAATCAATACCTCACAAAAAGGGAGGGTTCAAGGTAGAAATCTGAGCACCTTTGACACCTCTCCTAGTCCTCCTCTGACCCCTCCCAGGTGTGAATTCCTAAACACAAAGAGAAATTAACAGTTTCCTAAAAGTTGATCACTATCTTTTGTTCGGTGGAGTATTCCATTGTGAATGAGATGGCTAGTAGTCTGGCACAATTGATGGGGAAATGTCCAGTTGGCAGAGCCTCTGGCTTACAGGATTATGGCTCCCAAGTTGATAGTCATGTGGAAATGTGTGTGTGATTCTGGTCAGAGAGAGTCAAAATGGTGTCAGTAAGGCCTGTCTTCCTGTGCTGCTTCAGACATGTGCCTGTACATTCATGTACATGTTTATGAACAATTATTATATACTGTATATATATAACCAAAAAATTTACAACAATATCCCCCCTTTGAGGCTTAATTTTTGGTACAAAAATTATTGCCTCACATTCATTTTTTATCTGGTATTTTTGGAAATGGACATCTTTGTGTAAATCTGAAAGTCTTGCATGTCAGGCCCCTTGAGGCTATTTGGAAGTGTAGTAATGCACATAGCTGGACATAGGATACTGTATCACATAAAATAACACATGTTGCATTTTGTTACTAAAATTACTTATAGCATACTAGCATGTTGAGAGAAACATTCTCAATAGTGGTCTAAGCTTTACATTTATCAGGAAGGTTCAGCAATGATTGAAAAATGCATTCTGCTTTTTTTCCTGCCTTTTTTGTGTTCTCAGGTGTCAAAGCTAGTTTTCTGGTCTCACACCTCCAACATACTCACAGCAACAACTCCTGGCGAAATCCCCTTAGGGCTTTTCTTTTGACCATGTTGCCTTGTCCCTGGCATAAGGTTTGGACACGCCGTGAGAGAAATGTCTTTGCCTTTGCCTTCTATGGGATTGCATTATTATTTATTTGGCATTGGTCTTGCACTCTAGGAAAGTTGCTCAGTCCCAATAAGAGAATAAGAGCAGATTTCTGCTTATTACAATATGATGTACCGTGTTTCTCATATTATAAGACATGTCTTATATTTATTTTTTTCTCAAAAATACACACTATGGCTTATTTTCAAGGGATGTCTTATTTTTTTCCTCCTCCTGCCGCGGCCGGCATTGCTGCTGCGCCTATCACTATGTCTTATTTTCGGGGTATGGCTTATATTCCTTGAATGCTTAAAAATCCTGCTATGGCTTATTTTATGGGTATGTCTTAAAATATGAGAAACAGGGTAGCAACCATGATAAAGCTGAACATGCGTAGAGTCTCGTCAGTGCCTGAATGGAAGACCACCAGGGAACCCTTTGTATAATGCCTTGAGTTCCACAGAAGAAAGGCAGGACATAAACTTAGAAAATATGTTCCCCTTTTGGGCCACTGATGTGCCACATTAGAGTAGTGAAAATGTCTATGGGCTACTGCATTTTATGCACCTGTCTTCAAGCCTACATTAGCAGTCACTAGCTAAGGCACCATCCAGTAGTTTAAGACAGCTTCATGCAGTAGTCTTCTGCTTCCCAGTCTTTTCGATTCCAATTTGTG
This sequence comes from Zootoca vivipara, assembly GCF_963506605.1. Taxonomy (NCBI): domain Eukaryota; kingdom Metazoa; phylum Chordata; class Lepidosauria; order Squamata; family Lacertidae; genus Zootoca; species Zootoca vivipara. The sequence continues at coordinate 47,739,984 of NC_083285.1, read as the reverse complement.
GTTTATTTTAAAGTCAAGGTGACCTGAAGAAGCTGTGTGCTGTTTTTAGGGTGGTGGGTGTTTTTTGTTTGGTAAATGAGTCGATCATTCAATTACACAGGAAACTCCACAAAGCTGCAAAGGCTGTTAAAATGCACATCTTGAACATAAATGAAAATGTCCTTTATTTCCCTTTGCTTTTTTGCTCACTTCTTTGGCCAGGCTTTTCCCATTTTGGTTGTTTTGCAGCACCTAGTGAGCATGGATTGGCACTTAGGGCACTTCCAGACTGTTGCTGCTTTGTGGGTGGGATTCAGTCAAATATTAGCAAATTCCGTTTGCTCAGTTAAAGTGAGTATGTTGCTCTCACCAACAGACCCACTTCCTTCCTTTTGTGGTAAGGAAAGCAATGAGAACATACACTTTAAAGTGTGGAGTAACAATTGCTTGATGGGATGTTGTGTAACCTCCCTGCAAACAAATCAGAATGAATGTTTAATAAACAGCTGGTTTCATATAATCTACCTGCAAACAACACAGGGTGAGTGCTAAAAAAAACCCCAGGTCATCTGGAAGAGGCCTGCCCTCCTCCAAAGCAATTTATGGTTTTCAAGATGCTTGCTGAATTTTATCTCTTAAGTATGATGTGAACTACCTTAAAAAAATTCCTTCAGTAGCACCTTAAAGACCAACTAAGTTTTTATTTTGGTATGAGCTTTCGTGTGTATGCACACTTCTTCAGATACACTGGAAACAGAAGTGTCAGACCCATATATATATATATATACAGAGGGTGGGGGGGTGGGAGTGGGTGATGGGCTGATGGGAGTGGTAAACCTGTGGATGGCTGTTAACGGCTGCTGATGGCTGCAATTAGTCCTGGGGGGGGAAGCAAGGGCTGAGGCGCTAAAGAAAGCTTGATCATGCATAATGAGATAAGAATCCGATGTCTCTATTCATCCCAGGTGGCGCCATGGTTTTAAGCTTGGTAATGATTTCCAATTCAGCAACTTCTCTTTCCAGTCTGTTCCTGAAATTTCTCTGTAATAAAACAGCTGCTTTGAGATCTTGTATAGAATGTCCTGGGAGATTGAAGTGTTCTCCTACTGGTTTCTCTGTCTTATGGTTCCTGATGTCAGATTTATGTCCATTTATCCTTTGGCGTAGGGTTTGGCCTGTTTGTCCAATATAGAGAGCTAAAGGGCACTGTTGGCATTTGATGGCATACACAATGTTAGAAGATGAGCAATTGAATAGTCCTGAGATGGTATGATGGATGTTGTTGGGGCCAGTAATGATGTTGTCCGGGTGTATGTGGCAGCAAAGTTGGCATCTGGGTTTATTGCAGGCTCTGGTACCAGTGTCCATGTTAAGTCTGGTGGTTGTATTATTGTGGGTGAGGAGTTGTTTAAGATTGGGTGGCTGTCTGTAGGCAATGAAAGGTCTTCCTCCCAGAGCTTGAGAAAGGGAGCTGTCATTGTCCAGGAGAGGCTGTAGATCTCTGATGATGCGTTGTACTGTTTTAACTTGGGAGCTGTATGTGATGACTAGTGGTGTTCTGTTATTTTCTTTTTTGGGTCTGTTTCCAGTGTATCTGAAGAAGTGTGCATGCACACGAAAGCTCATACCAAAATAAAAACTTAGTTGGTCTTTAAGGTGCTACTGAAGGAATTTTTTTATTTTGCTTCGACTCAGACCAACACGGCTACCTACCTGTAACGTGAACTACCTTGGTAGGGTTAATCCCTGAAAGGTGATCAATAAAAAACAAAAGATATTTTCCCAGGCTTTTAATTTTTGATTAAATTGTTTGGCTGTTGTTGTTTTTCCTGTTGCTTTGATTACTGTTTTACTGATGCTTTTAAATTTTATTGTTATTTCGTAACCTGCCCTGGAAATGTTTACCACCGCCGAAGGCTGAGGCATAAGTATATAAAACAAATGCAAAAAATTCTTCCCTGTCTTCTAACTTGTATGCATTACTCAAGACAGCATACAACCTTTAAAATAACTGTATCCCTGTAAAACAGCAGTACCAAATGAAATGGAAGGCAGTGGAGGCAGGCACGTCTCTTTAAAGCCAGTGGGAAAGGAGCAAGAACAGTCTCAGTTCCTCTTTAAGAATCTGAGATCACAGCACCCGAACTTAAGTGTATGTGTAAAGAAGGGATGTGTGTTTGCCTCATGGGAGATTTGTAGGATCAAAAAGTGTATGTTTGTGGGATGATCTGACGATAACTCAACCCTTCAACTTTTACATTGTTGGTTTTATTATTTGTGTTAGTTTGACTTCTGTTGCATGGAAAGATAAGTGTTCTTTGATGGAAAAGAATTCATTGTTCCAAGTGACTCTACCTGGAGTCTATCTAGCTCATTTTGATGAGGCTAACGAAACAGTGTGCCATCGTTTTCTTAGACCAGTTGTACAACTTTTTTCAGTTAGAATCCAGCTAACTAGAGAACCACAGGATAGCTCAGCATTGCAACATTTGTCTTGTGCTAGAGTTGCAGCATTTTCTGGCACAAGGCAAGATTCTTAATGAAGTAACGAGCTTATCACAAACCACATTTTTCTCCAACTAGTCCCTGAGTGGCAACATTAGTATAAAATAACAAATATTGTATGCCATAAACCCTAGTCCAAAGTATAAATGCTGAAAACCACCTCACACTGCATGTTGAGGGATCCCTTCCCTCCAGCTATGTCATTGAGGCACACAGCTAAAAATATAAAACTTGGAAGAGGTGGGAGCCTGCACAGATAGATATGGATCCCTGCTTCACAAGTCACCTTTCCACACATAAGGAGCTGGGATAAATCCCAAGGCTTTGGGGTGGTGGTGGCAGCACTAAACATGTAGCCCCTTTGTATCCTTGTTGTTGCCCGTTTGCACGAGTAACACATGGAGAGGGCTTAATTAATTCATGAGTAGTGCTGCTTTCATTGTCATCATTATCACTTTCATTTTCTTATAGCTTGATGCGCAAACTGCTGCATGCACACTCCTTTTTTCTTCTTATGGTATTGCTCCAGAAGAGCAGTGCTGTAGTGCAACCCCAAGATGAAAGTTAGCTCCTACTAATCCAATTAATTTGTAGACTGTATGGCTTTTTCCAGTGACTATAACTCCTTTCATTTCATTATTCTCATTTTAATGCATGATGGGGTTGAGGACGAGTGGTAGAGGTTTAAGCAAGGGCAACTTTAGTGGTTAATAACTTATCTGGGATTTGAAGGCAGGGTTCTCAGGTCAAATCGGTCCATGCTATCTGCTAGGTCATGCTGGAAATTTAGTTAGAGATTACCAGACTAAAATCAGTATTAGGATATGTTGGCCATTGAGAGTTCCCTTTTTGAACAGAAGATGCATCCAGACCAGAATTCCTAGTCATTTTTCATCTTGTCTCTCTCTGCTTTGACATTGTTTTTAACACTGTTTTACTTAGATTCCTGCTTGAAGAATTGTGAATGTGGGTTTTTTTTTTTTACCCCCCCCCCCCAGGATTGCAGAAGTTGTCTAGTTGTACCTATCTAAACACTGATAAACATTCACTAAAAACCCAAAATATTAGATTAATTAGATCTAATATTGAAATTAGATTAACAAGAACTGTATGCAATGATGTAAATTCTCTCTGACCTGCCTCCTACCCATCCTGTGTGTCCTAGATCTACTGATTTGGTTGGAAGGCAGAATATCAGCCCAGCTCCCTGCTCCTGTTGTTGAGGAGTGATCCATAAGGTTGTTTGCCACTCTTACCAGTGATTAACTGTATTAAAGGATTCCTCTCAGAACCACATGGTTCTGAGCTCTATAGTTTGCTTTGATCTGCTGATCTGAGGATAAAAGTGTGGGTTTTTGTGTCATGTCTTTTCTGAATGCTGTTACCTCCACTTGAGTTTGGAAAACCTCTTCGCAAATGGAAATTTCCTCACTGCATCATAAGGCATTGGGTGAATTCACATTTTGTAGGATCAGTTCATGGAGGTTCAATTTCATAATGTGTGGAGACGCTGAAAGGGTTGGGATTTTGAAGGAGAAAGTAAAATGACATTTAAGCATATTGGTCTGTGTCTGCTGCAGTTTTTCAAGAGTTTGTACGTGCCATTTTGTGGAAACCACTATGTGGGGCAATCAAACCACACTGCTGAATCAGGATTCTCCCCTGACTAAGCCCCTCACAAGCCTACTCTGTTGAATTGCATTTAAACAGTGATAGTCTCTCTTGCTTGCCTGGATGGTGGATTTGTATGTGTGTGCAGACCACAAACCAAATTTTGTGTTTGCATAGTGTTTAAAATACTAATTAAAGTGTGGTTCAGAGGAGAGGGAAGACTCCACCGAATCCTGGATCCCAATTTGGTTCAGGATCCAGGATTCATCTGGAATTGGTACACAGCCCTATGACATCTGCATGGCTGGAATGTACACTACTGCATAGGTAAGAGTCATGCACATTGCTCCCCTTGCTTTAGCCTTTGGCCCTTTCCACCCTTGACAGGTGTTGCACCTCCTGAAAGGTTGGTCATGAAGAAATTATGCCCTCGGACTGAAGGGGTTCCCAACCCTTTTAGAGCCTTCCATCCTGTTGCATACATTCTGTAATGGGGAGCGCCACACAGCGAAAAAGAAGCCCCAAAATGTAGTGAAACCATGCAAAGTCCTACTGAATGCGTATTGTGTATTCTGGACTTGGTTTTTCAAAAGATAGAATCAAAGACCTGGCTGTTCTTCCCGACAATATTTGCATGTGGTTGAAGATTAGAATAATCACTAGTGACAACAGTTCTCTAGAGGAAAATGGCCACGAAATTTCTGAGTTCTTTACTAAGGGAATTTAATTACTTTGGACCAGTAATAGCTTTACAGAAAGACAATCTAAAGCCAAATAAATTGCTACAATGAAAATTGATTATTGTCTTTTAAGGCAAGACTATCCATATTATGCAAATTGCAGTGCTTAGCATGCATTGATGGAGAGATTTAAAAAAATTGCAATCAATTTATCATGGAGTGCAGGATACTCAGGAGAGTTGAGAGGAATGGAGCATTCCGCATAACACATCTTCTAACATTCTTCAGCAAAGGGAATATGTAAATCATTTTTTCACTTAAATTTTAGCCAATGGGCTATTCAAGCAGGGTAAACTTATGGAGCTAATTTCCATACCTCAAAATGAGAAGTTCAGTTTCCATTGGGGAACATTGGTACACAGGTCCTGTATATTTAATAACATTGCTGTAGAATTTGGAGGCATTCTTCAAAGAACAGAGTAGGAGGAACATAGATCTGTACTCTTTTATCTTATTATTATAAGAAGAAAACCATCCGGATACATATGAGCATCTAGTACAGTAAATATTCTTTGCGCTCCAATCCACCCAGGACATGGTGATTTTATAAGTAAAGCATCATGGTGAAATCGAGGTTATCATGGATAGGGCCTGAGAGTTTTAGGTTTACAAAACATTTGCAGTTTAGTGCTGTATCCCTCCAAAGCTGGAGGGTGTTTTTGATTAACCAATTATCCTGAGCCCCTTGAGGAAGATTTTGAGAATTCAGAGTGGGAAGAGAGAATACTGTGAGTGGATGAATATACAAATCTGTTAACTGCTGAGCCATCTAAGCAGCATTTGGGCTATAATCAACTCGCTATGTAATGCAAATTAAAGGTCCATATGAAATGGACTCAAGTCAGGGGAATGTAATCGTATCTGTCTGTCTTTGAGGGTGAAAGCGCAGTCTTCAGAGGCTACTTCTGGTATTGGATGCTATAAGAATTCCCTGACAAACAGAGTGGAAGTGGTGCATTAGAAGTACAGTAATTGTGATTTAAAGGATGGGGAGTCCCCCCCCACTTTTTGTTGAACCTTTCATCACTTCCTGCTCTCACACAAACATTCTCCCCTCCCCGTTCAGCTAAGTGGTGTAACGGAATGCGTAGTTCAGGGTTGGCAAACCATGGGAAGAGGTGGGGACAGGCAGTAATGAGATTGAACCAGAACCATCAGGCCTTATGACACCCCAGCTGTTACCATCACCAATAGAGAGTCAGGACTCACGGGCAGAAGCTGAGCCACCTCCAAGCCCAAGAATAACTTCCATACGGGTTGTGAACCTGGTTTCCCTGTGTGTATGGCTCTTGCTGACGTTCTTCGACCCTCACACATGACCTTGGACTGTGGCATGACCTTGCTCTCTGGACCATTCCATAAGTGGGCTGTTACATGGCAGTCAGCTGCTCCTTCCTTTTGTTTTAAGAACAGAAAAAGAGTACCCTTCCTCAATAAACTGCTTTACTATCATAGAATCCTAGTATTGGAGAGTTGGAGTGGACCACAAGGGTCATCTAGTCTAGTCCAAACCTCTGCAGTGCAGGAATCTTTCACCTGATATTGGGCTCAAATCCATGACCCTCAGGTTAACAGTCTCATGCTCCTTTATGAGCTATGATCTGGATTTCATCTTCTTCAAAACTTCCATTTCCTTTATTAATGTGTGTGTGTGTGTGTTCATTGGGAGTTCAGCTGGAGACTGCTCAGGGCCCCAATACAAAGTGGTTTAGAGTAGTTCAAATTCTGTGCTGAGAAAACTATGGAGATAAGTTAATTTGCATAGGTTTAGATAGTTTGATTTATTGTGTTTACAAAATTCAGGTTTTCAAGTCGGTTGCAACTTGAGCAGGAAGAAATCAAATTTGAATAAAAGAACAAATAATGTTTTGGGGAGAGTTCAATGAACTGTGCAGGGCACCAAAATCCAATCTTTAGACCCCTGGAAAACAAACCCCAAAATTTGCTTCCTCTCTGTGTGTTTGAGACACATGGTCAACACTTTTAAAACACCAGTTTTTCAAGTTTTACATGAGCTTTCAAGTTTTGCACATTTTGAAGTTGTAACTTAAATTCTTAGGCTGACAGACATTATGTCCTATGTTTACGTGATAGACCTGCAGAGATTTTATAGCTCCTGACTTTAATAGAGCGAATGTTACTCTTTTTAGATTTTTATGCATGGATTTTTGTTCAACTAAGCAGAGTCACTTTTGGAGATAAAGGGATTTATTTTACCCTTGCAAGATTAGAAGCTCTGTAAGACTCCCCTTACACTGTCAGGGATTCCCAAGGTGATTACTGAGGCTGTTGATTCACTATCTTTGGTTGCTGTCCGGGGTCACTGTTGGGTGATTTGCTCTGAATTCTAAACTGTGCACACCTCTGCATGCAAATACCAGATAATGGGCTAGAGTGCTTCTCACAATCATTAATCTTATACTGAAAGAGAGAAATGAAGCAAGAACCCACAAATTATCTGGGAGTTTTTTCTTTAGCTTCCATCTCCAACTTGCTTCTTATTAACCCTCTAATAGGGTAAACTATTTGAACATTTGCTTAATCTCAAGGTTGTTTTTTTTAATATAAAAAAAAGATTTCTAAATCACCACACAGTGCATTTGTTTATACTTTTTATATGTTGTATTTAGGGATAGGTGAAGCTGTAAATTTCGGTTCCTTGTTTTTCTAGTCTTACTTAGTTCTCCCCATTGGTTTGCAGTGTTTCTCTCTCTCAAAATTCATTAGAAGAAGAAGAGTTTGGATTTGATATCCCGCTATAACTACGCTAAGGAGTCTCAAAGCGGCTAACAATCTCCTTTCCCTTCCTCCCTCACAACAAACACCCTGGGAGGTGAGTGAGGCTGAGAGACTTCAGAGAAGTGTGACTAGCCCAAGGTCACCCAGCAGTTGCATGTGGAGGAGTGGGGAATCGAACCTGGTTCACCAGATTACGAGTTTACCGCTCTTAACCACTACACCACACTGGCTCTGACATGCATTTGAGTGTGCATGTCTTCTAATATACACATGTTTACATGCAATTTTGCCTAATAATACATATCTGTGCAAAACAGGTTTCTCTAATATAATGTATTTTTATATGATTTTTCACTAAATGTCCTTTTTGTTCACATTTCTTTGCTTACCCAAGTAATGGGTAACGTCAAAATGGGCATGTCAAACACTGGAATCCCTTGACAGAGAGATTTGATGCACCTCTGGGAGGATTCCTTACCTTGGGGGCCATGCAAATGGTGACATTCCTGGCAGTGTCCTGGCTTCTTAGATAGGAGGGCCCCCAGCCTGTCCCTTCTTTCACTGTGCTTATGGTCAAAGTGGGGAGGAGCTCTCTCTTAATGCTTTGGCATCACCATCTGCTTGGTATCATGGCAGTACCTTGCCATTGACATTTCCCACTGGAGATTATGTATGATGTGGGTCTGCTGTCATGATTCCAAATAGAAGGAGGCACCACAGCATCCAGAAGTTCTACAGGCATTTCCTTTATTGTTGAAAGAAGCATGGAGAAAGATGAGTAGGACTCTCCAAGAAGCAACTAGAATATTGATCCCCAAGCTAAGCTTTTCTTCCTGGGGAAGGGGATAGTGTGTGTGTGTGTTTGTGGGTATGTACCTGTCTAGAATTGGGTGGGTGGCCTGCTGGAGGTCAGTATAGCTGGAGGTGCTATACTGCCTTACCTGGTTCTTCTGACAGAAATCAAGCAGCAACATTTCCCTGTGTAAGTACTCCTGCTCAGTTTCTTATGGTAACCCCAGTTAGTGGGATGTATCCCCAACCAACTGCTCTAGGGATCAAATACCCCTTGTAGTCTAGGAGGGAAAGGAAACTTTTTTTAAAAAAAGTCTTGTCTGGGTTGAGGACAAGTCATAAGCTCTAGAAATGTAGCAGAGCCACTCAGATAATGCACCACTGATGATGCCTGCATGGAAGCCTCTGTATTGACTGTGTTGCAATTAGCTGGGTCTATTTGTTCTTCTTCAGACTGGCCCAGAGAGCACATAGGAAACCACAAAGTGGTGGTTTGAGAGAAACAAACTAGAAAAAGAACATGTTACATAATTTCCAGCACCCTATGAACAACATCCAAATTTGAACACACGGGAGAGATGTCTGATATATCTTCTTTGTGGTTTTTTAATATTATTTTATTATTGAATTTATATACTGCCATATACCCAGAGGTCTCAGGGTGGTTCACAGAATAAAATAAAAATATAACAACACCCCAATAACCCCTACCCCACCCCACATTTTAAAAGGGCATAGGATGTCCATCAAATCAACCAAAGGCCTGGTTAAAAATGAACGTTTTTGCTTGGCGCCTAAGGGTGTATAATGAAGGCGCCAGGTGAACTTCTATGGGCAGAGCATTCCACAGATGGGGGGAGGGGGCACTGCAGAGAAGGCCCGTTCTCGTGTTGATCCATTACAACATGAACTGAGAATTGCTAAACTCTTTCTGGCTTCAGGTGGATTGAAATACATTCTTAACTAAACAGATTTGGTTTGCAAAACCAGGACGGGTAGGAGCTTATGTTTAAATGTTTAGACCATATTGTGTTTTGTTTTGTTTTGTTAAATCACAGATACTGGAGGTTTTTTTGTTTTTGTTTTAACGAGAGTGGATTGCCAACTTTAAAATAAGCAAACAGTAAATTTAGAATTGTTCCTGGCACACCTTCAGAAGAAAATATATTTCACTGAATGCAATAGCACACACAGACAGACAGACTAGTAAACTAGTTATAACACTGGTTAAATAACGCCATGGTTGGCAATACACTAAGGGCTAAATAATGCCGTTACAGTAGTTATAACAACTATGAAGAATGTGCATATCAAATTATCACCCTGACCAAAAGTACTGACATACAGCTGTTGGTGAGGAAATGTTACAAAGCACAAAACTAGTTATCTTATGCTACCAGTACTCATAATGCCTGTCATGGAGGTTTTTAAAACCAATGCATCTGATTATCACTGGGGGTATATCACTATAGTTAATCTTTCCACTTTGTGTCTGTTGGACTAAAGTGTCCTCTTAGGTAAAGGGACCCCTGACCATTAGGTCCAGTTGTGACCGACTCTGGGGTTGCGCGCTCATCTCGCATTATTGGCCGAGGGAGCCGGCATATAGCTTCCAGGTCATGTGGCCAGCATGACAAAGCCGCTTCTGGCAAACCAGAGCAGCACATGGAAACGCTGTTTACCTTCCTGCTGTAGCGGTTCCTATTTATCTACTTGCATTTTGACGTGCTTTCGAACTGCTAGGTTGGCAGGAAAGTGTCCTCTTATCAGATACTTAAACTGGTACTTGGTTGTGGCTTGAGACATACTACTAAAAATACTTGATACTCATACAGTTTGTGTCCAGCATTTCTGAAAGCTAGATTTCTTTAAAGCTTCTTTGTTTTAACTGGCAGGAACTAAATCTTTTTTTAAAAAAATTAAAAATACTTGCTAGTCAGTAGCAGCCAATGAGGCAGTGCATGTGGAGCTCTGTTGCTCTCCCTGCTTCCCAACACTGCAGGTTGCTGCTTCTCAGGGTGGATTTGATTTAAATCAAACTGATTTAAATCATGATTTAAATCACTAGTCAGTAAGGCTTGATTTAAATCATAGTTTTCTACATAAAGACTAATTTTTGCTGGTATAACTTGAATATGCTGGTAGATGAAAATTTTTAGAATAACAACTTTACATATTAGTTTTTTTATCCCCAGTTTAATAGGTTAATCATTCATATTGTATTTGGACAACTTTTCTGTTGTACTTAGGAAGGAGAAAAATAATCATTACCTTAATAATAACAATTTAAATAGCTTTATTCAACTGAAACAATAACATTACAGCATATGTTATTTGCTTAAACAAACATCCATGTTTGTTAAGTAATTTGGCTAAACAAAAACAAAATATATATATTTTAAGAAACTTAGACTGTCAGCCCAGCCTACACATGAAAAACTTAAATACTGTCCACTCCAAACAATCAGAAAAATATTGTTTCTATTCTATTCACTGAATTTCTTGAAACTTAGCACTGAAGGGGTTGATTCTGTATTCATAGGTTTGTAGAACAATAGGATTAAGGTCTTTTTCTCAACTCTGTTCATGTTATAACATTTTTGCTGGGAAGAAGAGGCATGTGATCTCTGTTGAGTCAAATTCAGTTTTGAGAACTGCAAAAGTAAACCAAGCATCTGTGATAATATCTTGCAGGCAGAGAAACTGCCCAATAATCTTACAAAAACCTCTGGAAGAGCATGCCATTGTGAATGGATTAATGGAATTTATTTACCAAAAAATTTAAACATATACAACCTTATTCTACATAATTAAAAAACTAATCTTTATTTCATGATGGAATAACCTTTGGATGGTAATATATTTTCCTCAAAAAGCATTTTATTTTAAAAAATCCGATTTAAAAAAAAATCCGATTTAAATTTTAAAAAATCTGTTTTTTTGTTTTTTTAAAAAAAATCATTGATTTTTATCCACCCTGCTGCTTCTTACTGGGAGGTATAGGATGCAGGGATCTTGATGCAGTGCTGCACATGGGGGCAGCAGTATTGGATTGGCTGCACCATGTGTTGCCACAAAAGCAACAGTGACCTGCAGTGTGTTGAGAAGCTGGAAGAGCAATGGAGCCCCAGCTGTGCTGCCTGCACCGCTGCGGCTGTTGCCAGTCATAACCTGTAGTTACAGCTTCAGTAGTTCATTCTGCACTTGTCAAAATGCTGTGAGTCTTTTGAGGCACCTCTGTTTCAATAGGGAGACTTATTAGGGGAAGTTAAGCAGCAAATGATCAATACAAATTGCAGAAAATAAGGCTTTGGAAATGTAACATGTACCCAAAAATGGAACTTTTGAAAGGGTGATACAAAGAGGATACTGATTGGGGTATAATTATCTCTAACTACATGATGAGAAATGATGGCGAACATAAACATACTATCAGTTGAAATGAATAGCAAAGGATTTAAGATATTTCTGGAGAGAACTAGAAGGCACTGAGAAAATAACCATGGCAGGAAAGGAACAAAATTTGACATTAGCTTTCTGATGTACATCCTTTAGTACTGCAAAAACTTCCATTGGTAGTTGTTATGTACAAACTAATAGGCTTCTCATTTTGGGGGGAGGGGGGAATTACGTCTTGCCCTACACTGTTTCTGCATCTCTATCATCTCCCAGTTTGCTGCTGCTCTGCTCAGCTGTACCTAAAGTGATACGAGGTGTTTATTATTTTTTCCATTGGCATTTCTTAAATGATGTTGCTGCCAGTGGAGATAAGCAAAATAAACTTAATTGCTGCATTAAACCAGAATCCACTTAGAAGAGCATCAGTGCAAGTTACTGAAGCAGGTTAAACTTTGTGAGATATTGCTTTTAAGCCGAGATTTGTAGGAGTTGTCACACTGCCCCACCTCCCAAAGATTTAACTCACTTTTCATTTATAAAATGTGTACACTTCTTTTCATTGCAGTTGTCTTGAACATTCACCAAATGAGATGCCTTGGTTAGGCCCAAATTACACTTAAGCATGGCTCTGCCCCAACTGCATGTGGAGGGTGAGGGGTGGTGGTCCGGTCCAAAGAGCAAAAGTTGGAGGAGGAGTGCTGTGCCCTCTCCATACCTCTTGCACCCCACCATGCTTTGATGGTGTTTCCTGCTTGGCGGGGGATTGGACTGGATGGCCCTTGTGGTCTCTTCCAATTCTGTGATTCTATGATTTCATTCCCAACTCTGCTAACATCTTCTGTGGTAGTGGTGAGAGACACCTGACCCTCCAGATGTTGTTAGGCTCCAGATTCCAGCAGCCCCAGCCAGCATGACCAAAGATCAGGGAGTTGCAGTCCAGCAGCAAGTGGAGGGTTCCACATTGGGTAACCCTGCGCTATTGGATCCCATCTGAGGAGACAAATCATGTTGGCAGACAGTCTGCTGTGAAGGAAGTCACGCGTTGGGGGGCGGCGGCAGTCCACCACTTCTTACTTGTGCACCCCTATTGCTCTTAACATCTGACCTCTTACCCTGTTTTATACATGATTGACCCAGGTTTAAAGACATGGTTGCGCTGCTGCTGTTGCTGTAGTCTTGTTTTTCTTTTATAGTAAATGACTGTGAAACAGGACATCATCATTTTTGTATTTTTCCAGCCCAGCTGCCAAGGGTGTGATTGAAGTATATTGAACAGATAAGGAACACACAGCTCTTTCTTTTGGGGTTTCTTATGAAATATACACAACTTGAAATGAAAAGAAACGTTGAAGGCTGGAATACTCACTGTTTACATGGCCAGTGCTTCCTTCCAGCCTTTAGGAGTACTGTAATTCCAAGACTGAAGGGCTGAGTAGACTTATTGATTTAACTTATAAATCATTTCCTGTAAGAATCCCAAAACTGTACTTCCAGCATCCGTCTTAAATAGAAATAAAAGCTTGTCAGCTGCTCGGCTCATTCCTGTGTGTGAACCAAAGCACATGCATTGAATAACTCAGGAGCCTAAGAAGAATTCTTGACTATTCTTTGCTAATGTGCACACTGGATAAGAAAACCTTTGCCCAGATTTCTTAGAATTGTAGAGTTGGAAGGGACCACAAGGTCCTCTAGTCCAACTCTCTGCAATGCACATAACGAGGGTATAGCTCTGCCAAAGCCTGTCTGCTGCTCCTCCTCACACCACAGAGGAAGAGGTTAAAAAGCCCTTTGTGTTTGTGTCAGTAGGGAAAGCAAATGTTGCTGCCACATCAGCCCTTCCTCAATTCAAATATGGCCCCTGTGAACAAAATGGCCCAGAAGATGTGACATCAGCCTTGCCCAAACAGGGAGGAAATTGTCATGGAAATGTGATCGCAGCCCACTCACACTATTCTACAAATGGCATTGATTTGAAGGCCAGAGACTGTCGGTGTACAATGAAACAAAAATGTTTGTGTGATTATGAATCTGACATTGCGACTGTCAGCTAAGGCTGGCGTATTGTCATGTTGTTGTTGTTCCCGATTCTCTTCACTTTCCCTTACCCATGCTAGCTCTTTCAAAGGGTGTTGTTTATAAGATTTCTAAATGGGGGACTAAAATGGATGATGAGTCAATATGAACAATGGTGTAGAAAATTTATTATTATTATTATTATTATTATTATTATTATTATTATTATTATGCTTATCACATGCTGGGGACAAAAACATTGAGGGCAGACATAATCCTGTCTTCTGATCTTCCTTGGTTGAACTGAAATCATGGAAGGGGTTGACAGCAAGCCTAGTTGAATTGTTACTCAGCATGGAAAGTCTTATGTTCTTAAAGAAGCTAACTGGGCAGCTTAAAAACTCAAAACACCAAGTCTGCAATAATGAAACCACTTATTTTGAAGCCATGCCATTTTTTAAAAAAAGTTAGCAAGGCCACCTTCAGAGTAAATTGTTATAGGTTGGTGTGATCATATATGTAGTTTAAGATTAAGAGAAACATTTCTTTGTAGAAAAGATATCTAATAATGGGAGTGTTTAGACTTGAGAATTGCTGATTTATCCAAAAACAATTGGCTTAATCATGCTGCATTCATGAGGAGCAGAAAAAGAGAAATTGGAAGATTAAACAACAGTAGTGAAAAATTTGTACTGCAAAACAAAAATTGTATCCTTCTATTCTGAGCGGAAGTCTGCAGTACAGATTTAGCTATGATTAAATCTTACATTTTGTAGAATGTATTAAAACCACCCATTTGAGTTATCAAGGATGATTGCTCCTCATGCATGATTTTGCTCTGAAAAGATGTCGAACAGCATCTTTTCATTCTGTCACAGCAAATCTGCAGTTTCCAGTTTGTAAAAAACAGATGTTCAGGATTCTGCTTCTTTCCTTCCCAGCTCCAGCACCTGTTCAATTTTAACATTATCCCTCGACTTGGGGTCCTTTCAGATGCATGCTATGCAGGTGACTGGTGCTGTTATCCAGAACATCAGATTCCTGCATTGTACACATTCATAGTGCTGGTGGTACAAACTAGTGCTGTGCCAAAAATAAATCCTGCAGGCTTTTTAAAAAATCATTCTACATCAATTAATGAGAAAAGAAATTGTATTTGAAAGTTATTAAAGAGGAGAGAAGAGTTCAGTGAAATCCTCATAGGTGAGGTTCAAGGGTAAGTTATAAGAAGTCAGGTAAATTATAAATTCCCATATCCCTGTTGAAAATGAAATATTATTGTTGAATATGAAATCCAGAAGCAATAGATCTTCTTCAAACAATAAAAAGGAGGGGAGGGGAAATCTAGAGTTGCTGCAGGAGATTAAGGAATTATTTATTTATTTGAAATGACTCCTGCATATCAACAGCTCTTTGATTTAACAACAGGCTATGGACTAAAGGTGGCTTGTAATCATAGTTAGTTGGGGATCCACAAATCATGACCCCTGTTTCAGAAGTAACAGAAAGCCAAGTCTTCCTGATGTATCACACTCATGGCAGGGGAGGAGCAAAGTGGAAGTAATCAGGCAGTGATACACCAGCATGCTGCTTATTCACAGTAAACCAGTGTGGGGAATCTTTGTTGCTCCAGATGCTGCTGAACTGCAACTCTCATCAGCCCAATGGCCAGGCATCACAGGGCTTGTAGTTCAGCAACATCCAGAGGGCCACATGTAGTTTGGCTTATATTGTTGAAATGTGCAAAAATGGCATGTTTTTTTGTGTGCAGTTCTAGCACATCTGCACAGGCAGCCAAGGAAAAGAACATTGGAAAAGAGCTGCTGTGCTGTTGAAAACAACAGTCAGTCTTCTGTAGGATCTTTAGATATCTTCCTCATCTTTTTGTTGAACAGCCTTCCAAAAACTTGTGGTGGAAAGCTAGAAATATGTGTGTCTAACTTTCAGGCTAGGTGCCTCTGTGCTTGAGATATATATGCTGGTGCAGCAGACACATTAGCAGCAAGCAGATTTGACAGAATCGCCTAGAAGGGTATTTGCAGTGAGATACAAGCCTAATTTCCTCTCTTGGGAGACCCTGACATATCTTCAATTGGTCCTAGAAAATTAGAGAGAGATGGCGAAAGAAAGCTTGTTTGGGGGCAAGGAAGCCTTGGCTGTTTCACCCTTGGGAGAAATACAGTGTGAAGGAAGAATTTGTGCAGCGGCAGTGTGTAATGCAGAAAGCCTGTAGGCCAGAGGCCTGAAAGAATGACCAAAATAAAATGGAGAGATAACTGCCCGGGGGTGGGAGGTTGTAAAAAGTCTTAGACCTTCCTACAGCCTTAGCTTTCCAGGGCAGGATGGTCAAACACCCAGAATTCTCTTGGCCAGTATAGCAATTTACTGTCTTATCTGGAACAGTTCACCCTATGTGATTAATTGCCTGAAACCTAAGCTCACATACTGTTATGACAGTTAGGAAAGTACTCCAGGCCCCCATGCTTTTTGCCTGTTGTTATTCTTCCCAAATGGCACTTCTTTCTAACTAGTCCAGGGGTAGGCTACAACTCCCATCAGGGATGATGGAAGTTGCAGCCCACCCCCTCACCTGCTGTGTGGCACACCTGAAGCCCTGCTTTGTGCAGAAGTTGTGGGATCCTTCCTCCCCCCCCCATTGGCACGCCAGTTTTACCAGCTTCAGGGATTTTTACATATAAGATTTTTACATATAATCTAGTCTGTTCTCACACTGGCCAACCAGATGCCTATGGGAAGCCTACAAGCAGGATCTGTGCACAAGAACGCTCCCCTGCTCCTTTGGTTGCATTACTGCCTCCAACCATGGAGACAGAACATCTCCATCAGGGTTAGTAGCCATTGGTAGCCTTATCCTCCATAGATTTGTCCAATCCTCTTTTAAAGCCATACAAGTTGGAAGCTATCACTGCCCCCTGTGGTAGCAAATTCCATAGTTTTACTATGTGCTGTGTACAGAAGTGCTTTCTTTTGTCTGTTCTGCATCCTCTAGGCTCTCCCCACCTGTAGTCTAAAGTGCTACAACCCAGATACATGTCTATCCCTTCAGTGAGAATTAGGCCAGTAAGGTAGGTGCGAAGTGTTCAGATTTTCAGGTGGCCACCCTGCTGCCTGGAAATACAGCAGAGTACTAAGGATTGCTGTGCAGTTTTTAACCAAATCAAGTCAGTAGGTTTCTGCTGTTGGCATTGTTGGAGTTAGGGGTTCATCCTTAGCAAATCACCAAAGCTTCTAGATCCTTGGATGGAAGGTACTGTAGATGCTTCAGATACCTCATGTACTTAATTAAATTCATGTTCCATGCAAAGAGATCTGGAGCTCCTGTCCTAGATATACTGAAAACATTAATAATCAAAGATGAAAAAAGGTAGACATTTCACTCTCTCTCTCTCTCTGCTTCCTGGTGTATTTCAAAGTAAGTACCCCCCCCCAAAGCCTTTACACTAAATTCTGACACTTGATTTTAGGGGATGAATACCTATTTCTTACACAGTGGTACCTCGACTTACGAACGACTTGACAACCAAATTTTTCGACTTACGAATGGGGGTAATGGCTGCGCGCTTATGAATGTCTCGACATCCAAAAGAAAACCGCAGCAGTTTTAAATAGGGATTTTTCGACTTATGAATTTTTAGATAGGGTTGCTTCGACTTACGAATTTTTTCGTTTCCAGTGCATTCCTGTGGGAAATCACGTTTCCAATGGTGTTTTTTGACTTACGAATTTTTCAACCTACAAAGGTGCCTTTGGAATGGATTAAATTCATAAGTTGAGGCACCACAGAGACAAACATGAGTTCTTGTTAGTTGCACAGGAGCCTTGCAGTGCAACCCTATATGTCTACTTGGAAGTAAGCCCTGTTAAATATAGTCAGACTTCTCAGGTAAGTGTGTATTGGATTGTACTGTTAATGTGAATGAACATGTAATATGGTGTTTCAAATGTTACCCAACCTTTGCCAGTCATGCCAACCATGTTCTTATGTCTATAGGTTAAACGGAATGTAGCACGAGAATAAGAGAAAAGTAGGGATGGGAATTATTCAAATCCAGAGTTTCAGTATGGAAGGGGAGAGTCAGGCTTGGAACATGACCCTTTTGCATTTGGGATTTACAAGCTGCACAGTGATAACCCCAATGTAGCCTTCCCCATTCATTTTCCCTCCCTGCCTTTGGGGTTACATATAGATTCCTTATTCTGTGGAGACTCAGCATCTGAGAAGGGTACCATTTTTGAGAGGTTTTCGAGAGCACTGTGTGGAGGTGCTTCTACTATTTGTCTGAAGTTGTGAGCTTTCAGTGAACACGGGAACCAAGTGGGTCTGAATTGCAAAAAAACATCCACACATTTGCTTAAAAAACAACAACCACAAGACCTAGAAGTGACCTGATGTGCCCACATGATGGAATGAGGGTGGGGTGCGGGGAGGCTAACAAGTGCCATCGAGTTTAATATTATTTCCCATTCCTGGGTTGAGACCACACTGTACTGTACTCCGGAGAATGATCTTACAAACACATTTAACCGAGGAAAATCTTCCTCAGGAGAGTGTTCAGCTTGTGACTTTTAGCAAAAAATTAATTGGTATTGAACTCAATCATGAGTGATGCTTCTGGGCCATTTTGTAGAACCAAATTATGTTAACCTGATGGCTATTTCTTGTTTGTGTGATGCTCCTTTAGTGTGGGGGAGCAGGAAGGTTGCAAGTTAGGGAAGGTGAAACTGAGGAAAAGTACACAATGTGGCTTATAAATATCCTGCCTTAGAAATACTTCATACACAGTACTTGCTGTTCACTCATCAGCAGATGCACTGGTGAAAAGGGCTCCTGTCTGCTGCTTAATCTTGGCTCCTAACAGCCAGCTGATCTACTACATCAGGGTTTCACTTATTTATTTCATAAAATTTATATACCACTTGATTGTAGAAAGCACCTCAGTGCAGTTTACAAAAAAAAAAATGGCTGGCATGAGAGGTGGCAACCCTGCTCAGAGGTAGGGCTGCAGCCAAATGAAATACGATTTAATTGACAAATCATATGAGTCTTTGTCGATTAATCAAGTAACCTATCAGTTACCTTTGCGTGTGAGTAAATCTATATTTTACACCAAATACATTTTTGTTTTAGATACTGCATGTGAGCATCGTAGGAGGAGGCGTCTTAAGAAATGATCCGCCTGTGTGTGGGGAAACAAAGAATGGCTATTTTAAGCTGGTGCTTGCCATCTGCATGTGTTTTTTATTAGCACTTGCATTATCCCCTCCCCCCCCAAAAAACCTTAAAATATGCTGCTGGATTTATCAGGGCACTTAAAAAAAAACCAGTTAGTGGCGTTAATCTAAGCAGTTAATCAACTGAATGTTGGCAGCTCTACTCATGAGTAGTCCTGCTCTTTGTCTGCATAGACTGCACATCTGCGGCTTCATACAGCTCCTAACTGTTGGGAGGAGGAGATGGAGACTTTTAGTTCCTTCTCCCTGGAAGAAGAGCTACTTGGTGCAATTGCAGCCTGAATTGCCAAGGATGCCCTTGACCTGTTTGTCCATATTTTTCTTATTAAAGCCTATGAGCCATTAATAGGTCGAGGTTGAGTTGTTGCGATGACCCTCTTTTTTCAGCAAATAACAAGTGCCTTTCATTTGCTGTCCTTTGCATACCCCCTTAGCCTGAGAGGGAGCAGAAAACGCCTGCAGTGATTCTCTGCTCAGCACTCTCTCCCATTAGTTGTCTGATTCTAATGTGGGACTCATTAACATAGAAAAGTCACCACTCTTTTGAGGCACCACTCTTTTATTCTGCCTCCCCCTCGCAGTAATGAATTATCTGAGAGAGGCAGTTGGCAAAGAAGACAGGCCTGCCTTGGGTCAGATGAGTGACCCAGTCAGGGATGTCAAGAGTTCTTCTTGTTGATTTTTTTTAAAGGAAAAAAATCCCCCTGGGAGGAGAGGGGGGAATCACTTGCTCATAGCTGGGGTTACAAAACTCCCTCATTTAAATGCCACCTAAAATCGATATATGCAAAATAAATAAAGCCAAAAGATGAGGCTTCAGAACAAGGTCAAGATAAAAAGCAACAACTTAGTGTTGAACTGCTTGGAATAATTCTGTTTCTGTTCCATAATTTTATATCTATCCCCTTGTGAGGTATAGGCATGGATAGGACTCACATGCCTTTAAGGCATGCATATATAAGCATTAAGACGTGGGTGGCACCTTGACTGGAAACAAAGGACTCACTGGGGAGAAATTTGTCTTCTGTGCAAATCTTTAAAGGTCCATGAGCTGAGTTCTCTTCATCTCTGGACTTTGCAACCCCATTTGTCACATTCCTAGAGTCAATAACCTATTCATAAATAAGAGGTGTCTGTTTTTGACTAGGGAGAATGTCATTTGCCTAATTCCCTTTGACAATAAACACAGTGCCTAGATCCTATATGAATGGGACCAAAATGTAGTGGTGCACCTTGGTAATTTTAGACCCTGGACTTAATGATCTCACACCCACACCCACACCCACACCCACACCCATTTTAGAAAGCCATGTTTAGATGCAAAGTACATTGTTTGTACTTCATTCCTGATATGTTAGAGGAGGGATGGGCAATGTTAGAGCTGGCAGCCCAATGTGGTCCTCCAGGTCTCCTCCTCTCACTGGCCCATGGGACTCAGGCGACACCTCTTCATTGGCCCTGCTCCATACATTCCTCAAGTCCCTTTTCCAACTGAAATGTGCTCCTGAACTCTCCCTGCTTGTCTGTGGAGGATAGAAAGATGAATATGGGGATGTGGGTGGTGTAGAAACCCCTGTGTTTAGTATGGCTGAAATGTAGGCTATTGGAGAAAGCTGTGAGTTGCTCTCATGCTCCATCCTCTGTCCCTGTCAGGGATGGCCCTACGGCCAGGTTGGGTGGCGCAGGGCGCCACAGCGCCGGCCCGCCAGGGGGGGCACCATGCAGCTGCGGCCGCCCACCGGCTGCTCTGCTGGGAAACAGGGTGGGGGGGCACCGGAGGGATCCGGCGCACCATGACGCCAGGGCGCCAGAGGTGCTTAAGTCGGCCCTGGTCCCTGTCCACCATTGGGTAGGCTGCCCAAGAGGGAGTTGTCTGTCATTAAAAAGCAGGAGGGAAATACTCTGAGCATGTCCAGTTTCACATTTGAAACTTGCTTAAATCATAGCACCATCATGAAAACAGGAATAAATTTGAACTTGCTTGTGTTGTCAGGATGTTAAATACATTTACTTGAGAATAAGCTCCATTTTGGAAGTAGAAAAGGATAAAATATATGTTGTTAAAATGAAATATAACCAAGTTCATTCCTAGCCAACTTCCAACAAATTATGCGGGGTGGTGTGGTGGTGGATCTAACCTGTGGCTCTCTAGATGTTGTTGGACAACAACATCAGCCCTGGCCAGCAACAACTAGAGTGGCAAACACTAGCCACACTTGGCCTAAGGCAAATGAGGGAAGGGCAGCAGGAGACACACCCAGACCTAGAATCTTCATAACAGAAGACTATACATGGCATTGCAAGACCTGGAGGGGGGAAATGGGCCCTCCAAAGCTCCAAGGCACTTGAAAGAAATATGACTTCGCTATGAGGGAGAAGCACATTTTAAAAAATTCACCTGTAATATTAATATTTTGCCATTTGTAAATGCCTACATTGAGACTGTCTGAATTGCTTAAGTGCAGTTTTATGGGGGAAAGAGAGTACTCAGCCATGCACTGAAAGGATATATGTTTAATCTACGAAGTTAGTTTTCTTGAAGAATTAATAAGGATGTGCCTGCCTCCCTGCTTATCTGTCTTTTGACCAACAACAGCTTAGCGGATTGCTTTCCAAGCACAGTGCCCAAGTGACTGTGGATACATAGTGCTGAGAAACCTCACACTTGGGGGAGAGTATATTGGTTTCGGTGAGTCATCCATTGCTGAAAACCTGATGACACATTATTGCAGTAACAGATTTGAGGAAACAAGTTTGTTTCCTTAAAACACAGGCTGCAATAGAATACATCCTTCCCTTTGCAGTGGTGACCTGGAGTATGGCAACTCTTAGTCAGCCCCATCAGGTGGTGGAATGGCATACATCAAACATGGATTTTACGGGGCTACCTCTGCTGTGCCCTTAAAAGGTCATCTTTGTTTTTCTTACTATTCCCATTGTTGTTGTTTGGTTTGATTTGATGTGTTCCCACATCTTGTTTCTTAACTTTATTTAGGTGCATGTTCTGACATCAGTGGCACTGGTCTGGTTTTCACATAACACTAAACCTTGGCTTATTAAACAGTGGCTTATGGTGTAGTGTTATGTGTGAGCCCTGTCCAGCAGCTTAACTAAAAAAACCCATGGACTGAAGCCATGCTTTATTGTTTGCATACAAACTTTCATTAGTTTTAACTATGGCTTGGTGTTATGTGTGACCCCAGCACTATTTCTTAACCATGGTTTGTCTGACCACCCCCTCCCAGATGCCGACTAACTTAGAAAGACACAAGGCAAGAGCAGCTGGAAAACAAAGCAGACTTTGGAGAAGCTAGCCATGGTTTGCCTGTGAGACAAGTTGTGGTTGGCTTGTGACTTGTTAAATGGAACATAGCTTAGCTCAGTGATGGCCAAACTTGGCCCTCCAGCTGTTTTGGGACTACAATTCCCATCATTCCTAGCTAACAGGACCAGTGGTCAGGGGTGATGGGAATTGTAGTCCCAAAACAGCTGGAGGGCCAATTTTGCCCATCACTGGCTTAGCTTAACATGTGAATCAGGCCATTATTTTTAGGATCTGTGCCTTAGGGAGGGTTGAGCCTAATAACACTTTTCAGACAATGATTAAACAATAATAAGCAAACATCTCACCAACCTTCCCATAATAGCTGATTGAATGGCTTGTAGTGGCAACAGAGGCTCCCTCTTCACCACTGCCTTCTTCCATCTTATGGTGTTGGTTGTGACTAGTAAACAGGTGGCTTTGACGAAGAGTAGCAGCCACAGCTGAAACTTCCCAAAGACTCTTCTTAGATATTTTTTTTTTTGGGGGGGGGACACACACACAGAGTTTCTCCATTTTCTTTTATGCTTGCTTCTTATTAACACCTAGTGCCTGCTGCTGCTACCACCACAATCCTCATTGTGCCTGCACACAGAAAACAGTGATGAGACTTTTGTGTGCTCCTGCTTCTTTTTGCTATTGTGGTGGTAAGGATGAGCACCTGCAGCAGACTGCTCTGGTAAGTAGTAGCCCCCCCCCCCAAAGGAGGCATGAACCTTGGTAGATGCTGTTCTGACCTTGAGCAGAAGCCTACAGGGCACAATGCAGCAAGGCATATGGGTTGCTTCAGCACCATGGAAAGGTCCAAGTGAGCAACATGCTCATCAATGTCTGGGAGCTTACTGGAGTCTTTTATGACTCAGATCTAGATCTCCTACTTCCAGAAGTGGTTGGATTCACAGCTCTCATAATGTCTAACATTTGACCATACTGGCTGAGGATGATAGAAATTGGAGTCCAACAACATCTAGAACAGGCACCCCCAAACTTCGGCCCTCCAGATGTTTTGGACTACAATTCCCATCTTCCCCGACCACTGGTCCTGTTAGCTAGGGATCATGGGAGTTGTAGGCCAAAACATCTGGAGGGCCGCAGTTTGGGGGTGCCTGATCTAGAGAGCTACAAGCTCCTTACTCTTGCTTTGCTAAGCTTAAAAGACAGCAGGGCTCCCATTTAACTCCCATCAATAGATTGATTGGGTCTATTGCTTAACAAATGCCATGACCCTGGGTAGTCCAAGGCTACTGGGCATTTTAAAATTGCCTGGTCACTGATAATTGAAAAGAACTTATGGAGGCTGCTTTTCTAACTTTATGAGCCGAGCCATGAATGCTCAAAGGCAGGAATGGTTCAGCCTTCCACAGGCAGATTTCCATGGAAATGTACACATGTTCTCGCCTGAAATTTCCCATTCTAAATCAAGAAATTATAAATAAATTGATCTAAAGGCTGACCACCTGCTAGTGTACCCCACCTCTTAACACAAAGAACAGACCAGCTTCTAGGTGCAAACTCCATCATTCATAGCTTCACACTTCTGTATCGAAGAGCTTATCTGAAATGTTGTTTCTGCAGGAGTGGGTAGAAATCAAGCAAGGGCACCCATATGTTATATGTTGAGTACAGCTTGGAACTGACTATCACCTTAGCAGTGGGCTGTAGGTTTTGGACTGCTTCTGTATTCACATGAGAAATCTGATTAGTGGGTTGGCTAGCATGAATTAGTTTTGCAGAGACATTGCTGGTGTCTATCTGGCCATTTCTGTTAACGGTCAGCAATTTGTTGTAATTTGGCATGTTCTATACCTATTAACAGTTTCTCTTCTTGTTAGCACCTGGCATATTGCCTCACTTAGCATCTTCATCAGATTTGTATTGGTTAACTTGAGAAATGGTGTGCTTGGACTTCTGTCTCTTTTTGATGCTTATTCTGTTTGGCCCACTGTGATTTCTCTCAGGGGATTGTCCAGCTTAATTTGTATTAGTCAATTTCTGCAGCGAGTTGAACTGCTTACTAGTAACTTTTGAGATTTAAAGATTAATTTAGACTGGTGCCTTAAAAAAACCTGGTTAAATTCATGCATCTAGCAGAATCAAAACAGCTGATTGATGGAAACTTCCTTATCCCAGGTTTGTGTAACCTGATATCTCTAGCACCTAGCATAGACTTATTCAAAGTGCAGTCTGAAAAGATTTTAATTAAACAAGGAAATGTGATGGTGAGATGATCTGTGAAGCCCTGTCTTCATTTATACAGTAATTAATTTTATATAAATAAAAATCTATATGTAACATCCACAGATTTTCTAACTCTCTTCCAAAGGTGAATGCATTGGAAATTCTGTGATGCTTTGTTTTTCTGCTTAATCTTATGCATCAAGAGGACTAGGGATACAGTATAAGAAGGCATAGGTTTCTATCCCAGCACATGTTCATCATATGTAGTGCAGTTTTGGTTCTGCAGCAGTTCAGCTTCCAATAAAAACTATATAAAATTATGTTTTTATCATGTTACTCCATACATTTCATTTTAGTGCAAAGGAAACACTTTGCAAATGGGAAAAACTGTTATCAATTACGTATTGTTTGAGGACTGAAAACAGCAGTGAATACGAATCATATTGACTGGATAACTAACATGGAACTATTCAGTGAACTTTGGTAATTCCTTCTTCCAATTCCATAGGAATTCTCCATCATCTCTATACCAGATTCATAGGTTGCATTCAACATAGCACTAAACAGTACACAGAATGATTTTCCCCTTGCCCCCCCTCCAGAACTGGAGTTTTCCCCAACCCTCCAGAGCAGATTGGGAGATGACATGGGAAGTGCATGGGAAGGGGAGAGGCGGAAGATACTGCAAAAAATGTCATTGAATGCACCTCATGTAAACAGAATATTTTTTTAAAAAAACAAATATTGTTTAATTTTACAAAAGTTTAGTAGATACTCAAGAATCCTTTTAAAGAAGCAGCATGCGGATGGCTTAGCTTATACATCAACTCTGAAAACTTTATTGTGTAGCTTGGGCAGAATTATTCAAGTCCTGTTAATTTAATTGATTGTATATTTTAAGTAGAGGGGATTTCTTCATGTTCATTGGGAAATCTTACAGCCTCAGATGCTCCTTGGCTAATTACTGGATCAAAGTGTGGCATGTAGAACAAGAACAGATGGGGAAATACAGATTAAATCCATGATGGACTCATTACATATTTAGATCTAGAACACCAGAGGGTTGTCTCAGCAACAGTACTCCAATTATGGAATACCCTCTCCTCTGTGTTTTGGCTGGTGCCAACTTTGGTCATTTATCAGCATCAGCTGAAGATTCTCCTCTTCTGCCAGGCATGGTGAATGGGGCTTTATGAGCTTGAGAGACAATATGCAGGCAATAGAGTGATATAGTTGAAAGATGGAGATGGTTGTATTTTAAAGTATTTTTATTAATATGTTTGTGTTTTACGTTGCTGTGACCTGTCCTGAGATCACATGGGGTATGGGACAGGATATGAAATAAATAAACAACAACAATAATAAAAATTGTATCAGCATCAGAACCAATAATGCAGAGAACATTTCCCCTGTACTGCTCCATCCCAAAAGTACAGTAGCCCTATCACTGAACATGAACAACTGAGGCCAAGTCTGACATCTCTCAGAAGTCTTAGATTTTTTTAAATGATGCAACAGATACAGATTTATTGTCAAAACGTTAAAAATGTCAGGTTGCAAACAAAGGATTTCACTCTATATTTTGCCTACTTGGGGACAGATGGATTCTTTTGTCTGAAGGAAGTTTATACTGAAATTCTTCCGAGTGTGTGTGTGTTTTTCATCTGCTTTCTTTCTGGACTTGGAACAATGCCTTCTGTATAACTTCTTTTTTTTTTGGTAGCTTTGACTGAAAATAATTCATTTCTAAAAAGACAGTTTTAAAGGCTTCCATAAATTCTTTTGCCTGTTGGCATTTCGGATTTGTAAAAAGATTCAACGTGAAGTTTTATTAACTGTAGCCGTAGTAATTTCAGAGACACTGGTTATGCTGGAAGCCTTTTGGATACTTTGTATTCATAATGTTCTGAGAGTGTATAAGACAGTGTGATCTATAGCTTTTAATCAGCTAATGGGTTGTCTCCCTCGAAAAAAACATAACTGCGTTCAATCTTGTTAGAACAGAAAAGGGTTTTCTTAACTTGGAGTAGGATTCCATATGTTCTAGAGCAAGGGTGGGGAATTCCTTGCCCTCCTGATGTTGGTGGACTCAAAGTCCCATCAGTGCCAAGAAGCATGGATGGCCAATGGTCAGGAGTGATAGTAATTGTAGACCAGCAGCATTCAGAGGGCCACAGGTTCATGTCCCTGTTCTCTACTCTCTGCTAAAGCTGGAAGTGTTGGGCCATTAGAGTGACACAGAAAGAACAGTGGTACATCGGTTTACAACCACAATTGGTTCCGGAAGTCTGTACTTAAACTGAAGCGTACTTTACCTGAAGCGAACTTTCCCATTGAAAGTAATGGAAAGTGAATTAATCCATTCCAGATGGGTCCGCAGCGTTTGTAAACAGAGGCGTTCGCAAACGGAGGCGGTTGTAAACCGAGGTATGACTGTAATACTAACATACTGTTTTGGTTAAAATACTGGTGTAGTAGCTGAAGCGAGTAGATGTTATGGCTGCACTGGGATTTGGGAGACCAGGGCTTGAATCTCCCACTCAGTCATGAAGCTCGCTGTGTGATCTTGGGCCAGTCATTGTCTGTCAGTCTTTGAGCTCCTTGGAGAAAGGTGGGGTATAAATGTAATACAAAAAAACAGAACATACCACCTTGGAATATTTTATTCTGCAGAGGTTTTAACTTTGGGGGGTTATTATGTCCTGCTTGCCAAATAGAGAGATTTCCCTATGATGGTAAAAGAGCAGTGTTACATTAGTCAAGCAGAAAATTCATCTTTCATCTCTGGAATTGGAGATGGGGAAGGAGTGACAAGCATTTACTGGCTTCTAGCTACTCCTCATTGGTCAACAGCACAAAGTCATTCCATCTCACTGTTTGCAATGCAATGTGCTTGACAGTCTCCCTCTCAGGGGGAGGATGGACTGATGTGCTAGAACAGAAGGAGGAACAGGACAGGAGTGTCCTATGAGGCAAAGCCTGCAGGGAGAAATTCACAGGCCAGCTGCCTGGTTAGTTAATTTCTGTGCTATCTGCCCCAACATTTCATCTCATTTAAAAAATAAAATAAAGGTAGAGTAGAGAAGATGCTTATACTGATGCAAGGCAATCTACATTTGAGTTATAGATTGGCTGGGAGCACCTTTTCAGTCATTTTATCTGCTGCATTTTTTTCACATGTGTCAGTTTCTACAAATATGAAATGTAGGTACAGTATAAAGTGTGCCTTTTTATATTTTTCTCTTTCTTAATGTAATAATAATTAAATTTTCCCCTATTTTGTGTAAAAGAACTCCCTAGTGGATGTTGAGACATTTTCTACTAATATAAGAATGCTGGAAAGACTGATTACAAAAGTGTAGACACAAGAAGCAAATTCTGTAAGGGTAGAACGTCATGATCCAGAAAAGATGATGTTACATTGTAGTCTGAAGGTATTTGTAGTCAATATGCAGATGACACTCAGCTCTGTCTCTCTGTTCCATCTGAATCAGGAGAGGTGGCTGAGCTATTAGACCAGTGCTTGGAGGCAAATAAGGGGCTGGATGTGGACCAGTAAACTTAAGCTTAATCCTGAGGTGTTATGTGTCCTGAGTTCTCATGTCTGGGAGGTGAGGAGGCAGCCTGCCTAGGATGAAATTGCACTCCCCTGGAAGGAGCAGGTTCGCAGCTTGGGGATATTCCTGGATTCAACACTGGAAGCTCAGGTGCCTTTCTTCAGCTCCAGCTGGTTCACAAGCTATGGCCTTTTTTGGACAGATATGACTTAGCCACTGTGCTCCCATGTTCTGGTAACTTCTAGATTGGACTAGTACCATGGGGGTACTAAATGGGGCTGCCCTTTAGAAAGCAAAATCAATTAGTTCAAAATGCAGCAGCTAGATTACTGGCTGGGGTTCCAGTTTTGTTTTGAGGGACTAATTTAAGGTGCTCACGTTAGTGTTTAAAGCTCTAAAAGCCTCAAACCCCATATGAAAGATCACCCCCTTACCATTCAAGTTCTAAAGTGGGCAGCCCCCCCTTTTGGTAGTTCCTCTGCCCTCAGAAGCTCAGGGGGTAGTAGCCTAGGAATTCCCTAAGTTGTGGAATTCCCACAGAGGAGCATCCTTTGTCACCTTCATTATTCAGCTTCTGGTGGTTGCTTGAAGATGCACCTCTTTACCCTGCTTTTGACATTTTTAGGACCTACCTTATTTTTGTGATTGTAAGTTGTCTTAAAGTGTTTCTAATACATGGATGTTGCAACCTGCCCTGCGACCTTAGGGTGAAGAGTCCCTGAACAAATATATGGATGGGAGGCCACTTAGGAACCTCAGGTACCATACTTTGATCTCCTTGGAGGAACAGTGGAATGTATACACAACAAATGAATGCATTGATACCATCTGGAGGTTTCATTCTTGATAGGGTACTTTAGCCATTCTCCTCTGAGTAACACAAAAGATCAGCATTGCATTGCACCACTCACCTGGGGCATGTAAAATCCCTTCAAGCCAAAAAGCTCTGCAGATCCACTGCTGAAGTCTTTTTATGACTCATGTGCAGGTGGGTAGACTGGTAAAAATTAACCTGAGTCAACACTGTTCCCCCACCATCCCTCTGTACACGTTATGCTTAGTCTTCCAGAAAGGGATTTTATCTCAGACTTGCAGTCAGTGGAATAAATGGAAGCCCCTGCTCCAGCTTTCAGATCAAGTCTGATTCCAAATCCTTCTCTGCCATACCGTCGATTAATTAGGTGTTGTTCTTGTTTTGTTGCTGCTGCTGTTGTTACTACTGCTAGTAGTACTTGATTCTTTATTTATTTCATAACATTTATACACCACTTGATTGTAAAAAAAAAAACCCCTCAAAGTGGTTAACAAAAGACAAAATAGCAAATTCAATAAAATCCACAACTCTGCTTCAAAACCAACAAAAATTAAAATACTAAAACAGATTAAAATCACCTCAACTTTCTAAGCATCTGGGTTGGCTTGCCTAAAGAGGAATGTCCCAAAAAGAGTACAGGTCCCGAAAAGAGTACAGTAATAAAGGAGCCTTCTTGATATCAATAGGCAAAGAGTTCCAAAGTGCAGGTGCTGCCACAGTAAACAATTGAGTTCTTACAAATGTGGAATGGGTATTATGTGGCACCTGTAGTAGTGCCAGTTCCGCTGATCGAAGCAGTCGAGTGGGCACATGTGGGGTAAGGCAAAACTGGTCCCAAGTTGTTAAGGGTTTTATATGCTAATAGTAGCACCTTGAACTTGGCTCAGTACAGTGGAACCTCTGCTTTCAAACATAATCCATTCTGGAAGACCATTCGACTTCCGAAATGTTTGAAAACTGAGGAGCAATGAGTGGTCAGCAAAATCCATTGAGAAAAAAGTAAAACACACAGCCGAAGCCATTCGACTTCCAAGGTGCGTTTGAAAATGGAAGCAATTACTTCTGGGTTTTCGGCGTTCGGCTTCCAAAGCGTTCGACTTATGAGATGCTCAGAAACCGAGGTTCCACTGTAGCAAATTGGAACCAGTGCAGATCTCTGAGCACAGGTGTTATATGCTGGCAAGGCCTCACTCCTATGCCAAGCAGTTCTGGTTCTGATCCGGAGGCTGGGGGAAAGAGCAGCAATAGGTAAAGTTTAGTATCGGGCCATGTGGGATTTTTGGACCAGGGCAGGAACTTTCTTGGACAGGAGCTCTAACTATACAAAACCCTCATTACTCACAATGTGTCTTTGTACCCCCTACTGATGCAAGCTCAGTGCTGTGCCGTAAGGTGACTTCTTTTGGTACCTCTCTTCTGAGTTGCTTTCTTACCTTCAGAGTTTTGCATGCCGATGAAACAGAAGAGCCTTATTTCCATTATTAGTTCTGCCACCAGCTGTTTCCTTTCATCTTTGACATGACAGTTTCATCTTTGACATTACAGTTCTGATGATGCGTTTTAAGCGTAAATAAATCAAATTCTGTGTTTTGAATTGAGTTATAGGAAATGACAACTCAGTGGCGATAACAGAGAGTGTGCAGTGTTGGGCCAGGAGCCCGAGAGAGGGTCTTTCCATGAACTACAGCTACTTAAGGAGTGACAGAAATATTTATGCTCTTCAAATGCCTTGGGTACAGTCAGTAGCTGGGCCATTCAGAGCATGCAGTAATACATTAAGACAACTGTGTTTTGGGGAGGGAAGATCTTGACCTCCAGGCTGATTGGCTCCAAATTCTCTGTGATGCTCCAGAGGTTTTGTATTGCTGACACAAGTGTGTTGTATGCTGAACTCCGTAAGACCAATGCATATGACTTTCCAGAGATTCAGAATTCTGGAATTTTAGAGATGGAAGTGACTGTGAAGGTCATCCAGTCCAACCCTCTGCTCCTTGCTATCCTCATGCAACTAGAGCATCCCTTCCAGATGGCATTCCAGACTCTGCATAAATACCATCAGCAAAAGAGAGCCCAACACTTGCCAAGGCAGCCTGAGAACAATATTATCACAATAATATAGGCTGCCATTTACAGTTGTATTACATTTACAGTTGTATTACATCTACCAAATTCACAGGCCAGGATTTCTCTGGCAGCAATAAAAACCAGACTTACAGTGCATTTTGGGTAATAAGATACTTCTACTGTCTCAAAAATTAGTTCAGGCTCATAGAAGATAAAATGAAGCGTGGACAGTTGTGGGTGCCAGAACAAGAGCATACAGAAGTATTAGTGCCCAGGAACTGACTGCAGAAGCTTTGTTCTAAATGGTGCAGGTTCTCCACCAGGGTTATGAAAATAGCAGGATTTTGCAGGTGTTTGGGGCATAGACACTTCACACAGTTGGATGCATATGCTTCTTAACTGGATTAAGCTACAACTGCAAGAGCTGAATCTCCATGTAGGAGGTGCTCTTTGGACAAAATGGGTTTCAGCTAAACAAAATAACATTGATTATTCCCTTGGTTACATATCCAAGTCTGGCAACCACATTCAAAGGAAATGTTTCAGCAAGATAAATTCAGTTAGCACAGCCCCGCAAAGAGTAGGCTCAGGAATCCAGGTGTCAATCTTGGCAGAGATAGCTGGCTAGAATCTGTTTTCATCCAGTCCTCCAGTGCATTCTTGCAGAATAATGTTTGAGCCACAGGTATGTTAGCAATACTGTTGCATGTCAGCCCATTCTCCGAGCGTTGTGAGACTCCAGGGGTTTGGCTTCTTTGGAATGAGGGGCAGTAGAGGCTGTGGTGTCTTTAGGATATATGGGTTATTTACACATATATACAACCTGAGCATACGATGGAGGGGCTCACAGGATTAGCTCTCTCTTTGCCATTTCCCCTGCCCACCACCAAACCAAACACAACAATCAGGTGTTGTTGTTTTTAAGTGCTCAAGAATTCAAACCTGAGAACCCTCATCCTCTGGTAGTTGAGATCTTGTGACATAACAGAGGTCAGTGCAATTGTCATGGCAACAGAGGCGGAGCTAGCTGCCTGTGGGGGTGCCGCCTGTGGTGAACGTCAAGCATCCCAGGGGGGCAGGGGGTGATGTCACCCCCCTTCCTCTGCCAATGCATGGCAGAAGGAACATCTCAATTCCACACATTCCTGGGTGAAGCAGATTTCCTTGAGCAGCCTTGGATGTTTGGGACTGCAACTTCCATGGCTGGGGCTGATGGGAGTTGCAGTCCAACAATATTGGGACTGCAGTTGGACAAGCCTGAGCTTGAGCCATTCCTTATTTATTACATTTTTGTGCTACCTTTCCTCCCAAGGCACTCAAGAGTGGACCACGTGGTTCAATTCCTGCCCTTTTGATCCCTGCAACAAACACGTGAGCTAAGTTACACAGAGAAGTATAGTGACTGACTGACCTAAGTCAGTAGGAGAGTTTCATAGCTGTGAGAGATCTGGGCCTCCCTGCTCCTAGTCCAGCCATGTCACCAGAGGCCAGCTGATGACTTCATGCAAGAAGTGAGATGTGAATTGGAAACTTCATAGCTTGCTTGAAGCCACTGTACTACACCAATTCCTCAAATATACACAATTTCCTAACTAACTAATGCAAGCAAGCAAGCAAGCCTGTATCAAAATTGCATATTTAAAAAGACAACACTTCTTGCTGGGTAACTTGGACCTCATGCGCCACACATTCTCTGTTAATATACCTAGTTATCCCTTCTTGAGATGCACCTTTTGATCATACCTGCTGCCCCGCACCCTTTCACTCCCCCTCCTCTCACACATGCTTCCTCATAGTTCTGAGCAGTTTTTTTTAAAATGTGCCAGTACTCACAATGAAGTTGTTAATAAGTGCCACACTTTTAACATGGGGGGGGGGAGGTGTTGGTACTGTGTACCCTTTAGTACCTAAAAAAAAAAATGCACCGGTTCTGAGTCTGCGGGATTCATTGTCTTTTCCTCCTGGCTGCCAGCTGCCTCCCTTATCTGTTCCTTGCCTCCCTATAGTGTCAGGTTCTCCACCTTCCTTTCATTCCCTGAAGTCTCAGAATAACAGAAGCATGTGGACTGAGGTGATGCTGGGTAAGAGAAAGTTCCTTTTATCTCCTCCTGCTACTGCTTTTGAAGCTTAAGTGCCTCTTCTTACAAAGTATTGCTCCAGGCAGCGGCTGCTATTGTAAACCACTTCGGGGGTTCTGATCATGGGGAAGCAGGATAGAAATACAAAAAGACAAGTGGGACCAGAAATAAGAAGTCTCAGAGTGGTCCTCTTCAAGGTTCAAGCCAGCCATGTCCTTTTCCAGCTCACTTAATTCCCTTCCTCCTCCCCATTGCCGCTTCTCGATAGTCACTCAATAGTTTGTGGCCACCAGGAATAGGAGAGCAATTTGATTTTTTCTTCATTTTAATGAAAAACTACCTAATTCACACACCTAATTCACACACAATACACCAAATGAATACACAGCTATCCTTTGAAATTTGCACTTCTCTGAGTACTGTGATGTAATTCTCCAGTCAAAATGTACAAAAAGATACATATGAGGAGAAAGTGTGCATTAAAATACTTACATTTGTGGAAACAACATTCAAAAACTTTAATGATATAACTTAGCATTATCATTATTATTATTCTGCACTGAATGAACCCTGGGAGTAGAAATTCATGGTAAGGGTTTCCTTTTGCCCTTCAACTTCTGTATTGCAAATTCAACTTCTCTGAATTTACAATGCAGCTTTCAACTTTAAAAAATGCATATTTTAGGAAATCCTACTCAGAGCAGACCCACTGAAATTAATGGACCTAAGTTAGTCATGTCCATGAACTTACATTGGTCTACTCTTAGTAGGACTTGCATTGGATACAAACCATGCAAAACTGAAGCAAACTGGAAATAGAATGGTCTCAGTTGAAGGAGTTCAGATTGAATGAACTGCATGATCAGCTCCTTCAGCCCATGCGTGTCTTCATGCCAAACTGGCCGTCTGCCTATCTCTCTCACTGTCCAAACTGCAGGGGATGGTGGTTGCTATTCATTTGGCATGGTTAAAACTTTGAACCTGCAAAAAAACAAAACAAAAAAATTAATCACTGACTGATTTAAGGTATTCCCCCTATCCGGCTTTCTACTCTGTTTTTCCTTGCAAGCACTGAATGAGAAGTTGGGAAGCAGCCAACTGGGTTTCTGCCCACATTTGTTCCATGAATCATAGAGAGATTGATGTTAAATATGTCTGCCAAATCCATAAAACTCCAATGTATAAACAGAATTTTCTTCCAGAGCTGAGCAGTTTTGGCTGTACAATTAGTGTACTTATGTGACCGACTTCAGATTCTCCCCGTCCCCTTAGTCTAGTCTGTTTTTCCATATGTATAATATGGAGTTTGTCCAGGTATACAAAAGGCTTGCTTTAGACCTTCTGTGCCATTTAAGTTCAGTTCAGGAGGAATCAATCTCAGCTGATACAACTAAAACTTCTGCTTCGTTCCAATATAGTGGGTGCCATGGGTGAACAATGTCATTTTGTGTGCATTGTAATTGCTTTCGATTCTGTGGAAGTTAGATGAATAGCAAAATGGAATTTTCAGTATTTCTGTAGCAAGAGGTCAAGGGGGAAGGACAGCCCTGTTGCTGAATATATTATACTGAACCAAATCTATGTTGCCTTTTCTCAGCAGAGCCATCTGTTTTTATTGTATAAATTAGCTGGGCAGCAACATCTAATCCTCTAACTGGTTAGATTACTCAATTAATCTGTTATAAACGTGCTCCCGGTTAAATCAAGAAGCAGGTTTTTAATGTTTTGAATTTTATTTTTAGTGCAAGAATATGGCTTATAACAGACATTCCTTCCTGTGTAGGAAATAATGATGCGTGATGCTTATTCTGAGATGATGCTTGCTGTGACATATGCATTTTTCATCCAATAACAAAATAATTGTATTGTTTTATTTTAAATTGTTGGGGATATTTTTTCCTCATCTGCAAGTGTATGTGGAGTAAATTGATTGCTCAACTAAATTCACATGATTAGGCAAATTCATGAAAGATAAGGCTATTAATGGCTACTAGTCATTACAGTGGTACCTCAGTTTAAGTACACAATTGGTTCCGGAAGTCTGTACTTAACCTGAAGCAAACTTTCCCATTGAAAGTAATGGAAAGTGGATTAATCCGTTCCAGACGGGTCCGCGTAGTACTTAAACTGAAAGTACTCAAACCGAAGAGTACTTAAACTGAGGTATGACTGTATAGCTGTATATGACCTCCAGGATCAGAGGCACTTTGCCTCTGCGTGCCACTTGCTGGGGAACAACAGTGGACGAGGGCTTTGTATGGGAACCTGGTTGACCACTGTGAGAAACAGGATGCTGGACTAAATAGACTTTTCTGATTCGGCAGAGCTCCTCTTATGCCTTTATGCATAAGCATCTGGAACAATGTGCTTCCTGGGTTTCTCAAAATACTTCCACTTGAAAGTCAGATACAGGTCTCTCTTTTTTAAGCTGAAAGTGATTCATCTGTTTGACTTGCATAAAAATAAGTCTTCAGGTTTTGCAAATGAAGAGGCAGTAATAGTAACTCATTCTGCAGGTCCAAGAAGCTGGCGTTTGGCTTTATGGCTGAACTTAGTTTTGTGGCAGAGGACATTTAATTGCAAAAGATCTTGCGCTCTCAGTTGGTGGCTCAAAATTCAGTCTGCCCTGAAGCAGATGCTGTAAAGCAGGTGTGGTATGTCATTTTTTTGTCCAGTTGGCATATTAGAACCCTAGCTGAATAAACAGATGGCAGGTACTATAGCTCTATGCTTAGGTATGTATTCCATTGATAGGTAAAAGAAACATTGGGGCAGTTGTGTATGATCCCTTCAAGTTGCAACCAGGAAACCATACATACAGCAATTGCATTCTTTGTGTTATTGCTTATAATGCTACTACAACTAGTTGTTATATAACATCTATAGTATCTTTGGGACCCAGGTGGCGCTGTGGGTTAAACCACAGAGTCTAGGGCTTGCTGATCAGAAGGTCGGCGGTTCGAATCCCTGCAACGGGGTGAGCTCTAGTTGCTCGGTCCCAGCTCCTGCCAACCTAGCAGTTCGAAAGCACATCAAAGTGCAAGTAGATAAATAAGGACCGCTCCGGCGGGAAGGTAAACGGTGTTTCCGTGCGCTGCTCTGGTTCACCAGAAGCAGCTTTGTCATGCTGGCCACATGACCCAGAAGCTGTCTGTGGACAAACGCTGGCTCCCTCGGCCTATAGAGCGAGATGAGCGCTGCAACCCCAGAGTTGGACACGACTGGACCTGATGGTCAGGGGCCCCTTTACCTTTACCTTTATAGTATCTTCATCCTTAATAAATATTAGCATTGCAACAAAGACTGGAGCTAGCAGCCAAAGTGTGGAAATTATGATAGCAAATACAATATCCAGTGCAAAATATGTAGTGTATGTATTACTAAGAATAGTGATTCAGATCTGAAATTGCCATCTGCAGTGGTGGATTATGAGAACATTAAAAAGAGCCACACTGAATCAGACCAGGTGTCCACCTAGTACACAGGAGCTTAGACTTTGATTCAGATGATCTAGCTTCAAATCCTGAATGCACTTAACAGTTTCCTATATGATACATGCCTTACCTGCCAAGGCATTTGTATTATTTATACCCCTTTTTCTCAAAACACCAGACTTATTTACTATGCGTAATATACATATAGTTGCTGGATTGTAGGGTTGCTGTGCCCTTAGAATACAAGGGGACATTCGTTCTTAAAAGGTGTTCTGGGTTAGTGGCCGACGTAGGATACTCTGGTATGGGAGGATCTAACTGCCAAGCACAACAGATACAACGACTGCAAAATTGATTAAAGATTCAGGTAATTGTTTTCTGAGCTACTCTTCCTAAAAGTGACAGCACTATTAGAACACAGTATCTGCAAGTGTTTGTGGAAATGTTGTCATTCCACACTACATTCCTGTAATATCCACCTGCAGAATACAAAAGGGTAACTTCCCCTTTGTTCCCCTGGCTGTGTAATATGTGCTCCAGCCAACAGCATGATGTGTAGAGCATTTCTTTGGGGGGGGGGGTTGCATGGGGTTCTTTGCAGCTACTGTACTAGATTAGTGAGGAAACAATGGGGAATAAACAATGAAATATAGTAGCTCAAAGCTGGTTAACTGTTTCCAATCTCACAAGCTTAGTTTGGAGACTGGGAAAGTGTTGCAGTCTCTGGTACTCCCTCCCCTCTCTTCCCTTTTCAGAGCTAACCATGGTTCAGCCTGGGCCAGTGTTGCTACAAATGGTTAGAAGCCTGGTTACAGCTAGGCATGGCTAGTGTTAGGTTAGAGCCGATAACTAATGAGGCTCAGCTGTCGGACTTGGCTGATAGCCCGGAACTGGAAGGGAGGCTTGCTTTGATAAAGGAACTGGCTGGGAGGGGTGAGCAAATGGCAGAAATAACTCAAACCTCAGAAGAGAGTTTGTCCGAGTCTGTTCCTAGTTCTTTAAAGTTACAGGAACGTAGGAGGGGAGGGTTACAGGATAAGAGGAAATGGCAATTACAGAGAGAGAGGCAGAGGGCGTTGTTCGAGCGTAGGAATAAAAGGAGGTGGACTCACGCTAGAGAGCTAGATGAGTCATCATCTGATTAACTAGTGGTCTTGAGCAGGAAGTTGCAGTCTTTCTTGTGGTTACTTGCCTTTGTTTTGTCTATTTGGAATAAAACTCACTATTTACACACAGACTGTGTGCTAGCCATTGCTGTTGCTTACAGCATGACTCATCTAACTTGCTGCTGAAGGGGAAGCATGTGGATTTAAGCAAGAATGGAAGAAAAGGGGAAGCAGCAACCGGCTGGGGATTTATCAGTCGGCGCAACAGCAATGGAGATGAAGTTAGAAGATAATACTGAAGCTCTCTGGGCAGAGAACCAAGAGTTGAAGGCAAGATTAGCACGGCTGGAAGGAGTGACCTCAGAACAAGCAAGACAACTCTCTGACTTATCTGGCAGGCAAGTGGCAAAGAATTTTGTTCCCCTTCCCCCACGTTTTAGTGGGAGCGGTGCAGAGTATGATTCATTTCGGGCTTCCTGCTTGTATTATTTAAGGCTTAAGGGAGAAGAATACAGAGATGATGATGCCAGAGTGGCCCTGGTGGTGGGGCTTTTGGAAGGGAAGGCGCGGCAGTGTATTGCCCCTTACCTAATGTCTAATGACCGAGTGCTCACCAACTTATCAGCCTTCTTGAAGCTTCTGGATAGCATGTTCAGGAATCCTGCACAAGAAGCAGAGTGGGAACAGGAGTTCTTGAGCCTTAAGCAAGGAAAGGGAACTGTAGCACAGTTCTGGTCCTCTTTTGTGAGACTTGCTAGACAACTAGGCTGGGAAGGAAAGGCCTTGGTTGGATTGTTTAAGGCGGGACTCAGTGAAGAGATTCGGGTGGAGTTGGCAAAAAATCCTGGGTTGAAGACCTTGGAAGAGGTGGCACAAGTCGCCTTGCAACTAGACCTGAGGTTCCAATCGCTGGACAGGTTGCGTAGGGGCCAAGGAAGGTCAGAGAGCCGCAGGACATTTGTGCCCTTAGAGCTGCCGGATTCACGAAGGGTGGAGGAAGAAGCACCCATGCAACGTAGTTCTATCAGAAGGGGTACAACACCTAGTATTACACACGCTGAGAGAGAGAGAAGGTGGAGAGATCGGTTGTGCCTTATCTGCGGCTCCCCCAATCACATGGCTCGTCAGTGTACTGTAGGAAGAAACCGAGGTGCGCTGTCTGGCACAAATGTAACAACACCTGGAGAGGGCATAGTGGAGCAGTCGGGAAACGAGATGACCCAGCCCGTTCTGGAGGCCTCGGGTTGGGGGAAAAGAGACCCAAAGGGCTTCCACCTGGACCGATCTTACCAGTAATTACAGCATTCGCAATGCTACGACTCCCAGATGGAAGGGGCGAGCGTGTGGAAGTTCTTATTGATTCTGGAGCCTCGACTGATTTTATAGACATGGACTTGGTGAGCAGGTTGGGAATAGAGACACAGTCATTGGAAGAACCTTTAGAAGTTAGAACAATTGATGGTAGAGTGTTGCTGTCTGGCTGTGTGTCAGAGGCCACAATGCCAATTGGTCTAGAACTGCCGGGACACCGAGAGGTCATTGCATTCCATATCACCAGGTTGAACTCCTACCCCGTGGTTTTGGGGATGAGTTGGCTATCCCGTCATGATCCGATGATCTCCTGGGGCCAGAGATCGATGACCTTTTCGTCAGTGTATTGCCGACTACATTGTTTGGGAATCAGGGCGGAGAAGAATGGTGAGGCCAATGGTACGCCAGACTGTGGTCCGCTCACTGGGGAAGAGAGACAAATACCCCCACAGTATAAGTCTTTTAGAGACGTATTCTGCGAGAAGGAGGCAGATCGGTTACCACCGCATCGCCAGTACGATTGCAAAATAGATCTGGTGCCAGGGGCTGAGATACCCGCCAGCCGTATCTACGCTATGTCAGAAGTGGAGTTGGCAGAACTGAGGGAGTTCCTG
Organism: Zootoca vivipara; assembly: GCF_963506605.1. Lineage (NCBI taxonomy): Eukaryota > Metazoa > Chordata > Lepidosauria > Squamata > Lacertidae > Zootoca > Zootoca vivipara. Next base: position 47,700,475 of record NC_083285.1, on the reverse strand, counting down.
CGAAAAAATTTGGAACGGGGTTTCATACGGCCTACCAAGACTCCGGGAGGAGCTCCAATTTTCTTTGTGGATAAGAAGAACACTTCTGAGAAAAGACTTGTAGTGGATTACAGGAAGATCAACCAGCGCATGATTCCCAGTCGTTACCCGTTGCCACGAATTGGGGATTTGCTGGAAAGATTACGGTCGGCTAAAATTTTTACAAAACTGGACTTGAGGGGGGCATATAATTTGATACGAGTAAGAGAGGGAGATGAATGGAAGACGGCCTTTAACACCAGGTACGGCACATTTGAATATCTTGTCATGCCGTTTGGACTACAGTCGGGCACGGCCACCTTTCAGGCATTTATTAATTACGTGTTGTCCGACTTGTTGGATCGTTCGGTCCTTGCTTATTTAGATGACCTATTAATCTACTCGGAGAGTCTGGAAGAACACGTACAACATGTGAAGGAAGTGTTAGAGCGTCTAAGAGAACATCGATTGTACGCTAAGTTGGAGAAATGCCACTTTCACGTAACAGAAGTGGAGTTCTTAGGCTATAGAATCACCCCAGAGGGGGTGCACATGGATCCAGCAAAGGTTCAGGCAGTAGTGTCATGGCAAAGACCCAAGACTCGAAAAGATGTACAAAGATTCTTGGGGTTTGCCAATTACTATCGGAAGTTTATACCAAGGTACTCAGGCCTTACAGCACCGATAACAGATTGTTTGAAAGGCAAAAAGGCGTTTAAATGGACTGAGGAAGCCCAAAGGGCGTTTGAGAAACTTAAGAACTTGTTTGTGGAGGAAAGATACTTGGCTCATCCAGACCCGTACAAGCCGATGGTCGTGGAAACCGATGCTTCGGACAAAGCCATTGGGGCGGTGCTTCTCCAGGAAGATGACAAAGGGGAACTGAGACCATGTGCCTTTCACTCAAGGAAATTAAACTCGTCAGAACAAAATTATACTATATGGGAGAGAGAGTTGTTGGCAATAAAGGATGCTCTACAAACTTGGCGGCATTTCTTGGAAGGGGCGCAGCATCAGGTGGAGGTACGCACTGATCATAAAAACCTAGAGTACTGGCAGACGGCTCGTCAATTGAACCAACGACAGATTAGGTGGGCGCAATTCTTTGCCAGGTTCAATTTCCGGATTAAGTATGTGTCTAGTGCTCAGAACCAGCGGGCGGACGCATTGTCCCGAAAACCGGAGTATTCCGAAATAGAGACCGGGTTAGAACGGAGATTGATCCTGAGCCCCGAACAACTGCAGCTAGCAACAATGACGGCATTAGAACGGTCAGACTTTCTCCAACAAACGCAGAAGGATGGGTTCGCTCAAGAGAAGAGGAAGGCAATACGTAAGGGGGAAGTCCAAGGGAAGGAGTTTACTGAGAGAGGAGGGCTGCTGTACAAGGGGGAAGCTCTCTATGTGCCAGAGGGAGAGCTTCGTGCGAGGGTGCTGAGACAATGCCATGACAGTCCAACAGCAGGACATTTTGGGCAGTGGAAGACGGAACGTCTGGTATCAAGGGATTTTTGGTGGCCACGGATGCAGGAGGAGGTCAAGGAGTATGTCCGGGCATGTGAAGTGTGCCAACGGTCCAAAAGACCTCGCGAAACACCAGCCGGGCTACTTCAACCACTGCCCACACCACAAGCACCGTGGGAAGGCATTGCTATGGACTTTATCACTGATTTGCCCGAGTCGCAGAAACAGACAGTGGTTTGGGTGGTAGTAGATCTGTTCTCCAAGATGGCACACTTTGTTCCTTGCAAGAAATTACCGTCGGCACAGGAGACTGCGCAACTCTTCATAGAACATGTGTTCAAATTGCATGGATTGCCGCAGAAGATTGTGTCTGATAGGGGAACGCAGTTTACCTCCCAGTTTTGGAGGAGACTGATGCAATTGCTGAAGGTGGAGGTGTGCCTCTCATCGGCTCGGCATCCTCAGACAAACGGAGAGGCCGAACGGACGAACGCGACGTTGCAACAGTACCTACGTTGTTACGTGAATTATCAACAGGATGACTGGGTTGGGAAACTAGCGTTGGCTGAGTTTGCTTATAATAATGCTGTGCATGCTTCTACACAGCAGACGCCATTTTTTGCCTGCCATGGGCGACATCCACGGGTGTTTCCAGGTCAGGGAGATGGACTGGCAGTGCCTGCAGCTGAACAGTTCGCAGAAGAAATGGAAGCGTTGCACAGTATTCTGCGAGAACAGCTAGAAAAAGCGAAGGCTCTGTATAAGGCAGAAGCTGATAAACACCGGCAAGTGGGCAAGGAGATAAGGGTAGGGGACCAAGTTTGGCTATCCACTAAAGATTGGCCGAGCAAGGGACGTTGTAAGAAGTTACTGCCGCAACGGGTAGGGCCATTCGAAGTGTTGGAACAAATAAATCCTGTTTCATATAAGTTACGTTTACCGACTTCAATGAAGATGTATCCGGTGTTCCATCGGTCACTCTTATCGCCAGTAACGCCAAGACACCGGTATCAGAAGAGGAAGGAGCCACCACCTTTGCCCATCTGGGTGGAGGGTGAACCGGAATATGAAGTGGTTCAGCTATTGGACTCTCGTAGAAGGGGCAGGGGGGTACAGTATTTGGTGGCTTGGAAAGGGTACGGACCAGAGGAGAACTCATGGGTGAATGCGAGTGATATACATGCATCTAGGCTGCAGAGAGAGTTTCACCATAGGTACCCTAATAAACCCAAACCCCGGGGTTGGGTAGAGGAGCAGGCAGAACAGGCAGACTGGGAAGCTGAAGTGAATGGTGGGTTTGAAGAGGAGGAAGAAGTAGAAGAGTCGCAACCGGGTTGCAGTTATTGGGGAAGTGAAGAGGGAGAATGGTGGGAGGTATCTCATAACGCCCCAAGTAAGGAAGTGCGGAGGCGGGAGGAAGGAGAGGAGGCCCCTAGAGGGGGGGATGATGTTAGGTTAGAGCCGATAACTAATGAGGCTCAGCTGTCGGACTTGGCTGATAGCCCGGAACTGGAAGGGAGGCTTGCTTTGATAAAGGAACTGGCTGGGAGGGGTGAGCAAATGGCAGAAATAACTCAAACCTCAGAAGAGAGTTTGTCCGAGTCTGTTCCTAGTTCTTTAAAGTTACAGGAACGTAGGAGGGGAGGGTTACAGGATAAGAGGAAATGGCAATTACAGAGAGAGAGGCAGAGGGCGTTGTTCGAGCGTAGGAATAAAAGGAGGTGGACTCACGCTAGAGAGCTAGATGAGTCATCATCTGATTAACTAGTGGTCTTGAGCAGGAAGTTGCAGTCTTTCTTGTGGTTACTTGCCTTTGTTTTGTCTATTTGGAATAAAACTCACTATTTACACACAGACTGTGTGCTAGCCATTGCTGTTGCTTACAGCTAGTGATAACATCACTGCTGATAAAGTGCTGTATTTTGAATATGACTAAGAAGGGAAAGGGGAGAAACCGTGCAAACCTGCAGCACAGACTCCAAGCTCAAGCCATGCTTAAAAGATTTGGGGACATAAGTAACAAGGAATCACTGTAGTTTTATGGTCTGAGAAAAAAAACACCAGTACTGTATGTCCCTAATAGAAGTGCTATAGAGCAAATGGATATACAGTATGTGTAAAGAGACTCTTAGGGCATACACATTTTTAAAAGTGTAAATGTTCCTGGTTTTTCCTGGACCCTTTTGAAAAGTGTTCTCTTTCATCTATGCTTAATGTTTTCTGACCTTACTTGAAGGTTATGGTGAAATGAGCTAAGGTTTGTATGAAGAAGGGTAGATTCGCACGGCTGTAGTGTAGTTTCATGCCTCCTGGAGCACCTAGAGGCATTGTGCATTCCACAAGGATGCTCCCTCCCCCAGGAGAAAGCATCCCCAACGGCTGTGCACAAAACTACAAATAAGCCTTTAATTTGAAGTGCTAGTCAAGCTGCCTTTTGCATTTTATATGAATAAGCTTGTTATAATAACCCATTTACTATGCACCAGTCTCTCCAGCTGCTCTCTTTACATTGAAGCATGTTGTTATTTTGACCACCTGGTCAAAGAGAGCATCTGCTTTAAATTAATTAGGTTCCACTTCTTCTTCTTCTCTCTCTCTCTCTCTTTAGTTTTTAATTAAGAGGCTTCCTGATCCCTTCCTTTGCTTTCTTCCAAATCCTCTCCAGCTCTTTGTAAAGGAAGTAAATCATCTGATAAATAAAAAGCAATGTCATATTGGAGTCGAACTACAGTGAGCCCTGCCAAAAAGATGCACAGAGCACTCTCTGAATCCAGCTGATTTGCCCTCCAACTGGTTTTGACAGCATAGTTGCAAACAAAAATACCGTAGTAATAAAAAAAGGGATCCTGCTTATACTGCAGAAAGCTTAATGAGCAAAGGGAAATGAAACAATCTTGCAATAATAAGAGGATAGAAGGCAGAGAAGGCACTAGAAATAAGATGTGTACGTCCTGTTGTGTTGAAGATTCTGGTCACCACAAGACTCAGTGTATGTGACTCCTCATCTTGTCTACTTCTTGCTCTCTGCTTCAAAGGGGTTGGTTTGCACAAAATATATTTTCAACCAGCTTGTAATGCCTCTCAGTGACTCTAAGCTGCCATAGCTAATGCCCCACCCCAATAACCTAGGCAACCTGTGCAACAGATCATAGAATCATAGAGTTGGAAGTGACGCTGAGGATAATCTACAGTACCGGTAATCCAGCATTTCCCAAAATTGGATCTCCACCTGTTTGTGGACTGCAACTCCCATCATCCCTAGCTAGCAAAACCAGTGGTCAGGGATGATGGGCAGTGCAGGAATATACAGCCAGTGGCGGAGCTTCATGCTCTGGCACCAGGGGGCGGAGAGCAGGTGGGGGCAGGGCTGGCATGCATCCTGGGGGTGGGGTACGCCGCCTGTAGGGGCGGGGCGTGCATCTTGGGGCGGGGTGCCCAGCGCGGGCAGGGAAGCAGCCACAATGGCACCCTACCAGGATCGTGCTGCTGGGGGCGGGGTGCTCCCCCCGCACTCCTCTTCCTCCGCCAGTGTATACAGCTGTCCCATATGGGAATCAAACCTGATGGAGTCATTACATAGATGAAGGCACCTGAGATGTACTATGAAGTTGCTTCAATTGATTAATTAAAGCAGAGTAACTTATGGATCATAGCTGCCAAGTTATCCCTTTTTAAAAGGGATTTTCCCTTATGCTGAATAGGCTTCCTCGCGAGAAAAGGGAAAACTTGGCAGCTATGCTTATGGATCAATAAAAACAAGGTATCCCCTACCCTCAGGCTCACAACCTAAAATACAAGACAGAAAAGGGGGAAAAAATATGTGGGGAAAGAGGAGCACAAAGAAATCCAGGCACCAGTTCTTCAAATGGCCAGCTGGAATGGAAATAGCTTTGGGAGAGGATGCAGCAAAAGGAGTCTGTCCCTAAGCAGAGCCAATGGAGTGGCCCCAGGGTGGATAAAAATCAATGGTATTTTTTTAAAAAAATAATTTTTTTAAAAATCAGATTTTTAAAATTTAAATCGAATTTTTAAAATAATATGCTTTTGGAGGAAAAATCTTTTTAAAAATAGTTTTCAGCTGGTATTTAAGTTACACTCTAGTCCAAAGGCTATTAATCAGGAAATAAAGATATGTTTTAAATTTTTCATGTGTGCTAAAACTCAGTCCAAGGTTGTTGGTTTTTTTCGTTTAACCACATCGGTTAACAAACATGGATACATATGCTATAATGTTATTGTTTTAGTTAAATAAATTGTTTAAATTGTTATTAAGGAAATGTTTATTTTTCTCCTTCCAATAAAGTACAGCAGAAAAGATGTCCAAATATAAACACTAATTACATAATTATCGGTCTATGTATTTCTAATAGTATAACCAAATCAGTAATTTTTGATATAACTGTAAAAACTACTCTGAAAATTTATTATTCCAAAAATGATACCTTCATCTGGTTGTAAATATCAGCAAGAACGAGTCTTTCTGTTTAAAAAAAAAGAGAGATTTAAATCAAGTCTTACTGACTAGTGATTTAAATCAAGTCTTACTGACTAGTGATTTAAATCATGATTTAAATCGATTTGATTTAAATCAAATCCACCCTGAGTGGCCCTGCTTCCCTTCAGTGTGGTGTAGTGGTTAAGAGTGGTAGACTCATAATATGGGGTACCTGGTTCCTGTCTCCGCTCCTCCACATGCAGCTGCTGGGTGACCTTGGGCTAGTCACACTTCTTTGAAGTCTCTCAGCCCCACTCACTTCACAGAGTGTTTGTTGTGGGGGAGGAAGGGAAAGGAGATTGTTAGCAGCTTTGAGACTCCTCCGGGCAGTGATAAAGCGGGATATCAAATCCAAACTCTTCTTCTTCTCTCTTTCTGCTGCATCCTGATGGAACGGCTGCTGCCTGGTAACAGATGAAGAGGGAAGGAGCTCCAGGAGAGGACTATCCCTCAGATACATCACAGTATTTCTGTATTTTATTTTATTTCTTGGTCTGGCATTTCCAGAATCTGGGTTTGAGAGCAGAGTCAAGAAATAGTGCTTCTTTTGTGAAGTGAGGGCACTCTTTGTGTCTAACTGCACAGGATAGATAGGAGGCCCAGACAGCGTTCTAAGGCTTGATGTGGTTTCTAGCAGGGCTTTCTTGACGCATGCCCTTCCAAGTAGTACAGACAGGACATTATGGAGTGTGGCAAAGGAAGGAGGAGCAATTATTCAAAGTACTTTTAATCTTTCTTTAATTAGAAGACATGCTAAATTAAAAGGCCCAAGAGTGATCCCGCAGATGTCAGCTTAGTTTGAGATATTAATTGGTATAAGGAGCTAATGTTCCGCTAAGCTGAATATCTGCATTGTTATGCTTGTACATACTGTATTAACATTTTAGCCAACTTGACCTATATACCGTTCATGCAGTGTATTGTCTCCTCTCCACCCCACCCCCCTTCCAGTTCTGATATTGGGGAAGTCTTATTTAGAAGTTAACAAACAAACCCTGCATTTCATAATCCCTTCTCACCCCACCCCCACCCCCACTTTAGAGGCCAGATCTGCTTTGAACCCTTTGAAGAACAGTGTTCTATTGTGGCAGCTTTGTTGGGGAAGGTAATCAGGATGTATCTGAACTGTATACAATCACAGTTGGATGCTTACAGAAAAGCCATGCCCCTTGCTTTGAAAAATGGAACTTTGTGTGTATTTAGTTAGTATTTGTGCAGCAAGCAAAAAAGGAGGAGAAAGTTAACTGTGTCTACTCTGGTGCTTTCGGCAGGAATCCAATGTGTAGAATTTCAAAGGCACTAGTGTAGATTCAACTGAATGTATTTTCCCCATCCCTCCCAAAAAGGAATCTTAAATTTTGTTCCAAGTCAGCTCAGGAAAAACTGCAGCTAATTTGGTATAGATGGCAGCTTGCTAAAATGAGACCCAAGATGGTTGTAATGCAGAGACTGAAGAAAGCAGTGTTTGGTTCCCTAGAAGGTTATCTTTCTTAGGCAGATGGAGGAACATAGAAATGAGCAACTCTGTGTGCTTCTCACTATAATTTATTTATGAATACAAATGACTCCAATATGTTCCGTGTCATTTTTTTCCTTCCTCAGTAAGCACAAGACCCCTAGGTAACTGAGCATAGATGGAAAAGAGCTGGGCATATTGGATTCAGTATTCACATCCCCTGTTGGATTATTTGTATCCAGTTTCCTCTTGGTTTACCGACAAAGCTAAGCCATGGTTTGTTAAACAATTGTTTAATGATCATGAACTATCCCACAGACAATCAAACAAGCCATGGTTTATTTCTCCAAAATGTGGATTGTTTTCCAGCTTCCTTTGTCAGTTGAGTGTCTCAGATTGGATAGCCAAACAAACCATGCTTAAGGAAGGGTGTTATGTTTTTGCATAGCTCCAGGCCATAGTTAAAACAAACCAAGTTCATAAGCCAAAAACAAACCATGGCTTCAGATGGTTGTTTGTTTACAGTAATCAGAAGGTGGCCAACTCTTTCTGGGCCATTTTGAAAAGTGAGTGTAGCAACCAATCATATGACATCAGGTGACTGAAACTTCAAGTCACTACAGCAAACAAACCATCAGGAGTGTAGTCTTAAATGTGCCCCCAATTCTTCCTTTGCAGCCATAGCTTGAATTTGGCGCTTTTATGGCACCTTTTCCTGCCACTGTGCAGAAGCTCTTTTATGATTTCATTGTCTAAATTATGCCAATAAAGGCTGAATGAATGAATGAATGAATTCCCATGCCTGATGTCATATGACTTCAGGCATGAGAAAGGTGGGTCTGGTTCACCTGACACACACAATCTCTGAGGCCTAATGGGATACATGGGCCAGATGTTCCTCACTATTGCACTGAATGTTTCTGAATATCAGTTTCTGGAAACATGAGTAGTTGAGAATGCTGTTGTTATGCTAAGGTCCCGCTTGCACGTCATATTGCTGGATCTGCCTTGGTACACCTATTTTGTATTGCCACCAGTGCTTAAAATTAGGTGCTTAGCACATAGCAACATTCTTAACAGCGCAGTGAATTTGCTCATGCACAGCTAAGGGTGACAATACAGGGGGGGGGGAGAAACTGAGCAAGCTATGCTCCACTCCGGAAGGGGGGAACAACTTGGAACACTGTCCTATGAATATAGATTTCTCTTTCATATGCGAGAGCATTGACACACACCTGGTTCTGAATAGTTAAATTGCCTTTTATCTCTTGCATCTGTTAGGAGATCTTTCCCCATGCTCTGACGAACATTTCCTTCTGCTGATCAGCCATCCAGTCACTTGTCACTCAAGTACTTCTGCACTTGACAAGTGAGTGCACCTTTTTATATGAGCATATAACAAGCAGCAGTATGGGCAATACAGTTGTGCTGAAATGGCAATTGTGTGTGTGTGTGTCTGGCACTTGGCAATCACAGTTCTCTGGACATTTATTTATTTACTTCCTTCATTTTGCCCACGGCAGCCTAAAGCAATTTACAGCCAAAAAACAAAAACAAAACCCACATTGATACATTAAAACCAAGGGGAAAACTAATTAACACTAAAAACCACCCCACCCTGTCTCATTCTCACATTTGAAATACATATGAGAAGATTTTGAATTTGTTCAAACAAATACATGGTAGCAACTGTATTCCTCTTGGTAAGCTGAAATTAATTGCTAAGTGCAATCAGTGAGACTTCTGATCTGTGTTGAATTAATGGGATTGGAAATATTCAAGGCTGCAATAAAAATGCTGATAAGAACACAGGAAGAGCCTGCTAGATCAGGACAGTGGCCTACCTAGTCCTTCAAACTGTTCTTACTGTAGCCAGCCTGATGCCTATGGGAAGCCTGCAAGCAGGACCCGAGCACAACACCAGCACTCTCCCTGCGGTTTCCAGCAGCTGGTATTCAGAAGCATGCTGCCTTCAACAGTGAGGGAAGAACATATCCATCAGAGTTGGCAACCACGGATAATCCGCTGCAAGAAGCCAAGTTACAGGGAACCAGACAGAGGGCCTTCTCAGTAGTGGCACCCACCCTGTGGAATGCCCTCCCACCAGATTGTTCAAAGAGAACAACGACTACCAGACTTTTAGAAGAATCTGAAGGCAGCCCTGCTTAGAGAAGCTTTTAATGTTTAATTATAGATTATTGTACCGTGGTACCTCGGTTTAAGTACACAATTGGTTCCGAAAGTCTGTACTTAACCTGAAGTGTACTTGAAGCGAACTTTCCCATTGAAAGTAATGGAAAGTGGATTAATCCATTCCAGACTGGTCCACGGAGTACTCAACCTGAAGTTTACTTAACCCGAATTATGAGTGTAATTGGTTCTGGAAGTCCGTACTTAGCCTGAAGCAAACTTTCCCATTGAAAGTATTGGAAAGTGGGTTAATCCATTCCAGATAGGTCCGCGGAGTACTTAAACTGAAAGTACTCAAACCGAGGTGTCCTTAAACTGAGGTATGACTGTATTTTAATATTCTGTTGGAAGCCGCCCAGAGTGGCTGGGGAAACCCAGCCAGATGGGCGGGGTATAAAAAATTGTTTGTTTGTTTAATCCTCTTATAAAGTCATCAAGTTGGTGGCCACCATCACTGCCTCTTGGGGGAGCTAATTCCATAATTTAAGTATGCACTGTGTGAAAAAGAGCTTTCTTTTGTCCCTTCTGAATTGTCTAACATTTAGTTCCATTGGATGTCCTTGAGTTCTAGGGTTGTAATACAAACTTTTCTCTACTTTCTCCTTACCATGCATAATTTTATACATTTCTATTATGCTGCCCCTTACTCACCTTTTCTGTGAACGGAAAAGCCCCCAGTGCTATAACCTTTCTTCACAGGGAAGTTGCTCCATCCCCTTAATCATTTTGGTTGCCCTTTTCTGAATTTATTCCAACTCTACAATGTCCTGTTTGATGTAAGGCAACCAGAGCTGTACATGGTATTCCAAATGGGGTCATATCGGCAACAACTTCAAGAATAGGTAAAGAAAATTGAGAGCGTATGGGTGGGAATTAGTAATGTACATTTTCCAGTAATACCGTAATTTTTCCAAGTTCAGCAGAGTTACTGCAAAAGTTAGGATATGGGTCAGCAGGGAGAGAATGAAAGTGATATACGGTATTAGAATTCTTATCCTGTCTTCTAGGTGGATTTTGAAACAGTGTGAATGAAGTGGAAATCTTGGCTATGAGGCATGCATGTGTATGTGTGTCTTTTTTATTATTATTCCCTCTGTTGTGGTTTCAACCTTCTTTGATTTAACAGTGTGGTGTAACAGTCATCAAAATTCCCCCACCCTCTCACAGAAGGTTTTAAAAAGGTTTTTGTTTTATGGTTACTCCTCCAGCAATTCCTGTTCTGACACAGGGGAAAGGAGTGACTGAACATTTTTGCAAGCATTAGTGTCTGCACAAATCATGTTAAGTCCACATTCAGAAGGTGATGAAAAGGCTTGGACATATGATTGCACACAATCTACATTGCTGATTTGCAGTGTATAAAGTAAGGTTGGGAAAATAAAATAGAAGTGAAAAGTGATTACAAAACGCCAGCTGAACCTCCCCCCATGTTGTGGGATGATGGAAAGGTGGGTGTTGGGGTTAATTGGTAATTAGCAATAAGGCGTTAGGGAACATCAATGCATTTTTGTGTGAGGTTGGCTTCAGTTATGTTTAGTTGATCATTGTGTGAAAGGCAAGCTAGCAGGAGAGCAGAGTATAGTCAGGCTGCATTTGCAGGTTATGCTAAATCATGGTGGATGAGCCTGAAGAAAATATTGGGTCCACATGCTCCCCTTTTCCACATGGTGAGGACGATGACTTCAGCTGAATTTAATTTCACATTTACAAAATCCGAGATTAACACACTTGAACCAGGAATCCTTGTTTAAAAGAATCTTGGGTTAGTTTAACAAATCATTGTTAACAGCTTCATAACCTATGGTTTGAAGTTGTGTTGATAAGTCACATTTGAACATAATGCCACGCTGGGATTCTGTAAAAAGTGAAACTAAACTCTGCTCCACATGGGAGAAGGGAAGCTCAAGTTTGTCAGCAATATAACACTACCTTCTGGGCACACCCCTGAGGGTCTAAATGACTTAACTTCCTCTGATTGCACCGTTTCTCTAAACTCAAAGCCATCAAAGGAGGGGATGATCATTGCCTAGTGCAGATAACTCTATAACAGTTGTGCCTACAGTAGAAGCCTTAAGCCAAAATTGTCTGCCCTGGAGGTTCTGGAATTTGAAAGGGAACTGAAAAGGAGTTCTGCAGAATATGGAAGAAGTGGACAGCGGTATTTTTTTCTCCCTCTCTTGAACCTGGAGCCATTCAATGAAGGTTGGATGGTGTTAGGCAAATTTGGATTAGGCAAATTCATGGAGGATAAAGCTGTCAGTGGCTATTAGCCATGGTGGTTATGCATTACCTCTAGTGTTGAAGACAGAATGCCTCTGAATACCATTTTCTGGGAATCACATCTAAGAAGAGTGCTGTGGCGCTCAGGTTCTGCTTGTCAGCTTTCAATGGGCATCTGGTTTGCCACTGTGAGGACAGGATTTTTGACCAGATGTGCCTTTGCCCTGATCCAGCAGGACTCTTCCTAAGTTTTTGTGTTCCAGCAATTAACCAGTGTTAAAATGCCAGTGCTAACACACCCAAACTTGAGTCATTTTGATCCCATTTTACTGCAGTGAAACTAAAGCAAGTATCAGCCTGAGGGCAGCAACAGGTTGCATTTCCAGATAATGAGGCACTGAGGATCAAGGATGGTTTCAGAATTCCACATTTAAGTAGCAAAAGATCAAATAAATGAAGTAGGGAACATCTTCAAGTCTCAAGGAGGACAGATTGCCCTTAAGAAAAGGTTCCAGTAGGAATACCATGTTGACTGCCTTTATATACTTAATTTTTTCACCTTCCCCCCCCCTCTTCCTAAGGTTGCATTCCTGTTAAAACAAGTTAGCTCTGTGCTTTAAAATTTGATCTAAGAACAGCCTCCTACCCCAAAAAAGATTGGCTTTGTTTTTAGGGAAAATACAATACTGAATTGCAAAAATTCCATAGACTTGCATTCAATTCGCATTTTGTGTTTTGGGAGGTTGAATGTACATTTTAAAAAAATCATCTGTACATGAGGATTCACTTGCGATTGCTTATGTGATTCTGATTTACAGTGTTAGCCATGCGCTTCCCCCCACAGCAGTTTTCCAGCTTCAGGCTGGTACAGACATAGCGTCAGCTTGCCTGTTAACTAAGGTTAAGGAAGTAGGAAGAGTGAGCCAAGAGAACATGATGCCCCTCGCCCAGTCTCCGCCCTGCTGTGTACACAATCACCCCACCTACTCCTCCTTTATCACAGTAAGGCCATATTTGTGTCTGAATGCCCTTAACCCTGCTTAAAACACATGGAAGTAAACTCTGAAAGCAGCCATTGAAACCCATTGCTGATCTCTTGACCCTAGTTTAAATCGCAATTGCCTCTCTGCCACTGGTTTTGGTTTTTTAAATGCTATTGTGACTATTGTGAGCTGCTTTGAGCTCAGCATTTGTTGTTGGAAAAGCAGAATACAAATATTAAATCAAATCTATTGACCCCACTAGGATTTTTGCGGGGGGTTTCAGGCGTTTGAGGGGGTGGAAAGGCAACAAAAGCTTAATTACCCTCTGGTATGCCATTGCCTATGGCTGCCAAACAGGTCTCAAGACTGTGTTCTGACATATTGTTTAGCTTCCAAAATTGATGCATGACAAGTAACAAAGGTATGTATCTAACTCATAGCAATTTTCTTGCAGCTGGCAAAGGCTGCAATCCTGCACATAGTTATGCTTCTTAAATCCCATTGAAGTGAAAAGGAGATTGATACAGTATTCTGTGCAGGGATATAGTAGAAGAACTAAGTACTGTACTGTATCTCAGCATCTTGTAAAGGAACTAAGATGCACACAGAGGTTATACACACACAAACACAAGCAAACAGCCCAACATACGTTTTTCAGCATTAACACTGCAGTCATGCACTCTCTGCCTTGGGAGTAAGCTCATCTGAACTCGGCAGGTGTAGTAGACAGGCATAGGGTCGCACTGTAAAATGTTCAGAATTCTAGATACTGTACTGGATTTTAGGATTACTTTACAATTCTAAAAAGCTCCCCCTGCTCCCACCCACCCATCCAAATTATACCGTGTAAAATCAATCTAGTACAGAGGAAACAGTTCAGATCCTGTTTGAAGCCAGAGCCATAATCATCATAATTAGTCTATGTTTCTGTTTGCCTGCACTCTTCCTGGAGAGAGAGTGAGAGATGATATTCTGTCAAAATGGAATAAAACCCTTGCATCTGCAGGTTCGTTTGGAAGGAATTGCATTTCACTGCAGCACACTGGTCTTCCTTTTCTCTCTCTCTCTCTCTCTCTCTCTCTCTCTCTCTCTCTCTCTCTCTCTCTCTCTCCATCTCCACCCTTCAACAGTAATGACAGTGGAGATATGAAATACCTCCAAGAGATGCTGTGGCAGGGACTGACTGGAAGGAAAACAAGAGGACAAACTCTCCAGCAAGTTCTACTGGGCAAGCCTTATTGAAAAGGAGAGTTGCACACCAGAGCACATAGTGGTAGTAAATCCAACTTTGACCCAGCCTGGACTTTCTCAAAGGCATGGGAGGATTATACTTGGTCAGAGCATTGGTCAATCTGGCTCAAGACCGTTTACACTTACTGGCCGCAGCACTCCAGGGCTTTGGGAAGCAGATTCTCCCTCACACACCTAGAGATGCTGGGGATTGAACCTGGGACCGCAGCCCTTCATGTGGGCCTCAGGAGGGGGAGGTTTTCCACGCTTGCCCCCTTTTTGGGACCTGAATCAGGGACAGCTCCACAAAAGAAAGACTACCCAGAGTTTTGGGACTACAGCATTTCATTCACTTCTGTATTCTGGGTTAAGAAAAAGGTGTTTGCAGAGAGAGAACAGATGGAAATTATATAAACTTTGAGTTATAGATCAAGTTGAATTTATGACATACATGAAGAATTAACAAACAAAGCTAACAAAATAAACTACTATTCCTCTGGTTTCTACAAAGCAAGGCATCTTGTAAAGTTCCCACATATTTTTTAAGGAATGACTGTATTTGCGTAGCTCTCTCTATATATGTTTGTGGTGTTAAACGTTGATTTCAGAACTATTCACATGTTTTTCCCGGGTCCCATAAAAAAAGAAGACAGAATCTCCAGTAAACTGAAAGAAGGATCTGGAAATGGAAATAACTGAGGAGGGACTAGGCAGATGTGGCAGAAAAAATATGACTATATAATTCCCCCCTGTTAATATTCAGATTTTGAGCAGATGGTTTGCAACATCTGTGTAGATTCAACACATATGTAAAAAGGACAGTAGGGCATGTTGAAATGGATGTGGGGAGGAAAGGCTGTCATGAGCATATGTGGTTGTGTTGTGAATTTTTGCAAAACTGGAATAGAGAAGATATGAAAGATCTCTAACCATGGTATTTCCCTATGCCTAAAATTAACCTTGTTAAATGGCATTTAGAGGTGTGTGGACTTGTTAAGTTGCAAAAACATTGGTACAGTGATTGATTTGCTTAGAGATGTAAGGTTATTTGAAGCCTTATATTAGAAAATGTTCAGGTTCCTTACATGACAAGCATGTAAGGTTTGATGCATTGTAGTTTTGCAAAACCACAACAACAACAACAACAACAACAACAACAACAACAACAAACCCTATATGGACAGTTAATGGTGTTCAGAAGAAAATTGACCTCCTTTTCTGACAAATAAGAATAATCTAATTCTGAAAGGTTCAAAATCATTTCTATTTTTTTTAAAGCAACGGTTGTTTATTTTGGCAATACTGGACTGTACATCTTTAACACCCTAACTGGCTTGGAAACAAGATGTCCTAAGTTCCAGTTTCTTGTGCGTGAACCTGCCCAAGTATTAACACCATCTTTGGAAGCTTGCTTCTGGGCTCTTCATCATTACAAGTGAGGTGGTTGGTGAGGATAGAAGAAGGGTCTTCTCAGTTGTGGTGACTCACTTTAGAAATCTCCTGCACCAGGCAAATCCCACCCACCCTTTTTGTCCAGGCCTTGTAAGTATTTTAGTTCTGTTTTTTGTTGGTGCTGTTAACATTTTTTTGAAAGGTTTAATTTTATACATAAATTATTTCCACCTCCCCTTCTCCCATCTTCCACCCATAGACATACATCTGCAGTGATTAAACAATATGGCAAGGTCTCTGGTGCCTTCTTTGGTATGTTGATGTTCTTTACATTGCTTTATTGATTTTTTTTTATCACCTAGCTTTTTTTGTAAGCTGTTCTGGAAGTCCTTTTCGATTGAAGAGTGTGATATTAAATGCTTTTAATAAATAGATAGAATTATCATGTAGTTTAAAACCTTTGGGTATAGGATGGGACTGTGTGGTTTAATGTTGCTGTTATTGTCATAATGCTCCTTTTCTGTTTGGAAGCATATTTTTCTTTAAAAATCAATTAACATTACTATAAAAAAGAAGAAAAATACATAGGGCAATCTAAGTACTAATGTAATGGGTTAAACCCATCTAAATTAGTGGATTTGCAAAAAAGAAAAAAAAATTGTGTTAACAAATGTATTGATCCTCAATTTACATATTAGTATTTATCTCTCTCAAAAGACAATGAAGATCAAGACAGCCTTACAGAAATGGAGAGGTTTAGAAAGTGAGGCATGAAAATTATTTTAGACTGAATAGGTGCACTCCAAACCATATGGAATCCAGATGTTTCTTAAGCTTTCTGGCAAAGTAACACATCCAGAGCTGATGACTAAACAAATGGGAATTCTGTTACTGAACACAGTAGGACCTTTAAGAAGAAGAAGTGAATGATCCTCTTCTGAATTTAGGCAGGGCAAATGCTACTATGCTAACCCCCTCTTTTTTGCTAACTTTTATAGCAAACTGAAAGAATGACAAGGAAATGAAATAAGATATAAAAGAGAAAGCAAAATGTTGCCATCCTTCCCACTGTTTGTCACAGTGGTTTTGCTGAGTGCTGTTCTACGTGTCAGCTAGCCTGTCTTCTTTCCCACAATGTGTGCTAAATAAATCCTTCAAGGAGTATTGTCTCAGAATTACCAGTGCTAATTGTTCAGTGGCTTCAATTACTGGTAATTTGTATTGCAAAATTTGAGTGCTTTGGAAGGGAGTTAGGATGTGTTCCAACGTTGTGGCTCTAAGCCTGAATCTAAATTATTTCTAATATTATATGCCATCATAGAGACTAATTTGAGCACTGAAGGTTTGAAATAATCTGATAGGCTAAGGGCCAATGTGGGATTCCTTCACAATGCAAATATCATCTGAAAATGGCTCTTCAGGCTTCCTGTTTCCAGTGGTGAGAAATGGCTGACTCCCATATGATTGGACCTCAGCCGTGCCAGTAATTCAGGGCTGATATGGAGGTAATTAGCCCTGGCAGACTCCCCAGGGTGGGGGAGGACTGTCTCGTAGACCCGCAGATTCTCCGAGATTGTCAGCTTGCCTCAAGGTGCAAGCGGCAGGACACTGGGTCCCATAGCATGAGACGGCTGGCATTCTCCAAAGCCACTCTCATAGCTGGAAATATCTGTTTGATAAAATAATTCAATTTGGACAATAAACAGACATTGTCTGGACCGAAGAGGACTGAGAAAAAAACCTGCAGAATGCACAGTCCCTGGTGTTTAAGCTCGGACTTCAAAGAGATTCTCATCATGGTATTTGGATTACGGAGGTGATCGGTATGTTCTTTTTCTCTTCTCAATACCTACAATTGTTTTTCTACGCCAAGCCTCATTAAGAAACCTAATTATTTTGAAAAGTACAGATGGACTTTTAAATTCAATTGTGCAGCTTTACTTAGACTTGAAAGACTTGATAAAGATAAAAGAAGAAACAAGATGGCGCTTCTTAATATGACGCAGCACAGAAAAATGAGAGTTTCTCCCTTTTTCGAGGGAAGTGGGAGATGCTTGCTAGCTGACTTTGTAGTGACTTGAGACAATAATTTGGAATAACATACAGTGCATCTGTTTGCAGAATTTCTTCATTATGAGCGAGAGAGAAGGCTAAATCGATGTCTAGCAGCCCCCCTTCTAGGGCCCAGAAGGGGGGGATTGTGTGGTCTCCGAAAGCTGATTGATCACCAAATGACTTATATCTGTGGAATACAGTTCATTTACATTGCAATATTGCAAACAGTATGCGTAACATCAAACGACAGGCTTGGACAACAGCCCGGATTGGAATAATTTAACACATGGGAGTTGCTGCATCATTAAACTCTAAACGATAGACTTGGACAACAGCCTGGATTGGAAGATTGGAATGAAGTCAGGAAAAGCTGCGCTGGCAAATAGACAGTTGTAAAAATACATATTTGCAAATAAAGCTGTATTCGATGGATGAAAGAATATATGATTTCTGACATGATTGAGAATCGCATAGCCAGGGATGGAGAACTTTAAAGTGTTAAGTACGGAATGTGGAAAATATGAGAACAACAAGAAGAAGGCAGGAACGAAGATATTGGAGATATACTTCAAGAGGTCCAGACTATGGGGAGCCCAGAACAATTATTAATTAATAATTTGGACTGTAATTTGGTTTTTTTATTTTAGTTTATTGTTTTAATTGGATTATGATTATGGATATGTTAATTGGCTGTTTCCTATTGGAAAAATAATAATAATGATTTTAAAAAGAAAAAGAAAATGACTCTTCAGGGGTGCAGCAAGAGAGAAAAGGCATCCAATGTGTTCCATAGATCATATATTTTTTCCTTTCCTATTCTTTTCACAATGTCATACTAAGAGATGTTGCTTGGCTGTAAAAGGAGACTGAAACGACATTCCAGGAATATTAGCAGCTGATATGGGTGTAGACAACAGATTTAGATAATAAAATTCTTGTTCGCCAAAAAAGGAGGAGGAAAAAACAAAGACACACACTCCTGTTTGAGAGTTAATGACACAGTTTCTAAATGTCACACTGTCAGTATCCTCATAAATTTCAGGCGAACCCTTTGTGCAGACTTCTGCACATTAATATTAGTAGGGTTCTTGGAAATCTGGTGCTGCTTATTATAGCAACGAACCTTTAAATTGACCTTAAAGCATATGATATAATGAGATGGCTTTTCTTTACAAGAATACATTTTAAACACCAGCAAAGTGGAGGGAGCAATGTATTTTCAGAATGTTTCCCAGTCTTTAAGCAGTTATTCAGCTGCCCTACTTAAGGGAGAGGAAGCTGTTGCCTTGGTTAGGCAGGATTTCACAGGAGTCCTTTCTTGTGCATGCACACCCCTTTGCAATACAAAGCTTGAATCCTGGGAATTGAAAAATGTTTTTACTGCCCCACACCAGACAAGTTTGCTCATTCCTTTCTTCTCAGGAAGGAAACTGGGATGAATGAAAGGCAGAAGAAAAACAACCACAATCTTCTCCAAAACAAAACAAACCCCACCAGATTTGGGAGAAAAGTAGCAAAAAAGTGCTTTGTCTCTGCCTTTAAGATCTATCAACTAATGCCTAGATATATTTGGGGGAATATGGCATGCATCTGTTTGATACCAAAAGTAGCAGGTCCGTGCCTCTGTCTCCCTTTTCTCCCAGTAATTGCTCCCTGTAACAGCAAACTCATGTGGTGACATTGGGAAATGGGATATCCTGGAAACCGGCTGACTATAACCCTGAACAGGAGCACTCTTCTTAGGAGGTAAGGACTCACTGCAGCCTTTTGTTGCAGGTGGTTCAGTTTGTGCTTATAATACAAAACACACGACAGGATTAAAATAAAAAAAATTCCTTCAGTAGCACCTTAAAGACCAACTAAGTTTTTATTTTGGTATGAGCTTTCGTGTGCATGCACACTTCTTCAGATACGACAGGATGTCATCACAGCCCATATTTCCCTGCTTCTACATGTGGCAGCCATGAAGTGGAATGGACCCAAGGAAACTTGCAATGTAATGATATCACCTCATGGCCATAATCCAGCACAGAGTTAGTTGCATTCATGCTATTCACTATGCCTAAGACTGCATTGGCCTGTGTTTTTGCATTATTAAATGTTACAGGGGAGAGAAGAAGAGGAGACATGTGGCAATGCCAAGTGTGGAATTCAGTGTCAAATTGTCTAGTGCAATGATGGCCAAACTTGGCCCTCCTGCCATTTTGGGACTGCAACTCCCATCAACCCTAGCTAACAGGACCAGTGGTTAGGGATGAAGGGAATTGTAGTCCCAAAACGACTGGAGGGCCAAGTTTGGCCATCACTGGTCTAGTGGAATGGGGTGTGTGGCAGGGACTGACACAGCAAAAGCCCTCTGAATTGGAGATGCAGGTGAGCAAAGAGCATATTGCTTCCATGCTTCAATTGTGAGCTTTGCCAAGGAATCTTCCTAGGAGTTTTTGGAAACAAAATGTTGGACTTTGCAAACCTGGTGCCTTCCAGACGTTTTGAACTACGGTTCCCTCAATTTCAGCTAGTACTGCCTGGGTCTGATAGGAACTGTAGTCCAAGACATCTTGAGAGCACCAAGCTGACAAAGACAGAACTAGATGGACCCTTAGTTTAATCCGCCAGGGCTCTTCTTAATGCGCTTAAACGCTGGAAGAAAATATATAGTGACCAGTGGTAATAATAGTAATAAAGCAACAACAGCAGTTAAAAGCTAGACAGAAGCTGATATACAGTAAGCATCACATTGTAGTTATCAGTTAGGAAGATGAAACAATAATAAGAATGAGAATTATTGTTTTTTGTTAAAACAAAATTCAGAAATGTTGTGTTAGTCTTTTTGCAGTAGCCATGATAACAATGTCATAGTAGAAGATCAGGTCAAACTAAGAGAGAGATACCAGGTGATCTTTCTCCTAGATGAGGTGATGAAATGCACATGAAAAGCATGATTAAGATTCCTGCCGGATTTTTCTTAGAGCAAAGCAAGTAACATCAAACAAAGCCAACTCAGCAAAATACAGGAACCTTGATAACATATAAAACATACAGGAAGAAATAATAAAAAGTGACTTGAGCAACTTGGAGTCATTTCCCCCCCAACAGAAATGTGTTTGTCATTTAAATGTTCCATGCACATTCTCATAAGCTGCTGAATTCTCAGTTTTGTTTAATGTGGGTCTTGGATGTTGTGCATGAATTATTTCCTCTCCACCAGACTGCATTGTGGGGTGCAAAATTGTAATAGGTTTTCTAGGAAGAGAGGAGAAATGATGAAGGGTGTGTGTGTGTCAGTGAAAAAACTAAAGGAGATGTAGTTACTATCTCGTGAATGTGCAGAACACTTGCTTTGAAAGCATTGTATATGTTCAAGGCTGCCAGGCTGTTGCAAATAATTTAGAAACAGTCAGCTCTGACTGAATTGCAGAAGAACTTTAGATACACCCTGAAGGTATCTGGTTAGGTTGACATAGTTACTTCTTGTAGGGTGACCATGTGTCTTTGTTGCTTCAGAGACGACAGTCTTCTATTTTGAAGGGCTGTCAAATGACTCTCATCTGTTTGAAAGATGCCTCTGAAGGACTCTCCACTCCAAGCCCAGTTTAATGATAAAGAATCATAAGAAGTAAGAGCAACCGTTGCTCATCACACTTAATGGCACCTGGTCAGCAGGCCCACATGGTACCTGATATCTTCCCCACTGGAGTGAGATGTATTGTATTTTTATTTAAATTATAGTAATTGTTTCTGAATTTTCAAAAATTGTATAAACTACCAAATGCAAATGTCATGCCAATTGGTGCCCTTATTTTTTGGTGATGCAAATCCTCTCTTTTTTGCACCAATTAACTGGTCGCTTTAGCTTCATGGTGGCCAAAACACCGTTAATATTGTATCTGTTCCATTTCTCTTACTCTTCTCAGACCACATTATGCCATTTCTTTTCTTCACTTACTTGGAGTTCGAATACCACTGCTATGTTGCCACTGGTATACTTCCTAAAAGGAAGGCTAGAAATCCATGTACAGTGGTACCTCGGTTTAAGTACACAATTGGTTCCGGAAGTCCGTACTTAAACCTGAAGCATACTTAACCTGAAGCGAACTTTCCCACTGAAAGTAATGGAAAGTGGATTAATCCGTTCCAGACGGTCCGCGGAGTACTCAACCTGGAGCATACTTAACCCGAAGTATGAGTGTAATTGGTTCTGGAAGTCCGTACTTAACCTGAAGCGTACTTTTACAAAATGTAAACTTACCCAAACCACTTGCAGAGAAATACGATTTCAAGTCAACTTGTGACCTCAGAAGTTCTTGTGTTTCAGAATGATAAAGGTAAAGGGACCCCTGACCATTAGGTCCAGTCGTGACCAACTCTGGGGTTGCGGCACTCATCTTGCGTTATTGGCTGAGGGAGCTTCCAGGTCATGTGGCCAGCATGACTAAGCCGCTTCTGGCGAACCAGAGCAGCACATGGAAACGCCGTTTACCTTCCCACTGTAGCGATACCTATTTATCTACTTGCACTTTGACGTGTTTCGAACTGCTAGGTTGGCAGGAGCTGGGACCTAGCAACCGGAGCTCACCCCGTCACGGGGATTCGAACCGCCGACCTTCTGATCGGCAAGCCCTAGGCTCTGTGGTTTAACCCACAGCGCCACCCGCGTCCCTATCAGAATGATAGAACAAAGCAAAAAGGGTACTTTTAACTCCAATGAAACCATGTTAGGCATCCATTCCAGAGGTTAGCCTTTTCTTAGTTAATCACTTTAAAATATTCCCCAGATTATCTGTTAAAAATATATTTTGCAATATTCAGTTCAAAATAGATCAAACTTGGGTAGCAAACAGGTTTGTCTTGTTTCTTCGACTTTTCATATTACATGCATTATGATTACCTGTATTTGTGTAGATATGCAAAATAAGTATCAGGTTTAATGTTGAACTCGGTAAAATATATGGTAGTATTGCTGATGACAGAGAAAGCAAATTTGAATTCATATTATCTAAGCTATGACATGCTTACTCAAGCTGGATGTATAATAACCCAGTAAAGGAGATTCTGTAGCTGTGCTCTTAGCACCTTATATTCATATATTGCAGGACCGGCCCTTCCATTAGACAAAGTGAGACAACTGCCTCAGGCCCAGATGCTGGAGATGGCATTCGCTTCCATTGGCCTGTGTCCCCATAAAGTAGCCTGTTGTCCTCAGTTGCCATGAAAGATAATATCCCATTGCCACTGTTGAAGTAACATTCAATTGCCAATCCATTTGGCTTCTGTACGTGAAAAGGGTCCAATGTTTGTCCTTTGCTGCAGGCAGCAGAAATTTTGGACTAGCCCCGACATCTTTGTACACATACCGGTACTCCATAGGAGTAAGCTCAGTTAATCTGTTGCCACAAAACCAAAGAAGAATCCTGTGGCAGCTTAAAAGACTATCAGATTTTGATGATGAGGGTTGTCCTTTGAGACAACTGAATGCAAATTGTGAGCTTCCACTTGAGATTCCAGGTTCATCCCCTCTGAGAGAGAGAGCTGGGCTGCTGCTGAGGTCATTGCCTGATCAGGTGCACATGGAAGATCATGTTATGGATAAAGGATCACGTATCCATGACTGCCCTGATTCCCATGATAGTGGTGATACTTTTTCAAACCACTGCCATCGCAGGGATCAGGGTGGCCATAGACACCTACACAGAGACAGTGGAGAAGCTAATATCCTGGTGAATTGGGCATGGTGATTAGCAGTAGATTCTACATAGAATTCAATTATGGAGCAAGATGTGGTGACTACTAGTTCAGATGCCTTTAAAAAGAGTAACTTAGCTTAGATGCCTTTAAAAGGGCCCTGGAGCCAGCCCTGGAGGATTTAGTCATCATGATAGCTGTGTGGAATTTCCAGTTACAGAGGCAGTATGCCTCTGAACAGCACTCTGGGGAGCAACAGTTGGCAATAACTCTTGCATTTGCACTCTGCTTATGGGCTTTGCAGAGGCATCTGGCCAACCACTGTGGGAAGCAGAACACTGAGCTGTATGGACCTTAGGTCACATTCAGAAATACTCCCTTTATGTTCTTATGTTGGCAGTTGCACATGTGACCTTAGCTTAGCTTCCATTATGTGTAAAATGCTGTTGCTCTTGCTCCACAAGAAAGAACTGCACATGGAAAAAGTGTCCACTCCTAATTTTAGTGTATGGGTGGACATTCTTGAATACAGTAGTCTGGCTTCAAAAAGATTTCAGTCTCAGCAAGAGGAATATGGCAACCACCCAGAAAGTAGTGCCTCCGGCTTTTGCTTTGGCCAAAGCCTGTGTAGACTTTGTTAATCTCATGTTTTGGATTGTGCATCTAACCTATACATCCAGGGCCGGCTCTAGGTGTAGGCTGGGTGGCGCGGGGCGCCAGGGCACCGGTCCGGCAGGGGGGCGCTGTGCGGCAAAGCCGTGCTGCGCCCTGCGCCCACCAGCCGCGCCAAGAAATGGGGTGGAGCGGGGGCGCCAGAGCGATCTCGGCACCACGGAGCCAGGGTGCGCGACACGCTTGAGACGGCCCTGTATACATCTTTGAATCTGCAAAAGCAGTGTGAGAGCCCGTGGGGCATGTGTGAGCACTGGTGGGTTTGTTCTGCAAGAGCATCAAATCCACTTTGATTGTGTAACCTGAACTTACCAGGGTGCAACCAATAGGCAGTTAAATCCCGCCTGCAAAATAATGACTGACTGAAAGCAGCCTTGGTCCCAACCCATTTAGAGCAGCTTTTGCCAACCTAGTGCTCT
Organism: Zootoca vivipara; assembly: GCF_963506605.1. Lineage (NCBI taxonomy): Eukaryota > Metazoa > Chordata > Lepidosauria > Squamata > Lacertidae > Zootoca > Zootoca vivipara. The sequence continues at coordinate 47,676,199 of NC_083285.1, read as the reverse complement.
TCACATGGTTTGAACTACAGCTCCCCTCAGCCCCAGCCAGATTGTGCTGGCTGGGACTGATGGAAGTCATAGTCCAAAACACCTGGAAGGCATCAGGTTGGCAATTGCTGATTTAGGACTTTACAGGTCAATATTTTGATTTTAAGTTGGGCCCAGAAATGCGCCGGTGCCCAGTGCAAGTGATGTCACATGTTCTGCCTTCTTGCCTCTCACCAGTGCCTGGGCAACCACATTTTGCCACCAGTTGATGTCCTTCAAGGCCAGATGTTGCATGACTGCTACTTAGTGCTTGTGTGAATGTAAGCTTCCCTCAAGGACATGATGACTACACAGATAATGCACCCATTTAGGAAATTGCACTTACTGGCTTCATGAACTGCCATGAATTAAACTGTACAAACAAGTCTTGTAATGCTTCCAAGGTTAGGGGGAAAGTGGCAAGCCAGGAAGAAAGAAGGCTTATTTTTAAATGAACGATTTTCATTTTAAGTCTGATAACATTTCGGATTTGTCACCCATGACTGCGTCTCATTAATTATTTTTGTACAATTTCATGAAACGTTTTATTTGTTCTGATTATCAGTAATTCTCTTCAGTTGTGACCATTGAACTATATTCCATCTCCCCCTCCCCCTTCCTTCCTTTTTAAAATGGCCATTAGCAGGAGTTGAATGAGCTTTCCTCTAACGGGAGAGAAAAGTGATAAAGGGGTGCGCCAAAGTTTAAACAAAAGCAGATGACTGTGATAGATTCTCTGGCAGGGAATACAAAGGAGCGCCACTATGAATCTCTTGACTAAGTGGCTGGGAGATACTTAGGGAACAGCACAATAATAACTCCACTAGTAGGAACGTTCGTGAAGCAATGTTTAAAACTAATAGACTGCTTCACTAAAGTACTTTAAGCCTCTGCTGAACAGTACGAGATGAATTAATCAAACTCATAACTTAGTTTAGAAAAATGTGTCATCCCCCTTATTTTATCGGCTTCTTCAGATTGCTCAGGGCCATTAGAGACACCCTTGTTTTATTGGGCGCACTGCACAGCTGCCTCTAATCTTCCTGGGTAACGTTACTGCAGCAGGCAATGGGGTTGTTTTTGGGAAACCAGTTTCTTACTTCAAACTACTCACCAGGTTTCTTGGCAATGCTTGCCCAAGAATGCACAATATTGTGCATACTTTACTGCAGGGGTAGTCAGTATGGTGTTCTCAGGATGCTGTGGACTGCATCTCCCAGTTGTGATCCAACAGAATCCGGAGGACACAATGTTGGCCATCCCTGCTTTACTATATTGGTGGTAGTTCCAGGGGTGTATTGGGTGTTAGCAGAGGGGTAGTGCCTCTTGTGAGGGGCACGTGATGCTCCTTCTGGGGTAGTTTGTCCACCTTTGATCCCTACCCTACATTCAGCTCTCGCTTGTGGCTCTTAGAAGCTGTCCACAAGCAACAGCAGCCACGCCCCAGGAAATGGCTTCAACTGGCTGGCTAAACCATGAGGGTTGCTGATTGGATCTCAGAGTTAGGGCTTCTTCTGCATGCAAAGACAGGCTCTGGCAGATTGTGTGGACGAGACCAATAGTGGGTCCAACAGTCAAGAAGGCAGTTTCTTCATGCTGTAGAGGGAAGTGAGGGGCAGATGGGGCTCATCAACATGGGAAGGGAGCCCATCTCATAGAAGGAAAATTATGGCCCTAAACCTCCACTGCCTTGTTGGGATAGAGAAGAAAAGGCTAAGGAGTAAACCCTACACAAATCTGGAGTGGAGTCCCCAGGACAGTTGGATGGTGCCTTTTACACCTCCTTTTGGTAACTTATGCAGCCAACCTGGAGCCAGATGTATTGTTCTGCTTTTCTTTGGACCACATTAGGGCAGTCCAGGACCTCCATACATACTGCCTAGACTTGTGCCCTGGGGAGGTCATTTAGGTGCTGCCAACACAGCAGTTTGACTTAATCCTGGAGGGGCACTCCATTGTTTCTTGAGACTGACTTACTGGGCAGTACCCATGAGATCCATAATAGGAAAGTCCCAGGTTCCTTCTCTGCTTTCTTTTGCCATTAAAAACACAAGAAAAGTCTTGTTGGATCAGGCCAAAGGAACCTTTGGAATTATCCAACTGTTTTCAACTGTTTCCCAGCTTTCTTTCTTTCTTTCTTTCTTTCTTTCTTTCTTTCTTTCTTTCTTTCTTTCTTTCTTTCTTTCTTTTTTTCTTTCTTTCTTTCTTACGATGCTTTCCAGACTTTGTATACACATACACTACAATGAAACAAAACAGCAACATGTACACACCAAAGCAAAGCTATCCTTTACCCACTTCTATTACATAAGGATATGGATATCATTTTCTGTGGTTTGCACTGCTAAAGACAGAAAAGTGTTATCATCACTAATCTAGATAAGTGCAACCTCACTCTGTTCTGTTTTAAATTACTCACCAAATCACTTCCACATTTTTGTTGTATAACAATAAAATTGCATTTTTGTGCTAAATTAAAGAAAGTTCGGATAAATGTTTGTTTCAAACTCAAGCCCTAAAAAGCCAGAAAATGCAAAGAGATACATTTAGCATTTACTTCTTGTGCACAGCCAGTCTTGTTATTGTGTGTGGGTTATGGACAAAATCTAGAGGTGAGGGCATATTGAAATTCACCAGGCTGAAATTAGATATGCTTCTTCCTCTGGGTGTATCTCTAGACATTATTTTGGAAGAAGATGTATTTCTTGATTCTTCCAACTATGATGGGATTTTCAGAATGCTATTGGGATATTGGGATAGAGACATGTGAAGACTTATTTTTTTTCAGCTGCCTTTCCAAATCTAGATAGTATTTACTTCTTATAAGCACAGCAGGCAGATATTTAAAGGAAAGGATACATTTCTCCATCTGTCTAGTCAAATTTACTTCTCCCTCTTTATTTATTTTTACTACATCTAGGTTTGCACAGATTTGGCTACATCTAGATTTGCATTGTTTTGTTCCATGCAGCTGCTCCATTTTAAAACAACAATAGATCTTTTGCTGCATCTTGATTTGCAAAGGCAAATAGATAAATACTTGGGCGTTTACACAGAAGGAAGGAAGAAGACAAATAAATGCACAATGGCAAATTGTAAAATGTTCTGGTTTCTGCTTCCGATTGATTCCGATTGATTGATTCCGATTGTGTGGGTGTAGGGGCAGATTTTGCATATTGAGAAATAACCTGTTCCTGGTTCTCAGACTATATGAGAAATACGTGGTTGCATTTGATATGTTCCCACCTGAAATTCATTAGCAGGTGTGAGGGCGCCCAACAGAAATCACTCCCCTTAAGCTATTTGCTGCATGAGGTAAACGACAACTGGAACTGAAAGCAGATTCTGGCTCTTAACAAATAGCAGCTTCGGAAGATGGGGGTTGTCACTGAGGCTATGTGGGGGGACAGCTTAACCGCCTGCATTCTGGACCCCTAATCCTAAATGCCCCTTTGTTGCCGCTGCTTGAAAAGAAACCCAAGATATGTGAAATGCAATGGTAGATTTTACACATCATCTAATGTGACCACTGGGTTAGGAAGCCAAGCCAGCATCATCTCTATGCCAGTTAGCATATATTGTAACTGTACTTGCAACTGAGGACATTTTTTCATATGAGGAAACTTAAAATAGTTTTTCTTCTCCCTTGAATTACCGGTAATCTGCAACACTACATGTTAACATATTGGCTAGAATGTAGGTTTGATTTACAAATGCCTCCCTTCTGCTAGGAATTGCAGTTGATTGCAGGCAATTTTTCTTGTGTTTTCATTTAATGCCTTCTGCTTTCTAACATTCACATATGGCAGACATAGCCAAAGAGAGACTCTAAAGAACTTTGTACAGTCACATGTGCAAACTATTTTTAAGAGAGCATGTTTCTTGGGAGCAGTGCTTCTGTTCTGCAAGCTATATTTAAAAAAATGGAAATTGGGAGAGGTGGATGTAGGAGTAGAGTATTATGATTTACCTTCTTTGGTATTGTATCACAGAGATTAATTGTGTAATTGTTGTTAATTGTTCTCAAGATGTATATTACTGTGTATCTCACAGTGTGTGTGAAGCATTTGTAATACTGCTTCCTTTATTGTAGTCATACATCTCACTTTATGGGTCTTATTTTCAAGTGAGATATTTAATCCTCTTGCAATAAAACCTAAGGCACCAATGTACTCATGAAATGCAAGCACTGTACCAATTTAAATTAACAGACTAACAAACTATGAAGCACTCACCAACATACACAGCCGCTTCCACCCCATCCCATGTCCCCAAAGTTTTAATGCTGTTGTTTCTATTGTGCATTTAACTCTGGATATTTATATTTTAATGTTTCAGTTTCTTCTGGTTTTTATATTTTGCAAACAGCTTAAAAGCCTACTGCAACATTGGGGCATGTTTAATTTTTTCAGTTTTCAAATGTGAGGGGTACTAAAATGTTACAATGTGGCTTGGGGATTCAAAATATATTTTGGTTAAATTAATATAATTAAGTTTTGCATATATATATATATAATCTGTGTAAATTGCATAGAAATAATTAAAAATCATTGCCAAGTACTTGCATGCATGCATACACACACACACACACACACAGAGAGAGAGAGTGAGGGGGGAAAGTATTTGATCCCCTGCTAAATTTGCCCGTTTGCCCCCTGACGAAGAAATGACCAGTCCATAATTTTAATGGTAGGTTTATTGTAACTATGAGAGACCGAATAACAACAGGAAAAACCCCCAAAACCCAGAAGACAAAAGTAAGAGATAGATGTGCATTATAATGAGTGAAATAAGTATTTGATCCCTTTGCAAAAGATGACTTAGTACTTGGTGGCAAAACCCTTGTTGGCAATTACAGAGGTCAGACGTTTCTTGCAGGTGGCCACCAGGTTTGCACACATCTCAGGAGGTATTTTGTCCCACTCCTCTTTGTAGATCCTCTCCAAGTCAGTAAGATTTCAAGGCTGATGTGTAGCTACTCGAACCTTCAGCGCCCTCCACAGATCTTCAATGGGATTAAGGTCTGGATACTGGCTAGGCTACTCCAGGACCTTAACGTGCTTCTTCTTGAGACACTCTTTTGTTGCCTTGGCCGTGTGTTTTGGGTCATTGTCATGCTGGAATACCCATCCTCAACCCATTTTCAATGCCCTGGCTGAGGGAATGAGGTGCTCACCCAAGATTTGACAATACACGGTCCTGTCCATCATCCCTTCGATGCAGCGAAGGTGTTCTGTCCCCTTAGCAGAAAAACACCCCCAAAGCATAATATGTCCCCCTCCATGTTTGACGGTGGGGATGGTGTTCTTGGGGTCGTAGGCAGCATTCCTCCTCCTCCAAACACAGTGAGTTGAGTTGATGCCAAAGAGTCTCATCTGACCACAACAATTTTGGTCTCATCTGACCACAACAATTTCACCCAGTTCTCCTCTGGGTCATTCAGATGTGCATTGGCCTATACATGTGCTGTCTTGAGCAAGGGGACCTTGCGGGTTCTGCAAGAGATCAATCCTTCACGGCGTAGTGTGTTACCAACTGTTTTCATGGTGACTATGGTCCCAGCTGCCCTGAGTTCATTGACAAGTTTCCCCTGTGTAGTTCTGGGCTACACAGATCCAAATACTCATTTGCAAGATCCAAATACTCATTTGCATCATGGACTAAGATCTTTGGCTATGCAAAAAAAAAAAAGAGTACAATGGCTGCTTCTCCTTCCCTTAACTTCTGTGACGTGCAGAAAGAGGGAAGAAAAAATATTGTCCTTGCTTTTATATTTTTTCACCTTTCAAGTTGTGTGTATATTTGTGTGTGACTCCTTATCCTTTACCATGTGTGCAAAGAGAAAAGAGTGTGTTACTGTCTCCTTATCCTTTCCTTTCATAATACATTATTTGGTGCTGACATTCCAGTTATGCGTCTCCGTAACACCACCTCAATCATAATTGCATTCATCCATGAAAAACCTTCACCCAGCATATTTCCCAGGGTTCATAAGATATGTCAGAAAGCCTTTTAAAGCTTGCTTTTCTCCTATGCTTTTCTACCATTACCTATATTAATCATATCCCCCCCCCCCCGCATTCCCCTCTGCATAATACAGTCTTGGCACCCCCCCTCCCCGCTTTGTGAAATTATTTTCACATTGTCATTCATTTGCAATGTATGCTTCTGCCATTGTAGCCTGTTTCCATATCTCTTAATGTATCTTTCTTGCTGAAAAGCAAAATTTTGGTGAATTAACAATACTACTCCTTGGATATATACTAGAGACAATTGCATGCTACAGACAGGATTGCATTGGATGGAATTAACTCGTGTAATTTGGAGAAACCAGTCTGAGTATGCCTGCTCTGGGGAGCTAGTGATAACCGCCAGGGCCGTCTCTAGGCCCGGGTCCGGTGGTGCGGGGCACCAGGGTGCCAGGCCACCAGGGGGTGCTGCTGCTCCCGCTGAGAGGCATGGCGGAGGCCGCCCCAGGCGCGCCTCTCAGCTGTTCAGGCCTCTCTCCGGAGGCGCACAGGCCTGGGGCCGCCTCCGCCGTGCGCAGGGGTGTCGCAATAGGGGGCAGCCAGGCTGGATGGCGCACAGTGCCGGCCCTCCAGGCAGCAGCCGTGCTGCACGCAGCGCCCGCCCACCGCGGCGGGAAACGGGGCAGGGGGCCGCGGAGGGATCCGTCGCACCAGGGCGCCAGGCATGCTTAAGATGGCCCTGATAAGCACAGTGTTGTTGAGATTGTAATATGAATGTGCATTTTTATGTCCGTGTATTTAAAGGTAAAAACATGTCGATATGAAATGATTTGGGTATCACAATAATGGCTTTTGTGGCTTGAGATGCCAGTACAGAAAAACAGAGTGGAAAGGGTTAATAGTCATAGATTACACAGACTAACCCACCCACCCATTACCTGTACCATATGCTCATTTAGTGTTGCAGAGACAAAGGTTGAGGATTGGCTTTATATGCAGTCTCTTAGAGACCCCCCACGTTGGTTGTAGGGAGAGAGGATGAACAAGGAAGATGAAAGGTTACCTGCAGTGTAGTAGTTTCCCCCATCTCACAAGAGCAGATCAGGAAAATAGAGATTTTTTTTGGGGGGGGAATATTACGTCTGGATTTGGTATTACTGTCTTAACATACTGGTGTATACATGTGTGGTAGCATCTTCACTATTGTGGTATTCTGTTATCCACTGCCTCTAGAGTTTCCCAGACAGCAACCTCCTCTTCTCTCTGCCTCCTGCCCCAGGCTCCATTCATTTTCAGGCAGTGGCCAGGTGCAAGTTATCCATAGGCAGAATTTGGCTCAAAGGCTGACCAGCTGCCAGTCAGTAAGATAATGTTACTACTAGTTACACCAGTCTAGATTGCACAAGGTGCCTTCTTAGAACTACTTGTAGTGGGAGCGAGCTCTAAGAAATGTGGGGGATCGTTGAGGCATGTCAGTATCAGACAGCGGAGATGCAGTGATAGCAGGAAGGAGGACTGGTGGGGTACATTTTTTTTATTAGGAAGGCGGTTCAAGTTCAATACCTCTCCATTAGCTTTCTCTGAAATTCTGCAATGTTCTACAAGGCAGGTAAAAATAGAACACTGCAATGTATCAGAGCCCCCAGATGTGCTTTGTGTACCTCTAAAAATAGCTTCAGTGACACTTTCTTCTGCCAATGGTCCTTGTAGGCAAGGATGAGAGTAATCATGGAGAAGGGATGAGAGTAATCATGGAGAAGTGGTAGACAAAAGATAGAAATACTAAAATAGAACAATGTTGGTGATACCCCAAATAGAAATTCCTGGGTCCAATAATAGCTAGTAAATCACAGCATTGGAGAGGACTTGCTTCAGATTACAGCACTGTCTGCATCTTTGGATTTTGAAGTGGTATATTTGAACTTCAAATTGATAATTATGTCATAAATATGCATACCAAGTTCTGTTGCAAGATCTCACATATTCATATTACAGTGTCTTTGCCTGACAAGCTTCCCCTGAAAATGGGCGCAGGTAGTCAAGCTGATGTCTGAACTCAAATTGAGAGCACACAAGCTGACTTCCATTCCACTGTGTCAATCTTCAAGGGAGCTATCTCATTACGATGCATTTTGCGCCTCTCTCTCTCTCCCCCCCCCGCCTCCCAGGTCTTTAAAACAGGTGCAAGAGTTGAGTTAGTTTTCAACTAACATTTCCCTCTACTCTGATCAAACTTTTTTATGGTATAAGGAATGACCCAAATGCAAAATACCATTCTAGTATAATAATGTAATATTGTTACAATAGTATAAAAATGGATTTTTATCTCTTTCATACCAATGAGCAATTTGTCTTCTTCCACTAATTAGTTCTTAGTTAGAACCGACAGCATGTTTGAATCTTTGGATAGGACTTGAAATAATGGGTACTTGATTGATGTACTTACTAGTTTATTAATTGCAGATACGTCTGTTATTGTGGAGCACTTTTATACTGTGTGGGGTTTCAAAGGTTTGTCAATCAACCACAATCCTGGATTTCCATGATGCATGTATATTTACTGGAGGGGGATATCTGAATAGCACATGTCCATAAACAGAGGCTTCTGTTCACAATGGATGAATTCGTTCCTGTTACTGAGTAAATCTTAAGGCATTAAAATAAAAGTAGGCGCATACACGAACTGAGCTGCTGCTATTCCCCCTACCCCCAATGACAAACAAGTACTATATTGTGCTGTGATGAAGCTGCAATAGTAAAATAAAACAGAAGTGTTTAAGTACCAGAATGCACATCCTAGTTTCAGTGTGCATATAAATGCCTATATTAGTGAAAATAACATACAAAAATGCATTTTATTAGTGGAAATTGCTGTGCAAAACCATGTATATTAGGAAAAATGAGTGTATTAGGATAAAGTTGTACTAAAATGCTGATGAATTTTCACAACGACTTTCTACATATAAAAAAAATGCAAACTGATGTGGATAACTGAATTGGAGAAATACCAGAATTGACAAATTTGCCCATCCCTAACTCACATAGCCACTATTTTGTACCTGGCTCTAGTTGGTGTGTAGACTACAGTGTTCTAGTAAAAACAAATTCCAGTAAGCCTAAAGTCTGCCTGCCCCTAGTCTAGTGCAGCCCCTGAGCACTAAAGCCCTCTTAGAATCTGCAATCCCCTGTGTGTCATTTGCAACCTTAGCTGATGGCCAGACATGCTCTTAGCAAAGGGAAGGGTTAGCTTGGCCCCCCAAATGGTTGGGAGGGAGAAACTTCCAAATAATCCTCCTTTCTGCTGGAATATACTTTTGACTTCAGGAAAACCAGACTTGGTCCATAACACATTTTTCTTTAAATACCATAGGAGCCATATCTTTTCCAATGCAATATTCTACCGCAATTACATACAGTTTCAAGGGCACTGCAAGCAGGTATGTAATAGTTAACAGTACTTTACAGGAAAACTGAGGGGAGATTAGGGATAATTGTAAGTATTTGGGTGTGGAACTGGTGAAGAGTTTTTTATTGCCTTATCTTTCTCAGCTTCCCTCTGTTTACGTGCAGAGAGGTGGGGAAATGATTTTCAAAAATGTAGAGGTCAGTTGTGTCATCAGGTTAATACTCCAAGTCATGCTTAGTCACTTGTCAGTTAGACAGATTTGTATTTACTATGTTTTTTCTTTGTTGTTTTTTACACTCAGTTCTGCCTTTCCGATTCTCAGAATTGCCAGTTGTTAAACAGGAAATAGTCTATCATGACTTCTGTGCCAGTAAACTAGGGGTTTAAAGAAAAGTTCAACAAATTTATTATATCATGTTCAAGATGATATATCTTCATTTTGAAATATTTGCCTCCTTGGCTCATATGTTGACCCAGGGCAGATGTTATCATCAATCTCTTTAAATATATTTATGAGATTGGGAGTGGGCCACAGACTTGTATATTCCTTTCCCCTTCCATGTCTCTTTTCCAAAAATCAATTTATCCACTCCACATTTATTTCCTGTCATTAACCATGGTTTCCCATTGCATGTGCACAGATACAGCTTCTACTCTGGAGTGTTAAACCATGCAAACCATGGTGTGGAGATATTGCTCCAGATGAGGAACAGCCAACATGGTGTTCTCCAGATGTTATTTGACTCCGAACTCACACCAGTCCCTGAAAGCATGGCCAATGGGCAGTGATGATGGGAATTGTAGCATCAACAACATCTGAAGGATGTCATGTTGGCTACCCCTTTTTCAGACAGAGAGAAAGGAGAGTGATGGTAAATATTCACTCAGTTTACAGATTTTGACTCAAAGATATTTGTTGTGTTGCATCTGTACTGAAGCTTCCTAAAAAAGAATGTCTGGTTGACATTAAACTTAAATTATCTTTGTATGATTTAACAGTATATTGTTGTACTTCTGTTGTTTTACCATTGAGGGTGATTGCCAGGTTTTCCTTTGCTATTCCATCTTCTTCACAAAATCATAGAATTGTGGAGTTGGAAGGGACCCTGAGGAACATCTAGTCCAACCCCCTGCAATGCAGGAATCTCAACTTAAACATCCATGACAGATGGCCATCCAACATAAAAAACCTCCAAGGAAGGAGAATCCACCACCTTCCAAGGGAGTCCATTCCACTGTCAAACATCTCTTACCATCAGAAAGTTCTTCCTGATGCTTAGTTGAAATCTCATTTCTTGTAACTAGAATCCATTGGTTTGGATCCTGCCCTCCAGAACAGGAGAAAACAAGCTTCTCCCATCTTCCATGTGGCAGCCCTTGAAGATGACTATAATATCTCCTCTCCATCTCCTCTAATCCAGGCTAAACATACACAGCTCCTTCAACTGCTCCTCATAAGGCTTTGCTTATCATCTTGGTCACCCTTCTCTGCAGCCTTCTGGCTAGTTAATATCCTTCTTATATTATGGTGCCCAGGACTGGACACAGTACTCCAAGTATGGTCTGACAAGAGCAGAACACAGCGGTACTATTACTTCCCTTGATCGGGAGACTATAATTTTGTTGTTGCAGCCTAAAATAGCAAAATAAAACCACTCAAGTCCATTTTGATTCTTCCTCATAAACTGGTTCTTCCAAACACATCCCTTATATTCAACTACTTCAAATTTATCTGCATCTCCTGAACACTGAGATAAAAAGAAGATACTTCCTATTATTTGTAATCTCAATGCCATGTAGAGAAGAAAAATAATATTGATTATTGCTTCAGCATCTCAGCTTGAAAGAAAATTGCTGTTATAATAGAATTTTATTGACTTCGTCCATATACGTTAACAAAATGAACTACATTCAAACTCCACATAAAAGTATAGTACACTTAAACCTCTACATAAAGGTGTACATAAAATGAAATTCTGCATTGTAAAACACCTCAAAATCAAGCATTAAAATAAGATATTGAAATAAGGAAGACTGTAGTCGTCTAAAATAAAATCCAGATACCTTTCCCTAAAACTAGAGGCCTTTATTGCAAAAGAGGCTACCTTTCAAGTTACATATTGATCACTTCCTTGTAATAGAAAGCTTAATTCTTAGGTTACTCTCCAATAGTTCATGTTCTTTCTTAAGGACTCTATACAGCAACTATAAATAACCTTATAACTATAAGGTTCCTAATAATCCTCTGGGCCTTTCCATCTGGCCATCATTACTCTCTGCAGACTACACCCTTCACTGGTTCTGTTTTGTACCTTTCTTGATGATTTATGCCTGGGTTATGTGTCATTAGACGGATTAATCTTGCTTGCTTGGTTTGAGGGATGTGTCCCTCTGTCTTCCTGTGCAAAAGGAAAACTTACACTCATTGCTCTAACCACTTTGCTTTTGGCCCCACTCACCTCTGGCATACAGCCCCTGCGGGTGGCCTAGAAGGGGATGTGGCCCTTGGGCTAAAAAGGCTATAGAGTGTTCTCTAATATCAGAATAAAGCTGACATCCAAGAATATAATGAGGCAAATATAATTGCTGTTGAATTATGCAGAGTTGCATCCATGAGTACCTTTTATATCATCAGAGACAAACCACATCAGAAGTTTATTTACAGTTAATAGCAGTAACCTCTGATTCCATTCTAACAACTGAAGTGCAATTCTACCATTATACAGAACACTTTGACCTTCTTGCTCCTTCTTTCTGGGCTTGTCACTCTCTCTTCCCCTCCTCCCATTCTCATTTTCACTTCAAGGAAGGCAAATAAATATAATATTGTGGCTCTGCCTTTTGGTCTATTTGTCAAGTGGTGGGAAATATACCTTTGAGCGTGGGAAGGGATGGTCGTGTCTACTGGCTAATTCATATAATCAGCAAAAGGGTGAGTTATCGCATACCCTCCAACATTCCTCAGTTGAGAATTGGGACGCGTCTTGCGCTGCTGTGTGAGTCAGCTAACTACCTCGCCTGCCACAGCAGCGCCTACCTGGCAGCTGCTCACTCCCATCCCTCCTCACTTGCTTCCTCCACCCGCTCTTTACGTCAGATCATGACAGCAGTGGCAGCTTTGGCACGGCAGAGAGGGCCGCATGTGTCCGCCACCTCCGCTCTGGCGGGGAACTGCTTCCCCCCCCCATGCACAAGGGTTCTGCTTCAGAAGCGTTCCATTGCAGGCTAAGCACCGACTCATCATCTTCCCCAAGTTTGGCAGCAGCGGCACTGGAGGGATAAAATGGGACATTCCGGGATCAAATCAGAAGCTGAGATGGCTTCTGTAATTTCAGGAATGCCCTGGGAAAATAAGGACGCTTGAAGTGTATGCTATCATGGGATAGGCTTAATCACATCTTAGCTTTCTCCAGGATGATTGGCCGGGCATGAATGTTTCACATGACTGGGTTCTGGAAACAGTAGTTGCAATTGTAATGTTGAGAAGTGTGATTGTCTGATATGTCTTCAGACTATATGGATCAACAAACAAAACAAAGTGGCGGGCTCTCTAGCATGCTTTAGAAAAGTTGTGCTGCTTTCTAGCACTTTTGCAAAAAGAAAGACGAGTGCATGGCTTTTACTACATTACTATGCGAGTTCTGACTGTAGGATGGCAGAACTTCCCGAGCAGATGGAGAACATTCACTTTCCACTGCTAATAACTAGAAGGCACAAGTTGTGCATATGTTTCTACCCTTTGGGAGTTATTGACTGGAATCCAGACTTAGCCATGCCTGGAGTAGAGTCATTGAAATCAATGGAACTTAAGTTAGTCAGGGTGAGTCTGCTCTGAGCACGATTAAGTCTGTATCCCACCCACTATGTCATTGCTGCTGTACTAAAACGTTTGCTTTTAATCATTGCAAGCCAGTTCTAAGCTAAAAGTAATTAGATATAGGAAGCTATTGTGTACCACATCACCAAAATAGTCCATTTAACCCAGTTTATTAATTGTCAACATGAGTTTGACCAAACTGCGGGAGGCAGTGCAAGACAGGAGTGCCTGGCGTGCTGTGGTCCATGGGGTCACGAAGAGTCGGACACGACTAAACGACTAAACAACAACAACATTAATTGCCTGCCCTGACTGATAGTGGCTAATCAAGGTCTCGAGCAGATTGAATGTAAGGGTTTGTCCACATTTCTGCTTGTCCTGCCACTTTCCCCATGGGAAAATCTGCTCTCTGCTGAATCGAAGCAAATGTCAGTTGGGTTTTCTGCAGATTGATGTCTGCTCTGATTCAGCTGTAAATAGTGGGATTTCCTGGGGAAAGTGGCAGGGCAAACTGAAAACTGCTCAGATCCATGCCTAGAAAGCATGGGACACAAGCAGAAAACCTCTCAGAACTTTTCTAGGCACTGGACAAGTGAAGTGTAAACGAGCCCTAAGGTTTTTAAATACACAAAAACATAAGAAAAACCTTGATGGACCCCGATCCAGCAGCCTGCTCATAGCCATGGTCAGCCAGATGCTTTTGGAAAGTACACAAGTAGGGGAGAGGGCAGTTGTATTCCCTCATTGTTTGTCCCTAGTATCTGTTACTAAAAGCTATACTACTTCTGAACATGGAAGCTCTGTTTAACTACCGTATTTACTATTGAGCCTTTCTCACACACTCTCAGAGACCAGCACAAATCCACTGGGGATTACTGAAGCTTATCATTTCCATCACACATAGACAGACACTAGCCTTGCAAGGGGGTCCATAGAAATTGGTAGTCCACAGTAGGTGCCGAGGTACACTTGTGTTAGTAATTTCTGGCACATCATCAGTTGTCAGGGACTGTCTGGATGAAGAGGAATGGTGCAAGGCACCAGCTGGGGAACCTCCAAGGGAAATCCCAGAGGAGGAATGCTCAGAGCCCGGGAATTGGTAGTGGGACACTGAGGAGAGGTCAGAGGAGTAGCTGGATACTGAAGGGACAGCAAGATTTAGTGAGCAGGAGGAACCCGTGAGAGGGAGCAGTTCAGACTCTGAGGCTGAAGCAGAGGACGTGGGTCAAGAGACTCCCGGAGAACCTGTGGCACTCTAGATATTGTTGGACTCCAATTCCCATCACCTTGACAATTAGTCATGCTGGATTGCCAAAGGTTTCCTAACCCTGGCATAGGCTTTCCTCTGATAGCTTGAGGGGAATGGGTGTCTGAGTCCTGGGCCATGAATGTAATTATGTATGTACAATTAAGCCCCCAGAGTTTCAGGATCCTCAACCAGGTTCATCGTCTATATGTCAACGGAACAGCACAGAGATTCTGGAGAAAACTGAACTGGACCCAGCTTCTGCTGTGTAATGTAGTCATGTGCAGAGTGGAAGTAATGAGGCTGATTGACACGAGCCAGGCATATCAGGAAACATGCAATACCAAGTAACAGGGCAGTACAAAGAAAGGACATTTATTAGCATAATTTTCCAGTGACACATGAGAACAGATTCTGCAGTTAAGAGTTTATAGAGATGTTGCGCAGGAGTCTTTGATTCAGAATGACAGGCAAAAAATATGGCAGCAATAGCCAGCAAAACAGAAGACGTCTCTTGCATATTCAGACTATAGGAGTCTGACATGCCTACCTACTTGTCAGATTTAAACAGTGTGACTGAAGCAGGGAAAAAAGTACACAACTCATTAAGACTGTATTGAAATAAGGAAGACCTTGAACTGAGTGGGGGCATATGGAGTGATCGCTTCTTCAGGGATGCTGGGCTTTTCAATTAGAACAGGTCATCTTCAATCTTAACATTTTCTAAATACAGTGGTACCTCAGGTTACAGACACTTCAGGTTATATACTCCGCTAACCCAGAAATAGTACCTCGGGTTAAGAACTTTGCTCCAGGATGAGAACAGAAATCGCACAGCGGCGGCATGGCGGCAGCGGGAGGCCCATTAGCTAAAGTGGTGCCTCAGGTTAAGAACAGTTTCAGGTTAAGAACAGACCTCCAGAATGAATTAAATTCATAACCCAAGGTAGCACTGGAGAGCTAATGTGGTCTCAAAGCTTGGATAGAAGTGGGTTCACATTTTGGCCCCTCACTCAGCCCCTTTTGCTGAGTGGTTGGTAAATAAATAAAGCCAATAAACTGTGCTTCTTTCTTTATGTGCTTCTCTCAAACATTTCCCCCTCTGTGTAAGCGGTGTATAATAAGTCTAACTAATTCACATAAGAACTTTAAATCTGGGCAGCTGTTTTTTCCCCCTCCTCAAAGCTGAGTGAATATATGTTGGCTTGGCTTACTAGCCAGTCATTATCTGTGTCACCACTTACTTCCTCTGCCATCTCCCGAGGCCTATGACATGCGCAAAAGGCTTGGGAGAAATGCAAGGTCTTCTCTCGTGTTTGGAGAATAGAGAAGGCAAGAAATATTGTAAGCCTCTCTTTTTGGCCAGAAGGGACTTGTGTTGCTCTTACCTTCTTGAATACAACAGTATAAAAAAAGCAAATTTTGTTGTGGCACAAACATTTGTGAACTAAATATTTTGGATTCTAGTCCGTAATAAGGTTGTTTGTCCTCAATAGTTTGTTATTGTATAGGATAGTTTTAAACATAGTTCACCTTTGTCCCTCAAAGTATTGCAGCAGCTACATAGAAGCAAGCTTAGCTGGTGTCCTGCCCAAGTTGTGAATGTTTCCTAAAACACTTTTCTACAATTCTTTGCAAAGCACAGGAATTCTGTGTCCCACGCCCTGGGATTCCGTCTCAGCAGATTAAACTCTGTCAAAAAGATTCCCTGAAGGTAGGATTTTTGAAAAACACAATGATGCATGATGCTGAATTTCTGGAGTGGCTGGACATAAGTAGGACATTCAGCTACTGAGCATGTCACTGCCTCCAGGTAACTGGAGTAACTGCTTCCAGAGTTCTGATTAATTCAGCACAGTTCTCCAAAACCTCTGCTAACTGTGTGGCAACTACTACTGTATTCAGGAACATCAGCAGCTTTACTTTATTCCCAGAGGTATCCCCACAAGTACAACTGAGTTTGTCACAGGCATCAGTATTGGCATTCTCATCAGAGAAAGGTCCATTATTTAATGGGGTAGGGAAAATGAATTGGTCCTCCATTTATCAAGAACAAGATTGGGATACATTAGGACTTATTATTAGGCAAAAGGGGCTGAGTGAGGGAACTTGCTGGATTTGCTTTCAGGTGTGTATTTAGGTGTATATTCTTTGGCGAGTGATGAACATGAGGGACAATTCGTTGGCTTTATTTATTTACCAACCACTTTGTGCCCCATCTTTTTAACCAAAAGTTTTATGATGACTTGGTCAGCTTCCATGCTGTTTTTCTTCACATATGTTCTTAAGATGTTGTGTTGTAGGAAAGTGACTAGAAGATGAGGAAATTTGTAATTTGGACATCTAGGCAAATGGTCCTGGTG
The DNA here is from genome assembly GCF_963506605.1 of Zootoca vivipara. Classification (NCBI taxonomy): domain Eukaryota; kingdom Metazoa; phylum Chordata; class Lepidosauria; order Squamata; family Lacertidae; genus Zootoca; species Zootoca vivipara. Next base: position 47,659,380 of record NC_083285.1, on the reverse strand, counting down.
TACACGTTCTACTTTGTGAGCGACTCATACAGGAGAAATGATGTGAGACTAGAAAGGGGCCATGGCTTCGTGACAGAGCATGTACTCTTCATGCAGAAGCCCCCCCCCCCAGGTTGACTCCCTGGCACCTCTGGTTTAAAAAGGGTCCCAGGATTCAGTGCTAGGAAATATATCTGCTTAAGAAGCTAAAAGGTCACTAAAGCTAAAAGTCGAAGTAGATACAATTGGGGTAGATGGACCGATGGCTATGATGCATTACAATGTAGCTTCATGTGTTTGAACAGACCTTTAAAATGTCCTTTAAAAAGTAATAATGAAAAGCTGCAGTAGCCTTGATTTTAAAAATTGCACTGAACACCCCCTTCCTTCTCTTTTAACTCCAGGTGTCCCTTGCTTGCCAGAAAGTTTGAATCTTCACAAAGACCAGCAAAGGTCAAATAAGCCAGGGGAAGTCCAGATGTTTAGCCAATCAGAGTTACGGACCATAGAGCAATCTTTGCTTGCAACGCGTGTGGGAAGTATTGCAGAACTCAGTAAGTACAAAAATCATTCCTAACCTTTCCCTCCATTACTTTTTATGAGCAATTACGTTCCGGTTTACGTAGAAAAACACATCAGGGTTGTGGAGGGAACCTGCTGTGGCAGGAAGAAGCAGAGTGACTTTTATACCCTGCCGGCGGAGCAGCTTGTAACTCAAGTTTGAATAATGGTTAAACACTTTGCAACATAAGACCCAGGGAAGAAGCCAGCCATTTCAAGCTTGTTCACAGATTTTCTAGAATATTGTGTTTTTGTATTTCCAGAGATGGAGAATCAGCTATTGTTTGTTTCTCCTTTACAAAAGGCTTTGGTGCAGCCTGAGACATACACAGCACTTCTCAAAGCCAGTGTTTGAAACTCCCATTGTTCTAGGCTCATTTTGCGACAGGGAATTTCATTAGTGCGAGCAGCTTCTGAGCTCTGGGCGCAGTACCGCACCTAAGATTTCAGATTAAAACTGCAGAGTGGAAGGAAAGGAGGACCTTTTTTCTGCCTCCCCACTTCCAGCTACTCTCTGAAAACTGGAGAAGAGACCCTCTTAAGAATATCAGGGGGTGGGCAGGGGAAGGACTGGATCATGTGAAAAATGAACATAATATTTCAGCTGCAGTTCATACATTTTCAGCTTTGTATTCTTGTTATTTAAAAAAGCATGCCTAGGCATTCCATTGTTGCACCCATAACCTAGGTTTAAGGTGCCATTTAGCTCCTAGCTTTTCAAATCTCAGTTTCTGACACTGGCCAAAGCCTTTGCATGTCTGTTGCCTCCTCCCATGTTCTAAATACTCTTATGAGGTGCCAGTGGCGTGTGGTCATTGGACCAAGGGGACTAAGATTGTTCCCTAAATGTTCCCCAGGCGCTTCTGCCCAACTTAGGGAGGGAGGTGCGAGGCTCTGGTGGGTCCAAGATCCATCCTGCCATCTTCCCAAATCCCATCCAGCTTTTGGAAGGAGGCAAGAGGGCTCTAACATATTGTCAGAGCTCAGGCACCTCCTTTGCAAAGCCCAGGAAGCTTCTGCCCGACTTAGAGAGGGAGGCACGATGCTCAGGTGCAAGACATCAGGAGGTCACAACGTCACAATCATGAAATCAACCCCCCATGGCCCTCACAAGTTAGCACCTCTGGCCCTACCTGTTTTCCTATGAAAAAATTAACCGCATGCCATTGTGAGGTGCAGGCTTATGGCTTCACAGCCAGCTAATATCACGCCCCCCATTTTTAAAATTTTATTTACCACACAGCCTGATTAAGAGTTCTGGAGAATTCAGAAACTTGCTTGCTATTTGCGACATTTTGGTTAGCCCAATATGGATTTTGGAATATTACATGCTCACTAAACGTTAGCAATCATACTTTTTGAATGCTATGGAAGGAAATGCACATGCATGAGGAATCTGTGTGATTTGGCAGTGGGCTTGAAAAGGGTTACACGTCTAAACTCCTCTCTCTCAATTCTGCTTTCACTTTATAAAAAACAGCATTGCAACTCACATACAGAAGTTTGCACCTAACTTGCAGTTAGCCCCTTAATCCCTGCTCTACACTTATTCATTGGTAAAGGTAAAGGAACCCCTGACCGTTAGGTCCAGTCGCAGAGGACTTTGGGGTTGCGGCGCTCATCTCGCTTTACAGGCTGAGGGAGCCGGCATTTGTCCGCAGACAGCTTCCGGGTCATGTGGCCAGCATGACTAAGCCGCTTCTGGCGAACCAAAGCAGCCCACGGAAACGCCGTTTACCTTCCTGCTGGAGGGGTACCTATTTATCTACTTGCACTTTGATGTGTCTTTGAACTGCTAGGGGGGCAGGAGCTGGGACTGAACAACGGGAGCTCATCCCGTTGCGGGGATTTGAACCGCTGACCTTCTGATCGGCAAGCCCTAGGCTCTGTGGTTTGGACCACAGCGCCACCTGCATCCCTTTATTCATTCGTAGAGCACTGTAAATCAAGAATGTGTTTTCCTACTTTTGCACTTTTGTTGTTGCCTGCACTTCTCCACGGGTGGGGAACCTTTTTCAGCTCAAGGGCCACTGTCTGTCCTGTGGAACATTCTGAGGGCCACATACCAGTGGTGGGCTGGACCAGAGAGAAAAGATGGGTGGAGCAATATATGTGACTTTTAACCTTTATGTGTAGCTGGAATGCAGCCTACTCTGGGCTGGCCCAATACATTTTGGCCCTTGAGGCAAACCACAAAATGGCACCCCATCTCCACCGGGGAAGAAGGGATGAGTAAATATCTAAATCAGAAACAAGGGGTGGGGGACTAAAGATTTACATTGGGATCTGCTGCCCCTTTGGATCCTGCCGCCTGAGGCTGTCTCTTCACCTTGCCTCATGGGTGGGCTGGCCCTGAGCCTACTCTACAAGCCAGAGGTTTCTACACACACAAATCTTTCTATCCTCCATCCAGACAAAGATGAGGTGTCTTCATGGTTAAGAACACATTTCAGCCAAGCAAAAGTACTCAAGGAGGAGTGGAGCAGGGCCACAGAATGGTGTGGCCTGTGGAGGGGGCATGGTCTGGAGGGGGGGTCCCCAGGGGCCCTGCATTGATGTATTGGCTTCACTAAAAGGGAGTGAGCACCTAAAACCTATTGTGTTAGCTATCCAAGCAAGTGCCCAAGACAGGTCCTGGACAGAACAGTTGGTAGAGTCATCTAAGTACTCCCCTAGTGGCATTTGGAAACTCTGCTGCTTCTGCAGGCCATCCTAACAGCTCCATCACTTTTCTGTGGGGTTGGAGGGAGCAGCAAACCACATAGCGATCTGTCCATGACAAGCATAGACTCCCTTTCCTCCTCTGGTCACTCCTGTCTTACCCAATACAGACTCAGCCATGTGATCTGAACATATTTGCAAGAGTATGCATATGAAGGTAGTGAGAAGCAGGGCGGCGAAGAGCTTGGGAGGTTTAGAAAATTGCTGTGATAGAAACTTACGGGAGATTTGACATTATTTTGTGTTTTGCAGCTTATAAGAAAAACAACAAGAAATAAAAATGAACTGGGAACCAAAAGTCCTCATATAAAACCTAAAACAGACAGTGAAATAGGGGATGGGAGAACCCTCAAAAGCTGTTACAAATTCTGGGGATGGAGCAGTGAAATCTTAGAAGCAGGACTTATTTCCACTACTAGGGATTTATCTTTGTGGCCACCATTTCTTTCTCCAGTGGCCCTTGTAAACAACACTATGTGATATACAGTACTGTTGCTCTTGAGGGTTTTGGGGACAGGAAAGTGGCACCTACCAGTCAGAGGTTGTCTGCAGGAGGTCCAGGTGGTGACAGCAAGCCCCCCCCCAGCACTTAGTCCCCACTGGTATAGTGGTAAATTTTGATGTGCAAGAGCTTGTCACAACAGCTCCCAGAGCCACACATACACAACTATGAGCGGGTGAGGGGTGGTACAGTGGTCAGCATATTGGACTTTGATTGGAGGGACCTCAGTTCACATTTTCTCAGCGATGAAGTTCAGTGGGTGGCCTTGAGTAAGTCCTGCTAACACAGACCTGTCGTCCATTCCCCACCCTACCCAAAGCTTAGACTATTAGCAATTACCACTGTGGCAGAAGACATGATCAGTTGCTCTTGTTGTGCTCTCCTGTGTTCCTTCTCCACTACCCCACAGTTACCTTCTCGCCCCTGAAAGCATTAGTATACCTCCCCTCAAATTCACGGCATGTTCACTCAGCCCTAAATAGAATGCACCAAGTGAAAAAACGCCTTTGTGTGCACCTCTATAAATGGAGAAGCAAAATGGAGTGTTTGTCTAGTCTTTCACCCAACCCTGCTGCTCCTAATTGTCATTGAAGGACTTCTAAATACTCCCTTCATCACTGAGCCACCTATTCATTGATGTGCTGATTCTACATTTCTTAAAATAGGCAAATGAATCGGCATGTTCTGTCAGAAGCTTCTGCTGCCTCCTGACATGCTGATAATAGCACCACTATTTATTCCAATATATTCAGAATGTATTTACAGGCTCTTGCATTCTTGGAGAGCTTTTTGTTCCTTCGGGCATGTTAATCAACTGAACTAAAGACCCTGGCACAGGGAGGGGGCAACAGGAATCCATGGACCTCTTTCTCTTCTGACATGTCCTCTAGCTGGGGCTGCAACTTCTTGAACTGGCTGTGCACCCGTGACTTTAACACAGTGCACAGTGCACCCGTGACTTTAACACAGCTGGGCACATGGAAATTTAGCAGTGGAAACTCTCCCTGGCATGGCTATGGGTTGATGGTGGTTGTGGGAAATTAACATGGCAGCTCCCAGCCGCCCACTGGAATGCTTCCCACCACTGCTGCTATGTAATTCCACCAGGGTTTATCAGCAGAGGATGGAGCCCACTGGAGGGCATTTCCCCCAAGACTCTACTCCAACCTGGAGAAGGCTTTAATGGACAGCATAAGGAAGCTGCTAGGGCCACTTTTCCAAACACCCCACCAAATGCCATTCTCCTCTCCTCCTAAATTTGTCAAGCTGCCAGCTTTCATGCTTCCTCAATCAGATTTCACCCAAGCATCTGATAAGCAGGATTTTCCCCACCACCCAACTGTCCACAGCAGCTGATCCCTTCTCTACTCTGTCAGAGCCTAGTTTTGCTTCTTTATTGTAGGGGAATGGGGCTTCCTCACTGCAGACACAGATTACATCAAGTAATTTAAACAAGACGTTAAACCTGGGTTTGGAAACAAAGGTGCTTGCCTGAGGATGATTGGCAGTTTCTAGCATCTTCCTTGACATGCAGTTTTCATGTCCATTTACGGCTGTTTCCAAAGTAACGTAGTTTCTTGGAATTAGAATATCACTTCTCAAGAAAAACACACAATAAAACATCATGTTCGGATGCAAGATCTGTCAAAGAATGCATTTTCTTCCATGGTGGAAAACACTGAAAGCTGAACGGCATGTTCAGAAATACAGCATGGCAGATCCCTCCTGGGAACATACCACTTCAAATTGAAGGTGGAAGCCCGTATTCCTGAATGTTTCTTTGTAGTAAACAAGCTCCCAGCTTGTTGAAGCAAAGGACCTTGGTAGTTCAGGGATTCTGGCAAAGGCAAAATTTCAGGTTCGGGCAAAGCAGGACATGGTAAAACAAAGCAGGATAAGGTCTATATTCTGGTAGAGGACCAAGAGATTGAGGACCAACATAACAGTAGTTTATCATTTTTTGAACTGGGTGAATGTATAAAGAGACCTTCAAAACCATAAATTCAGTCTATCCCAAAGCCACTTAAAGACAGCCTCAAAGTAGAATCATATCACCCAATCTCACTGATAAACCAAGACTACAAAATATTACCAATCTTGGCCATCTGTCTAAAATGCTTCCTACACAAACTAATTGCCCCAGACCAGACTGGCTTTGTCCCCGATCGCACCTTGTTAGGAAACTACTGAATTTGAACACAGCTAAGCAACCAAAACCGCACTGACGACCATGTCCCTTAAAGCCTTTGACTGCATGGAATGGAAATGCCTAATAAAAGTATTGTGCTGATCTCTAAAAATTAGAAATGCTTAATATTGAATTCTTTTGCTTTTGGTCAGTTTACTTGTCTTATCCTCACACCAGCTTAACTTTGCAACCCCCCCCCCCCATTTTGGCCATTGAATGATGATTTTGTTGATGCATTACAAATTTCAGCTATTATTGGGAGTAGTAATCAGAGCAACAGATGGGCATCAAGAAAGATATACAACAATAATAATTTACTCTTTGTATTTCAGTGTTTCATTCTGATATGCTCCATCCTTGATTGAGGACCTGTTGTTGCTAGGCAACTCAAAAGAAATGTTCCCTTGTTAGATTGCTTTGGTTCCAAACAAAACAAGGCAAAGCATTGAAAGGGAAACAGAGGCACATCATCTGGATTAGGAATAACAGCAAGGACTCTTAGGCCCAGCACAATGTTTTCCAATGTTGCATCTCAAATGAAAACTGCCTACCACCTAACATTTTCAAGATACTGAATCATGCTAATGTTAGAATGGTGTGCCTATGCATCCATGATTGGTGGTTTCAAGTATATGCACCTAAAAAGAGAGGAAAGATTAATTTCCCCCACTTATATACTGCCTAAAAGGGTAATTTCAAGGTGGTGCATAATTTCATAGACATACGCATTAAAACAATAAAATCGTAATACACTAAGTGAAGTACAGCTGATTACTCAAATAGTTGGAGGGTTAGCTTTCTATGTGCACAAATCATATCAAAAAATGCATGGTGTGGTTTGCATGATGTGGAATACTGTAAATTACAAGGTATTTACAAAAGGTTTGTTTCTGGCAGTGCAGTGAGCTGGTTTCCACAACACATTAGGACATGTCCTTTTAGCAAGTAAAACTTAATTTTTGCAAATTTATTCAATGAGGGGTCTTAAAAATATGTTTTTGGGTGTGAGGAATTAAAATCTGCCGTTTTTGTGATTAGGCAAAATTTTGCTTGATAAGTCTTTGTTTGATGAAGAAGCACATAAACTGCTTTTGGAAAACCAAATAATTTTAATTTTACCTTCTGAAAATGTCAGGTAATTGGTCCATATAAGGTGTCACATATAAATTATAAAGGGTTTAAACAACAATTCACCTGAACTGAGTAATCTTAGGGTAAGCATCCTGATTCAGGGAGTAGCAGATCCCAATTTGTCTTCATTTTTCCCTCTATATTTTGATGGAAGTTGGCTAACCAAACGTTTCTACAAAATATTACATGGTTTCAAGGTATTGGTATGCAATGGAGCACACATCCATTTGGCCCAGATTGTACAGGATGACTGCACAGAGAATTCATTCTCCCTTTTTCAATCTCTTGGGGAATTATAAACATCTGAGGGATGTAGGATTCATTCTGATCATAGTCATTTCCTAACAGCAGGAAAAACGGGTGGGGAGTTGTTAAAATTAAAGGTTTGAGTCATAAGAATATTGTAAAGTAAGCAAAAATTGCAATACTCTGAAGTCATGGTGGCTGCAGTTTGTTGGTTTATACCTCCTGTGCCAGCGGTCATCTTCTGTTTTTGGTTTTAAGACTGTATTTTTCTGGAGGGTTAGTCTGTGCCTTTTTGGAAGTTACTACAGCAAAAGTTCTCTTGCATGCTGGGGCACTGTGTGTGTGTGTGTGTGTGTGTGTGTACACACCTGTACTTGTGTATGGGTTTGTACTTACTATGTTGCTCTAATTGATTAATTAAGTGATGGCTACATCACATGTATACTTACAGCTATGGTGTCCTTTTGCAAGAATCCTTCTTTGCAGCAAGCCCACAATTTGTGATATATTTCCTTCTTGATTTCTTGCCAAATTCCAACCTGAGCTTTCTACCGATACCCCTTATTAAACGTAAGAAATCTTCATGGCATCTCCAAATTTTACAGTGCAGTTGTCCAGCAAAGCGGCATGAAAAATACGTGCACAAGAGGAAAGTGTTTATAAAAATGCATATATTGGTGAAAATAACTTATAAAAATCCATTATATGGGGGGTGGGGTGAGATTGCTTTGCAAAATGTGAACATTGAGCAAAAGTGCATACAGAAATGTATGCACAAATAGAAATTTGCGCTACAATGATGATGAAGTTTCATGGGAACTTTATAAAAAAATATGGAAATACAGAGATACCGAGAAACAAAAATGGATACATTTGCCCAACTCTGCTTGTAATAGCGTGTAATAATATAAAAACAAGGATCCATGAAAATCTCTCTCTCTCTCTCTCTCTCTCTCTCTCTCTCTCTCTCTCTCTCACACACACACACACACACACACACTACCATCACCAGCAGTGTCCACTGGCTGCTGGATGAAACAAGGCTGCCTTTTTCCTTGCCACCATCTTTATAACTGGTTGGCAGGAGACTGTCATTCCCTATGAGACTGAGACTCCAAAACCACAATTCTAGTAAATGAGTGTTGCCAGTGGAGTTTTACTCCCTGTCTCTCACACCTACTCCTTTAACTGTAGGTATTTATATTAATATCATGGTTATTCTGAAGCGTATTCCAGCTCCACATATGTTCCTATTCAATAGTGCATGAATACCAGGAAATCTTGGTTATGCAATCATAGGTCTCCAAAAGAAGATTAGCAGATGTAGGAAGAAATAAGAGAGTTTCTGCTTCTTGAAATAGAGGTGGAATTTGACCATATGCTTTCAGTCACAAGGAAAACAAATACTGTGTGCTGAAATGGATTCCTTGCCAGGAGCAGCATATTGGAATGTGTCTGGCTCCTTTTGCCAAAGGAAGTCATCTGATTCAGAAACTGTGGCTTTAGATTTGGGTATAACATATGTTCCATGTGCGATAGCGCTATTTCCTAGTGAGAAAATAGCAGCAGCCTTTTCCATTGGTGGGGGTGCCTTTGAGATATTTCCTGAAGGGAATATGTAGATTTCTCAATTTGTTTGTGTAGTGCCACTTACTACACATTATTTTATTTTAATTGTATTCCATTCTCAGCCCAGTATACGGTAATGTGCTGCTTCTCCCACCTCCTTATACTGTATGTTACTGAAATTGCAAGATACTCACTACCCTGGGCATATTGTTCAGAAACCAACTGGTGCTCGGACGCCATAGATATATGTAGATGATATGTAGATGATTGGCACCGAATAACAAAAGGGGTTCATGCATTTTCCCTAATGGTTTTCTGTATTTTCTTTTCTGTATTAAAAAAAGAATGTAGGAAATAGTACTGACTTAAGTCACAGGCAGAGCAGGAGTCTTCATAATATTAAGCTGCCTGGTACTGACCAGGTGGAATAAAACATGTCTCTCCTACATCAGTCTCTACAACCACAGCAGGGACTGCAAGCTTCCAGCAGCTTGACCTCACCCCCAAAGGAATACTCCTTTAAGATTAGAGTACGAAAACCTAATAGAGCAAGAAATGGAAAAACAAATGGAATTCTGGAAGTACAAGTATTTTGAGTGGGCCAACAAACCAGGCAAGTTGCTCGCGTGGCAATTAAAAAAAAGGAAAAGTGAGAGGATAATTAATAGATTGAAAATAAGGGGGAAGATGATAGAAAAGCCCAAGGAAATAAGGAAAGTATTTGAGGATTTTTACACAGAATTGTATCAAAAAGGAAATGAAAATGAAAGGGAAATAGAAGAATATATAAGTAATGCAAAATTAACAAAAATTATGAAAGAGAAAATGGAAAAAATGAATGAAAGCATAAGTGAATTGGAAATTAGAGAAGTAATAAAAAAAAATGAAAATCGGGAAATCTCCAGGGCCTGATGGCCTACCAATAGAGTATTATAAAAAATTAGAGGATATACTAATAGCACCGTTGAAAAAATCAATTAATGAGATTTTAGAGGAAGGTAAGACACCAGACACCTGGAGAGATGCAATTATTACCTTATTACCCAAGCAGAATAGTGATTTGGAATCCCCAGCAAATTACAGGCCCATATCACTTTTAAATAATGATTATAAAATTTATGCGGGAGTCTTAGCTAATAGATTAAATTCAATATTAAAAGAAATTATACACGAAAATCAGGCCGGATTTATCAAAAGCAGACAGATCAAAGATAACATAAGAAACATTGTTAATATCATTGAACACCTGGAGAGTAATAGAGGAAAACAAGCGGCAATATTAACAATAGATGCCGAGAAAGCCTTCGACAAAGTGTCGTGGGCTTTTCTCAAGAAAGTACTAGAGGAGCAGGGATTTGGAGAAAGGTTGAGAAGAGCAATAGGGGCAATATATGAAGATCAAAGAGCTAGAATTGTGATAAATGGGGTAATTTCTGAAGAGATTAGAATTTATAAAGGCACGAGACAAGGGTGCCCATTGTCCCCCCTGCTATTTATCATAGTGCTGGAAATCGTGATGAAAAAGATTAGAGAAGAAAAGGAAATAGAAGGAATCAAGCTAGGACTGAAAAGATATAAAATTAGAGCGTATGCGGATGACATAATCGTCACCACCGAAAACCCCTTACAAAGCATCCCCAAAACCATGGAAAAGATTAATGAATTTGGGAAATTAGCCGGATTTAAAATAAATTATAATAAGAGTGGTATCTTAACAAAAAATATGGAAGAAGCAGAAAAGAAAGAATTACAAGAGGTAACTGGCATTGAAATTAAGAAAAAAATAAAATATTTAGGAATCTACATGACAGCAAACAATATAAATTTAATTCAAGATAATTATGAAAAAACATGGAAACAGATTAAAAGAAAAATGGAAACGTGGACAAAATTAAAAATCTCACTGTTAGGTAGAATTTCGGTTATAAAAATGAGTGTGCTACCAACGATGATGTTTTTATTTCAAAACCTACCAATTTTGGGAGGGTCCAAACGTTTCGATAATTGGAAAAAAGATATCAGCAAATTTATCTGGGATGGGAAAAAGCCGAGGATCAGATATAAAGTATTATTTGACAAAAAGGAAAGAGGTGGATTAAATTTACCGGATCTCAAATTGTACCATGATGCGGCTGCCCTATTTTGGTTAAAAGAATGGATTGAGTTAAATGATAGTGAAGTTCTGGACCTTGAAGGTGCTGGGCTGGGGTTTGGCTGGCACTGGCATTTGTCAAGAGAAAAATTAAATGTCCATAACGCCTTGTGGAACAACATTATTAGGAAATCAATCTACAGAACATGGATAAAATACAGGGGGATATTGGAGCCGAAGACACCGTGGTGGATATCACCTAAAGAAATAATATCAGTTAAAAAAATAAATATGGAAAACAATTGGCCAACATATAATGAATTATTAGAAAAGGTAGATGGAAATTTAAAATTAAAAGATTATAATGAAATGAGAAGATATTGCAATGTGTGGTTACAATATTTTGAAATTAATGAAAGATTTAAAAAAGATAAGATAATTGGCTTCGAAAAAGAAATGTCTAAATTTGGTAAAATAATATTGGAAGGGGGAAATAAATTTATAAAAAAATTGTATGAATTGATTCTGGAATGGGAAACCAAGGATGAATTAACGAAAGATGTAATGGTCAAATGGGCACAAGATGTGAGTAAACCAATAATGTATGAAAATTGGGAAAAATTATGGATAAGGGACATCAAAATGATAACTAGTTATGATTTAAAGGAAAATATCTATAAAATGCAATTTAGGTGGTATCTAACCCCGGTGCGTTTGGCAAAGATGCATAAGGGAAATGATAAGTCCTGCTGGAGGTGCAAGGAAGAAATTGGAACATTTATACATGTCTGGTGGCGGTGTAAAAAAATAAGAAATTTTTGGGATGAGGTATACAAGGAGTTAAAAAAGATAACCAAAACATCATTCAAGAAAGATCCGGAAATATTTCTCTTGAGTATGCTAAGTGATGAAATCAAGGCTGAAAATAGATGTGTGGTAATGTATAGTACCATAGCCGCCAGAGTCCTAATCGCACAAAATTGGAAAAGTGATAAAATTCCAAATATAAAAGATTGGCTATTGAAAGTAGTGGGATACAAAAATCTGGCTATTAAAAATGGGATTTCAAAAGGATTGGGCAGGGAAAAAGCGGGCAAAAATTGGGAATCCTTCGAATCATATATGAAAAATAAGGTTGGATAAGCGAATCTTGTGGCAGAGGTAGGAAGGGCAAGGAAACCAGAGAGAAGGAAAAAAAAAACCAAATCGAGTATGCATCAGAAGAAAGAAAGATAATCAACATATAGGAATGACTGGAAGTCATCAGGGGGAGAGGGCAGGGGGAGGGCAGTTAGCAGTTAGCCTTTTAACACTAATGGTCAAAATGATTTAGATTAGAACTTGGGAAAATAAGGGGCCAAGTATGGATGACCTCCAGAAAGAACTGTATGATTTGTCTATTCTTATCTGGCCCTATCATAAGTTTTTATGTTCTGATTGACGATTAAGGTTTTTTTATGTCAGTCAGTTTTTCTATTTTTGTTTTGTTATAATTATGATTTAGATATATTATAATATCAATATATATTATAATATTATTCTGTTTAAGTTATTGTTTCTGTTAGTTCTTTCTTTTTCATATTTCTTAATTTCTTTTTCTTTATGTTAATGTTACATGTGTAAGTGTATGCTTGTAAGTGTATTGTTTAAATAATCATTAATAAAGTGTATTTTTAATATTAAAAAAAAAAAGGAATACTCCTTCATTGTCTCCCGAGGCAGATGGATGCCAGAGATACTGACCACTGCCTTAGACTGGTGCCACATCTAACCTGGTATTGTCTACTCAACCCGCACCAGCTCTCCAGGGTCTAGGGCAGACTCTTTGCCATCACCTGCTACCTGATCCTACCTGGGGTTGCCAGGGATTAAGCCTGTGTGCAATGCATTGCTGTACCACTGAGCTACAGTTCCTTGGTAAAGCTCTCTAGAGTCTCCGCCAGGGACCTTTCCTCTTCTCTGCCACTGAGCCATGGTCCCTTCTTGCTCTTTAAAGTGAAGTGAACCTGTACCCTGAGATCAACATCTGAGGCCCTTCTTCGTGCACCCCCTCCACAAGAGGTGGCCACACAAGAATTGGCCTTTTCTGCAGTGGCTCCCTCTTTGTGGAATGGTCTCCCCAGAGATGTTCGTCTGGCACCTTCATTATGCACCTTTAGGTCCCAGGCAAAAACATTCCCCTACAACCAGGCCTTGGGCAGATTAACATATGAAACCTTTTAACTGTGTTGTGGGGGTGTGGTGGGGATTATTGGTTTGTTTTTATTATGTGTTTTGTATTTTTTTTCCTCATGCCCCACAGCTTCCCAGAATGCCTTAGTCCGTTATAAAGAGAGGATAATTACTTCCTGGCTGCAGAATGTTGTGGGATGTTGCTGTGCCTTCCCATTACTACTTTCACTAATACAAAATGGATTGAAATGGAAATAATAAATAACTCTTTCTTGGAAATGTATTGTTTTGCCTTTGGAGTGTGTGAGCAGGCCTGCTGTTAGGGGGTCAGCATGGTTGGGCACCTGCCCATGGTCTAGAGCTGGGGTGGCCAACTCCCAAGAGACTGTGATCTACTCAAAGAGTTAAAAACTGGCAGTGATCTACCCCATTTTTTTGGGGGGGGGTCAGTTCAAAATTGCTGAGCTTCTTTTTGAGAGAAGGAAGGCCTGTTTTTTAGGGGTTCAGGTCAAAGTTGCTGAGCTTTTTTTAGGGGAGCCAAAGTTGGCGAGCTTCTTTGGGGGGAGCCAGTGATCTACCACAGACGTCCAGTGATCTACCGGTAGATCACGATCTACGTGTTGGACATGCCTGGTCTAGAGTTGATCCTGCTAAGCTTGTAGCATGCCACACAGGGGCTGTGATGGTGGCAGAATGGCAGAGGCACCACCACCAGGGGCTCAGTGGTAGCACCATGCAGAGGATCTGGTGCCAACGGTACATCAGTAATGTTTGCTCTTCTGAATAAATCTTATAACCTAACATGAATTGCCACCCTTTATGCAATCACAGCCTCTATATTTCAGAATGGTGCTTAAACAAAAGAAGGCCTGAGGGTGAGATATAATTACACCCAGCCATAGCAATGATCCTGACTTCTCCCTTTCCAGGCGATCTGGTGTCTCGAGCAATGCATCACCTGCAGCCACTAAGTGCGAAGCAACACAGCAACAGCACCCCCATGCACCACAAGCAGGGGTCGCTCTACTGGGAACCGGAGGCTTTGTACACGCTCTGTTATTTTATGCACTGCCCGCAGATGGAATGGGAGAACCCGAACGTGGAACCCTCCAAAGTGACGCTACAGACGGAAAGGTAATGATCTCCTTTACAAACAGATCCACAGTTTTCTTATTACTTACCAAACACAGGCTAGGCACTGTAGATTTCTCCATTCAGTCTATTTTGGTTATGATTGCTTTTTCTTCCTGGAATAAATTTCGCCTGCCATTAAGTGCTCTGTGGCTGACCCAGAATATATCAAAAATGACACCCAGTGGCTACATGCTGCAGATTGGTTCCAGATGTCTATTTTGGAGAGATCTCTCTCACTTCCCCTCCCCCCAACGTTGCTCTCTTGTCTCTTGGCTGTGCTTGTGATTTTGGAAAAGAAAATTGGAGGTTCTGTTTGTAGCTTAACAGGTTTGGTTTTAAATGTGTTTTTTTATATAAATTTAATGGGCTTCAGCAACTGTAATTTGGGATTCAGGGACTGAGCAGAATATATGCAGTATGTGAAGAACAAGTTGTGGAGTGTATTACATTGCTAGTAATGCCTGTTGACATTCAGGGGTGACTTTGAAACATGTTCATCATTTAAGCCCTAGTTTTCTGGTTTTAGCCAGACTTAGAAGGCCAAAGAAGAGCCAGGATAAGAATTGCATGCGTACAGTGTGTGTATGTGTGAAACAGAATGTCCTAACTTGAGAAATTTGTTTGAAATAAGGGGAAATCTTTTGGGAGATGTTAAAGATCCGCATGCCAGAGGACTCTGGTATAACCTGGATTGACCAAAAGTCAATAATGCTTCTGTTGCCTTCCAGTAGCCCAAGAATAGATTTTGGATCAACAACAGCTGTTTGCAGTAAAGCATCTTGTGGCATCTGTGGCTGAGTGTATCTCAATAAGTCAGTGTATTTTGTTATGGGAGAGCTGCCATAACCTGTCACCCATGAAGCCAAACTGAGTCCACCAACAAGGCTGACTCCATATATGAGGGGCCTCTCAGCAACATGTCATCTAGAGGGCGGCACTACCCCTGTGCAGCTTCTCCACTTCTTTGCAGACTCACTCTAGAATGGGCTTGCTTTTAGTACAATGGGTGACAGCAGCAGAAATCTACAGCAGCAACCTGCCACCTCTGTTTTTTTCACAATACCTCTACATCACAGATGTTGCTGAACTTCAGTTCCCATAATCCCCACTTAATGGCCATGGTTGGTGTTCATGTGAGTCCAATAACATCTGTAGGTCCACAAATTCATCATCCCTGACCTACATAGCATAACTTTGCGGCATTGTAGGAATGTCAGAATGCTTCCCACTTCCTTGCTGCTCTCTCACAGTAAATTTGAGGCAAGTAGCACAGTTGAACGGGATGCGGGTGGCGCTGTGGGTTAAACCACAGAGCCTAGGGCTTGCCGATCAGAAGGTTGGCAGTTCAAATCCCTGCGACAGGGTGAGCTCCCATTGCTCAGTCCCAGCTCCTGTCAACCTAGCAGTTCGAAAGCACGTCAAAGTGCAAGTAGATAAATAGGTACAACTACAGCGGGAAGGTAATCGGCGTTTCTGTGCGCTGCTCTGGTTCGCCAGAAGCAGCTTTGTCATGCTGGCCACATGACCCGGAAGCTGTACGCCGGCTCCCTCGGCCAATAAAGCGAGA
Source organism: Zootoca vivipara (assembly GCF_963506605.1). Lineage (NCBI taxonomy): Eukaryota > Metazoa > Chordata > Lepidosauria > Squamata > Lacertidae > Zootoca > Zootoca vivipara. The sequence continues at coordinate 47,643,518 of NC_083285.1, read as the reverse complement.
TGAGCGCTGCAACCCCAGAGTTGTCTGCGACTGGACCTAATGGTCAGGGGTCCCTTTACCTTTACCTAGCACAGTTGAGCAAGAGGGACCACCTGAAACACTACTGGACCCTCAGTAGCTGCTCAACTATGCTGGGTACTGCTTTGGGAGAAGGGTTCAGTGGTAAAGCATCTGCTTTGCTTGCAAAGAGGCCCAGTTTCAGTCCCAGGTAAGCTGGGAGGGACCCCTGCGTGAAACCCTGGAGAGCCACTGCCAATCATTGTTGAATATACTGAACTAGATGGGCCAATGATTTGACAGGCAGCTTCCTGTTTCAGTGGTTCAGTTAAGCTTCTGTTTTTGCTGCAGGCTTTCATACATGGCTGAAGGACTGCATTTGGTTTGGTGAGTCACAATTGTGCAATCCTGGGTTATGGGTTAGGTCAGATTGACAAGTGCTCTCAAATTGATAAAATAAGAAAAGAAAACGTGTTTTGATATATTTAAGTATACTGCTAATATGATCTACCATTTATTCAGTATTTATTAATTTAAATGTTGTACAATAATAGGGATGGGCAGGCATCAAGCTTGAGGGATCTGTTTTGTTTTTCTCGGGACCCCAAAAGTCCACCAGTTGCAGCCAAGTGAAAACGGTGGCTTGGAAAGGGAAGGCAGATTTAGAAATAAAGATCAAGGTGCCTATGAGTATATATTAGGCCATGAATTAGTTTTCAATGCCAAAACTGAGCTCGCTGTTTTTTTTGTACAAACATTCTTTCCTTGTGTCCCCACCCTCCCACCAGGTTTCCATTTCAACAGCCTAATCTGGGTGGGTGGGGTGGTAGTGGAAGTTGTTGGTAATACTAAACAATTGGGAGTTAAGAAATCCTTGGTGATCTCCTGAAAATCACCTAGAGATCCCAAGCTACTTTTTGCCTGCCTCTGTCATACAGAATGCGGAAGTGGCACAGCTACTGCTCAAAAGGACTTAAAATCTACATTGGACAAACAAAATTAGATGAAAGAAGTAGAGTTGCCAGGTTGCCACCCGGAGCTGCTCTCCTTCACATTTCATCCTTTGTTTGGTCCCTTCACAGGCCTTCCTCCCTCATCCGTAGTAGCAAGCAGAAAAAACACAGCTTTTTATCATGGCAGATAGGGCAGGAGTGGAGCAGACGATGCCCCAGCTGGATGCAACTGGACTTCTCCGCGACCCTTCCCCTCTGCAGGGAGGTGGGACCGATTCGGATGGTCCGCCCCCGCCACCTAATGGATCCAAATGGTTTCCAGAGAGTGGTAGGGGATGCTTTATCCCATGTTGATGGCCTTTCAGCTGATTCCCTGGTGGCCCGCTGGAATGTGGAGTTAACCAGGGCTATTGACTGTTTGGCTCTGAAGCGCCCTCTCCGATTGCATGGAGCTTTCCGATTGCATGCATGTGGTTCTCCACGGATCTGAGGGCAATGAAACAATCGCTGAGACAGCTAGAGCGCTGGTGGCGGATAACTCATTCTGAAGCTGACCAGACACGGGTTAGAGCTCAATGTCAAGCCTACCAAGTGGCGGTAGCGACGGCGAAGAAGACTTTGTTTGCCGCCTCTATTGCATCTGCGGAAAACAGCAGCAGGAGACTCTTTCAGGTGGTTCGCAATTTAGCAGAACCACCTGCTGCATTGGGGCCCAGTAAGGGCCACATGATCTCCTGCAATTATTTTGCAAAGTTTTTTGCAGATAAAGTTGCTCAGATTCGGGAAGAGGTAGACTCCACCGTGGGAGCAGGGGCGGGGCGGGGGAGTGCTAGAGTCCTGTCTAGTCAAGTTGTGTGGGATCAATTTCAATCTGTTACCTCCGAGGATGTGGACAGGCTGCTTGGACGAGTGAAACCAACCACCTGTCTCCTTGATCCTTGCCCATCCTGGCTTATAAAAGCTAGCCGGGAAAGGCTGGGCGATGGGCTTCGCGGGTTGGTGAATGCTTCTCTCTGTGAGGGAGTCTTCCCAGACCCGCTGAAAGAGGCGGTTATTAAACTGCTTCTTTAAAAACCATCTTTAGATGCGGCCAATATGGCCAACTATCGCCCAGTCTCAAATCTTCCATTCCTGGGCAAGGTGATCGAGCGAGTGGTTGCTGAACAACTCCAGGCACGCCTGGAAGAAGCGGACCATTTGGATCCCTTCCAGTTGGGATTCCGGCCTCATCATGGGACTGAAACTGCCTTGGTCGCACTGGTCGATGATCTCTGGCGGGCTAGAGACAAAGGTGAAAGCTGTTTCCTAGTCCTGCTGGATCTCTCAGCGGCTTTTGACACCATCGACCATAACATCCTTCTGGACCGTCTAGAGGGTTTGGGAGCTGGGGGCACTGTCATACAGTGGTTCCGCTCCTTCCTCCTGGGCCGTGTTCAGAAAGTGGTGGTGGGGGATGAGTGTTCAGACCCCTGGGCTCTCACTTGTGGGGTGCCTCAGGGTTCTGTCCTCTCCCCCATGCTTTTTAACATCTACATGCAGCCGCTGGGAGAGATCATCAGGGGGTTTGGGCTGGGTGTTCATCAGTATGTGGATGATACCCAGCTCTAGCTCTTTCAAATCAGAACCAGTGAAGGCGGTGAAGGTCCTATGTGAGTGCTTGGAGGCGGTTGGAGGATGGATGGCAGCTAACAGATTGAGGTTGAATCCTGACAAGACAGGAGTACTGTTTGTGGGGGACAGGAGGCGGGCAGGTGTGGAGGACTCCCTGGTCCTGAATGGGGTAACTGTGCCCCTGAAGGACCAGGTGTGCAGCCTGGGAGTCATTTTGGACTCACAGCTGTCCATGGAGGCGCAGGTCAATTCTGTGTCCAGGGCAGCTGTTTATCAGCTCCATCTGGTACGCAGGCTGAGACCCTACCTGCCTACGGACTGTCTCGCCAGAGTGGTGCATGCTCTAGTTATCTCTCGCTTGGACTACTGCATTGCGCTCTACGTGGGGCTACCTTTGAAGGAAACTACAACTAACCCAGAATGTGGCAGCTAGACTGGTGACTGGGAGCGGCCGCCGAGACCACATAATACCGGTCCTGAAAGACCTACATTGGCTCCCAGTACGTTTCCGAGCACAATTCAAAGTGTTGGTGCTGACCTTTAAAGCCCTAAACGGCCTCGGTCCAGTATACCTGAAGGAGCGTTCTGCCCGGACACTGAGGTCCAGCGCCGAGGGCCTTCTGGCGGTTCCCTCGCTACGAGAAGCCAAGTTACAGGGAACCAGGCAGAGGGCCTTCTCGGTAGTGGCACCCACCCTGTGGAATGCCCTCCCACCAGAGGTCAAAGAGAATAACAATTACCAGACCTTTAGAAGGCATCTCAAGACAGCCCTGTTTAGGGAAGCTTTTAATGTTTGATGGATTTCTGTATTTTAATATTTTGTTGGAAGCCACCCAGAATGGCTGGGGGAACCCGGCCAGATGGGCGGGGTATAAATAATAAATTATTATTATTATTATTATTATTATTATTATTATTATTATTATTATTATGCCCCCCACCTCCTTGCCCTTTTCAAGATTTAGGAAGCATTTCTTGGTTGCAAACTGGCACCTTTACAAAGAACGGAACAGAACTTAGGGCATATATAGCCAGGTGAATAGAACAATGTGACAAGCAGGCAAGGAGGATTAATGGTAATTCACACAAGGTCATGTTTAGTTGTATATATTATATTTTCCCATCCCTGCTTTTAATAACAAATCTTAGTTTGTCTATTCTCATTCATTTACACTGAGGCACATAATAAATAGCAATAAAAATAAAAATGGTAATAAAATACAGGCTAGTTTTGACATTTGCAAACAACTGCCCCATTCCCTAATTTAGTTACGCTGCTGCACTTATTAAATTGTTAGTATTCTTGAAGCAGTTGGACTGTATTGAAATCAGACAAAGGTCTGTTCCTTTTAAAGCCCTATTTGACAAATTCTCTTTCCCTGGAAAACCACTTTCGGAACTGTGGTAATGTGGTAAAGGCCAGAGTAAGCTTTCTGTATTGTTGCCAGGACCTTGTGGTTGGCTTTGGAAGGAACAAAGATACCTTCTGCTGCCTAATCAGATGTGCTGTGGTGTTTAGCAACAGAAATCTCAAGTGCAAAGGATATTATAGAGGCTCAGATCTTTCCATGGACTGAGTTATGTAATCTGCTTTTCTGTTCCAGTTTTCATGCTGCCTCACAAAAGTAATTGGTTAATGTGGCTTTCAAAAGTTTTCTTTTGTATTTTAATTTCCACCAAAGGGATACCGGTGGTATTCCCTATTGTTGTTGTTGTTTAGTCGTTTAGTCGTGTCCGACTCTTCGTGACCCCATGGACCATAGCACGCCAGGCACTCCTGTCTTGCACTGCCTCCCGCAGTTTGGTCAAACTCATGTTCGTAGCTTCGAGAACACTGTCCAACCATCTTGTCCTCTGTCGTCCCCTTCTCCTAGTGCCCTCAATCTTTCCCAACATCAGGGTCTTTTCCAAGGATTCTTCTCTTCTCATGAGGTGGCCAAAGTATTGGAGCCTCAGCTTCACGATCTGTCCTTCCAGGGAGCACTCAGGACTGATTTCCTTAAGAATGGATAGGTTTGATCTTCTAGCAGTCCATGGGACTCTCAAGAGTCTCCTCCAGCACCATAATTCAAAAGCATCAATTCTTCGACGATCAGCCTTCTTTATGGTCCAGCTCTCACTTCCATACATCACTACCGGGAAAACCATAGCTTTAACTATACGGACCTTTGTCGGCAAAGTGATGTCTCTGCTTTTTAAGATGCTGTCTAGGTTTGTCATTGCTTTTCTCCCAAGAAGCAGGCGTCTTTTAATTTCGTGACTGCTGTCACCATCTGCAGTGATCAAGGAGCCCAAGAAAGTAAAATCTCTCACTGCCTCCATTTCTTCCCCTTCTATTTGCCAGGAGGTGATGGGACCAGTGGCCATGATCTTGGTTTTTTTGATGTTGAGCTTCAGACCATATTTTGCGCTCTCCTCTTTTACCCTCATTAAAAGGTTCTTTAATTCCTCCTCGCTTTCTGCCATCAAGGTTGTGTCATCTGCATATCTGAGGTTGTTGATATTTCTTCCGGCAATCTTAATTCCGGCTTGGGATTCATCTAGTCCAGCCTTTCGCATGATGAATTCTGCATATAAGTTAAATAAGCAGGGAGACAATATACAACCTTGTCGTACTCCTTTCCCAATTTTGAACCAATCAGTTGTTCCATATCCAGTTCTAACTGTAGCTTCTTGTCCCACATAGAGATTTCTCAGGAGACAGATGAGGTGATCAGGCACTCCCATTTCTTTAAGAACTTGCCATAGTTTGCTGTGGTTGACACAGTCAAAGGCTTTGGCATAGTCAATGAAGCAGAAGTAGACGTGGAACTCTCTAGCTTTCTCCATAATCCAGCGCATGTTTGCTATTTGGTCTCTGGTTCCTCTGCCCTTTCGAAATCCAGCTTGCACTTCTGGGAGTTCTCGGTCCACATACTGCCTAAGCCTGCCTTGTAGAATTTTAAGCATAACCTTGCTAGCGTGTGATTGTAACTCATCCTTTTTAGTGTGTGATTTATTGGAAGCATTTCCCCTTGTGAATCTCCCTCTCCCTCTCTCTCATGTTTGAAAGCAAAATGAAATTATTCTTAGTCGCATTTTTTCCTAAGCATTTTGCTTTATCTTATCTAACTTCCAGGTGTTTTCTCTATTCTTATTAACTTTGCTCTCATATTTGCATTTTGTTTTGTTTATAATGGGAAGAGTTAGATTGTTTCTCATTCCCTGGTTGTTTTATCCTGGCTTTCTGTATTTGACCCTCTGTAATTCAAAGTCAGATGTCCTTGGATTTTTCATTGTAAGTGGCTTCCCTGCTTTATAAACAGACACACTTCTTCCCAGGGCCGGCCCACCCATGAGGCAATATGAGATGACAGCCTCAGCCTTCAGAATCGACAGGAGCAACAGACCTTGATGTAGATCTTTATTCCCTGCTTGTTCCTGATATAGATCTTCATTCACCACTTCTTCCCTGACAGGGAGGGGGCGCCATTTTGTGGTTCACCTTAGGTACCAAAATGTCTTGCGCCAACCCTCAAACCAAATCTTAAAAATAAGAGCACAGTTGTGCAGATTATTTAAATGGTGGAGCATGAACAGCAAAAATCTATTGCAGGGACCATCTGTCACATGCACCCCTCGTATTGTTTGTGTCCCCCAAGTTCTCCTTCCAAATTTATCATTTTTAAAAAAAGTTTTTACAGGGCCTCTGCTGTGACGCCAACAATTTATCACCCCAATTTTATCCATTTAAAACAAAAACAAGCAAACATATTTCCCCCTGACTTTTGTGCCCCCTCGATACCCTCCAAAATATGTCAGTCTTAGAAGGAAGGAGAAGGGGAAGGAGGGGAAGAGGAAGAATAACTATTTTGCTGAGCACTTCAACAGGTTCCCTCCTTTAAGTAATGCCAAAAGGTTTTGTGACTTCCCAAATGTGTCCTTAAAAAACAAAAGAAAAAAGCCACACCCATTTTTACGCTTTGGCCACACCAGAGGGTGGGCCATGAGAGAATGTCACTGCTGAGGTGCTATAGCATTGTATTATTCAATATCCATACAAATTGATAAGGATCTGGGAGTGTTTACCTCCAAATAATCTCCTTTCAAGCCCGCGGTTGGTTTTGTTCCTCACCGTTCTGCATGTGCTTGTCAATTTTATATACCCCCCCCAAAAATAATTACAGTCAGATTTCAGGGGGTTAGGGTAGTGTCTTCTCAGTATTGCTGCTCCGCCCTTTTGAGCAAACGGTATCACTGCTGGGGTAAGGAAAGTGAGTGTGGCAGCACGCCTGTCCTCTACTGCTCCCAGGGCCGGTGCGTCCATTTATGCGGACTAGGCCATTGCCTAGGGCGCGAAAATGGAGGGGGTGGTGCCGAGCCTGCCCCACAAAACCCCCGTGCCACCGCCCTCCTCCTAAGGCGCCGCTCCCGCTCCTCCCACCTATGGAGGGGACGCCGAGAGCTCCCCAGCGGCAGCGGCCGCAGCGACAAGCGCCCGCAGCCGAAGCCTTCAGCTATGGGCGCTGCCGCCGCCGCCTGCCCGCTCGCTCGCTGAGGAGCTCACAGCGTCCCCTCCACAGGCGTGAGGAGCGCGAGCCAAAAGGAGAGCTCAGCGCCCTCCCGCCTATGGAGGGGATGCCGAGAGCTCCCCAGCGGTGGCGGCCACAGCGAGCAAGCGGCGGCGGTAGTGGCGGCAAGCGCCCGCAGCCAAAGCCTTCAGCTATGGGCGCCGCTACCGCCCGCCTGCTTGCCGAGGAGCCCCCAGCATCCCCTGCACAGGTGGGAGGGGCACGAGCCAAAAGGAGAGCTCAGCACCCTCCCGCCCACGGAGGGGACGCTGTGAGCTCCCCAGTGGTTTCAGCGAGCAAGCGGTGGCAGCGCCCGCAGCTGAAGCCTTCAGCTATGGGCGCTGCTGCTGCCGCTGCCACCGCTCACTCACTGCAGCCACCGCCGCTGAGGAGCTCAAAGTGTCCCCTCCACAGGAGGGAGGGCGTCGAGCTCCCCCCTTGGCCCACGCTTCTCCTGCCAATGGAGGGGACGCAGGGGCATCAGCAGTGTGCATGCGTGCGTCATGACGCATGCGCCCGGGGGGCGCCAGAAGGTATTTTTGTCTAGGGCGCAAAAAGCCCTAGCACCGCTCCTGACTGCTCCCGCATTGTGGTGTTCCCTTATGACATAGTTTATTTCTGAGCATTATGTTCTATGGGTTTTCTGGATATTAAGCAAGAGGTATAAGTCAGCCCTCCTTCTCTGGGCCTACTTACATTTATCTTCAAATGCCTACTGTTGCTTTACACCTGAAGCCACTTTTTATACTCCCAACAGGATAGACAGGACTAAATCAAATTCAACGGCATGATTCCTCCTTTTTTCTTAAGTGTGCTAACTCAGAGAGGTGTTACATTCATGATCGCTGGGGGTTCCTTGCAAGAGCTGGTTGGCGCATTGTCTCTGCTTGCTAATTTGTGTGGGCTTCCTTTCCTTGGTAGCACCTCATCTGCCAACTGTATTGGCACAACGCTTATCATTGCCCCCAAACTTGCTGTATAGTATTTCCTTTCCTATTATTTTGACTGAAAGTGTAGTTTTAACTGTCTTGGAATCAACATTAATTTTATTTGGCAGCACACTGGATTTCCTCTCTGATGTTTGGGCTGTTTTTTGGGTTCATCCTATGGCCTTTAGGGCGAAAAATTCATTATACCATTTCTGCTGTCACCCCCACCCCCACTTATCTTTTTCCCTTGTAGCCTTAATTGTTTTGAAAGTGTCTGTCAACCATCCCCATTCCCTACCCTGCCTTTTAATTTCCAGTCTGAGTTGTGTGTGCTTGTCTCATATTGAATGTTATAGCAGGTGTACCCTCATTTTGCATATGTGTTTTCCAGCCAATGTATAGTGGGACCTGTTAAGAAGTAAAAGGGCAACAGGAGAAGAAGTTGGGGCGGTGGGAATGAAGACACATTAAATTAACGATAAACCAACAGAGGGCTTTGTGTATGACATTTTTGTTTTGTTTTGTTTTAAAACTCTGGGAATATATCACTAACATTTCTGGCTCCTATCAGGAGTGTTTCCCTGACTAGGTGCCATAGCACATGTCTGCAGTAGTTATAACTATAGTTGTACATGAGAAATTTCCATAAGCACAAATGCTTATAAAACAAAACAATTATTTCTTTATTAAATTGATATGACCCCTTTTGTCCAAAGACCACAGGGTGGCTTACAACACACAACACAAATTTCAGCAGGTGGCATGATATCTATATACAACATAAAAATCAAAGCAGTTCTATAAATACAATAATAATAATAATAATAATAATAATTGTCAGAGGGCCTGATGTGGCTACTCTAGAGTAACGACTCCCGCATAGTCTTTTTAGGCTTTTATTAAGTGCTGATTATTTACAGTGGTCAGAACGATCTATATACATGCTTAAGGTGAGGTGTCAGAACCTCCGAATGGCGATTGGCGCGTTTTCTTCCAGCAAAGAAGCTTTGGGAGACCCAACCTCTTCCCCCTACGTTTGCGTCGCAATTCCGGAGTTGGGGGGATTGGCCTTCCCCCCCGTGCTCCCATCTTCCTGTCCCACCTGGGGCATGGGCTCCGCAACCTTGCCTGAGCCTCGGACACCACTTCCTGACTCTCCGCTGGAGGCAGAGCTCTCCCTACTCTCTCCAGCGCTTGGGGATGGGCTGGAACTTAAGATGGGAGGGACTTCCCTGTATCCCTTGTCCCTCACAATAATAATAATAATAATAATAATAATAATAATAATAATAATAATAATCACATAATAAGATACATGTTCTCATGACAGCAACGGCATAAAATAGGAGAGGAGCAGTGGGTTACAAAAAGAGTGCACATCTACAAAATCTTCTGTCTATCCAAAGCTGAGGAGAAAAGCAATGACAAACCTAGACAGCATCTTAAAAAGCAGAGACATCACCTTGCCTACAAAGGTCCGTATAGTTAAAGCTATGGTTTTCCCAGTAGTGATGTATGGAAGTGAGAGCTGGACCATAAAGAAGGCTGATCGCCGAAGAATTGATGCTTTTGAATTATGGTGCTGGAGGAGACTCCTGAGAGTCCCATGGACTGCAAGAAGATCAAACCTCTCCATTCTGAAGGAAATCAACCCTGGGTGCTCACTGGAAGGACAGATCGTGAAGCTGAGGCTCCAATACTTTGGCCACCTCATGAGAAGAGAAGAATCCTTGGAAAAGACCCTGATGTTGGGAAAGATTGAGGGCACTAGGAGAAGGGGACGACAGAGGATGAGATGGTTGGACAGTGTTCTCGAAGCTACGAACATGAGTTTGACCAAACTGCGGGAGGCAGTGCAAGACAGGAGTGCCTGGCGTGCTATGGTCCATGGGGTCACGAAGAGTCAGACATGACTAAACGACTAAACAACAACAATCCAAAGGTAGCTCTTATTTCTGACCCACACTGCAAATGGGCAGGACCCCATCCCCCAGCTTTCATCTGGGAGCTTTCCTCTCCTCTGTTATCCTGGACTTCATTTCCCTCCTTTTCACCATCTATCTGCTACTTTCAGATACCACATATACCAGAGGTTGAGAATCCCCCCCCCCTACTGAGTGCTGGAAACCCTTAGGGGTAATTTGTTGGAAATTTATCATATGCTAATATGTTTATGTGCAAATTTAGAAATAATTCCTGCAATTCAAATAGAAAAACAATGCCTCTTACCACAGTGGGAAAGGCTTGTGATCTGGTCAATTGTGTACCTGCTCAGTTTCCTGGCCAAGTGCTAGCTTTTCATGGACTACTTAAAGGCCCCTGCTTCCCCTCTTTAGGGTTCATTATCTTTAAACCAGGCCTGCTGCAGACAGGCCTTCAGAGGAGTGTCTCCTGTAAAATAGGGCATATGGGCACCTTTTTATTTTTATTTTCCCTATCAGGTAAAAAAAAAAGCGTGTGAGACTGTAAATTTTTATTTTTCCCAGTTGGCAAACATTTCCCACAGTCTTTCAGCTCTTCCTTTTTGGTAGCTTTAATCCCTTGCTTGTTGAATAAGGAAAGTGCATGATTGTTATAAATCTTGCTGTTTATAAGTATAAACAAACACACACACCCCTGATTAATTCTTACAGGCTCAGACTTGCTAAACAAATTACAGGTGTAGCCCCAGATGCAATACCTCCCCCCCCCCAGCATATTAGACATTGGGGTCACATTTTTCATCCTTCTTTAGTACTCTATTTTTCATTCCCCCCCCCCTTAACGTTACAGGTTCATTATTTGCCTGAGAAGGCATAAAATAAGAAAGAGGTTTCAAGTCTCTTAACGATGTCAGGAAACAGAGAATGGAGCACACTGTATATCACACTGAATGGCTATGTGGGATATGCCCAATTGGGTCGGTTTTTTTGCTCTGAAATTAGAGCTTCAAGAAGGTATGGAGAAACTCCAGATCCTGGGACTTGCCTCCTTTTGTGCTCTATTGAGCAGGTTTTGGTTTTAGTTTATTTTTACAAAATCATGTATCTGGTAGAAGAGGTACAAGTTTGCGTTTTATTTATTTTAATTCTTTAAAAATTATATTGTGCTTTTGTGAACACATGCACCCATGAGTTCTCAAGACAGCTGAGAATAAGACTCAAGTGACACATGACCGCAGTGGCTCTGCCCCATTCATGCATACTTTTCCATTTTGCATGGTTTTACTTGTTTTGTAATTGTTAATGGTTTCATCTGTTTTATAGTTGTATAGTATATTACTGTAACCCACACCTTATGGTGAAGAATGGGTAAGAAATCTAAACAAACAAAATAAAGCATGAGGATGAAGGATATGATTCAGAGGACATTAAAGTCAGGTAAAACTTGCAGCATTTGAAATATGTCATTTTCAACACATCTAAAATTTGTGGTAGGGACTTTTAGCAACCATTAGCATCACATTTCTGAATTTTTATATGGTCACCTAGAAGAGAAAATCTTGATGTGTTCCTCTCTCTGGCCAATGCCCTTCTTCATTTTCAGTGGCTTTTTAGTGGTGACTATGTACCATCAGGGCAGGATTTTGGAGCCTGGGAGAGAAAAGAAAAATGGAGGGACCTCTTAGGTGCCACCATCGCTGAGATATCACTTTGCCACTTGCATGATTGGTATTATTCCTGCACTCACTGATGCTTTGGTGTGCGCACAGCCAGGGGCAGGCTGCCTTTCAGATTTGCAATGGATGAACATCTCTCCTTTCCTATTTTGTATGCATCCTAAAAACCAGAAATACACTTTCAGATATTTTAGAAGCTTAGCATGTTGTTTACAATACTTACATTTTTAATATTTATATTGTTTTTCTTTTAAAGAGATTATATACAATTATTTTATACAGAGCTTCTAATTAATACGTAAAGGGCTTTAAAATCATTTTTTTAAAAATGCAATCATTTAGACTAGAGCAACTAAACTTCTCTGGTTGCAAGTTCAGTTGTGTAGTGAAGAGAAACCAATTAACGCATGCTGCTAATGCAGTGTCGGATTACAATGTTATCCCACAGAAAGCGGTCTCTAGTTTATTTTTATCCAACTGCCTTTCAAATTACAGCACCGCTTTAATTTTGCCTTCCTTATTTTCTTCATAAGATTACACAAACAGTTAAAGAAATCCCTGTTGGTGCTCCGTGTTGATTCTACACACATATGTACCCAATCACGACATTTCACATATAATTCAGTCCTGCACAATCTGTGACTCACACAACCAGCCATGGATTCATAGTTTGACAACCAGTAAGCCAACAGTTTGGTGGCGCTGTGCTGCTTACCTGACCTCCTTCTGACTGAGTCTCAATTGTATTCTGGGACAGAGGAGGGAGGTGGCAATGGGGACAGCATGGTGCAAATGTGCCAGTGAAAGCCATTCTATGCACTGGCCAGAGTGTTTGCACCTCACCCCTCCCTATCCACCCTGATATGCAGCAGCAACTCAGTTGGAAGGAGATCGGGTAAGTGCCATTACCCCACCATGCCACCCACTACTGTTTGACAACCCCACTGCTTTTGTTATACAAGATTGGCAGCAAAAACAGGAGGTTTATCAAGCTCCGGGTGGGTTGCTTTCAGCTTGTGGAATGCCCTCCCCTAGGAAGGCTTGCCTAGTGCCAAAGCTGGTGTCTTTCAGGCCCTAGGGGAATATCTTTTCATTTGCCTGGGTCTAACAGTATATCCCCCTTCATGGATCAATGCCTTGTCGTGGCGAAGGGGCTTGAATAACTCAGAGAAGCTATGAGCTATGCCATGCAGGGCCACCCAAGATGGACAGGTCATAGTGGAGAGTTTTGACTAAACGTGATCCACCTGGAGAAGGAACTGGCAAGCCACTCCAGTATCCCTGCCAAGAAAACTCCATGGACAAAGACAACAGGCATATAAAAGTTATGACGCTGGAAGATGAGCCCCTCAGGTCGGAAGGTGTCGAACATGCTACTGAGGAAGAGCGGAGGACAAGTACAAGTAGATTCAGAGCTGATGAAGCGGCTGGGCCAAAGCCGAAAGGACGCTCAGTTGCGGATATGCCTGGAAGCGAAAGGAAAGTCCGATGCTGTAAAGAAAAATATTGCATAGGAACCTGGAATGTAAGAACCATGAGTGGAGGTAAGCTGGATGTGGTCAAAAATGAGATGACAAGAATAAATATCGACATCCTGGGCATCAGTGAACTAAAATGGAAGGGAATGGGCGAATTCAGTTCGGATGACTATCATATCTACTACTGTGGGCAAGAATCCTGTAGCAGAAATGGAGTGGCCCTCATAGTCAACAAAAGAGTGGCAAAAGCTGTAATGGGATGCAATCTCAAAAATGACAGAATGATCTCGATACGAATCCAAGGCAGACCTTTTAACATCACAGTAATCCAAGTTTATGCACCAACTACCGGTGCTGAAGAAAGTGAAATTGACCAATTCTATGAAGACCTACAACACCTTCTAGAAATGACACCAAAGAAGGATGTTCTTCTCATTACAGGGGACTGGAATGCTAAAGTAGGGAATCAAGAGATAAAAGGAACAACTGGCAAGTTTGGCCTTGGAGTTCAAAATGAAGCAGGGCAAAGGCTAATAGAGTTCTGTCAAGAGAACAAGCTGGTCATCACAAACACTCTATTCCAACAACACAAGAGACGACTCTACACATGGATATCACCAAATGGACAGCATCGAAATCAGATTGATTATATTCTCTGCAGCCAAAGATGGAGAAGCTCTATACAGTCAGCAAAAACAAGACCTGGAGCTGACTGTAACTCAGATCATCAGCTTCTTATAGCAAAATTCCAGCTTAAACTGAAGAAAGTAGGAAAAACCACTGGGCCAGTAAGATACAATCTGAATCAAATCCCTTATGAATACACAGTGGAAGTGAGGAACAGGTTTAAGGATTTAGATTTGGTGGACAGAGTGCCTGAAGAACTATGGATGGAGGCTCGTAACATTATACAGGAGGCAGCAATGAAAACCATCCCAAGGAAAAGGAAATGCAAGAAAGCAAAATGGCTGTCCAACGAGGCCTTACAAATAGCGGAGGAGAGGAGGCAAGCAAAATGCAAGGGAGATAGGGAAAGATACAGGAAACTGAATGCAGATTTCCAAAAAACAGCAAGGAGAGACAAGAGGGTCTTCTTAAATGAGCAATGCAAAGAAATAGAGGAAAACAATAGAATGGGGAAAACCAGAGATCTGTTCAAGAAAATTGGAGATATGAAAGGAACATTTCGTACAAAGATTACCATAATCAAGGACAAAAGTGGTAAGGACCTAACAGAAGCAGAAGACATCAAGAAGAGGTAGCAAGAATACACAGAGGAATTATACCAGAAAGATATGGAGGTCTCGTACACCTCAGGTAGTGTGGTTGCTGACCTTGAGCCAGACATCTTGGAGAGTGAAGTCAAATGGGCCTTAGAAAGCATTGCTAATAACAAGGCCAGTGGAAGTGATGATATTCCAGCTGAACTGTTTAAAATTTTAAAAGATGATGCTGTTAAGGTGCTACACCCAATATGCCAGCAAGTTTGGAAAACTCAGCAATGGCCAGAGGATTGGAGAAGATCAGTCTACATCCCAATTCCAAAGAAGGGCAGTGCCAAAGAATGCTGCAACTACCGCACAATTGCGCTCATTTCACACGCTAGCAAGGTTATGCTTAAAATTCTACAAGGCAGGCTTAGGCAGTATGTGGACCGAGAACTCCCAGAAGTGCAAGCTGGATTTCGAAAGGGCAGAGGAACCAGAGACCAAATAGCAAACATGCGCTGGATTATGGAGAAAGCTAGAGAGTTCCAGAAAAACGTCTACTTCTGCTTCATTGACTATGCAAAAGCCTTTGACTGTGTCGACCACAGCAAACTATGGCAAGTTCTTAAAGAAATGGGAGTGCCTGATCACCTCATCTGTCTCCTGAGAAATCTCTATGTGGGACAAGAAGCTACAGTTAGAACTGGATATGGAACAACTGATTGGTTCAAAATTGGGAAAGGAGTACGACAAGGTTGTATATTGTCTCCCTTCTTATTTAACTTATATGCAGAATTCATCATGCGAAAGGCTGGACTAGATGAATCCCAAGCCGGAATTAAGATTGCTGGAAGAAATATCAACAACCTCAGATATGCAGATGACACAACCTTGATGGCAGAAAGCGAGGAGGAATTAAAGAACCTTTTAATGAGGGTGAAAGAGGAGAGCGCAAAATATGGTCTGAAGCTCAACATCAAAAAAACCAAGATCATGGCCACTGGTCCCATCACCTCCTGGCAAATAGAAGGGGAAGAAATGGAGGCAGTGAGAGATTTTACTTTCTTGGGCTCCTTGATCACTGCAGATGGTGACAGCAGTCACGAAATTAAAAGACGCCTGCTTCTTGGGAGAAAAGCAATGACAAACCTCGACAGCATCTTAAAAAGCAGAGACATCACCTTGCCGACAAAGGTCCGTATAGTTAAAGCTATGGTTTTCCCAGTAGTGATGTATGGAAGTGAGAGCTGGACCATAAAGAAGGCTGATCGCCGAAGAATTGATGCTTTTGAATTATGGTGCTGGAGGAGACTCTTGAGAGTCCCATGGACTGCAAGAAGATCAAACCTATCCATTCTTAAGGAAATCAGCCCTGAGTGCTCCCTGGAAGGACAGATCGTGAAGCTGAGGCTCCAATACTTTGGCCACCTCATGAGAAGAGAAGAATCCTTGGAAAAGACCCTGATGTTGGGAAAGATTGAGGGCACTAGGAGAAGGGGACGACAGAGGACAAGATGGTTGGACAGTGTTCTCGAAGCTACGAACATGAGTTTGACCAAACTGCGGGAGGCAGTGCAAGACAGGAGTGCCTGGCGTGCTCTGGTCCATGGGGTCACGAAGAGTCGGACACGACTAAACGACTAAACAACAACAACAACAGTATATCACCGTATCTTGTTTAAATTAGTTGATTTTATTGATTCTGCTTATTCTTCTCTTCTGTGCTTTGCTGCTTCCTGTGGTTTTAGTGGTGTCCTTTTGTTGTAAGGGCAGAGGGAGCATAGCATAGTGCCAGAGCAAATGCTGTGTATGCAGAACGTCCCAAGTTCAGGCCCTGGTATCTCCAGTTAAAACGAGCTTAGGTAACAGCTGATGTGAAAGAACTATGCCCTAGACCCTAGAGAGCTGCTATCAATCAGGATAGACAGCAGGAATGGAGGAGAAATTTGGTCAGTTCAAATTTCGCATCTTTAAGGTAGTCCTGATTCAGAGACAGCAGAGCAAAATTACATAATTTTATTTCTTAATGCTTGGGCATCAGTCATGTTGCATGGGCAGAGCATAGCTTTGTTGCTGACCCTTTAAAAAAAGAATAAAAAAGACTCAATGCTGTGTGCTCCAGCACATAAGAAGGGAAATGCAAAGCCTGCAGAGAGAGGATTTTCCTGAGAGCTAACACTGATCTTCCAAAGCCTGAAGAAGCTGTTTGACAGTTTCATCTCAGCAGCAAGTCCAGCAGAAGTCTTGAGGAAAAGTCTGAAAGGAGGTTGCAGTGGATGAAACAATTGTATTTCTTCACATTGTGCCTATAAAATTTTCATCTTGCCTAAAATGAATGGTTACCATATTTGAGGCTTTTTAATCTAGAAAAAGAAATGGCCAGCATAGCTATCCTAACCATGGCCGCACATGCACTATGCATACAGTATTGTATCACTTTAAACAGTCATGGCTTCTCCCAAAGAATACTGGGAACTGTAGTTTCTTCAGGATGTTGGTAGTTGTTTGAAAACCTCATTCCCCTCACAGAGAAGTTTAACCCTCTTCTTAGACACAGGGCATTGAGATCCATGCTATTGGAGCTTCAGAGTGTGTGTGTTGTCATCTGAGGGATGAGCTTCTGGCCTTGTCTCTGTAGGCACTGACTCCTCAGTACCCTGCTCTACCTCAGCAGAGGATGCCTCTTCCAGTTTGGAATCCAAGTAAAGGTGGATCCTGGCAGGGAGGAATGCTCCATCTCCCTAAGGACTGGATCCTGCTCTGGACCTTCATGTATTCCCTTCAGGTGTCTTGTGCCCCCAAGGATGTCTTATCCCAGAATTTGAGTTGGCCACAATACCACAACATGGTACAGGCATGGAGAAATCAGTTGCACTGCTCATTATCAGTGATGTCATGGAGCAGATATGCTTTCCAAAAGACTCCTGTGATACTTGCATAGACTTTGGTCTTTCGCCTGGGGAAATAATTCCATTGTCAACACTGGATGTTGCACTGAGATATCCTGTGTTCTTACCTGAGAATAAGTCCTTTCTTTATTAATCATTGTTGCTTCAGTTGGAATAAAATGTCAATATCTTGAAATCTATATATCTTCCTTTTTATGCCTAGAGAGTCTGCGCTTTCTCCCTTCACTTCTCTCCTCTGTCCCCAAAGCACAGCCTTGTTCTAGCTGCTTGTTCATCTATCATTTATGCATTTCTTTGATTGCATGGCTTAAATATTATACCAAACATGTCCTGTCCTTCTTTTTGGCTGGAAGCATACATACTAATCAGAGGATCTGTGGTGGACCAAGGGACTTCTCTCCCCAAACCATATCTCCATCAGGTTTTTGTTTTTTTAAACTCAGAAACTATATTCCTAAAGGCACTATTTCCAGCACTGACCACCACTGTCAATGTAGATTAAGTTGCTCATGGAGCAATCGTGGAAGACAGAAGAGTACTTCCCTATCAGTCCACTTTGTATTGGTAGCCAGGTTTTTGGGCTGCCTATAGGCCCCTAAAGCTATATATAGTGAGTATGGAGTAGTGATAGACATTCAGCAGTGATAAATAATCTTGCAGATTTTTTAAAAAGTTATGCATAGTTTAAGGTGCCTGTGAATGCTTCCCATCGTGCCCTGGGCAAGTGCTCCAGAATCTTGAGCTTTTTTCTTTTTCAGTAAGTCTCCAGCCCTCCTAGAAAGAAAGTTATGGGCCAAACTGTACAGATAACTTCTAAGTGATTTCTGTGAGGGTGGTGGGGTTACCTTGTATGTTTTTCCTGGTTTTGAGGAATTCTCCCTGCTGTTATTAGACAGCAGCAGCAGTGTTTATGTGTATTCATGAAATCACCATAATCAAGACCAACAGGACCTAGCTAGCTTCTCATGGTAAACATGATGATGATGATCATGATGATGATGGTATTTGTACCCCGCCCATCTGACTCGGTTTCCCCAGCCACTCCGGGGGTGCTTGTCTTTCTGATTTTGTTTTATGCCTCAACGTCTTAATGGCTACCATTTTGTGACTGTCACATCCAGCACTCTTTCAAAATTAAAAATGTGTTTGGTAGTCCAAAAAGGATGGCAGCCCTTGGTTTGTGTGGGGGTAGGGGTGGCTATTTTTCAAACTTTGAAGATGGGCAGCATATGTGTAGCCTTATTGGCTTAATAATGGTTCTTTAAGTTGCACCCAGGCAGGGACAGAGACAGTCAATAACAACACCGAGGGTTGAATCCAGAGAAAGAGTTTAATCTCTATATAGAGAGACTCTCGGTGATCCATATTTCACAACAAGAGTCCAGAAAGACAATTTTGCAAAGATTCTTATACACTTCTTGGGCTCCTTCCCCCCTCCTCAGGAATCCACTCTGTAAGAGTGCGCACGCAAGAGGGTCATAGGTTACAAATACGTATATGGATCTTCCTGTATCCTGTCCTTCTCATAAACACATGCTGACTCAACAATGCTACCCCGGTACCAGCCTCAAGCAGCCTTGAGTGTGCCTGATATTTGTGTCATCTCCTGGTGTAGACCTTGAGCATCTCCTGATGCTCCTTGTGCTTTCTGGCAAGGCCATCCTGTCTAGCTGTTGAATGTTTTCATTACACTTTGACACAGAGGCATAGAGGCAACGAGAAAAGCATTTTAAGGAGAAAAGCATTTTAGGAATATGGGGGGGGGGGGCTAAGCCACACAATCAGAATTATACAATGCAAACTATAGGATCATATTTAGCTCAATAATACAAAAAGCAAATCTCTCTCCTCCATATGGAATGTTTATGAACATCTCATAGCATCACAGGAGCTCAGCCACTTGGTGGCAAAAAGATTCCTTTCAGCAATGTAGCTTTCTGCTGCTTCTGCCTTACAGATTTAGAAAACAATGATGAGAGACAAAGAACCAAAGTGAAGGCTCACCAAGGCCATCATGGTGACACTTCTTGCTAGCAATTGGTGTAATCTGCTATTTTGCCATCCTCATCTTCCCAGTTCAGGTCATATTTGTTACAGGACCTCATCCAAAACTGCAGTTGCTTTCTATGTGGGGTAATCCCCCTTTGTCCTTACACACATTTTCCTTTGGGAAATGTTATACCAAACAATACAGTACCTGTAAGAAGCATAGCTGCCAAGTTTTCCCTTTTCTCACAAGGAAGCCTATTCAGCATAAGGGAATTTCCCTTTAAAAGGGGGGATAACTTGGCAGCTATGGTAAGAAGCCTAGTGAGGTCATCATTTTTGTACACATTGTGTCATAAACCTGAGCACACCTTTCCCCAGAACTCTGCATCTTTGTCTTCTGTTTGTGTATGTGGGGCAAGAGGAGCACCCTTTAGCCTAGACTACAAAGAAGATTGCCTGAGGCAACCTGTGACTCTCCCCAACCTCCTGGTGATGTTTTTTTGTAGGGAAATGATAAATCTACACCTGGCTGGAGCAGGATGAGAAAATCCAGTTCAGCGAAATAAGTGCTCCGCTCTTCCTTTGCTGGCTCAGGAAACAAAACCTGGTCTAGTCAGTTTAAAGTGTGCAAGGGTAATTATTACGAGGGGGAGGCTTGTGGGATATGGCACCCCACCAGGTTCAGAACATCTTTAATACAAAAAAGGGGGGAAACTGAATAGACCAAGAGCTGTGATAAGCTGAGAAACTAAGAATTCAAAATAAGATGGGCCTACAAGAGAATCTGAATAAAAAATGAGTCCTTCAGGGTGACTGAGGCTGGTGATTATGGCAGAATTGACAGAATGTTTTTGAACAAGCCATGGTGGGATGAATGGGAGTTCCTTGAAAGCTTTTTTTATTATTTTGAATGGCTGCAGTGATCATATATAACTCTTGAAAATAAGAGGGAGGGAAATCTACCCTATTTTCTCCTTGTATCTATGAGGTTTTTGCATTGCAACTGCTTGAAAATAAAGATGACAACAAAGGATTGCAGTGTGGAGTGGAATTGTTCCAAAGCAGGATCAAATATGTCCCTTTTTATGAGATATAAATGTAAGAAATCAATAAAAAACAATAAAAACAAAATAAATAAGTTTCAAGAGCTGCAGTGGTGGGGAAATCTCATAGTTAGCGCAGATATTTCAAACTGATGAAGTTAATCCTCCAAACACCCCAATTCCAAACTTCAGTTGCATTGCTACCTATAACGGGAGAGCCCATTCAGGTGTGTGCATAGTTTTGTGTACACACAGCAAGGTTTCTACTGGGTTTCCCAGACTGCATTATTTATCCTGTATGTTCATTTCCCCAGTAGATTTTTACACAGGCATCGGATGCTCTTTTCATGATGAGGGTTGCAAGTGCTCACCTTCCTGCAAGGCACTGGGCATGTTACAATGTTGGAATTACAGTAAGAGACCCCATTACATTCCTGGATCTTCCTGCTCAAAATCAGTGGTTGTCATTCTGAAAATCATTCTCTTGATTGCAGCCTGAAAAGAAAGACATTGGTTTTTCATGAAAACTGTAACAGGGTCCTCCTTCTTTGTCATTTAAGTGTATTTTTAATATTGGGAAGACTTAGGTTCAATCATATTTTGGACCAGGTTTGGCATTACACTAGTTTCAAAATTAAAATTTCATAATGTCATTTTTAAAGCTTCTGTTGCCTTTTTCTCAAGAAGGGGGACTGAATGGTCTTCCCTCTCGCTCTGTTTTGATCTGGGGTTGGGCAGATAGAGCTTTGGCAAAAAGGTACTTTAGCGATTTTAAAGAAATTTGGTGGCCATTTTCATTGTGATTGGGGGTCTGAAGGTTTTAATAAGACTCAGGTTGATACAGAAGCGTGCAAGTCTCTCCCCGCAATGTATATGTTCTAGAAAAGAGCACTGACCTATGAGCAAAGTTTGGGGACTTGTTGTCTTAGCGAAGCCAATTCAACTGTTCCATTACAGTTCCTTACAAATTCTCTGCAATAATTTTCATTGCCTCTAATATAGCTATGGATATCATTACCCTGGCTTTTAAGATGTTTTGTTCTGTGAAACCTACTTCTTTTGTTGCATCTATACTGTTGTGTTTGGATTAGAAAGGTTTTACTGTTTCACTTGTTTTTATAATTGTAAACTGTTTAACTTTTTCTTTTTTATAACTGTTTGATTATATTATTGTAACAATGTTGAAGGGCAGGGAAGAAATATTCTACGCAGCACACGATGTACTGCAATGGGAGGGAAAATAGCTTATTTGTCTTGTTCTTCCTAGGCCTTTCATTGTGCTGCCACCTCTGATGGAATGGATCAGAGTAGCTCTGGCTCATGCAGGGCACCGTCGCAGTTTCTCCCTGGACAGTGATGATGTACGGCAAGCAGCCAGGCTTTTGCTACCAGGAGTTGACTGTGAACCTCGGCAGTTAAAGTAAGTCTGTGCAAAAAAAAACACCCCCCAAAAACAACAACCTCGATGTGATTCGTTAAAGAGATTGCTGTGGTTTAACAAGCCGAGCAAGGGTTCAGTTACATACTCTATTTGCTGATCTGCAAGTTGCTCTCTAATCTCCTCCCCCTCCTTACCATTTAGCTTTAAAAACTAAAAACAAAACTGTATTTCCTTCACATGGAGGTTGAGCCAGTTTTGGAATCTGCGAGGCTTATGTGCCTGCATGTTTAACTAGCTAGATCAAGCCCCCTAAGCCTTTCCTTTTGAATTCTGTTTGTATTTCCCCCTCTTTGCCATCAGATGCTGTTTCCGTAATGAGAGAGTGAAGTGCTCACCTAATTAGCTGGGTCTTGCTGTGTTCCTTTGCAAAATTCAGAGGTGTTATCTAAAAGGCATCTCCCCTTCTTTGCAGCAGCCATGGTTTAAATAGCATATTTTCCACTGAGAAGTACTTCCAGCTCCTGCTGTAAGATTCTGTTTTTCATGCTGAATTTCTGTTTCTGGAAAAGAGGTTGCTAAGAGGTTGCATTGCATAATTTTAAAATAGAAAAAAAAGTATGCAGCGGTATTGCAGCTAGTGATTTCCAAATGCCGCTGTCAATATGTAAGTTATGCATACATTTTATATTTTTAAAGAGCTTATTGCCATTGTGCTTATGTATGTGAAGGTACAAAAGTGTTGGGTTTTGATTGTATCCTTCATTGTGGGAGATTTTATTTAGACTTGCTTTTTGTATGGAATGACTTATGCTTCGGCATTATGAGCCTGTAAGGCAGAAATTTGTCATCTAGTTGCTTAGTAGCTTCAGAGGAGAGTGAAGCTGACAGTCCTTGGGCTATTTCTCAGAGGCCAGTAGATTCAAACCCATGTGTGCTTCTTCTTCTTCTTCTTCTTCTTCTTCTTCTTCTTCTTCTTCTTCTTCTTCTTCTTCTTCTTCTTCTTCTTCTTCTTCTTCTTCTTCTTCTTCTTCTTCATTTTCAGAAGCTTCACAGTGAGTTATAAAAGACTCCCTTCTTATATGTGGAAAGGATTATATGTATATCCCTTAACACAGCAGCCGCTGTGTTGGCAGGGTCTGATGTTACTTGCTGCAATGCAAAAATAAGTCTCTGCATCTCAGATTGTTTAGAACCATAAGACACTGTGCATGGTAGTAGCTTATGGGGAAATGACATCACTGATTAATTTATCAGAAGCCCCTTATTAACAAGCCAAATTAATGAGTTGCCCCTTTTGTGTATGTTAAATCTCCAAGGAAGAGAATAGACATGTATCTGCATGCCTTCCCTTATTTTTGTAACTTTGCCCTGGTGAATGTGTTGTTGTTGCTGTTTAGCCATTTAGTCGTGTCCGACTCTTCGTGACCCCATGGACCAGAGCACGCCAGGCACTCCTGTCTTCCACAGGAGTGTGATTGTGTTAGGGACAGGTTATTGCTACCCTGCTTATTACACACTTATGTGTATTTCACTGAGCATAATAACATACTCCTGTTTGATCAAACTGAAGGCTCATCTAGTCCAGCCTCAGGGCCAGCCCCATCATTAGGCATAGACTGAGGTGGCTGCCTCAGGTAACAGAAGGGAAGCAGGGTGTGGTGTAAGGTGTAGGGAAGCGGCCTGCCTCTGCCCCCTAAACTAGTCTGCTGCCCTCAGGAGAATACCAGTGTTAAAATAAGAATAGACTTGCAGTTCTGTCAGCTTCTTTTATGTGAAACTAGCTGGCCCTGCCATGCGTTGCTGTGGCTCATTCGTGTGATTCCTTCCACCCGGTGCCAATCCATGAGGTATCCCCCCTCCCCCCACCCCCTGGCTTATCCCTGTGATTCACCCCACCCTGTCCCGACCCATGACGTATCACACCCCCTCTTCCCCCCACCCCGGCTCATCCCTGTGACTGGCCCCACCATGTCCTGACCTATCCTGTCCCCTCCCCCCCCAACCCCCACCCAGGCGAGTCAGTACCTCCATTTGGCCTAGTCTGTAAAGGCTTTGGCCTAGTATGTAAACTGGAGCGGAGGTGCTGTTGAGAGGAAAGGTTTTATAGGTGCAGTACCAGTGTAGCCACTGCTAGAGGGCGCTGGTTTGCAACTTGGTTCTTTTCCCAGCATGGGTTTTTGAGGTTTTACCTGGCACAGGTGTGACATCTGTCTTTGAAAACAGTACGGGGTCACTCTCATATTCACATGCGGCATTGTGTCAAAATTTGAACGCAATCGGTGAAGCAGTTTTGGTGAAACGTGGATACTAACAGACATGGCCAGTTTACATACATATATATATATATATATATATATATATATATATATATATATAGGGGCATTGAAGTGTCTTCACATCAGTGCCTCAGGCATTGAAGTGTCTTGGGCCAGTCTTGAATCCAGCATCCTGTTTATCACACTGGCCTACCAGATGCCTTTTGTAAACCCACAAAACAGGATATGAATGCAAGAGCACTCTCCCACTGTTGTTCCCCAGCAATTGATATTGAGACTTGCTGCTTCTGAATAAGTGCTTAGGGCTAAACAAATATTCTCTGCTTCCCCCCCCCCATGTTAAGGATCACTCAGCATTTTCTCCACTTTTGCTTCAAATGTGAATTCGAGTGAATTGGGTCTTGCCTTCTCTTCCCACATCAGCTGTATCACACCCACTGGTGTGGATGGGTAGTAGGATGAACTTGCAGAAAAGTGGTAGCACCTCCAAGAATGTGTAAAGTAAATTGTAGCTCCAGTAGTAGCTTGCAGTGGAAGAAAAGAACAAAGATTTATTAGCGCTAGGAGTCAGTGACAGAGCATAATCATTTTCACATAAAGACATGATA
Organism: Zootoca vivipara; assembly: GCF_963506605.1. Taxonomy (NCBI): domain Eukaryota; kingdom Metazoa; phylum Chordata; class Lepidosauria; order Squamata; family Lacertidae; genus Zootoca; species Zootoca vivipara. The sequence continues at coordinate 47,618,988 of NC_083285.1, read as the reverse complement.
AATTTGTGTATATATATTGCCACAACATAGCCAAGAGGCCAGATTTATGTTATCAGAGAGCAAATACTTGAGGAATAGGGGCAAAGGCAATTTAAGGAGTAATAAGACCAAGTGTGTTTCAGGCCATCGCTAGAAGCATCAAAGCAAAAAATATTACAGAGATCAACTATGAAAAATGACTCTCTCTCTCTCTCTCTCTCTCTCTCTCTCTCTCCACACACACACACACACACACACACACACATGTGCACAAACACACACTTAGGGTAAATATATATTCATGTGTGTAGGCATATATACATATGTTACGTAGTATTAAACAGTATTTAACAGAATTTGCCCTTCAGGTTAGGTGTGGGCAAGACAATAAAGCTGTGGTATAAGGGGCAACAAGAACCATAGATTACCTGGAAATTTTTCTAGAAGTGCAGGATGAAAGTTAGTCCTGTCTCTGTCTGCTCAAGAGAAACATATATGCAATGCAAACTTTCTTTTGTGCCACATTTCTAGGCACAGGTCTGCACTTTAAAGCTCCAAGTCCAATTGGTTTGTTTGTTTGTTTGTTTTTTGCCCTGAAGGACCGTTTAACCCAGCAACCTCTTTCTCACAGTGGCCCACCAGATGCAAAGAAGGTGCTGGGTGCTCATTGGCAGAACACATGTTTGTATAAAGAAGGTTCTGTCCCTGGCATCTCCAGCTACAAAAACCAGGTGATAAGTGATGGGAAAGAACTAATCAGAGCTGTTTCCCCTCCTTAAGAAGATCTCCCTGGACCATGAAATGCTAAATGACTATTGCCCAATAGTGAATATCCCCTTTCTGAGCAAGGTGTTTGAGTAGGTGGTGTTGGTGGCCTGGCTTCAGGCATGCTTGGAGGAAACTGATCCATTTCAGTCTGGCTTCAAGCCCGGTCATGGCACTGAAACTGCCTTGGTCATCCTGGTTGATGACATTTGTTGTGAGAAAGATGGGGTGGGAGTGTGACTCGTTCTTCTCAATCACTCAATGGCTTTTGATACTGGGAGGTAGAGGTTTAGGGCAATGTGTTTCAGTGATTCCACTCCTGGCTCCACGGCCTCAGAAGAAAGTTCAGTTGGGGCTTGCTCCCACGATTGCAGCCTTAATGTATCATTATTGTTTTGGTATTGCCAAAGAGGAGGAAGGTGCTTATGGTATTTTCAAAATAACCTGTCCACTCCCGGGCACTATGCACCTTGACTTTGGGGCAGTAGGGAAATTTGCTGCTTTACCTCCTGCTAGTTCTGCTTCCAGCTTAAAAGATGCTAGAAAGAGTGGGAAAGCAGGAGGTCTTTTCAGTGCCAGCTAATAATACAAGTTGAGTTACCCATCTAATGAGATACAGCACCCTTTTCATATGCCTCTCTCCTTGAGTGTCCTTGTCCTCATCCCAAATTTTGAATAATCCTCTAATTCCAGCTACGACTGCTGCAATAATTAGGTATGGAAACACCGACCCAGCATGCGGCTGCAAACAAACTCCTTGACAAACATACAGCAGTCCCTTGGTATGGATGATTCCAGAGGATAAAGAGGATTTGAATACTTACAAGGTCATATTCAGGTTTCCTGATGGGAATCTCATCCTCTTTTGCTAACCTGGCTTCTAACACCAGTAATGAGGAATTATTGAAGTGTTGTCTCTTTTCCCCTCTAGTTCACTTCAGCTCTTAATGCTATGGGAGATACAACTTCAAACATTACAGAATGTATGATTTCCTCTCTTATTCTCTTATGATGTACGTGTCATGTTTACTCAAGGCCAAACTGGATGAGACATGAATGGGGCTCCTGAATTGGATCGGCACTGGAGGAGAGGTAGTTAGCTCACCCTCCTCGTGCCATTTCTCTGACCTGGTTTGCTCCCCCAAAACTAACTGCCCTAACGGGAAAAATGTACAGGTACCTTCATATTTCCTCCAGAAAAATAAATAGTAACTTTGGGGAAGAATCAAGGGAAATGGTGCAGGAAAAATATAAAACTCCCAGCTAGCCAACATTCACCTTTGGTCCAATTTCCCCCCTCCTATGGTTGAGCAATCAGGCCTGTGTCAAAGGGACCCTCTGCTTGCTTTTCAAATTTTCAGCCACTTCCAGGTATGCTCTAAAGCTGTTGCAGAGATTGGATTTCTCTCACTCACTAACTAAAGTTGCATCCTTCTGGGTTTTCTGATGTACTGTGTACCTTGAGGCTGAACAACATGACTGTAGACCAACTGCAAGCTTTGCATATGCAAAGAGCCTCCTGGAACTTGGCATACTGTACATCTCAGATTTCCCACTGATTGCCTCCTACTTCCAAATAAGAAGGGAGGTGTTTGTTTAAATCACTGGTTTCCTGTTTGGGATTTAAAGATCAGAGAGGAGGAATACTGTATAGGAAACCTCCTTGTACCTGTACTAGGTCAGACCATTGGTTCATCTAGGTACTGTAAATATGGCTTGAACTGTCTGGCAGCAGCTCCCCAGGATTTCAGACAGGGAACATTTGCAGACATACCTGGAATTAATCCTGGGACTTAACTTGCATGCAAAGCAGTTGAGCTAAGCTGCCCTACTGAAAATAAAGCAAATAGATGTGAATTCTTAGCATCTCTAGTGAAACATACCTACTCAGAAGTAGGTCCTGTTGATTTCAGTGTGGCTTATTCCTGGGTGTGATTGCAGGAATCACAGGATTGCAGCCTAAATAGATGATTTAAACTACTCAGCCAGTTACAGTATTGGAAATTCTGCTCCCTGCCTGTTTCCCCCCTCTCTTTGTTTTTAAAACCTACTCCTGATTCTCTTCAAAAATAAGTTTGCATTTCACAAATGAATAGCCTACAATCATACCTTGGTTTAAGTACGCTTCGGTTTGAGTACTTTCAGTTTAAGTACTCCGCAGACCCGTCTGGAACGGATTAATCCACTTTCCATTACTTTCAATGGGAAAGTTCGCTTCAGGTTAAGTACGCTTCAAGTTAAGTACTCTGCGGACCCGTCTGGAATGGATTAATCCACTTCCCATTACTTTCAATGGGAAAGTGTACTTCAGGTTAAGTACGCTTCAGGTTAAGTACAGACTTCCGGAACCAATTGTGTACTTAAACCGAGGTACCACTGTATATGGGTCTCTTTAAAATGAAATTCTACCCGCCAGACAAAACTTTTGTCTGATTGCAATCTCTTTTCCTGTCTCCATAGTTGGGAGCCAAGTGTTGATCTTTCTGCAAGGATCTCTCCCCCTGCCTGCCCTTGCCGCCCACTGTTGCCCAGCACTCTGCCCCTTCCATTAGTAAAAACAAAAATCTTCTCTATGTCTTTTTCATCAAGCAGGAGAGGAGGCCACTGGGGTAAATGGAATGCAAACACTGTGAGACAGATTACCTTCATGCTGAGTACCTTCAGTTGCCTTTTAGCAAGGATAGGAGAACTTGTGACTCTCCAGATGGTTGCTAGGTTTTTCTAGGGGCTGGTGTGCCACCTGCCGTGGCTTGGTGGGCAGAATCTAGCCTGTTGGTAGTGGGCTCACCACTGCTCCCTTTGACCATTGCCAGCTGTGCTTCTGCGGAGGGGATGCTTTCAAGTTTGTCCTGTTACCTCTGGGTTGCAAAGATAGCAGGCAAAGCAGTTTGAGGCTAAGATGCAAGTGGTTTGCCTAAGACCACCCCATGAGTTCATATGTCTGAATAGTGCTCTAGTCTGAATGAAATACAGTGGTACCTCGGGTTGAGAACTTAATTCGTTCCGGAGGTCCGTTCTTAACCTGAAACTGTTCTTAACCTGAGGTACCACTTTAGCTAATGGAGCCTCCCGCTGCCGCCCTGCCGCCGCCATGCGATTTCTGTTCCCACCCTGAAGCAAAGTTCTTAACCTGAGGTACTGTTTCTAGGTTAGTGGAGTCTGTAACCTAAAGTGTCTGTAACCTGAAGCGTCTGTAACCTGAGGTACCACTGTACTGTATCTTGCTACTGGTTTTGGATTTTTCTTAATCAAAGAAGATAAATATTCAGCTGTCGATATTGTTGAGAATTAAGTGCTCCTATCTTTTTGCATACAAGTGCCATTGTTGTTTGATCAAAGGAAATCTGTTTGATTGCTTTTGCGCTGGAATTTAAATCACAAACAAGAAGGAAGAATATATATGCTGTAAAACAACAGGGCATAAATAGGTAATCACAATCCCAGGAGAGTTAGCTGTGTTAGCCTGCTGCAGCAAAAACAACAAAGTCTTAGCTTCTTAAAGTCTTAGTCTTGTAGCTTCTTAAAGACTAACAAATGTTGCTCCAATAAATTTTTTAGTCTTCAAGCTGCTGCAAAAGTCTTTATTGTTTAATTATAGATTACTTTCCTAAGTTGAAATGAATGGAGATTCTGTTGTTATCCATGCAACCTGAACAATTTAAGAGCGTGCTGGCATGGGAGCACGTGTTGATAGAAAAACTGCCTTTTTCTGAGTAATTTTTTTCACATGAGAAGCTGTGATGGGTGGCTATGTGCTTTTTCAACCTTTTCCTGGAGCTTGCTCCTTTCCAAAACCTGGAGCTGAACTCTGACAACATGGACAGATTCCCACTACATCGGTTAGGGTTTAAGGATCACTCCTCTATAGTGCACCACAATGAATCACAGGGTAGATGCCCTCATGCACATTGCTGGGATTTCCCTTACTAACGTGTTCAGTCAACTAATGGTGGCTGGGAAGGGAGATCCTTTTAGTTTGAACAGTGTGCAGATTTCCTGCAGTTATGTGAGCAATGCACATTTGATTGTTCTGCCAGATGTGCAGGGTGGTCACTAGGGTTGAGATACATTAGGCACCCACTAACTGTACTTTCTGGGGGTGTGGGGAATGGAATATGTTTTTCTTTTCACGAGCTTCTCTAGCTGGGTGAAAAGGTTGCTGCCTTAGGTGTTCATTGTGCATAATTTTAAACCTAATTCCAGATGATCATAGTGATTATAACAAACTATTTTAGCTGTTTTTTTTAATGATGTGATTGTAAATTGCCTTAAGACATATATGTAAAAGGTGATCCATTAATTAATTGCCTGATTCAAAAGAGGACAAGTCATGCACCTTTTAATAGCTGCATCTCTTCTGCACAACAGTTAAAAGTGAAAGAGTCCCCTCCTCTTTTGCATCTGGTCACCATAAATGTTGCAGCACCTTTTCTCCTCTCCCCCAGGTATTCACAGATATTTAATTCTTGCTGTTCCTATGCTGTTTTTTGTTTGTTTGTTTGTTTTGGTATAATAGATTTTAAAACTGGGTTGCATTGATATCTTCTAGTTTGATTTGCAAGCTGCCCTGGAAACCTTATGGTCAGAATGCAAGATCATCACATTATTCATATGTTGCCTTTCCATGCTCAAAGTGGCTTACAACAATACAAACCAAAATCAACTGTCGCAAGTACAATATCATAATAACAGCAATAATAAAATAAAATGCAGCAGCAGAAAAAGCACATTTCAGTAGCATACAACTTCTAGCATCAGCAAAAATAGTGTTAGAAGCATTTTAAACAAATAATTTGGATAGCGTTTTGATTCATAAGAATCTCAGCTTTCCTTAACGCAAAAAAAGGCAGAACATTAGTTTCTGACAGTGTGTTTCCTTAGAACTGCATGGGTTGCGTTTCTGATCCACAGTCATATAGCTTTAGCAAAAGACTAGTGTGGTGAAATCTCTGAAAGAGGCTCCCCTGTTCTGAAATACACCTGGATATTCCTTGTGACCAGCACACAACGCATGTACACCACTCATTGCCTTATCACTGGATGACTCGCACATGAACTGTCTCAGCAGAATTGGAGAGGGTTTTTGGGGATTGTGTAGGAGGTGAGGTGTAATCTGTCTGGGCTGCTTGATTGTGGTAGCTGTTTCATACAAGAACATCATCCATTGATAAAAGTCATTAGCTGATGTGCTAATGGATGATTTCAACATACCCATATCTTTCTCCCTGAATCACACAACGTCTTGCAACACCAATAAAATATTGCAAAAAAGGGGGGGGAGGAGATGGGAAATGAGGCATATAAATGTTGAGCACACCTCTTGGAACAGACCATAGCTCAGTATGAAATGATGGATATGGAGAATGATGCATCAGTACATTGGCTACCTCTGAGTAGACTGAGAAACAGCACAAGGTCAAGTGGTGAGCTTCATGGTTCAGTGTGAATCTAAACTTACACTGTCCATTGGTCTAGTCCGGGTTAAATGCTTGTCTCCCCTATAAACCACTGCCTTTCCAGTTCCATTTTCACAATTTATATGGTAAGTGGTGGAGCCTCAAACACATTTATTTTTAAAAAAATTAAAAGGAAAATGAACACTAGCTGATTATCCACCTCTTCACTTTTTCAGGCTACAAAGCCACAGAAAATAGTGGAATCAGATACACATGTATGGTAGAGGTGAAAGGGGAAATTTCACAGTTCCCTGATGCCATCTGTCTTTCCTTGTCAAGACAAATGTGGTTTGTTTGTTTTTTGTTTTTTGCAAAGGATTGACATTATCTTTGGACACATAGTTCTAGCATGGAGCCAGTCCTGTTTTGTGGGTATGTGTGTGGCACTTCAACACCTTCAAGCAATCTCTTAGGAGCAGATCTGTAAATCTAGACTGCTGCATTTGAGTAGTTTAGCTGTATTTGCATTGGCCAACATTCTTAAGGGTCACCCGTACTGAAGTTTCAACTTCACTTGTAGAAATAGTTCTCCTTTGTGGTACCAACTTAACACGCCAGTGCTTCAACATACAGTCCTACAGGTTAACCTCCCCTAATTGTTTCTTGCAGACCTTTCAATTTGTTCATCTTTTTGGCTTCTTTATTTCTTGTTGTGCCACATTGGCCTAGTACAAACACAATGGTCCCAGTCTTAGATTGTGAAAGGTGCAGGTCTGTGTGCTGTTCTTTTGTGTCACTGGAACAAATTGTCTTCTCCCCTTTAGTCACAGAAGAGAGACCTACCAAGTTCAAATCTTGGTTAGCTCAAATTTTATATTATGGTGGCCAACCATTCAGGGGGAGATAATTCACTGCAGGAAAGGAGTGCAATCTTGCAGCTCACCTTGAGTTGTATCCAAAAGTGGCCTAACAATGTAAGCCTCTCCCTTTCTCCAAACATGATCTCAGATGGCTGAAATAGGTAGGTGATAATTGCACAATAATTGCACAAGCAAAACCATTTGCTACTACGAGAATTCACCATTAGATACAACCCTCCACCTCTTAACTATTGAGCACAGTGAAGGGATTCATTCCATTCCCACCTGCACTTGCCCTGTATAATAGTATAAATGCATTGCTGCATAATCAAAAATAAATTGCTTGCTTTGTACGTTCAAATCCACTTTTTCTAGTGAAAGAAGTTCTCAAACTTTGCTTTCCAGTGCAAAATTTGTCCAGAGCAAAATTGTTCAATGCTTCTTATATTCAGTGTGGGATGCAGTGGCTGTCAAAATGCTGCTTCAAAGTGATGTTGCACTGAATGGTTGTTGTTGTTGTTGTTGTTTTGTTTTGTTTTGTTTTTAAACAGTGCAGCTGCTTAGCAATAAAAACAACAGCACAACACTTGGTATATAGAAAGGCAATCCTTATATTGTCAAAATTCCAAATGACTAATTGTGTAACTAGTTGGGGATAGTTATACCATAAATAGCCCAATGATTACAGTATCTCAGATCCTGTGGGCCTGATTTTCATTTTATCATTCAGAGTGAGTGGCTGATTTGTAACCAGTTGGGGGCAGTTATAAATAATGCTATATGAGCATCACCAACCCTTTATCCTCTCAGGTTCTGTGGGTTTGATTTGCATTTTCTTTATGGCAGCATAAAGAGCGCTAACTGGACAGGAATTTAATCTGCAATTATTAATTAAGCTATCTGCAATGGAATTTAATGGAATTCTTGGAGGCCTCCTGTAATTATCCTTAGCATGTTTTAATGTCAAATCCTCATTCAGAGATGGCAACCCACAGAACTATTTTTAAAATTATTTATTGGAATCACAGGTTTTCACCTGCACATATTGAACATGCCTAGAGTGTCATTCAAATGATCTTGTCCCCGCCCCCATAAGCAAGTGGAGAAGAGGAGAGGCAGAGTTTGTGCACCAGATGGGTGAAGAGGAGTTCCTCTTTGCTTATTGGACCAGATTGGGGGAGACCTATAATCCAATACCTGCAACAAATCAGCAATTACCAGTAAATGATAATGAGGCAGAACACTTCATTGTATGGAATATAATATAATGAATAAATTGCTATACATCAAATAGAGCTTGAATCATAGGCTTGGAAGTGATCTTGGAGATCATGTAGCCCATGAGTAGGAAACCTCAGATCCTGGGTGAGGCATAAATACAGTCCTTCAGGGATTTCTCTGTGGCCCTCAGGACTCTCCTTGGCCAAGCGCTCTCCCCAGCCACACACCTCTCCAGCTCTGCACTAAAGTGTTCTCTCCTGGCGGAATATGTCGCTGAACTGTGGGGGTGCCTCTTGCTTGCTTTGATGGGCTATGGAAATATGTTTTTGCTTGCATATAGAAACATCTGTGTTTTGTTTGGGTTCAGTGTAGCCCACTGTACAAAGACAAGAGTCAAAATAATTATTCTGGCCACTTTTGCTTTGGCCCCATCCACCACTGACATGAGGCCCCTGGAAGGATCTCCATGAAGAAATGAGGCCCTTGGGCTAAAAAAATAAAATGTTTCCCCATTGTTGAGCTTGTCCAACCTCCGCTCAGTGCAAAATGCAGCCACAGCATCCCTAACAAATGGCTAGGATGGCCAGATGAAAAGGGGGGTATGGGGTTCTTACACCTTCTTGCTGCATAAACAACAGTCTCTGTTTGGCAAACATAGCTAGAAGAATCTGCACATACACCATAAATTTAGAACACTCCCCCACTCCCTGGAATTCTGGAAACTGTAATTTACCCCTCACAGAACTTCTGTTCCCAGCACCCTTAGGAAATTCCAGTTCCCATGATTCTTTATGGGAAGTCATATGCTTTAAATGCATGGTGTGTATGCAACCGTGGTGAGGTAGGATTCATTGCATATAAGTCTTCATTGACAAATTGTCATAAAGGATGTTTGTAGCTATGATGGTCTTTATAGTTCATAGACAAAACGTGGCAGTGGTCAAATGAATGGCGGAAGTCTGCTTTCAGATTATTTCCTAACATAACTGTTTACTTCAATTTGCAGAATTGATGACTGCTTCTGTGCTTCTCGGAAGCTGGATGCAGTAGCCACAGAAGCCAAATTCAAGCAGGACCTTGGGTTCCGAATGTTGACCTGTGGCCGTACAGATCTGGTCAAACAGGCCATATCTTTGTTGGGGCCTGATGGAATTAACAGCATGAGTGATCAGGTAAAAAGAAAGAAAGAAACTTACTGATTTTTTTGAAACAATGGGTTGACAATTTGAAATTGTAAAATTGGTTTTAATTTATATATATATATAGACTATTGAAGAAAATATGCATGGGATTCTTCTCAAAGAATAACCCATCAGAGTTCCACACACACTTTTCTCTTTCTTAGAGTCTGGTTAAACCTTTGTCTGAGATGCAATTTGAAATGTGGACTGTGGAATATGGACTGGGTGTGTACTCCCATGTGTGGGGTGAAATAACATCTCTCTTCCACATCCACCTATTCTCTTGGCTTTCCTCAAGTTAAGAATGTGGTTGTTTTCCCCCCTGTGATTCTTGTGCTGCGCATACCTATTCTTTCCTAACTGCATCTGTGTCTAATGCCATTGTGAAAGTTAACACTAATCACAGGGGATATGTGTTGATCAGCTGCAGTGGGCATTTCAGATTAATACAGATTGCAGCCAGGAAGTCTTTGTAGTGAAGGCTCAGTTAATCTAATTTTCCTCCAAACAGGGCAGCATTTCCCTAGAGCTAGCAACTTTTAACAGTGCTGTCTGGCATTTCATTTAAAATTTAGTCACTGTGTATCATGAACAATCGTACGAAAGCATCTACTCCTCCAACCATTAACAATATTGGCGGTCAGTATAAAGTGGCCGAGTCTTACCTGCCGAAAAGAAGCTCATTAAATTGCTAGAGGAACATTTTCACAAAAGAAGGGCCCAATATTCTGATTTTTGTACAAGAGAAGTATAACACAATGGATTCATGACACTGCAGAAGACAACAGAGTTTAATGTTTATCTTGATGAAGGCAAAGCAGTGTTTACAAAAACCAAGCAAAGGATTTTTGCAGGAACTTCTTAAAATTAGTCACACTTTTATTGAAAACATCCTACACCATAAGTGGCATGCCTTCTTATGACATCTACAAATCAAGCCTTAAATTAAACCACCCCATTGGCAGCTGATCAATGTGTTGACTTTAATGTTCCCACAGGGCATGACTCCACTGATGTACGCTTGTGTGAGGGGCGATGAGGCCATGGTCCAGATGCTACTGGATGCTGGAGCAGATCTAAATGCAGAGGTGAGACTGTTTTTGTGATTAGATGTGTTTAGCTCACATTTTCATGAACATGTCAAATTTATGGAGAGCTGCAGCTATCCGAAATCAAGGATGCGAACCTTTTGGGTCTTCCCAGAGCAACTTGGTATTGAAATAAAATCTACCTAAGAGGACTATTTAAAAAAAGTTTTCTTTAGTCTCAAATCCAGATTAAATATCATAGGGCTCCCATCCTGAACCATATTTAGGAGCTTCAGACCTCTCATCCATCTGCCACATTTTCTCCTCTGCAACGTATGATACATGGATTTGGCGGGGAGGAGAGAAGCATCACCCTCTGCAGTCAGGGCTCACTGATATGAGCTGCAGTGGTCAGCTATCAACACCATCAAAGACCTAGCTCTTTCAAGGTGGTGGTAAATCTGTGTCTGTGCTGTACCACTTCCAACTGTTGTCAGGAATTGCGTAAAATGAGTGTTCTTCCTTTAAAAACAAAAACAAAACGAAAAGCCTCCACACAGCAGACTTTGCATCAAAGAGAAGAGTAGCTAGGCTAGCCTTCTACCTAATGTGCTAGTTTCCTAAGTGCAGGAAAGCATTTTGTATAGAGGAATCTGATCTAAACTATCAACATAGAAGAATAGTATGTTTTATATAGCTGTCAAGAATAATAATTTCAGAATATGTTGTCTGAACATACTGGTGTATATTTGGTTCATTATTTATATTCCATTTGAAGCATGGCAGCTATCAAGTTAATTTGTCTAAATTAGCATACAAGTTTATAATATAAGAAAAATGTGTTAAACAAACCAAGTCATTGTTTCCACAAAGACTGATATAATTATAGTGCAATGACTGAAAAATTGAGATTTGAGGCTGCAGTCTTTATACACACTTTCCAGGGAGATTGCCCTGTTGAAAGCAGTGGGACATAATTCTGAGTAGGCATGCAAAAGGATTGCATTGCAAATGAGCCGTTTTACCATCCTTACCAAAGCAGGTGCATATGAGAGACTATATAGTTGGAGCTGGAAATGTATGAAGATTAGGAAATCCTAGCAATAGCAAAATAATAATAATAATAATAATAATAATAACAACAACAACAACAACAACAACAACAACAACAACAACAACAACAACAACAACATTGGTGTAACAGTGCATCACTACTCATTATGCAATTTGCCTTTTTCAGACATGATTATTATTATTAGTTTCTTTACTCTTCCTCTCCAAGGAGCCTGCAGAGGTGCAGAACATAATAAAAAAATTGCCCATTTAAACACAATAGTTGAAACATCTAAAATTACAAAACTAAAAGCATAGTTAAGCATAGCATAAGAAAACCCAATATTAGCATTGCTGGAAACCTAAAGAAATTTATATCCCCAAACTCTGGACAAACAAAAATGTCTTTCATTGATGTCTAAAAGCTGAAAATTGACAGGCACACTTTTCCAGGAAATGATTTCCACCACCAGGGAGCTGTATTTTGATGGAGAGAAGAAGGATATTATTTATGTAACAGATAAACATAAACTATTTTATAGTATACTTTTAAAATAAGGCAACTGCATTTTGGAAAGTTCCAAAATACGTTAAGTCAGTTTGGTTTGTTAGCAAGTGAAATCCACTATTGTCTGGTTACTGTTTGCGGTTAGTTGTTAACTTCAATTCTCAGGATGTTCTCACCCATGATGCTAAGAGGTCTTCAAGCCTGCAGTGCTTCACTGGAGTATGTTGCCAGAGTGGAATAGACAGGAGAGAACCCATTTACACATAGAATGTATTTTCTTACCGCAGTCGGCTTCGCCATTCATAATAGAGGTGCAGGAAATGCAAAAAGCAATTTAAAAAGCATCATTTCTGAAACTTGCCTTGGAGTCAATTTGCACAATAAAAAAAATGCTTGGCTGTGAGTGAAACAGTTGTCACACGTTAGCAATCACAGACCTTAGTTATGCACTAATAGAATGCAATCAGCTTACCATATAGAAACACCATTAATTGCATGTAAGCAGTTAACATGAACATGCTTTCAAATTAAAAACAAAATATCACAGGTGGGGTCCAAGCAGGTTTGGAACTGCAACATGCTGGGGTGTGTGTGTGTTTTAACCCTTCAGCCTCTGCAGCAGTTCTGATAAAACACGTGTACCCCTCCTAAAGCTGCTATTAGTCCAGGAGTGAGCTTCCTGATGAGCTTCTCTCTCCCTACACACTATAGTCCCAATTCTGCTCTCCCTGCAGCAGCTTTTTAATTTTTATAGGATGTGCACTTTTTTTAAAAAAAATGTATTTTATTGGTTTTCTGAGGTGCATGCTAACTGTTCATACACAATTAACATCAAACTTCATTTGGTCTCAGGTTTCTATTCACATTTTCCAGAGGAGCAGCCATATTACAGCAAAAAACCAAGCTTATTGTGGCATAAACTGTTGTGGGGCAGAACCAAATTGTGAGATGTAGTAGTCAGACTTCAGCACATGCCTTTCCCCTGGTTTTTATGTTTTATTTTTACTTTATGCCAAGGAAGAAGAAATGTACTCCTGTTGAAGCTAAGGGATGTATATCCCATCTGCTTTCATACAGTCTGAGCATGAGAACTGGAAATATAAAAGTACATTGCCGAGATTTTGCTGTCCTTTCAATTTCCTTGCTTACTCTCAAACGTCACAAAGTGGCCTAGCATGGGAGTGCTCAGAGCTGAAATTGAGATTCAAGGGCATCCTCTGTTATACATGAAACAAAAGCATGATTGGGTTGGCAAGTGCTGTGGCACGCTCAGGAGCAATCAACTGCAACTATTCTCATGAATCCCAAATTCTTACTGTGTTTGGCCACTTTAGAAGCTATAGATATTGCCATAGGGATATCTATTCCCCTTGTGAAGAGAAAGTGCACCTCCAAAGGGAAACCAGTTTCTTTAAAATGATAGATGGATTTCTTTGCTGTCAAATCATCAGCGGAACAGAAAATAATGCAGGGGCCAATTCAGTGTGTGTGTGTGTGTGTGTGTGTGTGTGTGTGTGTGTGTGTGTGTACCTAATCCAAATCCACTGTAGTCAGTTAAAAGAGAACATGGTGTAATTTTAGGGCTGAAAATGGCATTTAAACATTAAATCTAAATGAGTGATTTTTCACACCATTCAGGGATCTGTTTGCACACTGGCTGCTTTCATTTGTTTCATGTTTTTTAGAAAATAACAAATTTTGCTTCAGATTTTATTATTACTAGGTATCTCACATATGAATTTGGAAACAGATTTATGGATTTATGGATGAACACAGCGATCTCTTTCTGAGAAGTGCATCAGAAAGGAACCCTAGAAATCTGGAGAGGGTTTTGGGGGCATATTTTATGGTGCTTACTAAATTATAGTGGTGTGTTGGCCCCATATTTGGGTTTCAACAATTGCCTTGTGAACTGAAAGTGCTCCATAGGACATCCTCACTGTTCCCCTTCATCTCCTTACTATAGGGGGAGCTGTGATCAAGTTGTCTTTCAGGGACGGTTGTCCGCCATTCCTGAGCTTCTCATTCAAGAATCTCCAGAAAGCTTCCACTGAAGCACATTGTTCCCTGGAATGTAATTTAAAAACCATGGATCTAGATGATAGTTATTAGATCCTCAATCACAGCTCGTAGCTAATAGACTAATAGCAATCAGGTACAATAGAAGTGGCATAGGCCTTGATTAAAGGCACAGAATAAAGTTAAGGAAGTGTGTTGATATCTGCTAAGTAACATTTTGATTAGATAAAAGGGGGGTGGGAATGCAGAGGGTTGTATTCAGTGGTGACTTAGCCTTGGTGGAAAGGGGTTCCATTAGCCAAAGTTGGAGAAACTGGTTTTTTGCTGACCACCCCACCTTGCCTATTTGCAGCACTCCACCCTGTATCCTATTCTGTTCCAGAAGGTCCTTAGGAACTGCTTTCAGCAGGGGGCGAACCGTAGGGTGCAAGTGGGTAGCAAAACCAGTGAGAAGAAGCACTTTTCCACAAAGGCACCGGCACTATTGGATGCAACCAAGAAACAATAACGATCTAGAGTGCCTTTTGCATGCTTGCTTGCTTTTTCCTCTGTACCAAAGCGTGCCTGGCATTCTGACGAGCTTGTTTTGTTTAGATATAGCCTTTTCCCTCCCCTCAAGAGCCATTTATGAAAGAAAACTCCTTTATCTGTTTATAGGTTGTCAGTACTCCTCATAAATATCCATCCGTCCACCCCGAGACCCGCCATTGGACCGCTCTGACATTTGCTGTGTTGCATGGACATATTCCTGTAGTTCAGGTATTGCTGTATTTCCCTCTGCTCCATCTCATATTTTCTTTCCCATTTGTTAGGTTTTAATTGGCATTCATCCCCATAATTGGCAGCCATTCTCATCTTGGTTCCTCCTGCTTCTTCTTTGTTTGCTGTATAGATATAGATAGATATAGATATACATACGTATATATAATAGCATTATTATATATAGTTATCAGTAGGACTGCAATCCTAAGCATGTTTACTAGCGAGTAATCCCTAGTGGACACAATGGGACGTACTTCCAAGTAAACATCTGTAGGATTGTACTGTAAGCCAATATGAAGCATAAACAGGGCGATTTTAAAATGAAGCTGTACCAGTTATGTCCTGCCAACTCGTTCTTGGCCATGTGTTTTGTGTTTCTCTTTATTTGTGTTTTTCTGTTTCTTTTTCTAATTTTAGTGAAACTAAAATCTTTGTTCCTTTTTTCTAATGTTAGTGAACATAATGTTAGTCTGGTTTCTTCTCCCCCGTCCCTGCAGTCCTTTGTTATGTTCCAAAGCTAAAAAGACTGATTCAATTCCTAGGTAAGAATAATGCTAAATAAAGAAAATGTAGAGCAGTCATTGCCAACCTGATGCCAACTTGGACTACAACTCCCATCAGCCTCAGCCAGCATGTGCTATTCCTCTCTCAGAACACCCATCCAGTGAATTCTGATAGGTCAACAAACAAAAAGAAGCATTCCTTTGTGCACTGCATAATTAACAGTGGAATTCATGGCCGTGAGATGCTGGTTATTATCACAAGCTTGGATGGAGGATGGATATATCAGTGGTTATAAAGCCTTGACAGCTGAAACTGGAGCCTCCACATTAAGGGATGCTATACCTCTGATGGACCAGTTGCTGGCCACAAGCACAGTGACTACTTCTATCATGCCCAGCTTATGAGCTTTGCAGGTGCATCTGATGGGTTTATCTCAGCTAACTGTGATCCAGAAAGGCTGTTTTTTTTGTTGACTGTCTCTAATATGATTTTCCCCATGGCATCATTTTGTGGTGAACGGATGTATCTGCAGCACATCATCTAATCCCTTGTCTGTTTGGGCAACTGATAGGGATGTCCTCCTATGGGTCCATGACCAATACAGTCAGCTCAATACATTCTTCCAGTGCTATCTGTTGCCACTTTCACAATTTCCTTGGGTCAGTCATTTAAAGCATTTTCCTTGTTTCTAGAGAAGTGTGGCATTTTTCAACCACACCACATCACTTTTATCTACTTTAAATTTACAAATTACATACCCCAGATTGCTCTCTCAGGTGCTTGCAGGTGTGGCTGGGCCGCAAGGTAAAAATTGCACACCTTAATCTGAATTGTTATGCTGCTACTTTTGTTGAATGGAGAATGGGGAGATACCCAGAATGAGGCATAGAGGGCACATATCTGACCTGTTCTGTCTCTCTCCACTCCTCCAAAGTAACAATATGCATTTCCAATTCTTTCCCACTAGATATACCATTCGGGATTTATTTAATTTTCCTGGAAAAAGTGGCTATGTGATACTTCTGAAGATTTTAATTGGCTGGTGCTTATATGTATTGTACAATTTACAAATATTTTAGTTACTGTGACAGACAGCCAGACAGAAATTATTATTTGCATTCAGAAGGTCCCTGGCTTAGTCCCTGGAACCTTCAGTGAAATGGATCTTGGAAGGCTGATCTGGGAGAAATAACTGCCTGACAACATTTTGTTTATTTTTGTTTATTCATTATTGCATTTATACCCCAACTTCCCTCCAAGAATATCAAGATGCCGTACGTGGCTCTCTCCCTTTCACAACAATGCTGGGAGGTAGCTTAGGCTCAGCACTAATGACTGACCCAAGGTCACATAGTGAACTTCATAGCCAAGTAGGGATTTGAACTTTGGTCTCCTAAGGTCCTAGTCTGATACTCTAACCAATACTCCACACTGGCTTTCTGGATAATTGCTGCTATTGTGCACAGTACTGGGCTTGATAGACCAATGGTCAAAAGTCAGTAGAAGTTCACATGACTACACTGATCTTAAATAAACTAAGGCTGACCTTTAGGTGAAAGGTTCTCCCAAACCCTTAGCTCTTTTTTTTACTGCATCTTTGCCCAACTCCCAGAAACCCATTAGAGTGAGGGTGGAAGGTTTTTCCCTCTGATGAGCTTTAGAATGGTGTTATGAGATGCTTCCCTTATAACATCTATTTCAGTGAAATCGTAGGGGTTTTTAAGTGCACAAATTAGTCATGTCCCATTGATTGCTAGTTCGCATAGCCTTCAGGCATATACATGACAATTAGGTACACCGTGCAGGGAATTGTGATGGTCCACACTTGTTTAAATGGCCAGGTATTTCTGCAATGAACTTAATGATTTGGGGGGGGGGAGGTGTGAGGGTTCTTTCCATCTGAGCTGAACTTTTTACAAGCCTCAATTTGGGTGTGCCCAAAGAATTTGCTCCGTCACTGGTGTAGGCTGCCATTTTGTATTGCTTTATTTTATCAACATATTTTTAAACAACTTTCAAGGTAAAAACTTTCTCAAGGCAAGAAAACGTAATTCATCAAAACATTTGCAGAAAACATTCCACTTGAGTGCTACACAAGCCAAAGAATACTGTGTCAGTAACCGTTAAAACTACAACTCATAAATGTCATCAATTAATTAAATAGGTTAAATGTCATTAATCAATTAAAAGGAGTCCAGGTATTTAAGGCTCATTAAAAACAGGTCCAGTTCACATGCTACATTTAACCACAGCTTTGCTGTTCTCCTGCTCCTCCTGTTGCTGGGTGGGAGCTATGGTTTAATGCAGACTTTGCCAATCTGGCGCACTCCATATGTTTTGTACTACCACTCTCGCAGATGAAGCAAATATCAAGCCAGCAGATGCTGGCGGAGGCTGATAGGATTGTAGTCCAGAACATCCGGAGAGCACCAGGTTGGTAAGACTGATTTAATGAGATGAGCTACCCAGGAGTGTTCAGGGGACTACTTCCCTGCAGACTTGGGCACCATGAAACATGTTGCACTTCTCAAAACCCTTTAAGCTCCAGCTCTAACAGTTTGTCATTCTAATACAAACAACCCCATGCCTAAAGCGTATGCCACTCTTAACCTACATATGCTGTCTGTAGAACCTTTCCCCAAACCCACACCTTTTTAAATGCCTGGTTTATTGCATGAAAATCAAATGAAAAGTTATATGGAAAAAAGTGGAACTTTCAAGAACCCTCAAGCAGGGCAATTGCAACTCTGGCCTCAGATATCCTATGAGAGCATAGCAGGCAGGAGGATATTTGAGAGCAAGTAGGTGTCTGGCTGAAACCAAATAGCAAGCCAGCTGGTGATGTATCACAGGACAACCCCCCAGAGAAAGTTGGCAGGCCAAATAAACTTTTGGAACAAGGGTGGAGAACCTTTGCCCTCCAGGTGCTGTTAGACCTAAACTTCCACCATGCATGATCATTGACCATGATGGCTGGGACTGATGGGAGTGAGGAGTCTCACAGCTTATGGAGGATCACAGGTTCCCTACTCATGTTTTGGAACATTTTGAAGGAGGGAGAACAAAGAGCACGTGGCTAGGGTTTCCAGACTCAATAGAGGATAGGACTTCTGTGCCTTTAATTGCCCTGTTCTCTTTTGAGTCTGGAAACCTTAAAGAGAAACCAGCAGACCCTTTGCTTAGAAATTAAACAAAGGGTCTGCTGGTTTCTCTTTAAGGTTTCCAGACTCAAAAGAGAGCAGGGCAATTAAAGGCACAGAAATCCTGTCCTCTATTGAGTCTGGCAACCCTACACGTGGCTGTTGTTAGGAAAGATGGCTGCCAGGGCAGTTTAGAGGCCTAGCTCCACTTTCCCAGCACCAGGGTTTTTCCCAATGGTGGTGCAATATACTTTTTATAGGGAGTCAAGAGAAAACAAGGAAAGGAGCTTACTGGCACCCAGAAATGAAGCACTAAACAGTTGGGTTAGATAAGCTTAAATGCATGGAACATGACATCTCATTCCATCCAATGCCTTCTTCTTTCCTACTTGTCCACATTCCTCCCTTTATTGAAGATGAATGAGATACTATCTGAATAACCAACAACAGAAGTGGGGTAGACAAAAACATCCCTGGGTGGTCAATTGGCAACCAGTCGCAAGTGCCCAGTTGTTGTGTGACTTGGCCGTGAATTGAGTGGGCTTTAAGCCTGTTAAGCTTCCTTCTGCATCAGTGGAGCCTCCCAAATTATTACTGTCACATTTAAATCAGCAGCTTTAAATGGTGAATTTCCCTTTGTAGCTGTTGCTGGATGCAGGAGCCAAAGTAGAAGGTTCTTTGGAACATGGTGATGAAAACTATTCAGAAACTCCCTTGCAACTGGCAGCAGCTGCAGGTAAGGATTTTTTCTGATCATGAACATTCCTTAGATTTTAAAAAAAATGTGGCTGCAGGGAGTGAAAAGAACTCACTTTTATTGATTTACAGGAAATTTTGAACTCGTTAGTTTGCTTTTGGAGCGAGGTGCTGACCCCATGATTGGAACCATGTACAGGAATGGCATTTCCATGACTCCTCAAGGTGATATGAACTCCTTTAGCCAGGCTGCTGCACATGGACACAGGTAGAGTTGGAACTGTGCTAGTTTAAATATTTTAAATGTTCTCTTTGTGTCATTATGCAAAAATTGCAAACTTTGCTTCTGTGTTGTACATATGTTTTTTACATAAGTAAGCATGCTACCAGATATGTGAATAGATATTAGCCACAGCAGCTAGATGTAACCTCCATTTTTGGGGGCAGTATTTCTGAGTGCAAAAAAAAGACAGTGGGGGAAGGGCCTTCTGTCATTGCTGAGCTATAGGCGGCTGTCAAGAGGGGAGAGAAGTCAGCACTGGGAGATCAGCACAAGGAGAACAAGCCAGGAGTCCCAAAAAGGGGAGGAGAGATAATAACATTGCCTAGACAAAGTTCCAGCCTGAACAGGAAGCCTTTGTAGCTATTCTAGACAAGGAGGACTAATGGCCATCCAAGGTGGGCAGAGTCACATATATTATCTAGGGAGATGCTCCAAGCTATAGCTCTGATGGCTCACAGCACATGATGTAGTTGTCTGGAGCAACTCTTTGACACCCTCCCACCCTGCTTGCAATCTCCCAGAAGCATCTGACTGCCCACTGTTCAAAAAGAGCAATGTAACTTTGGTCTAATCTTGGAGGATCCTTATGTTCTTAGTAAAATATCTGTGAAAGGCAGTCTGGCTATTTTCTTTTGAAATCTCCTGGAAATAGAAGTTAAGGCACTGGCTGCAGTCCCATGATCCACAGATGCAGCTTAACTAGATTTCCTCCTAAGTTTTTCTAGGCAGCAGATCTCAGTGTGGCTTTCAGGATTACATGTTTATGAAAAATGGACTTCAGAAGGGGGTTCACTGAGATGAGGTTATGTAGTCCTGTCCATTGCAGAAAAGAAAGATCTCAACTATGGTCCCAGTGCACAGATGCAGGGCCGGCTCTAGGGGTAGTCTGGGTGGCGCGGGCTGCGTGCTGCGCCCGCCCACCAGCCGCAGCAAGAAACGGAGCGGGGTGGGGGTGCTTGAGACGGCCCTGCACAGATGAGGAGCTTGGTATATAGTGGGAAGCTTTGAGAGAGGTCTGTGAGAATCAAAACTGAGCTCAGGAAGCAATCCAAGAGCTGTTCAGTCTGAAGGACTAGTGAGGGCTGCAGGCACAGAACTATCAATTTGCCAAGTCTGGAGAAAGCAGCCATGGCAAGACAAGGGAGATAAAGAACCACAGGAGATCAGCCCTAAAGGGAATCATTTAGAGGCTGGGTGAGAGGGGTCTAAGGACAGAATAAAGGTCATGAGAAATGAAAGTGATTTTAAGGTGGGAAAGAGAGGAGGAATAATCTACCCATGTGTGAAATAGAAAGATTGAGGCCTGTTTCATACATGCACGTGAATCACTGAAAGGCTGATAACTCCGAATGTTTAAATAGTTCCACTGAAAATAATTACCTCTGAGGTTGCATGAAGCTCTCTATGGTGTTAAGATCAGCGATGACCCACTTTCACAGCTACGTCCTACCTTGTGCAAAAAAAGGAGAGAGTTAAAAACATGCACAACTGGTCTCTCTCTTAGAAGGGAAGGGTCTGCATGTCTGTGCAAGAAGTCAAGGATTGCAAGGAGTTAAGGTGGAAAAGGGGGACCACTGAAAGGCAATTTCTCCCAATCCACAGTACAAATCCCTGAAGAGTTATCTTTCCCACCAATCTTGCTTTACTTTGCTGTTCTCTGAGCCCTTCCAGCAAAGTTCTGCTCCCACTCCCTCATTTCCTTCCTGAGTTTTATTAATTCAGGGGCTGAACTGATACCCTTCTATAGAGGGAGCTTAGCTGTCAAAACCTGCACTTATTTATTTAGAAAAAAATATTTATATACCACTGTATCAAATATATATATATCACCATGGTTTACAACAATATAAAGGCATAAAACCAGGCAGTAAAATCATAAAAAGTTAAAACAAGTCAAAAGCATAAATAAAACCAGCAGCTCACCTGACTCATGTATTCATAATTGCCTTCTGCTTTGCTTTGAACACACAAACTCTCAATTTACCCTGGGGGTAAATACCCACGGGATTGCTATGCACAGGGATGGAGAAACTGTGATCCTCCAGATATTGTTGAAGGGCCAACTCCCATCAACCCAAGCCAACATGGCCAGTGGTCATGATAGGAGCTGGAATCTAACAGCATCAGAAAGGCCACAGACTCCCTACCTGTGGCTTAGTGCAAATTTGTAGGGTCTACAAATGGCAACAGTTGTAACTGAGCACAGAGTACACTTGAGATTCTCAGGAATCTGAATTGTCTGCCAGATACCCAGTTCTGCCCTAAATTCTATAAAGATGCGCAGGAAACCATCAACATATCTAGCTGTAATGTGGAGTAAGAATTTGCTGCAGCCTCATATTGGCTAAGGATGAATACAGATGTAACATCTGGATAGCAGTGGGCTTGTTTGTAAGCTAGCAGTGCAAGCATACCTTTCCCCTGTTGAGGGTTGAGCTCTGAATAAACAGATTCTGCATGCTTGTAATCAAATCTGATAAGCTAGTGTGTGCAATGTCACCAAAGCGCCTCTCCCAAACCCAGCACAGTTTGCAACTGTTTATTTTAGTTTTTTTTCATTTTTTAAAAAGGTGGATGAATGTATAAACAAATAAATGTACAATTCGTTCTTTAAATGAGAAGAGGTGTAGCTTCCCTGAAGCTTTTGGTGGTGGCCCCAGGATTCAGTTTGATGGAATTTCTATCTTTTGGGCAAATTGTGCACCCAGGAGGCAGCCAGGTCCATCAGTCAGCATCTCTTTAAATACTACATCTGTCTTCACCCTGAGAGCTGTGGGTTGTGCTGTCAACTGGGAATATTGAATATGTATCTCCCCTTATTTCTTTGCATGGCATAACACACACCCGTCCTCTTGACTAACAGGGGAAATATCTTTCCTCCCTCTATAAATACATACACACACTCATTAGCCCATCTGCTCTGGAAACATTGCTTATTCTATCCCCCACAGGACTGAACATGCGCAGCTAGCAAGATCTAAACATATAAGGTAGGTGGGAGGTAAGGGAGAAGATGCACCCGGGTTTTGATTGATTGTTTCTAACAGTTCATCAATTGGGAGTGCCTCCATTGAAGATGAATGGCATCACACAGGTGTAAGCCTGTTGATGAGCAGAGTATGAGAGTCTCTGTCCTGGATGCTGGACTTGCAGCTGCAAGCCCAAATGAGTTATACTGCGCAAAGAAAGGCATTGCTTGAAAGCTGATTTGCTAGAGGATCTAGTTAGGTGAACTAACTAGATTTAGCATTCGCTAGATAGCTAAGTTGGCTCTGGCTTCGACTGTTAAGAGTTCCGACCCAATGGCCTTTCTCCTCCCCCACCCCCACTCTCTTTTTGCCCTGTGATTGACAGGAACGTGTTCCGTAAGTTGCTTGCTCAGCCGGAGAAGGAGAAGAGTGATATCCTGTCCCTGGAGGAGATACTGGCTGAGGGAACTGACTTGGCAGACAGTGCTCCAGCTCCTTTGTGCGCCAGCCGCAACAGCAAAGCCAGGCTTAAAGCTCTGAAAGAGGCTATGTATCACAGTGCTGAACACGGATATGTGGATGTAACCATTGACATCAGGAGCATAGGTCAGTTTGGGTTTCCTCTGTGCTTTTTCTCTCCCATGAGCAATGACTGTCAGAAATCTGGTTTGATGGCCTCTGTCAGCTGAGCTGACAATTTTTTATTTGTTCCAGAGTTCTTGTCAAGGCAGAAACTGGGTAACTTTCAGGTGTGCCTGGGAATTCAGGAGAGAATTTTAATATTAAAAAGGGTTTAGATACATGGCTAGAGGTTTTTATTCTTCCCATCTTTGGCATTTTTGTGGATTAGATAGTAAATTGGGATTGTCTCTATCTGGACTAGATTACCTTATTAAACATGCTATATGATATAAATCTGACTATATTAAAGCACTTGTTTAAGTCTTGTCATCAGAACTATCGCTTTGGATGTGCCCCACCTGTGCTTCTTCCTCTACCCCCACCTCCTGCCATCTCTCTTACTAAGGAGCTGCAATTTCTGTGAATTTTCCTATTTCTATGATCATGTCCCAGTAGACTTTTGTGCTGTACTTTGGGTATTTGTAGTCCGTGCACACACACACACACACATACACACACAAAGCGGCACAGGCATTACTTTTAAGCAGGGCAGCCACTCTGTTGAAGGAATCATATCCTCTTAATTGTTTGAGAGCTAATTAATTAAGTCTGGATACACTTGCATGTGAATAAACCATCATTCGAAAGAGAAAAAAAATGCCTTCTTTGATTTTACACCTAGGCACCTTTTAAATTGATTAAATGGTTATTGATTTGATTAGAATGACATGCAACCCACCTCTTAAGTGAGCACACTTCATAACAAGAGACTGGGGGGGGGGCGGTACTTACTCATGAATAGATGAGAAGGGTGAGAAGGGCTTTGTTTGACATTGCAGGCCAGAATCCTTTGCATACCAGAAACTCAAAAGCAGCTATCTTCTGGTCCTAGTCAATTTTCCACTTTAAAGACTAGGAAAGTCTTTTCTACCTTAGGAGTGAAATTGACTAGATTAAGAACTACTTGTTCTGGCATTGGAAAGGGAAGCTGAAGGCCTGTTTTTTGTTTTGTGCCAAAAAAAGGGAGAGAGTTAAAAGCAGCAGTATCAAAGGCCCAAGCAAAACAAAAACATGTATAATAAGGAAGGCTACTTTATTCCCATTTCAGGAGCAACACTTTTTCAAGAGAGGAGTTAACACACCTGCAAATTAATAAACACATAAAAAAATGTAAAAATAGTATGTTATTCTACAACATCAGGGGTTCCATTTAACTTTAACTTTACCCTTTAATAATTATTCATGTTGTGGATTTGAGGCATGAAAATATTTAAAGGAGAGGCCAGTGTGAAACATCTAATACTAGTATCAAATAAATCATTAATTCCTCAAGAACAGCTTACTAAATATCATCATCTCTCAGCATTAAGTATGTTAACTTATAAGGCAGAGGTACAGAACCCGTGGTCCTCCAAATGTTGGGCAGCAACCCTCTATGCAACAACATCTAGAGGACCACAGCATTCCCATCCCTGTTATAAAGTAAATAGCCAAACCATCCAGAGGAAAGGACAGGTTCAAGGAAACCTCTATGTAAGGGAAGAAACACCTAGTAGGTTCCTTTCTATACTAAATGCTTACATCCAGAATAGGGATAGGGATAAATTTAGTTCAGTTCAAATGTTAATGCAAACCTACTGAATTCCCCCTTTCCAAAACAATATTCAAACCGAAGCACAGTCATCCATCAAAATTTGCCATTCTCCAAATGTTGTGATGCAGTTCTCCAACCCAATAATGTGTACAAAAAAATCACCCATCCCTATTAGGCTGCTATGGTGGCATATCCGTCATGCTGTTATTTCTTGGTTAAAACTAAAAACACTTTTTTTCAGCTATATTTTTAAAAGTAAAATATTAGCAAAATTCTGCTAAAATGAAATTGTCATAATTTTTATGCTGCTAATTTTTAACAAATAAAGTGGGCAGGAAAATCTGCTTGATTACTGTGTTCCCCCAATGTGTTCCCCCAATAATCCCCCCAATAGCAATGTGTTTCCCCAATAATCCCTTCAAATATGTACATCAGATCTAAAACAAACATGAAATACCATTGAGTTGTTGGTTTCTTTGGTCATTTCATGGGTTGTAAAGGGAAATCAAGGGATGCGGGTGGCACTGTGGTCTAAACCACAAAACCTAGGGCTTGCCGATCAGAAGGTCGGCAGTTCAAATCCCCGCTATGGGGTGAGCTCCCGTTGCTCCATCCCAGCTACTGCCAACCTAGCAGTTCGAAAGCATGTCAAAGTGCAAGTAGATAAATAGGTACCGCAACGGCAGGAAGGTAAACGGCATTTCCGTGTGTTGCACATGACCCGGAAGCTGTCTGCGGACAAACGCCGGCTCCCTCAGTCAGTAAAGTGAGATGAGCGTCGCAACCCCAGAGTCGTCCGTAACTGGACTTAACTGTCAGGGGTCCCTTTACCTTTACCTTTAAAGGGCAATCACATTTAAACAAATAAGTACTTACCACCCATAAACTAATTGATTTAATGTGTTTAATGAACACTTGTAATTGTTTTTCAAGTGGCCACCAAAGGAAATTGGACTTTGCATACCCACTGGCATCTATGCCATACCCATTGGTGTAGATGATGCCTAGCAAGATGAATTTATAGGGGGAAAGTGCTGTATAGCATGGCAAGCCAGTTGCAATTCTGCTTGCAGCTTACTTGCAGCAGAAAAGCAATGATTTATTAGTACTAGGAGTCACCAATCTGAAAGCAGCTGAGACATAAACAATATACAGGGATTTATAGTTCATTGGGGGATGTTGACGAGTGTCGGTTCCAGGTGCGTTTTCTTTTGTATGTGTGTGCAAGATGCTGTCAGTGTGCCCACCTCCCACTGAGTTTGTACACTTCCTCCTCACCATCACTGTTGTCGCTGCCTGTTCACTTGCCTCTTCTGCTCAACATCCTCTCCCCAAGGGAGAGATGGGTCTTTCTGCATGTTCTTTTTTCTCATTTTTCTGCTTGCTTGCTTGCTTGCTTGCTTGGAAAGGCCAGTTGAAAATAGTAGCAACAGTAAAAAAAGAGGAGCAACAGGCCCAGGAGGTTCCAAGGTTTGACAGTGGGCCCCCAAAGGAGGTATGGGCTTTGACAGGTGCCCAGTGAGGCCAACTGCTAATGGCGATCCCAGCAGTGGAAACAGAATAGGTGGAATGGAATTCAAAATGTGGTCCAGCATAAGATCTCCATGTGCAAATCTTTAAGATAATTTTAATTTTTTATACAGGTGTCCCATGGACTCTGCATACATGGTTAGAGTCCTTGCGAACTGCCTTTCAGCAACACAGAAGACCTCTCATCCAGTGCTTGCTGAAAGAATTTAAATCAATACAAGAGGAAGAATACACTGAAGAACTTGTCACACAAGGGTTGCCTTTGATGTTTGAAATCTTGAAGGCAAGCAAGGTGGGTGAAACTGGCATTACACCACAATTAGAATATATTACTGTTTTTATTTATTACTGCACTGCTCTTCTGTTCATGATACCCAGATAAAAATATTAAACTATAACAAGAACATTGCATCACTAAAACCATCACAATTTGAGTGCAGAACAGTCTTTACAAGAGCAAATGATCAAATGTTAAAAGCTTGTTGAAATAAAAAAGTTTCCAGCTGAAGTCACCCTGCTAAGATAGTATGCAGATCCATGTAGGACTGGGAGCAACTGTCAGCCAGTGTCAGCAATACTGGGCTAGATGGACCCATATTCTGGCAGCTTTCTGTGTCCCTAATTAAGTGAAGGGCACAAGAAGAGGAAGGAATAGGGAGGAAAGAACATGCAAACACAGCTGTCTTTCTCATAATGCTAAGCCATAGCTTGGGGTCATAACGAGAACTGAGCCACTAAGGACAGATCCACACCATACATTTCAAGCACATGCAATGCAAGCACATCTAAAGCTCATGACTTCCCCTAAAGGATGCTGTGAACTATAGTGTTTTAAGGGGGTTAATGATTGTAGCTCTGTGAGAGGGAACTTTCAGCACCCAGTATTCTTTGGGGGGAGTCATCTGCTTTAAATGTGTATTGTATATGCTTTAACTGTATGATGTGGAACTGCCTTTAGACATTTAGTCAATTTCGCAAATGCATAAAAAGCAACTGTGTCGCTTTAAAAAGAGGGAGCCAATGCTCTCCATCCACTGCAAGGATAGCTTAATGTTCACACTCACAGTGAGCGCAAGAGCCAACAGAAGCCAAGTCCTTGCGGTAAAAGTGAGAGTCGTGCAGGTCAGGCAATAAAATACAGGCAAGGGAGGCTGATATCCAAAGGAGCTGAGATGTTAGTTTAATCTAGCTGACTACTTGGAATGGTCCAAGAAGAGAACTGTCCGTGTGTGTGTGCTAGTTTTCAGATCAAATGAATTACTTCTCCCATATTTGTTTTCCTCCCTTTAAGGTTTTTGAGATGAGTTGATATGACCTATTTGGTTTTTTTTAAAAAAACACTCCTTACATGTTTACTGGGAATTTTTTTCCAGGCCCATTTGGAATTTCATGCCATAGAGTTTGAGACAGGCGTATGTTCACACATTTTGAATCTTTCCTTTAAACAAATATTGAACAGGGGTTTTTTTTAATGCAGTAATTTGACAAGGGTATGTATTAGTATTGTCAGAAATGTGAAATCTAACACACACACACACACACACACACACGTGTAGGGAAATTGGAAATAATCTTTGTTTCACTATATATAACCTAGGTAGCACAATACAGTGGAACTTTGGCTTTCAAGCATCTTGGAACCTGAACAATTCGGAACCTGAACGCCGAAAAGTGAATGTTTCCGTTTTCGAACGTGCCTCGGAAGTCGAATGGCTTCTGAGGCGCGTTTCTCAATTTCTCATTGGAATTTGCCGACCGCCCACTGTGCCTCGGTTGTCAAACATTTCAGAAGTCGAACAGTCTTCCAGAACGGATTACGTTCGACAACCGAGGTACCGCTGTAGAACAGAAGATAAGGAAAGGCTTCATTAAGTTATGTGCATGTGGAAGGAAATAAATTGTGCCAGGAGGAGGGGGGAGAGTACCATTTTTTTTGCATCTCTAGTTACCAAATCAATTAAAAAAGACAAATTTATAAAATTTCAGTGAACAGGGAAGAATGGAATGAATCCCTTCCCTCTGCTTAGGGTGTGAATTCTCCCCTGAGGTAGATTTATTCTAAATGCTGGTGACTGTTGTGTATGTAGCATTACCTGTCATCACTTTCAGTACCTCTGTGTTGAAACAGTTCAGAATAACCTGGACCCGAAGTCTCCATAAATGTGCATCTTGCATTCTCCATATGAGAAGTGAACATCAGGTACAATGTGGCATGCTAATATAACATGCAATTAACTACTGTCACAGAAAATATAGTGCAGCAGCATGGATTTATCTGGAAACTAACCTTGGATTACCCTGCACTTAAATCCTTAGTCATAATATCTCCCAAAGGGATATTTCAGCAGCGGTTTCACGAAGACCCCTGCTGTTTTTCATAACAAGGAAATGCTTGCTGAGACTTCCTGTGTTGGAATGTACTGATTCTAGGACTTGTATGCCCTCTTCTGGTCTGATACTCATAGACCTCAGGCTCTGTTCTTCAATCTGAGCTTTTGCTACACAGGTTTTAAAAATCCTTTCAAAAGAGAGTCATGTCATTGCTCCCAGCAACAATTTGTGCATCACTTCTGATTAATCGTGCTCTGTTGTGGAAGACCCTTAGCTCAACTCCAACTAACATAAAAAAAATCTATTTTGTCAAACAGCATCTAGCTGTTAGTACCAACCTCTTGGGGTTCCCTAGCTCACAAATGTTGACTAACATTAATGATGTATGTGCTTCTTAATAATGTACAAGTAATCTTACAAAGCGACGCTTAATCAGTTTTCATGGAGCTCATACATGATTTGTACCCAAAGAAAACTCAGCGCAAAGAGAACTAGAGAGAATCAGAGTCGGCTGCCTTTTTAGAACTAAAGAATGTCCAGGGTAGAGAAGGATGATGTCACGCCATCTGTAGAAACCTAGGGTGCTTCCAGGCTACCACTGTTTTCAGGTGGGATTCAATTCAGGTTAAACAGTTATAGATGATTGAGAGATCCTGGATAATACACCCACTTCCCCAAAATATTAGATTTGGGGTGATAAGAAATGTGGCAAGAAAATGCACTGGAAAGTGTGGGATTGTGCTTGATGCAGCAGTATATGCAACATCATATAATCTTCCTGCAAGCAAATTGGAATAGATGCTCATTAAATAGCCAATGGCATCTAATCTCCCTGCAAACAGGTCAGAATGAATGCTCAATAAAGAGGTTATTTGGAAGCACTGTCAGCAATAGGATATTGCTCAAGTGTTGAATGAGTTACCACTGGTTAAGGAAAAGATTGTCATCTGAAGAGTCTTACACAAGGGCGGGGGAATGACAATAGTAATCCCACATTTGTTGGTATTGTTTAATCTTACAAGAATAAGCTGGAAAAGCTAAATAGATGCTTTGTGTGATAGCTGCCTTTTGGTTCAAATATCAAACTATGGAGTGTCTTATGTTTAGGACAATACATTTCCTAGCCTTGTGCCATGTTTGTTAGCATTACTAATTGCTCAACATTTCTTCACGTCAGACTTCAGTCTAGACACTTACTTTACCCATTCATTTTTAAGTAAGCAGGTGCCATCAGCCAGTGGTAGACCATGTGCTTGCGTGCAAATGATCCTAGTTTCAAATAGGGCTGCCAGCAGAGGAACTTGCCTTGGAGCCCTGCTGCCTGTTGAAGCAGACAATATGATTTGGTTTAA
This sequence comes from Zootoca vivipara, assembly GCF_963506605.1. Classification (NCBI taxonomy): domain Eukaryota; kingdom Metazoa; phylum Chordata; class Lepidosauria; order Squamata; family Lacertidae; genus Zootoca; species Zootoca vivipara. Next base: position 47,589,196 of record NC_083285.1, on the reverse strand, counting down.
GGCAAGCCGCTCAATAAGAATTCATATGCAGTTCATATATTTTCTCACACTGAACATTGGATAAACTTGGGACAGGGAGATGGGAATCTGCCTTAAACTGAATTATTTGGTCCATATAGTACAGTATAGTTTGCACTGGCTGGCACAGGTCTCCGTGATTTCAGACTGGGCCCATTGTGGTCGTGGGAAGGCCTGGTGGGGCCCAGCCCCTTGCTTGAAAATTTGGGGAGCCTTGTCCCACCCACCCCAGATGGTGTCCCTGATGCACAGTCTCCTCATTTCCTTTCTGTAATGTATTTAAAATATTTGACTGCCTCTTCCTCTTGGCAGAAAAGGCAGAAAAGAACCAATGTGGGAATGAGAAGGCAGTGGGAATGCTCCAAGGCAGGCACCAATTCTAACTTATCCTCTGTTACAAAGTGTTGGATTTTTATTTTTTACTGTGCCATTAAAGGATTGCAATTAAAATACATTAAGTGAAATAAATTAGAATTTAGTGCTCCTCAGAGACTCTCCCTTCCTCTCCAATTAGGTAACCTTTTGCTTTGGCTGGCGCCCAAGCCTTGGATTACTTAACCTGGAGCAGGTCTACCAACAAGCTTGGCAGAGAGGAGCAAAGCTTCCTGACTTACCTTATCTTGCGGCACTCTGTTACTTTAAGCCAGGGATAGCCGACATGATGGTGTTGCTGGACTCCAACTCCCATCATGCATCACTATTTGTCATGTTGGCTTTGGCAGATGGGAGTTGGAGTTCAACAACATCTGGAGGAAACTCCAGGTCCGTCTGTCCCCCACAGCTTCCCTTATCCCCAGCCAGTATGGCCATGTGACTGGGGATTAAGGGAGTTGTTGTCCAAAACATTTGGAGGGGACACCAAATTGGGAATGGAGCGCAGGAAGGTAAATTAGGCAAGAAGGTATCGTTATCCATCCTTCTTTAAATATGAATGGAGCAGAGGATGGCGCTTCTTAGAGTTTGGCTTCTTAGCTGGACACTAACTTAACTGGGGTAGTTTTTTTTTAATGCTTCTCACTGTTAAACATGTGACACTTGACATGCAGAGTACTAGCATGTAAAGTAGAGAATCTTAAAGATTCATTTTCCACAAGTGAGGATATTTTATGTGGACAGGTATTTCAGCAGCAGACTCTGTGACCTGGAGTCTGAAGCGGAACAATCACTCTACTACATATGATTTTCCAGTAATAGTCATAGGTGTTTCTGTCCTTCGTCCACACTGGCTCAGCCCCATCACCAAATCTAACTGCATTCACAATGGCATGCACATTTTTGTTTTGTTTTAAATTTGATGGTTTGTACAAATCACCCATTTAATGGTTTGCATATTGTTTAGAGCAATTATTTTATGAGGCAACTAATAAATATAAATTTAAAAGCATGCAATTCATCTAGCATTTTTGTGGTTTTCTTCCCTGATTTCCTAAACCTACATTATGGTCATTTTACAGTATCATCTATCATTATACACTTCCAGGGGACAGAATGCTAACCATTTTCTCATCTCCCCGAGGAGCAGTTCCTTTGTGCTGTATTCAAATTTTTACTATCCAGTCTTAGTTCATATCAGTAGATTTCTTTACAGAGTGTTCTCTTAGCATTTATTTGAAGATCTCCATTTGATTTCAAAATGTTCCTAGCACATGGAGTCCAATTGAGTGTTTGCTCTGCAAGTGAAACTGAATATCTTCCTCCCTATTCCTAACAATCCCTGTGCAGGATTTATGTATGTAAGGTGACCTTTTCTACCTGCAAGTCTTGCTTTCTTCAAGATTCCTCTGAAGGAAAATGTAGAAAGAAGAGACTGGATTTCTGGTGGCATTATATCAGGAGAAAGTATTACTAAAAGTCTGCCCTTGGCTCTGTATGATCATTTCCCATTGATGTCAAGTTACATATACTTCCTCCAGAAAAGACTACAATTTGGCCTTTCTTTTTAACACCTGCAAATTTTCTGGGCTTCTAAGGAGCCCATGGCTATACACTTCAGTTTTATTTTATCGTTTCTCATAACTAGAAACCATTGTTGTGTTGTTTCTCATAGTTAGAAACCATTGTTTGATTATCAGGCACCAATATGTCTTCAGGTGCTCACCTAGACACTGCAGTGGCACATTTAGAAAACATTGTCATGACATATGCTTTTCTGGACAGGTTGGGTTTCTCTTCCCAGAGCAGTGGCATGTCCTTTTTGGCTTATGAACATAGGAAGCTATCCATTTGTTCCAGAATTGCCTATACCAGTGTCTCCCCACCTGTGAATCATGACTTGCAAGTAGGCCATGTGGCCTGTGCAGATGGATTGCAAGCTTTATAAGTAAATCCAGTATAATTATTGCTTGTAATCTTTAATTGGTATGATAAATACCTCTTAACAGCTTTTTATTTTGTTGGCATATTATAATGCTGTGTTGACACCTATAACCAAACTTTGGAAATGCTTGAGTCTTACATTTTAATGCTTGGGGACTGCTCTTTGGTGGCAGAAAAGAACCAAAGTCCAAAATTCATGTGACAGTAAATTGATGGGCGACCATACCAAGTAAATTTGGACTTGTGGGTTGCCATACCAAAAACGTTGCAGACCTTTGGTCTACACTGACTGGCAATGGCTGCCTAGGACCTTAGATTCAGACAAAGGTCATTCACATCCCCTTTGAATGGAGACATCAGGAATTAAAGCATAATCGGTACCATTAACTTATGATCCTGTCCAGATAGGTTTTCTCAGTTAATGCCTTCAGGGATGCAGCCTTGAATACTTAGGCTTCATATGCTGCAGTTTCAGTACACTTACCTGAGTACACAGACCTTTACAGCCTCGCAGGCATGTCCAACAGGTAGATCATGATCTACCGGTAGATCACTGGACGTTTGCGGTAGATCACTGGTAGATCATTGGCTCCCCCCCCCCAATTGTGGCTCCCCTAAAAAAAGCTCAACATTTTACATCCATCCTGAAAAAACTCAACAACTTTGACCTGAACCCCAAAAAAGGGGGTAGATCACTGCCAGTTTTTAACTCTGTGAGTAGATCACAGTCTCTTGGGAGTAGGCCACCCCCCTCTACAGGAAGTGTAGGATAATTCAGGTATCCTACAATTCTCTGCAGCCTCATCATGTTTTAACCGAGTGCCACTCTAGATATTCCCACTGTTATACAGATTAGTTGATTTTAGCAGCTGCAGGGGAACCTAGTAATGTCCCAGAGCAGTTGTTTGAGATGACAGAAAGTTACAATATCAGCAAAGGTTTGCATGCTCATATTTTCAGGAATCCATGAGCATATGCTAATCATTCAGCAAACTCCCCGAAGTGACTCTTCTAATCTTCAAGTTATATTTGCATTTAGTGTTTATTTTGTTGTATTGTTTGTTTTAGAACGAAGTGATTAGTCAACAACTGGCTGTCATATTCACTCATTGCTATGGACCCTATCCTATTCCTAAGCTTGTTGAAATCAAACGCAAGCAGACATCTCGTTTAGGTAAGTGTGCTGTGAGTTGTAGAACATGTGTGGCACTGTCTGTTGATCCGCACTGTTGTGCAACACACATTTGGTTCATCAAGGTTTGGTCACTGGGGGAAACCAAGATAAATAACAGAAGTATAGGATAATATACACATGCTTAATCATGATGGACATTGCATACAGTCAGAAATCAGAAGGAACCATTGAATCAGAAGGGGCAGCTGCACTTAGCCACATGCATACATAAGGAACTGCATCCTTTCATGATCATGCCTTTATACATGAAATACACATGGTGCAGCTAGACAGAAAGGCACACCAGTTGTTCTGCAGCTCTCCTTTCCTTCGGAGGTCACCAAAGCTTGAGGATTGATGTCTTCCAGAAAACTGAAATTTTGTCAGGGTGGAATAACAGTTTATAGAAAGTTGTCTAAACTCCCCACAAACAAATAAGAATGAATCTCAATAAAGTCATATGCCTCTCTCAGACAACTATCATCTACCATCTGGATCAAGCACACCTGTGTTTTACCTTACTCCCAACTAAAATGTTTTACCACTCATTTTTGTTTTGTGATTCCAGATCCTCATTTCCTTAACAATAAGGAAATGTCAGATGTTACGTTCCTTGTAGAAGGAAGACCCTTTTATGCACACAGAGTATTATTATTTACTGCATCCCCAAGGTAAATATACGTATTTGTAAATAAACCTGATGAAACCTAATTCGAGTGTCAGGGGAAAATACAAAGCAGGAAGCATTTATACATCAGGAGCTTGCAAGGAAAGCTGTATTTTAGCAAGAGAGAATGCTTCATAAGCTGCAGAAGTTCCCTGTGGATGGTACCTTGGAAGAACAGAAAGAGACAAGCTTTGGGGCTGTAAATGTATAGGCTAGTAGAAAGATCCGTTGGGAACAAGAATTGGGCTTCAAAGTAAGGGAGGGAAGTTTGCATAGAGGAGAAGTGGGATATATATTATATACAGAGCAGCCAAACTGTTTTCCTGCAGCAGAAATTGCATCTGCAGAAATCCCCTCATTTACACAGCTGTTAAAGGTGCAGAGGGCGTGGCTTCTTTTCTATCTGCCCACTATAGTCAAGAGTGCAGGAGCCTAGCTTCCAGTGGCTTGTCAAAATAAAAGAGTGCCATCTGAGAGGAAGCCCTGCTCTTAGGGGCTATCTCTTAGGGGATAGCAATCAACCATCCAAGAGAGGTCTTTGGTGGCTGACCTTGCATCGTGTAGAAGGAAACATAAGAGACTCATAGCATAAATATATAAAATGTCATATTTCCCCGGCAGCCTTTTTGTTTCCCCTGTATAATCCCCTCCAAAGAAATTGGACAGCTTCAGTAAAACATATTAGACCTAGAATGCAAATACTTTTCTTGCTGGATTTGCAAAATCTCTTATTTCTGGCAGCCTTGTATTTAACACCTGGCAATTTAGGCAGGAAGGAACTGCATGCAAGGGAGTGCATGGAATGTAGGTGCATCAGCAGGCTGGTGGGGTAGGACAGAGTGTTCCACCCCTTCTCTGTGCCCAGCCTAGAAACCAACAGGACTCCCAGAGAAGGGAAGCCCCCAGACTAGAAATGCAGCAGAGCACTGCTGGAGGGACTGAGCTCTCTTTCTCTCCTCTGCTAACCTACAGCAGGCCAGTATTTTTTATCTTTGGCAGGCTAGTAACTTTTATAGGCAATTTTACAAGGCTGTTTTAAAGCTTTCTGCCTGCCAATAAGTTTCATATGGGCAGAGCTCAAAAACATTAACAATTTGTAGGCAATATAAACAAGTCTAAGCTACTGGGGTTTCCCCCAGCCTTGCATATCAGCCTCTTCTGACATTGCCACTTTGCTACCACTGCCAAGTGGCTGTTCCTGTGCATTTAAGAGACGCTTGATAAAGATATGCAGAAATCAGCAGATGAGACTTTCCATGATTCTTCAATAAACATAACCACTTGCTGGTTGCTATGGACCACACTCTTACTAAAAGGGCAGCTGCAGGATACCTCAGGGACCACCTTACCCCTTAACATTCCTGTCCCATTGCTGCAATTTTTAGGAAGGACACTATTTCTGGTTCCCCACATGCCTGAGGGCTGCTTCACTTCCACTAGGAAGTGAGGGTTTAAGTCTAACCTACGGTACCCTCTGGAAGTGCCTTCCTATAGTAAGCAGCAGCAACCATGTGCTTTTGACAGTTAATTAAAAACCTTTCCATTTAAGCAGGCTTCCCTTCATATGTGACACTGCCATTTATAACTCACTTGGAATTTTATTTTGAATGTTACATTTTATGTACTTTTTATTATTTTTTGCATTATATACTACTTGATGTGTGCCTCTCTGGTGTTCTTTAGAAGTTTGTCCATATAAATAAATGCAGGGAGCAGCTCAAGAACTAACAACCAAGAGCTTGGTACATTTTTTTTTTTGCATTGCATTTAGTACCCCAATCCTAGAATGCTGTCACTGTGTAGTTGAGTGACATCTTTGTTACGCTGACATAATAATGTGCTGGCGTGCAAGCTGGTAGCCGCCATCCCATGAATTTTTTCGATGGCACATTATTCTAACAATCTGCCTTGAAAAATAACAAAAATCAGTGTGTTTGAATATTTTTGCTTAGGTTTAAAGCCCTCTTGTCCAGCAAACCTGCATCTGACAGCACTTGCATTGAAATCAGTTATGTGAAGTATCCCATTTTCCAGGTAAAGTTCAATACATTGTGGTGTCTTTGTATAATAAGCCAATGGTCATTTGTGGGAGAGAGAAAAGATAACCAGTTGGAAGCCAGATCACAAGTGAATGGTGATTAACTATTTTGTGGCCTATGTATGTAATCTGTGTTGCAGTGTGTGTGAAGAGCCAAATAAATATGAATTTTACACCAGTGTAGCCCAGAGCTAAGGAAATTCTCAAACCTGAAGTGATGAAGATCAAGCAAACTAGAAGGGCTAGTTGCACAGGACCCTGGAGTACATCTCCCCTGAGCAGTAGACCTCCTCCTCAGAGATCTGTGTAGTTACAGAAATTTCACTAGGTGGGGGATGGTTCACACAGATTTGGACTTATCTTTACAGCTTTTATTATAGTGGTTTCCACCCCCCTTTTCTGAGATTCTAGTTCCATTGTGCTTGTTGTCTCATGGCAGGAGAAATCTGCACCTGAGTTTGACATTCCTTTTATCCCTTGCTTGTGCCTGCTCTACATTTACCAGCTTGCTAGATGTTAAGGATGCATCTGGTTCTTTTCTGTATGGAATAGACAAAGGGTGCTTTTCAGACAGGGGCTTAATTTGCAAATGGGTCATTGGTAAAAGTCTGTATTTTTTACTTACCACAAAGGGTAAATCTGGATTAAGGAAGGGGGAAATATGGGGTGACGTTTTGATGCCAGGGATATCGTGTGGACAACAAACATCTGTCTTAGAAGCACCCTCGGTCCTCACTAAGCCACACGATCTCCAGTCTGAGCTTGTCTTAGTATCCTGCTTGTATGCAAGGTAGAAGTGGGTCACAGAGATTTCCATTCAGAGACAAAAGCCCACAGGAGCCAAAGTCTGATATCATTAAAGGACTCCCATGTGATCCATTGCTGACTGAGATGCTACCTTCCTGGCTATTGTCTTGCCAAAGTAGTACATGCTCTGGTTATCTCCCACCTGGACTACTGCAATGCGATCTATGTGGGGCTACCTTTGAAGGTGACTCGGAAACTACAATTAATCCAGAATGCAGCTGCTAGACTAGTTACTAGGAGTGGCTGCCAGGACCATATAACACTGGTCCTAAAGGATCTACATTGGTTCCCAGTACGTTTCCAAGCACAATTCAAAGTGTTGGTATTGAACTTCAAAGCCCTACACAGCTTTGGCCCTGTATACCTGAAAAAACATCTCCACCCCCATCATTCAACCCAGACACTGAGGTCCAGTGCCGAGGGCCTTCTGGCAGTTCCCTCACTGCGAGAAGCGAAGTTACAGGGAACCAGGCATAGGCGCCTTCCCTTGGAACGCCCTCCCATCAGATGTCAAGGAGATAAACAACTACAGTATCTGATGTTTAGAAGACATCTGAAGGCAGCCCGGTTTAGGGAAGTTTTTAATGACTGATGTTTTAATGTACTTTTAATCTTTTGTTGGAAGCCGCCCAGAGTGGCTGGGGAAACCCAGCCAGATGGGTGGGGTATAAATAATAAAATTGTTATTGTTATTGTTATTGTTATTATTTCTCCTAGCATTCAGCCCAATCACTGAGGACACGCTCTGAGGGCCTTATGGTGGTTCCCTCTTTGCGAGAAGTGAAATTACAGGGAATCAGGCTGAAGGGCTTTTTGGTAGTCACACCTGCCCTGTCACCATCAGTTTGGTGACAGTCTGAAATAGCTGGACCTTACCACTTTTTTATCTTGTGTGCAGTAGCCCACAAATGGGGTGGGAAGAAGAAATATGCAAACTGAGCTTGCATTTTTTGTGATCTATCAATCTCTTTGTTATTTCAGCTCATAATGCAGTATCTGTACTATGGAGGTGCAGAGTCACTTCTTATTAAAAACAATGAAATAATGGAGGTAAGAGGCAGCTTGCACTACTGGTTCATTATAAATATGCAAAGAAATAGTAATAGTAAAATAAAATAGTAGACTTCACTAGCTGTGAAAGGGCTGTGATTCCACATGAAATAAATTAATGAATCAATCAATTGTCGCAAATATGAAACTGGGAGGGAATAGAAAAAGGAGACGTTCATTCACCAGATCAAAGTTCAAAGAGTAATTCAAAGCAGTCACAAAGCCTAGTTAGTCCTGTTACCTTGCCTGAGTATTTAGCCAGCATAAGAACAATAGTTTTCAAAGACTTGAAAACAGTAAGATCACATAGGAAACTGCCTTATACAAATCAGGCCAATAGTTCACATAGCCTAGTAGTTTCCCCTCTGCAATGGCTGTGGTTTCATACAGGGTTTTAGTTTCCAACCCTTTCTGAAGATTCCTGAAATATGAACCTGGGGCTTTGCAGCCCTTCCCTTCTGCCTCTCATTCTGTCATTGCACACATATGCAGCCATATATTTTTGAGATTGATTGCAGAAAGGCAGTAGACTCTGTCATTTTGGGGTCATTTATTTTATGCACTCTAGATGCATTTTGAAACCTCCACATTTTCCTCAGTGAAGTCTGACATTTGATCTGACTGGTTATGTAGCTTGCCATTCATCGGCAATGAGTCCTCTAGGTTTGGTCTCATCACTCTCCTTTCCTCTTTGTGGTGGTCAGAGGTAAAATAGCAAGAAGAATTATCTTAATAATATGGTGCAAAGATTTGCCTTAATTCAGCTGAGATTCAGTTTGGACAGCGTAAAACATTTGAAAGAAAAAGAATAGGAAATAAGGTGGGGGGTGAAAAAACTTTACTGCTAATGCACCCCCCTCTTGTCCCCCCCCCCCCAGGGCTCTGGTATATATTGTTACACGGCACCCATGTATCTTCACAGCAGTGCGAGATTTCAGGGGTCCCAGGCACCAGGGCCTGTGTTTCCTTTGGAAATGAGGCACAGTAGAGACTGTGGTGTCTTTATGATATATGGTTTTATTTACACACATTAGTCTATATGGAGGGAGTGCAGAGCCTTCGCATCCTAAGAGGGTCTAGCCTTCTCCATAAGTACAGCATTAGATTCAAAGAACAGAAAAAAGACAGCCTCTGTGTCTCTTTGTTCCAGCCTGTCATCTCCAGCTCACATGGTGTTCTGCCCCTCCTTCTTCCTCTCGCTGCTAACCCAGTGAAACTGTTTCCTCCTGCATATGTCATCCAGACTTGAAATCCGAACCCTTCTTGTCCACCAACACATAGCTGGAGGAGGGACCTCATCCTTCCTTTGCCTGGCAGTCAAACCCTCTGTTGGTTTCCTTGATGAGCCATCACTGGCCTTTGTCCCCTGCTAATGGTCCATTTTAGCGGCTATGCCAAACTGTCCTGGTTTGTTAGCATAAATTAAATCCAGGGGGTTTCAGCATTTGGCACAGTATAATCAAATATTGTTCAGTTCTAACTTTTACTAAATTCAAGAATGATGGGTGCCCTTGCACCCACAAACTCTGGAACCAAAGCACGTAACAATATTTTCTTTTCTCCTTTTTTCAGCTTCTGTCTGCTGCTAAATTTTTCCAGCTTGAAGCATTGCAACGACACTGTGAGATCATCTGTGCAAAAAGTATCAACACAGAAAACTGTGTGGATATTTATAATCACGCCAAGGTAAAACTGCATTACTCATTTTTTAAAAAGTGTTTTTATACCACCATTCATATGGTATCACAGTGTAGTGTACAATCAAATGTGGTATACATTTTTTAAAGCATGCCCAACTGTCAACTGATCAGAGGATTTCTACCTCAGTGTAAATAGTGACTTTGTAGCCTAGCCAGGAAAATGCTCACAAGACTCCAATGGCATGTTCCCTCCTGGCATTCACCAGGAGTGATGTTCTAGGCAGATATACTCAAGAGTCTCTCCAGGTGTCATTGAAGAACAACATGGTCTTCTAGTATGTGATATTTTCATGTGTTGTTCTTCGATTGCAGCTCCCACAACTCCTTAAGAGTCTTCACACCACTGCCTAATTTGTCCATCCACATCCCTTCTTGAATTATCTAGACAGCCATCTTTCAAATTCCTTACTGTGTGTGAGCCTTGAGTGGGAAATCACAGCCATTGCTTTTATCATTCACGGCTTGGAGCAACGAAGCAACTGAGCTTAGGCAGGCCCAGTAGAATTTCTGGTGTTTTTGTCATTGAAGGGCAAACCTCCATGCTAAACTGCACGCTTACATCCAAAGTTCCCTTCCATTTCAGCAGCAGAGTGCCATCTTGCAGTGGAGGTTACTGTTGAAGAAAAACAAGTCCAAATCTCTTGTCTCGCTTGCAGAACTACTTCCATGGAGAGCGGACAAACAGAAGTACACATACACACACACACACACACACACACACACACACACACACCAACCACACACATTGATGGACTATGGAACTTGGGCCCAGAACATATAGTGATGGCCACCAGCTTGAATGGCTTTTAAAAGGAAACAGGCAAACTCATGGCGGAGAAAACTATGAAGATGACTGCCAGTCAAGGTGTTACAGTACTTCCAGTATCCGGGGCAGTATGTCTCTGAATATCAGTCATGAGTGGGAAGACTACTGTTGCACCCATATTCTACTTGTGGGTTTCTCATGTGCTTCTGGTTGGCCACTCTAAGAACAGAAGAATTGTTTGGTTTTCTTCATGAATTTATAATCCAAGCATAGCAAGATGAAGTACAACATAGAGGCATATAATCAACAAAAGATCCATTGAGAACTTCATTAAAAAAACATTGACAAAATGTTTTTGTTTTGGTCTGAACCAACAGGCCTCTTCTTAAGTTCTAATGAATTCTGTCTTATACTTGTGTATAAACTTGACTAAAAATTTTTTTCCTTTTCCTTTTCTTTTCTCCCCCCCCCCCCCCCGGGCCTCATTTCCTCTTGTCTTCAGTTTCTTGGAGTAACAGAACTAGCTTCCTACTGTGAGGGTTACTTTCTAAAAAACATGATGGTCCTCATAGAAAATGAAGCTTTCAAACAGCTGCTGTACGACAAGAACGGAGACTCGTCTGGCCAAAACGTACTACAAGATTTGCAGAGGACGTTGGCATCACGGATCCAGTCGATTCATTTGTCATCTTCAAAAGGCTCCATTGTATAAAGTTCAGGAAGAGCCTGATGTTTCTGACCGGGGGGGGAGCGGGAAGCACTGCAAATGAAAATGTTGCTGGTGCAGTTTCTTAAGAGAATATATACAACGCTATTTTTTCCTATGGGAGTATTACATTGCGGTTGTGGGCCAAAGGTGCTGTCACTTGCTTGAAACTTCCCCTGGGCAAAAGGTTAGGGTACATGTGACTGCTATGCATTTTTGGAACTACAAGGATATATTGCTGTTCAGATTCTGAACGCGGAAGTGCTGTCATGCAGCTAATGCCAACTGAAGCTGGGCCATGCACCCGTACGTAGCAGAAGCCCATCCTAGACCAAGAATGCCACGAAACTATTATTTGACAAAACCAACGCATCAGGTTGTTTTTGTAACACAGTGTCATACTTCTACTTCTTCTTCTTTTTGAGACCTGCACTCTTCTTGCCCCATAGTCCATTGTATTGTGCATTTGAGAAACATAAGATCTGGTAGTATGGCGAATTTTTAGTGGTGGGAACTTTTTTAAATTGTTCATTAAAAAATGGGGTGGCCTTGCAGGGTTCCCTCCCACTTTATTTTCTTAAGCTCCAAATTTTGTTTTCAACATATTTGAGAATGTATGTTACATGTTAAGTTTGGGGTTCATTTTTTTCCCTAATTTTTGTTTTTTTTATGGTAAGATGTACACTGTGTGAACATACATCTGAAAAGGTTCTGCGCATACACTTTACTTTTAAAAGTGGTATAATCTTGCCCCAATGGCTCACGGTTACACCAAAGAGGTGCATTACCAAGGACTCAGTAGTTGGGGTGGGGGAAATTGCATGCTAACTGTGGTTTGGGGTTTAAAACAGCAATGAAATTTTAACATGCATTTGCATGGTTACAGTACCTGTGAAATGTTACGTTTGTGCTTAATTTTGCCAAGAAAAAGAAAACAATGCAATGTTAGTTCTTTGTCAAACTTCATTTGTGAAATATATTTCAGAGTTTCGTTTTCTGGGGGTTCATAGTTCCCATGGAGAATAATTTTAGAGAAGATGATTTGTAGTTATTATATGAGAGAGATCAATACTGGGTCAACAATTCATGAGAAATGTTGGTATTTTGCTACTGGGCAGAGGTTATGAAGAAGATGATTTATTTTAATTATATATTAAATATGTACTATAGACTGATTTCTTGCCGTATAATGAGAATGTGTAGGTTATGTGCTCATGGAAGCCTGTAGCAGGCCTCAAGTTGTTTAGCAGCATATTTTTAGCAAGACGAACCTATTAAGTGCCACACAGATTCCTGACCATTTAGTTTCCATCACAATGTTTATCAAGGTACCTTTTCCTTGACAAAGTTGTGTCAATTTGCTTGCCCTGCCTTGCCCCGCCCTGCCATGCCCCTGGGGAAATTATGTCTGGTTCATAAACTTTGGAAATTTTCATAATGCCAGTTCAAAGTAAATCCTAGGTCTTTTCTATAAGGTGCTAATTCACATTGACAGATTTTTTTAAAATGTTCAGGAATCCAGATTTTTTTTATATTGGACAACAAGAAAAAAGGGGCTATTCTGTGGCTCTAAATGTCAAATCCTCTTTTTTTTTGGTTTATACCATTCCTGCAGCAACACTGCAAACTTGCCTAAACTACCGGTAATGTTACAGAGGCACAGCATGGCAATTAAATAATGGAGTAATGCTCACCCCGGACCCATTGTCTGTAATGGGCAACTTGGCTTACTGTGAATGTTTGCACTGCAGTGCTGACAGGGACAATAACCTGACCAGTGTGATTTCTGTTCCCTTGGGTGCTTCCTTTATATTTGCCGTGCTTCCTTGGTCACCGCAAACAGCCGTACACCAAGGGGGGATGGGTTGCTGTAACCCTTCTATGACATTTGAAGGGCCTCCTGGGTATTAACTGCTGAGCTGCCAAATAGTGAGTGTTGGGGATCAATGCAGCAGGGAAAAGACTCTTGAAGGATGTTTTTCCACAAGCAATACCAAGAGTCATCATTTGTGAATGTTGTTAATATGGGGATAGTAAGCAGGGGTGTTTTGGTTTTTTTTTTCATTGAATGCATGTTCTATTCAATGCAACTTGTTGTGCAATTTTCAAATGCCGAAAAGCAATTTTATGCTTTATGGTATGTGATGCAAGGCCACGGTCCAATTGTGGCTTCTTGTAGGCCATCATTCAGCATTAACTACTTGTGAAAACAACCAGAGGCTATTGCTACTCACAGACCGGTTCAACTCTAATATAAGGGGCAGCCAACCTGGCGGCCTCCATACATCAGTGGACTACAACTCCCATCAGCCCTAGTCAGCAGGGCCTATGGTCAAGGATGATGGAACGTGAAGTCTGCTGACATCTGGGTGGCACCACTTTGGCTAGCCCTGACCTAAGGCATACTTTTGTAGATGAACTGGGTGGGGGAATAGAGGGTTGTATTCAACTAAGTCAGGCACCCCCAAACTGCGGCCCTCCAGATGTTTTGGCCTACAACTCCCATGATCCCTAGCTAACAGGACCAGTGGTCGGGGAAGATGGGAATTGTAGTCCAAAACATCTGGAGGGCCGAAGTTTGGGGGTGCCTGATCTAAGTTTTTCCCATGGCTTTTGAGTTCATTGGGTCTGCTCTGAGTAGGACTAGCATTGGGCTACAACCCAAGTTGTAGCCTTGGCTATTAATTTAGAGACTATATAGCACAATGGTTTGGATCTTAAGATAACAGAAGAAAGCTATTCCCTCCCAGCTGCCTGCACCCCATCCTACATTATTCATGAGGTCTCCTCCTTTGCAGAGGGCTGCAGGCATGAGTGGAAATCTAGCTCAAAAGGACAGAAGACCCCCAGCAGGTGATATGAAGCGGTGGTCAAATTGGGGCCCCTTGCAACTCAAACCTACGCGTTAAGCACATCAGCCAAGAGACAAGCCAAATAAACATATGACTATATAAAAAAACCTGAGGTGTTCTAAAGTTTGCTGTAGTCTGTTGAATGGTGTGAATGTATATAAAAATCTTTTGATTAAAATACCATTTAAAAATAACTGAAAATTAATTTTCTAGGTATTTCAATTTCATTCTGTTAAGCTAACAGAAGTAAACGGTTAAATGTGGGAAAACCTGACAGAAGTAAAAAGTTAATACCGGGACCTCAGTAATAGTTAAGTGGGCTGGGGCTGTGCTTTAAAATAAGTAGGTAAGCTGCCTGTAAAGGTGAATGGGAAACCTTCCTTGTGTGGAATTTCCTTTCTTAGGATTCCGAGCCAATGATGGGGTTGCAAATGGAAATGATGACAAGAAGTGATCGCTTCCTTGCTACAGCAACGCCTTCTACTTTTGGTTATCCTTCCAGATGTTTTTGCTGTGTTCTTCAAAAAGAAGATTGAAACAGGTCTGCCATTTCCCTCAAATGTCTGAGCTTTACAGGTATATCATTGTCAATGCATATTGGATTAGTGTCATGGAATCAATTTAGGTAACCTCCCCTCCCCTCCTCTCTTCACTACCATCCTCCTCACTTCTCCCTCTAAATCTAAAATCCCTCAGTGGATTCCATCCCTTATAGCAGGCATGTCCAACAGGTAGATCGTGATCTACCGGTAGATCACTGGATGTCTGCAGTAGATCACTGGTAGATCATTGGCTCCCCCCAAAGAAGCTGAACAACTGTGGCTACCCTTAAAAAAGCTCAACATTTTACCTCCTCCCTGAAAAAACTCAACAACTTTGACTTGAACCCCCCCCCCAAAAAATTGGTCTTCCTCCTTCCTAAAAAAAGTTCAACAACTTTGACCTGAACCCCCCAAAAGGGGGCAGATCACTGCCAGTTTTTAACTCTGTGAGTAGATCGCAGTCTCTTGGGAGTTGGCCACCCCTGCCTTATAGCATTCAAAAAAGGGTCTTAAGGATACAGTATATGGTTCCGAGTCGGTAAAGTATTACAGTGCGATCCCTAGAGGGCATCATGTGAGAGAGGCTGTGATTTAGCTAAAACTAGAACACAAGCCTTGCTGGATCAGGCCAGTGATCAGTCTAGTCCAGCCTCCTGATTCCACAGTAGCCAACCAGATCCTGCCAGGAAGCCTAAAAGTGAGCCATGAAGGCAGCCACCCTCCCACATTGTATACCCCCAGCACCTGGTGTTTAGAGGTGTACTGGTTCTGAAAGCGCATACCCATTTAGCTGCCCTAGTTTGTAGACTTTGACAGGATTATCTTCCATGAATGTGACTCATTTTTCTATTTGCTCAATTACATAAGTATCAAGAAATGAATAAGCAATCCAGGCACCTCCCCGCCCCCAAACAAGCCATATAATCCTAGCTGCGGATTGTTATACACTTTAAAATAAAATAAAATAATTAAAGGTTTATTGGCATGAACACATACAGAATACAATTTAAATGATGGATATGGCAAACGAAAATAAATGTAAAAGTAGAAAAATAAAACACAGATACAGAGGAGAGGTAAAAAAAAAGAAATCAAATCTAGCACAATGATATGAAACATTCTTTGTTTGAAAGATCAACTGTTATCTATCCAGGTGGACTGTTTGCTGCATCTTAATGTTTATAACCAAGTTTTATATCCGATATCTAAATATTTCTCTGACTTTCTGACTCACAGTTAATATTTCTAACAGACCCTTATGCCTCCAAGAGCTGTGTAGCAAGTATAAATTCAGTGGGTGCAACCTTTACCCTATGATAGAGATACATAGCTAAGAAAGTCTGCACCTGCACCTTTTGACTATATCTTAATTACACGGTTTGTAAATGTTACCATTTCATCAGCTTCCATTTAGCTCTTCAGCAGTGTGATCCTACACCTGCCTGTTCCAAAGTAAGTCCCACTGATTTCATTGGGGCTTACTCCCAGGTAGGTGGGTATAGGATTGCTGCCTAACTCTTTTCACTAATAAGTTGGTAGTTTTTCACTCTTCCCAGTTTTTCCTCAAATTTCATTTAGGCCTCTGCAGCCAGCTCCACAATAAAACAACTCTCATCATCTTCCTTTTCTGTAATTTATTTAAAAATGGTTAGGTAGAGAACTATCCTTAGATATGATTCTTAAAAGGTGATATTTTCTCTCAGGAGCCTAAAACAGGGCCTTCCAGGGGAGGGAGTGGAACCACACAACTTGTTCTGTATTTCAGAACTTTTCTATATCCTTTTATAAGAGCTAATTCCCATATGTTTTCCAGTAGGAAAATGATCAGTTGCCTAAGGATTATACTGTGGTAGGCAAAGCCGTATAGTGAAGTTTATTACCCATAGACTTGAAAAACTGAAACAGGATCATAGGTGGCCATGTGTTTGTGCTGAAAACAAAAACAAAAAAAATTATTCGAAAGGAATCAAATCTGAAGCAAGAGAAGCAGGCTGAGGGCTGGATACAGAATGCTACATGCACTGGACAATTTTTTGAAAAGGAGACCATGGTGACCTCGAAACATTTTTGTCAAAGACAGGTGTAATATTTATAGAGCAGTGAAGGCAGGCTTGGAAGGACCCTCACTGCATTCAATGCAGCTTTGTTTTGTTCTTTGCGGGGTCAAGGGGAAACAGCTATGGCAATGAATTGGCTAGTTCCAATGATGTCACCAAAATACAACCACAATCCTGTAACTTTCTTTTTAATATGCTAACAGAGAAATGTATATGCCAATAAAGTTACATGTGTGACAGACAGTTTAAAGAATAAAAAGGCAGGCAGTCTGCATGGAAACAGGGGAGGGGAAAACTGGCAAGCAAATAACAAGGACATTTTCTGTACAACTTTATAAGCAAGGACACAGAACCTGCTGTGACTCCTCTTCAAATGTTACATCTGCCTTTGTTCTTAAAGATGTGAAATAGATCAAGAGTTTCTAATGGGCTCTATGTGGGGCTACCTTTGAAGGTGACCCGGAAACTACAACTAATCCAGAATGCGGCAGCTAGACTGGTGACTGGGAGCGGCTGCCGAGACTATATAACACTGGTCTTAAAAGATCTACAGTGGCTCCCAGTACGTTTCCGAGCACAATTCAAAGTGTTGGTGCTGACCTTTAAAGCCCTAAATGGCCTCGGTCCATACCTGAAGGAGCATCTCCACCCCCATCGTTCTGCCCAGACAATGAGGTCCAGCGCCGAGTGCCTTCTGGCAGTTCCCTTGCTGCGAGAAGCCAAGTTACAGGGAACCAGGCAGAGGGCCTTCTCAGTAGTGGCACCCACCCTGTGGAATGCCCTCCCACTAGATGTCAAAGAGAAAAACAACTACCAGACTTTTAGAAGACATCTGAAGGCAGCCCTGTTTAGGGAAGCTTTTAATGTTTAACAGACCATTGTATTTTAATATTTTGTTGGAAGCCGCCCAGTTGGAAACCCATCCAGATGGGCGGGGTATAAATAATAAATTACTACTACTACTACTACTACTACTACTACTACGGTAAAAAGGGAGATTGGTAGTCGGGAGATATTTACATCAAATATAGCCATAGTTCCTGAATAAGTCACTTAACTGTTATTTATGGGGGTTTAGTGGTTTCCCATTTGTCCACAGTGCCTGTTACAGAAGAGTTTGCTCTCATTCTGATTACAGTGGTACCTCGCAAGACAAATGCCCTGCAAGACGAATTTTTCGCAAGACGAATGCGTCTTGCGATCTGATGGTGACTCGCAAGATGAATTCGTTTTGTGAAAAATTCGTGTTGCGAACCGCGGATTCCCATAGGAATGCATTGAAATTTAATTAATGCATTCCTATGGGCAAAATTCTTTAAAAAATTCAATGCATTCCTATGGGAAACCGCAATTCGCAAGACAATTTTTTCGCAAAACGAATTGACTCACGGAACGAATTAAATTCGTCTTGTGAGGCACCACTGTACAACAACTAATCCAGAGATAGGGAATCTCTGGCCCTCCAGATATTGTTTAACTGTAGCTCCAGTCATCACTGTCCATTGGCATCCTCATTGAGGCTGATGGGAGCTGGAGTCCAGCAACATCCGGAGGGCCATAGGCTCACCATCCCTGGCCATAGATGGAGGAAATGGAATAGGGACGTAGAGCACTTACCTTCTCAGGCTGCCAAGCCCCAACCTTGTGCCTGTTTTTCTCTGTTAGAGAAGTAGAAAGTGTTGCATATGGACATCAACATGAAATGAAAATTCAGCTTTAACTGAGTTTAAATAGTTCCATTGTGAGGCTGATGTGAATTTGTCTGAATGTACTTTTCTGATCAAATTTGATTGCCTTCATTCAGGTCACAATCTTTTATCCAGTAAGCCCCATTGAATTCAGTGGGACTTACTTCTGAGTAGGCACATATAGGCTTGCATTGTGACCTTTCTTCCCTTAGTACTGATATATTCCTATTGAAAGGTCTGTGGGATCATCAGCTACATTCTCCTTAGCACTTTTCTGAAGCATGCGCAGAGGAATTCTTCAGTCTACTAAGAAATAATGCACATGTAGAAGTATACACTTGCTGGGGAGTAAAAGAGGAACATGACTTTATCATTTTATTTTGATTTCTTTTTTAAAGTCACATTTGAGCCTGAAAATGACTGGGTTTGAAAATGATTGGGGCACCAAAGTACACCTAGTAATGACAATCCTAAAGCTAAAGTCCAGTATATAATGTTATATTTTAGGAGCATGCCCAATATACTGGTACAGTATTTTAAATTTACATATAGAAATATGAAGTGTGAACGCAACAAACACAAATTATATACAGTGCAATCCTATACATGTCTATCCAAAAGGAAGCCCCATTGAGTCAATTGGGACTCACTCTCAAGTAAGTGGGTCTAGCACTGCAGTCATATGCTAAGCTATCGGCTAACTGTACTCAATGGTAACCCCATGTTTGCCTCTCTGTGTTGGCCTGAAGCCAGAAATGGAGTTTTTGGCCCTCCAGAGTTGGTGGGTTTCCATCAGCCCCAGCCAGCCAATAACCAGGGATGGTGCAAACTCTAGTCCAGTCACATCTGAAGGTCACAGGTTCCCTATCCCTGCCTTGAGCTTTCAAGCCACTAAAATCAAATCCAAAGTTTGAGTCATGGCAATGTTTATTCATCCTGCAACCCTTCTTTGGGGGATAAATTAAATATCCGGCCATTTATTATTCTAGGTTACTTAAATGAATCCTTTCTTTTTTTTACTTTCCATTCAACTGTTAAAACACTCGCCGCCGCCCCCCCCCCCCTGCACACACATACACCCTTGGCCAAATACCGGTATTCCCATCTTGTGTTTTGGCTGCCCACAGGCCACAAGCCACTTAACATTTGTGCCACTTCAAAGTAAACAGTCTGTGAACTGCAGCTGTTCTCTTTCTCAATAGTGCCATTAAGCGTTGCAGTGTAGGAGCCCCATTAAGTTTCCTCCACAATGAAACTATTATGTAAAGGCAAAAGGATCTCATAACCCAGTTTGTTTTGTCAGAAACCTGAGGCTAGCCAACTGCCAGAGAACACAGGCATTCTTTAGGTTCAGTGTGGGTAACTTTGAAGGTGGTATATCCCCCCCCCCCGCCACTCACCCACCCACCCACCTGTGCAACAGCACCAGGTCTTGGCATGCCAGTTGCTGAAGGCAACACCTTTCAAAGACTTTACACCATTAAAGTACCTCTGTTTCTGTTCTCTCCCCTCCCCACTTTTATTTTTTTACTGGAATAAGTTAAAGCTGTCAAACTAAAGCCCTTGCAAGATTATCATTGAAGTAGTTACACCATGCTCAGCAAAATTCCACAGAGAATATATTTCCTGCCTTTAATTTCTGCGTTGTGCTGTGGGATATTAAACTCCTTATTGTGGCTGTGTTCCAAATTAGGTTTTCATCTCAAAATGCTCTTTTTTAAAGGACACAAAGGAGCTATGAAGTTCACTTTCCAGGGAGTTCTGTAGAGCAAAGATGCTTTGACAATGTGATGAGCTGAATTCCGTCTCCATTGTTCCATTGGCCTATAGGGGGTTCAATTACGGATTTCACAGTGCTGTGGTGAAATTCTCTTTCATGAAAATGTACAGAACAGTACTATGCATGGTTTTCTGGAAGCCTTTCCCAAACTAGTGGCCTCTGGATATTCTTGGGCTCCAACTCCAATTACTCCCAGCCAGCTTGGCCAATGGTCAGGGTCTATGGCAGTTGTAGTCCATTATCACCTGAAGGGTAGAGATAGGGCTAGGTCAAGCATAGGCAACCTTGGCTCTCCAGATGTTTTGGAACTGCAACTCCCATGATCCCTAGCTAGCAGGGCCAGTGGTCAGGGATCATGGGAGCTGTAGTTCCAAAACATCTGGAGAGCCAAGGTTGCCTGTGCCTGGGCTAGATCACTGGTATGTTCTGTGGAGGTGAGGATTATTTGTTTTCTCTTGGGTTCTATGAAGTTGTCTGGTGTACTATCTAGAATTCTGAGAAACTTCTGTTGTACAAAAAGACCTGTTTGACTACGTTACTCTCTAGAGATAAGTGATACCCTGTTTCAAGGTTCTGATGAATGGGTGTGTAGTTCTCTTCTGTTAACTTGGGAGTGTTCTTTGACAAAGATACAGGGTATTATTTATTATGTATCCATTTGTGTGTTTGTCTGCATACACATGCATTAGATCTAATAGATAAGTAAAGCTCTTGAGTCCTAGAACAGTTGTAAGTCACTTTGGATTGCCTTGGGCAAGATAAAGCAACTGACAAATTTTAATACCGGTAGTAGTGGTGGTGGTGGTGGAGAACCTGTTGTCCTCCATATGGTTTTGAACTGCAACTGAGGTTGATGGGAGTTGGAGACCAATAACAGGTACCCTATCCCTGTCTTTGAAGAAGGCCAGGCCAATTGACAGTGCTCATGTTTTAAATATTATTCTCCACTCCAGTTCTGTCTTTGCTAACAAATTAGAGGTGATCAGAATCTGCTTCTTGACAGCAAGCAATGAGAAAAGGTTGTGTACCTCTTGAGATCTCTGTAAGGCCTTCTAGCCACCACAAAGTAGCCTGGGATCAGCCTAGGGACTGGGGGAACATGCTGTAAGTTCCCATTGGCTCCTATGGGAGGAAGCAGGGTATAAAAACAACAGCAGCCACAACAACATTGTGGTGATTAATGCACTAGATGAAATTGTGACTAGCAAGTGCATGGTTTGATCTGCTGCCTGCTAGAGATAGCTACTTCTAAAGCTCCATTTCTGCCATGAGGTCATACGGTTTCCTTGAGCTAGCCACCTCTGAACACCTACCCTTTATTTTGCTGTACTTGCTTCAGTGGTCTGATAGATAAAAGAGTTGGGTTTGAATCTGGGAGATCTGGTCTGAAGTTCTTTCTTCTGTCGTGGAGGCATGCTGTTCCCTTGCACAAGGCACGATCTCTTTGCCTCGGTTCCCTGAAACCTACCTCACTAGCTAGTGTGACTTGTGCCTATTTGGGGCATACCCAGGGTTCCAAAGGTGGTCGCCTTAAACTCCACCCCAACAAGCAACCCCTTGGTCATTCAGAGGAAGCACAGTACATGTGCATGTGGTCCTATCTTGGTCTGGCAAAATGACCAGAGGAAGAGGGTGGGCATTACACTGCCAGGCATCTCTGCAGGGCCATCACTCACATTACAATAGTAGTTCCATGTGTATTATGCAGTTGTGACCAACTTTTTTGATGAGTACGCCACCAAATCCAATCTAAAACTGAGAAGGTGCCGCATCCCCAATGAATGCAGCTGTTTCACCTTCCTCCCACTTATGTCTCAGTGTGGTTTTGCTTCTGGGCCTGATGAGATGAAGAGTGTTGGAGAAGCAAGCATGACTGTAGATATGGCTTTTTGCTGTGACCTTTCCAGGAGTGCCACACTTCCTTGCTACCCATGCCACAGGTTGGTCAGCTAAGATGGTTATTGGGTGACCCTGAACTTCATGATTTGCAACTTCATGAACTGATTTGCAATCGAGAAGGAGAGCCTGCATTAGCCATATGGTGGCTGTTTGCTCCTTCTGTCTCCCAAAATATGACCTGTGAACACACACCAAAATTGCTGTTTTGTGTGTGTGTGTGCTTTTTTTAAGTGCATAGAAAATATGCTGGTGACTAGAGCTGTGCTGTTTTTCAGGGGACCTGGTTACTTTTGGAGGAGAAAGCACTGGGGAACTGTTCTATAATCAGTTTGTTTTCAGATTCATAAAGCAGATATGGCAGGGATCCCAGAACAAACAGCTTTAGATGTGTATCAGCCCAGAGCAAATGTAAGTAAACTCCAGATTCCCCCCCACCCGAAAAAAATATATCTCTGTAACTTTCCTAATCAGCTCAAACCTCAAAAATGGTTGTTTCAAGCTGTCTGTTCTCTGCACCTTTTGCTCTAATGGGTCAAATTAGTTTCACACTTTATTCCCACTTTAGCCAGGATGATTCTCATCTGTCATGAGGTTAGGTCCAGCATCTGTGCTTAAATTTGAGAGAGGGAAATTGGGGGATGAATGTCTATGGAGGAGATAAACCAGAGGGATTCGTGGAAAGATACAATTGTTTTTGCCAAGAATGGTGAAATTGTGAGTGTGGGTATGTTGTCACAAACCACATTGGAAGCTGCAAAGGCAGAATGTGTAGTTGTTCCTATTAGTTTGGGTTTCTTGAATGCTGCTGATGCATTTTGGCATCTGAAAGATGAAATTCCCAAATTTGACAAAATGTTAGCACCTGCTGTTAGGGATCAGTCAAGCCGTGTCAAAACTAAAAGGAATAATAGGGCTGCATGCCTTAGTCACCCCTTCCTCTATGACATAGATAGTCTGTGTGAATAGGTATAGGCAAACAATGGCTGTTCCAGGAAATTATGTGTTCCGGGGAGACTGCAACACTTTGTGCAACACTTGAATATCCACAAATATTTAATACAAAACTCTAAATAGGAATTGGTATATCACATGCACATCATAGATTTAAACCACATTTATACCATGTTAACACCCATGACTTCCCTCAAAGAATCCTGGGAACTGTCATTTATCCCTCACATAGCTACAGTTCCCAGCATCCTTATTATTGTTCCCAGCATTCTTTGGGGGAAGCCATATACTTTAAATGTATGAGCTCCAGTGGAAGATTTCTGCCCAGGCAGAGTTGGAGCCAATTTCATTTGAGCCCAAAATGGTGGCAAATAGTTAAAGCTCCCCTTCCCCCATGTCATGGTCCTGACCTGATTTGAGGCCCTCCATACTAGCTATTGGTTACAGAAAAACAACAACTACTCAAGGGCAACTTATGTCACATCCTTAGATTTTAATCCTAAGAACTGCTTTGTAATGTGGGAAACTGCAAAGCTTTCTTCCAGGTAAATATGTTTACTATTTAGGCATGCAAGTTATTGAGCAGTAATGTCCACTGTGCAGATGGCAATCAAGTATAGGCAAATTATTTGGAAGACGGCATTAGGAATAGAAAATGGGGTGTTTTTTTCCAGATAGTGTAATGGAACAAGCTTCCTGCACTAAGGAAATAAACATGCAAGACAGCAATTTATTTTACTCATCCCTCGGAAGCAGAAAAAGAGGATGCCATGTACACAATGCCATCAGCCTAGCATATGAATGTCGGTTTGCTAATATGCTACTATTTTGACATTAGCATTGAACTGGCTTTTTTTAAACTGTCAAAACAAAAGGTTTTGTTTTCAGCATAATATATTCAGTAGGCGGCATGGAGTGAATCACATACCGTATTTTTCCGTGTATAAGACTAGGTTCCCCCCCCTAAAAATAATTTCAAAAATTAGGGGGCGTCTCCCTTCATTTTCTTAAATCTTAGTCCCCAAAAATAGGGGGCGTCTTATACATGGGGGGCATCTTATAGATGGAAAAATACAGTATGTTCAATCACGCAATTAGATGCTGAATGTCTCATGTAATTTTCCAAGAGCACACCTTAGAATATTTTAAGCACCAGTCTTCCTCTTGCTCATTCTCTTAAACCCTCTCAACGAGATTAGGATCCATACTTTTGCCAAATGTAATTTTGCAAATCTGTTTTGCACATTGTATTAGACGCACAGCAACATTTGAGACAACAAGTTGTCATTTTAATTGTGTTACTCAAAAATGGGCTAATCTGATTTGCTCTTCAAGCGTAAAATCATTAGCTCTTTCCCGGGAGCCAACTGTACGTGACTTGGTTGATCTAAAGCCAAGAAGCTGGTAGCACAAGAAGATAATTGAGACAGGTTTAACTGATACTATACAGTCATTAACAGATGAATCCTGCCTCCCATACAGATCTTCTTATTACTGACTTGACTTGGAGAGGGATAGGGCTCATAGTAGGACAAAATGCATCACCATCACATATAATCTCTTTAAATTTTCACAGATCTGTATGAATTCTCAATTAGAATTTGAAGTTTCAATATGAAAATGTTTTATGTCTTCCAGATTGTATGGCATGTTCTGGGACCCCACAAATTTCTGAGCCATTAAGCCCATTCCTCTCTGCTACAAAAGAGGCCACTTTGCCCATCAACCTCTTTTGCTTATAATTTCAAGAAGTAGAGTGGAGTGCCAAGAGCCATGGGAAGATCAGGGGATCTTGATTTAGCACTCCTTCCTTGTGGAATTAGAGGCCATTGAAACATTATCGGAACTGTGTAGGAGTGAACAAGTTAGATGAGTACTGCCCTACAAAGTTTAAATGACACCCCCCTCTCCAAAGTGGGCTGTGACTGAACTCATGGATCTTTCCCATGGAAACTCTACTCACCTGGTAAAATTTTCTCGGTTCTGTATCCTTGGTCTAGAGAATAAACTGAAAGGTATGGAGTTGTTAGTGCAACTTGCCTGGGGTCCAGTATAGGTATTTTTCTTCAACATCCTTATGGGACTTGTAGTTCATAACACCTGAAGGGCACAAGGTTGAAGAAGCCTGGTGTAGAAGACTCTGGAAAGTCTTCCTTCCAGCAGCACCTTAGAAACCAACTAAGGTGCTGCTAGAAGGATTTTTTTTGTTTTGCTTCGACTACGTCAGACCAACATGGCTACCTACCTGTATCTGGAAAGTCTTGTGTGTAGATTTTGACTTGGATAATAACTCCTAAGTGCTGGTCAGTAAACAAGCCCTGTGTCAAATATGTACATACACAGATCTTATTTGTCCCATCCTGTCTCGCCCTAAAACATTCTGCTATAGTTTCCGGGACTTTTTAAATTTTTGTTCTAATTGACCTGTTCCCCTGGCTGTTTTCAGAAGGAGCAACTACTCTGCTTTCCCAAATATGTCAGATTCCACAGGGGTCCCCTCATTGATTCTGTCTCCTTGCCTGCCAGGCTGAATTCCCTGGGCCTGAGTTGGCTTCATCTCATAGGCCTGTTCAGGGGCCCTGTGCCATTGAATGAACCCTACTCATGGCTTGATGGAGACAGTTAAAAATGCAAACATAGGTTTTGCCTGGTTGCAGACATCAACATTCAGGCCATAGGCTATTAAAATTCATGCAAAAAGGGGGGGGGCAAAGAAGAAAATAGAAAATAATAGGAAGGTCCTGTTTATGCCTTACAAATCCAAATTATATACCTCTTTTGAAAGGGATAGATCTTGATTCATGATGTGACTGGAATTTTCCCTGTATTATCCTTACCAAATCAGGACACCTAGCAATGTATGTGTTTTGTGTGGCTTTGTGAGAGAGGACGTTATTGAAATGCTTAAACAATAGCAATTGCAATGTTCAGGCTTGTTGACTTGATGTTAGGATGTTGCAGATCTGGTCCATTTGCTAATCAACATTTAGATTGGTACCTGTATATGGAAGTAGACTTCACCCATATCAAGAGAGCATGGAAATGACACTCAATGGTCTAGTTTTTTGGTGTGTGTTTTTCAGTGAGTAAGATTTGGTGTCTATAGTTCAGTCATCACAGTCTGAATGCAGACACAACATCAGTTAGTTTCAGTTAAATCAATTCCTTCCAATCCAACAAATTTTTTTGTTTTTGTGCCAATTCAGCCTATTTTGTGTACATCTGAAAGTCAGCTGAGTGACATTAGAGGTGAGTAGCCCATTCAATCTACCATGTACTGGGTGATATCTGTGAGTTTTGTTGCTTCACAAGGATTGCATTGGCAGGTAGCCAACAAGTGGCTGTATTTGTATTCTGTAAAATGGTCTTGCAGCACAAACAAGTTAAGCCTCTATAGTTGGACTCAAGCTACATTAGCCTTGTCTGCTTTAACTGCCAGCACTCTGGCTTAACTGCTATATGGATCATGGCTATAGCGACTTCGCAATAAAACAAGGTAAAGAACATTCTTTGGAGCATACCAGGGTAAATAAAGTAGTAAAATGTGTTGCATCTTGATTTTTTTAAAAAATGAAGGTTGTTTGTATATATTAATATGCACATTTAAACACCAGAGGATACATTACAAGTCCTCTATTCATACTGGATTAGTTTTGTTGATGGTGCTGTGCACTACTGCATTAAAGGGATCCAGATTCTTGAGGATGTGGTTCTAAAGCTGTGGTTTTCAACTTTTCTACCTTTAAGGAAGCACATCAGCTTGTGTACTGAAGGGCTCCTGGTGACCTGCCATTGGCCTGGTTTACACTTAACATTAAGCCATTGTTTGTTTAGCCACCAGTTTGTTCCACAGATGATTAAATAAACCATGGCTTGATTCTCCAAAGCTTGGTTTGTTTTCCAGCTGCTCTTGCTGTTGTAGATTAGTGTCAGGGTTTGGGGGAGGGAGAAACCATAGTTAAGGTAGAGTGCTTGGTTTCCATATTACACCAAGCCATAGTTAAATCAAACCAAGATTCATAACCCAACAACAAACCATGGCTGTGGTTTCTGGGTAGTAAACAAACCATAGACAGGCTTCAGGTTATCAAATAAACCATGGATTAAGAAACTATGGTTTAATTAACCATGACTTAGTGTTGTATGTGAACTAGGCCATTATTGCAGATAATTTGGGGGCATTTTCTTGGGAACACTACTAAATGTTGAGGCAGCCTACTCCCCATCAACTAAGAGTGCCCCATGGAATACAGACAACACTCCCCTGCAACTCCAGATTGAGAGAGCAGGCTATAGTGGTGGGCAATTGTCATAATTGTGCTAATCAAGGATTCCTTGCTGAAAAGATCAGCTATGGTAGACAAGTTTTACTGGAAAGCTTGCCCATCACTGTAGATGCTATCATTCCCTGGAACAGAGTTTGAAAACCATTGTTTAAACTTTAAAGGGTGTTAGAACCAGACTACAGCATGCTTGGCATCAAGCAAAATGATCCAAGGACTATGGATTAGAATCAATATTGGCTTTGGAGGTGGACACTTGTGTTGCTGACTCCTGCCCCAACTCCCAGCCAATGGTTAAGTGCCTCATTTACAGGGATCTAAGGTAGAAATCTCAAAGAGTTTATATTGGTGGTCTGTATTGGTAGTTAAATACTCCAAATCTTATTTTTGGACGTCTATAATAAGGACCCCGTAGGGTAGAGTGGGGTGCTTCAGTGAAACACAGAAGGGACCACACAAACAGCAACAAAAATATAAGTGTATGTATATATTTATCTATAGCCTAATGTTTCTGTATTTGAATGGTTTTTGGAAATGTCAACAAGTGATTGTTCCTATTGTGTTTACTGCTCTGAAATTCTTTGCATGATTTCTGGCATAATAAAATTCTTTAATAAGAAAATTATCTACATCTATATACATATATCTATATATATTGTTAGCCTGCAAAACATTCTTGTCAGATCAGCCATGTTTTGTGCAAATTGTATATTTCTGTTGTAAGAGCACCATTGGAATTTGACTTTGAATTAGTTGTTGGCATTAAAATATGTTTTTATGGATAATAAACTTGTCATTTAGTGTGCTGGGGCTGGCGAAACACCACAGTCATCCTTACAATTTCACAAAGTCACTAGGGAGTGGTGAGTAAATAGGTTAGTATGTACGCAGTGAAAGTCTCTTTGCCATAGCTGCCAAGTTTTCGCTTTTCTCGCGAGGAAGTCTATTCAGCATAAGGGAAAATCCCTGTAAAAAAGGGATAACTTGGCAGCTATGCTCTTTGCACTTGGTACCGTATGTGTGCAAAGCGAGGTATAGCTCTCTTGGTTTAATCAATGCTTCTCATCTTGTTTTCTCTCTTAGCCCAAATCCTCATTAAGAAGTCAAATCAGTGCAGCAGCATGGCCCAATATTAGACAAAGGAAATTATGAATGTTGATACTTCTGCTATTAATAATTTCTACAGTAGCTTGAAGTGGGTGAAATGTTTTGCCACACAGCTTAATTTACCCTTCCAAGAACCCTGTGAAATAGGTTAAGGTGAGAGATAATGACTTGCCCAAAGCTGTCCAGTGAGCTTCATGGAGTGAGTTGGGATTTGAAGCTGTATCTCCTAGTACCAAATTAAGCCTTCAGCAATGGCATCAGCCTTCACCAACCTTTCTGGAACGTGAGACAATTTGTTGATTTTGCTGTTATAGCCAATTATTTCATATTTCTAGCCTGCTTTTCTGGCAAAACCTCTACAATGTGAATTACAACACACTAAATAATACAGGCTAAATAATCAAGTCTATTCAGTACCTGAATAATTAAAATAACAAACAACAGCATATAAAACTTCAATTCAAAGTGCAGTAACCAAGTAAGTATTTAGAATCTCCTAAAGTTCATGCATACATGGAAGGGGCTATTCTAACTTCCCAGGGCAGTTTCCCAAAGATGTGGGGCCGCAAACGTTTCAAGACTTATTTTAAAATATGCAGATACAGGGGGCTTTTTTGGGGGTGGAGAGAGGACATGACGTTGATTTTCTGTCTGTCATTCAGCTGTGTTAAGAGACACAAGACCTCCATGGGGGAGAGGTCTGGAACCCTAGATGTTTGTCTGACTGATAAACTACCCTCACTATAGTGCTCTTCAGATCCGCCACAGATTACCCCCACCCGCCTGAAGATGGCAAAATTGCCACTAGAGAAGCGGGAAGTGCGACTCTCTGTGTGTGTATTTACTTGGAATTAAGTCGTATTGAGTTCAGTGCTACTTGCTTCCTAATAAATGCGCAAGAGAGATACTGGAAACTTGTAATCCTTCGGGGATTTTTTTAGATATATTGTGTGTGTGTGTGTGTTGTTGTTGTTGTTGTTTAGCCGTTTAGTCGTGTCCAGGCACTCCTGTCTTTCACTGCCTCCCGCAGTGCCGGACCACAACTCCCATCACCCCTCACGATCGGCCATGCTGACTGGGGCTGATGGGAATTTGAGTCCATCAGCGCAACACCCCCTTCTTTTTCCCCACTTCAGCATCGCCTCACAAAACGAAAGAACGGAGTGACGCAAGCACAGCTCGTGCCCTATCAGCAACTGCCCCACTCCCTCCACAGCTTCTGCGGGTGACGTTGAAAGAGTGGGAGGGCCCGTCGCCACCCCGCCCTCGAGAGAGGGAGGAGCTGGGGGGGAAGAAGGAATTAACGTCTCGGGAGCTTGGCGCGTACTGATGACATCACAACCTAAGGCCCTCTCCTGCCGGGGAAAGCGATAGGTCGTGCGCCTGCCGTAATGATGGAAACGCCGGCAGCTGATAGGGTGGAGGCGGAACGGGAAGCAGGGCGAAGCGGGCCCTTGCCGGAAAAAGCTCGCACGTGTCCAAGCGGGGGACGGTTCCAAGGCGTTGCGTGGCTTCTCCCCTTGGCTAGCTGAGGCCATGAGCTGCCCCGTCACCTGCGCTGCTTGGGTTCCTCGCGGCGTTGCCAAGGAGACGCCCGACAAGGTGAGCGTGGAAGCGGGAAGCGGCTTTCCTTCCTGGCACCAGCTGTCTCTGAGCATCTCTCTTGTTAGTCCGAATCAGCAGCGGTGCAATCACTTATAGGGCTAACAATGCAACGAGGGAGCTTTATCAGTGCTCAGGCAGGAAAATGGTCGAAAGAGAGAGAGGGCGAAGCCAGTTCTGGTCTGCAGTTTGTAACAGCAGCAGCAACAGCGCTGTGGAATTTTTCAGCGCAAGTCCTGCACGGGTGTGTTCAGAAACAAGGCCCATCGCGCTAAGTAGGGCTTACTCCCAGGTGTGTGTGTGTTTGTATTGGGAGCTTAAGTAGGCTTGGTCGTGTTAAAGTGTAGAAAAAGGTGTTGGATGGCAGCAAAGACTGTACGAATAGAGAAGCCATATCTCCTGTCTCTTGGAAAATATAAAAGGCAATATTTATAAGGATCTGCTTCTTGGATTGCAGTACCCTCCTGGTGAGGCATGTCCTGATTAATACATTGTGGTATATATTATTATACAATGTTTATATCCTGTCTTTCATTCTAAAGTTTATAATGTGACTTAGAACAATTTCTGTTTTCATGTAAAATCAATCTAAACCCCAGCAAGGGAATAGTCATTAAAAAAACACCTGTTGCCTCTTTTTCTTTTGTACCTAATGGAGCCATGTTGCTACTTTTACCATTTTTGCCCCTTTTCTTTTGTGTAACATTCCTCACCCATGAATCCTTGGCTCAATATTTACTTGTAGCATTCAGCATTCCTCTTGTTTTTGCTTGAGGATTGCTGATGGGGCCTTATTGGAAAAGTCTCTAGTCGTAATGAAAAGTTGCATAGAATGTGGATATTTGTTACTTTGGGACACTCCAATTCCAGCTTGTCCACCCAGTGCCTCTCATTGTTGAAAATATTACGGTATTCTAAGGTTACTGCACAGCTGTTCAGTGATGTTATTGATGCTCAGTTTCCATTTGTTTTCAATAGCTTATTTGATTGGGCTGAATAAAAGCATACTTTTTCAAACGTCAAGGAAGCTACTGTCTGTTAGACTGTGTTGATAGAACTTATTTACAAACCTATTTATATGTCCTTTTAAATAAAAACTACCTGACATGAATTAAATTGTATTTCTGTACTCTGTGTGTCCATTTTGCAGGTTCATCTTGAAAGAGATGAATTGAAACGCTTGGTATCTGAAGCTAAAGAGAGACTGCAGTAAGTCTTGGTAATATTGAAGCAGAAATCAGGGGAAAGTTATTATATTGTAGGTCATATCTATGTGAAGGTTTAATTTGTTGCAAAACCCCTGGTGTTTTTAATCCTAGACAGGTTAATCTAGGAACTCGGCTAGATTTGTAAAGAAAAAGCAATTTATATGTGTTGTATATATGATATAACACTGTGACACCAGGTGGCACTGTGGAGTCCTGTCTTTCCCTACCGGATTTCCCTGTATGAGTTTAACTGAATCGCTGCTTTGATGTGCCTAGATCCAGCCTAGGTAAACTGTAATTTTACTGCATTCCAGCACCTGTCAGGTGGACAGGTTAACAGAGTGAGTTGAATAAGAACATAAGAGCTTGCTGGATCAGACCAGTGACCCATCTAATCCAGTATCCTGTTCTCACTGTGGCCAACCAGATGCCTGTAAGAAACCTACAAGCAGCAACTGAGCACATGAGCCTTCTTCCCTCCTGTAGTCTCCAGAAACTGGTATTCAGAAGCATTACTGCTTCCAACTGTGGAGGCAGAACATAGCCTTCATGGCTGGTAGTCATTGACATCTTATTCTTCATGAATGGTGAAGAAACATAGAATTGTATAAGTGAGAATATAAAAGAAAATGGTTTCTTGTGTATTTCTAGGTTTGTTCTCTGTTACACCTTTGCTTGCACATGTTCACAAAACATAATAATTTTAAAAGATTATTGCTCATGTCTTACATTTCTGTACTTGATTTCTGCAGAACATCTCTCAGCCCAGGTTAGTAAAATAATACTGTCTTCTGCATCTGTAGGAGTAAACCTGCCAAGAGCAAGGATATGAATGTTAACTTTCACATCCCTGCTTTGTAACTTTTTTGGTTCATAGAGGAAGCAAAACATTTGAAAATAGTATTGGGGGGGGGAATAAAATATAGCTACACAAGCTGAAGATGCCACTGTGTGTAACAGCCAGTTGTAGCAGCGAAGGGTGTATTCCCACAACTGTGTATAAGGTCATAGTGAACCTATGAACTTGAGTGATGGGGTGGTTTATATGGAGGGTATTTGATTCAGTTTAGGTGCACACAGGTTCCTTCATGTTAGGAGGAGAGTAAAACCGCAGCTTTGGCACTGCGATGTTTGGCTTGTTCATTTCTGCCATTAAGGTGGTTGCTGCTGCTACTCAATACTAATACACCAGTGAACCTCAAAGAAGCAGGTGCGAGACTTACAACTGAATCCTTTCCATATGAATGCTTACTTGGGAGAACATCGCACTGAGTTCAATGGGATTTGCTCCACAAGAAGTGTGTTTAAGACTTGCAGAGTCAGTGGAAAAGAAGTGATACGGAATTGTGTGTTAGTGACTAAATACTAAGTGGTGACATTCAGTTGTGCAAAGTATGTTGTACTTTTTCTTGCATAAAGAGATGCTAGTGATGATGATGAACAGGAAGAGGCTTCAGGGGGCACCATGGATGTTGCTGATGCTGAGGCAACTAGCTCAGCTCCCAACGATGAGGACCATGAAGAAAATGAAAAGCTGGATGACGATGAACTGGCAGAATATGACCTGGATAATTATGATGAGGAAGATGAAGGTAACATTAGACTTGTTTCTGTGTTTCCTACCATCCACCAGCAAATTTTTCACATGTTGTTGTAATATGTTTGCTCTGAGTATTGGAAGATAGATCACAAAGGGTCAATGTTTGCCTAGGAAAGAGTTGAAAATGCCCCACAGGAATTAGTACTTTTATGAAGTCAAGGGAAATGGACTTATACATTTTTTGGGCAAGGAGCTTCATTTGAAGTGCCCCTTGACTTTCATTTGTTTTTGGTAATGCAAAGGAGGTTTCGGCTTCACAGGGTTTGGAAGATCAGAAAGGGCTTTGTGGACAGGATAATCTGCCTTGGGGAAGGATCCTCCAGTCCCAGGATCCAAAAACTAAGAATCTACCTGGGAATGAGGCACATTGAACCAAGTGGGTCTTATTTCTGAAGGCATTATATGATTACATTGCAAAACTTGCAAGTGGAATGAATACCTTCACATGATTCCTATCTGGTTGGCTGCTTTGAGAAAAAGGGGGGCTGGACTTGATTAACCTTTGCTCCAATCTAACAAAGCTCTTCTTATTATCACAGGAGAGGACTCTTACCACCAAGCCTGTCAATTATTTAAACCCCAAGTGTGATTTACTTGATCCACCTAAACTTTTTCAAAAGCAATCACTCTTCCCCATTAGGACAGGATTGGAAAAATTTCTAATAAATTGAAAAAAGCCACTGCAACCGAAGCAGCAGAATAAAAATAATTGGGTATCCATTATCAATTTATTCAGTTCGGTCTTGAACCCAGATGCTCTGTGCTCTAAACACTTTTTCTGTAGCGAGATTTCCCTGCAATAGGTGGATATTTTCTCCTCTTTACACTTAAATTGGTTCATAGTAAATATATTTCAGTGAATTTTCGTTAAGCTCCAGCTTTTAAAGCCTTGTGGTGAAGGAGAGCTTTGCTTTTTGCTAAAATACTGTTTTTTAAAGGCAGACAGTTTTATGACTGTTCAAATAGCATTTCATTGTTCCATCATAAAACCTTTTTATGTTCTCTCTTGTGCTTCATTTTGACCAATAATTAATTTTACTAAGGAATCTGTTGCTTTCTAAGGTTTCACATTGATGTAAGTTTGACTTACCTAGCACAGTCTGCCATTTGGAATTGTGAATATTCTTTTACAGGCACTGAGAGTCTTGGAAAGACCCTAGCAGGTCTCACAGTGTATGGAAGCAATGAAAATGATCCTTATGTCACTCTTAAAGATACAGTGAGTACTTCCATTGAATAAAAGTGGAAGCAAAACCTTCTAAACTCCTCCTAGCTGTTTGTTCCATTCACATCATGCAGTGGTACCCTTAAGGTTACATGTGCATGTAGCCTGCATATTTGTGTATTGGGCTTTGTTTTACTTCATATGGTGTCTAGTTATTTAACCCATGTCCCTTGCTACAGAAATATTTAAATTTGTAAAGAATTAGTTGAGTTTGTTCCTTCACTTAAAAGTATAGCCTCATTTGGAACCCCTTACACTCAAGACCAGCTTTTTGCGGTGACTCTGATTTCTCACCTTCATTTGTATTCTGTGTTCGGGGTTCCTTAAATTGACCTGTGTTGATGGTCTTCTTTTTAGGTGTGAAGTTAGTGATGATCTTCTGGTCCCTTTCAACCCTGTCACTTACTTGAATCTGACTGCATTTCCTACTTATTTGGGTCTAAATCCCAGTGAAGTCAGTCAATCAGGAAATCCTACTAACTATGCATATTAAATTTATATACAGTGGTACCCCGCAAGACGAACGCCTCGTGCAACGAGATTGCGATTTTTTTTGGACGACTCGTAAAACGAAGCCGTCTATGGCCGTGCTTCACAAGACTAAGCAGCCTCGCGAGGGGAAGGGAAGCCGTCGCCGCTTACCTTTAGGACTCCGCTGGTGACATCCACAGCTGCCCCTTCTGCCTCCTGCGGAAGCGCTTGCGGCTCCAGCCTTGCCCTCCTCGGTGGCCATGGCAGCCTCCGCGGCTCCTCCCCGGCGGGCTGGCAGGAGCAGCAGCGGGGCTCGCCAGGCAGCCCTTGGCGGGAACAGCGGCAGCGCCTGAAGGAGCGGAAGCTGTGGCGGGAGGAGACCCCTGGCCCTCCTCCTGCTTCCTCCTCCCCAGCGCACGGCTGGGCGCGAGCGGCCGTCTGGTTGGGCGCGAGCGGCTGCTGGGGAAGGAGGGAGGGAGCCTCTCCCTGGCCCTCCTCCTGCTTCCCCCTCCCCAGAGCCT
Source organism: Zootoca vivipara (assembly GCF_963506605.1). Classification (NCBI taxonomy): domain Eukaryota; kingdom Metazoa; phylum Chordata; class Lepidosauria; order Squamata; family Lacertidae; genus Zootoca; species Zootoca vivipara. The sequence goes on along the minus strand of NC_083285.1, from coordinate 47,554,168 downwards.
TAAAAACTTCTGGAGTGGCCATGGCGGGTGAGTCGGTGCCTTTTTTGCACTCCCCCCCATAGGAACACATTGATTAAATTTCATTGCATTCCTATGGGAAACCGCACTTCACAAGACGAAATTATTGCAACACGAAACGACTCGTGGAACGAATTAATTTCGTCTTGCAAGGTACCACTGTATCACATAATAAAAGCAAGGTAAACGCGCACACACAACACATTTTTTATGATTCTTTAACAGTTTTGTCTGAAGACATTCTACTTTAGCCTCTGGGAGGTATGGGGTGAGGTGGATTATCTTGCTACTCTTTTTGTATGCTCTGGTGGTGGTGCTATTCTGAAATATGGGGGAAAGGAAGGGATTCCTTTCCCCCATATTCATAGAAGCTTAAGCTGATAGCCAAAGAATCAAGCCACTAATTTAGTACACCCAAAGCAATTGAGATTTTGTTCCCTTGGGCAGCAGTTCACTGTATCACATGGCAACTGCTTTTGAAACAGTGGGGAATTTCAAGAGTAAGTACCTATGTGGCAGGGGAAGTGGGTAGGGGCGTACTGGGCATTCCCAAGCGTTTGAACACACCTAAAATAGCCTTTGATTCTGACCATTGTGTACAGCAGTGTTCTAACACTACTGAGCTTTCTCTTTTAGGAGCAATATGAGCACGAAGACTTCATGATTAAGCCCAGTGACAACTTTGTCGTGTGTGGCAGAGTTGATAAGGACCACTGCAGTCTAGAAGTTCATGGTGAGTAAAAACCTCCTTGCTTTTAATATAGCGCTAGCAAATATTTGGTTTATCTGGTATTACGGTCAACTGCTTCTTTCGCCTATTGATTTCTATCATCTGAAAACGAGTTGACTTCAAACATTGCCTTTTACAGTTGCAGCAGGGGTAGGGAATCGTTTTTGCCTTGGTGGGCCAGATCTGCATCTGTTCCAACCCTTGCGAGCTGACTTTTGCAGATGAGAATTGCCTAATGTCCTCATGAGTCAGGGTGGTTGATAGGTTGGAGTCTGCAGACCAACTGTTAGTCCAGTGAGAGAGGTGTTTCCTTGTGGCTCAGGATACTCTGATGTCCAAACCCATATCGGAATGAACCACAGAGTGGATCTATCTCTTCTTTGTAGCTGCAGTTGCCAGAGGAATCTTCCTTTGAGGAATCCTGGTCTAGGGCCACAACACACCTGAGTTGTTGTCTTTCATCTTTGCTTGCACTATTGTTTGTCCAATGTGTTTCTTGTTCAGGGTGGTTAAACTTGCTAAATGCAGAAGTCAGACAGTTGCTGTTGACAACACAACTTCGTGTCTCGCGAACAACACTAGGAGACTTTGTCAGCAACTCTGCAATACATCAGTTTTCCCCGCCTCCTACAAGGGACTATAGAAAGAGGGAACTTGTCAGGCCACAGTTCATGCCTGTCAGGCTTGAGTTGTAAGTTGTGTGGGCCTGATCTAAAGTAATTATACTGTGGTGCTGAAGGATCTTGGAAAGTGCTTTCACATGCCTAACATTTGGTGTTTTCAGTACTTGGTGCACACTGGCATAACTGCATGTTTGCTTTATATTCAAAGGTCTGCTTTGTTAACCAGTCTACTTTTTCTTTCTCCACAAGAGGTGTTTTATTGTTGTTGTTGTTGTTGTTGTTGTTGTTGTTGTTGTTGTTGTTATCTCTAAGCAGCATACTTATGAAAGCTTTCCCAGCAGAATGGTCTATGCCATGGGTGTCTCTCTTTCATTTGCTGCTGTTTTCAGTGTTTTTAGCTGTTATTTAAAGCTGTTTTTATCATATTGTGTGTCACCTTGACATATGTGGAAGAAGTTTAAGATATTATTGACAAAAACAAAAGTATATAAATTACAAAATTTAATTCATACAGTTTATAACCATGAAGAGGATTCATTTTACGTCCATCATGATATCCTCTTATCAGCATATCCTTTGAGTGCGGAATGGCTGAACTTTGATCCTAACCCAGAGGATTCTGCAGGTAAGTTAATTGCAAGATTTTTCTAAATTGCATTTGGTGCTTTTTGGATAGCAGTTTTGGCACATCTCGTCAGCACACTTCTCTGCCTCTTCCCTCCCCCCATAAAAATCTTGTTTTAAAAGACTAATGGCTCAGGAATTGTATTTATTTATGCATTTCTATACCATCCTTCACCATGCAGTCACCATGTGGTGTACAGCATATTAAAACACACTGGAACATATTCTAAACCCAAGAAAAAATATGAAGTAAATGCAACATAAAATAAAATAGAGGATGCAATTTCAGACAAAGTATACAGCTCTTTACCTCCCAAAGCCTAGTGAAAGAGGTATATCTTCACCTTCCTTCTAGAAGAGTACAATGCTGAGGTATGTTGCATCTTAGTGGGGAGACTGTTCTGTAGTTTAGAGCTGCCACTAAAAAAGCCCTATTATGCACCCCTATACTGCTGACATGATCCCTTATTTTTTATCTTGTGCAAGCTGACAACTGCTACTTATTTTGTTCTGAGAATTTATTATAATTCCTCCAAGTAGCTTTTAAATGTGTGAATTTTCACCTTATATTTATATTGAGAAATGTGTGCTGGATTTGGATGTAGGCAACCTAGGTTCAGATTTCCAATTGCCTGGGAAGTTCGCTAAGTGTCTTGGCAGATTATTGTATCTCTGAAGGAATGCAGGATACAAATACAATGATTAAAATCCCACTCTTGTCTCACAGCACATTTTAATTGAAATATATTATGACAATACTATAGGGATGGGGAACATGTTTTTGTTATATATGTGCATATTTGGTAGTACAGTGGTACCTCGGGTTACAGACGTTTCAGGTTACAAACTCCGCTAACCCAGAAACAGTACCTCAGGTTAAGAACTTTGCTTCAGGATGAGAACAGAAATTGTGCTGCGGCAGCAGGAGGCCCCATTAGCTAAAGTGGTGCTTTAGGTTAAGAACAGTTTCAGGTTAAGAACGGACCTCCGGAACGAATTAAGTTCTTAACCAGAGGTACCACTGTATATAATATGTTTAAATACACAGAAAAATGAACAAGTATCTTTATTTTCAATGAGAAGTGGTTAATTTACTTAGACATTTATATCCTACTTACCTATGGTTAAATCAATCTCAAGACAGCATACCAATAGAAATTTAACAATGTGAATTCATGAGATGACCTGATTAAAAATTTGCAGTCCTATTGAGGTAGTTCCATGAGGAAATAGCAGACACCAGCAATGTGTTAAAAATGTGTAGGATTCGTGAAGTAACTCCTGATTATCTTGGCTGTTCCTCCATCAGGGAATTATGTTGCCGTGGGCACAATGAGTCCTGTTATTGAAGTGTGGGACCTTGACGTAGTGGATAGTTTAGAGCCAGTCTTTTCCCTCGGAAGCAAGAAAGCAAAAACAAAGAAGAAGAAAGGGAGGAAGGTAAGTAAGCTGACTTTATTATCAATATCATAGTCGGTAGTAACATTTTGGGATGAAGGCCAAAAAGAGCTGCTCACTTTCTGTGCTTACACATTGCATTTTCAAACCGTTGGATATATTTGTTATTTACAGACCCACCAAACAGTGGTTTTGTTTCTTTTGGAAACAGTTTACAGATACCCAAGCGGGGGAGAAATTAATTGATCATGTTTGGAACTCAGTATTGGAGAATTGTCATAACTCAGGCATTCCCAAACTGCGGCCCTCCAGATTTTTTGGCCTACAACTCCCATGATGCCTAGCTAACAGGACCAGTGGTCGGGGAAGATGGGAATTGTAGTCCAAAACATCTGGAGGGCCGAAGTTTGGGGATGCCTGTCATAACTCATTAGGTGTGTTTCTATGCATAGGTTTGAACAGAGAGAAGTAACTTGGATTTAATTCAGAAGTGTTTGGGTGGGACTAGTTCCCAGTGATGGTACAGTAGTAGCCACATTGACAAAGATGAAAAGTGAGGATTGGGGGCACTATGGATGTAATCAGGCGGGGACGGGCAGCACCTTGTGGGATCTTCAGCTAGTCCAAAAGTATTTCCTTGAGACACCTAGCCTCTCTTCTTTGAGCTTTGGTTTGTGAAGGGGCTTGTCCAGCAGAAGGGCAGAATGGGGGAAGCAGACCGAGGATTTAGGTTGCAAGTTCTGCCCATGGAAAGAGACTGGCTGTATCTTGGGAAGGGCTGTAGCTCAGTGGTACAGAGCACGTGGTATGTGTGCAGAAGGCCTAGCGTTCAATTCCTGGCACCTCCAGGTAGGACTGGGATAGACTTGCGTCTGAATCCCTGCACAGCTGCTGCCATTCAGCATAGACAAGAGGGAACAAGATGGTGGACAACTGTTCTGACTTGGTTTAAGGCAGCTTGCCATGTTCCTAAGTGGGACAAGAGAATATAAGCTGGAATTGCCTCAGAAGCTGTAGGAACTCTCTGGATCAGGGCTGCGTGTCTTGAAATGATTGGGCCTTGGTTATTCATGTTAATGTTGTGGGCCAGCTCCGAGTAGGATCAGCACTGGCTACAACCCTGTGCTTTTTCCATGTTTGCTCCATGTAAAGGAGAATTGGAATTAATTGGCTTACTGAAGTAAATGTGGAAGCTATAAAGGACTTCTTAATGTTTTTATGTAAAGAACGCTTCTAAAGAAGACCATCAAGAAGGGCATACTGATGCAGTGCTCGACCTTTCATGGAATAAACAACTCAGGTAAGTAAAAATTAAGGTAACATAGCGTAAAGATAATTTGTAGAAATATTCTTTTGTTTGTGTATTCGCATACTTGCGCACAGTTCTTCAATATCTGTTGTTATTAGGAATATGGTAGAAAATAGATTTCTGCCTTCACTGTGCCATCAATATTTAAGGGATAAATTAATCTATGTGGGAAAAACAACTTTAATTGCTTTAGTTTTTTTTAGTGTCTCCAGAGGTCCCCATTCCAGTCTGACAGTCTGGTTTATTAGGAATTGTGGTTATTAGTTGCTCCAGGACGATTGCAGCAGATGGCTCTCAGCTCAGATGCTTTTTAGTCAGCAAACCACAGGGCCTTGCCCTTTTAATATTCTAGCTGCTGGCTGTGAGACTAGGTAGTGTTGGATAAGTAGTTGAAACCTCTGCCAGGTAGGCAGCAGCAGTAAGCTGGTCTTCTTCCTCCTTAGCACTAGCTTGCCCCTGGAATCTCCTACCTTTTGTGAAGGTTAATTAAATAGTTTAGGAAACAGAACTACATTACCTATTAGGATGCTGGGATAAGGAAGCAAATTGCACCCAGCCTTTGCCAATCTTTGTTTATGTTTGTGATGCAGTCAACACACCTTTCAAATACTAATATTAACAACATATACGCATTTCAGTGGCTGGAATGACTGCTTAAAACGATTGCACCCGTTTTTTGTATTTAGGCAGCACTGTTTTGTATCTCTGAGGCTACAGCAGAGTTGAAAAGAGACAAAACTGGGTATGAAATGGGTCTACACTTGGGCCACTGGGCCTTCACTTTGTTCATATGCATCCACACACCTCTTTCCTTCAGATCTGTGTTGGCAAGTGCGTCAGCTGACCACTCTGTTATTCTTTGGGATATGTCGAGGGGCACACCAGCAGCAACGCTTTCTCTTCACACAGACAAGGTATGTTGACGATTCCAGAACCATAGACTGTAGTATTTCTACAACAACAAAACAAAAGAAAGGTGTGGCGCTTTTAAAGTCTAGCATAAAATATGCTATAGGCACAAACTGCCATGGACTTGGGAACCCGTCCCCCCCCCGCCCCCCAGTGTTTAACTTTTTACCAGAAAACAGCAAAGAGAACCCCCACCAGCCAGTTGGCTTCATAGAATAGTTGTGTGACCACTTTACTGGTAACTGGGTTAATCAGTTTCTCACTGCTTTGCTGGCAGTACATTTAGCACCTGTGTGGCAAGTGTGAGTTTATTAAGGCCCCTGGCACAGAGGAAGTTGTACCTGCTGCATTATTTCAGTCTTGTAGTTCTAAAGGACAGGAGCCCTGCCTGAGAAAGCAGTTAGAACTCTGGGTGTATATCAAAAGCAAGCTCTGGTGGTGTATTCCTGCCCTTCTCCCTTCTGGGAGTTGGTAAGATGAATAGCAGAGCCTTCCAGGTGTAAGCAAGATAATGGTAGAAAGGATTTTATAAGCACTTAATGTGATTGAAGGGACGCTGTCACAGTGGCCGGAGTGGACTACTTCGGAGTAACGGTGCTACGCAGCTCTGCATTTTATTCTTTTATTGGTGCTGCGTATTTACAGTGCTAAAGTCATTGCTATTTACACGGAGTGATGTGATCAGTCGGTTTCAGAACCTCCTAATGGCTTTTGGCGCGTCTTTCTCCAACACAAAAGCTTTGGCAGACCCATCCTCTTTCCCCTCCTCTTTCTGCGTAGTTCTGGCGTTGGGGGGATGGGTCTCCCTCCCTTATTCGCCCCTTCCTGTCCCGCCTGGGACCCTGGCTCCTCTACCTTGCCTGAGCCTCGGACCCGACTTCCTGCTTCCCTACTGGAATCGGAACTCTCTCTGCTTTCCCCTGTGCTCGGTGATTGGCTTGAACTCAGGAGGGGAGGGACTTCGCGATATCCCCTGTCCCTCACATCCACCCCCCTCCCAAGCTCTCCTTCACCCCTCCCCAGGTCCCCCCCAGGTGTCGGTGACGACTGGAAGCCTAAGAACTCAGTGCTTTCCGAGCCCGTTGGTGTGAACACCTCCCCCCAGTCCTGCGAGCCCCCCCCTTCCGCCTGGGAGGATGGGAATCCCAAAAAGTCCGTGGCGTCAGAGCTGGTGGGGGTAAAAATGTTCTGCCAATCTGCTCCTTCCTCTGACTGGGTGGATCTCGGTGACACCCATACCTCATCCTCTGGTTCCTCAAACTCCGCTTCCCAGCGCCATGGTGAACTGCTCTCCCGTGCTTCCTCCCCCTCCCCCTCCCTTTCCATGTGCCAGGGCTTGGGTCTATGGGGAAAGAGGGCGTGAAATTCTTCTACCAGGAATTCCTCCTGTATCTGAGTGGCTGGGACCCATTCATTCTGGGACGGTGGAGCATCCTCCCATGCCATGAGGTACTCCAGTCCCCCCACCCCCCACCTTGAATCCAGGATGGCCGTGGCCTCATTGAGTTGCTCCCTGCCTTCCCTCTCCCCCCCTCCCTCAGGGGTTTGTTCGCTGTCTCGGAGCCTGCTGCTTTCCCTGTACGGCGACAGCAGCGATCTATGAAACACAGGGTGCACCCTCATGTCCTCTGGCAGTGCCAGCCTGTATGCCACCGGGTTGACCTGTTGCGTGACCATGAAGGGGCCCAACCTTCTGGGCGCCAGCTTTTTGCATCGCCCTCTGATGGGAAGGCCCTCCGAGGACAACCACACTTTGTCCCCCACCCTAATGACCTCCCCCGGTCGCCTGTGGCGATCTGCCCCCTTCTTGTACGCTTCCTTGGCTCTCTCCAAGTGTTCTCTGAGCTACTGGTGCACCGTCTCCAGTTCCTCTGCCCAATCCTCAGCCTGTGGGCCCTCCTCCTCCTCCTCCCCCTCCCTCTCTGGGAAAGATCTGAGGTCACGCCCGTAATTGGCCTTAAAGGGCGACACCCCTGTGGAGACGTGCACCGCATTGTTGTAGGCAAATTCTGCCAGTGGCAGGCGATCCACCCAGTCCGTTTGCCGCTGGCTGACGTAGCATCTCAGGTACTGCTGCAGAATGGCGTTGACCCTCTCCGCCTGTCCATTGGTCTGCGGGTGTCTAGCCGTCGACAAGCTGACCTCCACCTGCAGGAGGTTCATGAGCCGCCGCCAGAACCTGGAAACAAATTGGCGGCCACGATCCGAAATAACCCTTAAAGGTAATCCATGCAGTCTGAATACGTGATCCACAAACAGTTTGGCTGTCTCTTCTGCAGATACCGCCCTGGCACACGGTATAAAGTGGCACATTTTGGACATGAGGTCCACCACCACCAACACTGCGGTCTTGCCCCTGGACGACGGCAGGTCTGTGATGAAGTCCATGGACACTACTTCCCACGGCCTGTGCGGTGTGGCTAAGGGCTCCAGCAAACCTGCTGGTGGCGCTCTGACCACCTTTGCCCGCTGGCAGGTGTCACAGCCCCTTACATAATCCCTCACATCCTCCCGCACCCCTGGCCACCAGAAGTGTCTCATGACTAGGTGAGTGGTTTTATCCCTCCCAAAATGACCCGCCGTTGGGTTGTCGTGCATCTGCTTGAGGACCGTACGTCTGAGCTGGGTGGTGGGCAGGTACAGTGCACCCTTGTAGAAAAGCAGTCCCCTGCGTTCTGCAAAGTCGTTTGCCTGCTCCCCCCCCCTCTCAGGTCTCTGAAGATGCGGTTGGCAAATTCATCCGCTGCCGTCAGTGCTGTGAGTTCTGCCTCGCTTACCACTGCTGCTCCGCAGGACCAAGCTGACGGGGGGAAGATGTGCCTGGGTGCCGGTGGCGCCTCCTCCTCCATGTACTCTGGCTTGCGGGAGAGGGCATCCGCCCTGACATTCTGCTCTCCCGGGATGTAGTGTATGGAGAAGTTGAAGTTCGAGAAGAACTCTGCCCACCGTATCTGCCGCTGGTTGAGCACCCTGGCAGTTCTCCAGAACTCCAGGTTCTTGTGGTCTGTGCACACCTGGATGGGGTGCTTGGCGCCCACCAGGAAGTGTCTCCAGTGCTGGAACGCAGCGTGGATCGCAAGAAGTTCCCGATCAAACACCGTGTAGTTTCGCTCTGGCTGGGTCAACTTCCTGGAGAAGAAGGCACAGGGTCTCCACTCTCTGTTGGCGTCCAGTTGCAACAAAATGGCGCCCACAGCTTTATCAGAAGCATCTGTCTCCACGCGTAGGGGCGCGTCCTGAACCACGTGGAACAGGTTCTGGTCTGAGGCGAACACCCTCTTGAGGCTTTCAAACGCTGCTTGCGCCTCTGGTGTCCACCTGAACTTCTGCTTGCCTCTCAGGCAGTCAGTGATGGGAGCCGTAACGCGAGAGAAGTTCTTGATGAACTTCCTGTAGAAGTTGGCGAAGCCTAGTAGGCGTTGGGCATCTTTGGCGTCCTGGGGCTGTGCCAGTCCAGGATGGCCTGCACCTTGTCCTTGTCCATCGCCAGCCCCTTGTCTGACAGCTTGTAGCCTAGGAAGTCCACCTCCTTGGTGTGAAACTTGCACTTCTCCAGCTTCACATACAGGTGGTTCTCCTTCAGGCGCTGCAACACCTCCCTGACATCCTTCACATGCTGCACTGGGTCATCGGAGTAGATAAGGATGTCATCCAGGAAGACCAAGCATTTCCTGAAAAGGAGGGACCCCAGGACGTGGTGCATGAAGGCCTGGAAGCATGCTGAGCCCCCTTGCAACCCGAAGGGCATCACCAGATATTCAAAAGAGCCCAGAGGCGTGAACATCGTGGTTTTCCATTCATCGCCTTCCCGGATCCTGATCAAGTTGTACGCCCCCCTCAGGTCTAGCTTGGTGAAAATCTTGCCCCTGCGTGCCGCTGTCAGGAGATCATCCACTCTGGGCATGGGGAAAGCCACTGGCTCTGTCACTGAATTCAGTCGTCTAAAATCCACCACAAGACGGCGCTGTTGCGTGTCTTTCTTGTCCACCCAGAAGACCGGGCTGCCCCCTGCTGCCTTGCTTTCTCTGATGAACCCCCGCTTGAGGTTCTTGTCGATGAAAGCGCGCAGATCCTCCAGTTCCTGGTCTGACATGGCGTACAGCTTGGCTGGGGGTATAGTTGCCCCTGGCACCAGGTTGATCTGGCAGTCAAAAGGCCTGTGTGGGGGTAGGTGGTCGGACTCCGCTTCGCTGAAGACCTCCTGCAGGTCCCAGTACGGCTTGGGTATCGCCTCACCCCCTTTGATGTGCATGGTGGCCACCGTGGCTATCGGAGGCCCCTCCCCTGGTTGGTGCTGCATGCAATGTTCCAGGCAAAAGTCCGATCCAAAAGTGATGCATCTCTGGTGCCAACTGATGGAGGGGTCGTGGCGCGCCAGCCAGCTCATGCCCAAGACGATGGGGGGGTCTGAGATGGTGGTGACGTTGAATGCCAGTGTCTCTGAGTGCCTTCCCACCGTCATTCTCATGGGGGGGGGTTCGATGAGTGATGGCCCCTCCCAGCAGCTCTCTGCCGTCAATGGTTGCCACGTGCAGAGGAAAATCCAGCTGCAGAAGCTGGATCTGGTGCTCTTCTGCAAAGTTTCTCGAGAAGAAGTTCGCTGACGCCCCACTGTCAATTAGGGCGAGGACCGTCAGGGGATAGCCATTTGGGAGCGTGAGCGTCACTTCTAGAACCACTCCTGCTCTGGGAGGGGTGGGCTGGCTCTGCTCCTCTCTGTGCGGGTGGGTGGGCTGGGGCTGTTGTCTGCTGACTGTGCCTGGCTGCTGCCCCTTGTCTCCTGCAGCCAGGCTTTCCCGTTTCCCTGCTGTGGTGCTGCGTCAGTGGGGGAGGGCACAACCGTTCCCGCCTTTCCTTGCCACTCCCTGCGATGTGGGCAGTCTCTGACGAGATGCTGGGGGGAGTTGCAGAGAAAGCAATTCCCACCCCTTCCCTCCTTGCGTCTTGGCGCCGCTGGGGTTTGAAAAGCCCGCGCGCGCGCGCGCTATCAATCTGCATGGGTTCCTGGTCCTGACTGGCCCCAGGCGTGGCTTGAAAGGGTTGTTGGGGGAGTGGCTTCTCCTGCGACCGTGGGAACCAAGCCCGCTTTGCGCGCGTTGCTTGCTTGTCGCTCCACCGGGATTCCTGTCTCACCCCCACCGCCAGAGCCGCTTTGCTCAGCTGATCCATATTACTGGGCTTTGGACCTCTCGAGAGCTCATCCTTCACCTCCTCATGCAACCCCAAGTAGAACGCCGCTTGCATTGGGGGTGACTCGAGTTCCCACCCCAATCTGTGCAGCAGCATGGTGAATTTCGCCCAATACGCGCGAACTGTCATATTTCCTTGGCGTAAATTATGAAGTTCCTCCTTAGTCTGGTCCATATGACTATCGGACGAATACATCGTTTTCAAACCTTCTAGAAATAGTTTGACATTCTTCATGCAAGGATTCTTTGTTGCGATTAACGGTCTTAGCCACTCCCTGGCTGCCCCGGTAAGGTGCTCCACAATAAACGCTACCCTGTGCTCATCATCAGGGAACTCAGCGTGGTGCAGCTCAAGAGCATACACAATCTCAGTCTCAAAGCCCTGATATTCCCTCGGGTCTCCATTGAACTTGCTTACTAGCGTCCCGGCTCTCCTTCCTGGCAGCACTTGGACTTGGGGTGCCCCTCCCGCCTTGTTTTTCTCTGCATCCAGCTTGTTTTGGAGGTCTACCGCCACCGCCCTTAATTCCTGCTCTCTTTCCTGTAGCGCTCTCACCTGTTCCGCAAGTTGTAGCCGGTCGTCCTGGACCTTCCTAGTCTCTTCTTTAGCTGCCTTCAATTCCCCCTGCGCCTGCAGCGACAGCTGCTGCAGTTCTTGCTGGGCTTGCTCCGCGATCTGCCGCCATTTCTCCGCCTCTGACACGCTCATCCCGGCAACTCCAAAGTAGCCCAAAAAGGATTAGGAGGTTGCTGTCACAGTGGCCGGAGTGGACTACTTCGGAGTAACGACGCTACGCAGCTCTGCATTTTATTCTTTTATTGGTGCTGCGTATTTACAGTGCTAAAGTCATTGCTATTTACACGGAGTGATGTGATCAGTCGGTTTCAGAACCTCCTAATGGCTTTTGGCGCGTCTTTCTCCAACACAAAAGCTTTGGCAGACCCATCCTCTTTCCCCTCCTCTTTCTGCGTAGTTCTGGCGTTGGGGGGATGGGTCTCCCTCCCTTATTCGCCCCTTCCTGTCCCGCCTGGGACCCTGGCTCCTCTACCTTGCCTGAGCCTCGGACCCGACTTCCTGCTTCCCTACTGGAATCGGAACTCTCTCTGCTTTCCCCTGTGCTCGGTGATTGGCTTGAACTCAGGAGGGGAGGGACTTCGCGATATCCCCTGTCCCTCACAGACGCGTTTATTCCTTTGAGTTTTCATTAGTTCTTGATTTAGATGGAAAAAGACATAACAGGTTAGAAGAGGTATGGAACATGACGCACTAGTCAAGCAAGGTTTTATGACCTGAGAGAAATTTTGTCTGCCGGTTGTAAAACTGAAATGAAACAGATTTTGAAAGAGTTGTTTTTGTAAAAATAATCCGATTTGAATGCCAGCAGGCAAACATGAAGATGGGAAAAAGCAGTTTTGGGTTCTAAACCTCAAATTCACACTTCAGTCATACCACTTCTAACAAGTGTAATCAAATCCAAAGGTGGCTAGAGCTCATTCCTTTAATAATGGCTATGTAGATAGGGGTGTTTCAGCAGGTGCTCTTGTCTTAATGTTGCTGCAAGGATGAAAAACTGCCTCTGCTGCCATTTTCTGTTCTGCTGTTTAAAATCGCAGCAGGCCTACCACCCCTTGCCTCTGGTAACGCAAAGTGCAAATACCACTGAGACAGGTTTTAGCAGTATACGAAACAACTTAAGTTTCACAACCAAAATATAACAGAAAGGAAAATGCCTCTTAATTTTGGGTTTCACCTTTAGCTACAATTTTCCTGGACGGGCAGGTGCTGGCAGCTCTGTGGTAGAAATTGAGGTCAACTATCAAATTTGATTAATCAGGTGAAACACCGTTTCAGCTTGTAATGCTCTCCATCAGGATGTCTAGATTGCAGAGAGATGAGTGCTGTAGGAATGCCTGCTTGCTACTGTCAGAAACTGTTAAACAATAAAAGTAAATAAAATTATTGGCCAGGCACCAGGACTCTCCTTTTTCTTTCTCCAACATCCGCAACTTTGATCCAATATTTATTTTGCATGCTGAGGAATGGACCTATTTTGTTTAAAGGTAGCAGGTAACCAGATTTCCAGAAACCTGGCTGGCTGTTGAAAAATTCCATGTATCAGGAATTAGACAAAATGAGATCATATACAGTATGTATTGTGCAACTGAATTTCAGTTGAACTGTGTTTCCCAAATCTAATGTTCTTTGCAGGTGCAGACGCTGCAGTTTCATCCTTTTGAAACACAGACTCTCGTCTCTGGTTCTTACGACAAGTAAGGAAGGGCATGTTATACTTTCACTGCTCTACTTGTACAGTGTAGGAGCTGCATGATTGTAACAGGAGCACAGAAATCCTAATGTGGCACTAAAATAACTTTTTGCTTCAGTGTAGGGTTTGGCTTATTCTTTTGTTAACCTTATGTTGTCTGATACACTGGTTTGGTAATAATAATAATAATAATAATAATAATAATAATAATAATAATAATATATTATTTATACCCCGCCCATCTGGCCAGGTCTCCCCAGCCACTCTGGGTGGCTTCCAACAGAAGAATAAAACACAACAATCTATTAAACATTAAAAGCCTCCCTGAATAGGGCTGCCTTCAGATGTCTTCTAAAAGTCTGGTAGTTGTTTTCCTTTTTGACATCTGTTGGGAGGGCGTTCCACAGGGCAGGTGCCACCACCGAGAAGGCCCTCTGCCTAGTTCCCTGCAACTTGGCTTCTCGCAATGAGGGAACCGCCAGAAGGCCCTCAGTGCTGGACCTCAGTGTCCGGGCAGAATGCTGGAGGTGGAGACGCTCCTTCAGGTATACTGGACCGAGGCCATTTAGGGCTTTAAAGGTCAGCACCAACACTTTGAATTGTGCTCGGAAACGTACTGGGAGCCAATGTAGATCTTTCAAGACCGGTGTTATGTGGTCTCGGCAGCCGCTCCCAGTCACCAGTCTAGCTGCCGCATTCTGGATTAGTTGTAGTTTCCAAGTCACCTTCAAAGGTAGCCCCACGTAGAGCGCATTGCAGTAGTCCAAGCGGGAGATAACTAGAGCATGCACCACTCTGGCTAGACAGTCTGCAGGCAGGTAGGGTCTCAGCCTGTGTACCAGATGGAGCTGATAGACAGCTGCCCTGGACACAGAATTGACCTGCGCCTCCTTGGACAGCTGTGAGTCCAAAATGACTCCCAGGCTGCGCACCTGGTCTTTCAGGGGCACAGTTACCCCATTCAGAACCAGGGAATCCTCCACACCTGCCCGCCTCGAACAGTACTTCTGTCTTGTCAGGATTCAACCTCAATCTGTTAGCCGCCATCCACCCTCCAACCGCCTCCAGGCACTCACACAGGACCTTCACTGCCTTCACTGGTTCTGATTTGAAAGAGAGGTAGAGCTGGGTATCATCCGCATACTTCCTTCCTTGGTGATCTCTGATTTTCAGTCTGATTTTCTTACCGTTACAACCTCTAGGGTATGCTATGTTTTTCTCAACTACTTAACCTAGAATTAAAGAGCTTTTGAAAAGTTTGGCAGAAGTGTGGAGGGAGAAGGTTGAACAACAACTATCTGCATTTGACCAAATAAAAGAACTTGATACCCTGCTTGAGCCAATGCTCTGATTCTGCTTTCCAGATCAGCAATTTTGTATGACTGCAGAAGTCCACAGGATAACCATCGAACCTGGCGGTTCAGTGGGCAGGTTGAAAGAGTGACTTGGAATCATTTCTCCCCTCACCACTTCTTGGCAAGTACAAGGTTTCCTTTTTCTGCCTTGTGTTTTCCCCTCTATGTATTTACACGTCACCTAATGGAGGTCCTTGAGGCCATTTTTAACATACAAAATGAATGGACAACAAATACTCAATTGGAACATAATGCCACTCACAAAAGTTAAACTAATCAGCAGACTTGAGGTCTGCTATATATTGCTGCAGCTGCTACCAACAAACTCTGCCAAAAACAAACTTTCACCAATGGTGATGGGCCAGACACAGCCCCCAATTTCTCCCAGAAACTGTGCCAAGTCCTTACTGCCGCAGATTCTGCTCATCCACACCCCTCTTTTGATTCTGGGTATGGCTTGTGTGAGACCTGATGGCATCATTTGTGGGGCTGAGCTTGACCCAGACATTTCCAGATATTGTCCTATTAATTCTTTCTGCTTTTAACAGTGCTTGGAACTGTTTTCTCTAGGCCAGCACAGAAGATGGATTTGTATACTGTCTGGATGCTCGTTCACATAAACCAGTATTTACAATGAAAGCTCATAACGAAGAAGTATCTGGTAAATTTTCTGTTTCTGCCCAAAACAAATGCTAGGTCTCGTTTCTATATACAGTATATCCAATAGAAACCGGGATGGGGGTAGGTTATCCTGTATAGACATGCCTGAGACAAACATGTACTTGCCATTGTACAAGAGATGACAGATGAAATAGGAAATATAAAATACCTTGTTTTTACCAGAGGAAGGGGAAGCAGTGATTGGTTGGTTGGTACTGCTAACCAAGGACTTTGAGAGTCCTCAGTGTGTGCCCTTAACTTGAAAAGGAGAGAAGGGTGTGTGTTCAAGACAGTAATGCTCTTATTGGGTCCCAAACTCCAATGTTTTTTATTGGGTCAGTTGGTCCTCTGGCAAATATCTAGCCTTACGCAACCTCTAGGCCTGCCCTCGTTATAATGCAAAACTTGGATTTTAGCTCATTGTGATTTCTTTTTTAAAAGTGCTACAGTAGAAATGTGTGCTTGTGTTTTGCAGGACTACAGTTAAGCAGCCAGATTAAAGGATGTCTTGTGACAGCATCTGCAGACAAATATGTGAAAATTTGGGACATACTGGGAGATAAACCTAGTTTGGTTCATTCCAGGGACATGAAAATGGTAATTTCAATCTTCCTATTAAAAATAACCAGTCTTCTCTTTTTAGGATTGCCTGATATATGGTCATTCAAATGAATCAGGTGCAGATCAGTCTTAAGAATTATCTAATTATCAAGAGTTTTCCAGAGTTTTAATTATTGCACACTCACACCACCCTGCAAACCTGTTGAATGGAAAGGGTAAGTGGAATATTTGGAAGTGGGTGTAGAATAAAATATCAAATAAAAATATCAAGTAAGTAGTACACGTCCACCCAAAAAGGATTGTAAAACAAATGCTAGTTTTATATAAAGCACATGTATTAAATAAGAACATTCAAAATACTGAAAGATCAGTAACTGCATTTAGCGGAGAATACGTTGGCCCCAGGCCAGTGTGTCCAAAAACTATGCAAGTTGTAGTCCAGCAGCCTCTGGAAGCCTATAGGTTCCTCATTCCCCATTTCAACTATTGATACTATGATTCCTATGCAAAGTTTTATACACTAGCTTGGGACTGGATATGTACCAGGAAGCTGTAGCAGCACCTGTCCATATTAAGCATATATTCTCAGCTCTCTTTTAGGAGAGGTAGGTAGCTGAGTTTCTGGGAGATTACAAACTAATTATGCTTTGTTTTTTGCCCACAGGGTGTCCTCTTCTGTGCAGCATCTTGCCCAGACTTACCATTTGTTTATGCCTTTGGAGGAGAGAGACAAGGATTACGTGTTTGGGACATAAGCACAATTTCTGCAGGTGAGATTATTGGTTTTATCTGCATTTAGTTCTAGTTGGCATGTTCAATCCTGAAAAAGTGGTGTTTTGACTATGCAAACTGCCACAGGAAAATAGGGTATAAAATGTCAGAGAAATGATCGATCAGCTTAGCATCCCCTACCATCTATTACCAGACAGCACAGAGATTACTCCAGCTGCTCCCAAGTGTGGTAGAGAATACTCCCAAGGCTTCCTGAATTTCTTTTGTAAATGAGGGAAGGGATTGTCAAAGGTGTACTACATCTGTGGATGTCACTGCATTATTTCCTGGTTTAAAAGAAGTGTGCAACAAGCACATTAAGATGGCTTACATGGCAATTATTAAAGGCCAGAATTTATGTAGTGAGCTCCCATTGCTTGGTCCCAGCTCCTGCCAACCTAGCAGTTCGAAAGCACATCAAAGTGCAAGTAGATAAATAGGGACCGCTTTGGTGGGAAGGTAAACGGCATTTCCGTGCGTTGCTCTGGTTCGCCAGAAGCAGCTTTGTCATGCTGGCCACATGACCTGGAATCTGTCTGCAGACAAACACCAGCTCCCTCGGCCTATAGAGCAAGATGAGCGCTGCAACCCCAGAGTCGGACACGACTGGACTGGTCAGGGGCCCCTTTACCTTACTAACAGAACTACTCGTCTTATTTGTGTTACAGTGAATGAAGTGTTTGGAAACCGACAGAGGCTGGTAGTTGCCACATCAAGTTCTGAAGCAAATAATTCTGCTAGTGGCTGCAGCAGTGATCCAGATGCTGTAATGGAACCATGATCTGGTATTACATTTTGCACTGTGTAATATAAAGTGAATATTGATACCATGACTGTGCCAAAATGATTTATCTACACCTTGGAGGATATTGGGCAAAAAGCTTCAGCTGCCCATATCAGCTTTTCTCTCTAATGAGCAGTGAACAGAAAGGGAAATTACACAAAAACCTGGCCTCAGCACTTGGTTTTTCATACAATGTTTTCATTCTTTAGGAAGTGAAGATTTTAAAATATGTATCTAACTTCATCAATAAGTCCTTAAGTGGTTCAGGGGGGGGGGGGGAGATTCCTACATGAGCAGAAAAGGTTTGAGGAAAAGAATGGTAATTAATGCATGCGTTAAAAAGCAGTGTTTTAATTTTTCCATAAGGAAACAGATTTTAAATGAATCTTCATTCCATAAATATATTAGCAGCAGAACTCCCCAAAATACATGGTTATTAGTAACCATACAGGTAATACCATATGGCACTATATACAGCAAATTGCTGGCTCATGCTAAAACCAAGTCTGCATTATAAGCATGCTTTCCTGTATTGATCCGATACTGTATATTAACAGTCTCATCTGCAAATACTAGTTGTCATAACACATGGGCAATTCATTGGTGTACAATGAATATTGATTTAAGTAAGTTCATATTGAGCCCAAACTAATGTATACATCACTGGGGGGGGGGGGACTCAGGGCACTGTTCTGCTTTGATGGCATACAAATCAAATTTAGCAACTGTAAACGAGAGTATCTGCTCTTGTTCCAAGTAGCTGACTAGAATACAGAGGTGCATCTGCCAATTTCTTTAAGTCATGCATTGCACTTCAACCAAATCACCAGTAGCAATTTCCACACTTGAAGTGGATAGTTGATAAGTTTGTTTTTATGCTTCTTGAAAACCTCTGAGTGCATACGCCATTTTCATAAGGGGGTGAGATCTGGTCTTTGTCCGGAAATTCACTGTAGTGTAATAAACATGATTTTAGGAAGCCGGGTTGATTTATATTTTAAGTCCTCCATTTCTTATTTGTGGCAAGAGAGTGCGTCATTTGTCACATACATGTTTGTATTAAGTCTACAGGTGTCACTCCTTACAGAGTGTATCAATTCCTCTTCCTCTGAAGAATCATCCTCGTCATCTTCCTGGGCTGAGAGACTGGAGGTTGGTCCTTTACAGATTTTTAGGTGACGAGTGAGATGATATTTTGTTAAATAAGCCTTGGAGCATTTTTCACAGACATAGTCCCGTTTTCCTTCATGAGAATTTAAGTGTTTCTTTAGATGGTTTGTCCTCAAGAACAGCTTCTCACATTGGGGACATTTAAGTTGGCGTTCTCTAAACAAGGAAGAAAATAAGCATTTTTAATTATGATTGGATGTGGACTGTATATATTTACAAAAAAAAACACCTGGAAATACATAGCCGACAAACACTTATTGATCTGGGTTGCATGTCACCAGTTGAGCTAAGCTGTGATTTAAAGTAGGGCTGGGTGATAGCAGATTTTAAACATGGCAATACACAGTGATGTTGAAACAAGCAGCTGCATTGGCCCCAGCCCTGCGAGGCACCAGAGTGAAACTGCCGCTACTCTAGACGAAGGAGCTGAGGTGGTTTCACCCCAGCACCTCTTGGGGCTGGGGACAATGCAGCTTGTTCCCAGCGCTGGGAACAGGCTGCCCCCACCCTGGCTCCTTGTCTGAAGTGCCTTCTGCTGCTCAGCTGGGGGGCAGGGTAGGAGGAGTTTAAAGAAGTCAGGGGTGAAGAAGCTGTATTGGCCTGGTTCTCCCTCTGCCACCAGCAGCTTATTTAAATTTCTCCATTAAGAGGCGCCTGGATGCCTGTCCCTCAGTGGAGAATGCTTAGGAGAGCTCCACCTCCAGCCTGCACAAGCCAGGGTGGAGGCTTTGTTAGACTTCTCCTTCCGCCCATTCCAAGGCAGGTCCATGCGCTTGCCTCAACCACCTCTGCCTTGGCACGGGTGGGCTACCTCTTTCTCCCAGCAGAAGCGGTAGGCAGCCTTGTGAACAGAGCCTGAGAGGCTTTGTGCTCTTGGCTGCCTGGGTGGGTGGCCAATCACCCTGGGAGCACGTATTGAACAACCACGCTCCCTCTTCTGCGCAGAGGAGAGGTGCATAAGAGACAACACCTGCATTTCTGTAGAAAATCTTTCCCCTACAAGTTACCTACTGGGTATGTGTGAGCACATGCTGTTTGAGATCCTGCCGTCGCATGAACAGCTTGTCACAGTAATCACACTTGAGGTTTTTCTCCCCTGTATGGATAACCATGTGAGACTCCAGGTGGGCCTTCTGAGTAAAGGACTTTTCACAGAGAGCACAGCGATAATTCTTCTGACCTGGAATTAGTTAAAACAAGGGGCATAATACCATTTTACATTGTTCCTTTTACCTAATTGTATGAACACTTTAAAACCTAAGCCAGCACCCTGTTTCCCATAAACAAGGAAGATTATGTGGGGTAGCTGCATGTTCACATGCCAGGGAGTATGTAACCCTGAGCTCTCCTCACATTATACTACCAACAGGACACTGGATCATCCTACATTCCCATCATAATACAAGAGTCTGGCATTATCTCCTTGTGTTTCCTCTTTGGAAAAATGTTTCAAATCTGGCTAAAGGCTAAAAACAGAGCATTTAGTCAAATACGTATTGAACAAAAACGGTAAATTGGGATAGAAGGATCTACAGAAAAGGCATGCAAGCAAGGTAATAAAGCTCATTTCCATATGTTCTTTCTATTTTGTGCAGGGGACTTTAAGCAGGGCTCTAGGGCACAGTATGCAACAGCTGGAACTTTGCATACAATGTTCATTTCTAGTGAAAGAGGCTTGGTAGGAAGGAGGAGACACTGCAGCCCACAGATGCTGCCAAATACCTTGGACTTTCTGACAAAGGCATAAAAAAGAATGCTAATAAAAAATTAACCAAGTCACTAAGAAACAAATTTACAGTTTCTTTCACAGAAAGAAAAACTATATTGAGAGCTCATACTGAGTTTGCTTGTGTAAATTTGTCCACATCAAGACAGTGCATCAACAACTCAGGCAACTCAACTCTTTCACGTGATCAACTCTAGAATTTTAAGGTCCACACTTACCTGTGTGTATTTTGAGGTGTGTACGGAGATTGCTAGGGTCACTAAAGGCTTTGCTACAGAAATCACACTTGTGTGGCTTCATGCCCATGTGCCCCATGAAGTGAACATGAAGCTTAGAAGGTGAGATGAAAGCTTGAGGACACATGGAGCACTTCCACTTTCTCTCCTTACTGTGGCCTGGTCCATGGTTGCTGCTGTGCCCCTGGCTGGGGAAATGGATGTGGCTATTCAGATGGGCCTTGAATTCTGTGTAGGAAGAACATTCTTTTCCACAGTGACAAGTGTGCACATCAGGATGCTCAGGAACACCTTTAACGCAAAAAACAAGATCTCACAGTTTCAAGCACCACAGCTCTCATGTACTTGCAAGCTTGGCTCTGCTTAAAGGTGACTGGTCTTACCTTTTTATTCAGTGTAAAGCATTTTGCAGGAACAAAAACCAGAAGGCACAGAAAAAGTTACAAACTAGTAGCTTTGTGCAAACAAATGCTCAGATAGCACTGTAAAGCCAACAATATACAAATTGGGCATTACAGAGTTTCTGTTCCTTGGTAACTGATGCTGAGCAAGCTTCAAAGCTCAGAACTGAGCTTCCCAGCCTGCAAAATAATCCAGCTTGGCAAACGTTTTGTAAAATACCTAGAATTAGAATTCCATATTATGGACATGAATAAAATTAACATTATGGAGATAAATCCATTCAAACATAGATCTGATAAGAGGCAAACTAAAGGCAAGTGGATGTTTTCTAAAGGATACATTCAATTAAGTGCATCAAACTGCTTACCGATCTGTCTGGCATAATCTCGACTGTAGTAAAATCGAAGCTCGTGCTCTGGAGGGATATCACGTGAGGTGCAGAAGTAAATCTTTCCATCATGAGGATAAGCCACCAAATTTTGTTCTTCCCGATTCCTGTTATAAGCAGGGAAGAGGGGAAACCAGTATTTATATTTATTCCATCAATATTCCTGGAAAGCTTAACATTCTTAGTTTAAGCTAATTCAAAACAGTAACTTTTTGTAGCTGTCAGGAAAAAATCTTTCCACTGAATGAAGAAGTGGAGGTGTGGACCTTTCTGAAATTCAGCTTTGTAATGGTACTCATTCCCATCCAGTGGTCCACACAGTGGGTAACTTCTATCCTGGAGCAGATCTTTAGAACAGGGATGGGGAATGTGTGTCCTTTCAGATGTTGTCGGACTCCAACTCCCATCAGCTCTGGGCAGCATGACCAATAGTCACATTATTCCCTTGCAAGATTCAGATGTCACTGTTTTACTTTTAAGCATTCCCAGTGTCTACCTCTGGACTCCTGGATCCTATGTCTTTGACACCCTGTATATTTTACTCCCCACTACTTGCAGCCCATTTCAGGAAATCTGCTGTGAGTATGCACCAAAACATTTGACCCTTTTTGCCACAAACCTCTATGCCAAACAATACAGCTGGAAGCTTAGAAGTGGAGGAAGTTAATTAGTTGTACTGGTGAAAGGTTTAAGTGGGCCTAAAGAAGGGCAGAGCAATCCTATGGAGGAATGGGTGAAGAATCCATAGCAGAGCTACTGCACCACAGCCTATGCCCTGTTTCCAAATATGGCAAGGCAGGAGGGGAAGCTGTCTCTGTCCCCCTCCATTTGATCACAGTAAGAGGGTATTAACTAACCCAGCCCCAGAGCTGGCATATTTTTGGGACATGTCAGGGCAACAAAGGGATTTAGGATCTTGTAAGAATCAGTTACTGACTCACACTTGTGTGTATGAAAGGTGAACCTGAGCTCAAGTTGCCAGTGTTGGGTGTATTAGTATTATTTTTATTATTATAATTTAAACCTGCAGTGGGGAACCTATTTCAGTCTGAGGGCTGCATTTCTTTCTGGGGAACTGTGGTAGGTCAAGAGTGGGCAGGGCAGTGAATGTAAAGTTCACCTTTCTACAGTAGGCTAGTTTCTATATACTGTACACACACAAACACACCCCTACCTCTATCCTCCATTTATATAAATGACATGGGAGTTCAAGGATACAATGTAGTCAAGCAAAATCACTTGTGTGAGAGAAGCAGGGCGAGTTGGAGATGTAGCTGGGGCAGCCCCAGGGGCCAGACAGCAAGGCTTTGAGGGCCACATTTGGCCCCTAAGCCTAAAGGTTACATTGCTCTAAATGCCCCAAATTCAGATAGTGTCTCAAAAGCCAGGACAGCATCTTCAGTTGGGCCCAGAAACCATCTGATAGCCAGTGTAGTTCTATGAGAACACGTATGGTTGAAAAAAGTTTTCTTGGATTACAGTTTTGAGTCCAAAATATTGGACTAAAGCAGTTAAAGAAAGCAAGAGTGTTATTTCAGGTAAAAATGGGGGCAGAGAAAAGAGAGATAGAATGATAAGGTTCTGATAAAATACATGGAGGAATGCGTATCATACCAGTATGACTGCTCCACTAAGATACCTAACCCTGTCCAAGTGTATCGCTTTCTCACCTGGCTTTCCGCACAAACATCATCCAATTACATTCATTTTCATCAGTTGTGATGATATAGAACTCCAGGACATGGTTATGGTACATCTGACAAGAGAAAAGTAAGACGGAAGTGCCAGTTGAAATGTTTGGAAAATCTCTCCACAGAGAATGCCGCTGCTGCAGCAGCATGGAGGAAATATTACAGCCAGGACTTTCCTGCAGCAAGTCGCAGGAGCATGTAGCAAATTTCTTAAGTGTTGGAAACAATAAAAAAATGGGGTAAACTAAGCATGAAGACATCATACTATGGACCATCTTTTATTAGAGAATAGCTTCATTTCTAGAAGCACATTCCTCCCTCCCACCCCGATTTCCAAGACACCATGATCTGAACCTTTGTAAGGCACTATGTGCTAGAGCTTCCTGACAGGGCTTCAGTTCACAAGGATGAAAGGAAAGAAGGACAAGGCAGCTTTGAAGCCCATAGTGTTAAACTCAATTTTGCCTGCTGTGCAGACAAGCCTTAAACAGGTGTAGAGAACCTTTGGCCCTCCAGATGTTGCTGTACTAGCATGCCCTAGTCATTGGCCATGCTTGCTGGGGCTGATGGGAGTTGTAGTTCAGCAACATCTGGAGAGCCAAAAGCTCCGCACACCTTTATTAAGATAACATTCTTAAGCATTATAGCTAGGGAAAAGGAAGGCAAGTCTCTTGAGCACTTTTTTCAAATCTGTAAATGGAATATTATACCTACAGATACCACTTAATTTAGGATAACGTGCTGCTTTTCTCACCATACCCAATGTCATGTTGCCATTTTTTGTGCATGCACACAAAAGAAGACAAGGCAAACCCAAGCTGTCTTTTTTGCACAAGGTTCAATAATGAAGAGGAGGACATGACAACACAAACTGACCTTCCAAATGTGATTGGCAGCTTTGTCTGTCCAATCTGCTACTTCCATGGAGTGGCTCTGCTGCCCAATGAGGGGTCCAAAGCAAGTGCGTACAGGAATAGTTTCTCTAGCCAACACACCTGCCAACAGGTTTAAAAACAACAACCCACTGATTACACCTAACAAATTCCAACACCACCACTGCAAAGATGTAATGTTGTATAGCACTCAGAGGACTACTGCTAAGCATCAGCCCATGAAAGCATCTACAAAATGAGATAGTCACAGGAACAACTACTATCACATAACACTCTTGGGAGTACGCTCAACTGTTAATCACTGCATCAATCTATTTTTCTTCTAATATCAAATCATTTACTTTCAGTCGAGTTGTGAAAGTGAGGTCCTGACCTCCTTCGCTCATTTAAGTTTTCAAGGCACTTCCTGCAAAAATAGAAAATTCTTATTTCAGAAACTGCAGAAGCAGCCAGGAATATAGCAAACATCTCAGGTTGCCAATTCTTTGCACAATTAGAATAACTAGGTTCTCCATAATCTCCCCAGTTACTCCACTAAACATCTCTGTCCAGGCTGTTAATTCTTACTCCAAGAGAGTGATGCCTTAAGGCAGAGGGTTTTCAACAAAGGGGTTCCAAATGTACTGCTGTAGGAGAGAGATAGGTCATACTACAAGTTCAAGAAGACAAACCCACCAGACGTGGATGGTGTGGCACATAAATTGAATGTAAGCTCTTAGAGATACCCCAGGATCTCCTGAAATGCACTGGGGTGCCATAAGAGACATACAGGGGTTCTATTAACAAGTTAGTCATTGCAGAAAGTGTCTCCTGAAGATATAAAGTTTGAAAGTCATTGGCCTGAAGGGTTTCAAGCCCTTTATGAACACTGCAGCAACAATGTTATGGAAGTTTTAGACTTAAGCATCACTCCTCCCACCAACTTATCTTTGAGTTTAATTAAACCCTTGCAAAACAGAGAATATTAGGCCAAATAAAAGTTGCCATTTTAGCAGATCTGGAGCTGTGTTTTCAAAAGTACAAGTAACTAAATATAATGTCACAGGGCTTAAATGAAACATTTAAATACATGGATATAAATAAAACCAATAAGTTTCTATGAATGCCCAGGCCTAAATCCACTAACTGATGGAGTCAGAGTTTCATTGCCAAAATTTATCTAGTGGCCATACCCAAGGAGGAAGATCCAAGACATGTTGATAACTGACAATACTGCCCACCTGAAGAGAAAAGGTGACAATCTCTATTAGTGTAAACTAATGTAGCTTTGCAGACATAAAAAATACGCTTCAGAGAATACTACCTATTAAGAATCTTGCATTGAGTGGGAGTGAAATGACTTGCTGCTAGACTCTTGATCTTCTAATTATCAACTCCTGCCTCCACATCAACTACCTTCCTTAAGGAGCTGCGAGGCACTAAAATTTTATAGGGCTATATAATAGTTGCTGTAGCTAGGCTAACTGTTCTAAATAAGAAAATGCAAACATGGTGGGTGTGAGGGACAGGGGATATCGCGAAGTCCCTCCCCTCCTGAGTTCAAGCCCATCCCCGAGCACAGGGGAAAGCAGAGAGAGTTCCGATGCCAGTGGGGAAGCAGGAAGTCGGGGCCGAGGCTCAGGCAAGGTAGAGGAGCCAGGGTCCCAGGTGGGACAGGAAGGGGCGAATAAGGGGGGGAGACCCATCCCCCCAACTCCGGAATTACGCAGAAAGAGGAGGGGAAAGAGGATGGGTCTGCCAAAGCTTTTGTGTTGGAGAAAGACGCGCCAAAAGCCATTAGGAGGTTCTGAAACCGACTGACCACATCACTCCGTGTAAATAGCAATGACTTCAGCACTGTAAATACGCAGCACCAATAAAAGAATAAAATGCAGAGCTGCGTAGCGTCGTTACTCTGAAGTAGTCCACTCCGGCCACTGTGACAGTGGGGAAGCAGATGCTGTTGGACCCCAACTCCCATCAGCCCCAGCCAGCATGGTCAAGAGTCGCAGATGATGGTAGTCCAGCAACATCTCAAGGGCCACAGTGTAACTTACCCCTGATCAAGGTAACAAGTCTCAACAATGTTTTTGCTTTCCTCATCAACCACTTAATAATGAGCATTGGCACAATTTAAAAACTTCCCACCATTCTCTGGCCACAAAACAGATATTCTTGTCTTGTACACCCATTTACAAATGAACTTCCGAGACCCAATTTCTTTGCAAATGCCACCTTTTAATTATCTTGTTTTCCACTATTACCATATGAGGTTTTATTCACTTGGGATCTCCTTTTCTCTCCCCAATCAACCATACCCCACCTCATAAAAATCTAGTTAACGGTATCCTTACCAACTTCGGCTCCCATGAGAGACTGGCGGATGACAAGCTGTTTCGGGAGAGAAAGCCTGGCTCGGCTCTCGATGGGGGTGTCTGAAACAAAGGTCACAGGCCCGTGATCTGGACAATCAGATGGGTAGGCCTTATCACAGAGTGTGCACCCTGCAGTTGAGGGAGGACACAGAACATTGGGGATACTGTTACTGTAGCAAGACAGCCAATATGAGGATGTCACAAATACAAAAAGTCAAGTTACAAATAGTTAACGCAAAGAGCCTGCAGTCTTCTTTTTCTAATACAGTACTGCACATTTGTAAATAATGACTTGCCCAGCTCTTTGTGGAAATTAAAAATTGCCTTCAAGTGACCAGGGCAGAAAATATTGCAGAAGTTGGGTTTGCTCAATTTTTAATTTATTCATTTGAGGGGGGGAAATACAAATCATTAACATAGGTCTGCACATATAAGACCAATTTGCATGAGATAAATATTGCAGAAGTTGGGTTTGCTTAATTTTTAATTTATTTATTTGAGGGAGGAAATACACATCATTAACATAGGTCTGCACATACAAGACCAATTTGTGCAACATTAAAATGTGATGGAAAGACAGGTTCTTTATTCTGAGTAGCAGGTGGAGGTGAATTATTCCTATGTGCAGCAGGGATGGGGAAACACATGGAAGGGTGCTTACAAATAGACATAGTTTTAGTTAGAGGAAAGCCTGTTGTGGGAACATAGCCACTTAAAAGTCAAGACACACAAACTTGATCAAGTTTTTATTCCAGTTCCTAGCCCAACAGCACTAACTGACAAAAGGGTCCACCAAACAGGAAACCACCTTGTACCTTTCTTGGGGCAGAGCAGATTTTCAAGGGACCTACTTCTATTGTCTTCTATTCTGATAGAAATTGTTTTGATTTTAACTTTGCAATATAATTTTGTAACCTGCCCTGGGCCTTTATGGTGAAGGGTGGCTAAGAATGTCACCAAATAAATATAAATAAGTGCTAAAAAGAGAAACAGGGCTGGTGGTTTTTTTTTAATAAGGAAGATAACAAAGTACCAAACAAACATGTAAGAAGGGAAAACACTTGGGACAATTAGAAAGCCGGGGGGGGGCAAAGAACAATTGAGCTGCGTTCACTTTAGAGCCTGTATGTATAGATGTGAGGGAATGAGCAGTGACAGTGGAACAACCCACACCCACTCCTGTGTCTTAGGTATGTCTGTATGTACTATGAGCTGGAAAAAAACTTGTCATTTTTAGTAATCTAGAAGGGAGAAATCAACTGGGCTGACAAAAAAGTAAAAAAAAAAAGCACACCGAATTGTTGGTTTCTTTAAATGACAGTTCTGTACAATGTAAGACTTAGCCCAGGCATCCCCAAACTGCGGCCCTCCAGATGTTTTGGCCTACAATTCCCATGATCCCTAGCTAACGGTACCAGTGTTGGGGGAAGATGGGAATTGTAGTCCAAAACATCTGGAGGGCCAAAGTTTGGGGTGCCTGATTTAGCCCAATTTCCCCCAACTTCTGTAAGATTTCTTTTACAGTTCAGCTGGACTCTGTCACCAGAATTGAATATGTTTACTGCAAGAAACCTTCTACCTTGCAATGCAAAAAAATGCCCAGAAACTGAGGCAAGCATACAGTGACAAGCACTCACATATGGTAAACAAGGTAGCCATGTTCTCCTTGTTTGAATTGGAGTCCTCCATCTGCAGCGATGACGGCACAAAGGAAAGGTTGTCCGGGGAGACATCCACATGAGTTTGTCCCATGGCTACTTCCTGGCTTATGGAGGTCACAGGCTCTAAACTGAGACCCACTTCATGTAAGGAGACGGATTCCAGGGACGTGAGGTTGTGTGAGGTAGAAAGTGCCACACTCACAGAATTGCTGCTCATGGCCACCGCATGAATGGAGTCGCCAAGCGTCCTGTCAGATAGACCACTGACACGGCCTGCAATGTGGTCAGGCTCCATAACAACAGGAAGCTCCAAGCTGCTACCATGAATAGGGAGGACACCATTATGACCTACAGTGTCCGTGGCTAAGCTGCTACCCACAGCATCCACAGCTAGAGGCTCATGACTATGGCTTCCATTTGCAATCTGTGAATGATCCCCAGCCACATCACCCATTGTAAGTTCCTCAGCCATCCTGTCAGTAGAGATTGGGCTGGTAACCCTCGAAACACTTTCCATGGAGATTGTGGTATCCAGAGCTACCTCATGGCTGTCGCTGGGATGCAAGCTTTGGGTGTTGTGTGTGTTCACTGAGCGGGAATCCATGGAGACAATGCCTGGTTCGAGACCCACCGTTCCATTGGGCTGGTAGGGATCTAAGCCTGAAGGGTTGTTGGAGACAGATAAAGCTGGATTACTGTCAACATTTATATTGTTGGGGTGGATGTACTGAGGTGGAGGTCTGTCAGCTAAATAAGATAAAAGACCTGAAGAAGGGGAGAAAAGAAAAAGAGAAGGGAGAAAAAGAGAAGAGAAAGTGAGAAGAGGATCAGTTTGCAATAAAAAGGCAAATTTAGAGTTGCTGAACCTAACAGCAACCTATATGTACAAATAAAAATCCAACAGTTCTAAAGCTCTAATAGCCAACATGGTGAATTCCAGATGTTTTGGACTTCACGCCCATCATCCATGATCGCTTGGCAGTGCCTGCTGGGGCCAATGGGAGTGTAGTCCAAAACATGTGGAGGGCGCCATGTTGTCTACTCCTGTTCTAGAGGCTGTTGCCACCTTGTGAACTCCTTTGGGAGGAAGGGCAGGATATAAATTTAATAAATAAAAACCCCAAGTCATGAAAAAGTTAAGACTCACAAATAGCAATTCTATGCAGTTCCAAGATTTCTCAAGTCATGAGAAAAAGAAAGCAAGGCATACGACTACAATTCTGCGAAAAGCCTGCTTCTGTATATGATTAATGGTTAAACTTTTTTTTTTTAATGGAAGAGACTTACTTAACTTACCATGTTTTTAACCCTTTCCCTGAAATACATATCCTACCATCTAACCCACAGGGGCTTGCTGGACCAACATTATTACTCATTCCCCCTGCAAGAGGTTCTCCCATAAACCTTCCTGCTGAATAAAGACTTCAATCTCAACACACGTCTCCATCCAGCCGCACTACTCACCAGGTAGAATGTGTCTGAAGTAGCTGCTCTCCAGGTGAGGGTATGGTGGTGGAGGTAGGGTATAGTTTCTCTCTGGTATTCCACACATCACTCCCCGATCCCCAATGCCCATTGGAAGCATCAGGGACAGAGCAGAAGGTAAGGAGGGCCCCAAATTTGGAATTGCAACTGGTAATCCTAGCAGAAATAAAATGCAATTATATAGCCAATAAATTAAGAAGAAGCACAAAGGGCGATTAAAATGAGGAGGATCATTGAAAGTATTGGTTTCTAACCACAATGGGGAAAATGCTGCTGTTCTTGGGAGTTGCTGCTTGTCACAGCAGAACTCTGCACTGTGGGTGGACACTGTGTTTTTGGTAACATTTCAAAAACGCTCATATAACTGAAAGTGTGTGAAATTGACACCAGGACCCCCAGATGCCAAGCTTTGGTGGCAGGAGCAGCATAATATGAGACAAAGGACCTAAGTACTGTAAAAACAACTCCTCTCGAATAGAGGAATGCAGCCCTCCAACTTTTCCTAGGCCTGGTCAGCTACACACCTTCCCCTAGTCTAAACAGCACAAAGATATACATAATACAAAAAAGAATGTTTCCCCCAGCTTGTTATGTTACCTGGTGCTGTTATGGCATTGTGTGTTGGTGAGGAAGCCAACCCTAAGTGGCTTCCCGAGACAGTCAGGGCATTGCTCACAGAGGAAGCGGTCAGCTGCTCCATCCCTACAGGGTTCAGGCTCATTTCATTCATCCTAGACAAAAGAAAACGTGTAACACATGCAGATCAAATTCCAGCCAAACAAGTTTTCAGACCTGCTCCTTATCTTGCCCAAAGTTTTCCACTTAATATACATACATTCACTGCTGCAAACAGTATACTACATAGTTATGCAACAAGGTGTAAAGGGCTTACAAACCATTCCCCACATAGATTAGATCAGGGATGAGGAACTGTTGGGTCCCCCCAGATGCTGTTGGGTCCCAGCATGTGTCCAGTGATCATGGATGATGAGAACTCAAATCACACAGCAACTGCTTCCCATCGCTGGATTACCATCCCTGGATTAGGTCAAGCCTCAGCATGTCATTTATTGATTGTGTTCTTCAATGGTAAAAGATTCCAGATTAATATTTTGATTTCTTCTCTAGACTTTTACAATATTTGTTTTTGCACGTCTTGACAGGATAAATCAAGAGAAGTATATAAGGTCTACAGAAAAAAACATTTATACAGAACATTTCTACATACAGCACAATGCAACTCAATAAGAGGAGCCTTGCTGGATCAGACCAGAGATTAATCTGGTCCAACATATTTTCCATGGTGGCCATCCATATGCCTATGAGAAGCTCACAAGTTCAATTATTGTGATTTATTTAAAATAATTTTCAGCCATCTAAAATCATCGTCAATAAAAGAATATTGAGCCATTATGTGTGTTATACACCTGGGCTCCATGCTTCTCAAATGCTTTTACTGGCATTCTCAGGAGGACGAGTTGAATTGTGGGCAGTATCTAATTTCTTTTTATAACTGTTCTTACTTGTTATGTTTTCATTGTTTTATTCTTGTACACCACTATGGTATTTTGTAATGTTAAGCAGTTCATAAATATTCCAAATAAATGCTGCAGACCTAAGCACACTTAACTAGGCAAAGGTCCCAAATGAACCCACAAGGACTTCTGTGTAAATATCAACAGGACGATACTGCTAGTGTTATTAATTTAGCTTGCAATATTTCTTAATCAGTATCTACACCTTGTTAAGCTAACTCCCCTACTATTGCAATCATTCAGTGATAGAATTTTTACACTTTCTAACACGTAGCAAAATGCTATCCAAGCAGATACAGGTAACTTACAACTTGCACTTATTTAACATACACACTTGCCTTTTTTGTGATGCAAAAATGGTGTGTGTGTTGGGGGGGGGGAATTGGTGGGAGCAGGAAAAAACGGAATCTGGTCCAGTTGTTGTTGTTTGTTGTTTAGTCGTTTAGTCGTGTTCAACTCTTCGTGACCCCATGGACCATAGCACGCCAGGCACTCCTGTCTTCCACTGCCTCCTACAGTTTGGTCAAACTCATGTTCGTAGCTTCGAGAACACTGTCCAACCATCTCGTCCTCTGTCGTCCTCTTCTCCTAGTGCCCTCCATCTTTCCCAACATCAAGGTCTTTTCCAAGGATTCTTCTCTTCTCATGAGGTGGCCAAAGTATTGGAGCCTCAGCTTCACGATCTGTCCTTCCAGTGAGCACCTAGGGCTGATTTCCTTCAGAATGGATAGGTTTGATCTTCTTGCAGTCCATGGGACTCTCAAGAGTCTCCTCCAGCACCACAACTCAAAAGCATCAATTCTTCGGCGATCAGCCTTCTTGATGGTCCAGCTCTCACTTCCATACATCACTACTGGGAAAACCATAGCTTTAACTATACGGACCTTTGTAGGCAAGGTGATATCTCTGCTTTTTAAGATGCTGTCTAGGTTTGTCATTGCTTTTCTCCCAAGAAGCAGGCGAATCTGGTCCAGAGGATTGAGCAACTCTTGGAGCAGCATGGGAGGTCACACAAGAAGCTGGAGGGGAGGAGGGTGAATTAGTGAAGCTGGCCTCCTTCCCCATTCTGCTGAGGGATGCCTTCATTGGCTCAAAGTGCCTTCTGCCCACAGAAGGACATCACTGGACAGGCACCCAATATTAAATAATGTGATTTCTAGGTGCTACTACACATACACATTGATTATGCAAAAAACCCAGTACATCCAATGGCAATTGTATGCTGCCAATATAAACTGCCATATTTAAAGTTACTTGCTTTTATAAAGAGCAACCAACTACATAAGGAAAAATGGCCTTTTCAATATAACAAACCTAACACTTTCCTGTACCTAATTGATATATTTTTGCACATCACTTTCCCCTTAAATTCAAACTGATTTTGAAATTAAACCCTCTTTGTTAAACAAAACTACATAAAACAAAGAAGGAGTACATTCCCACATGAACCTGTATTTTAACCTACCCGTATATTCCGGTGTATAAGATGACTGGGCGTATAAGACGACCCCCAACTTTTCCAGTTAAAATATAGAGTTTGGGATATACTCGCCGTATAAGAAATATGACCCAGCGTATAAGACAACCTCCGACTTTTGAGAAGATTTTCCTGGGTTAAAAAGTAGTCTTATACGCAGGAATATACAGTATTGGTTAACTTTAAATGCATGTAGAACTTCTATACAGGTTTTGAAGAAATGAAGCATATGAGAAGTTACTGTTCAACAAACAAAAGTAACTATGCAGCACTTGAAGGAAAAGACATCTTTACTTTATCTCCTTTTTCATCCTCTATTACGTGAGCACATCAGAAACAATGTTCTATCAATTGCTAATACAAAGTAAGTTTACAGGACAAAACAATTATTTAAAATTAGCCCTTGTTTTAAGCTGATTAATCAGCTAATTAAAGTTTTCAACTTTTCAAGTTTAATTATTATCTAACTAGACATATACACTTTATTATTTTCCTGCTTCCATCTCTGTGCTTATGTAACTGAATATTTAACTCTGTTACAAATGCTCAGTCACTCAAGATATTACTCAGAGAAGCACTCTAGTTGCTTAGAAAGCTGAGGTAATTTTAATCTGTTTTAGGATTTTAACTTTTGAGTGTTTTAAAGTATAGTTGTAATTTTTCTCAGTGTTATTGTTTTGTAAACCGCTTTGCGGTTTTTTCGAAGCAACTGGTGTAGAAATTTTAAGAAACTTTTTTTAAAAAAAAGAGAACAGAAGCAAGGAACCCCCTCAAGACAAATATTTACCTTTCCTTTGAATGCTGTCAGACAATTCTGACAAATAGTCAAATATTTCTTAGTGTTTCCTACACAGTTTTCTCCAGTTTGCTCTAAAACTCCCTGCACCTGCACAATCTCTGTGATAATCTTGAAAAGAAAACAATGCTCTGCAGTTGCCTTCACAAAAACATGAATATGTATCACATCCGTCCACAACTCTTCAAAACTGCTGATATGGACAATGGACAAGGATCAATAATAATAATAATAATAATAATAATAATAATAATAATAATAAATTTTTATTTATACCCCGCCTTCCCCAGTCAAAACCGGGCTCAGGGCGGCTGACACCAGTAAAATTACAGTAAGACGTAAAAGAAAGAAAAACAATTAAAATACGGGTTAAAATACAGTTTAAATTATATATTTTTAATGCAGCCTCATTTTAAAGTAGCCCAAATCAAAACCGTAAGGGAGGAAAACATAGGGGTCAGAATGACTTTACAGTATCCACAAAGTGTAAGACATCACTTTTTTGTGGCTTTAAGGTCATAGTTTGCATCACCAATATACTGTATGTCTTTAATGAACTTTTTGTTTCCAGTGTTGAACTGTTTATTGTGAAAGTTGTAAACTGCACTAAGCAGTGCTTTTTTCAGGGGGTACTCAAGGGTACACAATACCCTTTTTGTTGTTGTTAAAAAATCGTGGCACTTAATGTAACAACTTCATGTTGAGTACTGGCACCTATTTTTCTTGAAAAAAAGCACTGGCTCTAAGCAATATAGGGTAAAAAAATCATGCAAAAATCAATGCCTTTAGACAGGTCTTTTTCCGCTGGAACTTGCCAGAATTCAGTTCTGGCACCTCTCAGGTGGGTGCTATTGCCATTCTAAGAAAACAGTTATTTTTTCTGTACATTACTGGTGACATTCTTTCCCTCCACCACCCTTAAAATGAATGGTGAATGATGTAAAAGTAACATAAAAGTGCTTGAAGTGCACAGCATGGGTGCAACCTAATTTGTAAACTCCCTCTGTAGGGACCAAAGCAGCAAGTCCATCAATCAGGCAACTTAACTACAACTTTGACAGCAAACATGAGAAGCAGACTGCAGTTCCAAAAGGAATTGTGAAGCCTGGGGTGGTGTGAACACTCTGTGGGAAGGCACTGTTACAGCTGAAAGGCACAGCATCTTTAGTGTGTTGTGTGCTTTAGTATGTTGTGCATGCTGAGAACCAGCTATGCATACCTCTTGATACAGACCAAGGAGAGTGCTAAAAATTAGTGAATAAAAAACCAACAGGCAAAATGGAATGACTGTACTGCCAGCTCCTGCTTTTCAAACCACAAATTCTTTTAATTATACTTACACCTCATCTCTCAACATAGTGCTGCAATATTACAGCAATGAAAAAGAGCATCAGTTATCACCTTTTGTTTGGCATTCCAATAAAGTTTAAGCATATTTCTACTCTATGCCAAACCCATCAGTATCACATATACGTTACACCATGTTATCGTATATGATCCTTCCAACTCCCAGTGTTTAATGTACCATCCTCTCCAGTTGGGAAGCTGTTTAATAAATACATAGCTGCCTTAAACCAAGTCACTTCTAGTTCACTATGTATTTCAGGCAGAAATCCTCCCCAACACCTGAAGACCCCAGGGACTGCGAACCTGGAAGCATCTGCGTGCAAAGCAGACTCTGAGCTTCAATGCCTGCCTTCGACCCTTCCCAAGACTTGGCATGCTAAAA
Source organism: Zootoca vivipara (assembly GCF_963506605.1). Taxonomy (NCBI): domain Eukaryota; kingdom Metazoa; phylum Chordata; class Lepidosauria; order Squamata; family Lacertidae; genus Zootoca; species Zootoca vivipara. The sequence goes on along the minus strand of NC_083285.1, from coordinate 47,519,427 downwards.
ATCCTGGCTCCTGCTGCGACTATCCCGGGAAATCTCCATCTCTGGAGCGCTTTCCCTCCTTGGACACAAGTGCCTGCTGCAGAACCGCCGTTTGCTCCGCAGCCTGAGGGATTATCCGTCTAGCGGCACTCTGGACGCGCCCAGAGGCAACCCACTCCACATAACCCAAGGCTCAACTTCAGGGGCTAGAAACGAGGCTCACCAACCGGCGCAAACTGGGCCCCGACACACACAAACGCACCTGTGAGCCCTCTCACCTGTGATGCATTTACCTGGCGAGGCAGGTGGGGCTGAGGGGGGCCCGGCGGTGGCGGCGGCAGCGGCGGCCTCCTCCTCCTCCTCATCTGGCCTCCCCGCTCAGCCGCCGCCCTTCTCCGCCCTAGGCAGGCGAGCAAGCGAGCAGGCATCGACCTAAGGCAGCAGCAGCCGCGGCCGCGGCCGCCTCCCTCCCCACCTCAGCGCAGGCCCCGGCCTCCGCCAGGGGAGCTTCATGGGAGGAGGCGCGGCGAGGCGAACGCGGCGCTTCAGCCGAAGGAATAGCGCCCCCTTCCGGAAGGGGAGGTGGCGCGGCTCCACAGAACAGCCGCTCCCTTAGGGAACGAGGCGCGCGAGAGGGAGAGAGAGAGAGCGCGCGCTGGCAAAAGCCGAGGAGGGGAGGAAAGAAGAGGAGGGGGAGGGGGGAGGGGGAGCCGCGCTCAGAACGGCGATGGCTTCCGCTCCGTCCCGCATCCAGGAAGCGACCCCCCCCCCTCTCCTCAGCCCGCGCGCCACCGCTCTTCTCTAGACTGGCCTGTTCGCCCTTCGCTGCACCGGCTGCCCTTTCGCCCCGGAGTCGTTGCGCTCTGTCCTGATGAGAAAGGGCTTCTCCGGCCGCTGCACCTTCGCGCATGCTCAGCAGATTTCTCGCGCGCGCGCTCTCCATTCCTGCCGCGATTGAGGGGGGGGGAGCAGGGACGGCTGGTAATGCGCGTGCCTGGTGCTGGATCCTCGTGCTGGCTAATGCACAGCGTAGTTACCTCGGAAGTAACACCTGCCCTCAAAACAAACACATAACTAGGAAGGGGCTTGCTTGCAGGCAAGCGGGCGATAAGCTTGCAGCTTGTTTTATAATCAGTTTATGACATGGAAGTGATCGCCTAATAAAACCTGTGTGTATTTGCCACCACGCGTGGGATATTTCCTTCGCGCAACTCTGATCCCTTCAGCTTCTCCCTCCCTCGCCCCAACCCCCCAAAAAGCGATATATTTGGAGAAGGCAACGCAAAACGATCAAGGGCATGAAAAAATTTCCCCCATGAGAAAAGAGTATGGTATCTGGAGCTCTTTAGTTTAAAAACAGGACAAGGGACGGGGAGGAGGGGAGCCCGTTAAATGTACTTGATTGTCACCCGCCCTCTCCTAGTGGAAAACTCCTATGGAAAACCATTACAGTATTGGATAATTTACCTGTGAAGGACAGTTGTCTGGAATTATAACACTGCTTTTGGAATACTGCTGCTTTCTCTTATCCTTCCTTCCTTTTCTTGCTTTGATCTTTTCACTTCGTTGTTGTCATGAATTAGAAATGAAAATAGAGACAATTAACCAAAGAAAGGGAACATAATAAAACAGCAAGCTACTGGTAAATAAAAGTTTTTGTCATCTTTGAAAGTGTGCGTGCATTTAACATGTCCTGTTTTTACATTAAGAGTCTCCGGGATTTCCAACCAGGAATGGGACCACATGGAGAGTGGTTTGTTTGTTATTGCATTTATATCCAACCTTTTTCTCCAAGGAGCTCAAGGTGTACACGGTTCTCCCCTTCCTTATTTTATCCTCGTAACAACCCTGTGAGGTAGGTTAGGGTGAGAGGCAGTGACTGGCCCAAGGTCACCCAGTGATCTTCATGGCTGAGTGGGAGTTTGAACCCTGGTCTCCCAACTCCTAGACCAACACTAAATGCTATCTATCACACAGTCCCTTTCCCTTCTGTTGTGATTCCATTGAAATCACTCCCCACTTCCAAGCTGTTATTTCCCCCAGGAGGTAATCTGCCATTGGTGGTCTGTTGCAGGAAGATGGAGACAGATTCCTATTGCTTACCTGCTGGATCAGAGCAAAGAATTCCGAGGCCCAAGGTAGCTTGGATGGAGACTGCTGGAACAAGCAATGCAAGATAATTTCTTCTAGATTTATGCTCAGGGCTGTGTTAACATTAAATGTGTATCTTGACCTTAAAAGGCTACTTTTTGTTTCTGGCGATTTTGTCATCCATTGTCACTCAGTACTAAGAAGAAAAGAAATATATTTTTCAGTTCACAGAGGCTGTTATAGGTTCCTACACATTTCAAACAAAGATGTCATTGGTGGAGCAATATAGATTCTGTTTCAGTATCGTATTTTCCCAACTTCGTTATTTAGAGCCAGGAAGCTGCCAAAATTTAAAGCACCAGCTCAAAAGATAAAGGTAAAGGTAAAGGGACCTCTGACCATTAGGTCCAGTTGTGGCTGAGGGAGCCGGTGTATAGCTTCCAGGTCATGTGCCCAGCATGACAAAGCCGCTTCTGGCAAACCAGAGCAGCACATGGAAACGCCGTTTACCTTCCCGCTATAGCGGTTCCTATTTATCTACTTGCATTTTGATGTGCTTTCGAACTGCTAGGTTGGCAGGAGTTGGGACCAAGCAACGGGAGCTCACCCCGTCACAGGGATTCGAACCGCCGACCTTCTGATCAGCAAGCCCTAGGCTCAGTGGTTTAGCCCACAGCGCCACCTGGGTCCCACTATCAAAAGATAATGACTACTAAATTGTTATTCACAGACTATCCTTAGAAAAGTATGTCATGTTGTTTCTTGCAATCAGCCGTCATGGTGGTGTTGTATGAACTGTAAGCTACCTACACAATCACCTACTGTACTACCAGCTGACGACACATGCATACAAGTTGCAAATGCTACTTAAATCAATCCACAAATTTCTCCCAGACAGTAACAGCAAATCCTGTAAAATTTGGTAGCGTGTGCTTTTGTAATCTGATAAATTTGCGGCCACTGCAGTATCAAAAGGAAGTGCCAGAGGAGAATGTCAGTGCAGGAAGAGACTTGTAGGCATTCGGCTGTCTGCACCTCTACCTTTTGTTCTTATAACAGGAAACACAAGTAAAAAGAACTCAACAGATTATTTGGTGCCAACCTATCAGTTTCCTATAGTGCATCATCATGCTTTGAAAATGTTCACGCACCTACACATTCCAGAGTTATCTTCATCGATATGACAAAGTCTTCCTTAAATGAATACAGAGTTAAAACATTATACAGCAAACAAAGTCATAATATGAATAGGGATGGTTGAATCTGGAGAGTTGATAGCCTGCTTTTCATTTAACATTTTCAGTCCCAGAGTGGGGACAAAGTAATAAAGAAATATATATATACAAAAATTACAAAATTATATAAACAACAAATTAACAATTCTTTAATTAACGCAGGAGCATCTGATGCTCTCTGCATTTGCCTCTAGGAATACCTCAACCCCATACTCAAATGAGGTTGGGGGGTCTGTTTTCTAAATGGGAAATCTCTATGGCTGCAATCCTAACCCCATTTACCTGGAAGTGAGACCCATTGAATTCAATACTCTGAGTAAACAGGGTTAACTCTGTGCTGTAAATGACCCAAGCTAGCTCTGGTTTGCACCCTGCGGTAGCCACTTGAAGCAGTTTTTGCATGTTCCATTGACTGCTCTGCCATGTGGCACCTGCAATATGTACCCTGGTTTACTGTGCAGATCTCTACCATCACAGAAGCTGGCAGCTGGGATGCCTGATGTTGGCATGCTAATTTTCCCTATAATGGCAGCAATTCTCAAAGTGTGTCATAATATCAATAAAGGGGCAGCCTGGATTCTTCCATGAGGAAAGCCATCTATTCAGTAGAGTATAATTCAAAACTTCCAGAAAGTTGGCCTGGACATGTGTATTTTTGGGTGTGTAAAGTCTGATTAAGTTTTTTTTAAAAAAAATTGCAAAAGAGAAATATAACAACAAAATAAATGCAAGATTTACAATCAAAGTAGGGAGGGAAATCCGAAAAATTACACTGGGAGGCTCTCAACAACATACTTTGATCCTTCCCTGTTAATGAATTTTTGTTGCCAAAGCTCATAATTACCTGGTATGGAATGTGAATTTGCTCAGCTAAATAATGCTCAGGCACAGTAGGAATCAAATGTTACTTCCCTCAACAGTTTGTTGCAGTATAATGCAGCTTTCCTATCTTTAACCACTTTGGTTAACAACTAAATAACCATTTACTCTTCTTTCCAGGTGTGGCTTGATGAAGTTAATTATGATTTATATTGCTGTGTGAAAGGATTCCACTGCTAAGAATTGACTAGGTTTAGGAACAGAGGCAGCAGCGTTATGCTGGCTCAGTACTGAGATGTCTGCACTGGATGGCAACATCTCTGTGTCTGGGGATTCAGGCAGGAATCTTTCCCATCTACCTGGAGATGCTGGGGACTGAACTGGGACCCTCTGCACACAAATCATGTGCTCTGCCACTACTGAGCCATGATGAAACCCAGCTCTACTAAAATAAAGCAAGGGAAGTTCCCCTCCCTCCCTCTTAATTTTTTTTTTAAGCACAGCTAGGATTTCATCCAAAAAGGAAAGTAGGGTATTAGGAACACCGAAGAATGTGGGGGCCAAGATGCAATGCAATGCATATTTGCTCAGAAATGTGCCTGCTAACTTCAGAGGGAAGTTAGTCCTTGGTAAGAATTGCCTATTCTGAAACAGGACTAGCCTTGTTTAGATTAATATCTGGCACAATGAAATTGCTTGTGGGTTTCCTTTTTCTTTTTGTATATTACAGCCTGAACAGTTGATTCTTGCTCTCCCCCATCATAAGCAAGAGATGACATGCCCAATTACCAGTACTCCAAAGTAATTACATTAGTTTCTTGGGGGTGATAGAGCGCTCCACAAACCTTTTCAAGACTATTTTCTTTGTACTGCTTGCAAAAAGAAGAATGCCATGTCGTTTTCTCTAATCTCACAAGATGACACCTTTATGCTTACATTAATTTTCTTGCAAACATTTATAAACTTTTTTTAATGGAAAATGTAATCATCTTGATCATGGGCTAGAATTCAGCTCAGGAGTAGCAGGTGAGTGTACAGTCTACACTGAAGTAGGGCGTCTAATATCTAGAGAGAGAGAGAGAGAGAGAGAGAGAGAGTTTACACTACAATAATGAAATGTAATTCTGGCAATTGACTTCTGGCTGAAGGCTTTGGAGAACGTGGCCCCACTCCAGTTTAAGTTACAGAATTTGCACTATTAACCAGCAGCTACTTCTACTAGACTGTGTATGGGTATACTCTCTACACTACAGTATCAGCACTGTATACCTTTGAATACCAGTAACTGGGGATCACGAATGGGAGAGTGCCTTTGTGCTCATGTCCTCCTCCTGAACTTCCCGTAACCCCATAACTGCCCACTGTGCTTCCATATTTCCTTTGTAGCTGTTGCACAAACACACCAGAGTACAGTACAAAAGAATCCCTGACTTTGTACACATTACTGCCTTAAAATGCAGCGAGGTAATTTGCCTCTGCTGTGTTTCAAACTTTGGCATGATATGTTGTACACATCCATACAGAGGGATGTGTTTTCAACTCACCTGTCCTTCCACACCAGGGGGTGGAGAAGCGGCATGGATGTCTTCATATGGCTTGTGTTTTCATTTTGGATTGAAGCTGGTTTGGGGGGGGGGAAACACATCAAAATGAAGTATTTCTTAAGAAATTGCAGCAAAGATGTGGATTATGGTTAACACTGTGTGTTCACAGCTTCACAAACCAGTGGTAAGAATGCATTGGATGTTAGAGTAAACCAGATTACGTTCACAGCCCCCCTGGTGTTTGCAAAGCACATGCTTCATCTGACAGCTTTCAACCACAAGGGAGCACTCTTTCCCTTGGTTTTCTATATCTCCGACTCCTACTACCCCCACTCTCCACCCCAAAGTAGTCAGATAAATGGTATAAGTTTGCAAACTTTTCTATAAGCTTCTTCAGTTTCTTTAGAACAGCGGAAGCCAGAAAGGCTGACCTTGCCCCTTTGGATTTTTGGTATCGAAAGCCCTTGGCTAATTTTTCAGCAGACAGGAGATCCTTGCTTCTCGAGAAGGAGGAGCTCTGGCAACACTTGGCAGATGCCTGTAAACTTTTCAAGTTACCCATCCTTTTGGAGACGCATAATATCAAAGGGCACTATGGATTACAATACATGAGGAGTGTTTACAGCCTGGAAGATTATTTATGTTTGGCTTTGCCTCTATAGTCACACATCCAAGCTAGGAGAAAAGGAACACAGGAACCCTCTCATTATCTTTTGAAATATGAAGATCAGAGGAAAACCTGGGTTTAACGTGTGGAGTGATGGTCCTAGAAGGCTGCTTATAAATTAGAAGCCGTTCCTACCTCTATAATAACAGATCCAGGAGCAGAGCTGGTATCCAGACATAACAGCGGCTTTCTGGAATCATTACTGCTGCTACAAAAAAAAAAAACCTTGGGCATATACTACTGCTCTGACCACCACAAAGATATATCTGGTCCCTTTGGCCTTCTCATCAATGGATTAACTCCGAATAGCCCGTGTTGGACGTTGGCACAGCATCACTTCAAAATGGGAAGTAATAGCGACGATGGGCTACTGAACAGGATCTCATTCTCAGGGCCAGCATCCCTCGGAAATGGCCACCCCAGCCCGCATGGGTTACCGCTCCGAGAACCATTTGGTGTTCCTTTCCATTTTGACCCAGCATACTGGGACCACCAAGCCTACGGTGGATATTCAGGAAGGTTCTCTTATTTGCCCTTTTCTGGGTACGTAGGAGTCTATGACTACTCTTTTGAGCCTGCCTTCATTCGAAAGAGGAACGAGAGGGAGAGGCAACGGGTTCGTTGTGTGAATGAGGGCTACACACGCCTCCGAGACCACCTGCCCAAGGAGTTTGCTGACAAGCGTCTCAGCAAGGTGGAGACTTTGAGAGCTGCCATCACTTATATCAAACACCTCCAGAACTTGCTGGACCATCAGCCTTTAGGGACAATTCCTAAAATAGCAGTCCCAGCTGTGGAGGCCGCAGGTGCTTCTGATCTTACCTTAAGAAGGGAATGCAACAGTGATGGAGAATCGAAAACTTCATTAGCTTCATCACCCTATAGTGAATTCGAAGAAGCCTGCAGTTAAGAACACATCTTCAGAAATGGACACCTTCTTCAAGCCTGCCTTTTAACTATTATTATTAAAGAGCAACATTATTTTTCAAAGGACAAAATTAGTCCCCAGCAAAGGGATGAAAAAGGTATATTCGTTATTTGTTCTGGTCAGTTTTTGGCCATAGGGAGAAAATAATCTCTATTCTTCTTAATGTTTCCTTTTTGTTCCTAATGTTTTCTTATTTATGCTATTAACAACTGTGTGTGAGAGAGAGGAGAGGGAAATAATAACTGACCTTGTTTTTTGAACTCTGATATATTCCTCACTTTCTGTGATCTTTGTTCTGTCTGTCAGCCAAAGAGAACAATAAAACCATGTGAAATAGTTGGTTTCAAGATAGTTATATGTGGGTATTCTTATATGATAAATAATTAGTAGGGCATTTTTCCCCTAAATACAAGTAAACATATTGACCCCGATCCAGAGAAAGTTAGCTGAGCTTCAGCCTAATTGAAATCCATGGGACTGAAGTCACAAATATCATGATTTCAATGGGACTTAAATTCATTGTGATATACTTGTTCCATTGATCACAATGGCATTGAAACACATTCAGTCCCACTCACATTGGGGCATTTTCATCCAAGATGTTTGGAGGCTGGAAAATGGGAACAGAGATTCCATTATGTTTCGTCAGGCTGTGTTTTCAATGAATGTCATAATAATGGTGATGACGTCATCCGTACAGACATTTATTTAAGTAATAAGTCAGTTAACAACCAACCCTTTGGAATCAGTGAACATTTTATCATTATCATATGTTTAGCCATTATTTCATTATAGATCATTCTAGTTTAGAAACAGGATACATTTTGCTTCTGCTGCGGTGCCTCGGGAACATAGGAGAACATAACATCAGTTACCATGGCATGGATTCCATGTGCATTTGTGTCAAAAGTTGGGGCAGATCTACTATGAAACTAATTAAGCTTAAACTTAAGTTTCAGGGCCCCTATTCCCAGAGGGGCCCCAGAAGCGACTTCAGTCGCTTAAAAAAAATCTTATTCACACCAGTGACTTTGACATGAGAGATAATCCAGAGCACCAATTTTAATCAAAATCTGAGATGTAATAGTTTTGTTCTTTTAATGTGGTGGTCTGTTGTGGAACAACCCCACTGAAGTAGGTAACATGGATTACCCAGACCTTATTGCTGGTTGTGAAGCACACACACACACACACCCAGGACAGTTCAAGTTTCAGGGCCCCCCAAAATGTAGGTTTGCCGCTGTGAAATATGCCAACACACTAGCATGTAAGAGTGAGAGAACAGGAAGAAAAAAAGCACTGTATTTGGTGTGGTTGGTTGGTGGATGATATCCAAAATAAATAGGTGATCAGAAGTCTAAACAAACAAGCAACTTGTATGTGATTACACTAATGGGAGTTGTTCTATGTGGGAGGGTCACAAAGTGAATTTGAATAAATAATTATTCTGCGTAATTAAAATCTCACCATTGGAATTCTACAGGGGAAAAACACATCTTCTGTATGCAAATGTGGGCATTTTAAAGATTAGAAATACTTGCTAAAATATAAAGCCTAAACATGCTATGGTTGAAGTTTATATTTAATGTTTTGGCCCTTCAAAGTCATGACTTAGATAACTGACCTACCATGGGCTCATGCCCTCTCTAATGTAACCTCCTGCTCTCTCCTTTCGTTGTGTGCTCAGATTAAATTATTTACCTTTCAGCATCAGCTATACTTTGTTGTTCCATCCACATCACCAAACTGTTATTATCACTTGCCATGCAACCCAAAACTGCAAACCAGGATCAAGCCAGTCATCCTGGAGGGCAAGCAAAAAATCCCAGTTTTCCGGTTGTTGTGTTACAGTGCACTATGGTTTGCATCCCAGAGCCGGTGCACTGAGCAGGCCTTGTCCTCAAGCAAGGTAGAGAGAGCTTAAAAGCTCTTGCCAGTTAACCCCAAGCAAACCAGGTGCAAAAAGAGCTTTTAAGATCTCTACCTTGCCTTGGATTTACTGTAGCTTGCACAATTTCAACCAGCCTGCCTTCAACCAAGTTTTGTTGACATTGTGCAACTAAGATGCACTCATACTGTATTTTAAATGTGCTTTAACTGTAAAAAATAAAATAAAAAATGGTTAAAAGCCCCTGGATGGGTAAGTCCAGTCAAAGGCTGTGGCACTCATCTCACTTTTCAGGCTGAGGGAGCCAGCGTTGGTCCAAAGACAGCTTTTCAGGTCATGTGGCCAGCATGACTAAACCGCTTCTGCTACAACGGGACACCATGACGGAAGCCAGAGCGCTGGGAAACGCTGTTTACCTTCCCTCCGCAGAGGTATCTATTTATCTACTTGCACTGGTGTGCTTCTGAACTGCTAGGTTGGCAGAAGCTGAGACAGAGAAAACTGTATGGTGTGTGTGCAGCCTCAGTGGTGCTCTTTGTACAACTCAGCGAAGAGGAGGATGGGAACAAAACTAGATTTAGGGCAATGTACATGTTAGTCGCTTAAAGCTCAGTGAGGTCGTTTCCTCCTGCTGCTTTTCAAGTCACGTTTTACTGAGCTGTACACACATTATCCAATTTGTTTCCCTACGCCCTTCTATTCAATGAAGTTGTCACCTGATGTCTGAAATGCGTACCCCCTCCGCTTTTTAATTGGATGGAAGCTAGTTTGAGGAGAAACGCTTCAAATACCACCATGGGAGTGCACTGGAGCCAGAGTAATGTGTAATCGATCTTTGCTGGATCTGCCTGTCATTAGCTCTGGCTCCACCGATTGTTTTTCCTGCCTTCTGCCTTACCAGTTCCGATGGGTGCCAGCCGTCACTGGGAAGGGGCTCCCTAGAACCATTATGTCCAGAGTCTAAGGGTTTGTCCACACTTCCACTTGTCCTATGCTTAGAAAGCACAGGCCCAAGCAGTTTTGCCTTTGCCCCACTTCTTTTCCCCGGAAAACCGCTCAGAACCAAGACAATCCATGGAAAACTCGACTGCCGTTTGCTCCAGTTCAGTGCTAAATTGCAGATTTTCCCAGGGGAAAGCAGTGGGGCAAACAGTGTGGATAAGCTCTAAAATTACCTCACTGTTGTATCCATAAGCAGTGTAGCCCAGGAGTCGGTTTCTACCACTGTTTTGTTGCATTATATCTAAAGTGAGGATTCCAAGTCACACCCACAATTTTGTGTACAGTACCAAGGGTGGTGTTTGTCCTGGATTAACGTGGACTATCTGGGAGTGAGGTTTTGTGTGTGTTTGTGTGGCGTGAATCACATTTTACACTTAAACAGCCGTGCTGAAGCGGCCTTTCATCGCCTATGACTAATGGACATTTACATTCAGAAGCATAACAGGAACGTTCTGAAGCAAAATTGGTAGCTAAGTGCCATAAAGATGAAAAGCCTTAGACAAGTATAATTATCTTAGTTATTAGCTGCAGTAGTAGTACGGTAGAAGAAGCAGCAGCAGCAGTCACTGGAAGAAGCAAACCACTAAAGCATCATAGTAGTGGAAGCTCGTGAAAAGAGCCCCTTTTGGGGCTGCCTCCTTTCTGGGCAGCCTTCTGGGGACCCAGTGGGTGGGCCAATGAATGTAAATGTTGCCTTTGTACAGCACTCTCACAGTCCTCTATCCTCCATCCAGGCAATTCAAGGAACCACAATGAGGGATCAAAGTAGAGTTGGTGAGGGGTGTGGCTTAGGGAGAGGATGCGCAGAGGAGGCGTGGCCTGGAGAGAATTCTGGGAGCCAGAGAGGGAGGGGCTTTTGGCCCCAGGGCTAGGATTCCCCAGCCCTACTCTTGAAGCTGCCTATAGGAAATAATCCTGGCTACAACTTTCAGAAGCCAACCTGCATTACTACTGTTCATTTGTTTCCTAAAATTTATACACTGTTGGATTGCAAAAAGCGCAATATTACCTCTTAGCCACATGAAAGGAAGTCACTGACTCTTACCTAAGCATTCTAGCTTTATGTATATATAACGAACAACCTTTTCTGGGTGTCTTTTTGGTTACTTTTAATGCCTTATGGTTATTATTACAATTTACCCGCCTTTCACCCTAGAGTCCTAGTGTGGGTTACATCAATTAAAGCACAACATTAAAAACAGTTTTAAACAACTTACTGTCATAGAAATAAGGTGGGTCCTAAAATATACATCTCAAGTGTCAAAAGCCAGACTAAAGAGGTGTGGTGCCTGAGCATCATTTCTTAGCCTGCAGACCTAAATCTGGAAGGAAGGAACTGCTTCGTCCAACCCCAGCAGGGCTGTCACCTGCAGGACAGGTGTGGGGGGTGGAATAGCATTATTGTGCTTCTTCAACCTTTCCATTAAAAAAACCAAATAAATTATTTTAAATAATAATACATTGGAAGAAACTGCCCTAGCCCCTGGGCTGGTGTCAATACCTGGTTTGGAGGCACGCTGGGGCACTGAGAAGACTATGGATTCAAACCTTCCTCTGGCCTTCCCCCTTATTCTGCCCCAGCAATATTGCAATGTCAGAGCAGGGGACTTTGAGTGCTGGGAAGGGGAGGGGGAATCCAAAGCCCAATCTGCGTCTCCAAGTTCAGAGCTATCTCTCTGGCCCCCACTCTCCCTAATTCAGATCAAAGCTGGTTTTGGGGGGGAAATACGCCAAAATACGAAACAAACAACAGGCTAGATAAAAGATCGATTTGGATTGCGGCTTATTTCATGTGGGAGCACAGTGAGGGTGTCCTAGATTCAGAGTAAACAAGAGTATGAACATCTGTTACTTTCAATGGGGCCATGGCTGCATTCATACCATACATTTAAAGCACATTTCCTCTCTCAAAGAATATTGGGAACTGTAGTTGTTGAGTGTGCTTGGAATTAAAGCTCTGAACAGTAAACTACAGTTCCCACAAATCTTTGCGGGTGGGGAACTGCGCTTTAAATAGATGGTGCGTTAAGCCAAGGTTAAGACTAACTTTTGGTAGATTGCATTTTGTCAATTTGATCTGCTTTCTTGCAGTTCAAATGCCAAAACCCCGAGGAAGCACAGTATATTGGCCCCTAAAGATCTCCCAAATACAGATAATTCTAGCCATAAATGCAACGAAGTCAGCAGAGGTTTCAAATAAACTGTACATTTTGAAATCTTTCCTAAGATGTCTTTTGTCTAGACAAAAGTTTTCTTCAAAGTCTGCAGAGCATATCATTACCAAACTTTGAAAGATAGTGATCCAACTTGTCACTCTTGGAATTAATGTTTTAATAAAAACAGACCAGGAGATGTTTCTCCATGTGGTGTGATTACTGGTTACCATAAAAATACTTCACAGATATTCTTAAACACATGCTCAAGAATTTTATCAGCTTTCTGCACACTTTATCTATCAAACATGGGTAAAAAGAAAAATAAATCCCCATTAAATTACAAATCAACCAGCACTTTGATACTATCACTATTTTAAAGATGTATAATCCGAGCCATGAGATTGTTTTGAAACCCCTAATAGCTTATAAAGTTGACTTTCCCCTCAGGAATAACTAGACTTAGTTCCTTTCAAGTTGCATTACTCAGTGTCAGTAAATGGCCAAAGAAAAACAGAAGGAGCCGTAATAAAGCACTCAAAAGTAATCAGTCACTCAGTATCTATTTAGAACTTGGGAATGAGCAGGGTAAGCTTCAAAAGGAATTCCTTTTTTGTTTCTACACAGAACGTATGTCCCTGAAAATCTGAAATAAGGCTTGAAGAATCTTTTGCAAACCAGGAATTTCATGTGAGACAGATCTGCTCCCCAAAAATTTGTTTGCCAGATTTTTTTTTACATTAACTTCATTTCCCCCCTCCAACTAGAAGACTATGAATAAACCCCCTCTATCTATCTATCTATCTATCTATCTATCTATCTATCTATCTATCTATCTATCTATCTATCTATCTATATCATGAATGCGGTCACAATTCCCCAAGTGCCAATAGGCAAGAAAGCATCACTCGCATGAAAGAAGGAGTATCAGCAGGTTTTGGGGGAGCAGAGCACCAAAGCTTGCAGAACTATGACCAAACTTTGGGGGTAGGGGAGACTCAATGAAGACTGAGCATGTTCAGTAGACCTGTAATGCCAATTGATGGCATGGAGAACCAAGAGGGAGGGAGTAATGGAATGGAGTAGTCTGGAAGATGGATGGAACCCTGAACTCTGCACGGCAACTGTTTGTTCCAGGTCCACTTTGCACCTCCATATTGAATAGTGCAGGAGGTACCTTGTTTCAGACAGAACCTTGAGACAACACCCAAATGGGAAAATCAAACCCATCCGTTTTCTTCTTCCCTTTCTTCTACGGTTTCTCCATGGGAGGGATTCATTCTCTCATGAAAGACCTGGCAGCTTCTCTAAGATGTGAACCTCATCCAAGTGATAATTACATCCGTTTGAAATTCCATGAACTGAGAGCCAGCCTCCAGCTATTCAATGAACGCTCCTGCAGACCGCATGCTTTCGCAACATGCCCCTTCTCTCTTTGCATTCCTGGCAACCACAAGTTCTGGGCTACCACTGGTTGCCCTCTATTCCTTGGGGCCACTGCGGCAACTGCATCTCCCCGTCCTTCAGCATGTGCAGGTCAGGTCAGTCTTTCCGTTTCCATTGGACTTTGGAAACACTGACCAAGTATACACAGAATCATGGAATTGTAGAGATGGAAGGGACCCTGAGGATCATCTAGTCCAACTCCCTGCAATGCAGCTGTTCCATATGGGGATCAAACCTGCAACCTTGGTGTTATCAGCACCATGCTTTAACCAGCTGAGCTATCTACAGAGACACTCTCTCTTGCTGCTTTGAGGCACATAGGAAGCTGGCTTATACCAAGTCAGTCCACTGCGTCATCAAGCTCAGTATTTGCCTATGCAAAGGCCTCCAGGGTTTCAAACAGGAATTCTCCTAGCTCTACCTAAGGATGCCGGGGAGTGACTGAACCTGGGACCTTCTGCATGCAAAGCAGATGCTCTAACATTGAACTACTGTCCTTCCTCCTAAAGTTAGATTCCAGTCCTCATGGTTCTAAATGAATGAAAGAGGAACTAAGGAAGCCACCTTACAATGAGTCAGACCCACAGTATCATCTGAACTGACTGGCAGTGGCAGTCCAGGGTTTCAAACATGTGTCTCTCCCAGCTCTACCTGGAGATGCCAGGGATTGAACCCTGGCATTTCTGCATGCAAACCCATGAGCTATAGCCCTCCCCACCACTTCTGGATGCCTCTGATTAGCCCAGGAGTGCTCATAGGTGTTACTTAATGGCCTTGCAGTGGAGGAACTGTAGATGGTAATGAATATTGCTTCCCTTCAAAATTGGGTGATCCAACTCTACTGAAAGAGTCATTGGACTTCTGTCTCTTAAGGTCTACCTTGAGTGTACCTATGCAAAGACCCTTGCAGAACTGAGGCCGGCCCATTCTCTGAGTCCTGCCTTGAGCTTGCCAAAGGTATTGGAGGCCAAGGCAGGATCTGTCTCTCCCACCCGACAGGAAGTGAGAAGTCCTGCATTCTTTTGTGATGTGTGGAAAAGTTTCTCAATTCACAATGGGCTTTTAGGGGCAGAGAGTCCACTTCAAAGAGGTTTATCATTGCTGCTGGCGACTAGAATTGTTGCCCCCTCTCTCAGCAAGCTCATACACAAGGCCAGCCCAAGACATTTTACTTCCAAGGTTGGTACCCTGATGTTGGATTTGCATGTGCTTATACACCTGAATACTAACCATGCTGGGCATGAGGGAGCTATTGCAATGCATAAATATGGCTCAGAAACTAGATTAAGGTCCCCTTCAGGATGACATTTTATATAGGTGCATTCTGCAACCTGTTCTTGACACAATAACAGTGCATTAGTGGTGGGTTCATTCTGCTTTGGTTTGCACTGCAATGCTTTCCCAATGCTACCACATTGTGGCTGCCAGGAGGGGTTATATTGCAACAAAAGCAGGACAAAAATGAAACATTTTTAATGTTTTATACCAAACATTTGTGGTATAAAAAGTTATGGCATTTGAGCAGGGTGTTATGGGATATGCACTGACAGTGTGAACACCCCAAACATTTGCAGGTGCCAAGAGTTTTGAACAAGGGGTTGTGTGCAGCTGCCCAGATAGCATCATGAGAACAAGTAATCACGAATGCCCAATAAGAATCTCTGGAGGAAGCCCAACATGTCAAACTATCATGCGAATCCTGAAGTGGCTACGAGCCACTCTGGTGCTCATCCCGTAAACTTAGCAGTGTGGAACATTAGTAGGTATTTTCCTCTGCCACTTCCAGACTGTAAACAGTAACAGATCATTTACTCGCGAATGAAAGCAAGCTATCTACTTACTTGGGAGTGTGGGTTGTTGTTTTTTTAAAAAAGGAGAGAGATGAAAAGAAAACTCACTTCAAAAAGGGAAATTTCCATTTGATGTACTGACAATTCAAAGCAAAGGTGAAGTTCCTTCTCCAAAGCAGCTCTTTCTCCTTGGCATCTCTCATATCAGTTTCTTCTGACAACATCATGGCTTCAGGTCAGGATAAACAAGCACCACATTGCTGGTATTATGTGTTTTCACTAGCATATACGGTATATGAGTGATAATTAAGACAATGAGTCACTAAGGAGTAGACAGAACGTGGCTGCAGAACACAGTTTGATCTAAATAAAAACAGATCTACTGTTCTAAGGTGTGGTGGCAATGCAGCATGTCTTGTTAGCGGCAACTCCGCTTGTGTGGATTCCTGTAATCCACTCTGTGTGGATTGAAACCTGGCTGGCAATAGCAGGGGGAATTCAAAGGAGATCAGCACAAGTGTTTCTGCTTGCCTGATGGAAGGATTCCCCTCTCTTCTCCCCCACTGTTCTGGCCAACTCCCCCCCCCCCCCCGAGCCTATTGGGGGAGTGCACAAGGGGAGGAGAAGGGGCAAAAGCCGGCTCATTGCACTGGACAGGAGTCTGCAAATTTTTTCAGCAGGGGCCCTGTCCACTGTCCCTCAGACCTTGTGGGGGGCCGGATTATATTTTGAAAAATAATAATGAACGAATTCCTATGCCCCACAAATAACCCCGAGATGCATTTTAAATAAAAGGACACCTTCTACTCATGTAAAAACACCAGGCAGGCCCCACAAATAACCCAGAGATGCATTTTAAATAAAAGGACACATTCTACTCATGTAAAAACATGCTGATTCCCGGACCGTCCGCGGGCCGGATTTAGAAGGCGATTGGGCTGCATCCGGCCCCGGGCCTTAGCTTTGGGACCCTGTGCTAGAGCAACTATCTACTTGAATCCGACCCTGCAGCTGGTGCAGAATGCTGTGACCAGCTCTCAGACTGGAACTGGGCTCCTCCAGATGACCTGTTCATTCAACATTCTTGCTGATTTGCTTGCACAATGCTTACATGGTGATTAGACTTTGCCTGGTCTTTAATGAGCATTTCTTCTGCTTTGTTTATGGAGCATATACAGTGATAAACATTTGCAGGGGTAGGGCAGGGCAGGTGGAAAGGTTTGCCCCTTTGTCCAGCAGTATTACCCCCCCCCCCCAGTATCAATGTTTCCCAGAAAATTCTAGGGTTGCCCCCTGCTCCTCCCTAGGGTGTTCTCTGATGGCAATGCTGAAACTAAAGAGGATGAAGCTTGTGGGATGGGTTTTTATAGGTAGGATATATTAATTGCAATTTATCCCTCCAGGCATGCACGTGTGTACGTTGAACAGAATTTTAAAATCCCATCCTTGGAAGAAAAAAAATAAAACATAGGAATTAAGCTGCAAAGCCTTGTTTTGAGCAAGCACAGCTAACAAAGTAAGCTGGCTTCCCCCTTCTTAACAAATTATCAGGCAGCTTGTAAAGTAAGTTTAAAAATAAGATTTACTTACTTACAAGCATCCAAAGCTGGTCAAGGGGAGAGAAAAGGGAACAGGAAGTACTATGTGCTCCTTCCTCTCCAGGAGAGGAGGGGAAATGACATCACACAGAACCTTCTCTACCAATTGTATTTTTATGGTCTGAGTAGCTGCCTATCAGCAATACAGTGCTGTGTTATTAGCCCTTTCTCATGAATTTGTTAGGCTTCGCTGCTAATCTTCCACAAAACCAGGTCCCCCCCCAATCAGCTGGAACTCACTGGAACTCAGTCCTGCCCCTCTCAGGTGGATGCCAGTGCTATTATAAGAGAACAAGAGAGGCGTTTGTGGAGAGTTCAGGCACCTCTTTTTCTAGAAAAATAGCATTGCACAAAACTGACAGTCTGGACCACCCCTAAGGCAGGCAGGCGGGTGGGTGGGGGGCAAACTGTGGTTGGTGGGGAGCTGCCCCCTTTGCCCTAGTGGGCCAGCCTCCATTGCTGATATTCAGATAAGAGATTATTGTCTGAAAAAGAATAATTTCTTCTTCAGACAAGAAGACTAGAATTCCGCAAGTGACAGGAAGGATTGGAGGAAAGGAAGGGGCATATTCGGAAGGAAGTCAACTATATTAGCAGGGAAAATATATCCATTGTTCTTCCCCTCCTTGGTGTTTTTTTTAAACTGCATTTTTAAAAATGGCATGTGCCTCTGAACAATGTGCTTTGTGTGTCTTTTTCAGGAATTGAAGCTGGCCAGGGACAGCATTGCTCTGATGAGCTGCCTCTGGCAAACTCTTATGTAAAACAGAGGGTAGTCTGGTTTCTTTTCCACCAGGAGCATTATTATGCCTTTGAATTTTAAAATTAAAGTTTCTCTGGGGCGGGGCAGGGGGAACCCAAACTGGAACACAGCAGGATGTGAGGTGGGGGCTCCTTCAAATATGAAGCAGGAACTGATAGGAAGAGTGGTTTGCCTGGAATCTGAACCGTTTAGGTTTGTTACTTTAGGCTGCAGGGTGCACATGGATCAATCCAAATTAATGCCACTTCTCCAAATTTATTATTTATTTCAGCCCTAACCTTAACTACCAAGACCAGGCATAACTCTAAGAAAACGTCTATCATTTCCCAGGGGATGGGGATCTGTATCTTCCCTCGGAGATATCCCTGGAGGTAATTTTTGTTATTGCTGATAGTTATCAGAAAGTTCTAATGGACTTTGTTTTTTAATGGAAAGGAGGCCATGTGCTTCTCACTGAAGATCTTGTCTATTTCTGATCTGGTAATCATTAACGGAAGAGCTATGAGCTCCAGCCTAAGGATTCCATGGAAGGAGGATGTGACTGTTTTCAAAACACAAGTGCTTGGGGTTCTGACTTTCATTTGATGTTTTCTGAAACCAGAAAACAATTGAAAATTATTCTAATCCAGTTTATGCTATAATAGGATCGGGGTTATTTTTGCTCTGATCTCTGATCAAGGGTTTTCCAGCTCCCCCATCTTCCAGCTTCCTTGACATGTTCTCATTTATCTGACTCTCAGAGTATAAAGGGAACAGGCACTGATCTATCATTATCACCAACTATTATATTTTCCCTTCCACTAATCTGCCGATACAAGAGTGAAATAACAAGTTTTACCCTGCTTTTATTCCTATGATGGACTAGGGAATCTGTGGCTCTCCATATGTTGATGGACTACATATCCCATTGGTCATATTGGCTGGGGCAGATGGGAGTTGTAGTCAAACAACAGCTGGAGGACCTATTAGCTCATGAGTAAGAAGGGATTTGAAGCTCAACGTTCTCTACAAGCAAGGATGGGGAACCAGCGGGGAACCAAACTCTAGGACTTGGTGGGCTACCACTCCTGTCAGTATGACCAGTGAGGATGGGACTTGTAGTTCTGCAGCATCTGGAAAGTTTCTGATTTCTCACCCCTGCCTTTAAAGGACTGCAATGAAGTTCATAAAGCTGTCATTGCAGTACATCTTAAATATGGTGACACCTTTCTTTCCGAATAAAAAGTGTTACTTGGGAAGGAAACTTGTACTGCATGTCCTTCTGTTTTACCACTAAATATGTTTCCAGCCTAGAAGCAATAGTTCATTGGCAAAGCACCAAAGGAATCCTGTTCTCCTTTGGAATATTCCAGCATGGTGTAGTAGCGGTAGACTCGTAATCTGGTGATCCGGGTTCGCATCTCCGCTCCTCCACATGCAGCTGCTGGGTGACCTTGGGCTAGTCACACTTCTCTGAAGTCTCTCAGCCTCACTCACCTCACAGAGTGTTTGTTGTGGGGGAGGAAGGGAAAGGAGAATGTTAGCCGCTTTGACACTCCTTCGGATAGTAATAAAGCGGGATATCAAATCCAAATCCAAACTCTTCAGGCCCTTTCACTGAATTATCACCTTAATAAAAAAAAAGTCTCTTGCCCTTTATATATAAAGACAGGCAGCAAAATGTGTTGTCAAGATTCTTGCCAATTGTTCACTAAGAAGGAAGCCTGTTTCTGCCTTCTGGGATAAATGATGAGCATTTCTTTTAAAAATTTACAGAATTAAAAGTTTATTTTATAATTAATATTTAATGCAATTAACTTGAAACCTATTATGCTGGCGGTCACCATATGTCCTACTATACAGTTGTTGGTTCTCCATTTTGAAGGGCTGTCAGAGGACATTACTTGAGGGGATCCTCGGTTTCAGGGTTATCTGGTCCAAATCTGGTTGAAAGACATGGAACCATAAGAAGGGAGAGCAGGAGCCTTAAAGCTGCCCATCCGTAATTAGTAGATGTCCTTCCGGCTACAGTCATCCCTTCTAAATTTGCATCTATATATTGTTATGGTAAAAATGCCCCTAAAATGCGCAGCCCTTTAGGAAGGACAGACGCGGGTCGGCCCTAAGGCAGTGAGGATAGGGAATAGCAAGATGCCGAATGGCCCTTTGGATCTGCTGATTATAAGGCAGCTGAGCTCCTTCTGTTCCTGTTTAGGATGAAAAGACTTCTGTGTTAAAGTTATGGTAGTCTGAGCCCAAATTGTTTTTCTGCACCATTAA
Organism: Zootoca vivipara; assembly: GCF_963506605.1. Classification (NCBI taxonomy): domain Eukaryota; kingdom Metazoa; phylum Chordata; class Lepidosauria; order Squamata; family Lacertidae; genus Zootoca; species Zootoca vivipara. The sequence goes on along the minus strand of NC_083285.1, from coordinate 47,499,265 downwards.
AAAAAGAAGCCCAAACCAACAGTTTGGGTGCTTAGCATAATCCCCCGTAATGATCAGTGGCAGTTAAGCATGCAGCTTGCAAGATGACAATTAGAAAGTTCAAAATTATCACTTTTATGTTCTACTCTAGGAAGGAAGGGGCGAAGGATATTGTTTGTGGGTGGTAAAAGCCCTGTAATAAGAATATGTGCAACTTATATTTGGCTTCTAGCAGGTAAAAAAAATAAAATCATAACACTTATTTCGTTCCTTTGTATGGATACCAGCATGGCTCATGTGTGGCGACCAGAAAAATGTGCCATCTAGCCCTTAGAACTGGTTTGTTCAGCAATGTTAGGAGTAAAGGAGAAGTTATATGACGGGAGAGTTGGGTCTTGGCCTCAAAGCAGTGTAAAAAATGAAAGATTGTTGTTGTTTAGTTGTGACCCCATGGACCAGAGCACACCAGGCACTCCTGGCTTCCACTGCCTCCTGCAGTTTGGTCAGAATCATGTTGGTGGCTTTGAGAACACTGTCCAACCATCTCATCCTCCGTCGTCCCCTTCTCCTTGTGCCCTCAATCTTTCCCAACATCAGGGTCTTTTCCAGGGAGTCTTCTCTTCTCATGAGGTGGCCAAAGTACTGGAGCCTCAGCTTCAGGATCTGTCCTTCCAGTGAGCACTCAGGTCTGGTTTCCTTAAGAATTGATAGGTTTGATCTTCTTGCAGTCCATGGGACTCTCAAGAGCCTCCTCCAGTACCATAATTCAAAAGCATCAATTCTTCGGCGATCAGCCTTCTTTATGGTCCAGCTCTCACTTCCATACATCACTACTGGGAAAACCATAGCTTTAACTATACGGACCTTTGTCGGCAAGGTGATGTCTCTGCTTTTTAAGATGCTGTCTAGGTTTGTCATTGTTTTTCTAGGTTTGTCATTGCTCCTTCATGGATCAATGCCTGGTCATGACGAAGGGGCTTGAACAACTCAGAGAAGCTATGAGCTATGCTGTGCAGGGCCACCCAAGATGGACAGGTCATAGTGGAGAGTTTTGACTAAACGTGATCCACCTGGAGCAGGAACTGGCAAGCCACTCCAGTATCCCTGCTAAGAAAACTTCATGGACAAAGATGCAAGATAGCCATCTGTAACTGAAGCACAGGAGAAGACCTGGGTAAAGACATTTTGCTGCCTGAGACTGACCAACCAATGAATCTCACCACCACACTGGAGTCAAGGTGCATACTACCAAAGGCCAGCAAAGTTATTTTGACACCTGAAGCACTCTTCTAATCTTAAATTTTTATAGCACCCTCGTAGCCAGCATTGCTTGGGAATTCTAATAAACCAGTAAAAAAAATCAGTGGTTTGGAAATTGGCAGTTAAAATCAGTGCAGTTTTGAAATGTTCCACCTGCCATATTGCTTTCTAACGCCGTCTCATCGTACCCAAGCACAGACAAAAAAAAACCAACAACACACTCCTTGATCTCAGGAACCTCTATGTAAAATTTGGTTGTGACAGCTTGAGGGGTATCCAAATTCAGAGAACAGAAGGACAGACAGACAACCTTCCAAAATATATAAATTTGCCTTGTGCCATTGGGTCATATAATTATACAGTATCATACATGAAACATGCCAGACCATAACATAGCACACTTCTTCCCTCAATTAATTTCTCAGCACCTCATCATGTTTTCTTTTTCCTTCTTTTTTGCATTGAAGCTAAACTTGTGGCCGGTTAAGCTTTAAAAACTGCTTTGAGGATGCTAGCAGCTTTGGGTCTCCGCCATGCCTTAACCCATCACCGGAAAAGGACAAAGGGAAAGAAATACCAGCTACAAACCAGGCTCTCTCTCTCTCTAACGGAAGGTTTCCGGCTGAAGCCTCGCACACATGTTGATACATGCTTGAGGCAGGCTCTCTCTTTGAAGAGAGCAGGGAGCTAGTTAAGCATATTTATAATATAGAAGAACAAAGGCAACAGTGCAGCTGCCTTTGCCAAGGAGGAGTAAGTGCACACTCCTAAAAAGGACTGTGCAGAAGGACCACCAGCTTAGAGGCAGGTGGTATGTGGGTTTGGGCGAGAGTCTAGGATGGCCTGACCTGTGGAAAAGTATCCCCTTGAAGAGCTGGAACGGAGGGAAGGGGACACACGGTGGACACACCAACAGAATTGCTTTCTTCCCTTTCTCAGAATACAGCCTTGAGATCAGCCACGGTAACGGACAACTGTTCAGAAAGCTGTTGGGAAGTGCTTCTTTACTGCAGGGTTCAGGTGTATTGGGATCTACTGGAGATTAAGGGTTTCCAACTGGCAACATTTCCAACCATTATTTAACAATAACTGGCAAGAGAGCTATTTTTTGTTCTTGCTGAACTGGGCTGTTGGAACCCCTATCTGTAATAACTCAAATATAGACAGGGCCGTCTTAAGCATAGCTGGCGCCCTGGCGCGAACTACCCCTCCGGCGCCCCCTCCCATTTCTGGGCGCAGTGCGCGGCCCGGCTGCCATGCAGGTGGAGCCGCGCAGCGCCCCCCTGGCGGCCCGGCACCTTGCGCCACCCAGCCTTGCCTTAGGGCCGGCCCTGAATATAGTTTCTCATTTTCATCTGACATATGGATCATGGGATGCAGTAAGCCATGGCCCCCTGAGCTACCATTTGGCACCTGGTTTTCTTCCCTCCTGAGCCACAGTTTGCACTTGGCTCTGGTTGATTGGTAGACTTCAAGTCTCCAGCAAAAACAAACACACACGAAAGACATCCCACAAGCCTAAAGCCTGTTCAATCCTATTTTACACAACACACAATCCCCCATAGAACTCACATATAGGACCTACATTTGGGGGCCCTGAAGCTTGAACTGATATGGGGGCACCTTCGCAACCATCAACAAGGTCTGGAATGAGGTCTTCAGTGGGGTTGCTCCACAACTGATCACCACTTAAAAAACAAAGAACAACAACTGCTCCATGGCACAATAGGTCAGCGCATCTGGATGTTAACCAGACAGATGGTGGTTCGAGCCCACCCTGGGGCAGCTGTGACTGCAAGGGGTTGGACTAGTTGCCCCTTGAGGTCCCTTCCAACTTCACAATATAATGATTCCATGATCTCAGATTTTGAGTAAAATGTCGGTACTAGATTACCTCACATGTCAAAGTCACTGGTGTGAATAAATATTTCCTATGCCTCACAGTTTTCAAGTTTTGTGGGAGGTGAAAATTAGGGAAATGTTTAATGCATGCATGAGTAAAGTCGCTCCTGGGGACCAACCAGGATTAGGGGCTATGAAGCTGAAGCGTCGTTAGTTTCGTAGTGCATCCGCCCCGCCTACAATGGATCCTCACCTCCTGCTAAGAGCATTCCTGTGTAGAGTTCCAACCAGCCATGCCATCCTGTAGTAGTAGACTGTTTAATCTCCATTTTCCTGCTCTCGTTTCCCTTTTGCAATGGAGCCTTAGTGTTAGTCCTGAGCAACCTCAGTCCCTGTAGCAGACAGCAAGTTGAGCCGCCAGTGCTCACCTGGTCACGTCTCTGCCAGGAGGAATAGGTGGAAGTCAGCACAGTGCAAACGCACCAGGGGAGCTGTCATCGGATCTGCTTAAAAGCCCTTCTAATTCATCCCTCTGGGATACAAACTTGTGGGGCAAGCGGGCTAGGCGCCAGTGTCACAGAATCGTAGATCTGAAAGGGACCCTGAGGATCATCTAGTCCAACCCCCTGCAAGACAGGAATTTTTTTGCCTAATGTGGGGCTTGAACTCGCAACCCAGAGATTAAGAGTCTCATGCTCTACCAACTGAGCTATCCCTGCAGATATGTATCCATGGTTAACTGCAAAGGTGGTGAACAGTTTTTTCAGCCCACCTTCAGGACCACCTTCCCTTCTACATAACCTTCTGGGGGCCACATGCCAGTGTTGGGCAGAGCTGGAGGCAAAAGGGAACCAAGTAATGAATGTGCATTTCACTTCTGCCCAGCAAGCTAGTTGATTTACACTTGGCCCCTGCTTCCCCATCCTCCATCCAGGAAAGCAGGAGGACTTGGGAGACTTCAAGAACGTATTCCAGTCAGGCAAAAGCACTCGAGGAGGACGCAACGCAGGGCCAACAAAGGGTGTAACTCAGGAAGGTGCGTGGCCTGGGGAGGGCCCCAACAGCCAGATAAAAAGCCACACTTGGTCCCTGGCCCCAAGTTCTCCCATCCCCAGAGAATGGACAGGATATGTACCGGTAAGTCTTAGTAAAGATTTCGCACTAGCGTAGGGCAGAACTGCTTCCACGAAGCTGTCAGCATGCCACATTTGCTAGGCTTCTTCCTTCTTAAGTATGAGAATGTGCTCAATGCCACACTTAAATAGTAGTGCTAAACCAACATAAGGGGTGAGGCAATTCAGCTTGCACGTGAGTCATCCTAATGCCCTGGAGGGTAGATTTTATATAGCCATCACAACCATTTTGTTGTTGTTTTGGCCTGCGTTTCAGCAATATTGCATTTTATTACCCCCTTTTAAGTTAATTCCAAGTCACTGCTGACATCAGCAAGCACCAGTTAGAACAATCTTTTCCAGAGGGATCCATGGAACAAGAAAGGGCCAGGTTGGATTCTTTACCAAGCGGCTTGTTTCAAGCTCTTCTAGACAAGTTACTCCACAGCTTCTGCATTTCTTACGTTTCCCTTTAGCTAGATGACCCCTATTGACTGTAGTTGGATTTACACCATTTAGCTGGGGGAAAGTCACAGTGAAATCCTACACAGGTCTACACCCCACTGAGTACACTGGAACTTACTTAATATAAACAAGTATAGCATTCCAGTCTCAGATAAGGAAAATGCAAAGAGGTGATTTGCAAAGTTCAAGGTTAACTATTTTTCCACCACAGCATCTGAGGTAAGTGTGAGGATCACTAGGTTACGCAAGCAAGACTTCCATCTTATCTCTAAATTAAATGTAATTTTCTTTACATGAAATATAAATGACACATTGCAGTGACTTTCTCTGTTTATTTGTCAGTTTTGAGACCTCTCAAGAAAATCACTTCCAGAATGTCAATAAAATTCAAACAATGACTTTGCAAATCATGCTTATTTTGGCATAGAGCAACCATTCCTGTTACTTCATGAGAGGATGGCAAAAGTGTTTTCAAAATCTAACCATCCAGCAGATCAAGTACTGGGGCACTTTAAGGTCAACAGAAAACAGCAGCGCCAGAAGGGAGAAAATAACCTATGCTGGTCCTGCTGAAATCATCCTAATCTGTACCCAAACAGAGGTAACTTTGCTGCTTCCCCACCTATCTGCAATGTGCAAACAGCAGCCCATGAGATGAGGAGTGAACAATTCCCCCATCTACATAGTGAGCCAGTTCACACATAAAGCAAAGTCAAACCACGGTGAGAGCATGTTAGTATTCCCAGGGAGGAAACTGCCAACGCTATGTCTCTATTCCTGCTGTGAGCTAAACCATGGTTTGGCTTAGCATGTTACCTGAACCTAGGATCGTGCTTTGTCTCCTTTAGACAAACCAAGAGCTGTGAACCCAAGAATGAACCCTGGTTACAGCTTGTGGTTTATGTGAAGTGAGACAAACCACAAGCTTACTAAGCCATGCCCAGGTTTAGCTCACACAGCAGGACTTGGGGGAAGGAGTGTAGCGGCTTCAATTTCCTCTCTGGGAATCCATATTTTTGTGACAAGTGGTTTAGTTTGCATTTTATGCGCACAGCTAACTGACATGCTCCTTTGCAGTTTTTAAGAGTTATCTAAAGCTCACTGAAAAGTAGCAAGACTGCTGGGCAAGTTCTCCAGCTTGCTGCTTTAAGAGGCAGCATTCCTTACCTTTCGAGTGACCAGATGCAGTGGAAGACAGGGCTTACGTACCTTGAATGGTTGCTCAGCTTATGTTTCTCATTTCACTACTGCTAGGACACAATCTGTCCATGCCAAAGCAATTACAGCTTCTATAGCATCTGGATGCCCTGGTTCATGAGGGACATCAAGGCAAAGTTGGCTTCTCTTCAAGAAATACCAACTTTTCTCTAACAAAGTTTTCCAACTGAGCTGTAATCAGGGATTCCAATAAACAAACATACACAGAGAACCTGCTGCACCAAGTGAATCATGGGCAACACAGCTTGTGCAAACTTACTACCCATCATTCAACAGAATCCATGCTAGTGCACTTATGGGAGCAACTATTTGATCATAGACTTTTATAGTAGAGTACTTGTGACAGTAGTCATGCCACAAAGATGAAGGATATTGTTCAGGCTTTATTGCAGCTCAGTGCAAAAAAAAAAATCCCTTTCTATCTCCAATAGTACAGATTGGTACATTATGAAGGAGATCAAACAACTCACATCAGGAGAAAAATTCAAAAACAACCAAGTGTGAACAGTAGCATTTGTACTTGGCCTACACCAGAGAAAGCCTCCTTGCAGATTGGTGGCTATCAAATCAGCATGGGTCAGAATCTCACCATGAAGGGCACAGATAATTTATTAAGAGCAAAGACTATTCTGAACAAGGCTGCTTTTAGATTCTGCTAAAAGAAATTCACCCAATTTTAGACACCACTCTAGAAAAAGAAGGGCTATGTGTCTTGATTTAGCTCCTCTTAAGAAAACAGCCCCTCACCCCCAGGCACAAACTTACTTTAAAGAGTTCTAACATAAAGTCTGTGTCAGTTTGTATTTTAGATGGGAACAACCTCCAAGCACTCTGGTGGGAAAAGGTCTTCAGCAAGAACAGTGCTGCCCAGTTCAGGGAAAGACTTCCCTAGCCTTTGATCACTGCTATGGGTCTCAGTTTAATGGCTTTCTTGCTGATGCCAGCTGCATGGCAGGTGTTAACCACATCTGTCACATTCTTGTAAGATTCAGGTGCCTAGGATAAATGAGATGTAAAAAGAGAGTTAAGAATATGTTTTGAAGCTTTTTTCCATTATTATTATTAATTTCTATTACACATCATTCAAAAAGCTACCAGGCAGCTTGCAATACACGAGGCTCTAAATACATTCATACATTCATAAGATTAATACAATGTTAGAATAAAAATCATTTTAACAATGTGATTTAATTTCAAAAATCATCTAAGCAAAATCATTAAGGCTTTCCTTGATATAAGGCCCGTAATCTCAGATAAACTCTCCAAAATGTGTGCTTAAAAGAGTAATGCCTTCCTTTGATTTCTCAAGACTTGGCTTAAGGGGAGGTTCTTAAAGAATAATTAAGCAACATTGGTGCTACCACTGAAAAGGCCCTTCTTCCTCCTACAGTAGCTCCCTCAAAAAAAAGGGGGGGGGGCTTTCAGCAGATCCCATATTACCAAACTTAAAAAGATAGGAGAACTTACACAAGGAGAGCACCTATTTCCCCCCATTATTCAGTTTATGAAGGACTATATTAAGTCCTTTTGAACAGGTGTACTGTAAACCACCCTGTGATTCTCCAATGAAGGGGGGTATAGAAATGTACTACTAGTAATAATAACAATACTTTTCAACAAGCTTCCCTCAATCTTTAGGGGAAAAACTTTTTTGGGGGGTTGCGATGAATGTCCCCCTCTCTATTACTAAAATGCGACACAGGAATTCAGAGGTGAAGCCACACACACTCTTCTCCCGCCGCCTCCCAAATAAACCACTTTATTCTTGGGAGTTTATAAGTAAAGAGACTATCTTTCCAGCTCACGTGGTCATCAGAAGAAATAACTGAAATGAAATGTACAACATTCACTTGCCTTTCAGACTCTATTCGTTAAAAAAAAAGGAATGTTCTTAACAATGACATGGTGCACTAGATGTTCCCAAATGAAGGAAGGGGAGAGAAGAGGAAACCATTTTAGCCTGGAAGAGGTTTAAGGTTCCTAGAATGGCAGAGTCCAATAAAGTGTTGTGTCCCCTTGTTGCTGACAGACGTTAATACTTCACCAGGAGAGGAAGCTCACCCCAGAAGTAAATTCCCACAAAGAAGTTTATACGGTAAATCACTTACTTCTTCCATAACCAGTTTGGGGGATGCAACCCGGATTGCAATCCCCATGTCCGCCAGCTTGTCCAATACGTCCTGGAAATCCAAGTTGCGCCGAGATTTTGCACGTGACAATGCACGCCCCTAAAAACGACAATCACTGTTTCAGTTACTGCCATATACTCTTCAGGGAAAATAAGACACTGACAACAGGCATCCAGAAAGTGTCAAATAAATAGGGTCCTGGCTATTTTGTGCTAATGAATGCAACAAACCCAATGACTTCTAGGCCTGCATATCTTTGTGTGCCTCCTTCAGAAGAGATCCAGGGGGTTGCAACATGAGAACAGGCCTTTCTGTGCTCTGAAAACTGCATTAACCATACTTCACACATATGCACATCTATTTAAAGGTATAAGGAACTTGGATGCTGAAAAGGTTGTCACACATGAAGTGATTTTGTTTTTACACCCTTGCTGTTACCATCTTCAGTTAGAGAAATAAAATGTCCTATGCAATTCAAATGAAGTCAATGTACATTTCAATTATTGGAAATTAAACAAGCAGGATTTACAGACAGGATTCTTGCAAATGCTGCACCTTAGACCCATGGGCGAGGAAGCACTTGAGTAAGAGCAGTGATGGGCAAAGTAAATCTGGATCTACCAGTAAATCACAGGGTGTTCGAAATCTACTTGCTAAATCTACTGCCTGACTCCCAACTTTTGTTCTCCTGCTGGAAGTATTTCATTGGAAGCATATGGGTTCTGCACAAGGCTCCAGTTGATGGAACTTGGGATTCTGGTAATAAAATACAGCCCACTAGATGGAAGGCTGCCCACCCCCAAGCTAGATGAAAGTTTAAAGTTTCTTTGTTACTCACCGCTCCATGGCAGGTAGTACCAAAGGTTTCAGTCATGCCTTGTTCAGTACCAGTAAGGACATAGCTACAAGTTCCCATTGTTCCACCAATCAGGACAGGCTGGCCAGTCAGCTGCAGAGGCAAAAGAAGGGTGCAGAGTCAAGATGACATGTCCCCTCAAGCTGTAAGCATATGCTGCTCAGCAAGGATCCACTGAAGGGTCAAGCTTCCATAGTGAATCAAGGAAATCTCAGACAGGAGACATGCAGACAGGAGACATGCAAATTTTGACCAATCGGGATGTTTTGATTGTAATACAGCAGTACAGCAGACACTGAGAAATATAAGTCTTGACAGCTAGAAGGTTGTATAGTTGCATGAAAAGGAATAAGGTAGAAAGGTGCACCAACACAACTGTAGGAACACGGGCTGTTAGGTGTGGAAGTCCATGAGGATTAACAAATATACTATTTGCAGGACCCGTTGGCATTGGCAAGAAAGAAAATGGCAACAAATTCTTACTTGGTAATCAACCGCAATGAGGGGGTGGTGAGGAGGGAAAGCTCTGGTCGTTCCTTTCCGGTGCACCAGCAGGGTCCGTTCTTTTCCATCTACCACATGTTGCTCTACTTTGGCAATGTTGTGAGATACATCATAGATCACATGCAAATCCAGGTCATCAGGGGTGGTATTGAAGACTTTAGCAAAAGCCTAGAAAACAACATTATAGACATAAGGAGCAGTCCTCTGAATTTTTAAAATATATTTTTGGGCTGGTAAGAGCCCAAATAATTTGATGAACACATAACTTAAGGCTGTTACCGTGATGGCAATAGTGGAAGGACATTTCCAGCACCTACTCCCTCACATTGCTCTACTGAACATAACTCAGCAGTTTAAAGTTCAAGGGGAAAGTCAATGGGCCCAGCCCCATTCATACATCCTGTTTATGAGGAAGATGACAAGGCACTGCACCACCAATCCACAAGCCAGTTAAGCCAACCTCTTCCTACCAACGTGGAGTGATATGGATTCCCTTCTGGAACAAAATAATTTAATCATTCCAGAAATGTTACCCAGGTGTCAATCAAACAGAATGCAGCTGAATAGATCCCACTGGGGCTTAAAGAGATGGAAGTGAACAAGTTCATGCTCTTTCTTCGCACCTGTCGGGTGAGGAAAGTCATGGAAGAACGATTGACCCATGCATAGTTTCCAGCTGCTGCCATTCCCTTCAAGTAGTCCTGTCCCTCCTCTGAAGCAATCCTGGCACATGCCAGCTGGCGGTCGTTCACTATGATCTTGTCTCGTTTCATAGCTTTTTCCATAGCCACTAGGGCATCTGTAAAAGGGGTGGGGGGGAGGAAGAGAGACAAAAAGCAAATTCAGTGTAGGTCTCCATTAAGCCCATCTGAACTAGCACACCCAGAAACTGGACATATCTGAGGCTTCCACAAATGCCAATGACATGCATGAAGATTGGGAGGAAATAATGCATAAAGCAGTAACTGGAGTCTGTGGGTACCTGCAAGAAGGGGGGGAAGTTTCAAGGGCAAAGAAGAAGAAAGGAAGAAAAAGCCTAGATACCTGTAGCTACTTGGTGGCCAAGGCCTCTGCTGCCACTGTGGATCATCACACAAACTTGGCCCTTGTGGTCTATGCCCATCTTCTTGGCAGCATATTCATTAAAAATTTCATCTACCACCTGGATCTCAGCATAATGGTTTCCTGCTCCCAAAGTCCCCAGCTGTCAAATAAAAGAAGAAAGCTTAGCTACGATTTGAGCAGATACTGAAATGAGAAGCAAAATGGAAGACAACTTGTTTCCCTTAGAAAGGTTGAGGCAAAGGTCTGTCAGTCTTTGGTGCCATGTGGCATCTTGCTAGAGGAAGAGATCCTGCTGAGAGCAAAGGTTTCAGCTATAAGCCTGAAATCTACTCGAGTGTTACAGTTTACTGAACTGTAAAATATTCGCTGTGGGGGTGTGCGGGTGGAGTTCTCTGTGTAAGGCACAGGTTTATTGGGGGGTAATCAATCAAGTGATTTACCACAGGACCACAGGACCACTGGCGCCAGCCTGTCTGTTTACACATCTTCCTTGTTTGCATGAGTCATGTATAAGTTAAAGGTTAATGTATTTTACGAGGAAAGGATCCTTAATAAAGGAGCTGAGACTGAGAGGCAGCCAGCGCACTCTGCTCATGCTCTCTATCTGAAACTCTTGACTCTCGTCTCATGATTTCCTCGCACCTAAGAGTCGGCTGGTTCTCCGACAATTCGCCTGTTTAGAACTGTGAGAATATAAATTTCCTTGTTGTGTTCACACTAGAAAGCCCATGCAGTCAATGCCCAGTGCTTATCTTCATCTGCAGCCAGACATCTCTGCAAAGCTCAAACCCAGGACACTGATGACATGACCTCCATTGATCAGATGCTGAGGAAGGGTTACTGTCTCTGTACATGGAGGTTTAATTTTTAGCTATTATCCTCCTACTTGATACTTCAGATTATTGTGGGACTCTTAACTCCCATCAGCTCTAGCCAGCATGGCCAGGGATGAAGGAAATTACAGTCCAACAGCAGCATAGGTTTCTCATCTTTGTCCTAACAAAGCATCATGCCAAGGCATTGGTTTTCAGGAAATTCCTTGAGCCTACTCAGAATGAGTAATACTTGAACACAGATTCTGCTCTCACTGGCTATCAGCAAGTCCAGCACCTTTAGTCAGTGTAAGTTGTTTTAAACTGTTTTTAATATTGTGCCTTAAATGTTGTAACCCCCTGTGGGATGTTGGGATGAAGGGGGGTAGTCTATTCTGATGGTAATAGTAATAATAGTAATAATAATAATAATAATAATAATCCTCTCATCAAGACTTATTTTTTTCCTTGCATATTCTCACTCTGCTGAAATGTAACCAAGAAATTAGCATGAAGTTCTAAGTAGTAATGCAACATCATCTCAGAAGACCAATTACCTGGGGCAAACCCCTTTTCTTAGCCCTCGCAGAGACTTTATTTGGATCAGCTTGCAGCATCCTCCCATATTCTTCACAGTGCTCTTTATCCTCAGCCCAGGCATAGCCTTCTCGGAGGGACCAATCGACCCCCATCTCCAGAGCCTCCTCTAAATCCCTGGGGCAACACAGAGAGAGATTGACTTCTAGTAATTGACACAACTGATTGGTATTGTTGTACTGATTACATAAGAAAAACAATCCTGAACTTTTGTAGATATCCAGATTTTTTTTGGTTGCTCTCAGTTAAATAATTTCAGACTGCTGACTGTGTATTCTTACTGAGTATTTTCGCTATACAGTGGTTCCTCGACTTACGATCTGTTCCGCAGCGCTCTTTGTAAGTCGAAACCTTCGGATGTCGAAGCGTCCATTTTGCGCATACGCTAAGCGTGATTTTGCGCTTTGCGCATAACACACACACCGCTTCTGCACAGAAAATACTTCCGAGTTTGCCGACTTCGTAAGTCGAAACCTTCGGAAGTCGAGGTACCACTGTGTACATTGCGATTTTGGTTAAGGGGTGCTATTTTTTTTTTAAAAAAACAACAATAAAAAAATACAGGACAGAATTAACAATGGCACATGGCTCTTTATTTCCTACTACAACACGACTAGATACCTGACTGTTAAGATACAGTTAGGGCTTATTAAATTTATACATTGCTTTCTACACAAAAAGACAAGGGTAGAGGGAAGACACCCTTCAGGTATGGAGATGCTGCTGGAGAAAGGAAAGTTAACACTTACTTGGCGTTCATAGGAATGACACCCTTGGATCCCACACCAACAGGAATGTGGTCAAACATGGATTGAGCAAGCTGCTCCTTCACAGGTTGGACATCACTCTCATCAAGATTGGTGCGCAAGAGCCGTACACCACAGTTAATGTCGAATCCGACACCACCTGCATGAGTAAAATAAACACAATGCACCCTTCAAAATTCATACATGCAATTGCAGAACCGACTCATCACCACAATCAAATGTTCTTAAAGAGAAGTTATAGTTAAATATTTTTCAGCAAATGTCCCCTGACTTGGATAAGTAAAAACATCACCCCCTCAATTTTGTTAGCCAGAAGGAACACAACTAATCTGCATTGGTTTGGAAGGCACAGATTACAAAAAGACAGCACTTCATGGATCTTCTGCTCAAGGAGCCTAAATATGCAGAATTCATAAGGGTTTTTTATTATTAAAAATAAATATACAGTACCTTTCTTACTCCAAAACAAGCATTCCTAAATTGTATTTGTTTTAAGTTTGCTTCAGGGTGAATGACTTCATTGCTACTTACATTACTGTTAATAGTGTCCTAGGCATGGATTTCTGAGAGTCCAGTGAGACAATAACTGTAGGTTAATTGACAATTTACATATCCATCTACAATGTACCTCCACCTGAATGAGTACTATGAAACACATTTTGTTTTCCCATCTAGTTTCGATATATTGCCCAGATCTGCAGAATAAGAGTTCTCTCCCTACACAGAGAACATCACATTCAAACTGCTCATACCTGGTGATACCACTGCTTCTGGGTCATTCATATCAAAGGCAGCCATGTTACCAATGGCAAACCCATAGCCTGAGTGGACATCCGGAAGTCCTATAGATCTCTGAAATTCATTTTTAAAATAAACAAGAGAAAGCCAATCAGTCATAAGATGTGAACAAATGAGGTTTCTACGACAGCATGGACTCAAGTTCTACCGGTACTTGCCCTGCCACACAATCACTGCAAAATGGGCAAAAAAAATAAAAATCCTTTGTTTCTAGCCAAAATCTCAGTAAATTCATGAAGGGCAGCTCACAAACATAGATATTGGTCAGAATAAGTTGCATGTAGGCCCCCTTCAAATTAAGTGGTCAATGTAAACAGCTGTTATCTTGCCCTGGATTGCTGGTGTTTAAATGTCAGGAAATTGTTTTGATGGGTCAATTTAATGATGCCTGAATTATTCCAAAAATAATTAAGAGGGCAATGCTACAAATGCTGACAAGACAGATAGGCTCCAAGTGTGCAAATGAGGCTTCTATTTTGAAACAACAGGTCATCAGGATATAGTGACAACTCCTTAAAATCACTCACATGAACAATGCCAGGCAGTGCAGCTACATTTCCGATTTGTTTCATGGCTGGGAGGAAGCCACCAGCTCCTAAAAAAGATAGATGATGAGAAACACAATCATTCTCTTTTCATACAAATTTGTGGTTGATGATATCACACCATTACATCACAGGTGAAAACTTCACTGTGAAGCACATCTCCTTAGAGTTGGCATAAGACAAGCTGTGACTAAGAAGACAGATGTTTCAAAGACAAGATTAAGGGGTCTTTGATTTAATTTCAGTGCAGTTAAGATCCCTTATGACAAACCAGAAAGTACTGTACTAGCTTAAATTAAGCAAGCAAAATTATGCAGAATGTTCTGCTTCTAAATGAAGCCCAAGTCTTAAAATAAGTTGTGTTTCATTTTAGTTTGACAAATGGCATATTAATTATAGAGAGAATATTTAAATGAAGACTCATAATACTTTTCATCAATTAAGAATCACTCTATCGTGCCTGAACATATAGGCAGTCCTAAACTCTAACTGCACTGGTTGAATCTATGTGAATTCTGGATTCATCAAAAGTGAATTTGGAGCTAGGATTCCATGCACAACATAAACCAGTGAGATTGGATGACAAGAACACATACTTACCTCCACCTCTGCATGAATTTCTTAACTCTTCGAACATTAACTTCTCTAAAGGATCGTTCACGTAGAAAACACCTTCCACCTGCAGACAGAAGAATGAGGAAAAAGGAAAACAAAATGCATCATTCTTATGTAAGGACAGTGACAAAGATTTACCATTCAAGCAGAAGCTGGAATGTAGCTGCATCTAAGCAGGCTACAAGGCTTAGCCACAATTAAGGCAACTTTAGTCACTTCTAGTAAAGGTTTAGATGGACTAAAACTAGGAATCTAATAAGCTTGGCTGAACACTTGTTACAGAAGCTGTTGAGTTTCAGTGAGAATTTCAGATATCTTGAATCATGGAACAAAATGTATCTTCTGATCCATGAATGACATGAATGCTATAGTTAGTAATCTTTTGTTAGAGATCAAAAGTGAGAACTCAATTATTGAATTGTCTGCAGTCTTTAATGCTATCCATCAAAAGGCACTGGCAATGATGATGATCAGGATGATGAGATTGCTTCTTTCAAGAATTGGCAAAACATTGAAAAGCAGAGCCTCAAACATTTCTGCAGATCTTCCTTGAGGAGTCCTAGAGACTCACATCTTCTTGTGACAAAATGAGAGAGATGTGGCTTCTCAGAAGTCCTTGAACTTATTGAAGCCCTAAACATTTCTAAAATACAGTTTTACTTCTTATGGGGCAATTTGGGAAAGTATGTGTCTTGGCCTCTAGGCCACAGAAGCAACCCAGACCACTTCTGAGAACATGAAGCAAGCCAAGACCAAAATACTGATTGATGGTAGCCCTTGTTAACACAGCAAGAATACAGCAACACCCAGCAGTGATGGAAACCTCCTTCTCCACAAGCAGAAGCTGCTTCAGGTGGCATTTAAAAATTTTTTTTATCATGCATATAACATTTTACTTTCAAGCGGTTTTAAAACAGGTTGAAGTCCACATTCACCTCACTAGAGAAAGGTTTCAGCAGTGTCAGACTCGTGCTTTAAGGCACTACATGCATAAGTAGTGCAATCATAATACTACTATAATCCGAATGTAGCATAAACTAACTTCAAACCTGGATTTAACACTTAATGTACTGAAGGATGATGTACGCCAGAAGGCATCCCCGCCCAACCAGGTAAGGAAAGCAGCTGCCAATGCGGTACTTAAATCTTGAAGGAGTGGTACTCTGCACATGCGTAGGGGAAGTCTTAACCATTACTTCGTGCGTTCCTTCACTTTAGCAATAAAAGGGAGGAGGGCGGGGCGGGGCACCAGCTCAGACGGAACACGCACAAAGACACCCACCCACCGTCCTCCGACCCACTCACGTTCATGTTGGGCACGAAGCCCTTCTTGATACGCCAGCAGTGCTTGTCCAGCTTGTCCAGGTACTGCAGCTCATCGTTGTAGCTTCGGCTCATGGCGGCGGCGGCGGCGGCAATTCCGAGCGAGCTCCGCTCTCTGCCGTGGCTCCGTGTCACTGAACTCCGCCAACAGCGCACACACGCTCCTCTTCAGCGCCACTACGGAAGCCGAGGAGGCCGCGCGCAGCCTCCTTTAAGACAGAAGCTGAGGCGGACTAAAGGATTGGACGGCGCCCGCCGAGGCACAAACTTCGTTCGCCTTTCGCGAACCAACGAGTGGCTTTCTTCCCCCCCTCTCCTTTGCAGCGCCGCCTAGTGTCTAAAACGGGACAGCGCGCGTGCGTTGAATTAAGCTGGCTGTGGAAGGAGCCGCGCTTGGTGTGGGTCAAATATTAAAAGAACGGAAGATGATCAGAGCAGCCAAGGGTCTTGCGCCGCTTTAAAGGCTACAGTTCTTAACCCTGCTTTCCTGGTGAGTAGGCCCCACTGGATTCAGCAGGGCTTACTTCAGAGGGCTGCAGCACATTTTTTTAAAGGCAGGCATAGGCAAACTCGGCCCTCCAGATGTTTTGGGACTACAACTCCCATCATCCCTGACCATTGGTCCTGTTAGCTAGGGATGATGGGAGTTGTAGTCCAAAAACATCTGGAGGGCCGAGCTTGCCTATGCCTGTTTTAAGGCATGCGATGCTTACTGCAAAAGACTAACAGTGGAAATTGTTGAGGGATGGACAAAACCTGGAGCTTCTCTGGTGCTTTATTGTGGGTATATTCTGCAACATATTCTTGGCACAACTGTAATATCTTAGTGGTATGTTTATTCTGCTTAGTAGTTATGCAGGGTGGATTTGATTTAAATCAAATCGATTTGAATCACGATTTAAATCACCAGTCAGTAAGGCTTGATTTAAATATTTTTCTTTTTTATATATATAGAAAGACTCATTCTTGCGGGTATAATCTTAATATTTACAACCAGATGAAGGTTTAATTTCTGGAATAATAAATTTTCAGAGTAGTTTTTACAGTTATATAAAAAATTACTGATTTGGTTATACTATTAGAAATACATAGACAGATAATTATGAAATTATTTTGAGGTTTAATAATATAACTTTATACTTGGACAACTTTTTTGCTGTACTTTATTGGAAGGAGAAAAATAATCATTAGTAACAATTTAAACAATTTATTTAACTAAAACAATAACATTATAACATATGTATCCATGTTTGTTAACTGATGTGGTTAAACGATTTTTTAAAAAAACAACAACTTTGAGTTTTAGCACACATGAAAAACTTAAAACAAATCCTTATTTCCTGATGAATAGCCTTTGGACTATAATGTAACTTAAATAGAAAACTATCTTTAGAAAGATTTTTCCTCCAAAAGCATTTTATTTTATAAATCCATTTAAATAAAAATTGTTTGATTTTTTTTAAAAAATCATTGATTTTTATCCACCCTGTAGTTATGTGATCCTTCTCCATTGCTCCCCCATTATTGCTGTCCAGAGGGGCTATAATGCACAACATAGAAGAAATAGCCTGTATGGATCAACGTATTATGCAGGCATGAAGTTTTTATTACTAAGATAACCTTACTTTTTCAATAATTATAATGCTAAAGTGGGAGTATTGGGAGGGGGGAGCTCCATGGGCATCAAAGGCAGGTTCCAAGAGATTAGGACAAGTGTCCCATTGCAAACAACATCTGGTGATGCCTCAGAGAATCCACAACTTGACTAATATCTTTTAACAGGCTCTTATTAGTTTGAGTACCTAATCATTTAGGTTTTAACACAATCCCTGCGCATTAAGATACACATTTGTATAATTTTTAAATTTGTTTTTATTCTGAAAAAGTACAATACAAAACTGCATATAAAATTGTGTGTAAAAAGATCAAATATGTAACTGTATGCTGACATTCTAACAAACCTCTCTCTCATTCCTTCAATTACCCACTAATGAATGTAATATCTACAGCATCATTGAACCAATTCCAATTCACTCTTGATGTAACGCACAACTGTGTTCAAACTATTTAATATATGATGTAATATAATTTTCATGATTTTTAAAACTTCCTGTAAATCATTAGGTGTTCCCACAAAATCCTCAAACAACTAAACTTTACCAGGTTTCCAAGTTTCTTTCAAACATTCAATTAATGTAATTCTGGCCATTGTAAATATACCGTATGTAACACATGTTTCTGGCATGCCCATGGAAAACATTGTTTAATATAGTTCAGTAGACAAATGAAGACAAACTAGTATGGTATCTGTTTGTAGAAGATAGTACCAATTACACCATAAGCTTAATACAATATTTTGGGACATTCCTACCACATAATAGAAATGTCCTTTAGCCTTCTTACAAAATGCAATGTCTACCATCCCTCTTTACCTACTATGCTATTCTTCCATAATATCCAGTGTCACTGTGTGGCCATCTTTAGAGTTTTCTTTACAGTTCATTGCAACTGAAAGGGATGGTCTCCTGCCTAGTACCTGTACTGCAACTTTCTGAACTCCCTAAGAAGTGTGCATTGAGTTACATGCAGAAGGGGATATCCTACCACAAGCTTCCCTTGCAACACTGTTCTTGGTTATATATAGGAATCAGAAAACAGTCCTGGCTTCCCGGGGCTGCTGCCATCTTCCAGCAGTGGAGTTAGGGAAGGCTCCAAGCACCTGCTTTGCATGCAGAAGGTTTCAATGACTGACATCTCCAGGTTTTGCTGGGAATGTCCTCTGACACCCTGGAGAGCCTCTGCCAGTCAGCTGAGACCAGTATTGCGCTAGATGAGCCAATGGTCTCACTCAATATATGGCAACTTCCTATGTTCCTTGTCTGCATTCCTTTCTGAATGGTTTGCTGGCCCATGAACAGATATTACTTCACCTATTCAATGTCTTTCAAAGCCACTTTTACACACACACACACACACAGGCACAACCACGCAAAATGTTTTAAATCATTATACACTTTCCTGTTACGTCTTCCCTCTTGAAACAGAACAGAAGAAATTTTGAGGTTTCATGCATCTATAACGAAAAAGCCTTCAGAATCTGCTTGGTTCCCCGCTTCCTCATCATACTCCAGGTCAGGTGGAAATCAGCAAATAGCCCTGAGAAGATATACAAACATTTATTTGAAGTTGCCACTAGCTGCAGCTTGCTAATGGCTTGGCCGTGGCTAATATACACCTTCAGAGGTACGTATTGTGAATGAATGTTAGACATACATAGTCATTTAACAGAAAGAGAGTAAGCACTCCATGCTGGCATGGATGTCAATAAAGTGGAAGGATGTTGCACAGCAGCTGTGCTTTGTAGATTGCTCTGAGAGGGAGAAAATATATTAAAAAGCCAGTTGTCAGTTGTTCAGCCATGCTGAGCCAGACAGACCAGGTGGTGTGGATGCTTCCCTTCCATATACTGTACAGTACTGTTTGCAGTCCCTTCCCTCTTTGCTATGCCTTCCCTAACTTGTATGGTGCAAGTGAAACCTGAAAGTTTGCAGGAGTCGAAAAAGACTTCTATTAAACACACAAAGGTCCTTTAATCAGTGTTTACTTTAGCTGGGGTTACTGGTTGCTCATAAAGTATTCTAGAGTTCTTGTGAAGATACTGTCATGAAGAAACTAAGAAATTCTCTTTAGGTTATGTGATGATCAAATGTATCTTTGTAGAGAAACAATGTAAAACAGAGCTATCAACTAACGAGAGTGGAGAAGTCAAGATGTAAATATGGTGGTCGCCAGAAACTGTTGATCAGGCTTTTTGCTTATTTGGTAATTATTGTTTTTAGTGTGTATTGCTTGTTTCCATACAGTTCATTATGGATTTTAAGATACAAATCATGAACACTGAATTGTGTGCACCAGGATACCAACAAATACAAAAACAGAGGGAAGTGTTTGTCTTTCCTCCTCCACAATGAGTCACTTTGAAAAATGCTGGCCAACCTTTCTCTGAACTACAAAGAATTTGTTGAAATGCTTGTCTCTATGTACAACCTCCCCCCCCCTTTATTTAAAGGGACTCTCTTCAGACTGTGAGTCAGGCAGTCTGAAGAGCATAGGAAGTGAAACAGGGCAACATTTTGATGACAAGTCCCAGGATTCAGAACTTGTG